>NC_136061.1:451211542-452461542 GCF_964261635.1 Lissotriton helveticus | reverse complement strand
CTTGAGAAGTTCCTGTTCTATTGTAGTAAGACATTGCTTGATTGGATCCAGTTTTGAGTCCATTCTGGCCAGCAAGGAACCCAAGAACTCTTTCATCATGACCGTTATATCCTCCTTGGTCAGGGCTTGTATGTTGTGTGCACTGTGCTATGTGCCCTCGACCCTTAAGCGCTTTGCTTTACCCCCAGTCTTGGAACACTTTCTTGTTTTTCCTGTCCCTACTCACACTCTGGTGCCCCCTAATGAGGTTAGGGGATGAGTGACCGTTGTCTTGATGGTATCCTTACTCCCAGCATAAGAAAGATCTCGTTCATCCCTGGCAGCATTGTCCAAAGTAATAGGTGGGCCTGCCTTTCTACCTGTTTCCTGCCCTATAGATAAGACAGAGGATCCAAGATCCAGCTTGGAGACCTGAGATGGTGGAACTCTTGGGGAACTAGGGAATAGGTGATTTACAGAGGAGCAAGAGAGCCGTCCATCCACCAACTCTATCTCTGTATCTAAGACCCCTGCTGCTCTCTGTAAAAAAGAGCCCATCATGATTTCCACAGGACCATGTAGGCTGCCACGGCTGTCTAGCGTTTCCCCATGACTGTCCAACAATGACACTAAGAACTACAGTGACTGTGTAGAGCGCACCACTAAACGTACCACTAAATTGGATTTTCCTAGGCCGAGGAAGATGTTAAAGTGACAACAGTCTTGCACCAAAGTGGTTAGATAAACAAGAAAGAAGCAGGATGTAAAACAGTGGCCTACTACCTGATCTTGCTGGCCTGTCCAAATATTCCCACACAAGGTCCTTGCTGTTATGATTTTCTGGATGCTACATCTACCATGGGACTACCGACCCAACTCCCGAAGATCAGGAAACCAAGAGGGGGGGCTGAGCCTAGCCTCCTCGTGTCTCTGACGGGTGTGGATGAGCACGCCCTTGGGCCGAGCTTTGCCAAGGGGAGTACGGATGCGGCCTGCGCCATAGGAGAGGAACAGCGCTTTTCAGCAAGTGACGTAGGGAAGTAGGATGCAGGCTCCTCCTCCGCCTCATGGATTTTTGGCAGACAGAGTCCCTGGCTGGCAGAAATATCCTGCACTTCAAACAGCTGCAAGCGTCCCACGCTGCGGGAGATGAACAGCGAGTTTGAGTGCGGGGGAAAGCAGGTTGCAGGCTTCTCCTCCTCCTGAGATCTGAGAGTGGGACATTTGTCTGTTCCGTGTCTTTATGGAAAAAAAAATTGATAGACCTGACAGTCTTAGGTTGGTCTTCCTCATAACTTTTTGCCTACCTTCTCCTCTTTTCTGACCTTGTATTTGCTAAAATAAAGAAGGAAGGTGAAAGGATGCTGTCTCTGCAGTTTTTTAAAGAACATTGAAAAGTGTCTAAAACATTGAGTACAATTGGTGTCTTAAGATGATATCGGATACAGGAGCCTGGCACAGCCTTACACTTACACTTGAATTGGCTGTGTCCTGTCCGCACACACAGGGCTACATACAACCTTTTAGTGAGCATACAGCCAGGGCAGGAAGAAAGGACCTTTTGTTCTCTTCAGATGATATCGGATACAATTGGAAGATATGGATTAAAGCGGGAAGTTTCCCATATCGTAGTGCGGCATTTGGGGCGCGTAAAAGCGCCCTAAGATACATTTACTATTAGAACGTTGGCATTTTCTAACTTTAGTCCTTTGGTGCCTGCTGCATGTCTATGATACACATCTAGTGAGGGTTACAGCTGGGTTTTGTATATTCCGCCTAGACAGCCACACACAATAGGCGCTATGGTGTGACTTGATGGGCCCTCCTGGGATGGGGAGGAGCCTGGCACAGCCTTACACTTACACCTGAATTGGCTGTGTCCTGTCCGCACATACAGGGCTACATACACCCTTTTAGTGAGCATGGAGCCAGGGCAGGAAGAGAGGACCTTGGTGCACCTCAAAGACTTGTCTTTGAAGTCTCCCCACTTCAAAGGCACAACTGAGTATAAGTACTGTACCTCTAACACCACCACTTCAGTATACTTCGGGACATGTAAGCACTGCTCTACTGTTAAAGGACTGACACTCTGCTGGACGTCTGCTTTGTTGGACTTCTGCTTTGCTGTGCTGTCCTGCTGCCTGCTGTGCCCCTGCCTGGATAAGAAGGTTGGACCTGCATCACTTGAACCAAGAGTTATCTAAGGGCTTGCAGGCGTGCCTCTTGATCTGAAGTCTGAGGGACATAATTGTGCGTCTGCCCTGTCAAGTGGTGCCACCTCCATTCCTGGACCCTTGTAAGTGAGGCCTAAGGTGCTTGCTCCAGTCAAATCCATGCATCGGCTCTCAAACTGGCACATAAGTGAGTTGCGTAGATCGGAACTGGTGCATCATCCCTGATTGCATGACCTGAACCAGCGCAGTCACCTCTGTTGCTAGGACCAGAACCAACGCATCGTGGCTTGGCGAGACCTCTCTGTCTTCAGAACCAGAACAGCGCAATGCTGTTGTCTTTGCATCTGAGTCAATTGTGGCTTCGATGACAATGGCGAGAACTATGCATCGCAGCTCCTTCACCCATCGGAGAGGACACATCAATGCTGTGTCGCTCGTCAGGACACTGCAGCTCACATCTTCTTCGACATCAACGCAACCCAGATCAAGGCAATTTGTATTCAATGGGCCTCACTGGGTCCCTGTATCTGGCCTGCACTCCCCCGCAATCAGCCTGAACTTTTGATTTTGTCCTGATCCGGCGCGATCAGATTTCCTAAATAGGCGTGTATTGCTTCTAAACCCTATTTTACAGTTTATTCTTAAAAAAATAATATTGGGGTGTGGCCAAGATGGCGGTGTCAGCAGACGTGTTGCTCGGTTGCTCCTGCCAACGGCCCAACACAGCAACGACTTTTAGCCATCTTTAGCCTCTAGACGACCACTTAACGTCATTCAGCCATCTTTATCCTCTAGACGACCACGTCTCCACACTAGCTTGAGAGGCGGAAGCCACAGGTGTTGTGTCCCTGTGTGCTGTTGGCTGCCAAGGCTTGTTCTCATGCTGAAAGTGGGGTCCCGGTGATGCTGCAGCCGGATGGTAAGGAGGTGCAGCGCAGGGAAGCAGCGGCTGGCGGCGGAGATCGGGGACCAGCCTGATGGGCCACGGGTCCGGAAGAAAGCAGCTGCCGGCTCGGTTTGACACGCCAACCCCCGGTTTGTGAAGGCACCATGGTTCCTGCCTGCTTCAACACAGCAGACACTGCTCCCAACATGGGGGAGGCCGGAGACCAGCGGTGCCTACCTGCCATTTTGGTGCATTCAGGTGCAGAATCTGAGAAGTCCAAGGCTGGTTGAGGGTCCTGGGGTCTGACCGGGAGCTTCCTGCCCCAGAGACTTCCCCCGGTACAACGTCACAGAGTACGGGGTACCGGAAGGTGGGGACGGCAGAGCCGAGTGGCGGTCAGCCGCCGGGGATGGGGGCACCCCGCGGAGAAGTCCAGGACCGCGGGAGGAGAGTGACGAGGGGTGCCCCCCATGCTACCGGCGAGTCTCAGCAATCCCTGACACAGAGGCCTTACCAGTGACCGGGTCCTGATTTGCTTCAGCACAACGGAGCCAGGCTGTCGGCACAGCAGAGACCACGGTGGTGCGGCAACCATCCGCCATCTTTGGTCGGCCTGGTTGGAACATGTGAGCCCAGGGCGGGTCTAATGTCCGGTGAGCTTACCGGGACACCCAAGCGCCAGCAAGTGAGTCTCCCTGGGTGGTGACACGCAGCCAGATGGATCGGCGGGGAGAAACTAGGAGCTGGGTGTCAGCCAGCCATGAGAGAGCGGGCCCTGGAGGAGGAGCACAGGGCAGGCTGCTAGCATGGAGCCGGCACAAAATGGGGGAGAGATAGCATTTGTGCTGGAGGCCCCCAGAGTGCCGCAGAGAACCCCAGCTCAGCTGACTCACCGGCAGTGTGGCAAGACACTACCTGACATTCTGCAGCGCAGGCCTTCGGTAACACACAGGCGCCGGAGTCTTCCTGCGGTGGACCGCAGTAGCATTGGATTGGTCACTCACAACGGTCTGCAGGGAGGTTGATCCTGCGGCTCAGGATTAACTGAGAGCAGCAGAGAGACTTTGTGGTTCCACCCCCTCTCAGCGGCCATCATAGCCCATCACATCCTGCTGTCCAGTGCGCATAACTTGAGCGGCAGGCCTTGAGGCAGACACGCTACTGTGGACCTGCATCATCACATCCCATCGGCTGAGGTCACCGCCAGTTCTTGGCCACAGAGATCTCGGATACCAGTGCATCGGCCCACGCACCATATCAACGGGGGCCTTGCCTTGCCACCCTAGTCCCGGGTGAGCCCAAGAAGGGTCAGGCATCTTTTGGTCGGTGCGCTGACTGGGGTACGACATGTCCTCCTCCCGAGGGCATAAAGACAGAACCCTCAAAGACTTGTTCGCAAAGGCACAGGCCGGTCAACACACAGGCGACATGGCGACGGGCCCCGAGCATGCTTTGCCCCTGGGCGGGGACATCGGAGAACCGATCACCAAAGCATTCCTGGAGTCCCTCTTCATCGCGCTGTGGGAAGATCGTCAAACCCTTAAGCGAAACCTCACGGTGGAAATCAAAGACCTCCGCAGAGAGGTGGACGGCATTGGAGAGAGAGTTGCCGAACTAGAGGAGAAATGCGATGGGAGGGACACGGAGATGGCGGCACTCCAACAAGAATTCACAATCAACAGGTAGACCTACAGTCTCATCTAGAAGACCTAGAGATTCGCTCCTGCCGCCACAATGTTCAGATTCGCGTAGTGAAACCTGACGAGGAAGCAGGCGACATCTTTAAGTACACCAGGGAACTCTTCAACCACATTCTGGGTAGACCACTGGACACTGAGTTATGCCTGGACAGAGCACACAGAGTGGGCACGCTGCGGGCTGCGATGGCACCGCCACCTGATATCCTGGTCTAGATGCAAGACTTCTGAACCAAAGAAGAATTACTCCAAAAAGCGTAACAATTGTACCCCCTGACTTTCCGAGGTCAGACTCCTGTGCTCTACCAGGACCTGGCAGCCCTCACCTTACAGAAACGGAAAACCTTCAAGCCTATCACAGCCTATCTTCAGCAATGTAACATTTCATACAGGTGGGGTCACCTCTTCCGGCTGGTATTTCGCATGGATGGCAAACTGTTTCAGCTTACCACCCTTTCCGAAGCCCACCGTTTGCTCAGAGTGGACCACCCGGCCATAAGTCGGCCCTTGATACCCTCTCGGCAGAATTGGCAAGGTCCCAGCCCGGTTGACATTCACAACCCCGATAGTTCTATATGCTAGGTCCATTGTGTGCCTTGGGCTGTTGGCGGGGTGCGGGTCCACCTTTGTCCACAATTTTCCCCTCATGTTTACTTTCTTCCGACCATTAAGAGATGATGGACTACGAGTTAATTCTTCCCTTTTTTCTTCTTCAGTTCTACATTTTGCGAAAGGACGTTCATTTGACATTTGGTTGGGGTTATCATTTCTTTGGGGTATTTGGGATTCCTTGTCCACCTTTTTTAATCCGCTTCACACTCTCGTTCAGGCAGTGCCTCTTCGCGCAACAGCTGTCATGCACCCGCTGCGCAACGGATCCTGGATCCCATCTAAGGCGATTCACCCTCTCCCGATTGTATGACTCCACACTTAAGATACTTACCCTGAATGTGTGGGGTCTTAACAATCCTGTTAAACGTAAGGTGGTCCTGTCCTGTTTGGAAAACTCTCGAGCAGATATATGCCTACTCCAGGAGACACACTCACTACCTAAGGACTGCTGTCGCCACAAATCTCCCAGGTTTCCGACGCAGCTTTTCTCCTCTGGCCCCACTACAACAGCGAGGGTGGCTATTTTGGTCATGCAGAGGTTCCGTGGAGAAGTCCTTCATAGAGAAGCAGAAATAAAAGGGTGACTTCTTACCTACCGCTTTGCCCTAGTTGGTCTACATTCCCTATTGGTTCAGTATACGGCCCCAACGAAGGGTCTGGGAAATTTTTACACACCACACTCACTTAGGTAACGGTCACAATGGAGCATAGGATCCTCCTGGGGGGTGACCTAAACATTGTCTTTGATAACACTGCAGATAGATCTTGCCAGCGCACTAAGCAGATAGGCGTTTTATCCGTGAGAGGCCTGACGCGCTGCGCTCACCCTCACAGCCGTGAATTTTGCAACTACTCCAATGCTCACAAAACATATGCTAGATTTGATTACCTGCTGGCATCCACACCTATGCATGCGCTGACAACGACTGTTGAGATAGGGGTGGCCTCTCTATCGGACCATGCCCCGGTCATTGCTACCTTCACATTTCCCCCCTTGCAGCGTCCCCCGAGGGTTTGGCGCCACCGTGACACTCTATTGCACTGAGCCACAGTGGTTGACCAGGTACAGTGCTCCATAAAAGACTACCTTTCCCATAACACAAACATCGACACCTCACTCTCCACGCAGTGGGTGGCGCTTAAGGCAGTCATTCGAGGGGAACTAGTGGCCATCTCCTCTGTGAAGAATATAGAACACAGACATAAGAGAGACGACCTTTCCCAAAAGACGAAAGAATTGGAACAAATACATCACCGGACGGGTGTGCCCCACGTCTGGCACCAGCTTAAGGCTATGCGGCTACAGCTAGCCACTCTAGATCAGGACAGAGCGGAGTACGCAGTCCTTCGGCTGCGTCACGCTTATTACGTAGCAGGAGACAGGTGCAGCCACTGACTCGCCCAGAAATTAAGAGAGACCCACCAAAAGCAGGGGGTAAAGGAGATCCAATGCGATGAAGGAAGGAGAGCCACTGCAGACTCGGAAATTGCCGAGGCATTTTGGGATGTCTATGCCTGTCTCTATATCAGCTCCCCTCTCTTCCTTGAGGACCATGCCGCCTATCTCGCACCAGACGGTTTACCCACCCTGAAGAAGACTCAGGCAGATCACCTAGACCGCGACATAAGGGTAGAGGAGGTCATTGCTGCTATATTGTGGCTCAAACTCATCAAGGCTCTGAGACCCGACGGTTCTTCTGCCATATTTTATAAAACATTTTGTTCCTTGCTGGCCCCAGTGCTTACCAAGCTTTTTAACTCATTCGCTGAACCGGGTAAGATCCCTGCGGAGATGCGCGAGGCCTCCATAGTGGTCATCCCGAAACCGGGAAAAGACAGGACGGCCTGTGGGGCATATCACCCCATCTCCCTCCTCAACACTGATCTTAAGTTATACAGTGGGATACTGGCGGCCCGTCTCGTGCCATCTTTGCCCGAGCTCATTGACCCAGACCAAGCCGATTTTATCCCCCAATGGCAGACGAGTGACAACACAAAATAGGTTTTACACCTAATTGAGAAAGCCTCTAGGACACAAAGGGAATATATGCTGCTTTCCATCGATGCCGAAAAGGCCTTTGATTGGGTTCACTGGATCTACCTAGAGCAGGTTCTGGCCCAGGTGGGACTGGGGGAGAAATTCCGGATCTTTATTAAGCATGGGCGTAAAATCCGTTTCGTTCGCGGAATTTGCAGATTTTTGGCAATTTCGCAATCCGTGAATCGCGCGAATTTGCCAAAAAAACTGCAAATTAGCAGGCTGCGGATTTTTTCGCTTGGTCACACTTGAAAAATACAATATCGCGCACGCTGCGTTGACTTACCGTGATTCTGTGTTCGCCGAGATGTTTTTCTCCCGGTTTGCGTGTGCTGCGCCATTTTGGATCTTGCTGCGTGATTGCGCAAGAGTTTTTCGACCGCGATTACGTCATCCCGGCTCGCCATCTTGCACAGCGAGAGTTTGACAACGCAGTACGTCATAAGGGCCCGCGATCAAGCATTGCGGGAGTAGACAATGCCGAACACGTGATGCGGAGCGCAGCTGACTTCCGGCGGGAGATTTGAACAGCTCGCTTTCCCGAAATTGCAAAAATTGCTATTCTGCACAATAAATCCACCGCAGGCAGCATAAACCTTCTGAAAATGATGATTTTTATCAGAATAACTCCTCGGATTGACATTTGGCTGCAAGGAGTCCATTTTTGGGGGGGGGAGGAAGGAAGGGCCCCAGAGTCTCCAACTTCCTGTTCCTGTCCAGCAGGCTTCTCCCAGTGCTTTGTCCATGTCCTGGTCACTTTTGATTTGAATCTGGAGCTGGAAGGATTACTTTTTGTGGCTGCTGCTGGATATTTGTATTTGAGGACTTTTTGGACTTTGAAGTTTGGATCACTTTTGGACTTGAGATTTTACAAGTAAGTTGGTGTTGTTTGTTTGGGGCATTGCAGTTCCTGCAACTACAGTTTTAAAACATTTTTCACAACTTTAAAAAAATATATATTGTGGGTGGCCACAGTATCCAGTAGGCCCAGGGTTAGTCATGGTTGCATGATACAACTGTTTCTGTGATTTTCTTTTACTTAATTCTCATTTATGTCATGGAATTTTAGCTCACTGTTATATGTTGATTTCTTTTTTTTAATTTTGGGGTGCTCGTAAAGCCTCACTAGCCAGTAGGCCCAGGGGTAGTGAGTGGTGCATGGACCAAGTCTTTCTGTGGGGTGTCTTTAATTTAGACATCATTGAGGGCATGGATGGCATTGGATTGATTTTTGTGTGTTTTTCAACTTTTTGGGGAGTTGTTGGGGCCTGGCCATGTGGATGGGGGCCATTTTGAGGCCTGGTCCAGGCAGGGCCTGGCCATGTGGCTGGGGGTCAAGGGCCCATTTTGAAGCCAGGCAGTGTGCTCGGGCCTGCTCCCAGTTTGCCTTGCTTTCTTCCATTAGGCCCAGGGGTACTCAGTGGTGCATGGACCAAGTCTTTCTGTGGGGTGTCTTGAATTTAAACATCATTGAGGGCATGGATGGCATTGGATTGTGGTGATGTTTGTGTGTTTTTTTTACTTTTTGGGGTGTTGTTGGGGCCTGGCCATGTGGGTGGAGGACATTTGGAGGCATGGTCCAGGAAGGGCCTGGCCATGTGGCTGGGGGTCAAGGGCCCATTTTGAAGCCAGGCAGTGTGCTCAGGCCTGTACCCAGTTTGCCTTGCTTTCTTCCATTAGGCCCAGGGGTACTCAGTGGTGCATGGACCAAGTCTTTCTGTGGGGTGTCTTGAATTTAAACATCATTGAGGGCATGGATGGCATTGGATTGTGGTGATTTTTGTGTGTTTTTCGACTTTTTGGGGTGTTGTTGGGCCCTGGCTATGTGGGTGGGAGCCATTTTGAGGCCTGGTCCAGGCAGGGCCTGGTCATGTGGCTGGGGGTCAAGGGCCCATTTTGAAGTCAGGCAGTGTGCTCAGGCCTGCACCCAGTTTGCCTTGCTTTCTTCCATTAGGCCCAGGGGTGCTCAGTGGTGCATGGACCAAGTCTTTCTGTGGGGTGTCTTGAATTTAAACATCATTGAGGGCATGGATGGTATTGGATTGTGGTGATTTTTGTGTGTTTTTCGACTTTTTGGGGTGTTGTTGGGGCCTGGCCATGTGGGTGGGGGCCATTTTGAGGCCTGGTCCAGGCAGGGTCTGGCCATGTGGTGGGGGTCAAGGCTCAAGGGGCCATTTTGAAGCCAGGCAGTTTGCTCAGGCCTGCACCCAGTTTGCCTTGCTTTCATCCATTATGCCCAGGGGTAGTGAGTGGTGCATGGACCAAGTCTTTCTGTGGGGTGTCTTGAATTTAAACATCATTGAGGGCATGGATGGCATTGGATTGTGGTGATTTGTGTGTGTTTTTCGACTGTTTGGGGTGTTGTTAGGGCCTGGCCATGTGGGTGGGGGCCAATTTGAGGCCTGGTCCAGGCAGGGCCTGGCCATGTAGCTGGGGGTCAAGGGCCCATTTTGAAGCCAGGCAGTGTGCTCAGGCCTGCACCCAGTTTGCCTTGCTTTCTTCCATTAGGCCCAGGGGTAGTGAGTGGTGCATGGACCAAGTCTTTCTGTGGGGTGTCTTGAATTTAAACATCATTGAGGGCATGGATGGCATTGGATTGTGGTGATTTTTGTGTGTTTTTTTACTTTTTGGGTTGTTGTTGGGGCCTGGCCATGTGGGTGGGGGCCATTTTGAGGCCTGGTCCAGGCAGTGCCTGGCCATGTAGCTGGGGATCAAGGGCCCATTTTGAAGCCAGGCAGTGTGCTCAGGCCTGCATCCAGTTTGCCTTGCTTTCTTCCATTAGTCCAAGGGGTAGTGAGTGGTGCATGGACCAAGTCTTTCTGTGGGGTGTCTTGGATGTAAACATTATTGAGGGCATGGATGGCATTGGATTGTGGTGATTTCAGTGTGTTTTTCGACTTTTTGGGGTGTTTAACTGATGTTCCTCTGGCTTCCATTGCTTTTAGGTGCACAAGAGAACCACCAGTGCCAGGAAGAAGTCCTGCAGCAGTGTGTGCAGCACAACGTCACGTGACGTCACGTGTGGCCACAGACAAGACAACTCTGCATCTCATGCAACTGCGGCCTGCTGTTTTGACATCTGAAGAAGATGGGCCCAAAGAAAGGTGGCCGTAGCGCCTCAGCGAAAAAAGTTGCCAATGCCACTGCCAGTAAGAAGGAGCAGAAGAAGCAAGTGGCACCACCTACCAAGGAGACTGGTGTGCCCACCAACACCTTTTTTGGGAAAAAAAACTACGCCTGCAGCAGCATTGTCCGCCGGGGACCAAGCTGGAAGCAGCACCTCTGCTTCATTGGGCTCAATGCCACAACGCCAAGTTAGGTCCAAGACCATGAGTGCTGCTGAGGCAGCAACTTCACTTTCTCAATCACCATCGACCAGTGATGTTGGCTCATCACAAGAAAGTACCATCCAATCAATGCCAGGTGTAACTCAGCTGACGAGTGTTCAACAACCACAGTCGCAATGACAACCACAAGTGCAACTAGTACAATCGCAAGAACATGGGCAAGGAGAGGTGCAAGGAGAAGCGCAAGTAGAGGCACAAGTAGAGGCGCAAGTAGAGGCGCAAGGAGAGGGGCATGGACATGTGCATGGAGAGGTGCAACTAGAGGTTCATGGAGAGGCACAACTGCCTACAACGCTTGTTCCTCCAGAAGTAGGGGCACATCAGGAAATTGATATTCAAGCGGAGGTATCATCCGAGGAAGCCACTCCTCCTGATGATGATCCATTGTCTTCCAGATCCCCAGCAAGAAAAAGGTCAATGAGGGCTACTACTACTACTACAAGTTCTTCTTCAAGACCCCTTCATTTTGATGACCTTGATCTTGATTGGAACCCACCAATGCAGTCTGAGAGTGAGGCACGCCATGAGCCTACAAAGGTAGCTAAGCCTAAAAGGAAGGTTCCTGCAAGGCTTCGACTTATGGGTTATGACGACGAACAAGAAGTGGTGTCTTCTGCTGCTGATGAACAGTCTGACAACGACCCAGTCATCACAGTTGTCACTCCAGCCCCAGCAGGCATGCAGCAGACAGACATTTTCACCCTATCCCGAATGGCTGCTGAGCGGGATGTGGGCGGTGTACCACCACCAACGCAGTTAACTACAACACCAACACGACCTACAGCTGGGTCGTGTTGGTGTTGTAGGCCGGTAGGGACCTTCATCCAGCTCGCCCTCCATTACCTCAAGTAGCGGTGCTGTAAGTGAACAACAGAAGCAAATTCAGCCACGCCCATCCTCCACTTCATCTGGCATTGAAAGTCAAAGTAGCACCTCCACCACCAGCAGACATCTCCAGTCCCCAGTTTGGGACTTCTTTACTGTTAGCGAAAAGGCGGACAACATGGTCGTTTGTTTGATTTGTAAAGTATTAGTTAGTCGGGGTAAGCTTGGTACCAACTATGGTACCGGAGGCCAGAGAGGTCAACTAAAAAAACACCACACTATCCAGTGGTATGCGCACCTATGGAACATCCGGGAAGCCAAATGTAGAACTGATCCAAATGTATCCATTCACATTGCATCTGATGCTGACGAGGGGCTGATTGTGCAGGGGGGAAGTCAAGAACCGACTGACATTTTTTCTGGTACACCCAGTACTCCTGGCAGCAGCACTGCAGTTGTAGGGCCCTCACCCTCTACCCCTGCAACATGTATGAGGCACACTAAGAGTCTGGGACAGACACCAATGTGAAAAAGTACATCACTGAGCCTAACTGGTTTGAAGAAGACTGCATCATCATCATCACGTCAAACGGTCCAGACCACCATTAGCAGAATGTTTTGGTCGGATGCGCCATTTGAACGCAACCACCCAACGGCACGTCTGTATAACGCTAAGCTGGCTAAAATGCTAGCGCTGGACCTTCTCCCTTTTTCTTTCGTGGAAGGGGTGGGTTTTCTAGAATTTGTGGCAACAGTCTGCCCTAAATGGAAGGTTCCTAGCCGGTCCTATTTTGCCAGAGTTGCGGTTCCAGCACTACATCAAGATGTGCTGGAGGTGATTGGGGCAGCTTTGCAGAAGAGTGCTGTTCACACTATCCACTTGACAACAGACATGTGGACCAGTTGCCAAGCCCTTGATTACATGTGCATCACTGCACACTGGGTCTCTTTTGCAGGGGTTAGAGACAACGTTAGGTTACTTTTATTTAGCAGAGTTACTTAAAACCATTGCTACAAACAAGTCATTACAAGTTCAAAAGTTAAAATCGATTAAAAGACATTATCAATCAATCAATCAATCAATCATGCCATTTGTATAGCGCACTACTCACCGGGAGGGTCGCAAGGCGCTTGGGGGGAGGGGTATGCTACTGTTCGAACAGCCAGGTCTTGAGTTGTTTCCTGAAGGCGAGATGGTCCTGGGTCAGCCGAAGGTGGATGGGGAGGGAGTTCCAAGTCTTGGCAGCCAGGTAAGAGAAGGATCTTCCTCCGGCGGTGGCTCTTCGGATGCGTGGTACGGCTGCGAGGGCGAGGCTGGTGGACCGTAGCTGGCGTGTGGGCGTGTAGAAGGTCAGGCGGTCGTTGAGGTACTTGGGGCCCAGGTCGTGGAGAGACTTGTGTGCGTGGGTGAGGAGCCGGAACGTGATCCTCTTGTCAACAGGGAGCCAGTGCAGGTTCCTCAGGTGGCTGGAGATGTGGCTGCATCGGGGGACATCCAGGATGAATCGGGCGGAGGCGTTCTGGATGCGCTGGAGTCTTTTCTGTAGCTTGGCTGTGGTTCCGGCGTAGAGGGCGTTTCCGTAGTCCAGTCGGCTGGTGACGAGTGCCTGGGTGACAGTCTTCCTGGTCTCGGTCGGGATCCAGCGGAAGATCTTGCGAAGCATACGCAGGGTGTTGAAGCACGATGAGGAGACGGCGTTGACTTGTCTGGTCATCGAGAGGGAGGGGTCCAGGATGAAGCCCAGGTTGCGTGCGTGCAGTCCGTTAATAACAATGATTATTCTAGCAACATCAGTCTCTTTCCTTGTCAGCAGCAGTGCCAATCTGATTTAACATTTTCTTCTCCACTTTTCCTAAAAATTTCACAAGCCTGCAGTTAAGCTGCGTGTCCCCAGGTGAAAAGCATGCTAACACGGCTTGCCTCTGTGTACGGATGCCTCTCTGATTGAAAAGTGGTTTTAAAAGCTGTCTCCTTTCCTCTGTTAGGTCTTTGCACATACAGATGAGATGCAGCATATCTTCCTCCGCTATCCCACACAGATGGCAGTTAAAAACAGATTGGTTTTTCAGCCAATGTGGAAAGTACCTTGTGCATGGCAACACACCTAGTCTGTATTTTAAAATTTTTATTTTTATATGTTTGTTGAAGCCAGAAGCTAAGTACTTTTGTGCAGACTGAGAAGAGTAAGTGCCCAGGGTCAACCAGCCATGCGACCTCTTTGCTAGGGCTGCCTTGTCTTCAATCCTAGATTCCATTTTTACAATTTTCTTTGTAGCTTTTTTGAAAAGACAGTGGCTTGTCGGGGTTGCCCAAAGGTCGTTTAGGCCCAGGATTGAGACACTAGTAGCTAAATATTTAGCTGCTGGAGATGACTGTTTCTGTTGTAACTCAGTCCATAAGTGCCAGTTTAAGGTGCCTGGTTTAGATTTCCTTACTCTGTCCCAGAAAATACCTGTTGCATCTTTCCTTGCAACAGTCTGTTTTTGCACGCCAAACTCAAGCCTGATTTGTGCTGGAGAGACTCGTGTAGGGAGTTCTAAGACCCTTCTGTATACTTTAGCAACCACTGTGTCCAAGAGCTTGGAATCCCTTCCTCTCTGTGCCTCGCTCCCGTAAGTTATTGTCGGAAGAAGTTGTGCTCGTATAACTTCGACCAAAGGGGCGAGTGAGGGGTCAGTTAATCTGGAGTTTAGGTTTATCATTGAGACAGCTAAGGCTATGCCTTTCCTTTTGATTACATCTTTTTGGGTTACAAAATGCCCGCCTTTGTCAATAGTCACCCCCAGGTATTTATACTCTGAGACTGAATCTATTTGGATCTTATCCCAAAACCAGGCAGGTATTTTCTTCAGGTTCTTTTTGATTGTCATGGTTTTGGTTTTCTCCAGGTTGGTGGTTAAGTCATTAGCCTCAGAGTATTGGGACGTGATGTCTAGAAGACACTGCAGACCCACCTTCGTTTGACTAATCAATACTAGGTCATCAGCGTAAAGGAGACATGGTAGTAGTAGATTCCCAATTTTTGGGGAGTGTGACTTGCAGGCATTTAATAACGGAATAAGATCTGCAAGAAACAGGTTGAATAGCGTTGGGGCCAATACACAGCCTTGCTTAAGGCCTTTTGTAGTTGGAATTTTCCTAGATAGCGTTGACCCGTCGCCGAGCTTTACTTGCACCCAAGTTTCAGTGTGCAAGTTGACTAACAGGTTTAATAAAACCGGGAGAATGCCCCAGCCTGCCAGTTTCAACCAGAGTTTCTGGGTTAGAGACAAGATAAATGCAGGTGTTGACACGGACACAGTTTTTCAAGCTACTCGGAAACATGCAACAGTAGCCATGTTTGCCATGGAGAAAACTCATACTGCACCTAACCTTTTGGACGAGGTTGATAGGAAGGTCTCTGAATGGCTGCATCCAAGAAATCACATAGTTGGTTATGTTTCCACGAATAATGGCAGTAATATAGGTAAGGCCATGGAGGATGGTGAGTACTACAGAGTGCCGTGTTTGTCGCACAGTATTAACATCGTGGTGCAGGACTTCTTGAAAAAAGAAAACACAGTCAGCAAGTTACTGACCACCTGCCGAAGAATCTGCAGACATTTCAGCCATTCTTTTAAGGCCCGGAAGGAGCTGAGGAGCAGTCAACAAGAACGTATACTACCAATCAAAGGACTCATTAAGGAGGTGGCAACACGTTGGAACTCAACCTTTTACATGCTTGAGCGTCTGTCTGAGCAGTGGGGGGTAATAAATGATTATGTCTATAAACTGGGTTCTACTATGAAAGATATGAGGCTAGATTTGGAGGAATGGAAGCTAGTTGCAAGCCTGACAGACATGCTTCGTCCTTTTGAGGTCTTCACGCGTGAAGTCAGCAGGGAGGACTGTTCTTTGGGCAAAGCTATCCCATTGTTGGTCATGCTAGAGCAGCAACTGAAGGCGGTGTCTTCAACGTTCCGAGATGATGCTGAAAAGCAAGACGCATATAAGTTGGCGGAGAGGTTATTAAGCCGCCTAGTTGCCAATGAAAGGCTTAAAACCATACACACAGAACAACATTACATTTGTGCCACTATTCTGGATCCACGGTACAAAAAGGCAGTGGCCAGCAAAGCATTCATTCCTTTTGATGAAGCAGATGTTTCAAAGTACAAACATTGGCTAGCTGTGCCAGCCACTCGGTTCGAAAAAGAGCGGCAGAAAATTCAAGGAGCCGGCAGAAGTACAACTGAATCAGCAGGCCATCCGGCGTCAAGTTCCACTTCTGAATCTGTAGCTGAAGGGAGTCACTTTCCCTCACAGCCGTTAACGACACCAGCAGCAAAAACGTATCATCATCCTCACCTGCACCAGGCCCAGCCATAATATTGTCAGAAGCGGATTGGATAACTCATCAAGGGTTTGCTCGTTCCAGTGCTGCAAAGGCCACAGATGGTACGCAAAGTGGAACAACCGTGGAGAACCTTGAGTCGATGGTACAGGCCTATCTGGATGACCCAACAGAGGTCTTTGTTAATCAGAACCCATTGCTGTATTGGTATAGGAAAAGGCCTCTATGGCCACTGATCTCCAACCTGGCTCTAAATTATTTGTCTTGCCCACTCGCAAGCGTGTCTTCTGAACGTGTTTTCAGTGCTGCTGTGCCAAAAAGGACCCGCCTCTCGCCCAAAAATGTGGAGAGGTTAACACTGATCAAGATGAATCAGCACTTCATACTACCAGATTACAAAATACGTGAATGCTCGCAGGAAGAAGAGGACACCGACTTAGGTGACGGAAATTCTTCTCTGTTAGCTGACCTACTCCCATCTCAATTCATAGAGTTTGAGGGCGAGCTCTACTTCCCTGACAGTAAGGCCTGAAAATGACACGGAGGGGGAATCCAGAACGCCTACTTTTAAGGGGACAGTTCCGGGCCTAATAATTGACTATATATTTGTGACCCCTGTCATCCTTAACCGTGTTATCTCTTATCGCACAGTCCTTTCTCCCCTGAGTGACCATAACCCCGTCCTCTTGGAGGTGGCTTGGGGAGACTTTATGGGCCCTATGCCGGGGCGGGCCATGGCAGGACCCGCCATAGGCACAATAGATAAGGGTAGAAGGCTCAAGTGGGCAAATGTGGTCCTTAGTAATTTTTATGCTGACATTAGCCCGCAAATCGAGGATCAGATCGCGATTTGCCAGAACCCAGCTTCGCAAGGTTATGAGATAATGGATGCCTTCCAAACGATCTGTTGCAAAAGTTCTTCTAACCTTACGGTGAAACTAAGGAAGGGAGAAAACAACCACTGCTGATGGTTTGACGCTCCTTGTTCGAAAGCCCATAAATCCCTAAAAATGGCGCTTAAAGCTAACCCTAGGGATAGATCAGCCATCATCTCCCTAAGAAAAGATTACAAACGAGCAATAAAGACCAGACAGGAAAACATCAAACAAGAGGCTTGGGAGAACCTAATCTCAATTGATATCCTGCGGGACAGTAGGCAATTCTGGGCCGTAATTAACCAGCCTTACTTCTCTGATTCACCCAACCTAGATATGGACTGTGTCATCCCTGATGACAAGTGGTTGGCACATTTTAGTTCCATCTATGGAGACAATGGTACAGCCCCACAGCAACCTATTGTGAATGTGCCTGAGGCTATGCCCATGTACTTCAACAGGGCTGAGGTAGAGAAAGCAATCCGTGCCACTAGCAGGAACAAAGCTCCTGGCCCGGATGGGGTGCCGGCTGATTTCTATATACATTCCCCAGACCTATGGGCAGGTATCCTAGCTAAAGTATTTACAGCTGCAATCAGTCACCCCACTCCAATCACATGGGCTACTTCCACAATAGTTCCCATCTTCAAGAAGGGGAAAAGGGATGACCCAGGGTGCTATCGGCCTATATCCCTCCTGGACTCTGCAATTAAGATCTTGGGCAGAGTCCTCCTGGCTAGGTTAAGGGATAGCCTGGATAGTTGTGGTGGCTTGGCCGACATCCAGTACGGCTTCAGAGAGAAGAGAGGCATGATAGAGCAGTGCTCTAACCTACACCTGCTGATCTCCAAGTACACGGTAGCCAAGGAGGGGTCACTGTACCTAGCGTTCATGGACCTCTCCTCGGCCTTCGACCTGGTCAATAGGTCCAAGCTCTGGGATATCCTCTTGAAGATTGGGATAGATGAGGCCCTGGTTAGGTTCATGGCCTCACTTCATCAAGAGTTGTTTGCAGTGGTGCGGGTTACAAAAGAAGGTAGTTGCACGTCCCGTTTTAATTTGAAGCGAGGGGTCAGGCAGGGCTGCATACTTGCTCCTCTGCTATTCACTATCTACATCAACGGCCTAGGTACCCATTTAGAGGGTACCGCTAGAGATGTTCCGCGTGTAGGAGAAGTTAAGATCCCTGCTCTCCTATACGCGGACGACGCAGTGCTGATAGCCCGCACTGGTGTCTGTCTCCAACAGCTTTTGGACACATTCGGTACCTTTATGGACCACTTAGACTTGAAGGTCAACTCAAGCAAGTCACACATTATGGTTTTTGGTCCCCAGAAGAAAAGAGCCCTGGTAAAAACATTTAGATGCAAGGGTGAAGTTGTGTCTGGAGTACCCGTTTTTCCCTACCTGGGCGTGCTTTTTGATAACAAGGGTACCTGGGGCCCCCAGGTGAGGGCTAAAAGTTTGGCGGTGACTAGGACATCAATGGCCCTCCTGGGTTTTGCTAAAAGGTTGGGGCACAGACCGATGGAAGCTATCCTAAAGGTTTATAACAGCAAATGCGTCTCTGTGGCATTGTATGGCGCATCTTTATGGGGGTATGCATGTTTGGAAAACATTCAAAAGGCGGCAAATAGATTCTTACGCTCTCTCCTATGCCTTCCCCAATCAACACCAACCTTTTCCATACATGCTGAGGGGGGCATGGACTATGTCCATGATAGGCTAAAACTGGCGCCCCTCATTTACTGGCTCAAGACATGGCTAAATCCAGAATTTTCTCTTAACCTTCTGATAATGAAAGAAGTCATGTCTTTGGATTATAGTAGCAGTATTCCCTGGTTGACTTATTTGAAAAAGTCCTTCATGGATCTGGGCCGGCCGGACCTTTTTACTGACCCCTCTGGCATTACAAATCAAGACATAGCCATCATTAAAAAAGAATTTATGCTAAGGTCAAGATTGAGCCGTGAAGAAAAGGAACTGCTAAAGCCCACAGTTAGACGTCACTATTTGTTAGTTACTTCAATTGTATTAGAACCCTATTTATGTTTTGTCACCAACCCTTTTCACAGGTTTCTTTGAACTAAATTTAGATTCAATCTTATTCATTTTTATTTAGGAAGTTTCAACACTTGGGCAAAACCAGAGTCAGCACCGCCCTGTACTTATGATAACTTTTCTGCACAAGACACCATGCACTTTATTATGTTTTGTGATTTCTTTTCTGAACAGAGGAAAAAACATTTGTTACCTGTTTTAAGGGAAGCTGGTTTCTCCCAGGTGAGACCAGCTATGTTTTATCTCCAATCAATGAATAATATTCGCATTACATTTTGCTTGGCAAACTTTTTAGTGGCGGCGGTTAGATCAAGATCATGTAAGAAATCATTAAACTTCCCTGTATGAACTGTTTTTATATATTTTAACCGTAATACCCTATCACATGTATTCGATTGAATTGAAATTGTATAATTGTATTTTACTAGTACATAAATGTCTTTTTTTATGTTCTTTGTATGATTTTTAACTAAATCGAATAAAGATAACTTGACTGACTGACATGACTTCCTTTTTTTTCGTCCTTATTCACTTTTATTCCTGTGTGTCTTTCTTTGTTTTGCAACTTTTACCACAACAAAACTCTCACAACAATTCCATCAGCAGCACTGTCTTCATCTTATTTTCCTTATTGAATTGCAGGCTCCGCAGTCTGCATTCCTGAGGTTCACAAGTTCACAACTCAATCATGCTCCTCTATCCTCCTCCTCCAGATTCCCCCGATCCATTTCCCTCAAGGCAGATGGATGGATTACGAAGAATAAAGAAACTTTGTTTTCGTAGAAGAGTCCCCTCAAGTGGGACTGAAATTACTGACTGACTACATGCGTGCTGATTGCTGACAGAGTTACTTCTGAAATTGACAGGAGAGGCTGCCCTGTGGGCCCTCACTTTCTGAAGAAAATGCAGACAAAAAGTAGAACAGGTAATGAATAATGAGAAGATGGCATGCAGTGGACAGCAATGGCTGTCTGGCTCTGATGAAACCAATTGCTGTTTGTTTTTTGAGCATGAAATGAATCATATGTCTTGTCTTAGTTAATATTTAATCTTTTACACAGTAATTGTAACTCATGTCTACTACTCTGTTTTTTGTACCTTGTTTAATTCAAATTGTACTTCAAATTCAGGGGCCACTATGTTGCATTTTAGAATATGCAAAATGTCCTTGGAGTGGACTCACTTGCCAATATACCATGCTGATTGATTAAATAATATATCTTTTTTCTTTACAGTCACTCACTGGGATGGATGGATCATCTGCGTCGGTTTACGGAAGAACTATGGCCAATTTGTGAGTGGCAAACAGGTAAACTAGTCTACAACAACTACTACAGCAGAACTACATGTCTATTCGTGGTATGTAGTGGTCGAGGGGGAGGCAGTGTACTATTGTTGTTAAGCCAGGCAGAGTCCACTCCAGACAGCAGTTCATGTAAAATTGGGGCTATGTGGCTTGCTGCATACAATTAGATATGCTTTGTCTGTCTGACAAAGAGCCTAGGTATGCTACATCAGGTTGCTTCACTCAGTGGTGCCTGCCTTGACCGTCTGCATGGCACTGCCTCAAGCTTGGGCCAAACATCCGTTATGTTTGCGAAATGTGCTGTTTTTCTGTTTTTCGCGAATCTCGCGAAAATACCGATAATTCGCAAATTATTGAGCGGAACGGATTTTTGGCCCATGCTTGCGGCAGGGCCATGCAGACGGTCAAGGCAGGCACCACTGAGTGAAGCATCCTGATGTAGCATACCTAGGCTCTTTGACACAGACAGACAAAGTATATCTAGGGTTTAGGGTTCAGTGCGATTTATTAGGATTTTTGGGTTTAAGTTGGTAGGGTTCCCTCTGAGTCTAGGGCTCAGGGCCCGATGCAGGCTCGTTCATAATGATATTGGCAAGTTTGTAGGGGGGTTTGGCGTTCTTTGGTCCAGAATTGGCAGAATTTTGGCCTTTTTTGGTGTTTTGCAGGCGCGTGTGTTTGGGTGAAAAGTGAAAACTAGTCGTAGACCTTCTTCTTCTTCTTCTTCTTCTTCTTCTTCAAAGAGCGCAGTGGTTCGATTTTGTTCTGCCTTGCTCAGATTCTTGGGAATCGCTGGAACAAGTGT
Source organism: Lissotriton helveticus (assembly GCF_964261635.1). Lineage (NCBI taxonomy): Eukaryota > Metazoa > Chordata > Amphibia > Caudata > Salamandridae > Lissotriton > Lissotriton helveticus. The sequence continues at coordinate 452,440,606 of NC_136061.1, read as the reverse complement.
CCAGGTAAGTTTCAAGAGGATCAAAGTAGTGGAAGTGCTGAAAACAGCAAATTTTTGTGAACAGCGCAATTTGCCATGTTTGGAATATACCAGTATTGCATGTTTTTGGGGGGCTGTTTGGGGGTGTTCTAGATTTGTGGGAGTGGGTCGGGGAGTCTTGGAGCACTGCTGGATAGGTCTAATTTTGATTGCAAGTGGTTTCAAGAAAATCCATGGTGGAAAAGGGGGGTTTGGGCCTAGTTGCAGACAGCGTTTTGGCACAATTTAAACTGAGGCCTAGCAGTATTGCATGTTTTTGGGGGGCTGTTTGGGGGGGGTTATAGGTTTTTGGGGGTGGGTCGGGGGGTCTGGGAGCACTGCTGGGATAGTCTAATTTTGATTGCAAGTGGTTTGAAAAAAATCCTTGGTGGAAAAGGAGAGTTAGGGCCTAGCTGCAGAGTGCGTTTGGAGTGATTTTGACTGGTAGGCCTCACATTTTCTAAGTGTGGGATTTTCCATTTTTGCTTTTGGCCTGTTTGGGCGTGTTTTACTTTTTGCGGGTGGGTTGAGGGGTCTGGGGGCAATGCTGGGAAGGTCTAATATCGGATGCAAGTGGTTTGGAGAAAATCCATGGTGGAAAAGTGGGGTTTGGGCCTAGCCCTAATTGCAGAGAGCATTTTGGCACAGTTGAAAGTTAGGCCTAGTAGTAGTATTGCATGTTTTTGGGGGGCTGCTTGGGGGGGTTCTAGATGTTTGGGGGTGGGTTGAGGGGTCTGGGAGCACTGTTGGGAAGGTCTAATTTTGTTCTAAAATCGCAGTTTACACTTTACACCTAGCTTGAGGGGAAAGATCCGCAAATTTCGCCCACACAAGTTATTTTTCCTTGAAAAGGAGACTCAGAGTACGCACTTTCGAATTGATGCTTGTATGTATTTTAATACTGTTGACTCTGAAACTGAAAGTGTTATTTTTGCACTACACAGGGTACCTTATATATTTTTCTCTGTGGTGTTTTAATATCACTTCCTGTTTTTCCATCAACAATTACAGGCCGGCTTTAACCCTGTGCAATGGCAAAAAGGATGAACTCAGGCTTACAATTAGCGACCCGCAATTCAGCATCCACCAGGCAGGCAGTGGACAAGGTGTCTTCTGGTCCCCAAAATTGATTGACAGAGCGGCAGATGGAATGAGGAGTAACGCGAAAAAGAGGAATGGCTGGATGCATGCAACTTCCCAAATTCAACAGGACAACTACAACAACATACAGTTACAGTATCCATCTTCATTTCTACTTATCTTTTAAGTAATTTTATTGCTGTGAACTTCTATGAGTGTGACTCTGTGCATTTGTTTGCTCTCTGCTTCAATTCATCCCTCCAGCCATCGTATACTTTTTTCTTTGCTATTTTTAAACTAATTTAATGTAGTAAGTGGTTCTTCTCTCTGAGGGCAGATAGGCAAGTGAAATTGTGTAATTACTGCAGCCCTGTACTGTCACATTGTTTCTTCATAGTTAGTACATTGTAGAAAGTACTACTTACTTTTCAGTAACCTATCCATTTAGCAAACAACTTCATGCATGCAGTAGTACATGCACTTCCTTTATGTCCCTTAAAAGATTTATGGATAGCTTTGTATCCAAAGATTTGTTTATCTTCATTTGTTGTTTGTCCATGCTGTGTTTTTTTTCCTCTTTCCACAAAACTTTCCCCACAAACCCCATTCCCATCCAAGTTTCAAACCCTAACCCTCTTCCCCCGGGCTGTGTGGTTTTCATTGAGGTGTGAGAAAATTACAACAATAATTCCACACGCTGTGCCAGGCTCTATTCTCAAACACGAATCACAGGTAAGATAATCATTTTGGGGAGGTAGAATAATGGGCTAGGACTCGGAGGAGAGACTGACAGTAGTAGTAGTAAAGTACTCGTAGGCCAATTGAATTCGCTAACTCTGTTAGTGGCACTTTTGAACATTTTTGGAAGTTTTAGATAATTCATGAGGGTAAGTTTGATGAAACCAAACGTGCCATAACCCCCGCCCACCATCCCACAAAATAAGGTCAACCCATACACTATGTTGTGTCATATAGTTACGCTTTGTCTATATGCTGTGTTAAGTTAGCATGAGCTTATTAGAAGTTTAAACGCCCTTTTTTACCTTTCTGCTGCTTCTGCACACGACACATAACTGTTGTTTTAGCTTTGAGCCTAGTAGAGCGTTTTGATTCACACGAGAATAATATGTTATTACTCTGATATCAGCTTTGCTTAGTGAGCTTTGTCTGTACAGTGAGTGCTGAAGCCTTCAAGGATAACTCAACACAGTGGTTGTTGTGAGGTCTGATCTTCGCACCTTCCTAGACATAACATACATGCAGCGGCAGCCAAATTCTGGCTTTAGGCACGTTTTATATTGCTTCACACAGAGCACTCAAACACACTTGATGGCGCTTCGCATGCAGAGAGCTGGTGGAAGATGATGTGATCCCTTACCACTAGGATCTTGAGGTATGGGGCCGCCCTGCTAAAACCCAATGAGACTTTCCTAGATATAATATAATGTACTAGATAGGGAGGGTGAGGATTAAGTGTTGTTTAACCCTATTCATTTCAGCATTTTAGCATGTTGTCACCTTTTGCATTCTATGGACTAGTAACTATGCTGATTACTTTGCTTCTTATAATATGTTTGCTTGTATTATCTAAGATACTGCGTTTGAGAACACTGCATTAGTAAATAAATATTTCAAATATGCACACGTCCTCATTTACTCCTTGTTCTGGATTGAAATGATTGTATAACGAAAGAGTGTTCATGTGTTCCACGTTACCTGAGGTATCCTAAGTCCATGTTCTGGTTTGTCTAAGCTTTGGGAGTTTGTAATGACCGATGAGGCACTGTAGCTAGTCTGGTAGGGGATTTTGGGTACTAAGGTGAGTTTTGGTACACCCTAATTCACTGAGGTTCCAAGTCTCTATGCACAGTTCTGTACGAGAACGGAATCCCTGCTCCATGGCGCCCAACGTTTTGGTGGTCTTATAACATGACACTTGAGTAGTACATCATTCGGTCCTTAACCCCTTCACTATTTTTTCCGGTTAACGGTGGTGTTGGACAAACCTACCTATTTTTTAATAGTTTTTTTCAAGCGTGAATCTTTCTAAATGGTTTCCTTGAATTACTACCCAGTTGTGCTACAAAGTTACCTTTGTACCTCTTTCCTTTCTGTGTCGGTATGGCCGCGGTGGACATTCCGCAGCATAGTCGCATTGCGGTGCGCAACCATTTGCTGCAGTATAATGTTCCTGTGGATGGCATGGCCATGATAATGGTGGTGAGTGCAGAGGTGGCTTAACCTTACGAAATCTTTTACTCCTGGGTGACCTTCCCAGCTGTGGACGGAACTTCAGGTGTGTTCCACACGTACACTCCCACTGCTGTGCCGAATGAATATACTCCGTATAGGGCACAGGTAGTACCTATAGATACTTGGCAGCATCGCGTGTGGTTTGGTGGCGCACTCCCCCACTCTTTGACAGCCCCGAGGTTAGGTCCTTTGTCCATTCCAGGCACAAATTGGCCTGTTTTGGCTGGACTTACTCCTCATCCTCAACACGGGGCATGTACCATGGTTGAGTTAAGACGACTACATGTAGTCGCAATTAACGTGATTAGATCGTTAGTACAATACATAACCCGTAATCTCCCGGGTGGGGCCCCGGGTGGTGCGGTGCCTCCTGCCGGACAGGGCGGCATGAAGCTCAGTCCTGTAATGGTCAACGCTGTGATGGGCAAGCGTCCCCAAGATAAGGATGATTTTCCTTTCTGGCTTGCCGAAAAGTTTGACCAGCTTGAGGCAGTATTTCCTAACACGACTCCTGGTGAGAAACACAGGATTCTGACAATCAGCTTACCTAAAGACTTGGCCCCTGAAATCGGTGACTATGAGACCTGGGGTAGAACATTTGCGGCTGTCTATGCGAGGTGTTACGGCACTCCATCTATGGCTGTCCTGCCAACGGTCCTTAAGCGTGTTCAGGATGAGCACGGACCTGAGGCTGCGGTTGAATTGGGTATGCGCCTATGTGGCACCTTTGATGTGGTTTGCGATCTCATTCTTGCTAATGTCAAAGGGGATGCAGTGAACCTCCAGGTAGCCAATGTTTTGCATGCGCTTCCCGATGCCGAGAAACCCCGACAATTAGCAAGGATTATTGTGGCGGCTTATAAAACCATGGGCCGCAATAGTAGGGGTCTCAAGCCTTTTTCTACTAAAGAGAAAAACCAACCCCAAGGGCAGAAGTCAGAGACTGACATTCAGCCCAAGTCCAAAAAACTAAATTGGCCTAAAAAACAGAAACAGGGGATGCAACAACAACAGAAACAGGAGTCTCAACCTGCGTCTCCATTGCCTGCGCCCCCAGAACGTGTTTATGACTTGGGCGATCGCGCAAAGATAAAATCACCTGATCGATTTCAGGTTTCTGATCAACGCTCTCCTCGTTCTTTTCAGGATTCATCGGCCTCGGTGACCGGTGGTGGAGGAGGCGGCAGGGGTCAGGGTGGCCAGCGAGGACATGACCAGTCCTGCCCGAAAGACAGTACAGGCAAGCAGGACGGCTCTACACCGAAAAGACCCCATTTTCAAAAGAAGAAAGTCGCCGCTTTAACAGCGAGATATGCCACAGATAGTGAGAACGCGGCTTCGGAATCTGGCATGGGCTCTGGCCTTGCTGGACAGGGCGGCAGAGATTACAATAATACGAGAGGACCTGCGTCCACTACTAAAGGTGACAGCGACTGACCGTTATGTTGTGGTAGAAACAGCTGACACTAGAGTTGCTCCCCCTGACAGACTTTATGAAATTGTCCTGTTGATCGAAGGTGACATACAGCGTACCATAAAAGGGATATTTTGGGAAAATCTTACAACTACCTATGACATTTTGCTAGCAGTTGCTGACTGGCCCCCACCTTTTGTTCTCGCAGCTCCAAGAGGGGAGGAGGTGATCCTCCCTAGTTTTGCGCACACAGTCTCGAAGGAGCATGCGCTGAATTTTGCAGAAGAGTGAGCTACGGCTCTAGCGCCGGCTCTGCACCGTACGCACTGTGGTTGGGATACATTTTCGCCACACCACGAAATACCTTTGCGGTCAGAGCCTCAGCCTCAACCTCAGTATCCCATTAGACGTGAAGCTAAGGCTTCCGTTGCGGAAATCCTTGAACAATTGGAATATCAGGGAGTGATTGAAACTTGTGTGTCACCAATGAACAACCCTCTTTTTACTGTGACCAAGCCTGACGGTTCATATCGTTTGGTATTGGATTACCGCCATTTAAACTCACATTGCCGTAACTGTGCAGTACAGAATACTCACGGTTCTGCTTTGGTGGATAGTCTTGTGCGTAAGCGGTTTAAGACCACGCTTGACATTTCCAACGGTTTTTATGCCCACCATTTGGATAGTTTCAGTTCCAAATGGAGTAGCTTTACTTGCGGCGGTGTACAAAAACAATTTCGTCGTTTATCAATGGGATATAAAAATAGTCCAGGGGTATTTGCCGCCCGCATTGTATCTCTCTTAGAGAGAATCAACCCTGATGCATGCTCGTATGTGGATGACATTTATCTCACAGACGACGAACTTTGGGAGCATCTGTGTCGAGTTGACCGCTTAATTTGTAGCTTTGCAGACTTCGGTTACAAATTCAACTTTGCAAAGTCGCACATTGCAGAGTACACAGTGTTGTTTCTGGGCTATGAGCTCAACGATGAAGGTCGAGGATTAGCACCTCACTTCTTGGAGAAATGCGCACAACTGCGCGCTCTGACAACTCTGAAATAATTACAGTCTTTACTGGGTTTTTTGAATTTCGGGAGGACATACATTCCGAAATATGCCCAGCGTATCAAGCCTTTGTATGCTTTGATACAACCTACTTTTACCAAATCATGCTGGCTGCCTGAGCACTCTGCTATTCTGCAATCTTTGCAGGCTGATTTGCTCGCTTCAAAATTCTTACTGACTCGTGACAACCACACCAACCTGGTGATAAGAATCATCCCATGGAGGGTGGGTTTCATTTACCTGACTTTTAACGAGGGAGACACAGTACCTATTGCCTACAAGTCACACTTGTACACTTCAGCTGAACTGCGATTTTCCACTATGGAGAAAGTTTTAACGGCTGTACAGATGGCGATTCTTAAGGAACGTGCTCTGTCACAGGGAAAGCGCATGTTGGTTGTTACCCCGTGTCCTGCTTTAGAGGCAGTTATGAAAGCCAGTGTACCTAATTCAAAAGCTTTGCACCCTCGGTGGATACAATGGGCTGCTTCATTGACATCCCCGGATGTCACGTTTATTTTTGATGCATCCTTACGGTCGCAGGAGTTTTTGCAATATGAATTTGTTCATCCTGCACCTTTGGCTATGCGGCCTTTGGAGGATTTCCATGGCATCATATACACTGATGGTTCGGCGCAGGTTGCGCATGGCTCAAAACACGCCTACGTTTCTGCCATTGTGGTCGGTGACATGGTGAATGATGAGTTCAAGTCCAGAGTCGTGCACACGCAGACTCTTGGGGACTGCACCGCACAATTGGCAGAGCTTCGTGCTCTGATGCTTGCATTGGAGTACGCTGATCCTAGTGTGACAACTCTTATTGTGAGTGATTCTTACTACTGTGTCCAGTCTTACAATGAGAACTTGTTCTTTTGGATTCAGAATGACTTTCGTGATTCCAAGGGTAGCACAATAAACATAAAATGATCTGGGTCCGAGTGGCTGAGCTTAAAGAGCAGTTGCCACTTGTGTTTGTAATTCATACTCTCGGCCATCAGCGTGTTGGAGGTCACGCTGTTGGTAACTCGCTTGCTGATGAGGCGGCGAAATCTGCGGCATCGACATATTTAGTTGCAGCAGTAACACGGTCCAAAAGTAAGATTGATGATGATATCTTGGCTGCTGTTGCGGCCACTGAGAAGGGAGGTAAATATCCTACGGGTTTCCCTTCGAAGTACTCATTCCACTTAAGTCCCGATAAGGTTCCTTATGTGAAAATTCCTGACGTTGGGGAGAGATTGATTCCCAACTCGGATTGCAGAAATACATTGATCACAGCGGCCCATGAAGGTGTTGCGTCTGCGCATGCAGGCGTTTCAGCCACTGTTTCTCAATTACAACAGCGTTTCTGGTGGCGGGGACTGTACAAACAGACGCACGATTATTTCCTTCAATGTGACATTTGCCAGCAGATTAAGCCTTCAAATGCTGCGCGTCCGCCACAGACACAGTTGTACATATCTAATAAACCACTAGGTTGTGTTTATTTAGATCACTGCGGTCCTTTTTCTTCTGATACTGCATATAAGTACATCTTAGTCGCAGTTGATTCATGCACACGCTTTGAATGGGTCTGGCCCCACCGCAGCACTGATTCACGGACTGTCATAAGAGATTTGCGTGTCTTTATAGGGATTTTTGCCTGTGGTACCTTCCATCCGGATCAGGGTCCGGCTTTCGCCTCTAAAGCGTACACGGATTCCATGATTTCGATGGGGGTCCAAGTCAAGTTTTCGTCTCCATACAGACCTGAGGGTAATAGTGTAGTGGAACGAATGAACCTTGACTTAAAGCATTCACTGACAGCTCGAGTTATAGGCACTGGCAGGAACTGGCTGGCCCATCTCAATGGCATGCAGCGTGCTCTTAATAGTCTCCCTAGAAGGTCTCTGGGTGGGCGGACCCCATACGAAATGATCTTTGGTATCAAGATGTATGTACCGGACCTTGACGGTCTAGACTCGGTAGCTGGCGCTACCTCCTTTGACGTAGCTGAACATTGCACTGTTTTACAGACTCTACAAAAGACAAGAGACAGTCTTGCAAAGGAACATTTGCCCTCCACTTCGGATGATGGGTTGCAGATCCCGGTAGTTGGCTGACTACCCCAAGTTAGAGAACTGGTTCGGGAGAAGATCGAGAACAAGAAATAATTTGGTCCCTCTTACCGAGCTCCGGTTCCTGTGCTTGGTGTGAAGGGCACAAGAACAGTCATTTTACCAGCACTTCCAGGTCGTAAGGAAAACAGGTATATCTCAATTGACAATGTCAAGATACACAGAGTGGCCTATTCTTCTTAGTATGACACCGGCAGTCTCCTGTCCTTTAATTGTGAGGAATTCTGTTTTGGCCACTTCGAATCCTGATACGGAGGTGGCTCTCGAGATGCCTGCAATTTCTAGTCCTTTATTGAGTACTTTGCCTGGTACTCAACTTGATGAAACTGACTACACTTACCCAACTGACTTATCGATGCCTGATTTACAAACTCGTTTGGCCACAGAATCCAGATTTTCATTTGACACTGTTTCACATACATCAGGAGAGCCCTCACGTATTGCAGTCTATACAAGTTTATTTAAAAAACATTTTTTGATTCCCCCTTGGACATATATTTGGGTGGTACTTTTTTCAATTTACCTTTTTATGCCAATTGGTTTTGTGTTTTATTTTTTCCGAATCGTCAATGGACACTATGTCGAAGAGAGAACATGCATTCCACATCTAAATGGAACTTTGGCACCCCTTTCCTCATCACATTCAGCTCACAGACTGAAGAGAGACTTGGCTTTTGTTAACATCACTGCTTGGCCTGTCCTTGATGGGATTGTATGGGATGCTGTTAAATTTCAAATCCATGGCCCTACTGATGTTGTTAATGTCCCTAATGTGCTCAGTCAGTCAGTCAATTCACTTTATTCGGTTTAAAAACAAACCATAAAAGTATGCTATAAAATAATTTTACACAGTAAATAAAAGACCATGATTAAAAACAATTAATACACTACCATGTACATGTTAAAATTACAGGTAAAACCATTTGTACTTATATTTCAGCTTAAAACTATATTGCAACAACATACATAATTTCATGTTATCAATTCAGTCTCTTTAGGGTTCTAACAGCAGCAGCAAGAAAGTTAGCAATATTAAAAATTTCCCAAACATTTGTCAGCATTTGAAGATAGATTAAGGCTGGCCTAGCTTGCATGAAGCCTTTGTTGACTAGGATTGGGATAATAAACCAAACGCTTCCTAATATCAGTGAGGTGGTCACAAAAAAACATGAGGTGCAAGGTGTCCTGCTCAGAGAAGTTATCACAGGAGCAGACCCCGAGATCTTCGACCCTCTTCCACCCTAGCTTTTCATTAAACAGGTAATGAAGCTGATTCAGTCTGAATCTTGTCAGTAAAAAACGATGGTTGGGATTTGTGACAATGCTCAAGTAAGGTTCCATGTCTAATGTGGTTTTCCGCAACTGGTAGGCCCTTACTGTTGCCTTTCCCAGCTCTCTCTCTTCTCTATCTGCAGTAGCAATACGATAGTATGTTACCTTAGTCCATTTTATATCTGCCTTAGATCATGTTTCTGGGTGATAATGAAGTTCTGGTCTACCCAGCTTGTGCGACAACTTATGGACATAATTGAGCCAGGGAATGCGATGCCCATAATCGAGTGCCATGCAGTCTTTCAGAATATGGTGATTTATTAATAAATCAGGGTTTAACCAGGTCACTGTCCATTTCAGGAGCGGGGCTACTGCAATAGCATCTTCAAAATAGCCAATTCCACATTCCTGATGGACGATCTAATTGGCTGTTGATTGCGGGAGAGATAAGATATTTTTTAAGAACCTGTCCTCGACTATCTGAATTGCCTTGGCAATTTTAATGCCCCACAGGTCTGCCCCATACATTGCGAGTGAAAGACACTTTGCTCTATATATTTGAAAAAGTGCCTTCATTGGTCTTGCTCCTAGTTTCCTGGTGAATCCTAGAACGGCTGACGTGGCCCTGATCAGGATTTTTTTTTTAGCTATGATTTGGGTGCCCCACGTTCCATGGACGTGAAATAAGACTCCTAAGTATGGGAAAGTTGAAACCTTGGTTAATGTATTCCCTTCACAATACATGGTTCTGACCTTTAAATTTCTCTGCCCAATGGCCATTACATGGGATTTGGCAAAATTTATGCCCAGGTCCAGTGATCTCATGAATGCTGCAAAGGAATTCAAGAGTAGCTGGAGTTCTACTGCTGTTCTGGCTAGAAGTGCGGCGTCGTCCGCATATAACAAAGCGGGAGTCATGCGTTTCCCTACACTGGGGATATCCTTACTGGAGGCAATTACAGTGTGGTCTATGCTGTTAATGTATAATGTAAATAGCAATGGTGCCAAAATACAGCCTTGTCTGACGCCCGAGGCAATCGGTATCCCTTCAGTGCAGCTACCCTGTTGATCATATCTCACAGGGGCAAAAAAGTCCCTGTGTAAATCAGCTAAAAAGTGGACGATGTTTCTGTCAACTCCCAGGGTTAGGAGGATGGACCACAGCTTTGACCTGTTCACTCGGTCAAAGGCCTAGGACAGTTCCATAAAGCCCAGAAAGAGTGTTCCCTTCTTTGCCACTGTGTATTTCCCTATTAGTAACTGCAGGTTTAGGCATTGATCCCTTTTCTGAAGCCGTACTGTGCTTCAGATAATGAGCCCGTCTCCTCCAACCATCCGGTTAATTGGCTGAGCACCACCCTTCCTAGTACCTTTACAGAGGAGTCTATAAGTGATATCGGGCGATAACAACTTGGGTCTCCTCTGTTACCTTTCTTAAATATTGGCACTATTACTGATGGTGCCCATGTGTTTGGCAAGCCCAATTGACAAGCGTTTACAAACACGTTATACAATATTTTTGCCCATGTCTTAGTATCTGATTTAAAAAGGTCTGCCGGGACCCTATCAGGGCCCGGGGCCTTATTGCTCGTCATTTGGGTTATCGCTTTTAATACGTCTGACTCTGTGAAGGACAGGGTATATTTTTCAATATTAAAAACAGAGTTTGCAGGATTTCTTTCTCCATCATATACCTGCTTAAAATGTCTGAGCCATCCTTCTTCCTGTATCCCGCAATCAAGCTCGATATTTTTTGTGTCTTGAAAGAAGGGCCGATTGACCACCGCCAAGAATTTGGCGCTTTGACCACATCTACAGATAGGAGCTCATTCCAGGCATCATCCCTGATTTCTTTTTTCCGCTTCCCTAGTGTCTCTTTATATAGTTTCCTAAGGGTAGCTATCCCTAGTTTGTCGGGGGGTACTACTTTCAATGCTGCCAGCAGCTTACGATGGGCTGCAGAGCAGTTGTGGTCAAACCACTTCTCCCCTGTCCTTTCCTGGCCCTTGCCCAAGATTTTTAGATCACTACTAATCTGGGTACAGATTTTGGTGTAGGCCTCCAGGACCTCATTGTCTAATTTGCCGTCTGTTAGGCAGAGGGAGATTTCGTGCCCAACCTTTGCCCGTAGATTTTCATGAAACTCCTCCGGCAACACCCGGCACCATTTTAGTCGCCGTGCCTGGTCAGTAGGTCTGATGTCTAACTTGCCAACTGTAGTATGGGTTTTGCCCTCTTTCTTTAGGTCATCTTCCAATGTCAGCGTTACTGGGTTATGGTCACTATAGGTTGACCAGGAAACACTGTATTGCGTAACCCTTCTTGCCACGGCGGAGCTTACAAAAATGTAATCGATGTTTGAGCCCCCACCATTTCCTCTAAAGCTCGGAATTTCCCCCCTTGATTATCTTGGGGAAGTCAAATCATTACCCACCACCAATTCCTCCAAATAGCACCCCACTGCGGTATGCTCAAAATGTGTGTTTTCTAGCTCAGCCGGGCCTAAACAATCCCAGCCATAACAGTTTTTTGTACAAGAATGAACATTAAAATCGCCCATTACTATGACCGAATAGCAGCTTGCAATATTTTTACTGTATGAATTTAAAAAATCACGAAGACTGACTAAGTGCTCGTTAAAATAAGCCTTATCAAAGGAGTTATAAAAATTGACCACAAGCCAAATGAATGAATTAATGAATGAGTACGCTCTTATATAGCGCATGGCTACCCTGAGGCATCCCAGCGCTGCAAGACCATGGACAGAAGAAGACACACAGTGAAACAAAAATGTCTTCAATCGCTTCCTGAATACAAGATGGTTCACTTCCAGCCGAATGTTATCTGGGAGTTTGTTCCAGCCCTTGGCGACATGGAGGGAAAGCTGGCGGCCACCCATGCGGGCTCGCTTCACCCTGGGTACCACCAGCAAGTTTTGCTGATTAGATCTTAGGCTCAGATCTCAGATTTGCTGATTAGATCTCAGGCTCAGATCTCAGAGGCAAGATGCCGGCGAAACAAGGGCTGGAGAATAGTAGGACCAACATTACTTATTGACTTGTGCGCCATACAGAATGTTTTAAACAAGATCCTTTCCTGGATCGGAAGCCAGTAAAGTGACCGAAGTGCCGCCTTTGCCGAGCAGCATCTGGGAAGATTCATAAGCAGCCGAGCTGCACAATTCTGTACTGATTGGAGGATCCGGATAGAGCCAACTGGGGCTCCCAGATAAATGGCATTTGCATAATCCAGCCGCAATAAAATCAGCGACTGGACCAGCAAGCATCTGGCCTCAAAAGGTAGGAGGGAAAGAACTTTCCTAAGGACCCTAAGTAGTCCATAACAAGTCGCCGCCACCTTCTTGGCTTGAACCTGAAACCCCAAGGTGGAGTCTAGCCAGACCCCCAGACTCTTTATTTGGATCTTTGGGGTGGGCGGAGAGCCCAGACACTGCGGCCACCAAGGGTCGAGGTTGATGGGAGCTTTGTAACACAGGAGCATGATGTCAGTTTTTGCCTCGTTTAGCTTTAAGAAAGACGTCGTCATCCACTCCAGAACCTTGGTGAGACAGGGGGACAAGTTGTTACTCCCCTGATCTCCGGCGTCATCTCTCGCCAGAGAGACGACCAACTGCGTGTCATCGGCGTAGGTGATAAGCTGAATTCCCCAGGGAAGCACCACCTCAGCCAAAGAACTCATGTAGATGTTAAATAAGGTTGGACTGAGAGAGGAGCCCTGGGGAACGCCGTGACACAGTTGCAGTTGGTCGGAAGAAACCTCCTCCTCAAAAACTGAGAAAAATCTCTCCGCCAGAAAGGACTGTAGCCATTTAAGGGCAATCCCTGAGATCCCTGCCCGATGGAGGCGCTGAAGCAAGAGTGGGTGATTAACAGTGTCGAAGGCTGCGCTGAGGTCCAATAGGACCACCGCAGCGCAGCCCCGGCATCCACAATACTCCTAGTCGCCTCCACCACCGCCACCAGGGCAGTCTCCATACCCTGTCTGGCTCTAAATCCCGTCTGAGAGGAGTGAAGGGCGCCCGAAGTCTCAACAAAAGAGGAGAGGATCTGGTTGACGTATTTTTCAGCGATCTTACTCAGGCCCGGTAGCAACGAAATGGGTCTGTAGTTAGCTAAGTCTTCTGGGTCCAAGTTATTTCTTTTTAGGAGGGCTTTAACTTTCGCCATCTTCCAGATAGGGGGTACGATACCTGTGTTCAGGGATGAATTAATGACCTGCATGATAACAGGGCACACCGTCCCTGAAACCTGTTTAAGAGCTGCAGGAGGTGCAACATCCGGGGGTGAGCCCAATTTGAGGCCATCGAGCAGTCTTTCCACAGTGGCCAGGTCGAGTGGTGGAAAAGCATCAAGACTTTCAGCGGCATCAGAAAAGGTCTCTTCCAGAGTCCCCTCCAAGCTTTTTGTGGGGTCCAGGGTCAGTCTTGAAGACTCAATACCTGAGTAGATGACTGACACCTTAGCGGCAAAAAAGCGGCCAGATCATCACATCTTTTCTGGGGATCAGGAGAAGCCCTAATGGCCGAGGGGGGGGTAATCAGGGCTTGAAATATTTTAGAGATTTCTCTCAGCCTATTAGCCGTAAACTTTACTTGAGATTTGGACGGCCAGGCAATAAGGTGATCCTGTTTCTATAAGGTGTAGGTTCCCCGAATTTTCAAAGAAATTATGGTTAAAAGCCCTCCCTTCGCCCTTCCCATGTGGGTTGCTACTGCCGGTGAACAAAATGCTGCATATCCATCCAGGAAAAAGGTATTTTTGGTATCCCACGTTTCCTGGAGCCCAATAATGTCACACTCTATAAGGCAGTTACTCCACTTTGGATCATTTGATTTGGAGTTTAATCCCGCAATGTTCCAGCTAAGAAACCTGGTCCCTGGTTGGGTAACCCTGACTGGCGTATTCAATAAAGAGGGCAGCTCAATGGCTGCTACCCCTCTAGATTGCATAGACTCATCTACTGCTGGGTGATCCAGTCAGTCATTTTCCTCAAGGTTGCTGAGAGACCCATATCTATTTTGCGTAGGGATTAGGGATTCATTTATAGCCTGTGCGTTGAACTCACTTCTAGGCAGCCCACAATATGGATCCATGCTATTGAATTCTATTTTGCGGTGGAATAGCAAAACCAGGCCTAGGTAAGGATGAAAATGTCTTGGACTGGTTAATATATGTGGGTGGTGTGTTACTTAGGTGGCTATAAAAGAAGCCTAGGGGACGTACACATACAGTGTAATCAGCAAATGGTAGGGAAGCCGCTCTAAGCAGAACTGTGGCAACATGCTGTGGGTGCTTAAAATTAACAATAATACAGTCCCCCCTACTGTTCTTTCTAGAGTTACCTATCCAGCTGACTCTTCGAGTAGATAATATGTAATTTGAATAGGCGATCGGGAACCCACAATTTTTGTTCAACCATGATACTGATTTATTTTTCAGGGAGTCGTGGGTTTCTTGCCGAGGCTCAGTGGGATGGAAGTCCACCCCAGGTACATTAGTTAGTACAACCACGTAGGGAGCGCAATCTGGGGGGAGATTAGCAAAACGTCTTCTCCTAACTTCATTCCACTCCTCGGTATTCTACGCTACTGTGGTTGGTTGGTTACTTAAACTCACTGTAGGTGGCTGATCGGAAGGTACTGTTTGAATAGCCCTAATCCCCCCATCGGAAGGTTCGACTGCATCCTTATTTATGTTAGGGCCCACTTTTGTAACCCTATTTGTTTTGGCCAGGGCAATCTGAGAGTTCAAAAGGCCACCCAGTGTAGTTACTTCTTTAGAGACCTGATCTAGTTTGGCCACTAGGGGTTTAATCATCAATTCCAATTTAGTTTCAATAATACTGGCCAACAAATCAAATTGATCCGGGTTCAGATTAATCATCCCATCCTTATTCGGGGTCTCATTAACTCCCTCTGAACTTTTTAATGGTGTACCAACTCTTTTAGTTTTCCTGTTACCCCCGCTTAATCAGTAACTTCCTGCAGGCCCTTACTACTCTACGTGCCGGGGAAGGTGCCGGGGAAGGTTGTTGTGAAGTATCCGAAGGGTCATCCAACACTACCTGGCTTTGCACTGGGGAACCAGATATTTCATTATTAATTATTGTTTGAAAGCCTTCATTAGAACTGTGATCTAAAGCGGGAGCTTCTAGGGGGGAAGACAGGGTAGTGGGTGAAGCCAGGGGACTTACCCGGCTTAATGAGAGACGCCGGTCTTTGTTAATTTTATCTACTACTTTAACCAAGTAGTTATCCAACGTGGTGGTCACTAAGGGGGTTTTGGCAGATCTAAGTTTGGACATTGTTATATGTCAGAGTAAAACTTACAAAACAATATTTAAAAACACCGTGGCTATCATGGATAACTCACACTAATATTAACTGAGATAACTAAGGATCTAAATATAATGATACAAGATACATTAATACATAACATAGGTAGTCTCACAGATTTGGGGTATGTCTGGTCCACAAAAGCCAAAGTCCGTGGCCCAGCCCAGCCTCGTTTAGCCCCAGACTGCCACAGACTGGCCCGCCCTTGTTCCGGGCTTCTCCCGGCGCCGCCTGCGCGCGTCCTGCGATGCGGAGGGAGCCTCTCGCTTTTCTGCACCTCCGGGCGCGATTCTGGGCGGAAGTGAGGTGGTGCCGCTAAGCTGCCTGGGAGCTGTAGTCCCCCCTCCTGCGGCCAGTGATCTTCGAACGGCGGCAGGGGAGACACACAGCGTTGGGGTCCCAGGAGCGGCCAGTTCAGCCCACACAAGTCCACTCAGGTCCACCGCCAGGTAAGTAATCGCCCCCGCTCCACCGAGGGAGCCTCTCGCTTTTCTGCGCCTCCGGGCGCGATTCTGGGCGGAAGTGAGGTGGTGCCGCTAAGCTGCCTCGGAGCTGTAGTCTCCCCCTACTGCGGCCAGTGATCTTCGAACGGTGGCAGGGGAGACACACAGCGTTGGGGACCCAGGAGCGGCCAGTTCAGCCCACACAAGTCCACTCAGGTCCACCGCCAGGTAAGTAATCGCCCCCGCTCCACCAAGAGAGCCTCTCGCTTTTCTGCGCCTCCGGGCGCGATTCTGGGCGGAAGTGAGGTGGTGCCGCTAAGCTGCCTGGGAGCTGTAGTCTCCCCCTACTGCGGCCAGTGATCTTCGAACGGTGGCAGGGGAGACACACAGCGTTGGGGACCCAGGAGCAGCCAGTTCAGCCCACACAAGTCCACTCAGGTCCACCGCCAGGTAAGTAATCGCCCCCAGAGTAAACATTGGAGATGTGGTGAAACAAAACATGCGTTCTGATGATTGGGATGTTCAGGCCGTAGAGGCATTGTTTTCTGATTTGAAATATTATGCTGCCTTTGATGCTGAAGATTTGTACTTAGAATCTGCTAATTATGGTAATTTATTTTGCTTCCAACATTTTGGCAATCACTACTTACATAAAACTAATTCCAGAAGGAGTACTGTAAATTATACACAGTGGGAGCATTGCCCAGCGCCTATACAAGGCAGTTCAAGTACTTTTTTTAAAAAGTACACTTATTTTACTGACTTCAATCAGTCCAATCCCGCTTCATTTTATTTTAAAATGACAGAAAAGTCCATGTCCAAGGTTAGACTTACCGATACTAAGTTATTGTACTCGAAGTCCTTTCTAGACCAGCTAGCTGTTGGAGGCTACGAGTTGTGGAAGGAAACTGTTGACCTTAAATCTGTTTGGGGTTCTAAAAGTTGGCAGGTACAAGGCACCGTGCATGTCTCATCCCAAATCATATGTTGTTTTTGAATTCTACCAATTCTCAGACAACATGCTTTGGATTGGCTACTTCTAAAAGATTAAATACTCCTTCCGTCCCTGATTTAGAAGAATATTCTGGTTGGAGTAATATTACACAATTTTCCATTAGGGAATTGCAAGCTCTATTGCACAATTCGTCCTTTAACATATCCAGTTTGGATCCAAAAGGTTGGCTGTTGTGGCACAGAGGCGCTGATTCATGCCAACGTCGTTTTCTGGGTTTAGCTGATGGATTTACACAAGTCAGGACCGATCCCAGTTTTGAGACTGACCATTCTGTCACCACTTATTCAGTAGGCAAATTATGTCAGAATTGGCTCAAGCATTCTACCTTGGCTTCGGTTAAATGGCATCTATTTAGGCTGACTGATGATGTTAATTTAAATGATTTCATAAGAGGCCCGGCTAGTGGTAGATCAAAAAGATGGATATATGCGATTTATAATGAAATCTGGAAAAACTTCACAGATTGAGGCGGCTACTCGCCTTAGAGCTATTGATCAAGCTAACTTAGAAAAAGTGCTTGCAGGTGTAGATAATAGCATTAAAACGCTTTCTTCCCGCATTTACACGTTGCCTAATATTGTGTCGTCTGTTGTTGAAATTGTGCAAGATGAGGTGTCTGTGTTGTACCATGGTCAAAATCAATTGCTTTCCATTATGCAGTTTGCATGGACCCTGCAGACACTTAAGGCCGGAAAAGTGCCTTGGAATTACATGAATGTCTCCTCTCTCTTTGCCCCTTTTAATTTGACTGACAAGCAGCGTTTGCTTTTGATGAGAGATGCATCTTTTTCCATGTTACACATTGAAAGATTGGAGTCTTTACTGTTCTCTGTGGCAGAAGCCGCTGCTGCAACGTGGCTTATCCACGGGTTAATCACTTTACCATTTGCTTTATTTAAATTTACAAATTGTATGCAATATTTTGCCATTGGTAGATACGAGCCCCTGGGTAGTTCATTCCTCCATGAAGCCTGGTCGCTTCCTTTTACATACAGATGCCTTAGAGAAGGGAGGGAAGTTTATCTCAAAGGTGAAGAGTGCACAGAAACACCAGATCACTCATTAATGTGTAGACATATCCAATTACACGGCTCTTGCAACCAAGAACAGCCTAATTTAGCCTGTGTTTTAAAAGGTGCTCCCGTTCCCGCAATCGTCCCCACATTCACGTTACTGGCAAACGGCAGCTATTTACTTTTAAATAATGAAGATTGTTGTGGGTTAATAAAAGGCATCGCTTATGTGGTTACAGTCAGTGAACGTGTGGTTTGCTGTAAGAATGTTTTGTATCCACCCCCACATGGGAACTCGGATGTTTCCATCTGGCCGAGAATTCCAACCTTGAAGGCAGAGTTCAATGTGATGAGTAGAATAAGAGCCCTACTGTCACAAAAAGAAGTTGCCCTGACTTCGGCCCGTGAAACATTTGTCCTTCACGTAGCCAACACCCGCACAGAGGTCCAAGCTTTATTAAATACTGACCTACCATTTCATTTCAGTGAACTGATTCATGCAATCTTTAACGCGTCCTCCACATCGGGCCTCGCACATTTTTTTAAAATAGTTAGCAGCGGTCTTGTGACATTTGAAAAGATATTTGGAGTCATTCCTGCTTTCTTCCATTCAATCTTTTCCAGCCTGTTTGATGGATTTCCCGTTTTACTGGCGCTGGCTGCAGGCGTTCTGGTGATATTTTGTTTTGTTAAAAATGGATGCCCGTCCTGTGTTCCAAGACGCGCAGTCCCGACTGGCACTGTTTCGCAATAGGATGATTGAATATTATGGCACGCTGCCGCTCGCAACCTTAAGCGCAGCGTATGGATTATCGTTTCGATTTTCCTATTTCACACGTGTCCAGCCTGTCTTTCATTGCCTGAGCTGCGATTTCGACTGGGCCCTGGATTTGTGTCTCTGCAATGTGGTATCTCCTGACGTGGATTTTAATCAACTCATGAGCCCCTTAGTTGCTCATGAATTGCTTTGTTCTTATGAAAGGATTATGGCCTTGGAAGCGATGTATGGAGTACTGGGTTGTTGGAATATATGCGCAGTGGCGTAAGATTTCTTGGCACACAGCTTCATTGGGAACCCACCGAGTTGTCCTCTGATGGTGCTAGAGGCTCCGGTGCTTGATGAGCATGTATGTTCTTTCCCGCTATTAAATTGGATGGCTGAATTGTTTTCGGATGATAATAGTGACTTCCTGTTGGAAGCTGTTGCTGCTTATTTTGCATATTCAGTCCTGGCCTGAAGGCATTCAAGGCCTTTGATGACGTTACATTTTTCGTTATATTTTTTGGGAAATTATGAATAACGTTTTTACTCCCAGACCTTTTGACTTTGATTAAAGTGAACACTAAATTGCCATGATGATGACATTTTCGGATTTTGAGTGACGAAAACATTCATTTTTTTCTCTCTTCCCTCACTATCTCAAATTTGAACTGGCTAGTCGTTCTTGAACTCTGCTTTCATATTTGAGCCCCTTATTTTATCTTGTCCGTGATCGGATCATGGGTGGATGTCATATAGTTACGCTTTGTCTATATGCTGTGTTAAGTTAGCATGAGCTTATTAGAAGTTTAAACGCCATTTTACCTTTCTGCTGCTTCTGCACACGACACATAACTGTTGTTTTAGCTTTGAGCCTAGTAGAGCGTTTTGATTCACACGAGAATATTATGTTATTACACTGATATCAGCTTTGCTTAGCGAGCTGTGTCTGTACAGTGAGTGCTGAAGCCTTCAAGGATAACTCGACACAGTGGTTGTTGTGAGGTCTGTTCTTTGCACCTTCCTAGACATAACATACATGCAGCAGCAGCCAAATTCTGGCTTTAGGCATGTTTTATATTGCTTCACACAGAGCACTCAAACACACTTGATGGTGCTTCGCATGCAGAGAGCTGGTGGAAGATGATGTGATCCCTTACCACTAGGATCTTGAGGTATGGGGCCGTCCTGCTAAAACCCAATGAGACCTTCTTAGATATAGTATAATATACTAGATAGGCAGGGTGAAAATTAGGTGTTGTTTAACCCCATTCATTTCAGCATTTTAGCATGTTGTCACCTTTTGCATTCTATGGACTTGTAACTATGCTGATTACTTTGCTTCTCATAATATGTTTGCTTGTATTATCTAAGATACTGCGTTTGAGAACACTACATTAGTAAATAAATATTTCAAATATCATGCGTCCTCATTTACTCCTTGTTCTGGATTGAAATGATTGTATAACGAAAGAGTGTTCATGTTTTCCACGTTACCTGAGGTATCCTAAGTCCATGTTCTGGTTTGTCTAAGCATTGGGAGTTTATAATGACCGATGAGACACTGTAGCTAGTCTGGTAGGGGATTTTGGGTACTAAGGTGAGTTTTGGTACACCCTAATACACTGAGGTTCCAAGTCTCTATGCACAGTTCTGTAGGAGAACGGAATCCCTGCGACAGTTGAAGTATGTAAAAAGAATAATGATATATTCCCCCTAACAAAAATAAACTAGTCCCACCCCTCCCTAACCCAAACAATTGTCCATTTCAAATAGTCCAGTAGTCCCAAATAATCCCCAACTCCCGATCCCCCCCCCAACAGTCTTTAAAAAAGGGGCAAGGGACCCAGTCACTTCCGGCGGTGTTTAGACAGGCAGTCCCGCCGCACCGTGCGGAGGTCCTGGAGCTATTTTTCAAGGTCGTCCAACTTGCGCTCCAGGTAGTCCACTCTTAGGCTTAGGCGGAGCATGCGTGCCTTCCAGGCTCTGGGGGGGGCCAGCTGCTGATGTTCTTGCAGCTGAGCGGTGGCGGGGGGCTGTCTGAGCACGGTGCCGTGCTGGAAGCTGCTGGCTGCTCGACACGGGGGTAGTGCTGGAGGAGGTTGTTGACGCCCCCTCCTCCTGTTCCCGAGCCCACAGCCGGCAATATTCCACCCGAATGGCCTCCAGCTTCCGGGCCCTTGCCCGGACAGCCATCTCCCTTCTGGTGAGCTTTTTGGGAGCATCCATATGCAGAAAGAAAGAAAAATAATGTAACCAATACTCTTTACAATAACACAAAATAATTCAACAGAAAGTTGTCTCACAGTAACACTAGCAATTTGTAAGCACAGTATAACGTTTTGGCATGTATCTTTCCGCCGTCTTTGTAGGCCTGTAACAGTGGGAGTTTCAGGAATTCTACTACCAGGCAGCACTATGGACTCAATACATAGTCAGAGAGTCAGAGAGTACACCAGTATTCTTCTTTTTTTCTCTAGTTTTGCGAAAGAAATTACTTGTACGTGAACTTGTGGTAGCTGGCAGAATGCCAGCTCAGTCAGCTTGTGCCCAAGAAAAAGAGACACAAGCCATGATGACGCAGACTTGCATGCATTACTTTAAGCAGTACATGCAGGTGGGGATAGGGGAGCTCTTACTTTTGTATAGGGGTGGCACTGGAAATACTCGGTTACATCGAGGGCTACTGCTCAATGTAATTTATATTTTGCACTGCCCCCCCTGGGCCTTCAGTACTACAAAAGGAAAATGAAGATTATTAATTTCTGATCATGTATCCAGCCGATCACATGATCTCTTTGCTTATATGATGGATGACTTTAGGTGCTCTGTTGTGATAGATTGAGTGAACAACAGCGATAGTCCACCCATGATTAACACAGCAGAAAGAAAATTATGAACATAGGGAGGGAGTGTCGTAACCTTAATTGCCGGAGGAAGGGACTTGACTTGATATAATTGTCAACTATACAATACATACACAATATATGCTGTGCTTGCAAAGTAAACTACTGTACTGTTACTTTAGGCAAGGGAGAGTTTCTGAACAATCACTACTTGTAGTATTTGGATTTCCTCTGCTTTGCTACTCTGGCACGGACATGCTGTTCGAACAAAGTAACACTCTTCATGCACTGAGCGTCTGCTCTACACATACACCTCTGCTATGTATGAGAAAGAAGATACCGTCCAGGCTTCCAAAGTAAACGTCTATCATTCTTCTTAATGTCTCAACTGTAACAACTTTACGTTTTCTCAACAACCAAATAACACCCTTTTTATTTTATTTGGTAAACCACCGTCTTGACTGGCATTTGAGTTTCACCAAAATGATATATTGCAATGCACACCACACATGAAGTTTCTGATTGACCCACACAGGCAGTCATTTTTTCTTTCTCCTCCAACCATCCTTGCTTTAAGCAGCCATGCATCTAATTCCTTCCTATCAGCCACCTCTGCCTGCATTCAGAAACACGTATCATTCTTTAGTCATAAATGTTACGGCTCGCTCGTCCTTCCATTGACCCTAAGTTCTTTCCCTTTTCGTTCATCACATCCCTCAAGTTCATCTGATATGAATTGGCTTCACGATAAAAGTTTCCCAGCTGATTTGAAGTCAAATAGAGGGGGCCATTGCTTACTCGAGAACTACAGCCGCTAATGCTATTGCTAAGTCAAGGGTGACTGTCTTCTCCGTGCTTGGCTAAAAAAATGTAGTTCTAAATCAGTAACTGTTCTTAACAGTACAGTGTACTTGTAGTAGTATACTGTCTACCGTACAGTACATCATACACTCCTTTGCGAGCCTACTCTAAAATGTCAATAAGTAGGGAGTATACTAATAACTTACCACCATCCGCCGCTGCTGAGCCATCCCCCTCAGCTCCTCCTAGTGGCGCCGCAGCATCCGCCGCTTGAGTGGACCCCTCCGCGCTGCTGGCCCCGGCACTGGTGGTGGCAAGTACTGAATTTGAATTTAAATTTAAAAGCATTTATTTAGCGCGCTTATACCCAGCGGTTTCATGGCGCTAAATGCATCCGATGTTGTGACGCCTAGAAAAAATATGTCATATTTTTAGATGCCATACACCACCCCCTACTTCGTCTCGTAATGGAAGAGAAAATGTTAAACAATTTTTAATTATTGGGACTGAGAAGAAGTCACGGTTTTAGGGAGGGTGTTAACTTATATGCTTAGCCATAACATGCAACTCTTTTTGGCACAACTGATGAATGCTTGCTCTTTAACGTGCAACATTTTTATAATCACAGACAGAACCAACTACTCCTCATCACCACCAGGAGGACTTGAAGTTCCAACAAGGTGAGGGCTCCCGAGTCCCGCACAGTTACTTCTGACTGAGGTATGTGGAAAGTCGAACTGCACCTATCATCAACAATGTCCTATTTCTCTTGTCCATACTTCTGTATGTGCAGAATAGTCCCTGAAACACTAGCGGTATGGTATGTTCTACTATCAAATCAAAAAGCCAACTACAAGCTTATTCTTGGTGGACATTGACCTTTTGCTGTTGGAAATTGTCAAAGCACTAACATTAAGGAGACTGGAATAGACAGCAAGGGCAACCCAGAGGACTGCACTGAGTGCCTCTAGAGCTATTGCTGGATCAGAGTTTTGTTTAACACTGTTTGCCGACTGGGCAAGCTTAAATACCTACACAGACCGACTCAGAAATAATAGTAAATAGTAGTAGCACAGAGAGTGATGGTAGAGAGGCAGGATAAGAAAGTAGAAACAGTATACAAGAAGATCAAAGACTATTTTGTAAAAAATAGAATTAGGAAACAGTTTGGAATGAATAGGAGCTGTAAAAGTTAGGGAAGTATAATTATATTAACAACAGAACAACTTACTGGGGCCAGCAGAAGAGCCTGCAGAGGACCGTTCCTGCCCACTCTGTTCCGCCGGAGTCTGGGATGTTGCTGCCTTGCCCCTGGGAGGTGCTGATGATCATGAAATAAACACAAACATGGATGATTGTTTTTTGGAAATATTTGATTTCTTTGACCACAATCTAAAATTATCTTGGGGAAACAAATTAGCAACAATTGCACTACATGTATTGACCTATCTGATCTTGTCAACTAGGAGGATACTAGTACAGTATTGCTGGATTTGCAGACCGTCTACTTGGAAAGTTATGTAAATCACTAACTAAACCAACAACAAAAAGGGTCTACTACGACTGCCAGCACTCAGCAGCACGCGACGTGACAGACACAGTCCGTCATCATGATTGCAGAGCACTAACAAAATGTCCTACTACTAATAACAAGTCATAATATACTCAACCTATCAATCCATCACTATTTCTTCTTCTTAGTGGCAGCAGGAGTACAAAGGAAGGACTAGACTGGAGTCTCTAGTCTCTCTAGCATTACCCAGTTCTGTAAAGTACTACACTCATACATATTCAGGCCAAATGAGCACAAAGTTGCAAACAAGTAAGCATAGTAGCAATGCCACTGAGGAGGCGGGCACCTGCAATCACAGAAGCTATTTAAACACTATTTTACCTGCAATATAATTGAATAGGCAGCATTCTTGCTCTTCGGGAAAAACATATATTAGCAATATAACAGAGAGCAGAAGAATACAAAGTAGTTATTAAATAGCTACTCACCAAGGCCAGGGATCTCCACACCTAGCAGGTGGAGCAGGTCCTGCTCCCAGTCAAGGAAGTCGGCCCACCGGTGCGTCGCTTGGTCGTAGGTGCGCCGGACCCCCGACTCCCTCCGCATGGCCCGGCACACCTTATCTCACCGCTGGCGACGCTCCCGGAGGCCATACCCTTGACCGGGCCTGCCCCCTGCTGGCACGGTCTTAGGGAGGTGGCGCAGAACAAAAAATATAAGGGCGGCGACCTCCACCGTGGTAAAAACCTCCCTGGCCACTACATCCACTCCCCTCAATCGCCCGCAAGGGAGCCGGCTACGGGGTGCAGGACCCTTCCCCTTTGACTTGCCGGCTCCCTTTGCCATGGTCCTGGGCGAAAGAAAAAAAGAATAGGGGGAACAAAATAAATGAAATAAAAGAGAGAGCTAAACAAAAAAAGTAGTTATTAAAGTAACAAAAAGTTGAAAAAACACAAAATATAGATCTAGACAAATAGAGAGATAGATAATGAGCAAAAAAGAGCAAGAAAAAGTTCAAAGAAACAAAGGATTGCAAAGATTAAAAGAGGATAGAAAAGCCAGGCCCAGAACCATAGCAATGAATGAAAAACAAGATGGCCGCGCCCATTGAGGACCGCGTGGGTAAGTTCGCCCGATATTTCCCCCGCGAGCATGCAAAAACACATGCGAACTCGTAATAGTGCGCCGCACACAATGCGAGATTGCCAACAGCGCCTGGAAACGGAAATACGCAACACGCACAAGATGGCTGCACCCATGTACAACCACATGGGTAACTTCGTGGTCGGTGCGCTGCAAGAGGCCCGCGAATACGCAAAAAAAAACCCGAACACACCAAAAAATAGTCCTATGCGGATCGCGAATTCGATTTCGCGTGAATTGGCGGACCGCGAATTCACAAATTTCGGCCATACTTAATGTTTATCCTCAATTGCTATAAATTCCCAACTGCTACAGTGTGGGTCAATGACATACATCATCCTGGCTCCTTTTTGCTTTCTATATGGAGCCACTGGCCCACCGCCTCCGCACACATTCTGAGATCACAGGGATTCGGTTCGGGGACTACACTCACACGGTCAGCTTGTATGCTAACGATGTCCTGATCTCCCTCTCTAACCCCCTCCTCACGTTAACGGCATGCCTTGCGGAGCTAGATGCGTTTGCGTTGGCATCGGGATTCAGGGTAAACATGGACAAATCGATTGTTCTTGATCTCTCCCTCCCGCCTTCCACTCGCGCCTGTCTCCAGAACCGTCACCCCATCCAATGGGCGATGGATGCAATCACATACCTGTGGAGTAAGCTGACTGCATCCCTGGCAGGTACAGTGCTCACCAACTACTCAAGACTGTGGCAGAAGATATGTATAGAACTGGGCCAATGGAAGTACTACCCACTCTCCTGGCTTGGTAAAATAGCGGCGATCAAGATGACCATCCTGCCCCAGATTCTATACATATTCCATACCTTACCACTCTGCCCCCCAGAGGGTTGGATCAAACAGACCCAATCTGAACTTGCCCGGTTTGTATGGAATGGCCGCAAACTGAGGATGAAACAAGCTTTGACGATGCTCCCTCCGGAGAATGGGGGACTGGGCAACCCTGTCCTCCTTCTTTATTTCCAGGCGGGTCAATTATGCCACCTAGTCGAGTGGAGACGGAAAAATATTGACTCTTCCAAGACCAGGCATTAGCTACTAAACCACTGCAGGGTGTTCCCTTCACATGCAGGCAACATAGGCCGCCTAATCTTTATGAGTCCTGTATCACCTGGGTCTTGCTGGAAACGTGGGATCACACTAACATTAAACACAATCTCACCACCTTCCCCTCGCCGCTCACCCCGTTGTTTGCGAACCCTGAATTCCAACCAAGTATGAAAGCTGCGGTTGCTGCTCGATGGAGGTCTCCAGGCTGCTGCTCGGCAGGCTACTTATTCGATCTGGAGAGAATTATACAGTTTCACAGGCTTAAATTAGACTATGGACTCCCCAAGTCTGAGAGACTCCGGTAATGTCAGATTTTCCACTGGGTCCAGCGCTCCCATATGAAGCCTTCCGTCAGTAGGCTCCTCACCACATATGAAAAATGGCTTGTCACGCGTACCTTGGACAAGAAGTTTACTTCGGACATTTATAAAATACTCCTAGCCCAGAATACACACATGTACAACACTAGCCGCGTGAGGTGGGAAAGGGACTTGGTCAGAACACTCACCCATAAAGAATGGGAAGGGATATATTACAGAGCTTGCCATTCGCCCTACCACATGGGATTGATGGAAACCCTCACTAAACTCGTCACTTATTGGTACGATACCCCTGAAAGACTTCACTCTATAGACCCCTCTCAGGAGGTTACCGGCTGGCGAGGTAGCGGGGGCGATGGTACATTTGCTCTGAGACTGCAGGCCCATCCCGGAATATTGGACTCAAATTCTTGATGAGGTAGACACACCCTTGGACACACAAATTCCACTTATGTTCTTTTCGGCCTCACAAATCCAGTGACCTTCCCACTGAAATCCCACTGGGGCCCGCTCATGGCAATAGCGTTGGGTTCGGCGGTGCAAAATGTCCTACTACACTGGTGCACCTCCCAGATCCCCTCCTTCACAGGCTGGCTGCATCGATTATGGTATGTACTGGGGATGGAGAAGCTGACACTGACTATGGCGGGGAAGGGCTCCTCATTTGCAGAGCTGTGGCAACCCTTTTTGACCCTTCTTTCCTCCGAGTTTAGGGAAGTCACCTGTCCAAGGTATCTTCGTCTTTTACGGATATCTGACCCCAGCGAGACAGGGGGGAGGCCTGAGTTTCAACATGAGATCTTAACACTGAACACTTTTCTTTCTTTGGTGGACAAGGGACGGGGTGGGGGGAGGATTGGGAGGGAGTGACATGTTACCCACACAATATGAGTTCTGTTCTGTTTCCTTTTCACGCATTCCTTGCCTTACTTGCATCGGCCTGCTGATTAGGCTTGTAGTACATCTTCCGAGGGCCGTGTCTCAGCCTGACATTGTGGAATGTATTGTTTGTTGCAAAACGCAATAAAAGATATAAACCATAAAAATTCATATCTCGAGTTCTACTATTAGGATTTTTATCTTGTTGGTATTGTTTTATTCATTGTATTAACTTCAATTTTTCTAATCTGGTGTGGAATCTTTTTGTGTGCTTTTTGAAGTGTTGCACAAATACTTTACACATTGCCTCTAAGTTAAGCCAAACTGCTCTGTGCTGAGCTACCAAAGGGTGAGCACAAGTTAATTTTGGGTTTGCCTGCTTCTTACCCTGACTAGGATCGGTGTTTCTGCCTGTCTTGGGCTCATACCCTAGTCAACCAACAACCCAATTTCTAACAAACATTCACAAGTACAATAGGAATTGGCAAAGCCAAATATTTGACAGCCATTGCCTGACATTTGGTTTTGTCAATCCTTGTTACAACTGCATGAGCTGAAATATGAGGTTTTAGATGGGGAAGATCTCTTCAATGTACCTATTTCAAAGTTCTCTTTAAAACACTTAATAAGAGATCTTTTAAGCTTATGAGAATTTAGCAAAATGCAAATGCTAATATTTTTAGAGCAAGGAATATTAATGTAAATGATTAAGTTTTCTTCATGTACCTGCTACACAGTGTGTGCAGGAGGTATAAATTTTAACAAACTCTGCTCTGACCATCTGGCACAGATGTATTAGAAAAGTTACCTTAATCCACTAACCGTAAAAGATTAACAGTATTCAATGGGACCTATGACATGAAGAATCCCTCAGGTCCTATATGTGCACAAGAACAGGCTGTAGTATGCTGGTGATTAAGACAGGATGTGTTCTGACAAAGCACTCTTGGCACTTTTAATATTTCAAGGAGAGATAAGAATACAATATATTGTGCCTAACTTAACACAATATTAGCTTGATCTGGGGAAGCAACTTAGCATTGCATATAGATGTGCAAAATAGAGCAGACAAGGTTAGTGTAGAGCGGTGGTCTGACTAGTTCAAAGGTGATTCGCACAGAAAGGTGGAATATTCACTGTGACCCACAAAAGCAAAAAGCATTCAGCCAGAAGGTTTGATGTCTGTTTACTGACACATGGGCAGTAAAACAGCGGCAGCCATTCCATCATTCATGCTAGGCATGCTTAATTCACGTCATTAACAAGAATAAAGAGGCTCAAATAATTGGGAATGTATTCTGCGTGGATGTCCAATGGCCATGAAGCTCAGCTAGTCCCAAATGATCAACTCTCTCCCCAGGAACTACTCACCATCACCATGGACCCCACAGGCTTACACCGAGGCCCCCGTCTCCGCTTGCTTTCCTAACACAACCCTTACCCCTTTCAGATGTGGTTGCGTGCCTGGATGATATATCTCTCTAGTTGCACAATCTCTCTACTGAACTACATGACTTGAAAGCCCTCTCAATTGATCTTTTTCCCATGATCAGCTCCGTCCTCACCCCTGCAAATCTGCCTAGGGTCCCCCCATGGAGCAGTGATTGTATGGGCCAGCCTTTAACCTCCCCGGTCACAAAAACCATACCCCTATCTGATGCGCCCTCTCGCCCAAGAAGATTTGAGACCTACCTGACATCCAATGATCTCAATGACCTTCAAAAATCATACCTTAACAGCTCAAACTCCAACATCCTCCCGAAACTAATACAAACCATCCATTCTAATCCGAACCGAGAACCTCCCCACAAGATTAGAGTCATCAATAAAGACAGAGTGAAAGTCATCCAGTCTCCTTCCTGTATAAATCTGTTACAACTTAATTGTGTTCTACTCAATTGCAGGTCAGTCAATAAACACACCTCCGATATCTTCGACCACATCCAACACAATTACTTATACATTATCATCCTCACTGAAACTTGACTAAATCCTGCCTCCACTCCTATCTTAGACCTCCTACTGCCTCCAATGCACCACATAATTAGACTTGACAGACCTCGGAAGCTTGGTGGTGACCTAGCTTGTATTCACAGGAACGCACTCTTGATTTCTCAGAAGGAGTCCTCTTCGCCCTCCGCCTGTGAGTACATTTGTCTCAGCATCTCAAGTAACAACTTGCCGGTTTGCAAACTTCACACTTTTTATCACCCCCCAGGAGACAATCTTCCTTTCATCGAGCAACTAATGGAAATCATCCCTGGTAATGTCGACGCAGCTGTGTCGCAAATCTTCCTAGGTGACTTCAACCTTCACTGGTCCAACCTCAAGGACCTTGCGGGAAATTGCCTTAAATCATTCCTAAATGATCAAGACCTGATTCAGCACTGTAACCAACCCGCTCATAATAAAGGAGAAACTCTAGACCTCATTATCTCGAAAGGGCAGACCATCACTCTTGATTCCATTACCTCTTGCGATTGGTCCGACTACCACTGCATCCTCTTTTAAATCAACAGGGAGGTATCGATAGCAAAAGGTCAACCAACAAAATCAAAGATCTGGAAAAGGGACATCAGATCAATAAACTCATTTGAACTAGCAGCGCATTGTAAATATACTCTTTCCTCCCAAGCTGACCTGGGTAAGGTGCAGCTACTCACTGACTCCTACAACTCGACCATCTCCAACATCATGGATGAAATTGCACCACTCCAACAAAAAAATGCCTCAACAAAAATATCCAAACCGTGGTACACTAACAATCTAAACACGGAACGCCGCAACCTCAGGGCAGTTGAACGTTCCTGGAGATCCAAACCCTTGGAACAACTAAAACTCCTTAGAGAAGTTAGGAATCTCTACAACAAACAAATCAAATGCGCTAAAGCTGACTACTTCAGACACCAACTTGATCAAGCTGCAAACTTTTTGAATTGGTCAAACAGCAATCAGTATTAGGTCAAAACCTCTCTGACTCTGGAGGCAGCCCTCCTTCATGCGACAACCTTGCTGCTTTCTTCATTGAAAAATCAAGTCACATATCCATTGATCTCACCTCTAAGAAGGCTCTCCTGCCATCCTCAGGATCCTCATCACACCTTGACCTATTAGAAAAATGCATACCTACTAGCCCGAGCACTAAGAACAACGCGTCATGGGTTACCTTTACTCCTTGCAGTGAAAAATACATCTACAAGATTCTTCAGAATATCAACCAATCTAACCATTTCAATGACCCACTGCCCCCTGCCATTTTCAAAGAAATCAAGAATGTACTCATCCCCACCTGGACAAGAATTGTAAACGCTTCTCTATCACAAGGCATGATCCTTGTCTGCCTAAAAGCAGCTCAGGTGTCACCTATACTAAAAAAAACTAACACAGATAAAGCTGACCTCAATAACTTCTGCCCTATCTCCAACATCCCCACCCTAGCTAAACTTCTAGAGAAATGCGTACAATCCAAACTTTGTGCTCGTATAGAAAACTTCCAACTCCTATATCAGCATCAATCTGGCTTTCGGAAGGGGCACAGTACCGAGTCGGCTCTCGTTCACGTTATGGATGATATCTTAAAAATGCTTGACCAAAATGAGTCATGCCTCCTGATCCTCCTTGACCTTTCCTCAGCATTCGACACGGTTAATCATGACAACCTCCTATCTGTTCTGAAGAATAGGATGGGTTTCTCTGGTCGGGTGCTACAATGGTTCTCATCCTTCCTCCACCACAGATCACATAGAGTCAAGGCAAACCACTCTCTCTCCAAGGCCTCTTCAGTAGTCATGGGTGTCCCCCAAGGATCAGCCCTATCTCCTTTCCTCTTCAACCTTTTCTTGGAGCCATTAGCTTATTCTCTAAATTCCATGAAGATTCTTTTCCATATGTATGCAGACGATTTGCAACTTTATCTGGAAATCCAATCGCCTGATGACATCATCTCACTTACATCTA
Organism: Lissotriton helveticus; assembly: GCF_964261635.1. Lineage (NCBI taxonomy): Eukaryota > Metazoa > Chordata > Amphibia > Caudata > Salamandridae > Lissotriton > Lissotriton helveticus. Next base: position 452,409,267 of record NC_136061.1, on the reverse strand, counting down.
CCCTTATTTCTACGCAAAATTGGTTTACTGAGAACCATCTCCAGCTCAACACCTCCAAAACTGAATTCCTTGTTATTTGGCCTCCAAACCACATCCCCAAACTAGACCTCTGGTTAAATCACCTCATTGTTGTCAACTGCACCCCTCTCATCATAAACTCTGCCAAATCACTCGGAATCACCCTAGACAATCACCTGAATATGAAAAATCTAATCAGCAATGTGTGTAAGGGAGCTAATCACTTGATGAGGACACTTAGAAACATCAAACCATTCCTCCCACATTCCGACTTCAAGCCGGTGGTCCAATCACTTGTCTGGCCGAGGCTTGACTACGGCAGCGCTACTCTCTGTGGCCTTCCCAAATACACTCTGGCTCCACTAAGGGCATCACTGAACACTGCGACTAGATTGGTGTCTGGTACCAAACGAAATGAGCATATATCCCCAGTCCTAAAATCTCTTAAATGGTTGCCCTACGAAGCTAGAGTTCAGTTAAAGATTGCCTTTCTGGTGCACAAAGCTCTGCATCTCAATACTCCCAGATACCTAACGCAAAAGCTTGAATTATCATGTGGTGGTAGAGCCTCAAGAAGCGCTAACACTTTCCTCCTGGTACCACTCATCCTTAGCAAAAGTAGAACTTGTCACCAAGCCTTCTCCGGCGCGGCCCCAAAGATATTGAACTCTCTTCCTCCGGAAATTCGCTGAATCTCCTCAACGGCCGCTTTCAAACTAGAAGCCAAAAGAGTCCTAATAAATACATTTTTACCATAATTGGGATAGGTTTCTCCTGCTCGAAGCTAGTGATCCTACATTCCCTGTACAGACATTTGATGCTGTTCTTCCTTACCTCGTAATGTGCTTCCTGCGTAGCCTGTTTATTGTATTACTCATCCAGTCTTATCTGCCTTGTAACCTTGTAATTATGTGATTATTCCTTGTTTTTTGTATTCTTACTCGATGTCATCATTGCTCTTATGTCGTTCCTTCCATCATTTTTGTAAAGCGCTCTGATATCCTTCAGGATCTTGTTTGCGCTATATAAAACTTTATAAAGAAATAAATATTCTCTTTTATCACAACAGGTAGAGTTTATTTCTGCCTGTTTAAATCTTACCTGTTGCTCCGGTTTTGGTGTTAATATTGAACTCTTGAGGCCAAAGAAATCCAGGGACATAAATGTATTCCACTGCAGCTCACTGCTGAGCATACCCTGAAAAGATCAAACAATAGCTACAAAAGCAAAATGTACTCAGAATTCCCATGCAGCAAAGCTGCAGTATTTGGCTACAGAAACTACTGGTACACAAGAAACCCTACTAACTGTTGATGCTTCTGAAAATAAAACACATGGGTAATTCAGGGAGGTGTGTCTTGCATTCAGGACTTTCACCACTTCTTCCCATAATGGCCCCGCAAACATCAAACTATTGCAACAAAAAAATCCTCAACATAATATCCATTGTGACTTCTGCATTTTAAGTGGAACTGTATAAACAATACATTTCTGAAAGCTTAAGGCCCAGGGAAATGTATAGTGGTAAAGAGTCCAAGGGGATGTATGACATTACAACGCATGCTTTTACATCGCATGCTTTTACAACGCGGTTTTTAGGCGTTGGGTAGTGAATTGTTTAATTTACTATTCCAACTCTAGTCCCCATGGATAGTAGGAAAGGTGTTGGATAGTACATTAAACCTATTCCCTATCCTAGAGCGCCCCCAGCGCAATGCGTTGTAATGGTTTGCGTTGTAAAAGTTGCGTTGTAAAGGCACTGCGTGGTAAAAGTTGCGTTGTAAAGGTTGTTTACCAGCCCAAGGATAACACCACTTTTCTTTCATCTACAATGTCCTCCAGATGTTAAACTATAGTAATAAAAACACAATTTTCATCAGGATGGCTGATGCATATGGACCCGGGGGTAAACCACTCCCAAAAAGCATTGCCAACCCTGAGCATTTCTGAAAGCTGGTGATGCAGCTGAACATGTCCCACAGTGATGACAAAGATTCATCACACTTCCTATGAGAGTGGATGCACCATTTGCTTTGGGGCCAACCAGCCCCTAAGACATCCAACTAATACTTGGAATTCACACAAAAAAGTTCTATTGCTTTTCAGAGAGACGTGGCTTGCATGGAACTCTGGCTAAAAAACACACTTTATATAAGTAAATAATACAAAAATAGAATATTTAGATTCTTCATAATTAATATATATGTATATAATTTTACCAATTTGGTAACGTCAATGAAATAAAATGAGAAAATAAAATGAAGCTCACCTTTAATATAACAGCTCAACGCATAAACCCTAGTAAAATTTGGCCAACTCTTTTTGATAGCTATTGAGACACCCAGACAATACAACACACTTGTGCCAAAAAAAGTTCTGATTTGATTTCACCACTCCAAGTGTGAAGGTGATTGTTTGTACATCATTTTGTAGAGAAGTACTACTCATGCACTAATCAAATCATCAAATGTACCTACTGTGGGCATGCATCTGTAGCTGTGAAATATAGCTCATATTTCAACTCACAATACCTATCTAGCATTCTTAGGCACTTGAGAATTCCTTCCCAGGACTCCTGCTACATATGTAGTTGATGAAAAAATTCTCTCCGTCTACATGAGATGCAGTAAAGCTGGAGAAAGCCCACTTTCCCCGATTGTCCAATTTGAAAATGTGGTTAGGGGTATTAAAAAACTTAAATAAATATTTATATATCAACTTGGGGGACGATGTTGGACAAAGAGCGGCAAAGAAGCTCATCGGTGAAAGGATCACCTCTCTGAGATGACAATTTCTCCATATAATCTGTCTGCAATTGAGGAAAACATAGCTGAAAATATATTTGGATTTTAGACCCGATAATGAGTTTGATAAAAGTGGGATTTTAAAAAAATGAGATTGGTCGGTAATACATGAACGTTTATGGTCATTAAAAAAATCCAACACTTGGAATTCAGAATTCTGAGGTTATTTGTGAAACTGACTTGAAAGTTAGTTCCTTTGTACAATTGAGCCGCACTATAGAAATGAACTGAATTCCATCTGTTACAATGGTGCAACGAGGCTGGTATCCAATGCACCTACAAAAAAGCTAAATACTGCAGTATTTCACTGCAGACATGGTTAACTATTAGACATCCAAAAATGTGAAATTAAAATTCTTTAAAAATCCGGAGGTTGGCAAATCTGAAATGGAACTAACATCTGGGCTGCTGGAGCTTGGGCCCATTCCAAAAATTATCTCCAAAGGGGCAGCTTTTCTAGAAGCATGAGTGGTGAAGGGAGAAAGCTATCACTGGCTAATATCTCAATAAAGTGCAACCAAGGTGGACACCCAATAATCCACTCAACAACTTAATCTGAGTTTAGTCGGGAATATTTATACATTTAGAAACAAATAGATGTAAATCTATTTGTGCATGGCTATGTAGCAATAAGAAAGACCCATATAAATCTCCCAAAGAGCTTTACCCTATATAATAGAAAGCAGATGACTAACTTTATGATGATGATGCAGACGATTAAGAGAAAGAATTGAGCATTAAGTGGCATCAATTGACTCTCCTTAATGAGCATGAGCAAGCTATCTTTCCAAACTCTACTTTAAAAGGGCAACCCTAAGCAGAAGCATTTGGTAAGGCTGAAATCAGAAAGGTGTCAGCTGTCAGAGTGTTCAGTAGAAGTCACTCCAACAACGGGCCAAGTAACATAAAGCTACACAAGCAGAAGGATAGGTCTGCTCGCTGTGAAAAACCTCAGATAAAATATCATTTCTGCCAGAGCAGACAATCCCACGTGATCTTAACTGGTGAATTTTCATAGCTCTGGCATAAGTGGATACTTTCACCACCGTTTCCACATCGATAAGTTGCAACTTCACTCGCCATTGGTCATTTCTCTCCTCGCCCATGAGAACTAGGCTCTTCGCTCATTACTGAGCATCTGTTTTGCCAACTTCATCTTCTCATACCTTACGATCTAAGGAAAACAAAACCCTCCTGTGTTCTAACTGATGAGGATTTCTCTCTTCATCCCTGCAGTGGAAACAAAATACAAGCAAACTACATTCTACATTGAAGGTTAAGTGTGAATTACAAGTTAAACTCTAAACGTGAGTGGATCGAACTGAATTCTCAAGGCCTACTTTGGTCAAGCTAGCAGTTCACATGGTTACAGAATATGTGCACATTACTACACACACAATAAATGCAACTTCTTATTACATGTATAAATTGTAAAGACTTAAGAGGATGTCATTTTAAATGCACCTGCATGAAATTAATTCTTGTTACACGTATAAATGTTTAAACATTAGTTTACACACATTCTAATTTATTAACCTCGCAATATCACACATTTATACTACCTTATCCGATTACATTAATATGAAGAAGTCACATAAACCTTTTTTTAATCAAATTCTATACATTTTAAGATGCCAGGACTCAGTAATATTTAAAGAGTAGGTTTATTCAAGATTATACATATGACCCCAAGCAGCTGACCTCCCTGCAACTCCTTCAGTCTCTCTCCTGAAATCCACAGCCCGCATTCCAGTAGTGGAAGCCTGTGGTTGCTAAGGAACCCAAGCTGTCAGGGATACCATACAGCAAAACATAACAAGGAGAACATAACATATCCACTTCCTTAATAACAAAATAATTTTATTCTGAACAAATGCATAAATCCCATTACATCAAATAATGTTAAGATGACCACATTATGTGTAAATGTAATCATGCAATTAAAAGGGCAACCCTAAGCTGAAGCATTTGGTAAGGGTGAAATCAGAAAGGTGTCAGCTGTCAGAGTGTTCAGTAGAAGTCACTCCAACAACAGGTCAAGTAGCATAAAGCTGCACAAGCAGAAGCATAGGTGTGCTCGCTGTGAAAAACATCAGATAAAATATCAATTTCTGCCAGAGCAGACAATCCCACTTGATCTTAACTGGTGAATTTGGTCACATGGTTACAGAGTATGTGCACATTACTACACACACAATAAATGCAACTTCTTATTACATGTATAAATTGTAAAGGCTTACGGGGATGTCATTTTAAATGCACCTGCGTGATATTAATTCTTGTTACACGTTTAAATGTTCAAACATTAGTTTACACACATTCTAATTTAATAACCTCACAATATCACACATTTATACTACCTTATCCGATTACATTAATATGAAGAAGTCACATAAACCTTTATTTATCAAATTCTATACATTTTAAGATGCCAGGACTCAGTAATATTTAAGGAGTAGGTGTATTCAAGATTATACAAATGACCCCAAGCAGCTGGCCTCCCTGCAACTCCTTCAGTCTCTCTCCTGAAATCCACAGTCCGCATTCCAGTAGTGGAAGCCTGTGGTTGCAAAGGAACCCAAGCTGCCAGTTATACCATACTGCAAAACATAATAAGGAGAACATAACATATTCCCTTCCTTAATAACAAAATAATTTTAGTCTGAACAAATGCATACATCCCATTACATCAAATAATGTTAAGATGACCACAATATGTGTAAATGTAATCATGCAATTTCCTTGGTTGCATTTTCAAATGGATGCTTGGCTCCCTCATACATACATTTTGTAATTTCTCTCTTTCCAGAGGTCTTAATTTTAACCACTCTCGCACTTCTACATCACTAAACTTGGCTACACGTCTGGCATTCCCCCTCTTGCCATCTGATAGCTTCAGTAAATCACCCTTGACAACGATTATTCTCTAGTGCTCAGATAGCTTAGAACTCCCTTTTCTTATGGTTGCACCTGTCAACACTCTCACAAACATCCCTTCTTCAAATACTCTGACCTTTTTACTTATTTTATCATTATTCCTTTGTTCATAAGTTTCCTGGAATCTCCCCACCCTATTCTGCAACTCACTTTCATCCACTATTCTTTTTCCACATGCTAGTACAGCCACCGTACATGGAACTCTTCTCTTTAACAAGCAAAAAGTTGTTTCACCCGTTAAAGAATGCGGTATTGTCCTGTAACTCCACAACAATTTTTTATGTGTCTCTTCCAACACTCTTTTTTTTGCACTGTTATTTGGACACTCTCTCCCAAAACACGGTTGAAGCGCTCCATTAAACCATTTCCCCTAGGGTGATATACTGGCATTCTGCAATGTTTGATGCCCCACTTCTTAAGGAATTCACAAACCTCTTCCAAAACAAACTGGGGACCATTGCCAGTCAACATTTCCACAGGACATCCTTCTCAGAGAAAGATTTCTTCACAAAAATGAATCACATTACGTGTCTTGACTTCTTTCCCAAAAGCTACCTCTGGCCACTTGGAGTAATAATCCATCATTACTAATGCATATATTTCACCCACTCCTAGAATCTCAAAAGGCCCACATATATCAATAGCAACTCTTTCCCATGCTTTCGTGGCCATTTCACAGGACTAATGGCAGTTTCTTGTAAGACATTCGACTTGACACTGCATGTGCAAGCAACACATTCTCTGACAAATATTTTGATTCGTGTGTCCATCACTGGCCACCAAAAATTAATTCTAGCTTTCCTTCTCATAGCTGAAATACCACCATGGCCCTCATGTATTAGTTTCATAGTTTTACTCTCAATCCAACTGGAACAACCAATATGTTGCTTCTCCTTAAAATACCTCCTCCCACCGACAGCTCCTCCCACACATCCTCATGTTGTAACACTTCATCATCTGATTTCCATCCACCAACTACAGGTAACTTTTCCATCAATTACACTAATACAACATCTGCCAATATAGATTCTTTCCATTCAGTTTCTCCTATTGATTGACAAGTCATTATCTTCTTGTTTTTCCACGGAAGTCAAGATAAACAATCAGCATTTATATTTTTTATTCCTAGCACATATTTCAATGTGAATAAAATTTCTGTAACCGATACAACCACTTCGCTATGCCGGGAGTCAATCTACCAGCTCGCGCCGTGGAAAATATATCGATCAGAGGCTTATGGTCTGTACGAATTTTAAAATGAGTACCCCACACAAAAACATGAAAATGTTGCACACCCCACCATCATTCTAAAGCATATTATTCTATTGTAGAATATGTGCTTTCTTCACCCTTGAGCAAAAGCATGACGCAAAAGCCACTACTTTTTGCTCATGTTCTTGCATCAGGACAGCTCCCAGTCCATAACCACTAGCATCTGTTACAATAATGGTTTTAACTTCAGGAATTAAAGGTCTCAAATCAGTTGCATCCACTATGGATTTCTTCACTGTGTCAAAAGCTTTTTGACAATATTCTGTCCACTGCAATATTATACTTTTCTTCATTAACTTTCACAAAGGATATACTCAATCCGAAAAATGATGCACGAACTCAGCGTAATATTCAGCTACACCAAGAAATGACCTCAGCTAGTCTTTATCATGTGGAGCTTTCTCCAAATCATTCACCAGATTTAAATTTGGTTAATCCCTTCACTAAACAGGGTATGCCCCAAATAATCTACTTCTGACTTTCAAAATTTGCATTTTTGCTGACTAATCGTGAGGCCAGCTTCTTCTAACTTGGTTAGTACATCCTTCAGGACCTTGTTGTGTTGACCCTTGTCTTTTTCCCAAACCAAAACATTATCTCGGAATAGTAGCACATTAGACAGATCCTTTAGAACACCTTGCATTACTCTTTGGAATACGGCTGAGGCAGAAGCCAGTCCAAAGCGCATGGAAATAAATTGAAACTCTTGCAAATAACAAGGACCCCCTGAAAATTGGATCAAATTCCTGGGTCAGGGTTAAACATGTAATAGTAAGTAACAGGCCCAGGCAATTTATAACGCAAGGCAATGTATATAGGTAAATGACAAAGGTGGACTATAAATTACAAGAATCATAAATTTGAATACATTTCATAAAAATTGAGTTAAAAAACCATTGTACAGATGTTCAAAACTGCATATTTAACATATGTCATATTGTACAAATCAATACAAAAAATGAATGTTTTCTTCAACGCGTTTCGACACGAGGGTGTCTTCCTCAGGAAAGTAACATCAACAACGATCAATCTAAAAATAAATTAACAATTAAAAAAAAAGAATGTAGTATATGTGCACATAATAAAAATTCATAGTTGATTGCTAGTAATAAATTGAAACTCTCCTTCAGGCGTAATAAAGGATGTCAAATGCTTAGATTCAGGTTGCAATGACACCTGATGATAAGCACTGCATAGATCTAATATGGTAAAGAATTTTCCTTCATTCACACTGGCCAACATCTTATTTATATGGGGCAAAAGATGACGATCTACCCAAATGAACTCATTCAAATCCCTCAAGTCCATACACACGCGGATGCTGCTGTTGGGTTTGCATGTGATAAATATAGGACTTAACCATTCTGAAGCCTCTATTGGTTCTATAAAACCCTCCTTACACAGCCTTTGTAATTCATCTTTTAATATACCCCTTAAAGCTATGGGGACATTTCGCACTTTGTGCAATTTGGGTGTAACATCTTTCTTAAGAATAATATGATGTTTGAATTTTTTAAAGCACCCCATCTCTTTCCTGAAGAGATAAGGAAATATTGACACCCATTCATTTTCACTTTGTGACTCTGTTAATACCACCTGTAGAGGATGGTTAGGGTTAAGAACTATTATAAGGGGGCGTGGCTTGCCTGCATTCAGGAAGGCTGCTTTTGAGTAGAGCTTCGCCAGACGCTACAGCTATGATGCCCCACATCCGTCACAAATATCCGTTTCAGCTTCCGGTGTGAGTGACGGAGACCCCTGAGACACCCAGTCTCCTCCGGTGTTGGTTTGAAGACGATCGCTGGTCAGGAACCGAAGATATTGGTAATGACGTCCCACGCCGTGGTGGAGGATTAGTATCGACATAGGCATCACATGTACCTCGGCGGCGATCTGCGACCTGTGGCTCGGTGGCACTCCGAAACCGCATTGGCGGTGACTTTCAGGTGCCCTGTGGTAGGGAGGCTAGAGGGGGCCCCGGCAGAGCTGCTATAAGGGTTTTACACGCCGCTCCAGCGCTTGTGGTGGCTGGAGGAGGGTGCAGTACGTACTGCGAATTTCGTACCACCTTGTTGGTCCGTTGGCCAGTGGACATTCGTGGGGGGTAGGGGCTGGGGGAACGACCTGGGCTCCCGCAACCCCCCCGTGTTTATGCACTGGGACATGAAGGGCTGCGCCGACGTTCAGCTGCCATTTTGTACCCTCCTTCCTGCCCTGAGACGCGCTGGGCCCTGAAAAGCTCCTCACTGGTAATCTGAAACAGCCCGAGTCTGTGGGGGCCACTCTGGTGGGGGCCGCCGCATAGACAGCAGTTAACACCGGAAACGGGGCAGTAAGGAGGTTTTTCTGCCCGCTTTCCGATTCAGCCCCCCTCGTGGCGCACTTTGGCCGATGTTGGTGCTGAGCCTTGTTGAGAAAGTTGCGAAGAGACTGTAGCCATAGTAGGCCTAGATCCGGTCGCCATGGCCACTGCGAAGGGCACCAAGCAGCCCTCTGTGGCACGATTGGCTAGTTTTGCCAACACTAAGACAGATGGAGCAGAAGGGCAGCGGGGCTCCCCAGAGGCGAAACAGCGGTCGGAGGATGAGGCCCTGACTCTAGCTGATGTTATGGTGGTGATCCAGGCAGTCATCACTGTAAATGTAAATGTAAATGTGTTGTATTTGTATAGCGCACGGCTGCCCCAGCGACGGGGCGTCCCGGCGCTGCACTCATACCGCTGTGGAACCCTTCCTGGCTTTTCCCTTTGAAATGTCCACTCCTGGGCACCCCCAAGGTGAAGCCAGGCATCCAAGTACTGCTGGGGCCGTTGTGGAGATTAAGCAAGCTATTGCCCAGAGTCACAGAGTGGGACCCATTATTAGACTAGGCACCGAGGCGAGAATTATCAGGTCCGGGGAGATTGAGTCCAAGAGCCGCCGAGGCGGGAATTGAACCCTGGTCCCAGGCCAGACCTCTGCATCAGGGTATGCCGCTCTAACCATTGAGCCACGCTTCTCCACTGCACTGGAGGGGAGAAGATCGACACAGTGTCTACTGAGATCGCCTTGATCCGAGCTGATCTGCGGAATATGGGTCACAGGGTCAAAGAAAACGAGATTTCTATTACCACCCTTCTACAATCCACGAAAGTGACGGAAAGTGCTATGAAACGCCTTCAGAAACAAATTACGGATTTGGCTACAAAGCTGGAGGATTGAGTATGAGGGGCGGGCGCGCTGGAATAAATTTTGCATTTTGGGGGTCCCTGAACGTGCGGAGGGGCAGGTGGCAGAATTCTTTGTGGAAAACCTCGTACTGAAACATTTGCAGCCAAAATCTCTGTCGCAATTCTTCTCCGTGGAGTTGGCCCATAGAGTCCCTGTTGGGCCGCCGAAGCCCGGGGCCCTGCCACGCCCCCTCGTAGCTAAGATCTTCAACTTTAGGGATAGAGATGCGATTCTACTGACGGCGAGAGCTGCGCCGCCACTTAAGTGGGACAATTCAACCATCACCTTTTTCCCGGACTTTAAGTACAAAGTACAGGTGCAACGTCGGTCCTTCTTGGAGGTCAAGCAGGCTCTCGGGGCTATAACTTAAAATATTCCATGCTGTTTTCACCGAAACTCCGAGTTCAGGATGCCGGAAAGACTTGGTTCTTCCAAACTCCGGAGGACACCTGGGACTGGCTCGAGAGTTGGAGGTCTACGGAGGCGCGAAATCGTTCCTCCTCGTTGGCGGACCTTACTACCTAAGCGAAATGAAACTTTGGATGACCTTCTGGGATGACTGTTAACGTGCTTTAAGCGCAACTGTATGTGTAAGGGAAATGTGCCAGATGGGAATGAGGTGGGCTTTGGCAAGGGGTAGCATTGCTGTATACTACAGTGGTTTTGTGCGACTGTTTGATTCATTCGACATTTAATGACCTTCTCCCTTTTTCATTATGGTTGCTCCACCATGGTGGTAGTGGTGGTTCTGTTAAGAGGAGGAGCCTGTAGATTCATCTGCTATGGAGCATACATATGGGGTTGACTTGGGGGGAGATTGAGACTCTATGATGAGCGGTGCTCCTGGGTTATTTAGGCTGAGAAGCGTTCCCCTATATATAGTCTCTTTGTTTTTGGGTATACAGGCACTCTGCATAGTTGGGGGTGGGCAGGTTTAAGTCCACGTTGCAGGGAGGCAGGGAGGGGGATAGGACACAGTAGTTTTGGGAATTTTGTTTGTGTGTTTTTTGTGTTTTTCTGTTTAATTTTAGCAGTCTTATCTTAGCCGCCTATTTGTATGAATGGTGCCAGGAAACCCTTTTTGGGTAGCTGTTGCGCTGACATATAAATTTAAATAAATCAATAAATAAAATATTACAGTGGAGGTCGTCCTTGGGTGTGTTGTGCAGTGGAGGTGGGAGCCTTAGTTTCCTTTATATTGCATTGGCTGATAGCCATGTTAAGTTTTGGACTGGGCGTGCTTTTGTATGGTTTGTACTGTCATCCAAGCCAATGGGGGTCTGTTGGCCCCAACCAGTTTTCCAGTATGAGTGCGGTTGATCCTGTTGATCCACCATCTAATTGCCTTAAGCTCCTCTCCTGGAATGTCGATGGTTTGGGAAATAGGATTAAGCGGGGTGTTGTACTGCAATATCTAAAACACCATTCCCCTGATCTGGTGTTGCTTCAGGAGAGCCACATTCAAGGCGATACTTATTGTGCGCTCAATAGATGACGATATAAATTGGTTGCCCATGCTGGGTATACTCAGTGCTCCAAAGGGGTCGGCATCCTGACCCGTCGCACCTTTCCTTTCCAGATCCGAACCACTGTGCATGATCCATTGGGCTGATTTGTGTCCGTTTCCGGGACCTGGGAGGGGAGGTCACTCAATGTTATGTCCTTATATATTCCCCCGAACCTCCACTCCACTGCCCTGAGTGATTTGGGTACGCATTTGTTGGGTCTGCCTGATGGGGACATGCTTTTGGGTGGTGACTGTAATGCCTCCTTGTTTGACTGAATGAGCGGGGAAGAGCGTGTCTGAGTTCTTGAGGGCCCTTGGTATTATCAACGTCTGACATGTTTGTAACCCAACTAAGAAACAGTACACCTTCCACTCTGGTGGGCACTGTAGCTTGTCCTGTATTGAATATTTTTTCTGTAAGGCATAGCAGCTCCCCCTGTTCTCTGCACTGTCCTTTCTGCCCAGTGGTATTTCAGACCATCCACCCATTGTGACCTATTATGGCAGCACTACCCCTCCTATCCAGCGCTCTATGCTCCTCAATCCATGGCATCTCGAAATTCGCTCTAAATTGATCGAGATTACTAAACAATACTTCGTTGAAAATGATGGGTCGGTGCAGTCATATGTAACACTATGGGAGGCCTTTAAAACAGTGATTTGGGGGTATGGGGTGGTGGCCGTAGAGGGCCATAAGAAAGAAAAGCATCGCCAACTGGAGGCTCTTGAGTCAGAGATTGCGGCCCTTGAACACGACTTCGTGTTGGGCGGGCCTCCAGATACTTCACATAAGTTGGCGATCAAGCGAAAGGAGCATAGGAACATATCGGGCGAGGAGGCTAAGGCCTACTATAGGGCCTCTCAACATAGGATTCATGACATTGGTGCTAAAGCAAGCAAACTGCTGGCCTGGCTTGATAGGAGGGAACTGGCAAATAGGTGGGTGACCGGAATTGTGGACGATGATGAGACAGTGCGTCATGATAGAGTCGGTATTGCCAATGTCTTTGCCTCTTACTACCGCCAGATATATTCTCCGGTGGCTGCCTCCACTCAGGAGGAATTGTTAGCAACACTGCCATTGCCGAGCTTTGACTTGCAAGAGATGGCGGATCTTGAGGGGGTGATTACGGTAGAAGAAATCTCTAAGGCCATTTCCTTACAACCGGGTAAGGCTATGGGGCCTAGTGAGCTTCAGATCAAGTTATATAAAGCAGTGACCTCACACATTGCCCCTTTTCTCCTGCATATGTACAATGAGAGTGTGGGTGAGGGCCTTCTCACGGCCATGCATCGATTGGCACATGTAGTGGTTATCCACGAGGTGGAAAAGCCCCCTGAAAGATGCTCTTCATAGCAACCTATTTCACTTCTGGACCCGGAGGTTAAAATTTGGGCGAAAATCCTGGCTCGTCGAATTTCTACCCATCTTCAAAAGTTGATTTACCCAGATCAAAATAGCTTCATGCCACCCAAAAATACGGTGCTTAACCTGCATTACTTGTTCGGGGTGCTGGGGCGGAGCGCCACGATTCAAGAAGACGCAGTTATTAAAATAGCGTTTGAGATGATTGAGTGGCCTTTCCTATTTGCGGCCCTGGAGAGGTATGGCTTCGGGACCCCGTTTTTATCCTGGGTGCGACTTGTATACTCCACACCATTTTCACGGTGAATGGGGGTAGGTCGGTGGTTTTTGAGTTGGGGCGGGGCACAAGACATGGGTGTCCATTGTCCCCCTTGCTCTTCGCTCTCGCACTTGAACCCCACGCGATATGGCTCGAAGGCGATACCGCGATCCGAGGTCTTAACTGGGCACCAGACTGGAAAGCCTTAATATTCCTCTATGTGGATGATATTCTGCTGTATTTGCCGAAGCTACGATTCTCAATTAATGAGGTCCTTCACTTGTTCACGTTTTTCCCAAAATATTCCTGCTATACCATCAATTGGGATCAGTTCCTTATATGTGTCCTTAGTGGCCGTCCGCCCCTGCTCCCCTCGGGTTGTGGGTGCCAAGGTTGTGGTTGAGGCCTCTCAGTAACTTGGTAAATATATCATGATAGATATCAACGTAATCTGTTGCCCCCCTATTGCGTCTCAAAGCCGACGTCCGACATTGGAAGATGCTCCCTGTTTCACTCTTGGGAAGGACTGCCCTTTATATAATGATGGCGTTACCCCGCTTCCTATATGCTCTGCAGAATATGCCTCACCCAGTCCCCTCCCATTATTTACGTCAATTGAGTCGGAGGTGAGTAGTCTACTGTGGAATGATGGTCCGCCCCGAATTGCACTGGCCAAATTAACCAAGAGTTGGTACGATGGTGGGATTGCGTTACCCCGCTTCCTATATGCTCTGCAGAATATGCCTCACCCAGTCCCCTCCCATTATTTACGTCAATTGAGTCGGAGGTGAGTAGTCTACTGTGGAATGATGGTCCGCCCCGAATTGCACTGGCCAAATTAACCAAGAGTTGGTACGATGGTGGGATTGCGTTGCCGGCCCTTCGGCATTATCATTGGGTTTCACAACATGCGGTTCTAAATTATTGGATGTACTGATCCATTTTACAGAATGGGCAGGCACAATATGTTGCCCGGCACTTATCTGAGGGCACTATATGGTGGGAAAAGTTGAAGCCTCGGTTTACTCTGCCCTCTACGATTGTCTCCATTTGGCATATGGCGAACGCAGCCCTCCGCTGGAGAGGTAAGCTCACGCAGGCGACGCCTTTGTTAGATTCTGGTCATCTTGGTCTGCTTTGGCATCAGCCTGGTTTTGACAAATGGGATCTGATTTGATTATCGAAGTTGGGAGATATTTGGGTGGGAGACGCAGTCATTCTGTTTGGCGACCTGCAGCAAAAATTCGATGTGCACAAAAACAAAACCTTTTTTTTTTTTTTTTTTGTAAGACCTTTATTATGAAACAAGAAAAGGAGAGTTACACAGCTTGTATGCCTACAACCCGGATCCATCTCAGGCCGGCAGCGCTTGCAAAGTGTATCGTATCTGAGTAGTAGTGTCCTATCAAAGGAGATCTTAGATAACACAGCATGCCACCTACAACCCATCTGGGCCGGCCGCGTGGAAACATATCATAAGCTGGTAGGACGTTCGGTATCAGCTAGTACCGTAATACAGTGAAAATAAACATTGAGCCTTTGAGGTCTCATTTTATAGTAGATCGTAAACTTGAACAACAACTTGGGGATCGGTGTAAGCCTCCCAACCTCCAGTAGTCTCATCAAGTGTTATGTGTGGTAAGGAATAACGGTTAGCGTGTAGTGCCTTTGTGGTGCATTCCTTGCATGTGTTCACTATAATGTAGGTGAGTGCCTAATGCCGCTGGATGAGGGACTGAAGATGCCGGAGGGTGGAGATTCGGGTATGGTCTGTGCTCCGGTAAGTGAAAATAGCAGGTGTGGGGTGTCGCATATCAGTCAGATGGCTATTGGGCAGTGGCTGAAGAGAGGGGGGGTGGTATACAGGAATCGGAGGGCCACGACTAGTAGGGTCAGAGCTAGTGGTCAGAGTGCGGCTATCCTAAGATGTGTAAGGTAGTCATACGGGGGCTAACCTCGGGTATAACGCTTGGGGCTATTTCTGGATCGTCTATGGGCTGTTGTCTGAGTAAGTATGCTGCAAACGGGCCCCACAGATCTTTAGGACGTGACTTTTGTGGTAAGAGTTCTGCATAAGTATGTAATTGGTCCTGCCATGTGGACATAGAGGTCAACCAGGCCTTGAACTTGGGAGCGCGGCCTCGACCCCATCGGCAGGCAAGTTGTCATTTCGCTAAGAGGAACCCCAGTGCAAACAACTTCCGGTTGTGCCTGAGCTCGGGGGGGGAGAGTCCCAGCAGGGCGATTTTCGGGCATGGTGAGACTGTGATCTCCATTATGTCCGACATAGCTGCAAACACCTCCACCCAGTAAGAAGCGACTGCACAGCAAGTCCACGCTAGATGCATGAAGTGGGCCCCTGGGCGGTTACAGCGGAGGCATCTATCATCCTCCCTCAAACCAAAACGGTGTAGCTTAGCGGGAGTGTGATAAAGGCGGTGCAGAAATTTAAAATGCAGTAGTCTGAGGCGGGCATTACCTGTCACTAAGTTGGTATGGGAGCAGCTCAGTTCCCACTGGTCATCAGTAAGCGGGGCATCTAGATCTCTATCCCATTCTGCGCGCGCTCGAAGGGTAGGGGGTGTTGCAGCCGAATATGCATACTTATATAACATGGAGACGACATGTTTCGGGGCAGTAGTTTGGAGTAGCGTATGTAAGGGTACCATGATTTCCGGTTCGTTCGGGAAAGCGGGAGTGATTGCCTTGACGCTGTGCCGCAGTCGTGCGTAGAGGAACGTGTCCATGGTCGAGGGAACCTGATCCCCAAACATGTGGGCAGAGGAGCGAAATTTCCCTTGCACGTATAGATCGCCCCATGTGTGGAGTGCTAATTTAGTAAGCATTTTGCGGCCCAGTTCCTCGCAGGAGACACTCAGTCTGGGGTCATGTGCAATGGCCATGAGTGGGGAGTAGAGAAAGGCACTGTTCGTACGGTCCGCAATCCTGTGCCAGGCTTGCACCGTGCAATCGACGGTAGAGGGATCCCAGTCTGTCACTCGGGATTCCGTGTAGAGATATCCCGATGGCTTAACAGGCCGCATAAACCCATCCTCAACGGCGAGATGCGCCATGAAGGGTGGAGGTCGGAGCCAATATGCCGCGAAGTGAGCCTGCGCACAATCAAAATAGAGTCTAAAGTTAGGGACTTCGAACCCGCCTAGGTGGTAGGGCAGCATTAGCGTCGATAATCCCAGTCTAGCCTGTTTACCTCCCCAAATCAACCTGGACAGCTGGGAATCCAGGGAGCGGAAGAAATGTGATCCTGGACTGTAGGGGATGTTCGTGAATAGGTATAGTAGTTTAGGGAGTATAACCATTTTGATCAGGGAGATGCGACCCGCCATGGAAAGTGGGAGGTGAATCCACTTAGTGACAGTATCTGTTAATTTGTCCAGGACGGTGCCATAATTCGCCCTGATAAGGGTCTTGCGGCTTCTGGTGATGATTATGCCTAGGTATTTAATTTCATCCTCTTTCCACTCCAGAGGGTAGTCGAGAGGGAACTGCGTGGTTTTATCCGTAAGGGGAAATAGGGCTGACTTAGACCAATTGATTTGAACCCCAGCGATGGCTCCGTATTTAGTGACCTCTCGTAGGAGGGGGTTCAGGTTTTCATTCGGCTTGTGGACGTAGAGGGTCATGTCGTCCGCATATAGCGAGACAAGTATTTGCCTTTCAGGGTAATTCAAAGAGCGGTGGTTGTGGTGCTGTCGGAGTTTGGCGGCAAGGGGTTCAATAGCAATCGCAAAAAGGACCGGGGATAAGGGGCAGCCTTGCCAGGTGCCTCTTTGGATCTCAAAATTATCAGACCTAGCTCCATTCAGCAGGACCGCCGCGTGCGGCTTATTATAAAGAAGTTTAATCCAGTTTATAAAACTGTATGGCGTCCCCATGCGTTCCAGTAGAGCAAATAGGTAATCCGATTCCAGGGAGTCAAAAGCTTTGGTAGCATCTAGGAAAACTACCGCGGCTTCACATTTGGGAGTGATGTCCTGCAAGATTGTCTGTAGAGTGCGTAAGTTATGTGAGGTGGCGCGATTTGGGACAAAGCCTGCCTGGTCCGGGAGGACCAGTCGTTCCATGAGGAGATTGAGGCGGGTAGCCAAGACCTTAGCTAGTATTTTAACGTCTGCATTTAATAAGGAGAGGGGTCTGTACGAGTCGCATCGCTCTGGGGGTTTGCCCGGTTTCAATAGGGAGGTGATGAGGGCTTCTCTCATGCTAACCGGCAATGTGCCCTCCTCGAGGGCGGTGAAGTATACGTGTTGTAATATGGGAGCCAAAATGTGGATATAGGTCTTGTAAAAATCTATAGGTAGGCCGTCCGAGCCAGGGGCCTTGCCTGATTTCATACTCATTATGGCATCTTTAATTTCGTCCAATTCTAGCACATGGTGGAGGAATTTTTGTTGGGTGGGGCCCATCCAGGCTATGGCTGTGTCAGCTAAGTAGGAACTTAGATCAAGTTCCTCTCGTCGGTGGGAGGAGTATAGTGTCTTATAGTGGGCGGTGAGGACCTCAAGTTGACTGGGAAGGTCCTTATGTAGGACGCCCACCTCGTCAGTCAGGGTGGTAATATAATTATGGTGTCTTGGTGGCCGTACAGCTGAAGCGAGCGCCCTACCCGGCCTGTCGACCTCCCCGTATATGCGTGCAATGTATGGTTTCCCCAGAAATTTGCTTTCCCTCTCCGCCTCGACAGTATATTCATCAATTTTGTGTCTAAGTCGCACCCTAGCCTCCTGATCTCGTCCGCTTCGGTCAACCTCCCGTTCCAGTGCCCTGATCTCAATTTCTAGCTGTCGCAGTGTGCCTCTAAGGGCTTTGAGTACACCCCCACCCTTTGATATACACCACCCCCGGACAGTGACTTTGAATGCCTCCCAGACCGTGACCATGCTAGAAACGGAATTAATGTTGCGAGCAAAGAAGTCCGTGATGTCCTGTTCCAAGTCCGCCTTGAAAGCGGTGTCAGTGAGGTGTGCGGGGTTCAGTCACCAGGATAAGTATGGAGAGATGTCTAGGGGGATACGCAGGGAAAGGAGGACCGGAGAATGATCAGACAGAGTGCGCGCGAGGTGCAGGGATTTCACAATCCAGGGAGCTATGCCAGGAGTTAGGAAAATGTAGTCCAACCTGGCCCACGTGGAGTGTACTGCTGAGAAGTGTGTGCCTTGCTTCAGGGAGGGGTTTAGGTGCCGCCATGAGTCTATTAATTGATGGTCATCTACTATGCCTTGTAGGGTACATTGGATATGGGTGTAGTGCAGTGGTTGTGGATGCGACCTATCCAGCCCCGGCTGTAGAGCAGTGTTAAAGTCTCCCCCCCAACACAACGCGGGTAATGTCTAGCGACTGGATTTTGCCCCACATAGTGAGGAGTGTCTCTGGGTCATCAATGTTGGGGCCATAGTAACAGGCGATGAGTATACGATGGGTGTGTAGTGTACCCCAGACCATGCAGTACCTCCCACCTGAGTCCACCTCTGTGCCTTCTGGAGTAAAACCCAATCCTTTCTTGACAAGTATAGCTACTCCTCTGGAATAGGTAGAATAGGACGCAAACACCCTGCAGGACGCCCATCTCGAAGCAAAGAGGGGGAGGCTACCGGGGAGGAGGTGTGTTTCCTGTAACATGACGATTGAGATTCCGTGTCTGTCTAGGTAGCCGAGTATCTGCCTTTTCTTTCTCGGGTCGTTCAGCCCCCTAACATTCCACGATACCATCTGAACGTTAAGTGCAGGGAACCTAGCGTTCATGTCCGCCATCTAACCCATAATAATAAAACATGACAAGTGTGTGTAACAAACAGGAGCAGACATTCAGAAGTAATTTCACAGACCAGAGCAGTTTGGAAGTTCGACCCCTCTGCCCCACCCCCATCTCGGGGCACCGTCATATCTGTAGCAGCAGTGTATGGGTAAGTCATAACCAATCCCAAACAAAAACAAACCCCGTCACGCAGAGAACCAGTGCAACCTGTCAAATACAGAAGTTCAGAGACAATGCAGGTGGCAGGATCTTCGGATAACTTGGCGTGACAATCCCCCCCTCCCCCACCCACTACGGCAACCCAAACTAGCCGAGAAAGAGCAACCCACCCCCACCCACAACATCCCAAAAAAACCAGAACAAAGTACAACAAAGTACCACCTCCCACCCTCAGAAGGGGGGAGGATAGCAGGGGATCACCCATTGGGGGTTCTGACTAGGGGCTCCAGACCAGCCTCCCACCTCCCTACTTTCACCCGCCCAGAGGAGCGGGACGGAGGTGGGTAATCGAGCACACAGTTATATATCAGACCAGACTGTATGAGCATTAGAGCTGGCACCTCACCGGCTGAAGAGTCAGTTGGGTCTCCTATGGCACATCTTTCGCTGCTCTAGGGGATGGCAGTCCGAGATGCAATACAGGAGGTAGTCCAGGAACTCGGAGTTAGCTTTCGCCCCCTCGTGGCTGCTGGCTGCAAAGTAGTGTAGAAGCAAGTGAAGGCGGGAACCGTGGGTACATATCCATGGACAGAGCTAGTCTTGTTGGGACAGTGGAGATTGCGACCTAGAGCGTTGTCGCTCCGTGTCCTCTCAGGATTGTTCCTTCCTCTGTTGTTTCAGGAAGTCTTCCACTTGCTGAGGGTTTTGAAAGAAGTGGTGTTTACCATGAAGGGACACTTTTAATTTGGCAGGATAAAGCATAGCATAGGGGATCTCCAGAGTTTGAAGCTTCTTTTTAACTACAGCAAATTTACGTCTGGCGTCCTGGACCGCTGGGGTGAAGTCGGGGAAGAAGGACAGAGTAGTATTGCCATATTTTACTGGGCCCTGCTCCCTGGCACACCGTAGCACAGCGTCACGGTCCCTGTAATTAAGGAATCTTGCAATAATCGGTCTTGGCTGGGCTCCTGGAGGGGGCCGCGCGGTGAGGGACCTGTGCGCTCGTTCGAAAATGAGATGTGGGGAAAAGGCCTCCCTACCGAACAGCTCGACAACTAGGTTTTCCATGAAGACCTCCATCTTCCCGGTGTTGGTGGACTCTGCAAGGCCTATGACGTGGACGTTGTTGCGGCGGGACTGCGCCTCCAAATCTTCATTTTTGTCAGCGATTATTTTGAGGAGTCTGTCCATTTGGGTCACCTGCCTGGAGCTGGATGTGGCCCCGTCCTCCAAGGCATAGATTCTTTCCTCAGCCTCCTGGATACGTGTGTCGTGGCGCTCTAGTTTAGTGACTACGCTGTCAATGCGGGAGTTAATTGCGTCCATTTTAGAGTCGATGGACGTGAGGCTTTGTTTCATGCCTAATAGGATGGTTTTCCGGTCCTCCTCCTGAGGTTCCAGTGATGGGGGACTCCTCTCTGCAACCGCCGTTGATCTGGGCGTTTTCTTTGCCTCGAAGGGGATCTTCGACTGCCTGGCGTCGGTGCGTCCCATATCTCCTCTCGGTGGCAACAGCGCTAGAGGGGAGGAACTAATCAGAGCGCGGGGCAGTACCGCCCGAAGGCCAGAGAGTCTCGGGAGATTTCCTGATTCCCAACGTCCCAGGTGGTAGTGGCGCCAGATGTCCGCCCCCAGTAGAGACAGCACCCGTTAGGGCAGGGGGGGTGAGCAGATTTTAGGCAGGCGGGCAAGGGGATGTCTTCGCAAAAAGTTCGCGCAACCAGGGGGACTGGGCCTCACAACAGGCTGTGTGCCGCAAGAGGGGAGCGGTCAGATCAGGTCCCCGCAGACCAAGGTGTGATTTGGCGCCCAGCAAGAGTGGGATATCGCAGGTTCCCGCGTCTCGGGGTGGGGGGGGCAAAGGCCAACAGCAGGAGTCGGGGTATGTTCGCATATAGCAGTAGTATTAGCCGTTCCTCTGGCCTCCCCACCCGCAAAGTGCTAGCCGGGAGTGGGTGTGCTCGGGCAAACAGCCTCGCAGTTTATGCAGGGACAGCGTCCAACAGGGTCCGATCAAAGGCCTCTCCGCTCGCACAGCAACACCCCGCCTCACCTCGCGCCCCCTCGGCGGGAAGAGCAGTTACACGTAGGCCTCCAAGCACCTGAATGTCCCGCAGGGTCGTCTCGGCCGCGTAGCAGGTTCCGCCCCAGCTCGGTAGTTAGGGGGGTAGCAATTGTCCGTGGGGTGCCGCCAGGCAGTTAGAGCAGGGGCCGTGGATACGGCGGGAACAGCGGGCCCGCAAGTCCAGGAGCGGGAGGGGGGGGGAGCCGGGCACCGGCAGCCGGCGGAGGGGCTGACTCCAAGCCTGCGCCGGGTCAGCCGTGCCGCCAAGCTTCTCCACCAGCAGAGTCGCGTCAGGAGGCGGGCGTCCACCTCAATGTCGATCTCCCCAATCTGGCAATATGGAGGGCCGCGTCTTCCCGACTCCACTCCGTGGACGCACCTCTCCCCCAGCCGGTAGTGCTATTCGAGCGTGACGCCTCTCACCTCCTCACAGCATTTAGAACCGGGCAGCGGGGGTTGTCTTCAGCAAGGCGGCAGACCTGGCGATTTTGGGTGCACAGCTCTCCACTCCAGTGGCAGGAGGAGCAGCTACGCCCAGGCCCAAAGCCGCGGATTTTCCTGGGAGGGCAACCCAGCCGGGCAGGGGAGTATCGCGATCCATATGGTGCAGCTTTCGGGCAGTATTCGCCGGTCAGGATGGTCTGTAGGATGGAAAAAGTGCTCAAACGGGCGAGAGTCTCACGACAGTGCGGCCATCTTGGTTAG
The DNA here is from genome assembly GCF_964261635.1 of Lissotriton helveticus. NCBI lineage: Eukaryota > Metazoa > Chordata > Amphibia > Caudata > Salamandridae > Lissotriton > Lissotriton helveticus. The sequence goes on along the minus strand of NC_136061.1, from coordinate 452,387,190 downwards.
GCGCCACCTAGCGCCCCCCAAAAACAAAACCTTCCGTTATCTTCAAGTGTGTAGTGCACTCTCTAGAGTGCTCTCCAGGGGCGAGGTTCTACCGGTGTCTTCTACTTTGGAAGACAGTCTTCTCGACTACTATCTCCATAAGAAGGCCATCTCTCTAACCTATCGTAAGCTCCAGAATAACGCGCCTGACCTTATGGTCAAAGTTCGGGCACAGTGGTGTTTAGATGTGGGTGATGTTGATGATGAGGATTGGGGGGTGGACCTCGCCTCACCCCGAGAGACTGCGATCCGGTCCCGGTTCAAGCTGGTCCAGTTTAAACTACTTCATAGGATTTATTATACGAGCACAGTCCTGGTGAAAATGGGACCTATGAATTCCCCAGTCTGCCTGTGGGGTTTGTTGCCAGGTGGGCACCTATTTACATCAATGGTGGGATTGCCCGCTCCTTCAGAAGTACTGGGGAGAGCTTCTTACGACTCTGTCCCAAACTTGCGAGAAAGAAATTGACAATTCTCTGCCTTCTGAATATTTGGGAAGCCATTGACCTAACAAGGCCAGAGCGTCTGTGGGTCTCCTTGGGATGCATGGTGACCAAACACAATATTGCCAGGACGTGGAAAGGTGGAACTGAATTGAAAGGCTCAGATTGAGAATCCAATATGGATTGGTGTATGCAGTCTGAGAGGGCAGTGTATGAGAGTAGGGGCTGCCCGGGGAAGTGGACCAAAATCTGGGCCCCAAGGAATGAAAGTGGAGGTTGGTTGTGCACCCCCTTTGGTGATACCTCCCCATTCGGGATAAGTGCAGGAACATTATAATCTGGCGTCCTATGACCGCATTTCCACTGACGATGCCTGACAAGATCCCCCCCTTTTTCTGTATCGCTTTGTATTGTTTTTTTTCTGCCACATTCCTTTAACTTATCTTGTAATATCATGACTGATTTCTTTTTTGTGTTTTTGTTTGTGATATTATTTGGTTTGTTTCTTTAATAAAAAAATTGATTTAAAAAAATAACTATTCCAAAATGTTTTTTGTTCCCTCCAACCTAACAAAGATCTACCCTTTTCCACAACATATATTTTGGCAAGAGTATTTCTATTCTGAAATGTAATGTTGGCAGTAAAATAATCTAGGATGGGCAAGTTTTTTGCCCTAATAACCTGGTTTTATGCCAGAGATATTTAACTCTCTTGCACCTAAACTCTCCCAAATGTGTTTATTATATTAAATGGGGCACATGAGTCTGCTCACATTTGTACATCTTTGTTGTCAATACATATATTGCATTTGGAGGGACAATAAACATTGTCTGCATCTTCAGATTTGTCATTTACACCACTAACAACTAGCACTTCCACATCAATCTCATCTTCTGAGTTTGCTACCGTCAGATTCTTTATCACGTTTACAGTTTGATTTACCCAGGGAAATTCATCCACTTTGCCTACACTTCTAAAATGGCCCAGTTTCTTACATTTGAAACATCTGCTCTTTGCAGCAGGCAATGAGCGGCTTTAGGTGTGTGCCTATTACTTCCGCACCTGAAACACACCCTCTTAAAACCCCATTCTTTTTTTTTGCTGATGCTTTTGTTTCCTTCTTCCACACACACATTTTTCTTAGCATTACTCACTTCACAAACTTTGTGTGTGCCTGAATCAATTTAGATCCTGCACCCGCTAACTCCTTCACATATTGAGAAGTGTTGTTAATGCTCCTGGTTTATTCTATACATTTGTCTAATTTAGGATCTGTTAGATCTAATAACCATTCTTGCATCTTTATATTATTAGTTCTGTTTATTAGCTGGTCCCTAATAATTTCATCCCTGAAATCTTTGAATTTGCATATAACCATAGTTTTCTGCTAATGCTGCTATTGCATTTTCATACACGCCTTCTTCCTCATCATCTGACCCTGCGTCTGCATTTCTTCCTTCCAAGGATGGCTTGCGGGGGGTTATTCAGCACTCTTCTACCTTCCACTCCCAGACTGTTTTTAAGGATGGCAAGTTTTCTCTTTGCTATGTACACATCCCCGCCAATGGCTTCAAGGTATGTCATAAATGACTCCTTCCAGTCTTCCCAGTCCTTGCAAGTCAGACCTGCTTCTTGTAAAAATGTGGGAGGTGGAGGAATAGACTGTGTCGCCATTGTAAATTGTGATCCAACAATATGGAATCTCAATGTGGTCTAATTACTGCAGATCACAATCGACAAGCAAACCATAAACACAGTGTCCTAATGTTGAAATTTCAACCAATTTCAGAGCAAAGAAAACAAACGTAGGAGAGTAAAATGTAATTAGTTACCCACTGATGACAGGTGGTGTGCCCATCACCGATGTCTCTCTGCAGCAGCCTTCAGAGTAGATGACAGGTGGGGAGCATGTCTCGATGTCTCTCCCTATTCCCCACCAGTAAGGATGTGCCAACTGACACACTAAGCAGTACTAATTGGATTAGCGTGCTCTAATTGCACCACATGCAATCCTTCGGCTTTGTCAGCCGATCGCCACTTACACATGATGGCGGCACGAACAGCCACGTAAATTCTGCCAGGTGAACTCTCTAAGAACGTAGAGGTCACGCAACACCAGAAGCCTACATGCCGTCAGGAAGAATGAAGCTCAGGAACGCTTCCGCACAAGAATGCTTCAGTCATAACAATGCCGGCTAACGATCTCACTGGAGCACTTCTCTTTGGATGACCACTTCAAGTGGTAATCCTTTGAATGCGACTCACTGTGATGTCACACTCTAATGTAGACGTTGCCTCCAGTTAAAATGTAAGCTTTCCCACATCTCTTATTCCATTTGCTGATATTGAGCCCTCTTGATGTCCAAATGTCTTGATGAATCAACGCGGTGCTGCTCACGCCTAGGGGTCCTTGACGATTCACACACTCACAATTTGCCTCGCATTTTTGCTGAGTTACTGCAACTGGCACAATCTTTTCCTTGTGAGTTCTACTCCTGACACTGTCCACTGGTCCTCTTCAAAAAGGACATCCCATCCTCATCGCCAATTTTAAGATGCCAGGACTCAGTAATATTTAAAGAGTAGCTTTATTCAAGATGATACAAATGACCCCCAGCAGCTGGCCTCCCTGCAACTCCTTCAGCCTGTCTCCTGGAATCCACAGCCCACATTCCAAGGGGTAAAAGCCTATGGTTGCTAAGAAGCATAAGCTGCCAGGGATACCATACAACAAAGCATAACAAGTTGAACATAACAATACACAATATTTTTTGTGGAATATTTTGATATATGCGATACTCAACTCACTTTAGTAACGTTAATTACACAGAATATATATTTGAATGTTGACTATACATGAATATGATGCACTCTTACAATATCTTAGATGGGATCAAGATTACAGTTCCTTAGGATCAAAGAAGCAAGTTCTAAAAACCATAGTTTGGGTAAGCAACATTAATATTTTACAGGCTGCAAAATCTGCGAAGATTTGACCCTCATTCAAGAGCGAGAGCCTTAGATATTATCAAACACATCTATTTCTTTTATGCCCTAGATAAACCTTGAAGTTTGTATCTTTCACTACTAAAAAATGACTTAGCATCATGTATTGGTAGAGTATGAAAGAGGTACACATATTTTGGTCACAATATTAACTAACGTAATGACAATGGAAGATGTTGCCATTTAATTTTCAGTTTAAAGTATTCAAAAAAAGCCGCAAGATCATGACCTGTGGCTACCCTGTTGACAAATAGTCAAAAATAGGAACCCACCCAAGGAATTGCAGAGGGGGCTAGCAATATCTAGCAGCAGGCAAGACTACTTCTTCTCTTATCCTTGCTGTTGGTCTCAGAAAATAAAGGAACACACCGTAGCGAGTTTGTGAATGGTATTATTTGGCCCACTAACAATGTCAATGTCAATAGTATGGGGAGGAACTCCCGCAGCTAGGCTTTGCAAAATCTCGCTGGGGTGTGTGCTTGTAATATTTGCTGTACTTGTTCTGTCGAATAAGGATGATATACCTTAATTCAACCAACTAAATGATCCTACCGCTTTACCACCTCCTTCTCACCCTAATTATTGCATAGCATGGAAGGTGACAGGAGTATGTTCTGAACAATGTTGTTATATCCAGGGGTAGTTACAGCTGAATTTGAGGATTGAGCAATAGCCATAGGCCATCCAAGACATCTGTCTCTATTTCGGCAAACAGTATACTCAGGGTCCAATAGAAAGAAATGTGTATATAGACTACACTCTTGTACTCATGATTCTCATGATACCTCAAAGGTAAAGAAAAAAGGTGGAAATCACACCTTGAAGTCTTGAAGGCAATATGCCTACTATTTTCACCAGAGAAAGTAAGTCTTTTTTCCCTTTGAATGAGACTTTAGATGAAGAAAGTGAGAAAGAAAGCGATGTAGAGGAGGGATCCTCTAAATTTATGTCTTCAAAGTTTTATTGAACAGATCCATTGCCTCGTAATGAAGTAGAACTACTTGTATGAGATCTACCCACAGAACGGTGCCCAGGATATTTTCAGCAACACAAAAGGGGTACGTAGAAGTGTGGCTCACTGGTTAGAAGCGGCAGACCCTGAAGCAGAGGTCAGGCCCCGGACCAGGGTTCAATTCCCGACGCGACAGGGTCTTGGGCTCAATGTCCGCGGACTCGATAATTCTCGTCTTGGTGCCTACTCTAATCATGGGTCCCACTCTGCAACTCTGGGCAATAGCTTGCTTAATCTCCACAACGGCCCCAACAGTGCTAGGATAACTGGCTTCACCTTGGGGGTGCCCAGGAGTGGGCACTTCACAGGGAAAGCCAGGAAGGGTTCCACAGCGGTATGCGTATAGCGCCTTGAGACCCCTGTAGGGGTGATAAGTGCGCTATACAAGTACAAAATGATAATAATAATAATAATGGTATGATACTTAGGTAGATACACTATGGTATGATACTTAGGTAGATACGCTTCCATCAGAAAAAAGTATGAAAAATGTTTAATTAGCTCAACTTGTAACTCAATTACATTTATTTTTGCAACAATCAGTTAATACCTAGGGGACCTCCATCAATGAATTGTGGAACTTGGCAGAGACAAGCATAGATTTCTCACATGCAAGCACCAGTACTGAGGAAATAGACGCTGACATGGACGATTTAAGCCTTAAACTTTAGTACTAGGTAAACTACCAGAGCTAGAGTTCAAATAACTTATTGCTATGTGGCACAGAGCAGAGAACTGACGCCAAAATATAGGTACTAAAACATTGGAGTGTTTGGATTGGGACATCGGAAAAGAAATTCAGCACACGCAGTATTACCTTTTCAACTTCTTAGAGAACCTAATCTTGGGCATTTCTGAATTACATCTTAAGTCTATATTACACCTAGGGAGAAATGAGAGGTGGAGCTCTATATCAACAGTACAGCACAAACAATTGTGTGGTGCCCTTATTGTAAGAGTATCTGGGGGATACTACCAGTTGCTACTCTTCTGATCCTAGTCAGGTAATGCTGATATATCTTCTACTGAACCTGGCAAATCCAAGATTTGGATGAGGTGGGCTCAATCACATATTGTGAAATGCCTCATCGTAGACCACATCATCCCACCGTGGTAAGATGGTACTAACAGGGCAGACATGAACCTCGGGATAAACTATCCAGAGGGAGTTCTTAGATAGTAATCCTATTTCTGGATAACTTGGGACCAGTTGTTCTGCTAAAAATAATTCAGGGTATACCACAAAAGTATCCTTTTTTTAAGGTGGTACACTGGGCATGATTAAAATAAAATACCGAAAAGTATTGGTAGGGTATGAAGATGGATACTATGATCCTTGCATACCCTTGGACTAAACCAACATTTTCCTGCCCTTCTAAGAGCCTATTTTTCACAAAAGACAATGGAAACCCTACTCACAAGGAACCAGGGCAAACAGTTATATCAAGAACAATGGTTCCAGTGGTGTAATCAAAAATAATAAAAATTAATTATATTGCTCAATGGCGATAAATATTACTACTGAGGATTGAGGATGGCAGAAAGAAGTACACTCACAATTATATATATTCTTCTCACGTTTTTACTTTATAGTATAAATATCATATTGAAATATGTCATACAGAATAATTCATACAAAAAAACATAAACAGTATATAAAGGTGCGGTGTGTCCCAAGTGTATCAAAACAACCAAACTAACAATACACAAAACATAAATACTCTAAAGGCACAGTGGTTTCTAGATGAATACATATACCGGAAAAAGACCCAGAAAAGATACTATAATTATTATGAGTGAATCTACACAATCGTAGGGACTTTGTTTAGGGGTTCTATTCCACGTAGCGTCGACGGCGTTTCGACCCTTTGGGGTGGGGGTCTCGTCAGGACAGGAAAATGAAGGACATCTAAAATTTAAAAGTACGAAGGGGCTGTAAGTAAACTGTATGACAGTTGTATATAATTTTAATGATTATTTGGAAATAGGGACCTGAATACCTGGTTTCCGTTCATATGATCACCCATACGTGGTAGAAAGAAGAAAAGGATTCACACACTTACAAGTGACCCAGCCGGGCACTGATGAATTTGTCAAAAACAAAGGGGGGAACAAAAGAGCAATTGGTAAGAAAGCACGAAAGAATTATCATCTAAATAATTCAAGAGAAACAGCACCGTATCTAGATATGGTACTTACCACTTGTAGTGGTCAAGAAATACGCAATATGTAGCGCAAGGCAATTGTATTAGAATCTTGTGGTAATGTCGGTTACACCTAATGGAGTAATGGACACCCTGGTTACATTGCGTTTAAAATTCGCCATACTTATGACCCTTAAGCATAACAATTGTAAATATTTACCTGCAATGGGTGTTGTCATAGATTAGGATATCTCAATGGTATCCGATTCTTTGTAACAATGTTTACATCAGACGAGGGTAATGTCTGTGTCAATATTTAGATCGAGAGAGGATAATACCTGTTTCAATAAAAAGAGGGGGGACTTGTTACATATACTATGGGAAGCATTCTTTCCACATATCGCAATAGAAAGAGATTTGTTCGCAGTGTAATGCGACGTACCTCAATGCTGTAGAGCCCGGTCGCGTCCCACAGCTTCCCGCTTCCGTGTATTATATTAAGTGTATTTGTAATATTTTGTAAATATGTATATTACATTTAATTTATTTTGTTAAAATTAATATTCATATTTGAATATATTTAATATATATTATTTTATATATATATATATATATATATATATATATATATATATATATATATATATATATATAATTTAAATCAATATTTTTTACATCTATATTTTTTACATCAATATTTTTGATTCGATATTTTTGTACTTACCTGTGTAGGTATGGGAGTCGATATTTTTGTGTTCTGTATTTTTTTTCTCCATATTATTAATATTGATGTTTTGCCATCGATATTTTATCAGTGAACCCACTAAAACAATATCCAATAGATGTATGGATCTTGATTGCGCTTATGCACTACTTATCATCTCTTATTTTCTATCTCTCTTCTTTTTCCTTCATTTTATGTTTAGGTTTATGGGTACATAGCTGTTGCATAAGTCACTTTTGGCTTTACCATGTAGCATCAGTAGTTCAATTGGTTGTCAACAGAACTTTCCATTAAATGTGGGCAATGGGGAATTTTTTGTGAGGGTCGGCCACAGGGTAGCCAGTAGAGGGGAGTGATGTTTTGAAGTTTTTATATATCACAAATTTTCCAGAATTTTTGTGAATAACATGACCACTTTACCTAGCTCACAACATGTTTCGCTTGTTGGTTTTTATGTTAGAATGCAAACTTTTATATTCCTTATCTAGTTGCATTCTCTGAAATATGTTGCAAGTCTTCATTCAGTTTCATTGTCTCAAAGAAAATAGTTTATAGTTACCTCATGCAAATATGGCGCACTGATTTCTAGCACCAACTTGCACTTGCAAAAATATATTGCCCGTATGAGTAGAAACACTGTGCCCTCCTGTTAAAGCAGGAAAAGAAGCAAAGCCTTTAGCTAGGGTAGGCCACTATCTGCCATTTACATGAGACTTTGGTAGCATAATCAAATGTTCATAGACACCTAATTGCAGTTGAAAAAGTGGGAAGAGAGGGACGTGGGTTGTAAGTCAAAGATAGCGGCTGCCTGGCTGGTGAGAGCGGGTGACATGGGTTGTGACCCTTGCAGTTAGCGGTGGCTGTTGGGGCTGCTAGTGGGGGTAATTGCAGCAAGCCTCCTGGCTGTGCTTCTCCTTGACTCCCCCTCTTATAGCTTTGGTGGAAGCCTGGCGCCTGTCCCGGGACTGGGATGGGGACAACCAAGGAGGACTTGGTGGACCCCTGATGATGCTGAGCATCATAGATTCCTGGAGGACCCGACATGGCCTAGTCAAATGCTTATGAGACCCAGTCTTGGACGCCAGCTCCACCTGATAAGACAAGATGTTGGGCCTGTGGACTGCCCTTGGCGGAGTTGTGGGCTGAGTAAGCAGAGCACCTGACCGGGGGGGCTACTGAACAGGGGATTAGCCCTGCAGGCATCAACCAGTGCAGGTGAGGAGCACAGAGGTAGGGCTGCAGCCTTGTGTGCACTATTAGTTTGCCCATGCTACTTGAAGCACACATCAGTGCTCGGTGGGTGCTCTTTAGGGGCGGGTGCACCCTGTACCTGCTGGTCTTCTCCATTACTTGGCCAGCTCCCTGGTGATTTCCACTCCCTGAGGCAGCAATCACATTGTTATGACAGTAGTCAGTAAATTGGATCTTTGTGGGGCTTATCATCTCATCTGTGTTCATGAGGGAGATGAGTGGAAAACTGCCTTTGGCACAAAGTTTGGTTTGTTCAAATACTGTGTCATGCCTTTCGGTCGGTGCAATGCCCCCCAGCATTCCAATTTTTTAGCAATGAAGTACTCAGGGAATTTCTTGACGTAAGTGTTATTGTCTACTTTGACGGTATATTGATATTTTCCAAATCCCAAACAGAACATGAGCACTATGTCAGACAAGTGTTACATACCCTACGAAAAAAATAACTTGTTTGTGAAATGTAACAAATGTATGTAAAAAGTTCCAGGGTTCAGTTTTTTGGAAGTCGTCATTTCCTCTCAAGACATCAAAATGGATCTCAAGAAGACTAATGCCATAACTTCTTGGCCTAGCCCCACACATGTAAGAAATGTAGAGGCCCTATAGGGGCTTGCCAATTTTTACCATCATTTTAACATGCACTTCTCAGATATAAGAACTCCTATCACTAAACTTTTCAAAAAAAGTGTACCCTTTCAATGGGCCACTGAAGACCAGCAAGCCTTTGATCTGTTGATCCCTAAAAGTGCGCCTGCTTTGGTTATGATTCACACTGATCCTGCATCGCCATTTTATGTAGAGGCAGATGCTTCTCAGTATGCCATAGGAGGGGTTTTGTCTCAACAAGACGTTGGCTCAGGACTCATGCATCCCATAGCCATTTTCTCAAACAACTGCTCCCTGCAAAACAAAACAATACTGTAGCTGAAAGGGAGTTTTGGCCATTAAACTAGCATTCCAAGAATTGAGAAATTATTTCATGATCAGCTCGACATCCTGACATTGAGCAAGACCACTGACTCATTGTCAGTGAAATTGCTCTCCCTCCCTCGCAGCTCCACCATTAAGTGAGGCCTTCCACTGAGCCCCTGCACTCTCGAGTGTTGGTGTTCGAGGCCCTCCTCCACCCGCAGGTTACACCTGTGCCTCATCCCAGGTTGTCCAGTGAACCTCTGTCTCCATTCTCTTGCTCCGCTTTTTCTCTCCTTTTTTAATCGTTTTTCCCTCACTTCCATCTCCCCCTTCACTCTCCTTCTGGGTCTTAACCTCAATTTTCTGTTGTTGTCCCCTCATTTCAAGCTCCCCCCTTCACTCTCCTGTGTCTTTCCTCCGTTTTTCACTCATTCTTTACCCTCATCTCAATCTCCCCCTGGAACTCTCCTGTGTCCTCTGTGTCTTTCCGCCACTCTTTCTTGCAATTTTGCTGCCTTATTTGTACTTTTCTCTCTCCTTTTCCCTTTTTCCTTTTGCCTTTTTTAGCCCATTTTCCCCGCCTCTGCTGCCACCGTGGCCCCTCCCCCCGGCACGACCAGTGTGACCGGCCCAATCCAGCTTCACTCCCAGCTGTCCAGCCCTCCCCGACCCCTACTTAATGGCGGCCATTGCTGGAACAGGCAAGCAAAACCACTGACTCATTGTCAGTGAATTTGCTTTCCATCCCTCGCAGCTCCACCATTAAGTGAGGCCTTTCCCCAAGGCCCTCCTCCACCCGCAGGTTTCACCTGTGCCTCATCCCTGGTGGTCCAGTGGAGCTCTGTCTCCATTCTCTTGCTCTGCTTTTTCACTCCTTTTTTACTCGTTTTTCCCTCACTTCTACCTCCCCCTTCACTCTCCTTCTGGGTCTTAACCTCCATTTTCTGTCGTTTTCCCCTCATTTCAAGCTCCCCCCTTCACTCTCCTGTGTCTTTCCTCTGTTTTTCACTCGTTTTTTACCCTCATCTCAATCTCCCCCTTTCACTCTCCTGTATCCTCTGTGTCCTTCCTCCACTCTTTCTTGCACTTTTTCTGCCTCATTTGCACTTTTCTCTCTCTTTTTGCCTTTTTCCTTTTTCTCTTTTTAGCCAGTTTTTCCCCACCGCTGCTGCCCCTGCAGCCCCACCCCCCAGCAAGATCACTGCGACCGGCCCAATCCAGCTCCCCGCCCTGCCTCCCAGCGGTCCAGCCCTCCCCGACCCCTACTTAATAGCGGCCACTGCGGGGACAGGCCAGTAAGACCACTGACTCCTTATCAGTGAAATTGCACTCCCTCCCTCGTAGCTCCACCATTAAGTGAGGCCTTCCCCTGAGCCCCTGCACTCTTGAGTGTTGGTGGTCGATGCCCCCCTCCACCCGCAGGTTTCACCTGCGCCTCATCCCTGGTGGTCCAGTGGACCTCTGTCTCCATTCTCTTGCTCCGCTTTTTTTCTCCTTTTTTACTCGCTTTTTCCGTCACTTCTATCTCCTCCCTTCACTCTCCTTCTGGGTCTTAACCACCATTTTCTGTTGTTTTCCCCTCATTTCAAGCTGCCCACTTCACTATCCTGTGTCTTTCCTCCATTTTTCACTCCTTTGTTACCCTCATCTCAATCTCCCCCTTTCACTCTCTTGTGTCCTCTGTGTCTTTTCTTCACTCTTTCTTGCACTTTTGCTGCCTTATTTGCAATTTTCTCTCTCTTTTTTACCTTTTTCCTTTTGCCTGTTTTAACCCGTTTCTCCCCGGCGCTGCTGCCCCCTCGGCCCCTCCCCCAGCACGACCAGTGCGACCGGCCCAATCCAGTTCCCCTCCCTCTCCCGCCTCCCAGCTATCCAGCCCTCGCCGACCCCTACTAAATAGCGGCCACTGCGGGGACAGGCGAGCAAGACCACTGACTCATTGTCAGTGAAATTGCTCACCCTCCCTCGCAGCATTACCATTAAGTGAGGCTTTCCCCTGAGTCCCTGCACTCTCAAGTGTTGGTGTTCGAGGCCCTCCTCCACCTGCAGGTTTCACCTGTGCCTAATCCCTGGAGGACCAGTGGACCTCTGTCTCCATTCTCTTGTGCCACTTTTTAGCTCCTTTGTTACTCGTTTTTCCCTCACTTTTTTTTCCCCTTCACTCTCCTTCTGGGTCTTAACATCCATTTTCTGTTGTTTTCTTCTCATTTCAAGCTCCCCCTTCACTCTCCTGTGTCTTTCCTCCATTTTTCACTCGTTTTTTACCCTCATCTCAATCTCCCCCTTTCACTCTCATGTGTCCCCTGTGTCTTTCCTGCACTCTTTCTTGCACTTTTGCTGCCTTATTTGCACTTTTATCTCTCTTTTTTCTTCTCCTTTTCCCTTTTTTTAGCCTGTTTCTCCCAGCCGCTGCTGCCTCCGCGGCCCCTCCCCCCAGCACGACAAGTGCGACTGACCCAATCCAACTGCCCTCCCCGCTCCCTCCTCCCATTTGTCTAGCCCTCCCCAACGTCTACTTAATGGCGGCTACTGTGGGGACAGGCGAGCAAGACCACTGACTCATTGACCGTTAAATTGCTCTCCCTCCCTCGCAGCTCCACCATTAAGTGAAGCCTTCCCCTGAGCCCCTGCACTCTCGAGTGTTGGTGTTCGAGGACCTCCTCCACCCGCAGGTTTCACCTGCATCTCATGCCTGGTGGTCCAGTAAACCTCTGCCTCCATTCTCTTGCTCCGCTTTTTCTCTCCTTTTTTACTCTCTTTTTCCCTCACTTCTATCTCCCCCCTTCACTCTCCTTCTGGGTCTTAACCACCATTTTCTGTTGTTTTCCCCTCATTTCAAGCTGCCCACTTCACTATCCTGTGTCTTTCCTCCATTTTTCACTCCTTTGTTACCCTCATCTCAATCTCCCCCTTTCACTCTCTTGTGTCCTCTGTGTCTTTTCTCCACTCTTTCTTGCACTTTTGCTGCCTTATTTGCAATTTTCTCTCTCTTTTTTACCTTTTTCCTTTTGCCTGTTTTAACCCGTTTCTCCCCGGCACTGCTGCCCCCTCGGCCCCTCCCCCCAGCACGACCACTGCGACCAGCCCAATCCAGTTCCCCTCCCTCTCCCGCCTCCCAGCTATCCAGCCCTCGCCGACCCCTACTAAATAGCGGCCACTGCGGGGACAGGTGAGCAAGACCACTGACTCATTGTCAGTGAAATTGCTCACCCTCCCTCGCAGCATTACCATTAAGTGAGGCTTTCCCCTGAGTTCCTGCACTCTCAAGTGTTGGTGTTTGAGGCCCTCCTCCACCTGCAGGTTTCACCTGTGCCTAATCCCTGGTGGACCAGTGGACCTCTGTCTCCATTCTCTTGTGCCACTTTTTAGCTCCTTTGTTACTCGTTTTTCCCTCACTTTTATTTCCCCTTCACTCTCCTTCTGGGTCTTAACCTCCATTTTCTGTCGTTTTCTTCTCATTTCAAGCTCCCCCTTCACTCTCCTGTGTCTTTCCTCCATTTTTCACTCGTTTTTTACCCTCATCTCAATCTCCCCCTTTCACTCTCATGTGTCCCCTGTGTCTTTCCTGCACTCTTTCTTGCACTTTTGCTGCCTTATTTGCACTTTTCTCTCTCTTTTTTCTTCTCCTTTTTCCTTTTTTTAGCCTGTTTCTCCCCGCCGCTGCTGCCTCCGTGGCCCCTCCCCCCAGCACGACAAGTGCGACTGACCCAATCCAACTGCCCTCCCCGCTCCCTCCTCCCATTTGTCTAGCCCTCCCCAACGTCTACTTAATGGCGGCTACTGTGGGGACAGGCGAGCAAGACCACTGACTCATTGACCGTTAAATTGCTCTCCCTCCCTCGCAGCTCCACCATTAAGTGAAGCCTTCCCCTGAGCCCCTGCACTCTCGAGTGTTGGTGTTCGAGGACCTCCTCCACCCGCAGGTTTCACCTTCATCTCATCCCTGGTGGTACAGTGAACCTCTGCCTCCATTCTCTTGCTCCACTTTTTCTCTCCTTTTTTACTCGCTTTTTCCCTCACTTCTATCTCCCCCCTGCACTCTCTTTCTGGGTCTTAACCTCCATTTTCTGTTGTTTTCCCCTCATTTAAAACTCCCTCCTTCACTATCCTGCGTCTTTCCTCCGTTTTTCACTCGTTTTTTTACACTTATCTCAATCGCCCCCTTTCACTCTCCTGTGTCCTCTGTGTCTTTCCTCCACTCTTTCTTGCACTTTTGCTGCCTTATTTGCACTTTTCTCTCTCTTTTTTGCCTTTTTCCTTTTTTCCTTTGTTAGCTCGTTTTTCCCTGCCGCTGCTGCCCCCGCTGCCCCTCCCCCCCAGCACCACCAGTGCGACCGGCCCAATCCAGCTCCCCTCCCCGCTCCCGCCTCCCAGCTGAGCATCCCTGCCCACCCCCTACTTAATGGCAGCCACAGCCGGGACAGGCGAGCAAGACCACTTCCTCTACCTCCCTCGCAGCTCCACTATTAAGTAACGCCTTCCCCCGAGCCCCTGCTCCTCCACCTGCAGGTTTCACCTGCGCCTCATCCCTTGTGGTCCAGTGGACCTCTGTCTCCATTCTCTTGTGCAGCTTTTTCTCTCCTTTTTTAGTTATTTTTTCCCTCACTTCTATCTCCCCTTCACTCTCCCACTTTCCTTCTAGTGCTTAACCTCCATTTCTGTCGTTTTCCCCTGATTTCAAGCTCCCCCTTCAATCTGCTGTGTCTTTCCTCCGTTTTTCACACGTTATTTACACTCATCTCAACCCTCATCTAAGTCTCCCCTTTCACTCTCCGGTGTCCACTGTGTCTTTCTCCACTCTTTCTTGCACTTTTGCTGCCTCTCCTCTTACCTTTTTCCTTTTGCCTTTATAAGCCTGTTTTTCCCCGCGCTGCTGCCACCGCGGTCCCTCTCCCCCCGCACGACCAGTGCGACCGGCCCAATCCAGCTCCCCTCCCTGCTCCCGCCTCTCAGCTGTCCAGCCCTCCCTGACCCCTACTTAATGGCAACCACTGCAGGGACAGGCGAGCAAGACCACTGACTCCTTGTCAGTGAAATTGCTCTCCCTCCCTTGCAGCTCCACCATTAAGTGAGGCCTTCCCCCAAGCCCCTGCACTCTCGAGTGTTGGTGTTCGAGGCCCTCCTCCAGCCGCGGGTTTCACTTGCGCCTCATCCCTGGTGGTCCAGTGGACCTCTGTCTCCATTCTCTTGCTCTGCTTTTTCTCTCCTTTTTTACTCGCTTTTTCCCTCACTTCTATCTCCCCCCTTCACTCTCCTTCTGGGTCTTAACCTCCATTTCCTGTCATTTTCCACTCATTTCAAGCTCCCCCTTTCACTCTCCTGGATCCTCTGTGTCTTTCCTCCACTCTTTCATGCACGTTTGCTGCCTTATTTGCACTTTTCTCTCTCTTTTTGCATTTTGCCTTTTTAAGCCTGTTTTCCCACGCGCTGCTGCCACCATTGCATCTCCACCCCAGCACGACCATTGCGACCGGTCCAATCCAGCTCCCCTCCCCGCTCCCGCCTCCCAGAAGTCCATCTCTCCCCGACCCCTACTTAATGGCAATCACTGCAGGGACAGGCGAGCAAGACCACTGACTCCTTGTCATTGAAATTGCTCTCCCTCCCTCGCAGCCCCACCATTAAGTCATACAAAAGGGTGTGGTGATGGATGGAGCATCTGAACCAATCAAACACTCACACCCAGTCAACAGATCTGGGTTTAATCCATCACCGTTCTTTAGCCCACTCTGCCACCCCAGTTCAGACATGGCCATATGCAAATCAGTCTGACCCTGTGCCTCATGTGAATAGTCCAGCCCGAACTGCCAAACCATGCCTTCCTGGACCGGAAACAAGCTTCCTAGGACCGGTTTCTGGCATTGCAGCCGTCTTCAGCCAGGCTTGCTTGAATACAGTGGCAAAGTGAGCAAGGTACTCAAGTCTGAGCATACCCTCCCAACTTATGGCGAACAAAGCGGTACAAAAGGGGGTGGTGATGGACGGAGTATCTGAACCAATCAAACACTCACACCCAGTCAACAGATCTGGGTTTAATCCATCACCGTTCTTTAGCCCACTCTGCCACCCCAGTTCAGACATGGC
Organism: Lissotriton helveticus; assembly: GCF_964261635.1. Lineage (NCBI taxonomy): Eukaryota > Metazoa > Chordata > Amphibia > Caudata > Salamandridae > Lissotriton > Lissotriton helveticus. Next base: position 452,371,574 of record NC_136061.1, on the reverse strand, counting down.
CATATGCAAATCAGTCTGACCCTGTGCCTCATGGGAACAGTCCTGCCCGAACTGCCAAGCCATGCCTTCCCTGGACCGGAAACAAGCTTCCTAGGACCGGTTTCTGGCATTACAGCCGTCTTCAGCCAGGTCTGCTTGAATCCAGTGGAAAAGTGAGCAAGGGACTCACGTCTGAGCATACCCTGCCAACTTATGGTGAACAAAGCGGTACAAAAGGGGGTGGTGATTGACGGAGCATCTGAACCAATCAAACACTCACACTCAGTCAACAGATTTGGGTTTAATCCATCACCGTTCTTTAGCCCACTCTGCCACCCCAGTTCAGATATGGCCATATGCAAATCAGTCTGACCCTGTGCCTCATGGGAACAGTCCAGCCCGACTGCCAAGCCATGCCTTCCCTGAACCGGAAACAAGCTTCCTAGGACCGGTTTCTGGCATTACAGCCGTTTTCAGCCAGGCTTGCTTGAATCCAGTGGCAAAGTGAGCAAGGGACTCACGTCTGAGCATACCCTGCCATCTTATGGTGAACAAAGCGGTTCAAAAGGGGGTGGTGATGGACGGAGCATCTGAACCAATCAAACATTCACACCCAGTCAACAGATCTGGGTTTAATCCATCACCGTTCTTTAGCCCACTCTGCCACCCCAGTTCAGACATGGCCATATGCAAATCAGTCTGACCCTGTGCCTCATGGGAACAGTCCAGCCCGAACTGCCAAACCATGCCTTCCTGGACCGGAAACAAGCTTCCTAGGACCGGTTTCTGGCATTACAGCCGTCTTCAGCCAGGCTTGCTTGAATACAGTGGCAAAGTGAGCAAGGTACTCACGTCTGAGCATACCCTGCCAACTTATGGTGGACAAAGCGGTACAAAAGGGGGTGGTGATGGACGGAGTATCTGTACCAATCAAACACTCACACCCAGTCAACAGATCTGGGTTTAATCCATCACTGTTCTTTAGCCCACTCTGCCACCCCAGTTCAGATACGGCCATATGCAAATCAGTCTGAACCTGTGCCTCATGGGACCAGTCCAGCCCGAACTGCCAAGCCATGCCTTCCCTGGACCGGAAACAAGCTTCCTAGGACCGGCTTCTGACATTACAGCCGTCTTCAGCCAGGTTTGCTTGAATCCAGTGGAAAAGTGAGCAAGGGACTCACGTCTGAGCATACCCTGCCAACTTATGGTGAACAAAGCGGTACAAAAGGGGGTGGTGATTGACGGAGCATCTGAACCAATCAAACACTCACACCCAGTCAACAGATTTGGGTTTAATCCATCACCGTTCTTTAGCCCACTCTGCCACCCCAGTTCAGATATGGCCCTATGCAAATCAGTTTGACCCTGTGCTTCATGGAAACAGTCCAGCCCGAACTGCCAAGCCATGCCTTCCCTGGACCGGAAACAAGCTTCCTAGGAACGGTTTCGGGCATTTCAGCCGTCTTCAGCCAGGCTTGCTTGAATCCAGTGGCAAAGTGAGCAAGGGACTCACGTCTGAGCATTCCCTGCCAACTTATGGCGAACAAACAGGTACACAAGCGGGGGTGATGGACGGAGCATCTGAACCAATCAAACACTCACACCCAGTCAACAGATCTGGGTTTAATCCATCACCGTTCTTTAGCCCACTCTGCCACCCCAGTTCAGACATGGCCATATGCAAATCAGTCTGACCCTGTGCCTCATGGGAACAGTCCAGCCCGAACTGCCAAGCCATGCCTTCCTTGGACCGGAAACAAGCTTCCTAGGACCGGTTTCTGGCATTACAGCCGTCTTCAGCCAGGCTTGCTTGAATCCAGTGGCAAAGTGAGCAAGGGACTCACATCTGAGCATACCCTGCCAACTTATGGCGAACAAAGCGGTACAAAAGGGGGTGGTGATGGACAAAGTATCTGAACCAATCAAACACTCACACCCAGTCAACAGATCTGGGTTTAATCCGTCACCGTTCTATAGCCCACTCTGCCACCCCAGTTCAGACATGACCATATGCAAATCAGTCTGACCCTGTGCCTCATGGGAACAGTCCAGCCCGAACTGCCAAGCCATGCCTTCCCTGGACCAGAAACAAGCTTCCTAGTACCGGTATCTGGCATTACAGCCGTCTTCAGCCAGGCTTGCTTGAATCCAGTGAAAAAGTGAGCAAGGGACTCACGTCTGAGCATAGCATGCCAACTTATGGCGAACAAAGCGGTACAAAAGGGGGTGGTGATGGACGGAGCATCTGAACCAATCAAAAACTTACACCCAGTCAACAGATTTGGGTTTAATCCATCACGTTCTTTAGCCCAATCTGCAACCCCAGTTCAGACATGGCTATAAGCAAATCAGTCTGACCCTGTGCCCCATGGGAACAGTCCAGCCCGAACTGCCAAGCCATGCCTTCCCTGGACCGGAAACAAGCTTCCTAGGACCGGTTTCTGGCATTACAGCCGTCTTCAGCCAGGCTTGCTTAAATCCAGTGGTAAAGTGAGCATGGGACTCAAGTCTGAGCATACCCTGCCAACTTATGGCGAACAAAGCGGTTCAAAAGGGGGTGGTGATGGACGGAGCATCTGAACCAATCAAACACTTACACCCAGTCATCAGATCTGGGTTTAATCCATCACCGTTCTTTAGCCCACTCTGCCACCCCAGTTCAGACATGGCCATATGCAAATCAGTCTGACCCTGTGCTTCATGGGAACAGTCCAGCCCGAATTGTCAAGCAATGCCTTCCCTGGACCGTAAACAAGCTTCCTAGGACCGGTTTCTGGCATTACAGCCATCTTCAGCCAGGCTTGCTTGAATCACGTGGCAAAGTGAGCAATGGGACTCATATCTGAGCATACCCTGACAACTTATGGCGAACAAAGCGGTACAAAAGGGGGGGTGATGGACGGAGCATCTGCACCAATCAAACACTCACACATAGTCAGCAGATCTGGGTTTAATCCATCACGTTCTTCAGCCCACTCTGCCGCCCCAGTTCAGACATGGCCATATGCAAATCAGTCTGACCCTGTGCCTCATGTGTTCTGCATTCTGTCCATCAACTGTTGTTTTTGCATTTGTCACCCTGAGTGGGATGGGTACGCTCAGATTGAGTCCCATGCTCTCCACACCACTGGAGTCAAGCTATCCTGGCTGATGACGGCTGATAGCCAGAAACCGGTCCTAGGATGCTTGATTCCGGTCCAGGAAAGACATGGCTTGGCAGTTCGGGCTGGACTGTTCCCATGAGGCACAGGGTCAAGGCTGATTTGCATATGGCCATGTCTAAACTGGGGTGGTGTGGAGAGCAAAAAAGCGATGGATTTAAGCCCAGATCTCTGTACTGGGGTGAATGTATGACATTGTTCTTCATTCTGTCCATCAATTGTTGTTTTTGCATTTGCCACCACTAAGTGAGGCCTTCCCCGAGCCCTTGCACTTTCGAATGTTGGTGTTCAAGGCCCTCCTCCACCTGCAGGTTTCACCTGCACCTCATCCCTGTTGGTCCAGTGGACCTCTGTCTCCATTCTTTTGCTCAGCTTTTTCACTCATTTTTTACCCTCATCTCAATCTTCCCCTTGCACTCTCCTGTGTCCTCTGTGTCTTTCCTCCACTCTTTCTTGCACTTTTGCTGCCTTATTTGTACTTTTCTCTCTCTTTTTTACCTTTTTCCTTTTGCCTGTTTTAACCCGCTTTTCCACGCCACTGCTGCCCCCGCACACCCTCCCCCCCGGCACAACCAGTGCGACCGGCCCAATCCAGCTCCCCTCCCAGCTGTCCAGCCCTCCCCGACCCCTACTTAATGGCTGCCACTGCTGGAACAGGCGAGCAAGACCACTGCCTCATTGTCAGTGAAATTGCTCTCCATCCCTCGCAGCTCCACCATTAAGTGAGGCCTTCTCCCGAGGCCCTCCTCCACCCGCAGGTTTCACTTGTGCCTCATCCCTGGTGGTCCAGTGGAGCGCTGTCTCCATTCTCTTGCTCTGCTTTTTCTCTCCTTTTTTACTCGTTTTTTTCCTCACTTCTATCTCCCCTCTTCACTCTCCTTCTGGGTCTTAACCTCCATCTGTCATTTTCCCCTCATTTCAAGCTCCCCCTTGACTCTCCTGTGTCTTTCCTCCATTTTTCACTCATTTTTTACCCTCATCTCAATCTCTCTCTTTCACTCTCCTGTGTCCTCTGTGTCTTTCCTCCACTCTTTCTTGCACTTTTCTTTTTTTTGAAAATAGATTTTATTTGTCATAGGTCACATATATTGCATAGCTCCGGAGTCCCAAGTCAGCTGCACACATCAATAAATTAGCAATAACAACGTAGACTTTTTAGAGAGAAACTATCAATACCCCACCCTCTCACTCCCCCCGTTTGCGCTGATGCTGCCACTACAGTATAAAATCTTAAAATAGCATACCAAGTCCATTGAGACACTCTATCCTTTCCACCAATGAACCACCTGTCAAATGGTCGGGAGGGCATCCCTCTCTGGCGGCGGGTACAAGTCCAGCCCACGGTAGTCCGCCCACCTCTTCCAGATCTTAAAGTCCTTACGGGGGCACCCCCTAGCCATAAATATACGTTGCTCAAGTCCCATACAAAAATCCATGCCATTTTTCCAAGCAGTCAATGGCGGAGCTTGAGGTGCCTTCCACGCCTTGGAAATGTCCCTCTTTTCCAGTGTAAGGCCCAACAATAACAGGTGGCGCTTGTACCTTTTGACCCCAATCCCGTCCATCACTTGCAACAAAGCCAATTTCGGCATGCGCGGGAGCTCCCATGCCAACACCTCAGACAAACAGGCAAACACCCCGCCCCAGAATCAATGCAACGCCGAACACCCCCAGACAGAATGTAAAAGTGTACTCTCCTCTGTTCCGCAACGGAGATAATCAGGGGAGCTAATCATTCCCGCCCTCCATAGGCGCTCTCGGTTAAAATATGTGCGATGTAGATATTTAAACTGTACTAGGCACAGGTGTGTGGAAATCACCGCCCCCCTCGGATTTGCCAAGGCCTCTGCCCAGTCCTCTTCCTCCAGGTCCCCTACATCCCCCCTACGCTGTCCTAAGTCTGTGTAGGTCAGTGGAGCAATGGTGAACTAACGTTTGGTAGATACGCGAAATTTTCTTATCTGGTAATTCGCCCATAAGCACTTTGGCCTCTAGCGGACTAAAATCGGGGAGGGCCCCTAAGTCGGTCCGGTATGGCGTCTATGCGTGCCTAAAACTGTAGGTATTTAAAGAACTAGGATCGTGGCATCCCATATTTGTCTTGCAGGTTCTGAAAAGACTTTAGGGTACAACCCGACATTACATCCCCCAGGGAGGAGATTCCTATCGCGTCCCAACCCCGGAAACCCTGCAAAGTGTCTCGACGGGGAAGACAACCATTTCGCCAGAGAGGAGTCTCTTGGGTGAGCACATTCCACCACCCCATCCTGCCCAGTGTTTGCCTCCAGACACAGAATACCACCTGCGTAGCGGAAGGAAGGCACTTTAGAAGCGATGCGGAGTACAGCAGAGTATGCACAGACGCTGAGCCCATTAGGTGCCGCTCTACTGCGTAGGCCGGGTCTCCCCTATCACCATACCACCACTCATTGAGCACCAGCAAATGCGCCGCCTGATAGTAGGAGAGAACATCCGATGTAGCAAGCCCCCCAGTGTAGGAGGATAAAAAACAAGTTCGCAAAGCCACCCGTGCGATCCCCCTCCCACAGACACCCACCCAGTGCCGAATTGACCTGTTGAAACCAGCAGGGCGGAATCCGGTATGGATGATTTTGTAGTTGGTACACTAGGCGGGGGAGCGCCACCATTTTAAAGATGGCCGGCCTGCCATATATCGTTAGAGGCATACGGGCCCAAACCTTCAAATCCTCGCGCGTGGGGTCCCAAACTGGAGTGAGGTTGAAATCTCGGGAGGCAGCCGCCTCCTCCGACAGGTACACCCCCAGGTATTTCATCCCTCCAGATGCCAGCTGAAGACCAGAGGTCCATGTTCCCACCCGCCGCTGTCCACCCAGTACCCACAACGTCGATTTGCCCGGGTTCATGTAGAGGCCGGAGGTTTCACCAAAGATCTGCAGAATACGTTGCAGCCGCGGTTCCGACCAATCCAGATCAGTAAGAAAGAACAAGACGTCAACTGCATATAATGCTATTTTGTCGGTAAGGCCCGGCGACCACCTAAACCCTTGAGCTAGGCGTCTAGACGCACCCACGCTGCCAAGGGTTCCATGGCAAGCGCGAATAGATAGGGAGAGAGGGGACAGCCCTGTCGCGTGCCCCGCCGGACCTAATTGCTCCCACCACTCGTACGGATGCCGTGAGGTCTGTATATAGTATATAGTAACTGTAAATAAGCCATGAAGCGCGGGCCAAAATTGAGGCGCCGCAGCAGGGCAAACAGATATACCCAGCTCAGGGAATCGAAGGCCCTGTCCATGTCTGCTAGAAATAGCGCCGCCTGCTCCCGCAAATTCTCCCAAGCCGATATTGCGGCATGGGTGCGTCTAATATTGTGGTGAGTCGCCCTCCGAGGCATAAACCCCGCCTGATCGGTGTGGACTAAGTCCGCAATGTGGGGCTTGAGCCTATTAGCCAAAGCCCTAGCCAGGACCTTGGCCTCAGTATTGAGTAGGGAGATAGGGCGGTAGGACGCGTGGCTCTCGGGGGGGTCTACCCGGTTTCAAGAAGACCACTACTTCCGCATGCCTCCAATCTGGGGAAGCAGGCCATCACCACACGCCTCCTCCACAACCGGACGAAGATGTGGGCCCAGCTACACATAAAATCACCTAAAAAATTTGCACGGAAAGCCATTGGGGCCAGGAGCCTTTCCGGGGTTCAGCTCTCCCTGGGCTGCGCCAAATTCGTCATCGGACAGGGGCCTATCTAATTTCTCCCGCACTCTGAGACCGACCATGGGGGAAGATCGTCAATGAACCTCTGGATAACATCTTCCGCCAGGCATTCCCTGGGCACATACAGCTCCTCATAGTACGCCGGCAAGCTCTCAGCAATGGCCAGAGGCTCAAGGATAGGCACCCCCTCCGGATCCAATATTTGGGGCAACAGCTGGGCGTGGAGCGTGCCCTGACACAAGCGGTTCCACCGCATCCTCAGGGTGCTTGATGTGCCCCAAAATGGTGGCCACTCCCTCCGTCCCGCTCCAGAGAGTCACTCGGCTCAACCCCTTCAGGCGCCACAACACTCGCCGATCGGCTGCCGCAGCAAAGCCTCCCTGTAGTACGCAGGGCCGGGGGCGCCACTCAACCTCTGGGGCGCGGGATTGAGCGTCACTCCCTCCGTACCGGCCTCACCTCCCCCTCCGCGCCGATCAACAAGCGCACCTCGCCGGACTGGCGAGGTACTAGAGGCCTGGGCTTACACTCTGCCGGCTCCCAGCAGGCCGCTCCACGGCACCAGGTCTCCACGTGCCTCACCGATACTCTGCCACAACCACCACTGGAGGATCCCCCCGGGGCAGGCGATCTCGGTAGGATGAGCCACGGCAATTTGGATGCCTAGACACAGGGTATTAAATCAGGATAATGATCGGCTGGTCGGAGCTCTCGCACTACACGACCGCCATCGTTGCTGGCCAAGCCACGCCCCCCTCTTTCTTGCACTTTTGCTGTCTTATTTGCACTTTTCTCTCTCTTTTTGCCTTTTTCCTTTTGCATTTTTTAGCCCGTTTTTCCCTGCTGCTCCTGCCCTGTGGCCCCTCCCCCCAGCACAGCCAGTGCGACCGGCACAATACCGCTCCCCTTCCCTGCTCCCGCCTCCCAGCTGTACAACCCTCCCTGACCCCTAATTAATGACGGCCACTGTGGGGACAGGCGAGCAAGACCACGGACTCATTGTCAGTGAAATTGCTCTCCCTCCCTTGCAGCTCCATCATTAAGTGAGGCCTTCCCCAGAGTATCTGCACTCTCGATTGTTGGTGTTCGAGGCCCTCCTCCACCGCAGGTGTCACCTGCGCCTCATCCATGGTGGTCCAGTGGACCTCTGTCTCCATTCTCTTGCATCACTTTTTCTCTCCTTTTTTACTTGTTTATTCCCTCACTTCTATCTCCCCCCTACACTCTCCTGCTGGGTCTAAACCTCCATTTTCTGTCGTTTTCACCTCATTTCAAGCTCCCCCTTTCACTCTCCTGTGTCTTTCCTCTGATTTTCACTCGTTTATTACCCTCATCTCAATCTCCCCCTTTCACTCTCCTGTGCCCCCTGTGTCTTCCCTCCACTCTTTCCTGCACTTTTGCTGCCTTATTTGCACTTTTCTCTCTCTTTTTGCCTTTTTCCTTTTTTAGCCCATTTTTCCCTGCCACTGCTGCCCCCACGGCCCTTCCCCCCCAGCAGGACCAGTGTGATCGGCCTAATCCACCTCCTCTCCCGCCTGCCAGCTGTCCAGCCCTCCCCGACCCCTACTTAATGGCGGCAACTGCGGGGACAGGCGAGCAAGACCACTGACTCATTCTCAGTGAAATTGCTCTCCTTCCCTCCTAGCTCCACCATTAAGTGAGGCCTTCTTCCGAGCCCCTGCACTCTCGAGTGTTGGTGTTCGAGGCCCTCCTCCACCCGCAAGTTTCACCTGCGCCTCATCCCTGGTGGGCCAGTGGACCTCTGTCTCCATTCTCTTGCTCCACTTTTTCTCTCCCTTTTTACTCGCTTTTTCCCTCAATTCTATCTATTCCCTTCACTCTCCTTCTGGGTCTTAACCTCCATTTTCTGCCGTTTTCCCCTTATTTCAAGCTCCCCCTTTCACTAGCCTGTGTCTTTCCTCCATTATTCACTCATTTTTTGCCCTCATCTCAATCTCTCCCTTTCACTCTCCTGTGTCCCCTGTGTCTTTCCTCCACTCTTTTTTGCACGTTTTCTGCCTCATTTGCACTTTTCTCTCTCTTTTTACCTTTTTCCTTTTGCTTTTTTAGCCCATTTTTCCCTGCCGCTGCTCCCCCGTGGCCCCTCCCCCCCAGCACGACCAGTGCGACCGGCCCAATCCAGCTCCCCTCTCTGCTCCCGCCTCCCAGCTGTCCAGCCCTCCCTGACCCCTACTTAATGGCGGCCACTGCGCCGCTGCGCCGCCGTGGCTCAAAAGGCAAGCCAGTCCGCGACCCGACTGAGACCAGCACCAGGAACCCTGGATCTCGGCACCGCAATGCCACGCTCTCAACCCAGGCCGCAACAACAACTGCAAGCTAGCATCACCAGCCGACACCCAGGGACCCTTCAGCTGTCACCGCAGCCAGCACACCGCAACACCGCCAAGACCACTGACCCTGTGCAATCCGCCCGTAAGAACACAACCGAACCGAAGACCCTGCAATGCATCCTGCTCAATGTCCGATCCCTCCACAAACACGCCACCGAAATCTGGGACCTCCTTGACAGCACTACCTAGGACGTAGCATTCTTTACCGAAACCTGGACCATCACCACCTGGGTACCGGACATCACCATCGTCATTCACCAAGGATACAAGATCTCCAGGAAGGACCGCCCACCTGTCCTGGAGGAGGAATTGCCATCGTCCACAAATCCACCCTCCGCCGGAGTACACTCCTCGACGAGCCCTCAGACCTGATGGAACACCTTCACTTCAAGATACTGGCCAGCCCAACCTCCACTCTCCTTGGAACCCTCATCTACCAACCCACTGGACCCCGTGGATTTTTTGCCAACTCCATCACAGACATTTTCTCCCTGCATGCCATAGCGTCCACCAACTACACCCTACTGGGAGATCTGAACTTTCACCTCGACAACCAACTGGACCCAGGCACCACATCCCTCCTGGTCATTCTCCACAACAATGGACACCGCTAGATCATGACCAAACCCACGCACTCAGCAGGACACACCCTCGACCCCCTCTTCACAACAGGAAACTCCATCACCTTTAGCCACACCACCGAACTCCCATGGACTGACCATCTGTGGAAAAGTAAATTTTGCCATGTTCTGTGTCCCTACGTGTTCCCCATCCTATGTTATGTGTGTATGATTAATATGCATATGTATTCCCCATGATCGATTAAAGACGCAATTACAGTTGTGTCCATCTCTAGTATGCCAGTTTCCAGTTCTCGTGAAAGCTACGAGTATTAGGCCTATGTAAAGTTACGTTGCCACGTTTCCCAGTGTGCACGTTATTTCATTGAAAAGTCCCCGTTTCTAGGCCTCAAAAGGGCCCGGACACCAGATTCAGCTCCTGTCTCCTGAACCCTCGCTGAGGAGCGATACAGCCCCCACCTGTATCCTCGACCCTTCACTTACTTCCTGCCTCACAGTGCCCGGCTCGGCCTGGCTCTGCCTGCTAGTCTGCCAAGAGTATGTTATGATTCTAGTTATCAGTCCAGCCCTCCTTCTCTGCATTCCTAAACTACTGAATCGCATCAATAGTTTCCGTCATTGTCTAGCCTTTACGTCTCCACATAAGAGAAATACTGTATTAATGGTCATTTAATATTCTTCATCACGCACTACATGTAGAATAATGCATGCTCCAGTCTTAGAGTCTGTTAGCCTCTCCCCTCCTGACTTTTAGTTTATATCAACATGTCCTCTAAACATTAGATACTAGATAGGGTTTAGGTACATGTCGCCCTGACTCTCCAGACTTCAGTCTCTGCTCCTAGCACAGAGTTCATAGCCCCCAGCTTCTCCTAGTAACACGTCATTGTCAGTTTGCGCGCACCATTAGGTTAGAGGTCCCGGCTCCTTAGGTAGCCCCCTCCATGTTTCCGCCCCATTTATGACATATTCTGTTACGTTTACATCACATGTCTATGTATACGCCTCCTGTTACACCTACTTTCACCCTTATCTTTCGCGACTGCTATTGACCACACCCACTGCTCCGCCTACTGTATTCATTGTAATGCAACTGTTTTAGTATATATGCTTGTACATTGTTATTAAAGTTAGCGCGCTCATCCCAGATCCAGCCCCGGCAGCTGTCGGGCCTTGCCAGCTCATTCCCTGTCCCCCCTGCCGGGCCCTGTCATCCTGTTCCCGTGCAGGTTGTCCTGTTCCTGTCCTTTATGCTGTATTAAACCTGCAAACTCCTACTACCTCGAATTTTGACTCTTATTTATTGAGCTATCTGTTATTGCTATGTCCAGTAAAACCTAGATCCGGTATTATTTATTTATATACCACATAATGGCGCCCGAATAGGGACTTGCCCTTTCCCCACGCGCCGGTGAAGCCACGCCGGCCCCCTGACCCTCTGCAGCCGTGACGGAACCATACCGTGCACGTGCAGATATTTCTGCTTCAAGTATCCCTCAGGCCCACGGAGGAGACGGAGGTGGCGGTCCAGCATCCAGACGAGGCGGTGGAGGAACGCGGCGAGTCCCGACCAGAGCCCAAGCCGAGAGTCCAAGGTCCGAGGTATCCGGAGGCCCACCCGTAACTGAAGTCCGAAGTCCGTCCGTCCGGCGTCGAAGCAGTCCAGTCCAGTCCGAGGCCTTCCGTTCTTGCTGCCCGGTGAGTACCGTTGCTGGGGTAGTATCTAGACAGGGTCAATCTAATTGTCTCTGGTCCGTGGGGTTTGGTGGTACACAGATCCCAAAACGAAGTGTCCACTCTGGTGGATGCGGGTCCTGACGTGTCTCTTTATGAGACCGGTAAGTTTCGTACTGTTCCAGCAGTGCATCTAGTTTCTGTTCTAGTCAGTTCTGTTCTCGAGAAATTCATGTATTCTGTTTTCAGTATTCCAGGTAGTATTCTGTTCGAACTGTTATTTTAAATGTTCTTCATGTATTTTAATGTCGTGGTATGAATGTGGAGTAATTATCGTGTTCATTGTGTATTGTATTGTGTCTAGATTACAGTCCAGTCATGCCGTGGTTTTCCAAACTACGTCAGTTAAGAACTAGAAAAGGTCTGTTAGAAGAAGCAGTTCCTGTCCCGCCTAGGGACAGTCCAGGTCATTTTATGTATCAGAAGCATGGCATAAGTGCCATATTATATCTAGATTTATGGGTAGAGTATACCAAACAGTTAGAAGAAAAGTATAGATGGCCCGTATCGGGTACATGGGATGCCGAGTGCATCATGCGAGTAGAAGAAGCATTATGGAAAAAGAAAGCCAGACAGTCACAGAAAGATGCCATCGAGTTATGGCGCAAAGAATCTCATAAAAGAACCGAAAAAGAAATCAGAAAGTCAGAATTAAGTAGAGAATCCTTAGAACGAGCCCAAGAAAGGGAATTAATCGAGATAGGTGAACGAGTCAAAACCGAACAGTCAGATAGACAGAGGCATGCCCTCATTAAGGGTATGTATCCTCTTCTTGCCGAGGGCTTGCCAAAAGCGACCCCGGAGGCATCCAGTAATTTTCCGCCACCATTAGTTCCGACCAAGCTACGTCACAAACCGACCGCAGCTGATATTTTTATTTCGTCCTACTTGGACGACACGGTTCCAGAATATGCAAATCCTGTTCCGCCAGTCCCTGTAAATAATGTAAATCCTGCTCCTCCAGACACCGGAGTACCTGCTACGGTACCCCCGGTCCAGCCTACACTACAATTTCCCACTCTGCCAGCACGAAGAGTATCCGTCGACGATTCCAGTATAGGGGCCGCAGGAGGAGGTCCTCCTGGTACCCCGCCACCACACCAACGTTTAACATTAGTCGAGTTACATGAATGTGCGTTACAGCGTACGCCCAAATATAAGTCCGTTGCAGATATCCGACGAGCTCTTACTGAATGCCGCTATGATCCAGTTGCAGGTGATGATAGTACAGTTATATATTCCATCCGTGTAAGACGGGTGACCGGGTATTTGGACACCCTACCAGATATGGAAGAAGATCTAGACAGAATATATCGTTTCATCCGTACAGGGGATGATCCAGAAAGTATTGGCGAAGCCATGTCTCAAAGGAAAGCTGAGATCCAGCTCATGCTATTAAAGTTTCTGATTAATTGTTTAATAAGGGAACAAGATTATCCGACCAAAGATCCGGCCGAAATGAGAATCCTGACAAGGTGGAGTGATAATATAGCCGAGGGTAAACACAGAACCGTCAGTAGTATAGAGAGTATGTACAAGAGAATTCGTAAAGAAATAATAAAGTTACACGAACAACGTAAAGCAGCACAAGTAAGCGAGAAAGAGAATGACTCTTCTACGGAAGAAGTAGAGGACGAGAATCCCGCCAGAATAGCGTATGTAGGAAAATCTAGATTTCCAGACCGACATTCACGTCTAGACTACAAGAAAACTGTTCCTCATCCAGAACCAGAACAAGGTTCTCTAGAACAAGTATTTCAAGCCACCGATCAAATTCTGAAATCACGAATCGGTTATAGTAAGTTGAGTACTATGCATGAACAAGAACTAGCCCGATCAGCAGTCCGATGGATTACTGATTCTACCACTTTTCCAGACGAAATAGTGGCACAAATGTTTCTGAAACTGCCCCCAGCCGAGCAACGACTGGTGGGTATGTATATGATCCAGCACCTCATTACTCTGTATGAGGATCAGCATTCCGATCCAGGTCCGTTACATGATGTCCTGAACGAGTTACTCCAGTATAGATGGAAAGGTTTAGGTACCGATTTAATTAGTGTCATTCTAGAACAGCGCCACAAATATAGAACGTTTCTGAACCCGCATTTTGTTCATGTCTCACCTCCAGAAAGTAAACCGTTTTACATAGATAGACAGAATCCGTTACGAGAAGTACACCCAGTCAGGACAACAGATGGTGAAATGCAACGAGTGTTTGTTTACACCCCGATTACAAAGATAGAACTCTTAGAGATGAAGAAATTAATTCCCTGTCACGACAAAGATCCAGCAGGGTTCCACCGAGAATTAAAAGACATGCTCCGTATGGGAGAATACACGTATCCAGATATAATTAAAATGTTAAAAGTCCTGTTGCCCGCAGGCATATATGAAAAACTCAAGGAAAAAGAATGGGAGGTGGGAGAGAAAAAGATCGATTGGGCAGTTCTAGAAGCTGAAGATAAGATACGAGTACCAGGTACCGGTCTTGGAGAGAAATGTAAAGAATTACCAGAACTGTTAATTCAAGTTTTGCCAAGATTATTAGCCACTAAAAAGGAAGACTGGGATGCAATCTCAGCCTGTAAACAGAAACAAGACGAAGACACTAGTGATTTTTATTCTAGATTTGAGAAATGTTTTATCATAAACAGTGGCCTCAAGACAAGTAGTGAGTCATACCCTCATCTTTTTGTTACTAAATTAGTCGAGAATTCAAGTCCACAAGTTAAGAATCGAGTTTTGAAAGTCGAAAGTACATGGCAAGCTAGTACCCCGTCCCAGATGTTACAGATGCTTCAGTATCACCAGAATAGAATCAGAGAAGAGCAAGATCACGAGAGAAAACGTATGAAAGACACGAAAATGAAAGTACTAGTTGCACAATCTGTTCCTCAAGACAGTCAGAAGAGGGGTCCGAATCAAGCGAGTCATTCAGCAGCTCCCGTTAAAGGGACCTGCAATTATTGTAAACAGCCAGGTCATTTCATAAACGAGTGTGCAGTTCTGAAACATAATATAGCCACTGGTAAAACTAAAGAAAGACCACGTCCGCCTAGACAAGAACAAGTTTCACAGACTTCTCAGCCGCAGAATGCACAACAGACAGTTTCAGCACCGCAGCCTATTGCTGCAACACAGCATGTTACACAGCAGATGTACCAGTATGCACAGTCTGAGTATCCAGAGTATCAGCCGTATTCATGAAACAGCCTAGAGAGGGAGGTAGGCTTGCCTCTCATCGAGATTCCTGTAGATCAAGAAGGTCCCTATGTTCATAGTCAGGTACTAGGGAAAGACAGAAAGTTTCTGATTGATACAGGGGCAAGTAGGACGACTATCAGTCACGCCGAAGTTCCAGGGGCTCCGCTCTCAGGCTCTAGAAATGTTTCCCTTGGATTTTCAGGAAAGCCTATTGTAAACGAGATATCTAAGCCAGTTACTCTAGAAGTAGGTCCATTGGCCCGAACTACTGATCTGTTACTTACGAAGTCCTGTCCAGAAAATCTGTTAGGTATTAAAACACTGAAAGAATTAGGTGCAGTTATTTGCTGCTCCCCAGAGGGAATACGCCTGTTTCTACGTGACTTCAAGGGTCACTATGTATTACGAGATTTTGATCCAAGATTGTCTAATGTTCCGCAGCATCTATGGGCGCAAGGTCCAACTGATGTAGGTTATATGCAAATCACACCCCATCCTGTGACTCTCAAACCAGGTGTAGTGTTACCACGAATCAGACAGTATAGATTGCCACCTGAGGCTGTAGCAGCCTTATCCAAAATTATTGACGAGCTCATCGCTCAAGGAGTAGTTGTAGAAACTGACTCCAATGTATGTAATTCTCCGATCATTCCAGTCATGAAACGTACTGATCCAAATGCACCCCCAGTATATCGATTAGTGATTGACCTACGAGAACTTAATAAATGTATTATTCCCCAGTATCCAGTTGTCCCAGATATTTCTTCCCTATTGACAGCCATTGATTCCGAAGCCTCATTTTTTACAGTCATAGACCTCAAGAACGCGTTTTTCAGTGTCCCCATTCATCCAGACAGCCAGTTTCTTTTCGGATTTTGTTTAAATGGAAGGAGCTATATGTTCACACGAGCTCCTCAAGGTTTCACAGAAAGTCCTAGTATTTACAGTCAAGCACTTAAGAGACAACTAGACAATATTCACATGCCAACTGACACTGCCCTGCTCCAGTATGTCGATGATCTACTGGTCACAGCCCGTTCTGAACGTGCTTGCGAGCGAGCATCACTTACAGTCTTGTATTTCCTTGCCGAGATGGGGCACAAGGTGTCCCCTTCGAAGCTTCAATTCTGTGTCCAGCAAGTGATCTATTTAGGCCACTTACTGTCCAAGTGGGGTAGGCAGTTGACACCAGACCGTATCCAGTTAATAGCGAGTCTTCCTCAGCCCAAGACACAGAAGGAGGTACGTGCTTTTATCGGCCTTACTTCTTATTGCAGACAATGGATTCCTCAGTATGCATTTCTAGCTAAACCACTGATACAGTTAACGACACAGGAGGCAGCCGTATCGACTGTCCTCCCTTGGACATCTGAACATACACTTAGTTTCAATGAGTTAAAGAAAGCTTTATGCCAAGCTCCAGTTCTAGCTACACCGAACTACAGTAAGCCTTTTACACTTTTCGTCACAGAACGTGAAGGTACAGCATTATCTGTTCTCACACAAGATCAAGCAGGTCAATACAAGCCCTGTGCTTATTTTTCGAGCACATTAGATCCTGTAGCCCAGGCTCTGCCTGCGTGCCTCAAGTCAGTTGCAGCCACAGCTCTAGCTATCAGACAAAGTGATTCCATAGTATTAGGACATTCCTTGACAGTACAAGTTCCACACTCCGTGGAAGTTCTTTTAAACCGTACACAGACTCAACACTTGACAATTGCACGTTTAACAGGTTATGAATTGACACTGTTCCAGCCACACATAGAAATCAGACGCTGCAACGTTCTAAATCCTGCTACACTATTACCGTCAGTTAATTCGAATCCTGCCACACACGACTGTGTGGAAGTAGTTAATATTATGACAAAGCCAAGACAAGATCTGACAGATATTCCATTACCAGATCCCGACCTGACACTTTATGTGGATGGTTCATGTATGAGAACAAGTACAGGAGAACTAGTAGCCGCGTATGCAGTGACTACTGACACTGACGTTATAGAAACACACCGTATTGACACCCTGTCTGCTCAAGCAGCAGAGCTAGTTGCTCTGACACAAGCCTGCATACACGCTAAGAACCTGAAAGTTAATATTTATACAGATTCACGCTACGCATTCGGAGTCGTACACGACTTTGGAGTGCTCTGGCAGGAGAGAGGTTTCATGACTTCTCATGGAACCAAGATTCAGCATGGTCTCCTTATTCAAGCTCTGTTAGATGCCATACATTTACCGACATCTATTGCTATCATGAAGTGCAAAGCACATACGAAAGTTACTGACATTATTTCTCAAGGTAATGATCTAGCAGATCGCACAGCCAAGCTTACAGCACAGACTCCAGACATTTCAGTTAATTCGACACAGACACCTACTCCAGATCCGACTACATGCATGACAGTTAAGGACCCCACTCAAGATGTCATAGATATCCAGTTACATGCTACTCCCGATGAAATTAAGAAATGGTCCGAACAAGGAGGGGTCCAGACAGATCAGGGAAGGGTAACGAAGGGTAGAGCCACATGGTTTCTCCCCGACTCTATGGTTCAAGTCATTATCAATACCGCACATAGTCCAGCACATTTAGGAGAAAAAGCTATGTTAGACAGTATCCAGAACATTTGGTTCAACAAGCATTTACGAGCTGCAGCCAAGCAGAAAGTCCGTACTTGTATGATATGTTGTCAGTTTAATCCAGGTAAAAGTGTCCCGGTGGAACAAGGTGGATTCCAGCCCCCTGACCACCCTTTTGAAGTCCTCCAAATGGATTATATTCAGATGGAGCGATGTCGAGGTTTCAAGTATGTCCTTGTAGTTGTATGCGCTTTATCCAGATGGACAGAGGCATACCCAGTTCCAGATTACACAGCCGCGACCACTGCCAAGCAGTTGGTTCGTGAATTCTTCCCCCGTTATGGACTCCCTAGAGTCGTATATTCTGATAACGGCCAGCCATTCTCATCTGAGCTCATGAAACACGTTTCCCTGTTGTTAGGGTACCAGTGGAAGTTCCATTGTGTACGCCATCCAGAAGCAGCTGGTCTCGTAGAGAGACATAATCAGACCCTGAAAATCCGTATTGCCAAGATTTGTAAAGAGAAAGGTGTGGACTGGTTAGTAGCTCTGCCAGTCGCTTTGTTTTATATGCGCATGGTCGCACATTCCAGATCAGGTCTGTCCCCGTATGAGGTCGTATTCGGCCGCCCCCCTAATATGTGGGGTACACCTAGACCCCGAAGTATTACCGATGTTTCAAGTAATATGCTGACAGATTACCTAGCTTCCTTGATGTCTGCCCTACACTCTTGTCGTTCACAGGTTGCCGCCGCATTTCCAGACAATACCGAGGTGGCACCGCATGAGATCGTTCCCGGAAATCTGGTTCTTGTGAGGAACTTTGATCGTTCAAGTCCGCTGGAGCCCCGCTGGAAGGAACCCCGACAGGTCCTCCTGGCCACCCGTACTGCCGTCAAGCTGGAAGGCAGGAAGGGCTGGGTCCACCTGTCTCATGTGAAAAGATTTTATGGATTGAAGCCTGTTTCTAAGAACATTTCCCAGGATTTGAAAGACTGCCAAAGTACTATTCTTAAGGACTGTCCCGCAAAAGACAATGATACTGAACCCTCCCTGTTAGAGAAAACTCCGCAACAGGAGTATAAGAAAAAATTAAGGTCTAGTAAAATAAGTCAGCCAGTTTGATTGTCTAAGTCCTCCCCTAGGTGAAACGGTTAGACCGGTTTCTGACATGTATAAAATAGACCCCCATAGTGAGAGAGTTAGTCAAAACTCAATCCGATGTATCGTTTTTCTAAGTTTCATATTGTTTTTCAGCCTTATGACTACCTGCACAAGTTATGCTTTTTATTTGTATTTTCCAGTTTCTCATGTAAATAAGTCTTCTATTGCTACAGTAGAGCACACGTTTAGTGATCTGCCTCCTCATGAACTCTCATATCGTCTTGCTATGCGTAATAATTCCTTTATCCGCATGTTACATTATTCACACCAGACCAGCAATGCCACTAATTGTTGGGTGTGTGGTCGACTCCCCCCATTCCAGACACCGAAGGGAGTTCTGCCACTCTTTCCTTATCCATTTTCACATAATGGTTCGTGTGGAGCATGGTCCACGTTAACGTCATCCTCAACAGATATGTCTTTTCTTAACAGTACATGTTTTCCAGACAAGCAAGGTCTTCCCCACAGAACAGGGTTAGATCTAGAAAATGAAGTTTATAATTTAGGTAATTATTCTTCGAATTTCATGGTCCTGAATGTTCAGTCTGATACTACTCCAGACTTACCTGCTATGTCAGTACTACCAGTTAAAGGCGAATTATGTGTCCGAAAGAATGGTTCCGTACCTGTAGGACATAGTGATTGTACTACTATTGTCAAGTATAGTGACAGTGGGAAATCTATTTTCAAAACTTCACGTCATTCTTATTTTGTTTGTGGTCAGACCGCATATGTTCGTCTGCCCCTCGATTGGGAGGGAACCTGTTACATTGCCTTCCTACTGCCACCAGTTTTTCTAGCCCCACCTGATTATCATAGGAATTCCCACCTAGTACATACTAGACACAAGAGAGACCTCCCGATTGTCGATTATACTGAAACTGCTCTAGAACAATATATAGATATCAATAAAGGTGTCTTCCCCTATTTAGGTACTGTTGTGAATAGTAAACTGATACGTAGATTAACCAGAACCCTTGAAGCAGTAGTGATTGAGACTACTTCTGCTCTAAGTAACTTAACCGAAGAGCAATCCTTTATGAGAATTGTCGTGCTCCAGAATCGTCTCGTCCTTGACGTCATACTGGCCGATAGGGGCGGGGCTTGTAGAGTCATCGGATCTAGTTGCTGCATTTTCATTCCTAATAACGCGCCGTCTGTTTATTCAGCTATAACCAGACTCCATAAAATTGCCCATATGTTACACCAAGATCCAGGCACCTGGACATGGTCCGGTTGGTTCTGGAATATAATTTCCGCCTGGGGATGGAAAGTATTGTCTTTTCTAGGTATTGCAGTAGCGATCATATTCAGTTGCTGCCTATGTATACAATGTGGCCCTGCGATTTGTGGCATTTGTGCTACCTCTTGTATTCCTAGTCCCAAGTCCCGTTCTCAATCCCGTTCCAAGAAAATTCGAGACGAGCAAATGATACTGTATGAAATGATAGATAGTATCATGAATATTGATGTTTCCTGATGGAAACGTAGTGACAAGGAGGGAATGTGGAAAAGTAAATTTTGCCATGTTCTGTGTCCCTACGTGTTCCCCATCCTATGTTATGTGTGTATGATTAATATGCATATGTATTCCCCATGATCGATTAAAGACGCAATTACAGTTGTGTCCATCTCTAGTATGCCAGTTTCCAGTTCTCGTGAAAGCTACGAGTATTAGGCCTATGTAAAGTTACGTTGCCACGTTTCCCAGTGTGCACGTTATTTCATTGAAAAGTCCCCGTTTCTAGGCCTCAAAAGGGCCCGGACACCAGATTCAGCTCCTGTCTCCTGAACCCTCGCTGAGGAGCGATACAGCCCCCACCTGTATCCTCGACCCTTCACTTACTTCCTGCCTCACAGTGCCCGGCTCGGCCTGGCTCTGCCTGCTAGTCTGCCAAGAGTATGTTATGATTCTAGTTATCAGTCCAGCCCTCCTTCTCTGCATTCCTAAACTACTGAATCGCATCAATAGTTTCCGTCATTGTCTAGCCTTTACGTCTCCACATAAGAGAAATACTGTATTAATGGTCATTTAATATTCTTCATCACGCACTACATGTAGAATAATGCATGCTCCAGTCTTAGAGTCTGTTAGCCTCTCCCCTCCTGACTTTTAGTTTATATCAACATGTCCTCTAAACATTAGATACTAGATAGGGTTTAGGTACATGTCGCCCTGACTCTCCAGACTTCAGTCTCTGCTCCTAGCACAGAGTTCATAGCCCCCAGCTTCTCCTAGTAACACGTCATTGTCAGTTTGCGCGCACCATTAGGTTAGAGGTCCCGGCTCCTTAGGTAGCCCCCTCCATGTTTCCGCCCCATTTATGACATATTCTGTTACGTTTACATCACATGTCTATGTATACGCCTCCTGTTACACCTACTTTCACCCTTATCTTTCGCGACTGCTATTGACCACACCCACTGCTCCGCCTACTGTATTCATTGTAATGCAACTGTTTTAGTATATATGCTTGTACATTGTTATTAAAGTTAGCGCGCTCATCCCAGATCCAGCCCCGGCAGCTGTCGGGCCTTGCCAGCTCATTCCCTGTCCCCCCTGCCGGGCCCTGTCATCCTGTTCCCGTGCAGGTTGTCCTGTTCCTGTCCTTTATGCTGTATTAAACCTGCAAACTCCTACTACCTCGAATTTTGACTCTTATTTATTGAGCTATCTGTTATTGCTGTGTCCAGTAAAACCTAGATCCGGTATTATTTATTTATATACCACACATCGATGTGTCCACTTCACCTTCAGAACACCCACAATCCACAGACACCAGCACCTGCTCCCACGAAGAAACTGGACCAGAATCACTGACGACCAGCTAACCTCATCACTCAGCAACTCGACCCCAACCATCGCAGAAAACGACGATGCCAACATCCTCACCTGACCGCCACTCAAACAGCTTCAAGACACCTATGGGTATTCGAGCGCTTTATAAACATTTTAACATAGCATAACACCGCAGCCCGAACCCTGCACAGATGGATCCCCAACAGCACCAACACCATAGGCCCCCTCAAGAAAAACAACAACACCCACGCCAAGAAAGCTAGATGGTTCACCACCGAACTTCAGGAGTCCAGAGGCACTTGCCGCTGCCTCAAAAAGGCCTGAAGAACATCAAATCCACAGAAGCCCACAACAACTTCAGATCCGCCTCCAATGCCCACCACCAAGTCATCAGAAAAACGAGGATAAAAGCGATTGAAGACAGAATCTCCACTCATGCACACAACAGCAAAGAACTCTTCAACATCATCAAGGAGTTCGCCCAACCCACCAGCGAGTCCACTGACCTCCCTCCCTCACAAGACCTCTGCGACAAACTCAGCACCTTTTTCCACCACACAATCAAGAGCATCTACGACAAGTTCGACGAAGACAACCAACACACTCAACCCTCACCAACCACCCCGACTCCCTGAAGCCAGCGATCGACAACTGGACAGCCCTCACCACCGAAGACACACTGAAGACGATGAAGTCAATCCACTCCGGGGCCCCCATGGACCCCTGTCCCCACCACATTTTCAACAGAGCGGCCGACACCATCACACCCATGCTCTGCCACACCATCAACTGCTCCCTAGCAACCGCCTCATTCCCTGACGACTGGAAACATGCTGCGATCAACCCCCTCCTGAAGAAACCCTTGGCTGAGCCCACCAACCTCAAAAACTACAGACCCATCTCCCTGCTCCCGTTCCCAGCGAAAGTCATCAAGAAAGCCATCAACAGCCAACTTGGCACATTCATCGTAGAGCACAACATACTTGACTCCTCCCAATCCGGCTTCAGAAAAAACACAGTGCGGAACCAGCCCTCCTTGCTGCAACAGACGAGATCCGTACCTTACTGGACAAAGGAAAACATCTGCCCTCATCCTCCTCGACCTCTCAGCGGCGTTCGACACAGTCTCTCAACGCACCCTAATACGCAGACTCCACAACACAGGGATCCAAGAGAAGGCCCTCGACTGGATCCGCTCCTTCCTCTCCAGCAGAACACAGTGGGTCAGACTCCCCCCATTCCTCTCAGACCCTACACCTACCACCTGCGGAGTCCCCCAGGGGTCCTCCCTTAGACCTACGCTCTTCAACGTCTACATGGCTCCACTCGCCCCCATCGTCAGAACCTACGGACTCAACATTGTGTCATACGTAGACGACACCCAACTAATCCTTTCCCTATCTAACGAACCCAACACCGCCAGACACAACTTTTGAGAAGGCATGGAAGCGTTGCCAAATGGATGAAAAACAGCTACCTACAGCTAAACACAAACAAAACGGAAGTACTCATCATGGCCCAAACCCAGATGCCTAGGACGACACCTGGTGGCCCCTCGCCCTCGGAAACCCGCCCAACCCCATGGACCACACACGCAACCTGGGAATCATCCAGGACTCAGATCTCAAAATGGACCGCCAGATCAACTCCGTCTCGTCCTCCTGCTTCCACACCCTCCGCCTCCTACGTAAGACCTTCAAATGGATCCCCCTCGAGCACAGAAAGACCATCACTCACGCCCTGGTCACCAGCAGGCTCGATTATGGGAACGCACTCTATGCTGGAACAAACAAAAACCTCACTGCAAGCTACAGAACATCCAAAACGCTGCCGCAAGACTGGTCCTCAACCTGCCAAGCCACTGCCACATCTCCTAGCACCTGCACACACTCCACTGGCTCCCCATCAAAGCTAGAGTCATCTTCAAGAAGCTAACCCACGCTCACAAGGCCCTCCACGACACCGGACCAGCAAACATGAACAGCCGACTCAAATTCCACGTAGCCCAAAGGACCCTATGACCAGCCCAGCTCTCCAACGCCATAGTCCCCTGCACCAGAAAGACAAGATTGGGAGGCCGCTCCTTCTCCTTTCCGCGCGGCCAGTGCCTGCAACGACCTTCCGCTCCACCTCAGACAGATAACATCGCTCCCCATCTTCGCAAGAAACCTCAAACCTGGCTCTTCGACAGACCCCCTTCTTGATGGATTGGAACCTGCGAACCCCCCTCTAACCCCCAGCGCCTTGAGACCCTTATGGGTGAGTAGTCACACTTAACAAACACCTGATTTGATTTGATTTTGATTACCATTTATTTGGACCACAAAAACCTTGAGTTATTTGGCTCAGCACATGCTCTAACCCAGCAACAGATGAGATGGGTACTGTTCTTTAAAGAATATGGTTTCATTATCACTTTCCGGACTGCTGCTAAACAAATAAAATCAGATGCCCTATCTTGTATGCAGGTTTCCCATCTGCATCATACCTCTACATCAGACAATATACCCATCACATCTCAAGATCGGATCATTAGGGGGTTGCTCCTTTGTTTAATTCCTAGTTGAGGTTAAGAAAATGGTAAAAACAATGAATTTGACTCCTTGGTGATCCAATCCTGTGCATAAACTACAGGAGGGGGTTCTGTATCATGATACTCAACTTTTTATTTCTCCAGAACTCAGAGACAAGGTATTAAAGTGGTATAATTCCTCAGCATTGGTTGGACATCCAGGTATGATACAAACTTAAGAGATATGCCTTGGAAGGTTTTTGTGGTAAGATATTGGATACGATATACAGTAGGGGTGGGCGGTTAACTCTGCTCCGCGGACTGAGTTTGTGGAATTTTGCAACTCCGTGCTCCACTGAGAGCGTGGAGTTCAGCAAAAAGCTGCAAATTTCACCACGTATGGGAGCTTGCACCCACCTCCCACCATTAAACTCAGGTGACTGCCATGGGAGACGGCATCTTGGGAGAAGCGAAACATGGCGGTGCTGCAAAACAGAGAGAGTGGCCAGAAAAAAACCTTACGCGTCTCTGCTCTGGCTGCAAGCATAGAGGAGCGTGGTTCACAAAAGAATGAGGAGTGGACATACAGCGGGAGAGGCTTAAGCAGGACCTGTTTGCATTCAATTAGGTGAGTGTTGCAAACTGTTGCCTCAGTCAACGTAGCCTCATTGAGGTACAGTCATAATCCAGTGCTGTCTCATTTAGCTGCTGTTTAAGTCTGTGACTCCTTTAGGTGTTGCCTTTCAGTGCAGCCTTACGGATGGTGCAGCTTTTCCAGGGAAACATTATTCACAAGCGGCTGCAGCTGCATCCAATGTTGCCTTATTCTAGTACTGCTTGGATCTGACCTGAGTCTTCTCAGTGATGCCTCATTGTTGCACATACTCTTTAAGTGCTGCCTTGTTGGGACAACCAGATTTTGGACTAGTGCTTCTTCTGAATGTCACAAAAATATTTCTTTCCAATGTTGTCTTTTTAGAGTGTCAGTTTAATCAGTAGTACATAATTGTAACACTGCCTCATTCCAGTTCAGCCTCAGTTTGTGCAGTTCCGTTTCAGTCTTCCTCCATTGCTTCCTCAGTCTGTTGCAACCTACCTTGCTCACTGTCGTTATTTATTACAACAGCTGTGTCTTTCTACAGTCTCATTCCAGCACTCACATGTTCTAGGGCAGGCTTCCCCAGTACTGCATTTTTCCAGCAAAACTGTATTTTGGTGAAGTCTCATTCTAGTGCTGCACAACTCAGTGCTATAGTCTTCTAACGATGACTCATTCCAGTGCATTCGGGTTAGGGGTGGGCGGGTGGAACAACTCTGCCCGCTCACAAAACTCCGTTGAATTCCAGTAAGTTTTTATGCAACTCTGCGGAATTCCACATAGTGCAACTCCACTAGCTCCGCCCACCTCTAATATGCAGCCATTTGTGTCTTCTTGTCCCATTTATGCAATCTACAAAGTCTCACATATTTCTACTGTGGATTGCTTCTTCCGCTTGCTACACCTCCTTCTCCATGGCACATCATTGGTATGAATTTTTGTCACTGATATTCCAAAAGATGCAGGGTATACCTCGATCCTTGTAGTAGTTGAGCTATTTACTAAGATGGCTCACTTTGTTCCATTACCAAAGATTCCTACGGCAAAAGAATTTGCATACACGTTTATTCAACAGGTTATTCAATTGCATAGTATCCTATCTGCTATAGTGACAGATAGATAGTGAGGCACAGTTTGTGTCCTGTTTCTGGAGGGTGTTATGTTCTACCCTGCACATGGAACTGAGTTTGTCCTCAGTCTATCATCCGCAGTCAAATGAACAAACAGACAGGACCAATCAGTCAATGGAACAGTGTATTCACTGTCTCCTGTCTTCTCTAACTAGTGGTTGGGTGAAGGCACTGCCTCATAATGTTTCCTGAGTATCACGGTTAGAAAATCCTTCTGATATTACCCCTGTTTTTTCACCCGGCCCTTCGCACTTACGCTTACCTTTTTTCTCTGTATTGTTCATAATTTTCTCCCTCTTTTCTTAAATTGTCCTCTTGTTCCATTGCCTGGATGTGTCATAATCCTGGGAAGACTCTTCACCATGCTGGGATCTTGTTCGGAGCTGCTCCTTGTCTTCAGTGCTCTTTTTCCCAGAAGTATTGGTGTTACTTCCTCCTCCTCATAGGTGGCTTCATCCCACTTTGCTCTCCATCTACAGGATATGTAAAACTGTTTTTTGCCATTACTTTTCTCCTCAAGTTTTTGCTGTGTGATACTATTGTGGAAGTATATATTTTTTTCCTTTTTGGGGTCTGCGCACTGTTTTTTTCCCTTTGTTCTTCATTCTACTGTGGAATTCATGGATTGATGTGTTTATTCCATTTTCTTTCAGTCTTTCCTGTCTGGGTAGAGAGAGAGAGAGAGAGAGACCTATCTTTTGGATAGCATCTGAATCAGCCTTATTTGGAACTTTCGGAGTTTCTTTTTGTATTTTGATCTTCATGTGAATATTCTAAAAAAAGCATTTGGGATAGCATCTGTCCATTATTCTCCAAATATTTTCTGCCTAGTCTCAGGTGGAAGTAGGGCTTCCTATCCAGTGGCTTTGTTATGTCATCCCAGAATGGCTCAAATAGAGTCTCATCCTTGAACTCCATAAAAGCCCCAGTTAGTGACAGTGGAGAAGTGGACCTAAATAATCTGGAAGATATCATTCCCCAGTACAGACCCTTTATTGCCTTTGTTTAGGGGAACATAGTGTTTGCAGGGTTCTCCCATGCCTCCACCAAACCCAGGTCTCTGAGAATCGCTCCAATTCCAGAGAGCCATTTAATCTGATGGAAAACATCACTTTTGATTATATCCAGGAGTTCCTTAGCAAATATACTTAGTTCCGGCGTTACCCATAAGCGCCTCCAATATAGCACTGGGTGAAGGTTCGCAATGATCTCGATTGGTCTCAGACCTAGATCCTGAAGGACTGGGCCCATCGGGGTGCTCTGAGGAAGCATGATGAGTTTACGTAGGAACCTATTTTCTGAACCTGTTAGCTTACTTAGGTTCCCATGCCCCCATATTTCTACAGCGTAGAGGGCTGCACTCACAGCCTTCACGTTGTAGACAGTAATTGCAGGGGCCACCGGTTTTGTCAGGGGCTTAGCATGTTCCCTGCTTAATGGCCATGCAAATTGTCTATGCTTTAGCGTTGCTAGGTCTATCTGTTCGTTCCATCGCAGATCATGCTGAATGGTTACACCCAGATATGAGAACGATTTAACTTGTTCCAGGAGTAGGTCATTCATGAAGACTTTCCCTCTGAATGACTTGTGTTGGTTAAAAGACATAAATTTTGATTTTAAAACATTTATTTCCAGCCCGTAATTAGTACAAAAGGCTTCAAAGATCCCAAGTGTTTTTGCAAGCCACTCGGGGTCTTAGAAATGATGAGACAATCGTCTGCAAACATTAAAATAGGTATTTTGGCACCTGCTAGGATTGGGGCATCAACATTTGCCTCAATCAAAACCTTTGCCACATTGTTGATATATAGAGAGAAAAGGGTTGGGGCTAATACGCAACCTTGGCACACTCCCCTTTCTACTGGGAACTGATTTGTAACACTTCCAGGAGAGCCCCATCTTATCTGAGCATAATTGTGCTCATGTAATTTAATAATCAAAGAAAGGAGGGCGGATGGCATGCCCATATCATTTAGTACAAGCCACAGGTTTGTGCGCGGTACAAGATCAAAAACTTCCCTCAAATCAATGAAGGCAGCGTATAGGCTACCCCCCCAGTTGAACAACCTTCCAGCAAAGCAAGGCAAAGTGTAATACTTGATCAACAGTACTTATGCAGGCTCTGAATCCTGCTTGAAGGTGGGACAAGATGTTCATCTCACGCTCCCACTCCTGGACTTTGTTTAATACCAGCCTACCATAGATCTTTTGAATGGTATCAATTAGGCTGATAGGGTGATAATTACCTGCGAGCTACTTGTCACCCTTTTTGAAGACGGGAATTATTTCTGCCCCGTTCCAGGATTCAGGTATTGGTGAACCTTTAGCTATTGCATTTGCCAGCAATAGTATATATTTTCTCCAAAGTTCTCTATCATGTAGGAAAATGTCTTGCGGGACGCCATCTATTCCTGGCGCTCTACCAGGTGTAATAGAATCCAAGGCTTGTTGAACGTCCCGCATGGTAAACGCATCTCCCACCCAGGGGGTGTATGTAACCCCGTCACTATGTTCTGAGGGTAATTCCAGCCCTTTAGCATATTGGGCCCTGAAGTGGGCCACCCAACCATCTTGGGCTACCCAATTTTGAGGCTTTTCTCGACGGCCCTCAGATCCCCATTTCAGTAAATCCCAAAACTGCTTGGAATTCTTGGATGAGCTAGCCTCCTTAAGCTCCCCCCACTTTTTTTCATCCCAAGCACGCTTGGATTTTTGGATGGTGGTTTTGTACACCCTCCTGGCGTGGCGAATGCTAATACTGGGCCCAATTTTAATAGCCTGCCCAAGGTCGTGCTTTCCTGCATTCCTTGCCATACCAACTCAGAGAGTTGTTAACTACAACTTTGTTTGGGTTAATTCTTTTAACAAATAAGCCTTTCATTTGAAGAAAAAGAGTTTCATGCACCTTATTAGCACTATCTCTCTCTTGAACTGAGGCTTTGGGATTAGCACAGGTGCTCAACTCCCTAATAGCTAATTCTACTTTTTTTAAAATAAAGACATTGGGATTACTTCCACCTGCCAGCAGTCAGTCATTGGCGTCCAGGCACGACCCGCCCGCACCAGCACCCAGTGATTGGGTTCCCCTACCATTTACCCACTGCTGGGGAAGTGAAGATCTCATTTGGATAAGTGAATGGTCGGGGGAGCAGGACCTGAACTCCAATAGTATTAGATTTTGTGCCAGGGTCTCATGTTTAAAAGTAAGTTCAATGCTGTCGGTTCCACATCCTGGATGTGAGAACCTAGTAGCCCTAGAGATGTCATCCCTTATCACAGAGCGACATCCTCTGGTATGCCTGATCCAATGGATAGCTTTGTTTGTGAAGGAATCTTTTGTTTCGATATCCTTCCCTAATCTCAATTTCGGGACATTCACCATATATACTTTGGATAAATCTTTAGGGGTAGGGCAAGCTAAAAAGGGGCCTCTGCCAGTTGGTTTGCTATGGGCGAGCGTTGGGGTGTTAGGTGTGTTAACAGATGTAACATACGGTTTTGCGTTCCCGCTAGCTTTTACTGGTTCGGGAAACTTAGATTTAAGTGTTTTCACAGGGAGAGATTTTGCTACGACCTCCCTGTCTCTAACCGCTCTGCTATAAGGCATGTCCACCTTCTTCAATATACTACCCCTAGTTTCTTGCAACACTGAATGCTGAATAATTTGGCCTTTGCTTGTCCACAAGCGTAATACTCTGCTGTTTTTTGTCTCCACTACAATTGGAGCATGTGTTTGTATTGGAAATTACCTTATACACCTTAGATGTTAAAATGTCACTTTATCTTGCATGCAATGAATAAATTTACATAGGCGATTAACAAGGCTACATAGCTTAAAAATTTCATCCCCAGCACCAGAAATAGATATATGCGAATCCGTCTCCAACGCCTGTGTCCCCTCCCGAGTCCCTTGTCCCGCATCAGGTGTGTTTATTTGGATTAGGGAATCCCCGTGTTCGTTGGGTACACAGTCAATGTCGGTGAAAACAGAGAACCTGTTTGAGCAATAAACAATTGGGACAAGAGGGGGATTTATTTCTGGCTCTACATCTATACTCGCTATGACAGCATTTTCTGCTACCCCTGAGGTAACTTGACCTTCGTTGGAATTACAGGTGTTTTTTTCTTCTTCGAAAACATCCCAGGGACGACCCCCTTTACCGCTTCTCTGAGTTAAATCAATAGCATCTTCCCCTTTGCTCTCATTCAAACTGTATTCTATGGGGGGCTGCGATGTAAGTATGAGGCTACAGTCTTCTATCAGTTCATCAATACGTGTCATAACACAATTCTCCCCTGCGTGTTTGACTGTTTTGTTTGCTTTCTTTGACTTTCTCCTTTTCACCTGGATACTGGAACCATCAGCCACTCCCCCCATGCTTTTCCTCTTCCCCATTGTAATAATTCAAATGAAAACTCAGTACCTTGGTGCATATGGTAGAAAGTAAGATGCAGATGTTGGTGGCGTGGCCCTGCCCTGCCGCATACTTCCCCGGACGGCCACAGGCGGCCCGCTGTTAAAACTAAGGTCAATGGACAATCAATATTTGCCCGGCGGTATCGCCTCTTTAACCCACAAAATATTAACCAATGAAGAGGCAGGCGCTGGAGACTGGAAGGCAGGAAACAAGGTTTATTCTCTCCGGAGGAGAACACATCAGTTCAGACAGCCAGTATCGTCACGAGGTGCTCTAACCGCATCTCTGAGGCCTGGCCTCTTATACACAGTTAAATGAATTTTATTGCAGGTAACACAGTCTTGTAATGCTTTGAAGTATGAAAGGACATCCTCTGAATCTCCCCTACAGGCCCGTTCCCACACACATTTACAGTTGAAGTCCCCACCCCGGTCACAACAGGTGATGATTATCGCGCAGCTGAACATTCCGCCGATTCACGGAATGTGGGGGTTTGATCGGATCTCATAGGGTGGGGGCTTTGATCAACTCGGGGGTCCTTTGATGAGGGAAGCTTTCTACTGTACGGGGAGGGGCAATAAACAGTATCGGCAGAGCTAGGTGTCGGCCTGGGAAAGAGGAAGACAAACGGGCACACAGGAAAAGGGGGGGGGGGTTGGTATCAAAGGGCCTGGGACCATGAAAAGGAATGAAGGGAGGTGTCGCGCTGGGAACAGGATGGGGTTCTGAGGCAGAGCTGCGTTGAAGGGGGGTTTATGACCCAAGGCATGCGAGTGTGGGGGTTGTCAGCGTGCGGGCTTTGCGAGGGCGAAGGGCTATGCTGGGGGCCAGTGGCGTGCAGAGGGTGGTTCTGATCGAGGCACCTAAAATGGCGGGTGCACACGACAAAAAGTGTGGCATCCGGGAAAAAAGGCAAGATGGCGCAGATAATGTTTACCAAACCGTACTAATTTTCCACAGTCCTCCCTTTAACATATCCAAGACATCTTGCTGGCCTATTTCCTATCCATGTCTACTGTGGCGGTCATAAGTAAAGAAATGGGAACCCAGGTGAAGAAGCTATAAACATTACATTTAAAATATTTCGTCTTAGGAGGCGGGTCTATCGATAAACTCGTTTGCAGGAAGGTCATAGTAATGCAATATCGGACAAAACGATTCTGTAGTGTGATCATTGAGTACATTTCATAGATACTTGTAGTCATTCGGAATGTGAACTGATAGGTTATTACATATGTAAGTTCTGTTCATTTTTAGTTGGAGCATGATCAATACAATGGTGGCTGGGAGAGAAATGAGACGTAGTAAAAACAATAATCAGAGGCGCCATTGTTCGAAGGGGAGGTCCTATTGTCATGGACCGTTATTAGTGAGTTCTCAGCATTCTTTGTCGTCTTCTGTTGGCACGGTGGAGCGATGAGTCCAGCTCTCTTCTGAGCTCCGCGTTGCAGGGCATGATCTTTTCCTCGCTTTCCTGGTCAAGAAGGTCCTTTTCGCCCTGTGTCCTTTGGAGTCGATTGTCAAAAAGTTCAGGTGGAAGAAGAGTGTGTAAGTAGTCCATAGGGTAGGTCGGAGGAAAAAAAGGGGGGGATGGAGCAGGGCCAAATCGGGAACAGACCAGGGGGGCGGAAAATTTCAGGTAGGCGGGCTCATGACCGAATTCAGAGAGCAGGGACTTTTCGGCACACGTTGAACATTGAGCAGGGGCATCAGGTCAGCCCTTTCCTCTCATTTTGTCGGTAACAGTGCCTCGTCCTGCAACTCCTTTCTGTCGCGGTCTCGCCTTGGCCAATGTCGCAGATGTTCCACGATCTGTAGTCAGGCCACGTGCTCCCACATCC
The DNA here is from genome assembly GCF_964261635.1 of Lissotriton helveticus. Taxonomy (NCBI): domain Eukaryota; kingdom Metazoa; phylum Chordata; class Amphibia; order Caudata; family Salamandridae; genus Lissotriton; species Lissotriton helveticus. Next base: position 452,339,820 of record NC_136061.1, on the reverse strand, counting down.
GGTCTCTCTTTCCTCCGACAGCGGTACCCTTAAATGAGTTTGAAAAGACAGTTTTTAGAGAATTGGCAGAGGAAGGTAATCACATAAGTCTATTTCTCTCCCAGCTCCACGCAAATGAGAAACATCCGTTACATTGGGGTTCACAACCATCATATAAATAATTGATGATGGGCTCGTTGGATTTCCTATAACTTTCCTTCGTAACTATTTCTTTGGTGCTTGTTGGCGTTACATTCATTGTCGTGGTACGAAATCTGGTGCTTATTCATCGTATTTTGTGTATTACAGTTACGTCAGATCTTCTGACAGAGACCCACCTTCCTAGTACGTGCCTTACAAAGCTATACCGTTCTCCAGGACTTTATATTTTTCAAAAAAGTGCAACGTGCTATCACCATGGTCTGATGGGTATCTTTCTGAGGGACGAACATAGGCTAAACATTTTTCCATCCTATAAATGCATCCTACCTTTCAGCTAAACATTTTACTTTCAACAGGGTTAATTACAACGATTTCTTCATTTCGGCCTAATCTTTAACTTCGCAAACATCAGTCTGGTTCCTACATAGCCTCTTACAACCTTATTACTTTATTTAAAAAAAAAACGGGGTCTTATGGAAACAACTAGGGACATAGCAAACTGTGGTTAGGGACTATCATCTTGCTTTGTGTCATAAGGGCGTTATTTAGCAGAAGGCCACAGTTCAGTTGGTAAGCGTTCAGTGACATTTCTCGAATTCTAAAACTCCGTAGCTTGCTCACCAACAGATCATTTCTAGGAACAACGGCTGGCCCGTGTTAGTTGTAAGTCGACTTGTTTCCTACAACAGGGGGTGAGGGACATTTTTAAAACTCTCGTCCGGGGCAGCTGATACAAAACTGAGGGGGTTCTGGGAAGACGGGGATGTTTCGATCACTTTTTACTGTTCGGGGATTGCGACAATTCGGGATGGGGAAGGTCGCATTATCCTGAGGCAATTATTATTTTTTTTTTTATAGAAGCCACTGACATGTAGTTCCCTTATTACGGGCCAGATTAGGGAACCTTAGTCGTCTTACCTGTCCTTTCCCGTTTGGCCAATTCTAGGTTTCATCAATACTTAGCAGAAAGGAGAGGTAGTGACACGGCATCAGGGTGATTATATTTAAGACAAATTTTGTGCAAATACTTGCGGTATTTGGAGCCAATTGGGGGGTGCACTAGGGGTGGCGGTCTGCCAATTTTGGTGCTAGTCGTTCGGAAGAGTGAGAGTGTGGAGGGGAGAGAGAGAGAGAGAGAGAGAAAGAGAGAGAGAGAGAGAGAGAGAGAGAGAGAGAGAGAGATGTGCAACAATAGGCTAAATAGTACACGTGTGACATGGGGGGGTGGCCGTGTATTAAGATAGGCTATTCAGCGCATTACACAACATAAGACATTACGGGTCCGTGTTAGAATTTCGAAAACATGCAGTTTGGGACGGACGAGCATTAGGCAGGGTAGAGGGGGCATGCATTGAGTAAAAGACACCATTGTATCGCACTTATCGCACTCTTGGTCCGCCGACCAGTCAAGTCAGCGCCTCAGTCGCACAAAAACATGTTCTCATAGTTTCAGACATACGTGACACGTGTCCATTCGCACAACACGGATTAGGGGTGACCGTGTTTTCAGACATACGTGACACGTGCCCATTCACGCAACATTAGTCCGCTTCGTGTATCAGACATGGCGGGGCTTCAGATCTTCACCATACCTCGGTCGTGATCTCCAGTGTAACCTGTAGGGGGAGGAAAAGAGGGGAAGGGAGGGGGACAACATTCGCGCATTTCAAATGCATGGGTACGAAAGTTCTTTACTTACCTCATACTCGTCTTGTCTCCTCGGGATAGAATCCCTGGGGTCTTGGTTTCTGAAGCCAGGGGGGGGAAAAAGGGGCAGTGTGTCCTTATAGGTCGCGTGTAGGGAAACATTAAAAATCAGGGGCTCTTAGTGTGGGGTATCTAGTTGGTAGATGTATCTAGCTATCGGGGCCCTTAAATCTTTTCCAATGCTGTGATGGTCTAAGGCATACCAGCTCTTCGGCCAACTCTGTTCCCTAGTACCTTTGAGCGTCGTACCTTCATAACGTTCTATCATTTACACCGCTTCACGTTACCCGTCCTCAGAAGTCGAGGTCCTTCTCCATGCGTTAGTTCCACAGCCAGTCGCATACTTGGAGGCAGAGTATCGTGTCTTAGATTCGATCCTCCCTCTGGAGCTGAGCAACCATCTTCTAATAACCTTAAAAAGAGAACAAAGCAGGGTGCACAAAAAACTCTCCCGCTGACCCCACATTTTTCAAAAAAAAAGCATGCAATACCCATTCCATAGTTCGGAAAACCTTTATTTGCACAATCGTTCAGCATGTAGATATGACAGTGCAATCGTATTTGGCCGGGCACGGCAATGGCTAAAGTGCGTACAGTAGGGGGTTATTTTGCAGTATTGGGAATATTAAAAATATTAAAAAAGGCTTATTCATTCATTTGCAGGGGACTAAAATGTCTATCGATAGTTGTGGGATCAAGGGGCAGTCATTTCATAGTTGGCAGTACAGTTGGACTAGTTGCAATCAAATTTCCTATATGTATACCGTGGGTGTGTGTCGTAAGCGAGGTTATGTATCGGCTACAATAAACATCATAATAAATTGTACATTTGAAAAAAACATTTTTCACGGGACCCTTTTACATGTTCGTCGAGTGAACCCTCCCTCTTTTTCGTCAAGTGTACAAAGGATCATACACATATTTCAGAACATCGAGTCTTTTTAGCTAAAAAACACCACGAGGCGTTCGCAAGTTCTCATTGATTCCGGCGCCATTTTGGGCGAGGCCGGGTTAGTCCGGAAGTAGCATCAGAGACAAAATGTTTCCCATAACCGGCGGTTGGACCAGAGTCCTCTTCGGCAGTTCAAACACTCGTGCTAACAGAAGGGGTGGCTATGTCGTGGTTATTTTCGTTAGCGACCAAGGCAGTCGTTCCTCACCGGGAGCCGGCAGGGGCCGAGGGCTCCTGGGACTTTTGTAGAATCTTCAAGGCTGTGGGGATGCTGTCGGAGGTGGGGGCTCGTGCCCCGGTGGACAAGCGTCCGAGTTATATTGCTGGTCAAAGTTACTCTAGCGGCCTAGACCCGCCTTCCAGGGGGCCCAGACGCCATTTTGAGGCCTGCAGCAGCCGCCCTTTGTCGAGTCTGCAAGAGTGGAGGAGACCTTTTGGAGTGAAAGAAAAGGAACTCTGTGTCGTAGGAGCAGGACATTCGGCCTCAAGTCCCATGTCCAGTGCTGCGGAAGTATGGCCACCTGCGGCGCATGTTCGGTGCTGTGCGAGTATTGGCGCAGCCGTTGCATGTTCGGTGCTGCGCAAGTATCGGCACCGTTGCATGTTCGGTGCTGCGCAAGTATCGGCACCGTTGCATGTTCGGTGCTGCGCAAGTATCGGCGCCGCCCGGCTGGAGGATTTCGGTGCCGGGCCGGGGGCTGGGAAGCCTCCTACCCGTGGAGGTGGGAGAGGCTCGTCCGCGTCGCCTCTCCCTCCCAGCCCAACCTGGACAAATTTCTGCAGAGGTATTTGTGATGGCCGGACTGGGGCTGGGAAGCCTCCTATCCGTGGAGGTGGGAGAGGCTCGTCCGCGTCGCCTCTCCCTCCCAGCCCGACCTGGACTAATTTCCGCGGAGGTATGTACAAGACATCCCTCCCCCCAGAGTTGTCGCAGCCATTATTCAAGAAAGAAGTGGCGCCTGGCGTGTTGCTGCTGCCATTACGGAGGAGAAAAGAAAGAAGTGGCGCCTGGCGTGTTGTCGCTGCCATTACGAAGGAGAAAAGGAAAAAATGTCCCGTCCGTCTCTGGGTCGGGTTTCCGGTGGATGTCGGCCGGACGCCCCTTGCTCTGGCCCCATGAACGGGTTCCTTGGCTCATCGGCTGCAGCCGGTTCCAGTTGGCCCCAGTCCCCGGCCATTGGTGGCCGGACCGGGGGAGCATGTGGCGGGACTATCTGCAACTATCACGTGCCACCGCGGCCGGACTGGGAGAGAGAGAGAGGAGGGTCGAGGACATAGACATTCCCCCCCTTTCAACTCTCCAGTGTGGTCAAGGCGATCCCCTGGCTGGGTCCCGCTGGCCCCTGTCTCTCCTCCGGCTCCACCCTATGTTACGATTTCCTGGCCGACTGTTGGCAGCAGGACCCGCCTTATATGGGTTGCTGCCGGCTGGGCGTAGCCGCAACCCTGCCCCACCTTGGAAGTTTCCAGAGTGGGGGGGGGGATGTTCTGCTGACTTTCATTTTCTACAATTTACCGTTCCTGTTTCTAACGTTTCCTGTTGTTAGGGCATTAATAGGTGTTATTATTACGTATCGTTATTGTTTCTTGCTCGTTATGTTAAATAAAAGTTCATGTTCATCAGTGGCCTACTGATTTCGTTTTCCCATTCCTTTCTTTCCAGGTTGTTTCATGCTAAAGCTTCTGATAACAGAAGTTAAGTAACACGGAAACACAGGCAGAGGGATGACGTAGATTCATGCATCACGTACACACAAACTCAGACGGGGAGACAGTACAAGTATTATATACAAAGACCCAAGACAAACATAAAACAGTTATTGGCCATAATTATCTTTTTCTGTATGCTGCGCATACTTATTGTTCTGAGTTCTTTTTACCTGTTTCTTGTCTTTTTATTCGTTGGCTGCCTTTTTCTGGTGGCTTTGATTGTACGCACTTACGCCTTTGGCAACTGGTCATGAACTAACCTAGTTGGGCTAATGTTCACAGAGGTTTTTTTTTTTTTTAGTCACTTTAGCAAGTACGTTTCCAGGCTGAGACAAACCGTTGGTGTCAATTGGAGAGCAATGGGGCAGCTTTTAGTTATATGCCTATAAGGATGCGGAAAAAGGGGGTAGTAGGTTTTCAAACATTGGCAATATCCCTAGTCCTCTCGGCGGAGGATACTTGTGTAACCCTTACCTCGAAATACCCTAAACTTTTCCCTACTTGGCTAAACGTAAGAATGCTTGATCACGTGTGTACATTATTCTTTTTGCTTTATTCGGGGTTTGTCGTGGTTAATTTAGAGCTAGACTGGGTTTCCTGTCTTAGCGTTGTTTGATCTATGAGGACTCGAACATGTCGCTGAAATCGGCCTGGCGAAATCTGTGCCATCGGGCATAATCAAACGTGGTGGTTCTATCTGGCCTGTCCATGTCGGTCTGATTCATCTTTGTCTCGCGCCTTTTCCCTTTCTGCCGGCCTGGTTTTCCTGTCGGCCCTCTGCTCCTACTCTCGTTCAGTAGAGTCGGACATTGGGCTTTCCAGTGCCCGGCATATTTACAAAAAGCACATTGGTTTTGCCCTAAGTCTGGTCGCCCTGTGCGCAGTGTCGGGGGATTACTTTCGGGTCGTTGTGTCCTGGGGTTGTCCTGTCGATATATTCCTTTACCTACTCTGTCCTCGTCTCTTTTCTTTCGTTGCATTGCTTCTTTGCGCCACATACCGAGACTGTCGAGCATAATAGGCGTTGTCTTATTATTACGAAGGGCTATTTCTAACGTTTCTATTTTATCAAGATCGAAGGATCCTATCAGTGGCCACTGTTTCTCTTGATTTTCTTTGGTATACCTGTGCCACAGTTTACTATAGGCTATGGTAACTAATCCATAGTTTATGAACATGTCTTTATTAGGGGTGCCTTCCAGCGGAGCTAGATGATCCACCTCTAATAAACGGTCCGGGCTGAACCAACTATCGACCAGTGGGGAGAAGACAGACATGACGGCTCGCGAAGAAGACAAAAAGTCAGCACTGCCTATCTTATCACTGCGTGCAAAGACTAGACAGAATATTTCTATTCTACGTTGTTTGCAGGCAGTGAATACCTCATGAACCAATATCAAAACAATAAATAAACGACCAGTGGGAAGAATAAGTAGATCCGCAAAGGTCTGCGTCCTCTACCCTTTCACTATCTGCAAAGGGGAACCTGTTCTTTCCTGTTTGCAGACAGAGAATCTCCAGAAAACAATCCGCGAACAGTAGCTCGGGGTCAAAAAACAGTTAATCAGTGTGGGAGAGGGAATCTCCCGAAAACAATTCGTGAATAAATAATCAATCAGTGGGGGAGAAAGATAGGCACGCTGGCTGCGTTACTTATCCTTCACTGTTTGCAAAGAGAAAGAGCCTACTGTTTCTCCGTTTGCAGACAGTGAATCTCCAAATAGGTCAACAAAGAGTAATACTAGTATTTTCTGAACAATTAAACAACTATTTCGCAATTCGTCGTGTCTACACGACCTTACCCGGACCGTATGGACAGTTTCTTATCTTCCGAATCCAGCGCCCGATCGTCCTCCTTTCCTCGTATTCCTCACGGCACTCCTGATGGTTCCCAGTCAGGACCGTAGATCACTCGAGAGAGGTCTGTTCGGAGCCAGTGAAGTTCGGATGATCGGCTGCCAGACGAGGGTCTATTGGGCAAGAGCTCTCCCGATCGTTGCAGTCGTTCACTCTGTCGTCAGGACCTCTCCCACTAGATCCACGAGTCACTGATGGGCCCCCGCTTGGGACGCCAATTGTTAAAACTAAGGTCAATGGACAATCAATATTTGCCCGGCGGTATCGCCTCTTTAACCCACAAAATATTAACCAATGAAGAGGCAGGCGCTGGAGACTGGAAGGCAGGAAACAAGGTTTATTCTCTCCGGAGGAGAACACATCAGTTCAGACAGCCAGTATCGTCACGAGGTGCTCTAACCGCATCTCTGAGGCCTGGCCTCTTATACACAGTTAAATGAATTTTATTGCAGGTAACACAGTCTTGTAATGCTTTGAAGTATGAAAGGACATCCTCTGAATCTCCCCTACAGGCCCGTTCCCACACACATTTACAGTTGAAGTCCCCACCCCGGTCACAACAGGTGATGATTATCGCGCAGCTGGACATTCCGCCGATTCACGGAATGTGGGGGTTTGATCGGATCTCATAGGGTGGGGGCTTTGATCAACTCGGGGGTCCTTTGATGAGGGAAGCTTTCTACTGTACGGGGAGGGGCAATAAACAGTATCGGCAGAGCTAGGTGTCGGCCTGGGAAAGAGGAAGACAAACGGGCACACAGGAAAAGGGGGGGGGGGTTGGTATCAAAGGGCCTGGGACCATGAAAAGGAATGAAGGGAGGTGTCGCGCTGGGAACAGGATGGGGTTCTGAGGCAGAGCTGCGTTGAAGGGGGGTTTATGACCCAAGGCATGCGAGTGTGGGGGTTGTCAGCGTGCGGGCTTTGCGAGGGCGAAGGGCTATGCTGGGGGCCAGTGGCGTGCAGAGGGTGGTTCTGATCGAGGCACCTAAAATGGCGGGTGCACACGACAAAAAGTGTGGCATCCGGGAAAAAAGGCAAGATGGCGCAGATAATGTTTACCAAACCGTACTAATTTTCCACACCGCCCTTTGCCCGGGCTTATTCCGGCGCCGCCCGCGGGCGTCCCGCGTTGCGTGGGCGGCAGGCAGTGATGTGAGAAATAGGGTGGGGCGTGACGGGCCTCAGGTGCTCCCGGTGCTGTGGCCTGCACAGGGGCTGCTGGTAGTAGTAGTCTTCAGTGTGGCAAGGGGGGAGCTGGCAACAGGATAGCGTCCTCCTTAACGATCGGGCCCCCACAAAGAACTTCAGCCGGATGACGGAACGGCCCCCACCAAACACGCAGCCACAGAGACCGCGCTTGTGTCCTCAGCGCAGCGGCACCCGCGCAAGCGGGTGCTGCAAGGTGTTAAATGAGCTGCGAGGCTAACGAGACTCAGGTGCTCCCGGTGCTGTGGCCTGCACAGGGGCTGCTGGTAGTAGTAGTCCTCAGTGTGGCAAGGGGAGAGCTGCCAACAGGATAGCGTCCTCCTTAATGATCGGGCCCCCACAAAGATCTTCAGCTGGATGACTGAACGGCCCCTACCAAACACACAGAGACCGCGCTCGTGTCCTCAGCGCAGCGGCACCCGCGCCAGCGGGTGCTGCAAGGTGTTAAATGAGCTGCGAGGCTAACGAGCCTCAGGTGCTCCCGGTGCTGTGGCCTGCACAGAGGCTGCTGGTAGTAGTAGTCCTCAGTGTGGCAAGGGGGGAGCTGGCAACAGGATAGCGTCCTCCTTAACGATCGGGCCCCCACAAAGAACTTCAGCCGGATGACTGAACGGCCCCCACCAAACACGCAGCCACAGAGACTGCGCTCGTGTCCTCAGCGCAGCGGCACCCGCGCCAGTGGGTGCTGCAAGGTGTTAAATGAGCTGCGAGGCTAACGAGCTTCAGGTGCTCCCGGTGCTGTGTCCTGCACAGGGGCTGCTGGTAGTAGTAGTCCTCAGTGTGGCAAGGGGGGAGCTGGCAACAGGATAGCGTCCTCCTTAACGATCGGGCCCCCACAAAGAACTTCAGCCGGATGACTGAACGGCCCCCACCAAATACGCAGCCACAGAGACCACGCTCGTGTCCTCCATTTAGGGAGATCAGTTGAAAAGGATAAAAATCTAAGGTACACTGTGCAAGATATACGAGTTCAAAGTTAGTCCTTAACCCAGTGCTAGCATGGCACTGGCATCTAGTGGGCTAGGTACAGTGACCCTAGACCAGGGTATCTGACAAAGGATCCCCACCAGGGATCGTGAAATAATCTTTTGTCCAGTTAGCCAGAACTGAAGAGCATGGCGAGGTGACTGTGGAGACTGGAATAATTAGCCAAGTTCAGCCGCTCACAATCTCACACCAGCAGGCTACGGGCATCTTTGTGGCCCCCGCTACACACTATATCTTGTTGATGGGGTTGTCAATTCTGCAAGGGACTCCAAGCGCTGGTGACACTGCACTGAGTAGCTTACTGAGAGGATATCAGCGGGCCTTTTATTCAGGACCTACATCATCAATGCTTCTTTGTCTGGGAAGGCACAAACTGGGGATCCTGCAGCTCCTGTGGGCACATACATCTGACGAGACATGCGTCTTGGGAATGCCTCTAGTCACCACAGCAACGCAGCAGTGGAAGGCACTCCCCCAGCGTCAGGAAAGCTTGTTATCACAGAACTCCGACCCGGGGTGCAGCGCAAGCATGCAGTGAAGCACTGACTCTGGACACAGCAATGCACATGGACTGCAGTAAGTGAAAAATGAGTTGTTCTGCTTACAATAGGGTTGGCGATCCTTGTCAACAGCCAGCTACCGGACTCACTAGTGACAGAGTCTCACTGTTGTGGCAATAAGGGGAAACCTTTGTTGGACCTGAGAGGTCCTGAACAGGAGACAAGCCAGTAAGCCCTTGGAGTCACTCTGGGTTGAGCAAGGCAGCTCAGCAAAGCAGAGAAGCAGACCCTTGGAATAGTCAGTCACAGCAAAGTGGCAATGCTTCCAGCACAGCAGCCTTTACTCCTGCAGACTTCTTCCCAAGTCCTATAGTGTTCTACTTTGTTAGGGCCAGAGACCTAGTACTTATACCAAAGAGTGCCTTTGATATAGGGGGTGACTTCAAAGGATCCCTCTGAAGTACAGAATGATCCCTTACAGCCCAGCCCTGGCTCTGGACTACCCATAGGGGGTTCATCAATCCTTTGTTAGAGGGCAGGACGCAACTCATTCAGTTGAAAATGTGAGCCACCTCTCCCCCTTCCTGCCCAGGAAGGCTATCAGTATGCAGATGAATGCTTATGAATCTGCTGTCATACCCAGCCCCTGCTGTGTGGTGGCTGCCTAAAGAGAATGCACAAAGTGTAGCTGTCACCCTGCCAAGATGTGTATTGGAGACAGGCTTGAAGGCTCACACAGCAGAGAAATCTTTCTAAAAGTGGCATTTCTAAAGTGGTAATGTTAAATTCAGCTTTCCCATTAAAAAGGTTTTATTATAACCATTCCAAAGACATTAGACATGAAGTAGCTACTCCTTTCTAATCCGGATTTACAACTTAAAAGGTGTTTTAAGGAATCCCCAATGCTAGTCTATGGAAGGAGTAGGCTTCACAGCAGTGAGAAACTAATTTAGCTGTTTGTCACTAGAAGACAGGAGATGTTCTTTTAAGTTTTACATGTCATATGTAAAACTTAAAAGAACATCTCCTGTCTTCTAGTTAAACAGCACCCTGCCGTTAGGGTCACTTATGGCCTACCTTAGGGGTGGTTTATGTGTAATGAAAGGGGAGTTTAAGGCTTAACAAGTGTTTTTAAATGGCAAGTCGAAGTGTCAGTAAACTGCATGGGACCTGCCAGGACGGATTGGAACTTATGGGCCTCACCCTCTGTCAGCAAGTGCTACTGGCATAGTTTCTATGTCCTTCTGTGGTTATTTCGCAACTAGGCACCCTGATGTTAGTGGCCCTGCAGTTTTGGTGATGTTGTATAGTGCGGACCCGGAGGACTAGGCTCTATGCCCTTGCCTTTCCGTTGATGGAACAACCACATGGGGGACCCTTTGCCTCCTTCACTGACCCTCAGCTTTTGTACTGGACAGAGTTGGGACTGGTGTTGTTGGGCGACTGCTACCAGCTGGGCACTCTCACCTCACTAGAAGAGGTGAAGGAGCAGCACACTCTGCTTCATGGTCAATTTCTGACCCACAAAACTCTAGTAAGTACCTTTGCGGAACTATGGAATGGGAGTCGGAATGAACCATCGCCCTGCGCAGTAGTCCAGTTATTGCTCTTAATGGAGTTGGCGCGTCACCTAGGGAAGTGGTTCTATGGGGCCCTGAATGACATGGGGTGAAGACCACTAATGGCACTTAGGGACAGGTGGAACAGAATTCTAGACAATGAAATCGCGGACAAGGAATGGAGTAAGCTACTGCCTGCCCTATGAAGGTATCTCGGATTACGAGATTGAAGTATATCCAAATTGATTTTGTCCACATGAGCTATCACACACCGAATAGACTGCAAGTAATTTATGAGGGAGACCCTTGTGAATGTCCCCAGTGTTAAAAGCCAGATCCAGACTTTTGACACATGATTTGAGGTTTCCCTATCTTTCAGCTGTTCTGGAGAGCAGTCCTTATCAGATTCCATACTGCACTTGATCGCACTCTTCAATGCATGATTGAGACCTGCCTTCGGGGGGAGGCGGGGGCTCGCCGGACCCAAGGCTCATCAGGTAGGCACCAGGTTTTTGAACCTGGCCCTTATACTGTTAAAAAAGGATAGCAATGGTGTGGAAGTCGGTGAGGGCCCCCGTATTTGAGACCTGGATAAGAGATGTCACCACCTGGGTCAGAGTTGAGGAAAAGTAGAAGCCCTATAGTGGGCTTTAGACAGAAGTACTGAAGGGGCTGCGAACACCCAGAGGGAGACAAGGAATCAGAACAGGGAGAACAGGCGGGCACGAGATAGGGAACTAGAGGTGAAGACCCAGGTGCGGGTGAGGGAGTGCACTGACTGAAGGATATATACGCCCTTGACATCAGACTACTTACAATCCCCCGCATGCTGGGCTCCCTGCCTACTCCTGTGCCCCCCATGTGCCCCATGTCCCTCTTCCTTCCAATCCCCCAGGATGTGGCAAGTCCAACCTTAGGCATTCTAGCACACACAGCCCTCTGATATTGAATTAACTGCACCTCCCTGACATTCCTCCTGCTGTTAAGGAATTACACACCTTCAGACATATTGTTTTATTTCTTTTTGTTTCTTTTTCTCCTTTTCTACGTGTGTTACTTCATCTGCCCTCCATGCCCCCCCTTTCCCCGCACTCCTGATCCATAGCCATTTGGGCCTCACTATTCAGTTATAGGCACAATGCTTAGGTCTGAGGGCAGGTTGGTGACACCACAATAGGGATGACCCAAATTAGGGATCACGTTAAGTGGAATATGAATGAGGGAGATTTATGTTTCTTGGGCTCGCTCATGAATACTGCAAGTTGTGGCCAATGAGCTGTTCTTTCTCCTTGTCATTGTGAATAATACGGTTTCCTAACTACTTGCCCACCTTTGCTGAGACATGATTGTGACTGTTGTGTAAATATTTTTAAAAAAGAGTGGGAATAGAAAATCAGGGAAATAATAAAGGTTGGTCAGTAGTTAAAATAGGCAATTGTGTTAAATTTGGATTTCTATGGCTATCCACTTATTTGTTTTGCCCTGGAATGTAAAGTGTCTCTAAGTTAGATAAAACAGAAAAACAGTTGCATGTGAAGTCCTGCCACTGCCCTAGGCTTTATTTTGCCTGTAGTAAATTCATGTTGAGCTGAAATGAAAGAGTAAGGTCCGCGTGGCCATACAGCCCAACACATTCATCACGATTTTACACACAGCCTAAATGTGAAGCATTGCTATTGGTTACTATCTTCAGCTATAATCCTCTGAATCAATGGTCTCAATGTTGAAGCATCCTTACTTGCTAGCGCAGGACTTGTGATAAATCTGAGCTCCTCTGATGAGGCCTACCATGAGAAGTCACATATTTTTACGCCTAGCACAACAGCGTTAGTTAACCTCTAAGGATTATGCAATGAAGAAAAAAATAATTCAATGAGAAAGGTCTTGGGTGAGTCCACTTCAGCCATTTGTTGCTCAAAGTTTCATTCATATTTTGAATCAGACCACAGTTCAGCCTACATAGATTGGTGCTGGAAATGACCCTTTCTGCAGGGTCACCCCCAAACGTTCTGCCTTCCTCCTCCCCTTTTTCTTTGAATTCGTTTTTGTTGGGTTTACTACTCCGGGCACTTTACCACTGCTAACCAGTGCTAAAGTGCATGCAACCCCTCTCAAAACATAGTAACATTGGCTTATCCACAATTGGCATATTTAATTTACTTAGAAGTCCCTTATAAAGTGTACTATATGTGCCCAACGCCTACTAGTTACACTCTACTAGTGAGACTGCACCTACTTGCCAGGCCCAAACCTTCCTTTTTTATTGCCTAAAAGTCACCTCTATGTTAGGTAGGCCCTAGACAGCCCTATGGACAGGGTGCATTATATTTAAAAGGTAGGATGTGTACTTTTGAGTTTTACATGTCCAGGTAATGAAAAACTGCTAAATTAATTTTTCACTACTGCAAGGCTTATCTCTCCCATAAGTTCAAATTCGGATTGCCTTAAAACATCTTTTAAGTGTAATTTCTAATTGGAAAAAGATAGAGATTTGGAGTTTGATGTCTCTGGACACACAAGTTAAACTAATCACAAATCATGGTGAAGTCGGATTTTAAAAGGCTAGTCTGAAAATGCCACTTTTAGAAGTTAGCATTTTCTTACTTTCACCATTCTGTGCCTCTGAATACGTGTCTGGGTTGGGTGACAGCTGGGCTGTGTGTATTACCTCTAGACAGACTGAGGGGCCTTCCTGAGGTAGATTGGGATTACTGAAACTTGCACCTAAATAGTGCTGTGCCTGTTCCCACACAAAGAGCTGAATACCCCCCTGTAGTGAGTCTGGAGCCAGGGAAGGAAACACAGGAACCTTGTGATCTTCAAAGGCCTCCTTGAAGTCTCCCCCACTTCAAACGCACATTTCGGTATTAGTACTGAACCCCTGACACCACCAAATTAGAACGTTGCTGGAACCAAGAACATTCTGTCTGGAAGAAAAGCTGCTGTGCTGTAAGAGGGACTGCCACTTTGCTACCTGCATTGCTGTACTGGACTGCTGCCTGCTGATTACTCTACTGTAGGAGGGAATACCACTTTGCAAAATGTTCTGCTTTGTTGAACTGCTGCCTTATGCTTCTTGCCTGGGAGTGAGAGGGCCTTCTCTTTACATCTTTGAACCCACGTTTCTCCAAGGGATTGTTGGCCTTCCTCCTGTTCTCTGAAGTCTCATGGTCACAAAGGATCTCATGCAACTCTGATGGTGTTACTAGACTCTGCCATCTGTGAACCGTACTCTTGCCTGAGAAGCCTCCTCCAGTCCTGGGCCTTAGAAGCAGGTTCTGCATCTGTTTCCAGAAAATATTGACGCAGTGACTACTTTGCGGCTATTGGAACTGATGCAGTGTCCTCTGGTGCCAACACGGTGCTGATGAGACAACTACACTGGTCTCGACGGCGATGTCAGATAACGACACAGTGAGGATCTGATGACGCTGCTATGAGGCTTGACTCCGACGCAGCGCCGGCCCTTCGACACAGACTGCAAGACTCGACTCTGATGCATTGACCCGACTGTGTAAATTGGAACCGACATAGGGAGTGATGCAGGGAGTCTGTGATGGAGATGCCTGCTCCGTACAAGGTACTTTTCCAGGGGTCCCTGCATCGGTCCTGTAGCCGGCCTGCCCTCTGTTAGATATGGGGGTCTCTAGTTGGCAGTAGGTAAGTACTTGTGACAAATAGGGACCCTTGCCTCTAGTCAGGGTAAGGGGGTACACTCCTAAAATAACCCTTGCTCACCCCCTTGGTAGCTTGGCACGAGCAGACAGGCTCATCTCAGAGGCAATGTGTAAAGCATTTGTGAACACATACAGCAATCAAGTGACAACACTACAGATGGACACCACACAGGTTTTATATAAAAAATAAGCATACTTTATATAGACTTATCACAAGACCACAAACGACAAAAATCCACAATACTGTACTTAAAATGGTAGTTTTAACTTAGTTCTTAAAATGCGACACTTTGAGTCAATGTACCTTAAGATGCGACACGCAGGGCAACGAAAGTGTTGCAATGATGGAAATGCGGCAAAATCCGGTGCAAAAAAATAAAGACGTCAAGTTCTTCTTGATGCAACATGCTTCTCCAATGTTGCGAGAAGTCTCGACTCGATGCGTCAGCTGCATCGGCGACACACTTGTTCAGGGATGCGATGACAACGGCTTTGGCGGCGACACTCTTCACCCTCGATTCGAGACGCTTCCACTGAATGCAGCAGCAGCAACACCCTTGTTCAGAGATGCAACGGCAGCTGCTCCGACGGCGGCACGCTTCTCCATGGATGCGAGGCACTTTTCTCGATGCGGTGCAATGCGTCAGCTACAGTGGCGACATCCTTGTTCAGAGATGCGACGGTAGCGGCTGCGATGGCCAAACGCTTCTTTTTCGGTGCGAGACGCTTCTCTTGATGCAGTACAAAGCGTCAGCTACAGCAGCGACACCCTTGTTCAGAGATGCGATGGCAGCGACTGCGACGGTGACACGCTTCTTCCTCTTGAGTCGCGCTTACAGTTCCTTGAGACACGCAATCCCTAAGAAGGCCCAAAACAGCAGCAGGCACTTCCAAAGAACTCTTGGGAAGCTGGGCGTTGAAGTCTGTTGTCCCCGAGACTTCAGCAGGATGCAAGCTCTTTTCTCAAGCCCATGGATATCCTTCACAAGTTGAATAAAGTGCACACAAAGTCCTTTCTCCTTTCTTTGGCAGTCAGGCAACCACTGCAGGCCAATCCCCCAAGCAGCACTTCAGCTTAGGGATAGTCTCTCCTCAGTTTCTTCAGGTTCCTCTCCTCAGCAAAGGTTTCTTCTTGTAGTCCAAAAGTGATCTAATTTCTTGTGATCATGGTACCAATATTTATACCCCAAAATCCTTTATCCTCGGGGGCAGAGGGGCCTTTGCCTAGTCCAAACCAGTTCTGGAGCACACTGTTTACATGACTCCTTCTTTCCTTTCACAGTGCAGGGCAGAAACATCAGACGCCCCACAGGATGTGGAGTCAGCTTTGTGGAGGAAAGGCACAGCCCTGGAACAGTCTGTTGACATGATTCCTTCTCTCCTTTCACAGTGCAGGGCAGAGACATCAGACGCACCACAGGAGGTGGAGCCAGCATTGTGAGGGAAGGCACAGCCCTATTCAGGTCCCAGGTGCAACTCCTCCCTCCCATCTAGATGCAGATCTCTCTATTCACCACTGGGATGACTCACCCTGTCTCTTGGAATCCCCCAGCCCTGTCACTCAAACTCTACAAAAGGAATACACAACCTATCAGAGGCGGGCTTGGATAGTTAGACAAGAAAATGCCTACTTTCTAAAAGTGGTATTTTCAAACACAGAATGTTAACATCAACTTCACTAAAAGATGTATTTTATCATTCTGAGTTCAGGCATATTAAACTCGAATTTCTACCATGTTCCCTGAGTCAGTTAGGATTATAAGATGTAATAATTCAACTGCCCATTCTGGCCTATGGATAACAGGTAGCCTTGCAATAGTGAAAAAAAAAAATGGCTGTAATTCACTATTAGGACATGCGACACACACCAGGGCATGTCCTCCCTTATACTTACAATGCACCCTGCCCTTAGGCCTACCATAGGGGTGTCTGATGTGAAGAAAAGGGAAGGTTTAGGGATTGGCAAGTGGGTGCACTTGCCCATTCCGCATGGCAGTACCAGACGGCACACAGGCTCTGCAATGGCAAACCTTAGACACACTTTTACAGGCTGCTTCTGTGGGTGGCACAACCAGTGCTGCAAGCCCACTAGCAGCATTTGGTTTACAAGCCCTGGGCACACTCAGTGCACTGTACTAGGGTCTGACCAGTAAACCTAATCAGCCAATCATTGAATCACTAATTCATACATCAAGTTGCAATAGGGAGAGCATATGCACTTTAGCACTGATCAGCAGTGGTAACGTGCCCAGAGTCATAAAACAGCCAACAACAGGTCAGAAAAAATAGAGGAGGAAGGCAAAAAGTTCAGAGATGACCCTGCAAAAATGGCCAAGTCCAACACCCTCCATCGTGGTTGGCTTGAATTTTAGATTTACCCGATCTAGCACGACCTCAAGTAACCATTGACGTCTAAGCACTGTTTTGGAATTTAATCTTTAAAAATTAATATTTTGAGTACTACTTATTGGATATTTGTTATTTCAGAATTGTTTTACTCAAATAAATATTCTCTTTTATTCAAATCTTCTGCAGAGTCTTTTTGTGGTGTTTTCACTGTTTTACTTTAATTTAAGTGCTGCAAAAATACTTTACGCATTACCTCTTAAGTTAAGCCTGACTGATTTGTGCCAAGCTATCAGAGGATGAGCACAGGTTAATTCAGGTTTTGTATCTGACTTACCCTGCCTAGTATTGTGGTCCCCACTTGGACAGGGTGATAACCTCGGCCAACTAGAGACCCAATTTCTAACAAGTAGTGTAATAGGTCAGCTTTACTCAATCATTTATTTATGAGGGGTGGAATTTTCAATATCCCACAGTACATCCTTTCGTTGTTGTAATGTCAGTCATCATGAGTTATGGTATTTCATGAAGCATGAAGCCATTGAGGTCCCTACACAGTACACTCTTTCCTGTCTCCAAACTGCCCTTTCTGGCACAATGGCACTTTGCGTCTGTTCCACTTGTTACCATTTTCCAACACCACATACCTGTGACAAATCTCCTTGACTTTGAACGGGCCCCAAAATGTACTCAATCCCTTGCATAACATTCCATGCCTTATTTTGACCCAGTCACCAGCACTCACTCTCTCTCTCCTGACACCACTCACCCCACTACTCTCCTCTCAACCAGTACTAATGAGCCACAGTAATTTTAGTTCCCAGCTTTCATCCACACATTTTCTCAAAGGAGAAACATAGATCACACAATGAATTGTGGTGCAATGAGCCCATACCATATAATCCACCATTGCCCTGACATATTTTCCACTTTGGATAGCCATAGACATGGCACCCTTAACCAACCGGTAAGCCCATTTCACCATGCAATTGGCCTGGGGGTTGTACAGTGCAGTATGATGATGTTTAATGCCAAATTCTTTCTAGAAAATGTTTTATGTCGTGAAAAACTAGTTGAGTTCCATTATCTGTGATAGGCATACGAGGTAGCCCTTCCTCCGATAAGACACTCTTCATAGTCTCCGCACTCATTCTGGTGGTTACATCAGGTAAGAATTTTACCACCAACCATTTGGAACGGGAAACAACCTTTACCACGCGATTTTACTCCGCGTGGCCTTTACAACGCGTCCCTTACAACGCAAGTCGTTACCACGACTTGCGCTGGAGGGCGCTAAAGGATTAAAAATAGTAAATTTACTATCCCAACACCTTCCCTAGTGTCCACGGGGACTGGTGTTAGAATAGTAAATTATACTATTCGAAATCCGCGCCCCAAACGCAAGTCTTGGTAACGACTTGCGTTGTAAGGGACGCGGTGTAAAGGGATGCATTGTGACGGTACGCGTCGTACCGTCATACATCTATTTGGAACGCACAGCCACCAAAGCCAGAGTATTTCTCATTTTCTCATCCTGCCATTGCATTGGTCCAATAAAATGCAAGCACACTATACCCCATGGACACCCTGGGTCCTCAATATGCCTTTGGGCAGCTTGTTCATCTGTCTTGAGCCTCTTCTCACTCTCTCTGCACACCTCACAGTTTTCTACCCAAGAAATGATTTGCTAGTCAATTCATGGCCACCTAAGCATTTTTGGTCATAGTTTGTCTTAAGTGACCCTTGAGAGTCACCTTAAAAATTCTTTCCCTCAACCCTTATGGTGGCGCAAATCTGTAATTTCTCATCAGAACATCCTTGTCAGTCAAAGTAAATTAATCAAGAACTTTCACAATTGGTCTAACAGACGGAGCCACAGTACTCTCCCTATGCCCCCCACACACCCCCATTCACCTACTTTTTGGAGAACAAGATCAAAATCCATACACTTACGCCACTCCTCAGCTGAGAATGAACCTCCAATGCACTTTTTCACATCACACAATGATGTCACAGCCCCTTCCTTTTCCCAAGCTAAAGTACCATGTCTATCCCCTTCTGATCACTCCAAAGATAAGCATGAGAGTCAATCAGCTTGTCCATTTTTGATCCTGGTATGTGTCCAATTTGATATCTATAGTCCTGAAGCCCGGAAGCTAGCCTAACCAGCCTAACAGACATCTTGCCTGCCCCACCAGGACTCAAATGTTTGAGCAAAGGTTTATGATCTCTATGAATGCAAAATCTGAGACCCCATAAGAAGGTCCTAAAATGTTCTACTGACCAAGCAGCTGCAAAAGCCTCACGCTCTATGACTGAATAGTTGCTCTCACAATCCATCAGAGAATGTGAGGGAAATGCTAGTTTTCTCTGAACCATAATGTACCTGAGAAAGAACAGCCCTCAGACCACATGCACTTGCATCCACAATTAAAAATGTTTTGAGTTGGATTTCAAATGGTGCAAGGATACCCATCTCATAAATGTCCTTCTTCACCACTTCAAATGCTCTCTGTTGACCCTCACCCCATACGACCATATAACATATACCCCTTCTGTAGCAATATTCTCAGATCTTCAGTCTTGCCTGCAAATTTTTTCACAAACTTAGCATAATATTCGATCAAACCCATGAATGACCATAACTGACCCTTATCGTGGGGAACTGGTACAGACCTGATAGCTTTCAACAAGTCCACCTTGGAATGAACCCCTTTCCCGGATAAAGTATTGCCAAGGTATTCAACTTCTTCCACCAAGAACCTACATTTTTTCCTCCTCAAAGTGAGCCCGCCTCACTGAGCCTACTCAACACAGACCTCAAAATGTTGTTATGCTCCTGGACTGACACATCAAAAACCTAGATATTATCTTGAAATAATTTTACATTATGCAATCCCCTGAGCACCTCAGACATGATCCGCTAGAAAATGCTTGAAGCTGAGGATAACCTGAATGGCATACTTGTAATCCTAAAATTTCCCTCCATATATTCTGTGAATCTTCATATAACCTGATCTGGTGGTAAGCACTTTTCAAGTCAAGCTTATAAAAGTACTTACCACGCTTGAGCAAGAACAACTCATTTATATTTGGGAGGGGGAAAATATCTGTCACCACATGCTGGTTTAAGCTGCATAGATCCACACAGAATCTAAGCTTGCTGTCACTCTTCTTGGCAATAACTACTAGAGAGACCCATCCCAAAGCCTCAACAGGCTCTATGACTCCCTCATTGAGCATGTTATCTAAAAAGTTCTTGACCTCACCCCTCAGTACAATCGGCACCCTCCTCAATTTGTGTTTAACAGGAATGCCATCTTCCTCCAACACAATTTTGAACGCATAGCCCTTCATCTCACTCAGCTTCTCATAGAATACATCCTTCATTTCCTGCATCACCTCTTCAGTGGTAACATCAGTGCCTGGCAAAACTTGACCTGGAGCATAGGGGATCAATTATAAAATGCAAATCACATTGATGCTCCTACCCCAAAATAGGTGGCCCATCCTCCACCACATTGACTTTCCCTTTGACCGGCTAACATTTGAACACAATGGGAGAAGAAAAATACCCCAAAGCGTTCTCCTTGGTAGCCCCTGCTATTGATGTCTTTAGACAGAAGAGACACTAGTGGCCAATCATTCTTCCACAACGTCTTCGGTATGATGGTGTACAATGAGCCGGAGTCCACCATGAGTTCCACTTGTTTGCCCCGAGTCCCAAACCAGGCTTTAGGTGCGTCTCTCCAGTTTCCTTTCTACACCTCAGGCCAAACCATCAACACTTGATCCTGGTTATCACCTTCCCAAAAGGTTTCCTCAGGGCCAGCCACATGTGACTTAGACAAATCCTTGAACACACATGTATAATGGCAAAGGCGCCCACACCTTCTGCACTCCTTGTTAGATGCAAAACACCATTTTGAATCACTGGTGTGGAAATCACTACCACAGAGTGAACAGCCCTTTGATCTACCCCCTCTCTGAGGTCTCGTCGAAACCTTGTTGGATGATCCTTTAGACATGCCTTCTTTTTTGCATACTGCTGCAACCTGGCTATCCACCATCTCTTACGTGCCTAACTCTTTCATGCATCTCTCGGATTTCTCATCAACCTTTGCAATTGTAATGGAATTGTTCATTTATGGATTTGTTTTGCTTCCTACAGGTGCTCCTGCATTTATTTACTGAGGCACTGAACAATCAGGTGAGGTTCATTTAGGTATGTTGTGGCCACTGTACACCCACTACAGAGGCTACCCCTAAGGTCTTCTCAATTCCTAATGCCTTTTATTTAATTATCTCGGCATTACAGATCTCCACATTTGTGCGCTGCTCCCTAAAACCACATGGATAAACGGACCCCTTTCCCAATTAGTAATTATACTGAGGTCTTACCTAGCGCCGCCCACATACCTACTCCTGGCATCACAATTGGCACCCTACTTATGCGCTAATTGTCCCCTGTTTCTTCCAGTTATGGATTAACTTCTCCTTGACGTCTCACATCTTCGGGCCTAGTGAAACAACCAGATTGATCTTGCTTATCTCTGGTAATTGTCTATCACCGGGACCCTCTCATTTCTTTAATTTCTTATGTTGGGCCACTTTCCTGCTTACTCTATTTTCCTCTCCCTACCCCTCTTATACAGCACTATTTTGAAACTTGTGACCATTGTCCTGATGATGACCTGAAATCAATCAGGTTGAATCGCGGCGGGACCATTTGCAGTAATGAGAAAAGGAAAGTGAGGGGCTGAAGCACAAACTAGGAAACAAGAAGTGTTTTGTGAGAATGACCCCTCATTAACAACAACCAAAGGAGTAACTGTTCAGACACAAGGTCTGAGCCATAGTTCCATCGGGGCTAGTAAAAAAAGTAAATCTTCCACGTTTCTATGGGCTGAGATTAAAGCCAAGCGCTCAAAAGGGTGTAAATCGGCAAAAGCTACTAAGGCTGCTATTTTTGGTTCGAGTTCAAGTTTGAGAGTAACACCTTCTTTAAGATCGTATTTTAAAGTGGTCCCGCAAATCTTAGACCTGGCTAAAGAGGCATCGGTGTCTGAGCTCACTCTTCCTTTAATTCCTGTCCCTCTTTCCTTAATGGATTTAGAGGGCTCTTCATTGGAGGGTAAGAAGGCTGGTACTAGCAGCAAGCTTTCTAGTAACATATCTCTGATGGAGGTTGTTGACAATGGTTTAGAAGCTGGAAGTAGTCCAGATGATCAAGGCGTTGATCTACAGCAGCAACCATTGCAGGTATTAGAGGCATTGGTGGAACTAGAGGTGTCAAGACCGGGAGAGGCTCTGCAGGAGACTATGGCCTTAATGTCAAATAGCCCGCAGGGAGATACTAGCGGCGGTCTGGCAGAAACCTCATTGAAATCGATGTTTTCATCTTTGTCGTTAGATATAAAAAAGGGTTTTGAGGTCTCGGCTGCCAACCAGTCAGAAATCAGGAACTTTTGTGAATCTCTAGATGGTAAAATTGATGGACTTAACTCCAGAACAGCGGTATTAGAAGAAACGGTGGCGGGACTCTCATTACATCTGGCTCAGGCCAAGGTTGACAGTGTGAACCTTAGAAGATCTTGCCCTTTCTGAAAGAATGGAGACTTTGGAGAACAATGCCCGGCGCAGTAACCTCCGAATCCTTAATGTCCCAGAGGGGAGTGAGGGCACTGATGTAAAGCAGTATGTCATCACGCTTTTAAGAGATTCTTTAGAGCTTGAGCAGTCAGCGGAGAACCTGGGTACTGACATCCAAAGAATTCATAGGGATCCCTTTAGGAAAAATCCACAAAGATCTAAACCTAGAAAAATTCTAGTTAATTTCCATACTTATTCCCTTAAAGAGTTTATTCTTAATCAAGCCCTTAAACAGAAATCTTTGAGCAGCAAGGGCTTCGCTTTCCAGATAAGGTCAGATTTATCCAGGGTAGGAGGAGACTAGACGCCTTTAGGCAGCTAGGGGCCACCGCCCAACTCAAGTTTCCTACCACATTAAAGATAATGCATAACAATAAAATGTACAACATTAGATCTGTTCAGGCAGCAGACGAATTGTTGTTGGCCTTGGGTAATAAAGAGGGTCCATTAGATTAGCCGTCGTTCCACTTTTGCCTAGTTTTGTTTTGATTTTGGCCATTGGATAGAGTCTCTTATTCCATTCATTAAAACTTGTATTGGGGAAATTAGCCCAGTGACTAGGTTGATATTCACATCTATTTAAATGAATAAAATGATGTCTCTCTATACTCGTAAAAAAAAAAAAAGAGAAAAACAAAAGGGAATAAAATTTATAAATAATAAAAAAGAGAAAGAGAAAAACGTATAAAAAAAAAGGGTTTGCATATTCTAAATTTTAAACACAATGCAGCCGGTAAACCTTTAACCTCTTAGGCATCTTGGACTCTTCGTAAAATGTAGGTATCATTGCGGGAGCCCGGAGGGGGGTACTATCTTCTGGACATGTTCCGGATAGATAGGGCAAGGGGGGTAGAACAGGGCACGGGATAAGTGGGTGGGTGTTGCAAGGGAAAAAATCCCAAAAGTTCCCAATTTCCTTCTTGGCAGTGCTTGTTTTTTTTTTTATTAAAGTGATCTTTGGTATGATTATACTGCCAGCTGGGACTGGTTTTTGGACAGTTGTAGGAGAGAGGCAACCCCTTCCATGAATAGCTTGCGGATGCTCTCCTGGAATATCAATGGTCCCCGCACCAGTCCCAGAAGGGACAAGATTTTGCAATATCTCCGTGATTTTGATGCGCAGGTCATTGTTCTCAAGGAGACGCATTTGACAGAACCAGAGTTGCTTTCCTTGGTTAAAAAAAGTACATGGATCGATTTTTGTATTACTACAACACAATCTATGAACAATAGGGGAGTCACGATACTGTTTAAAAAATCTGTAAAAGCCCGTCTTATATCTAAGTTAACAGACCCAGGTGGCAGATGGGTTATTGCTACAGTTAATATTGCAGGGGCACAATTTACTATAGTAGGATACTATGGTCCAAATCAGGATGACCCTTCGGTTTTGGAATCTGTTTTCTCTCACCTACTTTCTTTTCCAGAACCCACTATTTTTGCAGGCGATTTCAATATAGTTCTTGATCCCCTGCTAGATAAGTCACCAAATAGTCAGGCTTTAACTCCTTCTAAAACTAGGGCTCTTTTATTGACCAACATGAAACAGTAAGGCTATTTAGATATTTGGAGAATAATGTCTGTCCAACAACTGAGTGTCTCATTCAGAAATTATAAATATCACCATCAATCAAGGATTGACTTCATTTTGATTAGCCAGACATTGAAAAGCATAGTAAAAACCATCCCATATCTCCCCTCACATTTATCAGATCACTCAGCTGTATTGATGGTAATTGCAGGGTTCCCCAAAGCAGCTCCTAGAAGCTGGACATTTGATCGTTCACTGCTTTTAGCACAAGATGAGATTTCTTTTCTCGCAAAGGAAAGCGAGTGCTTTATGAATCTTAATATTGGCTCTGCCACACCAGGATGTGTCTGGGACTCCTTCAAGCCCTTTCTTATGGGCCAAATTACTAGTAGGGTCGCCTACAGGAGGAAGATATATAGAGAGGAGGTATCTTCAAGTGAGTCTGAAATTGGTATTCTACAAAGGGAAATCGACTTGCAATCAGCCGCCTCGCCTAACCTTTTGCAAGAACTACAAAATAAGTTGGTGCGAGTATAGGGGCACTTGGACTCAGTGCTGAATGCACGTGTTCTACAAAGGTGGGTAGCCAGTAAAATCGCCCACTTTCAATATGGTGAGGGTGCAGGGAGACTTTTAGCCTGGAAATCTAAGACCGACCAGGTTCGGAACAATATTAGTTCAACTACCCATGATAACGTGGTTTACTCTTCAGATGAAGACATAAGAACAATCTTTTGGTTATTCTTTCAAGGTATCTATAAAGAGGATACGTGTATTAATCAGGATTCTATTGAATAGTGGCTGAATGAGATATCTTTGCCATCATTGACCTCGGTACAATCAGCCTCTTTAGATCAAGAGATTACACAGGACGAGGTCAAAAAAGCTATTTTGAGTAGTAAGTCGGGGAAGGCGGCGGGCCCGGATGGTCTCCCAGCTGAGATTTACAGGGACTTGGAGCAGTCGATTGTCCCCTTCTTAACTTCCTTATTTAACCAGATTCCCCAGGAAGGGATGTCACCGCCAGTCTCTTGGGATAATGCGTCAATAACTTTAATTTTAAAACCGGGTAAACCAGCATCATCTTCTGGGTCACATCGTCCAATTTCGATTCTAAACGCTGACTATAAAATATTTGCCTCTATTTTGGCTAACAGGTTGGGGTCGGTTGCAGGAGGCATCCTGCACCAAGACCAGAAAGGTTTTGTTAAGGGCCGTCAACTCTTTGAGTTGACTTATAATCTTATAGGGGCTAATGATATTGCATCCTCTGCTTGCTTACCCTTGGCTGTTCTCACGCTCGACGCCAACAAGGCCTTCGACAGGGTGAACTCGTCATACCTGTCGGAGGTCTTGGGTAAATTTAACATCGGAGATGGATTTCGAAATCGGTGAGATTGTTATACCGGAATCCTTCAGCCTGCCTTCTGGTGAATGGATCACTGACCGACCCATTTAACATCACAAGGGGAACACGTCAGGGCTGCCCTCTCTCCCCTCTCCTGTTTGACCGATATAATGAACCCTTTGCCCAACGGCTGAGGGACGATACTAACATCAAGCCTTTTAGGTATGGGCGATGGGAGAAGAGGGTGGCCCTGTACGTGGATGACATCTTGATCTTTTCTTCAGAACTAAGCACAGCCCTTCCTTCTGTCATTAAATTGGCCCAGAATTTTGGAGAAATCTCTGGCTATGAGGTTAATGCCTCAAAAACGGAGATCATGACCTGGAACCATAAGGAGTTAGTTGCAGGGGTCCAGCCCAGTTTAAGAATGCGATACTTGGGTATAGACATCGTCCGAGATGTTAACAAAAGTGTTGAGACTAATTTTTCCGTTATAGCAAAAGATTGTAGTAAACTCATGAGATCATGGTCGTCGCTGCCACTATCCATCCTGGGAAGGGTTAACCTTATAAAGATGTCCATTTTACCAAAGATCACTTTTTTGTTTAATACTATTCCCCTTTATTTGGAACCTTTATTTTTAGTTAAACTATAGAGTGACATTAATTCATTCATCTGGGCTCAGCGCATACCCAGAATTGCCTGGAAAAAACTAAGGCGCCGAAGAGAAAAGGGAGGGATAGTAACCCCGCATCTTCAATTGTATGCTCATCGTTTCAACTCACCCACTCCCGCATGCTATTGAAGACACCACCAACATCGGGATTGGCTGCATGTTTAGGGCCATGCTTAGTGGGGCAAGTTTAGCACAGTAGGGGTTTTTGTTCAAACTTGGAGATCCCAAATTTAAAAATAAAATAAAACTGAAGGTCTTGCAGGGCATTGTTAGAACATGGGCCAAGGTTAGCAGCTCCATAAAATTAGGTTACTTCTCAAGTAAGGCACCTCGGTGGGATTCACCTGGGGGCCCGAGTTGGCTTGAGGATAGCCTTGCCTTGCCCTGAGAGAGGCTGGGTTGGAAGTTTGGGGCGATCTGTTTGTTGAGGGATTATTGATACCATGGGAATCCCTCTGCTCTAGAACTGGCCCTAACCTTTCGAGATTTAAATACCTACAGATAGCCAGCTGGGCTCACGCACAGGCTACCATTAAGAGTAGATTCCCACTAGTGGGAGGTAACCACCTGGAGTCTCAACTTCTCAATAAAATTCCGGCCAAAAAGGAGATATCATTCTGGTACCACTCAATTCTAGAGGAGATTGACGGCGAATTTCAACTGGCCGAGAAACTTTGAGGGAGCTCCTTTCTAGACCGTGATGTGGGTAGCCTTTGGCTTAATTCTTTCAAGCTATTGTGGGATATTGTTAAACCAGCATGGCTCCGAAGAAACCATCTCTTTACTTTGCATAGGGCTTATTACTCACCACAAAGGCTCTCAAAATTCTCCAAAGACGTACCGTTAGCTTGTGCGAAGTGTGGGGCAATAGCTGCCTTGGACTTACATATGTTTTGTGAATGTCCACTTTTATCTCTATTTTAGGACTCAATAAGTACTTCACTTTCAACTTCTATGGGCCGCCAAATCATGATAAATCCTGCACTCGTAATCTTCGGCGTTATGGAGGGGTTTATGGGCCCTTCTAAACATCTTCTTTTTCATTCCATCCTCCTGGCCAGGAGAGAAATATGCAAAAAATGGAAGGACTCCACACCACCCTCTTTTTCTGATTGACGGGCATCAATATTGCAGGTCACAAAGCTTGACTTAATTAGATTAGGTAATCCAAACAAAATAGCCTTTTGGTACCTTTTGAAGTGGGACCAACTTTGAACCGTATGTTTTTTTTTTTTCTTGGTTTTTTTTTTCTCCTCGGTCCAATGATTACACTGCCTTCGGTTTTCCTTTCCTCTGCTGGCATACCCAGACTAGTTAGATCCAGTGCTTAATTTGTGCCGGTGCTTGCCGGTGCGTAGCACCGGTACTTACTTATCAGGGCCGGGTCTATGCGCCTGCTGCTTGCATGTCACATTATTCTAATTATATTTTTGACTTGACTTCATTGATTAAATACTGTCTCCTCCTCACTGACTCACTCGGCACAGTGTTGTTCTCGACGTCTCCCATGACCGCCTGAGCCATTCAGATGGAATTGCCACTGCTGTCCTTAGGCGGTGGGCGGAAGACGGATATCTGCTTCGCCTTCCTGTATGGCTGAATTCCCATCAGGTTACTGTAGTCGGGCAGCAGAACCCCCGAGTATTATCTGGCGGAGTTAGGTGCGCAGGATAACACCATTTGACCATGGTGACACCAGGATTGACTCTCTTTTCTGGCACCAGCAGTGACACAGGTTGACACCTACCCAGAGATGTGTGCGGTTTTCTTTCTTCATTGGCAGAGCAGCACGCAAGGACCTTAGGTCACCAACAAACATTGAAGCTGCACATGGACAGTGGAAAGCAAACATCCTGCCTCGGGACCATAGTGTGCTATGTGTTCTTTTTTTGGCAGGGGGAGGGGGGTGGTGGATATGAGTTGTTAGGGAAACCTAACATTCACCCTAATGTTGACCACGATTCGGCCCTCGGTTCTCAGTGCCCCCCTTCCTGCTCCAGGCTGGGCTTGCACTGTCACAGGTGGGGAGGGGTGGGGGGAGGACGAGTGCTCCAGTGCACACACTGTGAAATGCACCTCCACAGGAGGTAAAGCGCACGCCCAAACCCCAGCCAGCACCCGTCTCTCATCCATGTACCACCCAAGCCGAACCTGCTTACTCTGCAAGTTGGAACGGGCCCTGAGGCCTGTCAAGAGGTAGAAAGCACTATAGAAATGGCACGGGCTTGTCACCCTTTTTGGGACTGGTCCGTAATATTTAACTGTGAATTTAAATTGGTGTCCCTCGCCCTGGTCTCTCTTCTGTCTGGACGGCTCAGCTGCATCCACCCCTTCCAGACCAGCAGATGAGGGTCTCTCCTTCTCTCACATCTGAGGATCAGGCTATCCTAAAAAGCCAAGAAGTGCTCCTCTGTGATTCCAATGCCCCGGCCGACTTCCAGGCGCTATATCAGACGCATTGTTGGCTGCATCGTTCCCCGGCACGCTTTTGCCCGCCCATGCGTTGCTGTAAGTGTTTTGATTAGCTGACCTGTACTTCATCGCGGGGCAGGCGGGCCCTGGAAAAGTCAAAAGATGTACTTCCGGTGGCTAACATTACTGAAGCGCGCTCTGCACGTGATTTTTGGCACAGAGAGCCCAGGGCAGCTCCGCTCTCTGCAGCAG
The DNA here is from genome assembly GCF_964261635.1 of Lissotriton helveticus. Taxonomy (NCBI): domain Eukaryota; kingdom Metazoa; phylum Chordata; class Amphibia; order Caudata; family Salamandridae; genus Lissotriton; species Lissotriton helveticus. The sequence continues at coordinate 452,311,307 of NC_136061.1, read as the reverse complement.
AAAGGTGAGTTCGTTTTTTTTATTAAGCAAAAATTTTCCTGTTAGTGTTAAATGAAAAATATAAATGCCGCCCAGGGGACATTGCCACTGGAATGCTCTATCGTAACATGCTAAAAGGTTTGTGGAAGTTGTGTTTAACTTTAAATTCGAATTTTCTTGCAGCAGCTTTTATATGTGGGAGTACATCCATGTTCTGCCTCTAGAAAAACCTTTATGTTGTTCAAATGCCCACGGTAATGGCGGCGCTGTTTAGAGAGTCAATGTAGACGTTCATCCCTAAGTGCCACAGCCATAGCATCGAAATTGTTGCTTGTTTTTTATCGGGTCATCATTACTAGTGGAAATATTGGCACTAGCCTGCTTTAATGACGTCTTGTCAAAGGTGCTGAGGGACATCTCTTTGATGTATTTATAGATGCGTTTAAGAATCTTTTTTACCCGTTGAGCAATTTTAGATTTAAACCCTCCTTTTAGAGCCTTGGCTGTATGTCAGTGTCAGTGTTTTTTTCACCTAACAAGTGTCCAATCTAAATGCGTGTGCGTGATGGAGCGCGTGACAGAGAAGGAAAACAAAAGTGAGGTGCGAATCAAATTACATTTCTAGAGCGGGACATGTAGAGCCATAACTAAACCAAAGCAAAACCAAAAGTGTCAGTTCAGAACAAAAATGTGGTTAGAACGAGAAAATAAATGTTTAAAGCACAGACAAAACTTGATTGCCCCATATTTTTTCACACATTTGTTGACTGCGGTTCCTGTATTGTTTTTGCGGAGTGCAGTCAACCCTTAAGCCCCCAAAATGAACATAAAATAACAATTACAGCAAAGCACTTAGAACTAAGGTGCTTCTTTTCAAAAGGTCAAGATTTGCGGCAACTTAGCATTTGTGCTGAACTGGTTGGTGTAGCGCCAAGTAATTGGTGGGTGGAGCCAGTAGAGGAAGTGGGTGGAGACGGAGAAAAGTAGATGTGGCCTCCGACAAACATTTGAGCACCTGCACTTCATATTTTACAAATTAAGCACTGGTTAGATCTTGTCCAGGTTGCAAATATTGCCCCTATGGCCTCTGAATGTGGGTCTTGGAGACTGTGACAGCACTGATTGGTAAGGCCGGTTGAAAAAGCAAGCCTTCCTATCCAGATTTCTGAGGCAGTATGTCGCTCTCTTTAGATTCTAACGGCACGACCAGGGTAGAAAATGAGGACCAAAAAACTAAAATCAGATTGAATCACCGTCGACTACCCAGCATAGAACTTTGGCGCTGTTGTGGTCAATTAATTTATCCCGAATTCTACATACCAACATTGTATATATTTAGCTTGTATTTTTGACCACATTGTAATTTTCCTGACGCCTTGCATGGTTCACACCGTAATTTTCCTGACGCCTTGCATGGTTCACACCGTTATTTTCCTGACGCCTTGCATGGTTCACACCGTTATTTTTCACCCCTGTGTCACTGCGCCGCTCACTATCAGTAGCACGGCCAGTGCCCACTTGTGTGTTATGGTCACTGAATATTGAATTGTACTGTAGTGCTGTCATAACTACTTACAAATAATACCTCCTTCACCTTGTCCTTTCTGTTGTGGTCGCCCTTTCTTTTGTTCTCCTACCATATGTTATGTTACGTTATGTTATCTCACTGTTTCATTGCCCTAGTCAATGATTTCCAGCTGAGACATTGTTGTATTGTACAAACTTTGCCCGGTCTCACCTGAGTCATCGGGTTTACTGCCGTAATTGTTTCTGTGTCGCAGACAGGGCAAGATATCTCTGCCACAACGGGGTGCCTTCAAAAGAATGTGCACTTACCCTCCGATCCTTTCAAACAGAAAGTGCACGTGGAAGGCTATCAGGTGTTGTGAAACTGTCTTAGACTAGAGCCCAGCCACGAGCGCGCGAGATTCCACTGTGTGCAAATGATCCATTCCTCCAACGTCAGTCCCTTTAAACGATAGCAGCACTACAGAATTAAGCCATAAGACTCCCAGTGGCAAACATCTCCTGCCCCTGCATCGTTGGGGTAACACGGATACTTCCACACAAAGAGCAGTGCCGTCATGCTCCATATACCGAGACGCAACACAGGGCTCTCATAACTGCCTATGCTCCTCACGTCAATTGCTGTTACCGGTGTCACGACAGGCGGCTGGCGATCGTCAGCAAAATACAGCACGATATCAAGCTGAAACCCTAATTTATTTTTCAACAGTAAATGGCCTGATTCTCCCTTCACCAGCCTTGGGACAACTGACTCTGGTCTTATCATGCTACCACAACATTCCCCCCCAGAACCTCAGTATGTCGTACTGAGGTACTACATTACAACATTACAACATGAGCCTTAAAATAACAGTGTATGCAGGGGACAGCGAGTCTAAGTGCATGAACATATGCTGCCACCAGATATCCAACTCAGACAGCTCTTTTTCTCTCCTACACCCTCAAGAAGTCAACAGCCATTTCCCACATAACACTTAAAGAGCCCTAGTAGGGACAGAAAACGAAAGAGGGGTGATCATATAGCTATGTTGCCTATTGCAAGATGGTTTATGTGTGTTTCCGGTACTTTGGATTGATGTTAGGCCAGCATTCATGAGCAGGGGAGAGGGACTGTGGCTTCCACATGGGTGCCACACACAACAAAGAAAAGCAGTATTTTCAAGTAAAGCACCCGATCCTACCACGATCCATTCGGTGGTATATGCCCTTCAGTAATAACATGCTGAAAGAATGATTTCTTTGTTTTCTTCTACCCTCCTGTTGAACTTGGCCCTTTTTGCAGGGTCATCCCTGAACATTTTGCCTTCCTCCTGTATTTTGTCTGAGCTGTTTTTGTTGGTTTTATGACTCTGGGCACATTACCACTGCTGATCAGTGCTAAAGTGCATATGCTCTCCCTACTGTAAATTGATATATGGATTAGTGACTCCATGATTGACTGGTTCGGTTTACTTGTCAGACCCTAGTACAGTGCACTGAGTATGCCCAGGGCTTGCAAAATCCAAATGCTGCTGGTGGGCTTGCAGCACTGGTTGTGCCACCCACAGACGCAGCCTTGTAAAATGTGTCTCAGGTTTGCCATTGCAGAGTCTGTGTGCAGTCTGGTACTGCCATGCTGACTGGGCAAGTGCATCCACTTGCCAGTCCCTAAACATTCCATTTTCTTCATATCAGACACCCTTATGGTAGGCCCAAGGGCAGGGTGCATTGTAAGTATAAGGTAGGACAAGCCTTGTGTGGCATGTCCTAATAGTGAATTACAGCCATTTTCGTTTTTCACTATTGCAAGGCAAACTGTTCCCCATAGGCCAGAATGGGCAGTTTGATTAGTACATCTTAACATCCTACTGACTCAGGGAACTAGGTAGAAATTCGAGTTTAGTATGCCTGAACTCAGAATGATAAAATACATCTTTTAGTGAAGTTTATTTTAACATTTTGTGTTTGAAAATACCACTTTTAGAAAGTAGGTATTTTCTTGTCTAACCATCCAAGCCTGCCTCTGCTAGGTTGTGTATTCCTTGTCTGAAGTTTGAGTGACAGGGGCGATGGGATTCCAGGAGACAGGGTGAGTCAGCACAGTGCTGAATAGAGAGATCTACATGCAGGTGGTGGGAGGAGTTGCACCTGGGACCTGAATAGGGCTGTGCCGTCCCTCCACAATGCTGGCTCCACCTCCTGTGGTGCATCTGATGTGTGGGCCCTGCACTGTGAAAGGAAAGAAGGAGTCATGTAAAAAGAGTGCTCCAGGACTGACCAGAACTGGTTTGAACTAGGCAAAGGCCTCTCTGCCTTCGAATTAAAAAGAGAAACTGTGTATAAAAGAGGGGACCCAGACCCCAGAAAATTAGATCACTACTGGGAAACAAGAAGAAATCTTTGCTGAGGAGAGGAACCAGAGAGACTGAGGAGAGACTATCCCTAAGCTGAATTGCTGCTTGGAGGATTGGCCTGCAGTGGTTGCCTGACTGCCAAAGAGAGGAGAGAGGAACTTTGTGTGTACTTTCATCAACTTGTGAAGGATCTCCAAGGGCTTGAGAAAGAGCTTGCCTCCTGCTGAAGTCTCAAGGACAACATACTTCAACCCCCAGCTCCCCAAGAGTTCTTTGGAAGTGCCTGCAGTTGTGTTGGGCTTTCTGAGGGACTGCGTGTCGCAAGGAGCTGGAAGTGCGACTCACAAAGAAGAAGCGTGTCGCCACCGCAGCCGCTGCCGTTGCATCACTGAACAAGGATGACGCCGCTGTAGCTGTCGCATCACATCACAGAAGCATCTCACATTACCGGAGAAGAGTGTCGCCGCCGCAGCCACTGTCGTCGCATCACTGAACAAGGATGACACCGCTGTAGCTGTCGCATCGCATCGCAGAAGCGTATCGCATCACCGGAGTAGAGTGCCGCAGCCGGTGTCGTTGCATCACTGAACAAGGGTGTCTCCCCTGCAGTTGGTGCACCCCCTCGCCAGAGCATCCCGCATCACCAGAGAAGCGTGTCGCAGGGCCTGTCGCGGCTCAGAAGAATCGTTGAGTCGCCACATGGCTGTCGGGTGTGCAGGCATCGTGTCGCATCAAGGAGAAGACGCCATCATCGTTTTAATTGCACCCGATCTTCATCGCAACATGGCGTTGCGAGCCGCATCACCACGAAAGAGCAGTAAGAAACCGATGAATCACTGTCACTGCGAGTAAGGGACCGACACATCACCTTCCCTGCAACACTTTTGTTGTAAAGTGTTATGCATCCCAAGGTACATTGACTCAAAGTGTTGCATTTTAACATCTAAAGAGAACTATGCTAATTCTACCATTTTAAGTACAGTATTGTGGATTTTTGTCGTTTGTGGTCTTGTGTTAAATCTATATAAAGAATACTTATTTTTATACTATAACTTGTGTGATGTCCATCTGTAGTGTTGTCACTGGGTTAGTGTATGTGTTCACAAATGCTTTACATACTGCCTATGAGATAAGCCTGCCTGCTTGTGCCTAGCTACCATGGGGGTGAGCAGGGGTTATTTTAGGAGTGTACCCCCTTACCCTAACTAGATGCAAGGGTCCCTATTTGTCACAGGTACCTACATATGCTGACTAGAGACCCCCAAATCTAACACCTCCTATAAATGGTTTCTATGGAAATAAAAATTAACTATGTTTAGAAAGGTGGTTATATTTGAGTGGACATTCACATTTTAAAAGTCAAAAGTATTACAGTGCAAACAATTCTTTGTTTAACCTCAAAAGATTTGGCAGTTGTTCTCGAGATACTAGACAACATTTGCTTTCCAGATCTCAGTTTTCTTTTAAATACATGTGTTTCTTTGAAAACTAAAATGGCATTCATTTTGGTAGATTGATGCTATTTTTTAGTGCCTCTGTATAAATGCACAAAGTCTCTTGCACTCATTCTTGCTGGGGCTACCTTATATGCTCACTGACTCCAGGACAGACCCTTCAAATGTATATGGGGTGGTGACTCAAGAACACTCAAGCAGTTCTATCCTATGAATGTGTGTGTACATCAGGCGTGCTTGGGAAACAACAGCTGCGTTCCATTTGTGGAAAATGACCACAATTAGGTATATATAAGCGGCGTTCATTCATGTTCACCACAGCCACTGTTGAAAGTAAAGTGAGAATCGTGAAACAGTGGCCACGCCATCTTGTCCCTTTTAGGCCCCATCATGCGCGTAAGTGGCAGCCATTTTGTGTGTCGTGGCCTCTCTGCCCACTGCCAATAGCCTGCGCGTCTCTCCCCCACACTCCCCGGCCTCGAAAGCATTCCCCCGCGCCCCGACAGCCCCCGGTCTCTCCTGCTTGGGCCATAAGCGCACCTCTAACGCAACCTTGTCTCCGAGCCACATCCCGTGCTGAACCCCCTCACTCTTTCATCTCATTCAAAGAACAGGCCCTTTTGATAACCTCTTCCTCCCTGCCCGATTGTCCGGCCTGATCCCAGGCCATCACCTAGCCCAACAGATGCAGTTTATTGCCCCCTACAGTAGGACCTCGCCTCACATCAAAGGAGCGGGGATTAATCAATGCTTTCGCACCCCGAAGATCCGACTGATCACACACATCCCCGTTCCCAGCGGAATGCCCTGCTGCTCGATAACCACCACATGCTGAGATCGGGGTGGGAACTCTACTGTAGATATGTGTGGGAACGGGCCTGGCCCGGGGATTCCGAGGATGTTTTTTCTGTCCTTCAAAGAAACATTACTGATGCCATAAATGTAATAAAGCCATAAACTTGTGTATAAGAGGCCAGGCCTCAGAGATGCGGTTAGAGCACCTCGAGAAGATACCCTGTTGTCTGATTTGACGTGTTCTGCTCCGTCGGAATAAACTCCTGTTTCCTGCCTTCTGTCTCCAGCGCCTGCCTCTTTGTTTGGTAATCTCGAATGGTATGAGAGGCGGCTAACGCCGGGCAAATACTGAAGGGTTCTTGGTCGAACATTCGGCCCTTACCTTTTAACAATTGGCGCCCAACGTGGGGCCCATCAGCGACACGTGGATCCAGTGGGAGAGGTCCCAATGACAGAGTGAACGACTGCAACGATCGGGAAGTGCACCTGCCCGATAGACCCTCGTCTGGCAGCCGATCATCCGAACTTCACTGGTTCCGAGCAGACCCTTCTCGAGTGATCTACGGTCCTGACTGGGAACCATCAGGAGTGCCACAGCAATTACGGAGAATAGAGGACGATCAGGTGCTGGAAGCGGAAGACGAGAAACTGTCCATAAGGTCCGGGTAAGGTCGTGTAACACGACAAATTGGGAATTGATTGTTTGATTGTTTGAAAATACTAGTATTACTCATTTGATTGTTTCTGAGAGATTCTCTATTTGCAAACAAGCACAGAGTCGCAATACTCTGTTTAGTCTTTGCAGATAGTGAAGGGTAGGTAACGCAGGCCTTTGCCCCCATTGTAATCCGTCGTGCCTGCTTCCCTCTCCATTTGATTGATTGTTATCCAAGCATTTACTGTTTTGGAATTGGTTCTCTTCGGATCATTCTCTATTTGCAAACAAGCACAGAGTCGCAATACTCTGTTTAGTCTTTGCAGATAGTGAAGGATAGGTAACGCAGGCTTTTGCCCCCATTGTAATCCGTCGTGCCTATTTTTATCCCTCATTTGATTGATTGTTTATCCGAACATTGATCGTTCGGAATTGTTCTCTTTGGATCATTCTCTATTTGCAAACAAGCACAGAGTCGCAATACTCTGTTTAGTCTTTGCAGATAGTGAAGGATAGGTAACGCAGGCTTTTGCCCCCATTGTAATCCGTCGTGCCTATTTTTATCCCTCATTTGATTGATTGTTTGTCCGAGCATTGACTGTTTGGAATTGGTTCTCTCTTTGGGTATTCCCTATTTGCGAATACTGTAGAATAGAAATATTCTGCCTAGTCTCCGCACAGTAGTGAAGGATAGGTAGTGCAGACTTTTGTCCCCATTGTAACCCGTCATGCCTATCTTCTCCCCATTGTTTAGTAGTGGTTCAGCCCGGACCGTTATTAGAGGTAGATCATCCGGCTCCACCGGAGGACACCCCTAATAAAAAGGATATATATATATAAATACGGATTAGCCGCTGTATCATGCTAGCAAACTATAACTTAAAAATCGTTAGGGAAAACAAAAGGAATCGAGCAAAATCAGTAGGCCACTGATGGGATCTTTTTGACCCCGCTAAAATAGAAACATTAGGAACAACCCCTCATGAGAAATATGAAACTAGTGAGAAGAACCGAGCTCGACGCCATGATGGCTGCAAGACAGCTCGGCTCCGCCGCCCACCCCGCCCAAATAACGACAAACCCTATGCAAATATTATAAATATATACAACACTCCAGCAAAGTAACATGTTAAAACTTTTTATTAAACAACTATTTACATGACAAACGGCTGCAACAACAAACCCAACGCATTCGCCGTCTGCTTAACGCTGTTCCTGTCCCGCCTTCAATGTTGGGCTACTTTGGGCTGCTTTTTGGTTGGTTTTGGGCTATAGAAAAGTCTACAAAAGCCATCAGCCGGCGAGGTAGCGTCGGTGGTGGCCCGTTGTGCGAATAGGCCGGAGGCTACCCAACGCGCCAAGACCCGTCCCCGGATCATCCAGAGGTGATGTCCAGCAAGTTGTGTGCGGGGATGCCTTGCTGATGGCTCCCCCCTTTGTTGCCTGGTCCAGCCATCTCGTATACCTGCGCCAGGAGATGGCGTGGGGCGCCCGCAGATGGCGTGGGGCGCCCGCGGAGAGGCGGCGCAGACAGCCACCTCTCCCCCGCCCCCCCCCAGGTGGAGGTTCCTCTCCTGCACCAAGACTGCCATTAGCGTTCCACCCGCGGGCCCCCCCATGGCTGGCTGACCGGGAGGGGCCGCTCCGGTGGCCATGGTGAAGGGCAGCTGCTGGGGGGGCTCTCAAGATGGCAGCCGACACCCCGGATTTGGGCCTGGTCCACTAGGATGGCTCTGGGCTAACATGAAACTCGGATGCTTGCCTGCTCGGGCATGAGCCCCACTCTTGAAGACGTCCTCTCAGTTTTAAATTTTCTACGAGAGTCATTGGCCCTCGACTCCCGCGGGCTTCCGGTGGGGGCAACCGCCACTGTTGCTCGACTATTCCCCATGGATATGCCGCTACCCCGGACGACCGCCGCCTTATCCACATCTGGTGCCGAAGGAAAGACTGATTCAACGCATCTGTGGTGGGATACGCCTGCTGTCCCGCTCTCCGGAGTGGCCACAACGTCGTCACAAGATGGTGGTGCTCTCATGCTGACACCAGCTTTTGTCCGAATTACTAAGAGACACTGTAAGACTGCCAACTCGATCAGTTCCGGTGGGACCTCAGCGTGACCGGGTAGGGAAGATTTTGCCTTCCTCGCCTTTAAGTCGCGGTTCATGTCGCCTGTCCCTTCTGCTGGCGTTAACGGAATTTTTTGAACTGCCGAAAGGGATTCTGGTCCGGCCGCTAGTTATTGGAGGCATTCGAACTATACTCTGGACCCGCCTGGCCTCGACCAAAATGGCGCCAGTATGGGCGGGACTTGCAACTCCTTATGACGATTCTAGTTACTTAGCCTTGATGTTATGGGGGATGTATGCGGTCTTTGTGCACATGGCGGGTGGGGAAGTGTACTGACTGAGCATGCGGACAACCCTATTGATGTCGGGTTTATTTACTATTGATTATTGTATTATTAAAAGCTCCGAAGTAATGTTACTTATGATACTCGCCCATGGTATGCGTATGAACGATTTTATTGTAACTGATCTTGTTATACTTTCAATTATAAAATCAACCTTCACTGATCCTGCAACCGTTTGTCATGTTTAGTTTTTTCCAATTAAATGGCTCGCTCGTTACGTACTCCTATACTACAGTGTAACCTCTCCTTACCTCATGCGTTTCCCGTCTGCCCCGTGGCCGTCCTGTATGGTTGGAGGCCCGTATTTGAATGCTGACATTTTTACAATCAAGGTTTTAAAAGAAAAATATATGGAACTAGCATCGTAACAGTCATTTAGATTGATAGGGTTGTTTTTTAAAATACCATGCTCTGCGAACAGGAACGACCCTATACTATCGTGAACCTATTCTTTTCCTCGAATGAAAACATGAATCCGTCACTCCCCCCCCCCCTTATACTGAATATCCCTGGCCTTTGACCCTCTCCTACACGCGGTCTGTGCTACTGCCCTCGGGCGATCTATGTAATGAACAGACTACCATTGGTTATCTTTGCCGCACTACCAGTTCCTCTGGGCTTCAATTCCGAGACATAAGGGACTGCATCCCAGAGAAACAAGTCAAGTACGTGGTAGGTAAACACATTTTCGTGTTTATGCGCGCTGATGTGCTTTGAATGCTGCACCCCCCTTCTTTTTCTTTTTGCAGGTTACATCGGAATTTCAGCTGAAGTATGGAGAAGACCTAAAACCGCATCGTGTTCCACGTGAGGAAAATAGGCTAGCTCTGTGAGACGGTATATTATATGTAGGAGTTATCTCTGGGAGCGTGAAAAATTGTATGGTATGAATGTGCGCATGGGCCCTGATTTGTACGGTATGAATGCGTATGTGTGGCGCACGTCTGGGTCAATAAAAGAATGCTTTTTGTATGATTGAGGCGTTGATCGAACGGTTAATGGGATAGGAAAATTAAGCCCGAACATGGTACCCGCATGTGAAAGACGAATAAAAATATAGCACTTACATTTACTTAGGAACGACTCTCTCTGGAGCTAGCGAATGGGAGAGTGGCCTACACCAGAAACTCGAAGGCTTATTTCAGTACGACGAACCCGACCCCAACCGATATCCCAAATGTACACCCAAAATAATGCGCACCAATGAGTCAATTTATGTGCTGACTAAATAAGAAAAGTTAAAGAGTACCCCGGGTTGGGGTTCATCCGAAATCCCCCTCAGCCCAGATATTAGGGATATTGTTATTTTTTTAGATTTACCCCTTCTTCTTCCACCCTCATAGAAAAGTCAGATTTGAACCATCACACGTCCGACTGACACCCCTCCTTTACCTCAGCTTGGATCATCATTTGCTAGATGTTGGTAGACCCCACCGTGAGTATAAGCACGACTGGACTAGTGTCCGACCAATTAAAAAGGAGTAAGTATTTTTGAAGCGAGGTTACCAACAAAAATTGTCTACTATTAGGAAGGAAGGAGAACAAAGAGCTAGACCCCCAGAATTAATTAAAGGGAATACTGAGAATACGCAACATGCATGACAAAGTCCTTTTGCCCAAAATAGCTCTGTGTTCTGTCTTAGGTTTCCGTACGTGATGTCTGTACTGTCGCACCCTATCTGGTATTTGTGTGTACGTAAACTATGAATTTATGTTTTCCCTCAGCTTGTGTTTTATACGTGAAACCGACCCGTACTGTTCTATATGTGTGTGCACTGAATAACCTATTATTATACACGTCTCTCTCTCTCTCTCTTTATGTTGTATGTGTACTAATAGCCTATTTGGTGCACACGACGCTCTCTCCCTCTGAGGGTTCCCTTGCTCCCTTTTGAATAAATGACGACACTGTACCTCACCGGCACAGGTATAATTGGCTTTAGACACGACAGTGTTTGAACAAATTGACAGAAACAAAACTATCGAATTTTGCCATATTACTACCTCTCCTTTCTGTAAAATGATGGAACTTAATTGGCTGAGAAAGAAAGGACAGGTAAGACGACTAATGTCCCCTAATCTGACCCTAAAAGGGAACTATATGTCAGTGGCTTTTGTTTTAGTGCTCTAGTAACTCCACCCTCATCATTCGGGTTACCACCGCCCATTGCACTTAAATAAAATGTCCGAAACGTCCCCGTTTTCCCAGAATGGTCCCAGTTCTGTAACCAGCCGTCCCAGAAAATCTCAAAGACTGTAGCTGATGACCTTGTTTTTAAAGATAAATCGTCCAAAAACTGATAAAGTTAGCCGTTGCTGTCAGAAAAGAAAAAATGCTTAGCGAATGTCCTTCCCTGGAAAAGGTAGCTGTAAGCCCATGATAATAAGCACTTCACACTTTTTATGAATTAGCAGACTTTGAAGAAAAATATAGCTCAACAGGATTTGTTTTAGAAAAACACAAGTCTCTACTGGGGGAGCCGGTCTGACTTCGATGAACCATGTAATTGTTGGATATCAGACTTCTTGCCCCGTTCGCGAATATAACAGGAATAAACACCAGACAGACATGATGTTTGAAAATAGAAAGATACTTGCAGACCTGCACAACAGCAATGATGCATGAGTTAACAGCATACACCGATGTAAGGATTACTAAGCATCCACCCTATCGTGACCAATAAACGTTTCCCCAACTACTTGGGGTTGGGAGAGAAATTAAAGTGTGTAAACATCTTCCCCTGCCAGTTCTCTAAAAACTTGTTTTTTTGTACTCATTTAAAGATAACGTGCGGTCGTCGGAGGAGAGGGGCCGGATGTGACGCGCAGCCTGGCTGCAGATCGGGGAATATCTATGACCTCGACCAAGGTGGAGCCACAGAGCAAAGAGTTGCGGGACAAGGCACCATTCTCAACGTGGGAAGTGAAGGAAAGAAGGGCTGTCCAGAAGCCCCCTGCATGTTGATGAGCTCGTGCCGAAAGTCCCAGCCCATTGTGCCCGATCGATGGGCCCACTTGCTTGAAATTTCTGCCCTCCTTGGTCCGTTTCAGATCTGATCCCACTCCACCCTCTTTTCCCTCGGCCTCGCAAAGCACGCCCCCATCACCCCTTTTTCCATATGGAGTTTTTTAACTTGACTTAAAGAAGAAACACAGCCCAAAAGATAGAATAGAGTTTGTCCCGAAAGAAGAACGGGATACGGGTACCCCGACTAAAGTATCTATGGTAGATTAGTTAGGTAACAGGACAAACAGGACTGTGGTCCTAGAGCAAAGAGTGGCCACACCCTGCAACGCGATATCTGAATCCGAGCTGGACGCATAGCTCCATCGCCGGTGCTCAACAGTGCCAAAGAAAGAAGAAAAACAATGAGAGCTTACCAGTGATGGCTCGCTGTAATAAGACACTGGAAAGACTAACCTTTTTTTTTAACATTTCCACCCCTTGACTGTCCCGTATATTAAGTTGAATTCCTCTCCCAACCGTTTTGTATTGATTATCACCCAATCGAACTTTCGAAACCTTACATCGGTCACTTTTCAACTGTACATGAATAACTAAGAAGGCGTTAACTCTGTATCTTGATGATTGTAGAACACCAGTTATGCACATGAACATGCTGTCTAGTTTTGACCCCCCTGGAGTCCAGACCTCAAGTGATAATAACCCTTATCCTGCCAGAACATTTTTGTATGACATCATGTTTGTATTCGGACGAATCTCCTACATCGTCTAAAGTAATGTCCCCGCCTCCAAGGTCTAACGTATGGCGCAGCTAAATGTAATTTTGTATGCACTGTCTCCCCGCCCATCACATTGACTACATATGGTTATGTACGATTCTGCACGCATTGATAGCAGAATTATTTTCATCTGCCTGTAATGCATATGGGCTGCCAAAGCGAATTGTATAACTAATGTCGGCCTGTACATCCTCACCTATGACATGAACAGGAATGAACTAACTTATGATAAAAACTGGGGACTGTGGAAAATGACCAAAATTAGGTATATATAAGCGGCGTTCATTCATGTTCACCACAGCCACTGTTGAAAGTAAAGTGAGAATCGTGAAACAGTGGCCACGCTATCTTGTCCCTTTTAGGCCCCATCATGCGCGTAAGTGGCAGCCATTTTGTTTGTCGTGGCCTCTGCCCACTGCCAATAGCCTGCGCGTCTCTCCCCCTCACTCCCCGGCCTCGCAAGCATTCCCCCGCGCCCCGACAGCCCCCGGTCTCTCCTGCTTGGGCCATAAGCGCACCTCTAACGCAACCTTGTCTCCGAGCCACACCCCGTGCTGAACCCCCTCACTCTTTCATCTCATTCAAAGAACAGGCCCTTTTGATAACCTCTTCCTCCCTGCCCGATTGTCCGGCCTGATCCCAGGCCATCACCTAGCCCAACAGATGCAGTTTATTGCCCCCTACAGTAGGACCTCGCCTCACATCAAAGGAGCGGGGATTAATCAATGCTTTCGCACCCCGAAGATCCGACTGATCACACACATCCCCGTTCCCAGCGGAATGCCCTGCTGCTCGATAACCACCACATGCTGAGATCGGGGTGGGAACTCTACTGTAGATATGTGTGGGAACGGGCCTGGCCCGGGGATTCTGAGGATGTTTTTTCTGTCCTTCAAAGAAACATTACTGATGCCATAAATGTAATAAAGCCATAAACTTGTGTATAAGAGGCCAGGCCTCAGAGATGCGGTTAGAGCACCTCGAGAAGATACCCTGTTGTCTGATTTGACGTGTTCTGCTCCATCGGAATAAACTCCTGTTTCCTGCCTTCTGTCTCCAGCGCCTGCCTCTTTGTTTGGTAATCTCGAATGGTATGAAAGGCGGCTAACGCCGGGCAAATACTGAAGGGTTCTTGGTCGAACATTCGGCCCTTACCTTTTAACACATTCTCTATTTCATTAAACTGATACTTCTAGTTTGGGCAGCTAAGATTTTTTAACCTGTGCCAATCCGAACTAATTTTTTTCTGCTCAGCTGAAGGAAAATTATAAATCAGCTGTGTTTAAGTATGTGAATACAGAGGAATATCTGGGCAGCTAATGTGCCCTTGTGCGGTTACAGGGTGTAACTTTGGCTTGGACTTCAGGATCAAAACAAGAAATATTATGAGAGTCCCATGGAGGTGAAAAGCACCAGACACAGTTGCATGTAGGCGAGAAAGAAGCAAATAAAAAGCTGTGGTATTTATTTGGTAAACACACCAAGAAGATGAATGGAGTGCTGAAACATTTGAACCACCCACCCACAGTCACAGAACTTGGTTTAATCCATTGTGCTTTTGTTCTCTATGCCAACTCAGTTATGACACAGCCATACACAAATCAGTCTTAACCCTGTTCCTCATGGGAACAGTCCATCGAAAACTGGTCAAGAATGATTTGCATATGGCTGGGTGTGAACTGGAGTGGTGAAGTCAGCTAAAGAACAATGATTGATACAACCCAGATCTAGTGGTACAAAAGGGGGTGGTGATGGACGGAGCATCTGAACCAATCAAACACTAACACCCAGTCAAAAGATCTGGGTTTAATCCATCACCGTTCTTTAGCCCACTCTGCCACCCCAGTTCAGACATGGCTATATGCAAATCAGTCTGACCCTGTGCCTCATGGGAACAGTTCAGCCCGAACTGCCAAGCCATGCCTTCCCTGGACCGGAAACAAGCTTCAGAGGACCGGTTTCTGGCATTACAGACTTCTTCAGCCCTGCTTGCTTGAACCCAGATTTCGGACTGGTGTGAGTGTCTGAAAATGTTCAGCGCATCGTCCATGATCTCCTTGTGTTTGCTTTGTTCACCCGAAGTTAGCAGGGTATGCCCAGACATGAGTCCCTTGCTCACTTTGCCGGTCCAAGGATGATTGTTTTCAGTGCAGGGAAGACCTGACTTAGCAGATCGGGCTGGACTGCTCTCATGAGGTACAGGGTCAAGACTGATTTGCATATGGCTGGGTCTTAACTGGGGTTATCTAAGTGAGCTAAAGAACAATGATGGATTTCACCCAGATCTGTCAATAGGGGTGAGTGTCTGGAAAGTTTCAGCGCTCTGTCCATCATCTCCTTGTGATTTCTTTGTTCACCCTTAGTTGGCAAGGTATGCCCAGACGTGAGTACCTTGCTCACTTTGCCACTGGATTCAAAGCTAGCCTGTCTGATGAGGGGTGTTACCCCAAAACCGGTCTCAGGATGCTTGTTTCCGGTCCGAAGTGCGCTAAAGAATGATGATGGATTCAACCCAGATCTGTGACTGAGGGGTGAGTGTCTGAAAACTTTCAGCGCTCCGTCCATCATCTCCTTGTGTTTGCTGTGTTTATTTGGTAGCCATAGTCTCGCTTTGGGCAGAAAGCAGAGGTCCCCTTGATGAGTCTCTCTAATTGATGAACAACCCCAGTCGACCTCCTTCTTAATCAGGCTGGTACTCAATGAAATGTATCACATAGACCACTCACACGTTGAATGGTTCAAAAAGACTACGAACTAGAAGTGGCT
The DNA here is from genome assembly GCF_964261635.1 of Lissotriton helveticus. Lineage (NCBI taxonomy): Eukaryota > Metazoa > Chordata > Amphibia > Caudata > Salamandridae > Lissotriton > Lissotriton helveticus. Next base: position 452,295,641 of record NC_136061.1, on the reverse strand, counting down.
TATCAAGAACACAACCCCATCATCTTTACAAGGAAATAACAGGCCAATCCTGCATGTGTGCATCATGTTGCTCACTTCCTAATATTAAGCTTTTTTTTACAGTATGTATAAGAAATAGAAAAAGGTCTTCTGAAGTGCTGGCATTTGTTTAAATGGGGAAAGGAGCTGAAGGACCAAGGTGTCATGCAACTGGTAACTACTTCATCTTCAGAGGTGCTAATGAGGAGAAATGTGAGGATGTGCACTGAAACAGCAATGGAAAATCCTGGGTCTAGCATGTCCAGATGCCCCTAAGTGGCACTATTGAATCGCTATTTAAGAATTGCAAAACACCATGTATGTAGGATTTGCAAATAAGTTTGTGAATCCCACATATTCCTTAATTTTGAATTACAAATTGCGAATCGCAATTAAGGAATACCTCCCCATTCATTCCTATGGGCCGTTAGGCACATAGGAATGGGGCCCATAGGAATGAATGAAAGACATTCTCAATTTGCGATTCTCAATTAGAGAATTGCAAATTGAGAATGCAATTTCAAGGGTGCCAGGGTGTCAAAAGGACATTGTGTTGCATCCCTGAAATGTGCATGTGTGCACATGTGGCACACATACATTCACCAAGGGCATGTATGTGCGCCACATGTCATTTTGAAAAATGCAAGAAAGTGCATTTTTTAAAGAAATCGCAAATTACCACTAACTTGCAGTTAGTGGTAATTTGCGATTCCTTATGGCCAAATTGCACTTTTTCTGGGCCTCTTACATTACATTTAAAGAATCGCAATTTGCGATTCCTTAAATGCAATCGCAAAATAGGGAATCGCATATTTGCGATTCGTTATTTTGCGAGGCTGTTCTCCATTCATACATTCAACTTAGCTAAATTGCAACCTCAAAAGCCGAAATTCTGCGAATGTTGGCGTTTGTGATCGCAATTTTGAATGATACATATGGCCCTTAGTCACTAAAAAGTGTTTATTTTTAAAAAAGTCACATCCCCGGTTTGCTACATTAGACATTTTTCCATTTTGGTGTCATTTAAATCATAAAAATATTTCCGATTTTTATGAATTGTGTGTTGTGTCTTACGTATGTAACGTATTGCTGTTTTTTAATTGCTTTAAAACTTGTCTCCTAAGTTAAGCCTGCCTATTCGCAGCCAGCTTCCAAGTGCTGAGCAAGGGAATAATTTATTGAGACCTTGACTGGACTTTATATTTTGATTATGGCCTTTTTACTAGTGGTAGGTACCTACCTACATCTAATAAGTAAGTAGTGAGGATCTTTATTTTCAACTGTTGAGGGGAGGAAAAATACACTTTGAAATCAAGTTATTTTAAGCTTTATTAATACAATCGAAACAAAGGTACTACCTACAGTAGTTTACAAATATCCCATTCTTCTGAAGGAACCAACCCTGGGGCTCATGGCTCCCCAGTCGGTGTATCTCCTGTACTCCCCAGGCCTCAGGTAGTATTGACGTCCTCTATAGTTGGGCTCTTCATAAAAAATCCAGTGCCCTTCAAACACATTACAGGACTGGATGTCATTGAAGTGGAATCGGTCATAGACATTTGGGCAGTCATCTGTGAAGTCCATCATCTGCCCTTCGAAGTCACTTTCCTCATACAGCCTGATCCGGAAGGTGCCACGGTACTGTGAAAGTGAAAAGAAAAGAAGAGATGCAAAAGATACATTTTTAGATCAACATGGCATACCACTGGAATATCGAGTTTTAAAATATCATGATGGCAAAATATCAGGTCCTTAATAACTGCTATTAAATTATTGTGATAGTATGAAGGTAAGTATATACCAGTAAGCATAGATTAGATACTCTTTGATTCACACATATGTATTTTGACAATATAGGTTACCTTAAAGATAACATAGATGTAAAGTTAAGAATTGTACATCTATGTACCTTATATTCATGACATTTAGGTTCCCAATATTCAGGCCAAGATATTTCCACACATCAATATATTTTTTTACTCAATATTTTGACATACAACTTATCCACTTACAAAACACGTGTTTTTGACTAAAATGGTATTGAAACACCCTGAATATATTTAATCAGTATTTATACAGAATGTTATTTCACGTCTCATTCTGAAAAGGAAACTGTATTATATTCTTTTCATCAAACAGAAAGATAGCTTGACAGCAAACACTATAAAGATATGTTTTACCAGAAGATTAATTATCTAACTGGAGTTAGGTCTTCTCTTACCAAAAGCAGATAAATTAAGAATGGATAACAAGGGGACACATTACATAAGGTAGGATACCTGCACCCCATTGATTGTAGGTATGTCTAAACTGCTTTTTCAAGGTTTCCACGGTGCTACCAATCATTATATGGACTATGCTGAGAATTCTTTAGATTCATTGACTATTCTGAAGACTGGCTTCTGGTGATAGAGACCCTGCATTGTAAATTAAGCACTGCATTTCAAATGTGTGGTTTACAATATGATGATCTGGACCACCCAAACTGCCTAGTGTGGTGTTGCTTCTTTGCTCTCTGCTACCTTACTCTGACCCACACAAAATTAAATGCAAGACAATCACACATGACTTTCATTTAGCAAACAACATCCATATAGTTAAAATGATGGTAAAAGGAATATTGGTGATAATGATGACAGACCTATAAATAATGTTGCTAATCAAGGAAAGGGATGTTATGCTGCCCTTAGTGATGCAATCCAGCCTATTCTGAGATAATATTAATGATGCGGATTTTCCATCCACTGTATTGGACGTGTCATAGGCTGTAATGCACTTGTAATATGATGGATGGGATATCTATCATGTTTGTGATGGATGGGATAGCTGCATGTTTGTGATTGAGTATCCCATCTGTCAAACTCTAAATACGTGCCATGGTGTTGATCACACAAGAGTCAAGTTCACAGACAATTTAAACCATGCCTTAGCAGTGTTAAGTATTAAACTTGCACCTCATTTCAGGAAGGAGTACAATATTGTGTCTTGTAGGAAGGAAATACAGACTTCATTGTACCTAGCTGCAACATGTGCCTTCAATGCCCATACAAGTTGCTGTAACAACTAAAGGTGTCCTGGCCCAGCTACTCTTTCCATTCTACTAGGGAGCACTTCACACTTGAGACTGGACAGGAAAGAGTCAGAGAGGCAAATATATGCCATCAATTTGTTTGTTGTATATTTAAAAATCATGTTAGCACAGTCAGAATACAGACCTCTCAGTATATATGTGAGATGTTGGCTACACACAATCTTTACAATTTATTCCTGCATGCTTTCAAAGGTTTTTCATAAATAGTTGCTATGATTTATTTACTCACAAAATCAAACCTGTATTAGATAATACCTGCCCAACACACTGTAAATCGACTCAGGTCTGATCATATTATACAAAATTAACAATTTAATGCTGTTCTATAGTGCATCTCTGTGGGACTTGGCCTTTTTGGCTAAAGTTCCCTAAACATTTTGCTTTCCCCCTAGACCGTTTTTCTGACAGAGTTGCCAATTTAGATGCTTTGGGTACTTTGCCACTGCTGATCAGTGTCAAAGTACAAGTGTTCCCTGTGTAAATTGTAATGGTAATTGGTTGGCCATGATTGGTATGTTTGCCTTACTAGTAAAGCTCCTAGTGATGTGCATTGTATGTGCCAGGGCTAGTAATGCAAAGGCGCGCGGAGAAGGAAACTCCGGCCTGCAGTGTAGCGCCTGCGTGCAGTTTGCTAAGTTAGCATGTTGTCCTGACCAGTGTAACCACTTGTCAGGCCTTACTTTCACTTTTGCATCCACAGTAGGCAACCCTGTGGTAGGTCCCGGTAACCCCTGGGCAGGGTGCAGTGTAATTAAAGGCAGGGCATTTACTGAGGTGTGTGCTATGGCCTGACAGTTAAAAACACTCCATTTCGTTTTTCACTGGTGAAAGGCCATCCTGCCCATAGGACAGAATGGGGGAGGCTGGGTCATTGTATTTTGTTAGCCTAGTTTCCTATAAGTTTAAAATGCAGAGGTGAAGTTTAGTATGTATGAACTCACAGTGTCATAACGTATCTTTCTATGAAGGTGCTTTTGTCACTGTGTGTTCAGAAACCACTCTTTTAGAAAGTGGCTGAGTTTTGTGCCTTAAGCATTTCTGTGTGTCTCTGTTGAATATGGAATGACTGTCTGGATCTGAGAGGTGAGAGGAGCTGGGAGAGGTCTTGACCCAAGGGAGGGGTTGAGATGGCACCAGGCTGACCTGCATCTGAAGAGTAGGCAAGGAGAAGCCCCGTGAGGTGAAGAGGCCTGGGTTGCTGCTATAAAACAATTGACCCGTCTCCTGCTGAGTGATTAAGGATCCAGACCCCGAATATGAAAGGGAGAAAGGTGACACTGGGAGGGAGACATCCAAAACTGATTTAGGCTGGGACCAGGGACCCCTGAGCACAACAAACTTCACAGACATTTAGGGTTATAACTATGAGAGCTGAGACCCCTGGAGCAGAAATAGATTGAGACTGAAAAGGCTTAAACCCATTTCGTGGTCAAGAGCAACCTCTGCTAAGGAAGGAACAACTAAAGAGACTGCTGGGGAAGGACCAACCCTTGCTTCGTGATCTGCAGTTTGCTGTTTTAACCAAGGAAGAGGCTGTTGGGACTGTGCTTGGTGCACTGGGTCCCCCTGCTTGACGAAGACTGTGCTTTGTGCTGTGGCTTGTTACCCCAAGGGCCCAAGGTAATCTGGCTCCCTGCTTGGAAACACAAGAACATAAAAGTTTCCGGGGAAGTTTCAAGCGACGCAGTGGGTGCGTGTTGTGGCAGCGTGAGACCCTCGGAAGGTGTGCCCTGTGATCTTCGACACACGGAGGAGGAGTGAGACTCAGATACGCTGGGTGCGTGTCGTGGTACACAGGAGGCGTGGGTGAAGAGCGCCTGGCCAACGTGTGCGTCGAAGGTGAAGTGAGTCTTGGATGCGCTGGGTGTGTATCTTGGTGCACCGCAGGGGTTAGTGAAGAGCACCTGGTCAGCATGTGCACTGAAGCTGTAGTGAGACTCGGACGCGCAGGGTGCCTGTCATGGTGCACCGCAGGCGCTGGTGAAGAGCACCTGGTCGGCATGTGCATCGGAGGTGGAGTGAGTCTCGGACGTGCAGGGTGCGTGTCGTGGTGCACAGGAGGTGTTGGTGAGGAGCGCCTGATCAACATGTGCATCAGAAGTGGAGTGAGTCTCGGATGCGCAGGGTGCGAGTCGGGGTGCACCTGAGGCATTGGTGAAGAGCGCCTGGTCATTGAGTGCACAGGAGGAGAAGTGAGGCTTAGACAGGGTAGCGTGTTGTGGTGCAGCAGAAGGCGTTGGTGAAGAGCGCCTGGATATAGGGGCACCGGAGTTGGCGTAAGTCTCAGTGAAGCAGTGTGCATACTTTGGTGCAACCTGGGACCGTGGATGTGATTGGCTGATCATTGTGTGCACCAGAAGAAAGTGAGTCTATGCAGTGCGGTGTTCTTGTCTTGGTTCCAACTGAGACTGCTGGAAGGAGTGCCTGGTGAGCGTACACTCGGAATCGATGTGGAGTCCCATCAGCGTTGTGTGTGTGACTTCGTGCCAGAGGAGACCCGGAGGGTGCTGTGGTGAACGTGTACCCGGAGTAAAGTAATCTCAGGGGCGTAGGGTACGTGTGCCCTACGGCTGCCTGAGACCTTACTAACAGTTGCGGCCCATAACGGCAGCCCCGGAGGAGTTGAGCTGCCAGGCTCCACGCTGAGTCCCATTGATAAAGTTCTGCACTGAAGGCCCAGTTCGCTGAAGGAGGAGAAGAGAGTGGGGTGGCGCCCCCAGGTAATGCGGATCACTACCTGGGCGGGTTGCGGGCTCGGAGGAACACTCTCTCTGCCTCTTAGTTCTTCTGACGACATGAGCCTTTCCTTCGGCTCACATTGGTGCCCGTACTGACGAAAGGAGTGGCAGTACTGAGGCCAGAGTAAGAAGCTGCACTATATGTCATCGGTGAAATGTGTGGGGGGCAACTGTTACCAAAGAGGCTGATTGTCAGAATACACATTGCCAATATTCCTGCTAACGAACTGCCGGACTGTCTTAGGACGCCTGATATTAATTCTGCATAATAAAGTACACGATTGTAGCGCTATGCAGTGCATATTTCTCCATTGCAAAGTACAGGATTGCTGCGGCCCACATTGCATTATTTCTTCATTACAAAGTACATGATTGTAGCTACGCTTTGCATTATTCCTTAATTGCAAAGTACATGATTGTAGCGGCCCACATTGCATTATTTCTTCATTGCAAAGTACGTGATTGGGGTGTGACGCATTGCATTATTCCTTCATTGCGCAGTACATGATTGTAGCTGGATGCATTGCCTTATTTATTTCTCCCATTGCAAGGTACCAGGGTGTATCGTTACGCACTGTATCATTTCTCCTTTGCCCAGCACAGGATTGTATTGTTACGCAGTGCACTATTGTTTGTCCATTGCAACGTGTGTGATTCTAGCATTGCGACCAGCATAGCATTTTAAAAGTGATGGTTGGGATTTTAACTTACCAGCCAGCCGGAACAAATATTACCCTTTATTATATGTTGTTTTTTGTATCTTTTCATATAAAGTTTATACTCGTTTTTATCAAACTTGTGTGGGGTCCATTTGTGGTGTCAGCAGGGGGTTGCTGTGGGTGTGGTTACACATACTGTATACTCGTGCCTTGTAGATGGGCCTGGCTGCTTGTGCCAAGCTACTAAGGGGGTGAGCAGGATTATCTCAAATGGTGTCCATACTTGGCCTAACGTTGAGTGAGGAGTCCCAGGTCTCGCATTTGGTGACAGTGGTGCGGGCGGGCACTTCAGCTTACAACAATCTCCCAAAAATATGTGATTCAGATTAGATGGCCAGCATTTGGACCAACAGCCTCATTAGCATCAGAACTGTCCAATCCTGCTTAAGGGGACGATTAGGATCGAGGTTTTTCTGCATCCTCCGGGCCAGTGGAAGCCACCGCCGGCCCAGAGGATGCGGGAAAACCGCTGGGGAGGCACAAAAGACCCACCGCCAAATCAGGATGGCAGTGGGTCTCAAAATCGGTCCGCAGCTTTTCCGCCGCGGTCGCCTTCCGACCGCGGCAGAAAAGCTCTAACATGGCTGGCGGTGTCTATCAGACACCGCCAGCCATATTAGGATGGCGGAAAACAGACGCCTTTCCGCGGCGGCTTCTCCGCCGTGCAAAGGCATACGGTGAATTCTTTGGGGGCCTGTTGCGGGCCCCTAGGGTGAGTGGGGGGGTGGGGGTGCACATGGGGGGGTACCTATAGTACCCCCCTGCATTTGCGTGCACGAAGCGGCAGGCACCGCGCGGTGCCTGCCACTTTGTGCATGCAAATGCTAAGCATGCATATTTAACCTTGCGGCGGGTGCTGCTTCAAGCAGCACCTGCCGCAATGTTAATTATTGAGGATGTGACCGCCAGGCTGGCGGTCACATCCTAATTGCACTGGAGGGACCGCCGCTGCCCCTGCGAACGATCCCTCCTCCTCTAGGGTGGCGGACGGACGCAGGTCCGTCCGCCATCCTAATGAGCCCCTATGTTTGGGAAACAGCTTTAGGTACACCTCTTTAAAGAGCACTCCCTCATGATGCAGCAACAGTCCGATTTGCCTCTTGAAACCAACTACTACCCCTCCATCCCACACGTTGACTGAGTCTTTGCTTTATACCATATACAGCACTCCTCTGCTTTTCAGCTACGAGCACACTATATAAATACCACATACATATGTGCATACATGAAAGAACAGGGTGTCATGGTTGATCAATGGATTTTGATACGTCTCCCTCCATACTAAAAAGGATGTGCAGGGCTTTAATTATCAAAACTGTTTGGAGAGAGGCATAGTAATGTGGATGCTCTAGAAAAGCACTTGTTGCATTAGTGACCTATTTTAGACAGAAGCATAAAATATACATTTTCAATATTTGTGTCTTTAAAAACCAAAATAAAGTTGTTAAAAAAGCTGAAAGCATATGGGATGAACCTGGACTTACTTCAGGGATCATTCGACAGGACCTGATAGTGTCATTGTATCCCATCCACCGCTGGTACTCGGGGTACTCCCCCATCCTCAGATAGTACTGGCGCCCCCTGTAGTTGGGGTGCTCATAAAGGATCCAGTTTCCATTTTGAACACGGAGAGAGTTGCAGCGACTGAGGTGGGAGTGCAGGTCTGCACTATCAGAATTGCACTCAAAGGAGCGGCCACCAAAGTTTCTGTCCTCGTAGAAAATAATCTGTAAAAAGGATGATAAAATGAAACATTACATGAGCTATTGGCTATGCTGTGTTGCACCCGTAGCAGATAACTCTGTTCTCATTGACCTCGATGAAAGATAGACTTTTGTCATAATCCTCAAACTTGCTATCTAATCTCATATTTACACTTTCAGTTGAAATCACATACATTAATACTAAAAAGTGACCTGGTGAATCATTCCTAAATGTAGCATTTTTCAAGACTTTATAATGGGTAAATTGACCTATGACACATCCAGCTTTCCAACTGGCTGTTGAGAGATCCAACTTTAGAAAAGTATTGAGCCAATCACTCTTTTTATCACACTTTTTCAGCCGTTTCTTTTAATCCTGAATTGGAGGACACATGTAAGAATATAGATAATCTACCATCTATAAAAGTACTGCTATACATAGATTGGTTCTAAATCTGTGCAGTAACATCAGAAAATAAAAACCTAAAGCACCTACATGTGGATGGTGACTTCATACAGTTGTTAGGGTTGTGTATCTTTATTCGCCTCACACAACCCCAGAACTGCCCCTTCTAAAACGATGTTGATAAGTGGTGGGCCAGGGAATTAATTGTGTACCATTTGCAGGACTTTTCACAAGGGAGGGTAGGGGCCACCAAAAAGTTCTCAAGTGATTCTCTCTTGTTTCCAATTGGTGTCTGTGGGCGTTGAACACTATCAGTGGTTAATTTGAGACCTGTGGTAGCAGGTGGGACTCACCAGCACTCTATTCTGAGGACAATGAGTTATTTCTCTTAAACTTTGATCCAGCACACGAGAGAGAGGAGCAGAAAAAAAACTGTGACAAAGGGAGAAAGGTGGGACCTGGAAGAGTGAGATAAAAGGACAGTGATTGTCTGGTGGTGGACGAAGGGGCATGTAGTGGAATCAGGGCTACAGCGAACATAATCTTACCTTCTCCAGTGTTCAAAACAAGTCAAATATTAGGGGCGTTGCTTAGCAGCCAGCAATGGCGGACACATGAGTTAGAGGCTCTGCACTGACCTGGTAATTTTTCACTTAAGACACTGCAACGGGTGGCCTGATGCTGTACCAAACGCCACGCTGCCGCCGGGGGGTCTGCCGCCGCTGGAGGGGAACCACGGCAGCCCGAGATCAAGTTTTGATGGAATGCTCTGAACCTGCGCATGGTTCTGACCGGGCCCGGCTAAAAAGAGCTTTCTGCGTCGGACGTTGGTCTGGGGGCTGGGACGAGTCGGTCCCGGAGCCTACCAATGCAGAGAGAGATGAACGGACTGCAGAGGTGGATTCTGGCCCAGGACCGGTGACCGCGTACCCACTGGAGGCCTGAGCCAGTTGCTGTTGAGGCGGCGCAGGCCGGGCGAGATCGGTGGCACTGTGGTCCCCCTGGGGGACAAAGCTAGGCAGTTGGACCACAAACGCAAAAGAACATCGGGCCCAGACCTGGGGAGATCGCTGACCCAAAGGCGGGCCTGGGGACAGACCTGAGGAGCAGTGTGCCTGATTTGCGCCCGCAGCCTCCATCCAGCCTTATCCTCCCCGAGAATTAAAAAGACACGTGGAGGCAAGAGTTACTGTGAACCAAGTGGTGTGGTGGCTTGATGTAGAGCTGCAAGAGAGCTGGCGGTGGCACCCGGTCTGGGTCCTGGGCTTGAGAGGCCTGGTCAGTGCGGCTGGCCATAGTTGACTGCGGCGAGGTGCCCTGCTTTGGGGTGGGCCCTGCTTGGCTGTGCCCCCTGGACCGGACGGCTGCTGTGGGACGATCTACGGCCATGAGACTCGGTGGGTGGCACCTTGGAAGGAGCCCCATTGCGTCACCTGGGGAAGAAGCTACAATGCCCTGAGACCACCCGGACTGGGCAGCCCAGGGACGAATGAAGTAAAGAGGAGGCCCTGAGCCACGGAAAAGTGACTGGTGCGAAGCAGGTGAGATCCACTTAATTCCCAGCACTGGGGATTTACTACCTCCCTCAATACCTCGAATACCGCAGCACAGAGCTGGTGGACCTGGCCATTGCCTGACTGAGGCCTGCCACCTGGAATGCGGGAGCCACGGGAGAGAGGGGCCAGTTAATACTGTGGGGACTGCGGCGCACTGTGCTGAGCCCTTAAGTGTTGCAGACCAGCGGGGTCTCCCCTGCATGCACCCGTCGACAGCAGAGTACTGCATTTCTGCGGTATGGTGGAGAGCACTCTTGTGAGGGCCGAGCAGAGGCGACATCAGGGACACCTCAGGACAATATCATACCCGAGCGGCAAAGATGGGCAAACATAGGGCAAAACCAGTGGAGACTGCCACAGAACAAGAGGAGGCACAATGGGAGCAGGTGCAGAGCAATGCAGGGCGCAGTAGCTTGAAGACCTCATACAACGACAACTGGCTATGTTTCTAGAGGCAATCTTAGACTCAAAAGAGACACTGCTTCAAGATATAAGCACAGTGTCCATGGGGTTTGGCCTACTCCGTGCGGAGCACCAGAAGCTCAACGAAAAGGTGAAAGTGGTGGTATCGAGCCTTGAGGAGCTGTCCCCGGCCCTCCAGGCGATGGTCGAACAGGTGGCAGAGTGGCAGGACAGGGTTAAAACACTGGAGCGCGGGGCAGAACATAGTGAAGGGCGTAGTCGAAGAAACAACATCCGCATTTTCGGCCTTCCAGAGGAGGTTGAAAATGGCAACATGATGGCCTATTTGGAACCATGGCTCTGCACAGTGGTTGCACCGGAGGGGCTAGCACAGTTCTACACCCTGGAGAGGGCACCGGGTCCCAGCACGCCCGCTGGTGCCGGGCCGACCCCCGAGACCAGTAGTGGTCTGGTTATTGCATTACATCTTACTGCACTAGGCATGATCAGATAGCCAGTTTGAAGTAATTTACAGACTTGTCTCCATATTCCCCGACTATACCCTTGAAGTGCAACAAAATCGCGCCTGCTTCTTGGAAGTTAAGAAGGCACTGAGATCAGAAGGCTTCCAGTACTCTCTTATTTTTCCTGCCCAACTTCGCATAGTAGTGGATGGTAAGACACATTTCTGTGAAGACGCTTCAACTGCATGGGACTGATTGGAAGAGTATAAAACCGAGACCCCTCGGGTTACGCAAAAACAGGCGCTGACCCGCCAGAATAGGTGGGCTGGAAAGTGTCCCTCACAGACAGAGCGAGAAAGGGCGGCGGCACACCAGGCAGGGGCTATGATTGTGTGGGAAGATAAGTCCCACTCTGAAGCGGGGTCATGCTCCCAGAGGGGCACTTGGGGTTCGGACTCAGACTCCACTAATGGAGACAGCCTTAACATGCCACAAGTAACCCCAAAAACTGCTAATGAGATCATATAGCTTAGCCTGTACTGAAGAATGGCACTGGCTCAGTGCCTTGCCGCTGCGGTAGCAGCGGACTCTCCTTGAGCCTGAGGAGGCGATATCACCCTGGTTGGACTATTATTGAGGATGGTGCACGGAAAAGGCCCTGATATTTGACACGCTCTTGAGAGATATCGAATAAAGCCATGACCCTCTGAAGGACATTACCGTAGCTGGTTTGGGCCTTGATTGTCTTTTATAGTCATATGAAGGGTTTGGGCGGACAGCAGTTGCCCCACTGCTCGGGAATGGGGATTTGGTCCATGTTGGGATCCTTTTTTCTGTTGTTTTTTGTTGTGCAAGGCTTGGCATATTTGTAGAGCGGATAACTGACTGCTTTTACGTTTAGCTGGATTGGGAGGGGGGTTGGAGGGTGGTGGAAGGGGATGGACTGCCTCATCTGTGATATCAATACACTGCCAAGCACTGTAGTTCCTTACGTGGAACATTAAGGGGATGGGGTCCATGTCCAAACGCCATAACATACAGAATTATTTAAAGAGACAGGGAGTGCAGATAGCTCTCCTGCATGAGGCACATCTGCTTCGAGCATAGGTAGAAAGAATGTGTAGGTTTTGGGGAGGGCAGGTCCATGCTACATCTTTCTCAGCGTATGCACAGGGGTGTTAGTCAGAGTTGGATCCAGGGTACCCTTTGAGCTGACATGGTCCATAATAGATAAGGAGGGCAGATATGTCTTTCTCATGGGGAGGCTATATGGCCAACCTTTCTACTCAAATAGCGGACATAATGCTAGGACAGGTTATAATGGGGGGTGATTTTATATAGTGATAGAGGTAGACTTGGACCGTTCTCACCCTCCCTTACACGAGGCTAAAACCCGACGAGTGGCGAGTGGATTGGGGAGTGGATGTCACATTGGGAATTGAAAGATATTTGGAGAATCCAACATGGAGAGACATGAGAATACTCATTTTACTCCCCAATGCACCAACTGCACACACGACTAGACGCCTTTTGGTGCTCCCCCTCCCTCAGCGGTTTTATCATGGGTACGGAATATCTAGGGCGGACCCTGTCGTATCACAGTCCATTGCTGCTGACATACAGGCCTCATGGAGATAGACTTCCCATACCTACATGGCACCTCAATCCTATGTCTCTAGAAGATGTACTGTTTACTAGCAACTTGCACTCCCTCGTAGGAGAGTTCTTTACTGAAAATGAACACTCCACTTCCTCTGCATTAATAGAGTGGGAAGCGTTTAAGGTGGTGGTGGGAGGACACTGTGTGGGGCAAACTGTGGGAGTGTGTAAGGTCCTCCACTAGGACTTGTTGGCTAGGGAGGAAGAAATCCGGGCAATTGACAACCTCCAGGGACAATATGGGCAGGCACACACTCATCTTCTGGATAGACGCAAGCAATACGCTGACACCTTGGAAAGGCTCAGGTTTTACGACTATTACACATATATGGACAGGGTGCAAAGGAAGGGAGGGAAAAGCTGCCCGATTGTTGGCCTGGTTAATTAGGCCGGAAATACATGGGTCCCCAGTTCTACGTGTTCGGACGGCTGCTGGCTTGACTGTACATGACCCGGAGGAGATCAATGGTCTTAAGAAAGAAAGAAAGAAATTTAGGAACTATTATAAGACACTCTATGCCGCTCCCTCTGGGGCCCCCAGCGCGCTTACCAGTGCTTTCCTTGGCCCGTTAAACCTCCGAATTTTAAATGCCGAGGCAAGAGAGGAATTGGGAGGACCTGTGACCCTGCAGGAGGTGCAGGGAGCCATCGCCACTATGGCCAATGGGAACACTCCTGGCCAGGATGGCCATCCGGCGGAGTTTTATCGGAAGTTTCGGACCGAACTGGCTCCAAGATTGGTTACCTTGTATGCGGAGTCGATACAGGTGGGTCATTTGTCAGAGAGCACGTGTGATGCACTGGTGATCCCTCTCCCCAAGACTGTAGCCCCTGATGCTGGGGTAAAAGATTAAAGGCCCCTCTCCATGCTCAACACTGACTTTAAAATATTAAGCATAGTGTTGGTGCTTAGACTATTTCCATATATGCTGAACCTAATCCATGCCGACGAGAATGGATTTATGCCTTCCAGCAATATATCTTACAACCTCAGATACTTGTACTGTATCACCCAGAGGCACAATCCCTCTGACAGGCCGCTATTCTGTACATCGACCTGGAAAAGGCCTTTGATATGGTGGGGTGGGACTTCCTGCTAGCGGTCATGAGGTGCTTCGGTATGGGAGATGACTGAGTGGCGTGGGTGTGACTATTGTATACGCACCCCACAGCCAGAGTCAAGACTAGTAAAAATATCTCATCAGAATATCAAATAGAGCGAGGTACCCAACAGGGATGCCCCCGGTTGCCGCTTCTATTCGCCTAGGCGATATAGTCCCTGGCTGAGCTACTTCGACAAAGAGGGGAAGTCATGGGCATGGCGATAAAAGGCAGGACACATATCATCTCCCTTTTTGCGGATGACCTTCTGGTCTACCTCTGCCATGCTACTAGGGGTGTGGCGACAGCTCTACATTGCTTGGAGACATTTGGGGAGCTGTTGGGTCTACGGGTTAATAAATGTAAAACATACCTGTTCCCTGTGGCTGGACCATTAGAGCGCCCTCCCGATCTACTTGCGGCCGTTAACTGGGCACCAGTTACGTTTTAATACCTAGGTATTCAGGTCTTTCAGTGATTGGAAGATCTAAGGGGTGGTAACTTGCATAAAGCACTTAGATCACTCAGGTCCAGCATTCAATTCTGGGGCACGTTACTCCTTCCCATAATGGCTACGTTCTCCCTGGTGAAAATGATCAAGTTACCCGGCTTATTATGCTACTTCGCAAACTTGCCAGTAATGATGCTTGCAGGATGGTTTCACACTTTTGACTCCTTAACTCAAGACTTAGTCTGGGGAAACGGGACACATAGAGTGTCCCTCCAGACTCTGAGGCATCCTGTAGAGGCAGGGGGCTTGGGAGTGCCACATTTTGAGCTCTATCAACTGGCAGCCCAGCTGCAGTGGCTGGCCCAATAGCTGGAAGGAGTAAATATGGAAGGGACCTTTTTAATGGAGCCTGGTCAAAATCCCAGGCTGCTGCTGCTGGCCAAACTCTTGGACCATACAATAAAAGTTCCCTATACCTCGATATTGCAGACCACAACACTACAGTGCTGGAAACGTTGCATCAAGAAAGTACCTGATACCCCAAAGTACTCTCCGGGCTTGCCCCTGGTGGGGCTGCCACACGAGGAGTCGCAGAGTGTCATAGCTGCGAAACAGATGTCACCATGGGCGGCGGTGGGACTTGAGAACGTGGGGGATTGTCATCCGAGGGAATGTTGCTCCCCTTTGCAGAACTGGTGGAGGGATGTGGCCTGCCTCCCAGCCAGTTCCTTATATATGAGACTTTGCAATGAGCATTTGGGCAGTTATGGGGTCGAAGTAGAGAGGAACCGGGAACGAGCGGGGTCTGATCACCCTGGGCACAGCGAGACACCAAATTAAATGGTTCTAAGCGTCCCTGCTGTCTCCACAACTGAAACTGAGGGGTAAATGGGAGAGGAATCTGAGAAGGGAAATGACTGATAAGGAATGGAGCAGAGTCCTGGAATCCCCTAAGAAAGTATCACGGAATACACAATTGAAATATGTTCAATTCAATAATGTGCATAAGACATACCTGACACCACATAGGATATTTGTCACTTTTGGGGGAGGGCCGAGGGGGAAACATCCTTTACAACGAAACTTTTACAACACAGTGCTTTTACAACGCAGGTTTTACAACGAAAACCATTACAATGCATTGCGCTGGGGGGCGCTCTAGGATAGGGAATAGATTTAATTTACTATCCAACACTTTCCCTAGTGTCCATGGGGACTGGAGTTGGAATAGTAAATCAAACTATTCACTATCCCGCACCCCAAAGCGTTATGCGTTGTAAAGGTTTGCGTTGTAAAAACCGCGTTGTAACAGCATGCGTGGTAAAAGCATGCGTTGTAACGTCATACATCCGGGCCGAGGGGATGCTCGAGATGCAGCCGGGAAGACGCAGACTACCTGCACATGACTTTGGATTGCGGGACCATACAATCCTTCTGGCATGAAGTACTCTCTAAATTATGTTTTTCTTTATTCGAAAATAAAGAAATAAATGGGTATATATATTTCGCACCCAAAATAAAAATTTTCCTCATATAATTTCCCTCAATGTATTATAGAACTACCATAGCCCCTATAAAACAATAAATACACTCAAACTGCATGAATACTATTATTGAAATGTGTTTTTGAATACACTGTACTCCAACATTTCGTAACAAAAATATGTAAAAAATGTATTTTACTCTTATATATATGTGGTTGAAAAATATAATCACGTAAAATGAGTTCATATATCAAATTCCTTTATAACATAGAGTCAAATATCCTATTCATTATAAGATTTTTTTAGGATTTTTTACTAGATATGAAGTCTTCATATATATCGGTTACATCCAACCTCTTAAATTATCAGGCAACTCTTCTTGATGAAGCACAAGTGTTTGCAGGTGCCGACGCTCGTTTCGGTGCAAAGCGACCGGAGGGCTAGGCACCTTCCTCAGGGCACAAAACACCATAAAAGTTCACGAGTGGAAGGGCAACCAAAATATATCCGATTACTTGGTACCATTTCATATAGAAACTGAACTCCAACACTTCTTTAAACAGCGAAAGTCCTCAACAAACAAAAAGCAGCAAAGAAGTGTGTGCGCTTTTCATATCGCATTGCATCCCTTATAAGTGTCCGCGAATATGAATTACGGGTGCCTCGTGCCTCTTTACTAGATGAATGAAAGTTACAAGTCATACAGGATGCAGAAACATCAAGGGGTAGTCCAAATGGTGCTCAGACCACTTCTGATTGGAGACAAATCTCTGTGCCGTACGCTGATGACTGGAACCATACTGTAGGGGGTAACAAGAGCAATCAAGCCTAAAAAGTATTGGTATTCAGCACTCCGACCTTCAATAGATCCAACCACAGGCTTCTGAGCAAAACATTGAGGCACACCACGAATTATTTTACAAATTAAGCACTGTTGCTTTGCTCCAAAGTACCATGGGCTCCTACCACGGTCATCACTTTCTTGGTGAAGTCATGAACTCCGGGCTTGCTCTTTGAGGTGATTATGCAACAGAGACTCAGATACAGTCTGACACAATGAAATAACACTCAAAATGGCCTACCAATCCCAAGAAAGAGCTATAGCTACGAATGCTTGACTGTTTCTTTTCAAAATGCATTAATAGAGGAGTAAAATGGTAATCAGCAAGGCAAAGTCGAAGGTCCTAATAATTTCTAGGCCCATGATTTAAAGATACATGTTATTGTAGTGCTACCACCTCTACATGATACAGACACTGTAGCACTGAGTTAGATATATTATGTTAAATATGGAGGAATTATGATTAAAAGCAACATTTAGTTGGAAGTGCTGTGTGGCACAGGATGGATCTCAGGCAGACAAAACATCTGTTACTCACAGCTATTGTCTTGCAGAATCCGTGCAGGTGAGAAACTGAGTTTCATGTTTCCTAACAGCTGTGACTTCACATGGGAACTTCTACAAAGTGTTTCTGTGTAAAGCAATCCACAGTCTCAACTTAAAGTTGCATGGCATAATTTATCCAGTCATCACAAATCTCACTATTGTGCTGGCCACCTAAACAAATCACTGATGCCATTTCCTTATGGCGCGGGAAGTATGGGTGTGGGGGAAACTACAGCACCCCCAACAAAGTCCATGCTTAAGTTCAGAAGGTGAATCAATAATGAAGATTCCTTTACATTATGTTTTTAGCTTATCACATTTGCTCTGTGTTCAAAGAGAGTCCAAATGGCAGGCAATGTCTTCAGACAAATTGTGTGTTATCCTTTTAACATGGAGATTAGTGTTTACTTTTCTTTCTCTGATTGGAAAGTTAGAGGACTTTCTAAAGTGAACTATGTGACAATCTTGCTGGGAAACAGTGAGTGTGAACGGCAAGGCTGTAGCATGCCACGTTTCTTTCTAACACAGAAGAACCTTTAAATACCTGTAAATGAACTGTACAAATATTTCAAATATTTCAAATATATCAGCGGTTGGGAAAATACACGTTTTATAATTCTGAAGAGTAATGGTAACAGAAATGTTAATACTCATAAGAAATCAAGACACTTTACTTGGTGATGTGCACATGATAAAAATATGCTGAAACCGAATTCCCGTGCATTATCGGTTGTGCGCCGTATAGTTTTATCAGTCAAAATGCATGTCTATGCAAATTTACTCGAAATTTCAATAGTAAATATGCAGTCTGAACCTTCTGAAAATGTTCTACAAACTGATGCTTTAGTAATATATCTGTGACAGTGTCCTCCAAAATTCACTACAGACTACACATTACACTCATAAAGACGTTCCTGCTGAATAGGTCTGGTAAGAAAATGGCATTAGAGTAATGTTGAGGGTGACATTTTTGATGTCCAGTGTTCCTTGACTTTAATCTATGTAATTTTCCGCCAATGGAGATATGTAGAGGCTTATAAGGAAATCCAGCATAAACTAGTTCAATGTACTCACTGTTCAGATACAAGCCCATATATACTCTTCCCCATGGTGTATGTCGGGGTCAGAGCAGGGGTGGTGTCTCTCAAAACAGGCTTTGTCACCTGAAGCTGTTCTGAAAGTCTCTGTTGTAATTGTTAATGGTCCTGCTTTTGGGTCTGACTGGGCAGCTAGTTAGATGAATCTGGGATCTTGGATGTGCTTTTTCTCATCCAGCAGGAGCTCACAGCAGGTCTTTGTTACACAGGATATACCTATGGTTTACAGAAGCAGGTGCACATCTTTTCTCTCCCAGGGCAGCGCCTCTGCTCTTCCTTATTACAGTAACATGCCTTCTTCTATGTAAGCTCAGAGAGCGTTATCCAAAGTCAAATGGGTTCTCTCCTGATGGCAGTAGAGGACAATATATTTCTGCAGGCTTAGGCTGCAGCTATATACTAGTATCTAATCATTACGCTGCTTAAAAGGACTGTCAAAGCACTAAAAAGTGCATTTTTCAGGGCTCTACCACAGGTCTTATAAATGGTTCCCAACCACCAGACTCTGTGAGTCCTTTCCCAGCTGCCTGTTACATGGCAGATGTTCCTGGTGTTTTCATGTCCATAGGTAGAGGGAAGTGCACAGGAACGTTTCTGTATACGAGGTGTGCATATAATGGACCGGCTTTGGGCTATCTATATTGGCAATCCAAGGCTAGTAGAAGAACAGGAAATCATGGAGAAAAAACGGGGCCTCTGAGGATCTAGCTAATTACAGCACTATTATAGGGACATTGTGTAAAGGGAGTTGAAATGGACTAGCCTTTAAATCATCTCAGCTGAATTTTTATTTTGGTTCACAATCACCACATGCAAAATGCACAGCACTCAGAGAACAGAAGATTGCCTCATTCTGAGTGGCTTATCAAATGTTACTATGTGTGGAATGAAAAGGCACTTGCCACTGTGCTTATTTTATAGTTACCACCAATCATCAAACTCACAAATGTATATTAACCACCTTACATTAGCAGTGAGTGCACTCTTGGTCCCTAATGTGTAGCCGAGTACTCAACTTCACTAGTAGGAGAAATTGCAAACACAAACTCTTGTCAAGTGTACTTGAGATGTCTAGGCCCACAAGGTAGGAAAAATACAAAGTCAAATAGTAAATACATAGTGAAAGGACGATACCACAGACCAGAATAACATAGGGTACTGAATTTTAACCAAAAATCTTTATAAGTTCAACGTAACCTTATTGCGTGCTTCTTCAACCACCTTTTCGCTGGCTCTCTGGCCACAAAAACACAAAAATACTTAGGTCATTATTACTATTATTTGTATTTAATTAAATTTGTAATGCGAGCAGATTCCCGGTGCCTAGCACGCAAGTTGCTAGAAAGTGAGTGGTTAAAAGCACATTTACTGCTAAAAAGCCAAGTTTTAAGATTTGTTCAAAAGCTCAGATAAGACGAATCATTTTTCAAAGACACAGGAAGAGTTAATTGTTAATTTGAATTTAGGGATAACAAAGTCCCCATGAGCTGTAGAGCGCCGGGGACGAGAAGGAATGTAGGGATGGATGAGCTCTTGCAGATACGGTGGTGCAACCCCTTATTGATTTTAAAGATGTAACACAAAGTTTTAAATGTAATTCTTTGATCGCTTTGTAGCCAGTGGAGGTCAAGAAGATAAGGCGAGATGTAAGCCTGTCTGGGAACTTGGCAGAGAAGGCGTGCTGCAGAGTTCTGCACTACCTGTAACTTTCTCAGTACCGTTTGACAACTACCAAGGTAAAGAACGTTGCCGTAATCGAGGCGAGAGGTATTAATGCCTGGACTACCGTGTGTTGGGTAGAGACAGGGAGCATCCAGATGATCTTATGAAGCCATCTCAAGATCGTAAAGCAGATGGCAGCCACATTAGCCACCTGTTGTCTCATGGAAAGATTTTCATCAATGATGAAGCCCAGATTGCGGACATGAGTGACAGGAACGGTAAAGGGACCCATTTTGTGAGGCCAGTGGTGAGGGCCCCATAGGTTACCTGAGATAACAACCTCCGTCTTGCCCTGTTGGAAATGGGATCCCTGGCTGGCCAGGGCTTTCGCCAAAGTCAGTCAGAGACCACCACTGCCAAGTCAGGGCAAGGGAGTTACACGCCAAGATAACCCCTGCTCACCCTCTAGGTAACGTGGCGCGAGCAGCCAGGCTAAACTCGGAGGCGATGTGAGTTAAGTATTTGCGCACGCACCCCAGCAACAACACCCAAAGGCCCAGCACAAAGGAAACTCCACACAAGGTTATATAAAAATAGCCTTTGTATTACACCAAAACACATTAGATAAAACACACACTTTACAATGTGCCAGAGGCACGGGCAGAATTTACAGGGGATATTTACAAGACAGGGCCACCTGGACCACTGTCAGGAATCAGCACTTTTAGAACTTAGAATACAATACTTGTAGGCCTAGAACTTAGAACATAGAGCCTATCGGACAGTACCTTCCGTCCTGGTTGCGCGGGATAATGCGAGTGACCTCCTTAGTAGGCTTTAGCGGGCGACCGGCTAGCTACAAGCGTTTCTCTGGGGCGACCAATGTGTGCGGCTCAGAAGAGGAGGGGGAGGCAGGATGCGGGCGGCCCAGCGAAGCGGCACGGCTCAGGGGAGAGCGGCGCGGCTCGAGGCTTGGACGGGCGGCCGGGCACGAGCTGCCGAGGGGAACGAGCGAGGCACACTTCAGCGAGGCCCCAGGGGCCCAGGGAGATCCCAGCAATTTGGCAGGGAAGGCACAATAGAGTCCACTGGTCCTGGGACTCTGGTCAGGGGGCGAGCTCAGTATCAAGCCCTTGGAATATCACTTAGACCATAACAGAAAATCACTGTAGCACAATATAAAAATAGAGCACACAACCAGTAACTACTGGTAACCAGGACCTCACTAGCACCAGCTGTACTAGGAAGAAAACAACCACCTCATGTCACAATACAAGTAGGGGCATAGACCTGGGGACAAAACACATGATGCATTATCAGAGCATCAGAGGTGCAGCGCAGGAGAACACATGATGAATAATCTACCCATTCAGAGGTGTAAGAGAAACACATGACGTATCAACACACGTTCAGCGGTGTAAGGAACAAGGCACATGATGCATCCACCACACATTCAAAGGTGCAGAACACAGGGTGCGAAAAACATACTACACATTGTACATTTCCTAACACCCAAAAGCAATAGGACATAGATCATAACAGCATCTAAACCTCAGTTAGCGCATAAATCACCTTTAGCGCAGAACTCACAAAGTCCAGGTTGCGCCACTGCGCCAAGACCTAAACGTAGCAGCTGCCCACTACTTGCTAGGCTGCTGAGGGACAGAACAGGGCCTAAAGGCTGCAGCTGGCACTAAGTGCTGCGCAGCTGGGGAAGGCCAAATAGGGAACGGAGTGCGCCCACTCCTAAGTCCATAGAACATGTCCCTAGAAAGGAAAAACCTAAACGGTGCAGCTGCCCACTACTTGCGTTATAGTACGTGCTAAGTACTTCATTCCCCGGCTGTTCAATAGTAGGCTAAGAGGAGCGCCTGGCTACACTGGTATTGATGGATCTATACGTACACATCAGTCAGTAGTTACCTCCACAAAAGAACATCTCTCAACGTAGCTTATTCCACTCCAGGAGTTCGTTCAATCTTTCTGTTCACTCTTTTCCTGGAATATCCATCTTGCTTCTTTTGTGATTAGACGTCTTTCTACTGTCTGGGCATCCCCCATCACTCTCTCCAGGACAACCCACGTAAAAGTATGTCTGTTGCGATGACAATGTTGCACTAGCTTGGTGGTTAGTTTCCCACTCCTTATGGTGCTCACATGCTCCTGGATACGGAGCTTGATTTTCCGTGTAGTGAGTCCAATGTATTCCAAGCCACATTCACATTTTAGTCTGTACACCACATTAGAGGTATTACAGTTACTAAAATGGTTTAGTAGCCAGCTCTTTCCAGATTGGAGAGTCACTGTGGAAGTTCTGTTAGTAAGAGGGCACACTGAGCAATTTCCGCACGGAAAGTGTCCATTAGGGACGGTGTTTGCTTCTGGTTCTGGTCTTACATTCATCCTGGTGTGTACCAGCTTGTCTTTTAAATTGCTGGCTCTACGAAACGCAAAGCGTGGCGATGGCATCTTGAAGTCCTACGTGGATAGTAAAGACCAGTGCTTTCTGATCGATTGACGGATCTTGGTAGCCATTGGGTCGTAGGTCATAACCACAGGTAAGCAGTCCTCTCTTTCCTTAGTGTGGGTCTCTAAAAGTACAGATCTCGGCATTTTCAGAGCCCTTTTCTTGGCCTGTTTGATGACCCTGCGTGGATAATCCCTGGCTTCCAGCTTCTTACTGAGTCCTTCTGCTTGCTCCTTATATACTCCAGTAGAGGAGCAGTTTCTCCTGTACCGCAAGAATTGCCCCACGGGCAAATTATCTCTTAAGGCTCTCGGATGATACGATTGGTAAGAAAGCAACGAGTTTCTGTCCATGGGCTTTTGATGTACACTCGTTTGGAAGACTCCTTCTGCAGCTTCAATGTCTAGATCAAGATAGACCGCCCTGGTATGATTATATTTCCAGGTAAATCGTAGGCTCATGTCTTGTGTGTTCAGCCAGTTCAAGAACTGAAGTAGAGATGTTTCTTCTCCTGTCCATATGCAGAGCACATCATCAATATATCTCCTCCAAAGGCGCAAATGGCCTTTGAAGGGATTGGTGTCAGACTCAATGATGTGCTCCTCAAACTGGCCTACATAAATGCAGGCCAGACTTGGTGCCATGGTTGCGCCCATTGATGTGCCCGTAACTTGGAGAAACAGATCATTCTTGTAGCTAAAGAAATTCCTTGTGAGTGCCAGTTCCACACATTGTAACACGAAACTCTGGGGGGCATCGTAAAACCACTCTTGAGTGGCTAGTGCTCGCGCTGCTGCCACCAGTGCGGCATCTTGGGGAATACATGAATATAGTGATTTGATGTCAATAGTCACTATATATTCAGTTTCGGGATCAAATGTCATATTGTCAAGGACGTTTAAGATGTCCATTGTATCCTTAACAAAGGATCTCTGTGTTATCACAGATTCGCAAAGATAGTAATCGGCGAACTGTGATAATGGTTCCAATATTGATTGGATGCCAGATACAATCAGCCGACCCGGGGGGGGGGGGGGGGGGGGGGGCCGGCTTAGGAATCTTAGGAATGATGTAGAAGGCCGGAGTCCTGGGGTTGGTATTGATAAGGAACTCCGCCTCCTTCACACTGATCCATTTCTTCTCTTTAGCATTCCCAACCAATTCAGTTATTACAGAATACATTGGACTCACTACACGGAAAATCAAGCTCCGTATCCAGGAGCATGTGAGCTGTAGTGTAGCTCCTATTTTCCCAATAGGCTCTGCGCATTGGAATAGTACCTACAGCAGTAAAGGCCTAGACCAGACGTTAACTAGGTCTACTACTGTCGATACTAGACTTAATTTTTGGGTTTGCCAGCTAAGCTCAGAGTTCGCTAGAAACTTTCTCGACTGTTCAAGGAAGGAATTAACTCCCCTGATTAGACAAGAAGGGATTTAGTTTCTGACAACCATAGAACATGACAACTTTGCTCTCCCCTAATCAAGAGTCAATCTCGAGAGTCGTGTGAGCACAAGGCAATTATTTTACTCAGTCAGTACGTGCATTCTTAGTCTCATCAGAATGTAGAGAAAAGGAAGAGACGGGCGTGTTCAATAAAAAGGTGTTATTTATTGATCAGTCTCTTTTCTCATACATGAGAAATGGATCGATATTATTGCAATACTTATAGTTAAGTAAAGTGCATACATTAAAAGCAATAGTATAAAATAATACTGTAAAAACATTGATATGGTTTCTGAGCCATATGATGTTTAAAATGATTAAAATATATTTACATACACATATACATTTGACTAAACGTACTCAACTGGTGTTTCTAAATACGCCTACCCCGTGTACCTGACCTAAGTCTAATGCGTGGGCGGGAATAGAAAGTTACAGTTTAAGTTAAGTTTGTTTTTGCCAAGTGAATAACTAAAGAATTCTCTGTGAGGGGTTATTCAGTTCTGTACCTGGAATTTAGGATGGATGAGGAATAGTATCTCTTTCTCTGCTCTCGATATTCCAGGCTGCCTGCGAGGGCTGCCCAGAAACGCCGGTGCTGGGTCTCTCGGCTTGAGATAGCAGCGCGTCTCTCAGCGCGTCAGGAAGGCGGGGCTGCTGCCAGCGGGGTCTGCTTCTGCTCTCGGCTTCGGCAAGTATGGCTGCTCCGTCTTGTCACCACGCGTGTGTTTGCATAGGGCAGGTCGGCAATATTTATACCTTAAAGGTGCCGAGATTGACGTAAGGATGGACATAGATACGTCAATAAAGATGTCATACGACTTGCTCGTTAGCACATTCTTTACTAAAGTTCTCTGTGAAATCAAAACAATGGCCGCACGGATTATCCAGGTTGTCATAGGTTTGATTTGTTATGAGAACGTCGTATGCCTTATCAGGGGCTGGAGGAATGTCGCTTGTCTAATTAGATCTCAAGCGTTATGACCTAATCAGATAACACGTTCCTGTGCCGTAGTGTGACTGCGTCAGATAACGGTATCTGCATCATGGGGGTTTTCTTGCCTCATGGGCTGACTGTTAGTTAACTTGATAGTTAGTTTAACCAGAATAGGGTCAGGAATAGGGGGACTGATTCAGAACCTATAGAAATACACGACACCCACTCCACGCTAACTATGGTCATATCTACTAATCTATGCATAGTATAACATAGTACAACATACTATAGAGTATAGTGTATACCTTACCACCCCAAAATACATAAATGCATTTCGAAATTTTCAAATATACTGAAAAATTGCAGTCATATATATTGTATGCACTTAAGCTATGAATTAAATGCAAAAGTAAACACGCATTTTTATGCATTATTGCTTATTGGTATATGAGAAATACACATGAAATGGCTCTTAATATGGCTATACAGAAAGGAAGTTCGAGACCATTTCATCACATAATAAAATATTTGTGAACATACCAGCGAGCAGCTGAAGTCTATAAAGTATCTAAAAATAGAAATTTTAGTTCTCTAGGAATAGTTTCTTACTTTAAGCAGAAGATCAGTGTCCCGGGAAAAAAATATGTAGAAAAATATTTTAAGGGGCTTGCTGAAAAATATTGCTGTCCGTGAGCTGGAGTGAAATTGTTCATGTAACTTTATTTTTAAAGTTGAAGGCCGAATTCAGGGAACGCCGTGTGCGAGTTTACTCAAAAGTCTCTATTTCTGTTCTGGAGAGAACATCATATCATTCAGGCTTTCGAAAAAACTGTCAACAGCTTCATGGGAAAGTTCCACTAAGTCGGAAATAGGGGTAACCATGCATTCGTGCGCATGATTGTCTCCATTGACATTCTGATTCGCATTGCTGACAGAAGGTCGTACCTGTTCGATGTTGCTTTCATCTTGAACTTCACTACTCTTCAATCGCAGTGGTGAAGATTCCAGGAATGCCGTCATCAGGATTGGCAGCCTTTGAGGGCAGCACAAAGCGTGAACCTTGGTAGGAACCAACAGTGTATCTGCATCCACTGGCGCATCCGATTGTAGCGTCAGACAGGTGTCTAACACGCATTCTTCTCCGCATAGCAGACACCTTAGTACAGGTAAAACACACCTTTGCCACATTGGTCGAAATGATAGAAACCAAGTCATGTTCAGGTCTCTAAGCCGGGAGAGTCCCAGGATTTTTGATATCCGGTCCTGGTATCCAATGGCTAGGATCGTATCTTCCATTGTCGCGAGAGTTTGATCTGTGACATGGGTTGCCATAACGAAAAATAAGGACTAGGAATAGGATTCCTGCAATTAGTCCCAGGATCAGGGGAAGTCCGCCAAAAATCGAATGGACGAAATCTGGAAAAATACCCAGTATGGCTTTGAATGGTGTTAATGCCATCGAAAATACTGTCTTAAATACCTTTGAGACCCCAGTGGTATCAGAAATATTTAAGATTTCGCTCAGGATTTCCGCGAAATGTACGGGGGAATTAGTCGATAATAATGTATGTATCTCTGCAGTCGTCCTTGCGACTTGTAGATCATACGTTTCTTTTGATGACGTGAGCCTTGTAGGCGTCTGAAGAAGCACTGTTTTCATTCTGCTTAAAGTATCTATTCGAATAGAAGTAATTTTCAAACTGGGCCATGCCCTTGCCTCCCTGTCTGGAAAGGAGCTGGGGAATAAAGAACGTCCACAGCACTTGACCTTCGCCGTTGTAGTTACTAGATAAGGAGTCCCGGGCATAAGACTGCAACATCTGCGGTCTACAATAAGAATGTAACTCCCATTATAGAGTCTTTGAAAGAATGGTTCTATTTCAGTTGCAGGTGCGCCTTGCTGGTGACATGAAAGGTTGTATGAATTCCCTTCACAGGCTCCATGCAAACTAATTCCGTTACACAGAAGCGTGCCGCTTAGTGACATAGCACAATTGTTGCCACTAAGAAACACTTTCTGTCCTTTATTACTGACACATGCATGTGAATAGGGCAGGTTCCAAGTTGTTTTAAGGTACCCTTTTCCCAATTTCTCGTACATGCCAGCCTGTATATATTTTTGGCAGTATTGAAACCTGAAGGTTGAGATTGGAATATTTATGATTCCGTGGATTATCCATTCACTGACAGGTCGTTCTGACATTGTCAACGGTAATCTTTCTAGTTTTTCAATGCTCAAGATTGTATAATCAGCACCCTTTTGCGCCATACCGATTTGTCTATCAGTAAGGTTAAAGATTTGGAATAGTGACGTTGTGTTGATTAAACGCCAAGGCACATAGCCTGAACGCAGATTTTGTAACGTCCAGCCAAGCTGTACAATGGAACGCAATTGTGACTGACCATGTTGTAATAACAGTAAGTCTTGCGATAATATATCGATTGCTGAAGACACAATGCTGTCCAATGAAAAAATTCTGGAGGACAGAGTCATTAACCCATTGTCCACTACAGATAGTGATTTTTCCAAATGAATACGGTCAATTTCCCGTATTCTTTCTGCTGTTTCAATTTGAGTAACCTTCCAGGCCTCATTGTATGCTGCATATACAGAGGCTGCTATGAAACGCTTTTGACGCTGTTTGCGTGGTCCCAGTATGAAATCACGCAAGTCAGCACCATCAGTAAGTAAAGTTAGGTGTTGCTTAATTTCAGGCAGTGTGGAAGTCTGTAGCCATTGAAGGCATAATTTGCCCACACTGTAGGTTGTTATTATCCCTGGGTGATGTCTTTGGGGATATCTAGGGTCTGGCCTGGTCATTATGAAACCCTGTGTTTTATTCAGGAATCTATCTTGACAGTTATTTGTATCTGTGGGCCAGATCAACCATTGTTTCCAATCAGGATGTGTTCTGTTTTGGTTTAATATATGGTTTACGTCTATCTCTTCATCTGTATCAGAGTTATTGCTAAACATTGTTGGCTTTGGAATAGACGGTTTATTTAAATCTTTGATTTTGGCTAAACCAAGACAGGTGGTTTGTTGAACAGTGTCATTTAAAAATATCATTTGTTCTGGGATCATGCAGGCTCTTAACAAAGCTTCTAAACCCTGTACTTGCCAATCTTTTGTACCCCAAACACTTTTCAAATCAACATTTTTGTCCCAATAATCAAATCCAAAAGTATTCATTTTTTCGAAGAATGAATCTGAATATATCAATTTTGTGTTGGTTATCATGGTTTTCATCCCTGTCTTGTTTGATAATTTAAAATAAAATGTTTCAGCATTACTTATGTTAAAACCTGAAAAATATGAATATTTGTCATATACGGTTCTAGAGCTTCCTTTTGGAGGTGTAGCACAATGTTCCCATTGATTATAACTTAAAACATTTCTAGGTTGTGCAGATTTATGCAAAAAATGGTTACCATAATGGTTATAGCAATACATACTATCATAATTTGTAGAACCTTGCAAATAATCATGTTTTGTAAATTTAGCAGACATTACTAAGTCAGACATCATGTTGTTAATACTTTCGAAGTCCCAATCATCAGCAAATGAGTTTGGTTTTGCAAAGTCACTCAAGGAGATCTTGATTTGGTGTGGATATTTCAGGATCTCGACCGGACCATAAATTTCATAGTCAGTGTTGTCCCAGGCTACCCCACCAGGTATAGGATTGGCTGTGAAGTTGGCTGAAGAAAGTTCTCTTTTCTCGACGTGTGAAGATGTGTGTGGTTTGAGGACCAAGTTGATGTTCTGACTTGCTGTGTCCATTTTAGCATATTTTCCCTCAATGAAGCGTCCCAAAGTAAATACCATGATGAGCCAAAGTATGAGGATAAATGCACCAAAACCCACCCAAAATTCAATCCATGGAGAAACCAGATATGTTTCTTTCAGATGTTTCAAAAGTTCCTTAGCTTTGTCTTTAAAGGATTTTGATGATGGCTGTGTCTTTGATTCACTGAAGCCGTCAGAGGAATCATCGAAGTTGATGAAGTAACCGGATGCAGTTCTGTCAATTGTTCCAATTGGTTCAGGATTTCTCTTTTTTGCATTTTCACTTGGTACTTCAGTATAGATTGGTGTGTCTCTGCTAAATGTCTTTATTTGGGTTTTCAGAGGTCTGAGTTCTATTGCATTGTTGCATAGTCCTTCTTGTTCTTCTTTAGGCGTTTCAAATGTGATGAGCCTTTTTGTTAGGACCTCTGTGCTGGTAGCAAACCTTGGTGTTCTGCTACTTATTGGGAGTCCACTTGGCCTACTGTTTGTTATCGGCCACATGTTGTGGTTTTACCAGGTCGATGGATACAACTCGGTTCTCCTTTTTTCCAGCAAGTGGCGGTAGTACAACTGATCTTGTCCCGTTGACAGACAAGACAGGAACTGCTTTTCTGTAAGAAGGCCCAAATTCCTTCTTTACCGCGATCTTCTCCCTGACTAGATCCCCGACTTTTGGAATCCAGACAGGTCTTGCTGGGACAGGTGGTGATTCTTCAGTGGTCGTTGGCTGTTGTTTCAACTGTATGTTGCTCAGGTCTTTTCTTGTTTTGTTTAAGTCCTGCAAAATAGCCAAACGGTCTTTGACATCAAAGGTTTTTTCTATTACCACTGAAGTCTGACTATCAAGGTCAGAGATCAACATCCTAGTTCCGAATAATAATTCGTACGGACTGAATCCCTTCAGAGAATTTCTTGGCAAGTTATTTAGACTACGTTGGACACTTATTAGATGTTTGACCCACCCAGCTCCCGAACCTAATACCTTTGCCGTTATAGATTGCTTTATGTCACGGTTTTTTCTTTCAACAATTCCGTTCCCCTCAGGGTGAAATGGACAAGAGTACCGCAATTGCACGCCCATGCTGACCATGGCCTCCTTATAAGCCCGAGAGCTAAAAGCAGGACCATTGTCCGAATGCAGCATGCCAATTGCGTATGTGCCGATAAAGACTCGCAAATCTTTTATAACAGTTCTGGCGTCAGCCGTTCGCTGGGGCCACATCCATATGAATCTCGTGCATGAATCCACTGCGACCAAGATATATTTATAGTTACCATCCCTTTGTAAGGGACCGCAGTGGTCTAGATAAACACAGGCTAATGGTTTATCCGAGATTAGAAGGGGCGTCTGTGCTGGACGTCTCACCGTTGATACTTTCATTTTTTGACATATTTCACATGCTAGAACATAGTTCCTTGTTTGTCTTCTCATTTGTGGCCACCAGTATCTCTGTTTTAATAATGATACTGTGGCTGAGACGCCAGCATGAATAGAAGCAAGCCCTTCGTGTGCCGCTATTATTAGTCCTAACCTATGTTCCATGTTTGGAATTGCCCTATCCCCCACTCCAGGGATTCGAGCAAAAGGAACATTGTTTGCATCAGTTATGTATGAGTATTTTACTGGAAAGCCTTTAGAGAGTGGTTCTATCGAATCCTTTTCTGAAGCGCTGACAGCTTGTAAAATTTCGCTGTCTATTTTTGTTTTTGACCGGGTGACGGCAGCTACGGAAGCCGTTTGCACAGCTGCCTTCGCGGCCTCATCGGCCAATGAATTCCCTGCAACGTGAACGCCATCACGTTGATGACTCAGTGTATGTATCACGTGAGTCTTTGGTAGTTCTTTTTGTAAAAGAGCTACTTGTTCCCAGAGCATTTTATGCTTGATTGTGCCACCTTTCGCATCCCTGAATCCGTTCTGAAGCCAGATCTGCAAGTATTCATTATAAGATTGAACGCAATAATACGAATCGCACACTATGAGTGTGGGGAATTCTCGATCGGTATTTTCAAGCGCCATCTTGAATGCTAGTAGTTCAGCTCGCTGAGCTGTACAATCTCCTAGGGATTGTGTTTTAGTGAGGGTTGGTTTAAATTTCCCTTCGTGCCAACGACCTTTAACAATCGCGCACGCAGCACTGTAAGCTTGTTTACCCCCTACTGCGGGTTGTGCTGATCCGTCTGTATATATTATACAGCCGTAGTGATCTAGAGGCAGAATTTCCGTTGGCGGAGGACATTCAAATTCATATTGGAGAAATTCTTGTGTTTTTAAGTAAGGATCAAATTCGTACACCACGTCTGTTGCAGCAAGAGAGTTAGCCCATTGTATCCATCTCGGATGGAGTGCTTTAGCATTTGGAATGCTTGCCTTTGTTACCGCCTCTAAGGCTGGTATTGGTGTCACGATTACTATTCGTTTACCTTGTGCCAGGGCTCGTTCTTTTGCTATAGCTGTCTGTGTTGCTGTAAGAATTTTTTCCGTTGGGCTAAATTTCATTTCAGCCTTAGTGTACAAGTGTGATTTAAATGCAATTGGTACCTTTTCTCCCTCATTAGAGGTCAGGTATGTGAATCCGCATCTCCCTGGGATGACTCGGATCACAAGGTTGCGTGTGTTATCACGTGTTTCTAATTTTGTTTTAATTAGCATGTCTGTTTGTAAGGATCTCAAAATTTCTGTGTGTGTTTGAGTCTAATTGGATCTTTTAAAGTCTGGTTTAATTAGATCATAAAGGGGTTTGACCCTTTCTGCGTAATTTGCAATGTATGTTCTTCCGAAATTTAGGAAGCCTAGAATTGACTGTAGGTTTTTTAGTGTTTTAGGAGCTTGGATTACGGCACATTTCTCTAGGAAATTGTCTGCCAGGCTTTTGCCTTCACTTGATAACTCATATCCTAAGAATAGGACCGTCAGATGGGCAATTCTGGATTTTTTAAAGTTGAATTTGTAACCCTCTGCAGCGAACCCAAGTATTATGGTGTTCACCCTTTTCAAGTGAGTCTCAAGTCATCATCTGTTAAGTAAATGTCATCGACATAAGATAATGCTTCATCATCATATAGTTGTAGTAATTCTGTTACTCTCGCTGAGAATACCCCCGGGCTGTTCTTGTACCCCTGGGCTAACCGACAGAATTGTTTTTGAGTGCCATTTACTGAGAATGCAGTTAAATATCTGCTCTCTGGTGCTATGTTTTGACAAAAGAATCCATTGGAGATGTCCAGGGTTGTTTTGTATTTTTTGCGCACTATGTTATTCATTAGTGCAGCACTGTGTGAGTTTTGCACTGCAAAGGTTTTGCAACATGTGTTAAGGTGTCGGTAATCCAAAACTAGACGATATGAATTGTCTGGTTTGGAGACCGGAAACAAAGGATTGTTCATTTGTGAGGTGCAAGTTTCAATCACCCCCTGGTATTCTAGCTGATCTAGTATTTCATTTACCAGTTTTTTAGCTTCTTGCTTAATTGGGTACTGCCTTTGTGCAGTAGGTTGTGATTTTAACTGGATTTTGTGAGGAGGGGAGTCCTCATCCCATCCTACATGATTTTTATATAAAGCAGGTGCTAAGGCCACTGCCCACTTTCTAGCAAGTGTGTATTTTTTATGAATCGGTATTTGATTCGAGAAGGCAGGCATAATTACTTCTTCGCCATGAGGGCACTCCCTGACAAACTCTGGTGGCCAGTCTTTTTCAGCTAGAAGGATGTCATAGCCTTTGGAGAGGTTATCCCAAAATAGTCCCCTTATTTTCCTAGTCTTATCTCCCTCTATACGTAATGTTATCTCGTATATCTTGTGGGGCTTGCTAACTCTGGTGTCTGCAGTTTCCACTTGAAGGTATTCATTCGTGTCCACTGTCTCCAGATGATTCATAAGGACTTTGCGAGCTATGCTCACCTCTGCTGCGCTGTCTAGCATTGTCTGAGCCCACTCTCCGTTTTTCAGTTGTGTCCTCAGTATTCTCGGCATTTTTAACTACCTTGATACTGGCTACCTTCTTTTTTGGAAATTGTAATTTCTTTTTTTGTTGAGCAGGTTCCTTGTCTTTGGACTTGGCGTGCTCTTCTCTTTGTTCTGATCGTCCTCTTCTTTCCGATTTCTGCGAGGAAGTCTGAAAAGATTGAGAGGGACGTGTATCAATGTCTTGATATCTATCAGGTTTTTTAATATTATCCCTATTTCTAAGGTTATATCTATTCCCAGAGGGGTCACTCTGCGGTGACCTCTGTCTTCGGTTTGGAGATTTTTCTCTTCGCCTAGGAGACCTTCCTCTGGACTGGAATTTCTTTTCTTTAGGATTGGATTGTTTGTTTCCATCCCAGTTCTTTTTTGGTGAATTATTATTAAAAAATATTTTTTCTGGACTTTCAGTCAGTTGCGGTTTTACTGGTATTCCACCTAAACTATCTCTACCTAGTTCTTCATAGGATTTTTCTATGATTCTGGCAATTTCAGCTGGTTGGTCTGCTATATCTGTCTCTTTTAACCTCTGGCGGATCGCCACGTTTGCTGCCTCACCTTTTATGTTGGCTAATAATATAGCCGAGACCTGCTTGAAGTCTTTTAGTAATTTCATACCAAGGGTTAAAGCAGGTTCTGGACCGTATTCATCTTGAATTTGTTTTAGCACATCTGGTATTACCGAAATGGATGGAACACCGTGCGTTTTTGTGTAGATGGAAGCAAAGACTGTACCCCAAGTGTCACAGTCCTCAATGTGTGGTGCGATTCCCATTGGGAGACATATAGTCAGAATCCTGTGTTTTTCTAATGGGGTGGTGTCAGGAAACACCGCCTCTATTTGGGTGATTTTCTGTGCCAACCAGAATGGTATTTGTTCCCGTTTAGCTGGAACTTTACCTAGGCAGGATTGGATGTTCTGTGGTGTAATTTTATTTGTGTTCCCCTGGTGAGGGGTCAGCTGTGGAAGTTTAATCGCTGGCTGAATTGTTGAAGTCCGCATTACATACTGAACTAATTGTCTATGAATTTTTAGTAGTTGTTTTAGCTGTATTAACAGCTCTGCTGCAGGCATTCTTTCGATGTCTGGATGTGGTGTGTATCCGGCTAAGACCGGCCACGTTGCTCCTGGTCTTCCTAAAGGACCGAGCCTTGTAATGTGATTGTTATGTATTAGGGCGCCATCAAATAAGAGCAAATGCTCTTGGAATTTGAGTGGTACTTCCACCTCCTCGAAAGGAGTGTATGTTTCAGGAGGTTCCTCTACTTTGTAATAGTG
The DNA here is from genome assembly GCF_964261635.1 of Lissotriton helveticus. Lineage (NCBI taxonomy): Eukaryota > Metazoa > Chordata > Amphibia > Caudata > Salamandridae > Lissotriton > Lissotriton helveticus. The sequence goes on along the minus strand of NC_136061.1, from coordinate 452,261,814 downwards.
GAAGTACTTTGTTACAGCATTTGCTGCCGGAAAATGTATCCATGAATAGTATACCTCTGTCTGCCGATATTCATGTGCCTCGATTACGAATATGACTGTGCCACCTCTAGGTGTCAGTCCATTTTCTATAAGTTTTAAGGTTATAGATCTCCTTTTAATGACCGGAATGAGTGTTATATTCGGGTCTGCTGCTTGCATGGTAGCATCAGCATCTGCGAGTTCAGTAGCTAATCTAACTGCCTCTCTTTCTTCATCACTGTCTCCCATTTTACAGACAGGATGGTATTATGTCTATTTGCAGATCAGGTTTCTTTATGGAACAAAGATTAGATGCACAATATTTTGGAACTGTTTATCCTTCAACGTTGACTTGACCAAGAACCATACATAGGAGTTCCCTCCTGCGAGGTTTTGGAGGATATTACCTTTCACCCACTCCAGACGTCTTTGGAGTATTTGGGAAAAGGGGTCTGAGTGAGAAAGCACGACTGAGTTACTCTAAATGTCTTACGTTAGTTTTATCGCCCTTTCCAAACACGTTGGGCGCCATGTAGTGTAGCTCCTATTTTCCCAATAGGCTCTGCGCATTGGAATAGTACCTACAGCAGTAAAGGCCTAGACCAGACGTTAACTAGGTCTACTACTGTCGATACTAGACTTAATTTTTGGGTTTGCCAGCTAAGCTCAGAGTTCGCTAGAAACTTTCTTGAATGTTCAAGGAAGGAATTAACTCCCCTGATTAGACAAGAAGGGATTTAGTTTCTGACAACCATAGAACATGACAACTTTGCTCTCCCCTAATCAAGAGTCAATCTCGAGAGTCGTGTGAGCACAAGGCAATTATTTTACTCAGTCAGTACGTGCATTCTTAGTCTCATCAGAATGTAGAGAAAAGGAAGAGACGGGCGTGTTCAATAAAAAGGTGTTATTTATTGATCAGTCTCTTTTCTCATACATGAGAAATGGATCGACATTATTGCAATACTTATAGTTAAGTAAAGTGCATACATTAAAAGCAATAGTATAAAATAATACTGTAAAAACATTGATATGGTTTCTGAGCCATATGATGTTTAAAATGATTAAAATATATTTACATACACATATACATTTGACTAAACGTACTCAACTGGTGTTTCTAAATACGCCTACCCCGTGTACCTGACCTAAGTCTAATGCGTGGGCGGGAATAGAAAGTTACAGTTTAAGTTAAGTTTGTTTTTGCCAAGTGAATAACTAAAGAATTCTCTGTGAGGGGTTATTCAGTTCTGTACCTGGAATTTAGGATGGATGAGGAATAGTATCTCTTTCTCTGCTCTCGATATTCCAGGCTGCCTGCGAGGGCTGCCCAGAAACGCCGGTGCTGGGTCTCTCGGCTTGAGATAGCAGCGCGTCTCTCAGCGCGTCAGGAAGGCGGGGCTGCTGCCAGCAGGGTCTGCTTCTGCTCTCGGCTTCGGCAAGTATGGCTGCTCCGTCTTGTCACCACGCGTGTGTTTGCATAGGGCAAGGTCGGCAATATTTATACCTTAAAGGTGCCGAGATTGACGTAAGGATGGACATAGATACGTCAATAAAGATGTCATACGACTTGCTCGTTAGCACATTCTTTACTAAAGTTCTCTGTGAAATCAAAAGAATGGCCGCACGGATTATCCAGGTTGTCATAGGTTTGATTTGTTATGAGAACGTCGTATGCCTTATCAGGGGCTGGAGGAATGTCGCTTGTCTAATTAGATCTAAAGCGTTATGACCTAATCAGATAACACGTTCCTGTGCCGTAGTGTGACTGCGTCAGATAACGGTATCTGCATCATGGGGGTTTTCTTGCCTCATGGGCTGACTGTTAGTTAACTTGATAGTTAGTTTAACCAGAATAGGGTCAGGAATAGGGGGACTGATTCAGAACCTATAGAAATACACGACAGAGCACCATAAGGAGTGGGAAACTAACCACCAAACTAGTGCAACATTGTCATCGCAACAGACATACTTTCACGTGGGTTGGACTGGAGAGAGTGATGGGGGATGCCCAGACAGTAGAAAGACGTCTAATCACAAAAGAAGCAAGATGGATATTCCAGGCAAAGAGTGAACAGAAAGGATTGAACAAACTCCTGGAGTGGAATAAGCTACGTTGAGAGATGTTCTTTTGTGGAGGTAACTACTGACTAATGTGTACGTGTAGATCCATCTATACCAGTGTAGCCAGGCGCTCCTCTTAGCCTACTATTGAACAGCCGGGGAATGAAGTACTTAGCACGTACTATAACACATTTAACATATAGAATGACAATTAAATGTCATCAGTGGAAACATATACATTATAATTACTGCCATTTTCCCATTCCTGTGGATAGGTAAACACTACAACCCCCACAGGTAGAATAATAAGTGTAATTCTAAATGCTATTCAAAAACACCGAAACATTGTTGACACCTGTGGTCTAATCCCCTAACATCGCGTGAAAATACACCACAAACTCATATTCCACCATGAGCTCACATTCAATTCTAGAGATGTAAGGAAGCTGGAGTATAAAGATCTATAACACATGGCCACAGTTTATTAAGATATGGATGTACAGATGTGTCCATAAGCCACCCAAGGGAGACATGGTATGAATTTTGAGACCTTCAGCATATGGCCACTGTTCATCAATATATGTGCCACCTCTGTTGTCTCTAACTAATAAAGTTTCATCATAAAACACAATGTTATGGCGAAATCACGCGAGAACTTATGTGAAAACTCCTAAGCGCAGCACTCGGAATGGGATTATACCCAATCTAAGATGGCGTACGCTTCTAGGAGAGTATTAAAACGTTGTAAAGTTAGAAATATGAATACTCCCCCAAACCTCATTAATAGTCGGTTACTAAATACGAGATGTTGCTGGTAATAAACTGAGACACGTGGTATTCGTCGTCACACATTCGCGAGGCTGTGGGCCCTATTTGAACATAATATGTAACTAAAGGGGATATTGGATTAATATCTCGATTTATGACCCCAAATCAAATAAAAATTGGCGAGCTCGTAATATCGTGAGAGTTCGGCGAGACTCTCACAGGCTACATACATAACATTGGCCTGAGACTGCTCTAAAATGGCCGCGGGTATCACATGATTATCCCAGCCAATCAGAGGGCACGAAAACCGGCAGCGCACACTCTAAAGAGATCAGCTGAGAAATGTGCCGGTGTTCGAGTGCTGAGAAGACGCCGGACAGTTATTCTCCACCGGTAATCTTTGCATGGGGTTTGCAGCGTATAACCTTGATAAGCAAGCTTCTAATCACAGGTATAAGAATATTCTTTTAAAGCATAACCCCAGTTTTTGTTTTTGTTTGGTTTAGCAACAGAAACGAAGGGAGACTGGACCCAGCTCACCTATGGGGGCTGTATTCCTTTTAAATTCCTCTTGGCTGGTATGAGAGGCAAGGCTAACTGGGGGGTAACTATTGCATTATATACAGCATCTTGCTTGTTTGACTGTGCAAAATAGCATTGGGAATTGAACAAGGGTGGATAGTAGGTAACCTCGACTATGCATGTTTTATGTTTTAATACAGCACGCAAAGCCCAGTGTCCTTTGCAGGTGCATTTAAATTGGTTTGCCCTGAGGAAATTGCCTGATAGAAACCAAGGCAATGAAACATGTCGGCTGTAAGTAGGGTGTGAATCGATTGGTAGTATTCACATCCTTCTTTTTATTGTTTATATGTGTACTGTATGCAACAAGAAAGGAACACTAGTAAAGTTTTTGTCCTGGTTGCACAGTGGATTATATGTTAAGTGTTAAAGTGTTGTACGTTTTGTTACATATAATTTGTGTTCACTGCACCACTCACTGTCTTTTCTTTGGGTTTAGGACACGTTTCCGTTACGGCTTGATGGCACCAATGATGATAACAGGGCCATCCTGGTGAGTACCAGCCAGGGGTCCCATTGGTGGTGTGCCCGTGAGGTGCCATCTCGCCTTTCTCACCTTTTTCTGTTGTCATTTTAGGTGAATGTGGGTTTTGTGTTTGTCTAAGTTTGTTGATCAGAGTTGGGCTTCCTTTTCTTAATAACGGCAGTAGACTGAGACATCCCCTACTCTAAATCTTTGTAAGAAGAGACATTTGTTGTAATTCATGTACAACTAGTGATGTTTGTAGATCATTAGACGAGAACTGCCTTGAACACTAGGACATTTGCATTTTGGCGATTTACCTAGTGGAGGGCGTCCTAGTTTTCTTTTCCCTCTATACTCCTATCTTGTTCTCACTCATTCTATTAGACCTGAGTGCCGCGTTCGATACTGTGTCACATAACATCTTGCGTAATGCCCTCAGGTCACTTGGGCTCGATAGCATTGCCTTATCTTGGTTTGCCTCATTTCTCAGTGGTCGCACCTTCCAGGTCTTTTCTGCCAAGTCATCATTTAAGATCTGCGCATCAGCACACGGAGTCCCACAGTGGTCCAATTTAAGCCCCTTGCTTTTTAACATCTACGTTAGACCCCTGGCTAAAATCGTGGAGGAGGCAGGATTATCCCTCTACTCGTATGCTGATGATACGCAGATTGTTTTTTCATTGTCCACCACCAAAGACGCTACAACATCTGCCCTACAGTGTGGCCAGCAGTAGACTGAGACATCCCCTACTCTAAATCTTTGTAAGAAGAGAGGTCTGTTGTAATTCATGTACAACTAGTGATGTTTGTAGATCATTAGACGAGAACTGCCTTGAACACTAGGACATTTGCAGTTTGGCCTAATAGAATGAGTGCCACTGTTTCCCCTCGGTCAAGATGTTGCCGCTACTTCTCAGTGACCCCAAGCAGAGTAGTTTCGGTAGAGAAATTGGCTCTGAACCCGGATTGAGAGTAATGGAGATAACCCACTTTTTCTATGTGTTCAGTCAGTTGCGTATAAGTATGTTTTTCCAAAATGCAATGATACTGCAGTTTCCTCATGCTCCTCACCAGAGATGAAAAATGAACTGTCTTATAGCTTACTCCTCAACCTTCTTCAGAGATCCGCCTTCCCCTCACAAAAGCAAATAAAGCATTGCTAGGCAATGGTCAGTCTGATTGAGTCGCTGCCGTCAGGCACTGCCTCCATTAGTCCTCCAGACAGAAACCCCGTCACGCAGTGGAATGCATTACAAGGTGCAATCACTGCCTACATGTTCCTGTGATTATAGTGATGCAAGTAATGTAATGCAGTCAACAGACACAGTTTCTGGCTGAAAGAACCTGTTGTCATAAGTAGATTAAGGGAAATTCATTGCGCACAACTACAATGTCACAACAGTGAACAGATACCTCTGCACTAGTCCCATACACATAGATGCTTTTCTGAGCTTCTTAAATTTAAATCTGATGATTGTGCTCACAGCGAAGAGAGCATACATCTTAATAGTAGGAGTGGGTGAATAATCCCCTTCCACCTGCGGAGTTTGCAGAGTTTTGACCACACCACATTTCGCTTGGAATGTGGACTTCCGGCAAAACTCCACCAACCACCACATGTCAGTATTTTGTTCTTGCATGTGAGAATTTGCATCCCCTAGCATGATTTTTGGGTTCTAGAATGGCTCCCAGGGAGATTTAGCAACACAGGCAGTAGTGGCAGGTTGTGACCGTTCGCATTGATAAAGCTGCCACTCGAGTAGAAAATCTACTCGAGTGGCAGAAAGAAGCAGCACCCTCTGGCATGCCATGTGGTGTCGTATGTGCTAATTTTAAAGCACCAAACAAGCTCCTGGTACTACAAAATCAGTGGAATCAACGCAACATGCCAAATCCCGTCCGCTCCCAGAGGATGTATGACATTACAACGCATGCTTTTACCACGCATGCCTTTACAACGCAGTTTTTACAACGCATGCCTTTACAACGCAAAGCACTTAGGGGTGCTGGATAGTGAATAGTTTAATTTACTATTCCAACTCCAGTCCCCGTGGATAGTAGGGAAGGTGTTGGATAGTAAATTAAATCTATTCCCTATCCTAGAGCGCCCCCCAGCGCTATGCGTTGTAATGACATGTGTTGTAATAGTTGCGTCGTAATGGCACTGCGTGGTAAAAGTTGCGTTGTAAAGGATGTTTCCCCTCCCAGAACTCACAGGGTTATATTGTAACTGTGCAGCATTCCACGAAGTGAAACTCCCCAAGATCCACTCACCTCTTCATAAAAAGGATGGTTAAACATATCCTCTTGTAAACATCTCTATTCACATGCCAAGATGACAGTAGGTTTTATACCCAAACTTACATATATTTATTTGGATTGTGAACCAGGACATTTTGGGGTAAATTATATTCATGCAATGCAGTACACCAACCAAAGTTGCTCTGTTGTGCTGCACTGCATTATGGGAAAAGGTGAGAGCAGCACAGCACCATATTCCAAATTTGGCACAGATTTTCTTTCCCCTGTGTTAGCACACATTAAGCGGTCCTACCCCAAAATATTCAGTATGGAATCATGGGTGTATCTGCGATGTGAAGAATAGAATTTGTACAGGACGGAGAACCTTCCAGTACAAAATACAAAGCTTTGACATAGTACAGTACAGATGCAAATTTGGATATGTTTTGGCAAAACCTTTTCCTAAATTTATGTCAGCCTCGAGAAGGTGTAAATGTTTGGCAAAACACTGTCTATCAATGTTAGTGGGTAGGGATTTTCATCAAACACTTGCATCAAATACCCATGCACTACCCATGATACGCTCTGTTCACACAATTAGCACAAATGGTTGCTTTTTGTTACTTTGAGGCTACTTCCCATCACAAAACTTGCTTTTCGATGAAATGCAAATCCCACACCAAAACTTCACACCAGTTTGTGTCAGTTTTGTGACTCATACCCAGTGCAAAGTGAAGATAAATTTGACCCTTTGTGCTTAAAAATTATTACAATGTGCAATTAGCAGAGCCCTAGCAGCAGGCCCCAGGCGCATGGCTTACTGCAATGAATTAGTTGAAACCATTCTGGAGGGAGATTGGGTGGCTTGGAGCTGAGGGGAACTTTTCACTGCAAGGAAGCACTAACTGCAATGACCTTGGTAATGAGGGGAATGATTTCAAAGCTCATCCGGTAGGTTTTGCTCTTCTGAAGGACAAGGCATCGTTTATCAGCCTGGTCTTAGATCCTTGGTAAACTGAGAGGGGGACGTGGCTTGCGCGCCGCTGCAGTATGGCGGGTCGCGCTTGAGCTCCGTGGCAAGTCTGGCCCGTTGAGCTGCTATCTCCGTGTTCAGCTGCCCCTACCGGCGGAAAAGACACCATTCGGCACCGGAGCATGAGGAGCGCTGCCTGAAGGTGTTTTCCTGTGCGTCTGGCCACCGGCTGCATGACTTCTGCTGATTTCCTCAGAGGCGCTCGTTTACCTTACGAGCGGCCGCCATCTTCCCGCTCTCCGCGCTGATTTCTCTTCTCCTCAGAGGCGCCGCCTGGGATACAATATTGCAATTTGTGGCGGATGTTCCTTTCGTCTTCACAATGATGCCTGCAATTGGTAACATTTATAATTTTTTTTCTGCTGTATCTTTGCTGCCTGGCTGGGATTAAGCTGTCCACGCGCTGTTTCTCTCAGGGCAGCTCTCTCATGTGGTATGACTCTTCTTCCTACGAGCTCATTACTGTGCTCCCCTGCGTTTTTGTAGCTGTGTTATTTCTTGCTACTTGTCTGCCTTGCATATAAGTCCGCCGCTATTCATATTTTAGCGCCATTTCAGCTCAGTGTGCTATATCTATATTTTTTATGGTATAGTCTGCGCAGTTTTTCCTCTCTTTTTTTTTCCTCAAGTGGTTGTGCATTTTTTTCTGGAGGCTGCTTCTTTATGGCTGCGACTATGGGGCGTTCTTTGACCAATAAAGACTCAAAAGATGTTGGCACGTCATTGAAAAGGCTTAAGTCACTGTCTCCTACGCCTGACCCTCCTCAGTCAGAGGCCGCTTCAACGCTGGACACCATTTTGGCGCGCCTCAATGAAGTACATGATATTGCGCAGTCCACGAAAACAAACACGGATTTATTACAAGTGGAGGTGGCTGCTATCAGAAATGACTTTAAGGCCCTCTCTCTTCGTGTATCCGCTACCAAATCACGAATCAGTTGTGCAGAGGATGGTGTCCAAAAACACTCCAGATCCCTCAACCACTTGGAGCGCTCCATGGCGGCATTGCGCAGAGACTTAACTGAGCAGGAGGACCGTAATCGTAGATCTAACCTACGCATTTTTGGTCTGCCGGAAGATTCAGAGAAGTCATCCTCATCTATGATAGAGTTCTTATCTCATTGGATTCCGGATACCTTACAAATTTCTTTCCACAGAGACTTTGAAATTGAAAGAGCACACCGTGTTCCTACGTTTCGGTCTAAGACAGCTACCCAGCCGAGAGCAATCATTTTTAAACCATTGCGGCATCAGCATACTGAACTGATTCTCTCTCATATGCGGAAAGCTAAACAAGTCTTTTGGGATGGTCACAGGATCTCCATTTCTCAGGACTTTGCCAGGGATACGGTTATAAGGAGAAAAGGATTCCTGAATCTTCGAAAACGTCTTTCTGAGATGGGTATTCCCTTCTCGTTTTCTGGTCCATCGAAATTCCGCATCACTTATAAAGGACGTTCTAGAATTTTCGAGGAGCCGGCTGATCTAACTACCTTCTTGGACAACCAGCTGGAGATCGAGATGGAGATTCAAAAGGCGACTTCACAGGCTCCTGGTGCCTCGGGCACTTGAACTATCTCCTTCTTTTTCTCTGGATGTATTTTTCTGTAGGACTGGTTTCCTCTTCTCTTCTGGTCGGCTTCTTGGCCAACCTTAACTTCCATGGATGTTCATGATCTTTTTCTGTTTTTTTGTGTTTCCACTCATGTTTGTTCTATTCTTCTTTCTGGCATCCACAATTGTTCGTTCCTTTTATAGCTCTCTTTCTCTTGGTACCTCTTAGTATCTCTTTACAGCTTTTATTCTTCGTCTATTTTCCTCCACTTCTCCAACTTGTTGTTCTTTATTCTTTCTCTTTTACTCAACTTATTCTGTATCTTTCACTTGTCTTCAATTCTTCTTCTCTCTCACATACTTTTCTATTTTCTTGCTGCCTATCTCTTACCAGTTACGTTGCTTTTTCTGGTAGGGAGCACTCTCTACCCTTCTTTTTTTTTTTTTTTTTTCTCCTTCTATTCTGCTCTCTTCCTACCCTCTTCCTCCACATATTTACTGTTATTTTATATTGATGTAGTGTATTTACTGACCATGTAGTTATTTGTTTCGGATCTACATATTGCTTGTATTGCTTGTTTTGCATTAATCTAATGTTCATAGTTTTCCTCATGTTTTTCTTTTTCTTATCTGTTTTCTACTAGTATTTAGGAATATAGTTATGTTTCTCGACATTGACTGTTCTTTAACTGTGTTTATACAATATCTTAGTTAGAGTATGTATATTTACATTATTAAGCTGCTTTGTGGTATTGCTTTTGATTGTTACCAATTTGTTCTTTTTTTTCCTGCTATCCGATTATTGTAGTTTTTGGGGCTATTGTTCTCAACTGTTTTTTAGGCTTGTTCGGGTACCTTGCTTGCCTTTCCACGTTCTCCCTAGTATGATGTGGGCCTTTTTTAGGCCTCCCCTCCTGCTTCTCCTCTCCTTCCTCTTTTCTCTCCTTTCTTCTCTTCTTTCTTTCTCTTTTTCTTGGATTCCTCACATAGACGCTCCCATACTATTTCTTTTGTTTGCTGACTGGCTCCTTGTATTCATGATGTTCGTCCTCTTTCTGTCATTCAGGTCGTCTTTTTTCTATTTTTATGTTTCCCTATGCCAGGTTTAAATGTATTATCCCTTAATGTTAAGGGTTTAAATCACCCGGTGAAGAGGTCGAAAATCTTAGACTACTGTAAGTCTTTGTCTTCTGATTTGGTTCTTTTTCAAGAGACCAAGGTTACTAACAAAGAGGCGTTGTTTTTAAGGAAGGAGTGGGTTTCGGATGTTTGCTGTTCTGATGCCCTTGGTAAACGCAATGGAGTCATTACGCTGGTTTCAAAGAATTCTGGTTTATCGATACTGTCTTCCGATCATGATTCGGAGGGTCGCTAGCTGTTGTCTAAATTGTCGGATGGACAGCATGATCTGTATGTGATGAATATCTATGCTCCTAACGTTGATGATCCATCCTTCTGGAAATCGGTCACTACAAAATTAAATGACACCCCGCACTCTGGTAATTTCATTGTTGGTGGAGATTTCAACTTACCAATGGATCCTCTTTTAGACAGGAATTCTGCCTTTCAGTTTCGTCCTCCTAAATCTCACAAACAAATGATCAACATGTGCTCCATTATTCATCTTCAAGATATTTGGCGTCTTCATAATCCCACTGGTAGTGATTTTTCTTTCTTCTCCTCGCCTCACTCTTCCTTCTCTCGTATTGACTATCTCCTGGTTCATTCTTCTCTTGTTTCATCTTCCTCCTCTCCGCTTATACATCCTATTTTGATCTCTGATCACGCTGCTGTAACTTTTACGTTGTCATCCTTTGCCCCTAAATCACGTGCTCGTTCGTGGAGATTAAATACCGAAGTATTGCATGATCCGTCTCAGGTTCATGAGTTTTCGGAAGCTATAGATACCTTTTTCCATGAAAACGAAGGTTCTGTTTCTTCCCCAATTATTCTTTGGGACTCCTTTAAATGCACTTTCCGTGGTCAAGTTATTAAATGTATGTCCAAACGTAATGCAGATATTAAAAAGGAACTTACGGATTTGTCTTCTGCTATAAAATCTCTGGAAGCTTCCTTTAGGCACTCTAAGGATCCAACTTGTTTACAACAAATAAAACTACTAAAATACAAATATAATACCATTGTTACTAAACGAGCTTATATTGGGGTGCAAGCTCAAAAATCCAAGAAGCTATTATTAAAAAATCGGGCTGGGAAACTTTTGGCGGCTACGTTAAAATTTCAGGATTTTTCTTTCAAATCTTCGCAAATTTCTTCCATTACTGACCACACAGGATCTAAGAAATTCCAAACAGGGGAAATTCTTGAAGTTTTTCGTGATTTTTATAATAAGTTGTATACTCCTTCTACTCATTCCTCTTTTGAACAATGTCGAGATTTTTTAAATTCAGTTCCGATTCAATCGGTCTCTGATGCTGATCGCTCTATTTTGAACAAGCCTATTTCTCCCGACGAAATCGTTTCTGCGATTAAAGCTACTCGTTCTGGCAAGGCTCCAGGCCCTGATGGTTATCCCATTTTATTTTATAAAACTTTTCTTCCTACGCTTGTCCCCAAATTGAAATCTGTCTTTGATTCCTTTGTTAAGGATGGAGCTGTTTCTGGTACGGCTGCCGAGGCTACCATAGTGGTGCTCCCGAAGGAAGGGAAGGACCATTCGGATCCTAAAAACTTCCGACCTATTTCTCTCCTTAACATGGAAGCTAAGATTTTTGCTAAAATCCTGGCCAGAAGGTTAGAATCCTTTATCCCTCATCTTGTGCACCCTTCCCAAACTGGTTTTGTGAAAGGACGTCTTGCGCGAGACAATGTCCGCACATTCTGTCATATTCTCGGGGCTGCTAAACGATCTCATCTTCCCGCCGCGGCTGTGGCCCTGGATGCGGAAAAGGCCTTTGATAAGGTCTCTTGGCCTTTTCTTCGTGCTGTTTTGTGTGCGCATAACCTAGGTGACTTTTTCATTAATATGGTGATGTCCTTATATTCTCAACCTAAAGCTAACATTAGAGTCAATGGTGCTACATCTTCGTTTTTCAATCTTCATCAGGGCACCAGACAGGGATGTCCTTTATCCCCACTTTTATTCCTACTTTCTATTGATCCCCTTCTTCGTTTGATTGAGTTACACCCTGACATCAAAGGTTTTTCTTTTGGGCCTCACTGTATTAAAACTGCTGCGTACGCAGATGATGTTCTCATCTTTTCAGATGATATCGCTTTGGTAATCCCTGCTATCTCTGATACCATTTCTTTATTCTCTTCGGTTTCAGGGTATACCCTCAATAAAGATAAGACGGAACTGTTCCCTTTGAATGCATATTGTTTCTCTTCCCATATGGGCTCAGCGGGCTTTAAATGGCAACCTACACACCTGAAGTACTTAGGAATTTATTTTTGTTCTACTCTGTCTGCCACCGCTGCCTATAATGAATCCCAGACTATCCTTAAAGTGCGTCGTCTTCTGGATACATGGTCTCCGAAACATATTTCATGGTGGGGTCGCCTTCAGACTCTCAAAATGATGATTACGCCGATTATTAACTTTGTTTCATCCATGATTCCCCTCAAATTGTCAGATTCCTTCTTTCGCGAAATTGATACTCTGACTTCTAAATTTTTGTGGAATGACAAACGTGCTCGCCTTGCATACAAATTTTTGCGTCGTCCTTGTGATATGGGAGGTTGTAATTTTCCTGACTGGGAACAATACCAAATTGCCTTTTTGGCCTCTCAAGGTGCTTTATGGTTCTCTCCGCCGGCTCTTCACGTTCCCTCTTGGCTGCTCATAGAACAGGAACTAGCATCCCCTTTGCCTCCCGCCTCTTTTTGCACCACTTCTACTTTCCATATCCTGTTTTCCCGTACTATTATTCTTGATACAATTGCTGCGGTCAGGAAAGTAGATAAGAAGGTGGCGATTCCTTTGCATAAAACTAGGTGGTCATCTATCTGGCGAAATTCCAAAATTAAGCTTATCATTACTCCAACTCTCATGTCCTATTGGGCACGTAAAGGGATTTCTCTTGTCCACCATCTCTATGGTGTTTCTGATGAACCATTACCCTTCTCTACCTTGGCTCGAAAGCATTCTTTAACAAACCTGGATTTTTATACTTTTCTTAAAATTAAGGTGGCCATTGCTAAAGTGCGTCTTCATCCTACTTCCTCTACAATCTCACTCTTTCAGCTATGGATTAAATCTGGGCATGTCGCCTCCAAACTTTATAAATTTTTGTCTTCTGCTTCACTTCCTGCACAGACCGTTGCTCAACAAAAATGGCTACATCATTTTGACCATGCTATTACGGAGCATATTTCCCCTGATACCTGGCAATCAATTGGTAAATTTTCTCTCCGTAATAAGATCGCACCTTCCTTAATGCAGTCTAAGTTTTTCTCTATTAATCTTCTCCATTGGACACCTGTACGTCTTCATTCGCTTAACCTTAAAGATGATAATTTATGTTGGAGCTGCGGTTTGGAGGCGGGCGACTTTCCTCATATGTTTTTCCATTGCTCCTTGCTTCAACCTTTTTGGAACCTCATCCAGAAGCATCTCTCTCTTATCTTTGGTTGTGAGCTCCAACTTTCCTTCCCCTTAATCTTGCTAGGTCCACTGGCGGCCCCTACTCCTCTCCCTTTAGATCCATTGGAGTTGCAGTTGTTAGATCTTCTCCTGACTGTCGCGGTGAAAATTATTCTTATGGAGTGGAAATCCTTTTCATCGGTTTCCTATCATACGTGGTGGGCTTGGGTCTCCTTTTTACGCAGTGCACACACTTCAGTTGATCAAGCTCACCTCTCTCCATCTATTTCTAGTGGGGTGTGGCAGGCTTTGGATGATTATATGGAGTTGTCTTCCACAGGGTTGGTTCCTCAGTTTCCTTTTGATGTATTGGCATAATTATTGTTTCTTATTGGTCTCTGGGCTGGGGTTGTCCTGTGGGAATCCGTCTTTTTTCTCTTTCTTCTTCTCTTCTTTCTTTCCTGTCTTCTTTTCCCATTCATCCTCTCTTCACTCTTTCTCTTTTCTCCTCTCTTTTCTTTTCTGTTTCCTCCCCTATCCCCTTCTCCACATTTTGATAAGTGATACGTTTGTTTTATTGCCTTGATAGAGGCTTTTACTTGAATGCAATTTATATCTCTCATGGGCTAATGTCCCTTGTGTATATATATTCTCTTAGTTTACATATTACTTTTAGCCTTTTTTGCACATGTCTCTTGCATCGAGTGTATCACTTGTATTGTATTTCCTATTCATTATCCTTACCGTTATTCTCATTAATAAAATTTTCTTGAAATAAAAAAAAAAAAAAAAAAAGATCCTTGGTAAACTGAGTCTATACTACGATGTAGTAGTAAAGTTCATCACTAGTCACCTATTCAGTCAGTGGAAGAAGGGAAATGAGAGTAATCTTCTGAGCAGTACTGGCTGCTTGACTTCACCCATTATCTATGGGGTGAGTTAAATTTCAAAATTATATACAAGACTTATTTTTCTCATGTTTGCTTAGGTGGGTAAATGGCAATAGCCAATGGTCATAGCTAAAGGCCTGGTTGGCTAAGTCTTCTGGCATAGGCATCTCTATATAAGCATTTCATACCACTAATTTTTTTAAGTGATATTGTCACCATTACACCCCTTGAAAGGCACCTATCTTTTACATGAAACATAATTCATGCACATCGATGCATTCCATAATTTCACCAAATATTTTGAGATCTATTTAACTACATTTCTAAATAGACAATGTGTTGCCCAGTTTTGATATTTCTGCATTACTTTGCTTAAAATTTGTGTTCATCAGCATTGTGGTCGTGTATAGCTCTGAGGCTCGGTATTATTGAAAAGCTGATAGAACTCATCTCCTAGTGAGAGGCTTACCATGAAATACAGTAAAAATTGTCGCATGCTCTGTCCTTCACGCATCACTGGGATGTGTGAATACATTGTTAATGAAATTAACATGCATAGTATATAGCCTAGAGTGCACTAGAAGTCACAGCCAATGTTAACTATAGAATGGGGAGCCTATCCCTAATAATGAAGCATCAATTACTGTTGTGTCTCAATACCCTACCCCACGACTATTTCTAGGGTTGATCAGCCGGTTGCTAAGCACATTGGTAAGCTAAGACTTTTTTCTGTCAACAAACTAAGAATATATAGGGGAATACAGGTCATCCTTTGACGACTTAGACTCAGGATGCTTCGGCTATTGGCTGGGGCATTGTCAATCAGCCCACAAGCGTATTTTAGTCTCAGCGTCTTTCTACTGGCTGTTTGAAACTATTCTCTCTCATCTAATGGGACGCATGAGGGGCTATTGTACATCTAAAATGCTTGGTCATTCATCATACATTCACTATCAATTTCTGATTAGCACAGTAACCAATCACACATCTGCCCTGCTGCTGAGCCGCAGCTGACATTGTGATTGCACCTGATTACCCTTCTACCCTACCACCAGAATGCTCTCAGTTCACTGCTTCCTTACTGTGTACCCGCGGCACTGCTTTAATCCCCACTTGGTGCCTTCTATCCCCTGCGAGCGGCTACTACTGAGACATCCTAGCAGCTGCTGCCCGCTGCAAAAGAACATTGGTAACTCCAGTGAGTGTGGCCTATAAATCACTATCTGAACCAGACCTGTTGGATTTACAAGAACGGTGGAACACACATGGATCCCTCTCAGCAATGATTTCCCAAAATACTCAACGTAGAACTTTTGTTTGAAGGAAAGTGTTAAATGGTGTGATTTAATTTTGTTTTTGCTATTTTTTGCATACTTTTTTATTGAAAGAATGGATGAGATAATCTACAATCCACAATTAAATAATTAAATGTACAGAAAAACAATAGACATGCCAAAAATATCAAACACTCTTTGACCGCTTAAGTCAGTCACTCAGAAAGCTACATCACCCTAAAGACAAAGAAAGGGATGGTGGGTGGGAGTTGGGATAGAGGAGCCAGGAAGATGAAAACTGTGAGGGGAAAAGTCTAAAAAGAGTAGGCAGTTTTGCGCTTTCGATGCGTCACTTTTTGTGACGCATCGGCGGCGTAAAACATGCCTCCTGTTGCGCACTAAGCAGATGCGTCACGTAAGACTGACGCAGGCCCGGCTTTCCCCATGTGAAAGGACGCATGGCTGGAGTTGCGTCACTTTTGTGACACACTCCAGCAATGCGTCACTTTTGCGCTTACAGATACGTCAGAAATACTGACGTATCTGTACCTCCTTGCGACATGATGCGTCATACATTAAATATGACGCATCAGGTATGTTGCAAGGAGTGCGCACTGAGAAGTGACGCATCGCTGCTTTCATGCAGCGATGCGTCATTTCTCATAAATGAGGCCCTGTGTATTTAGCAGGTACGAGAGGAGATATAAGGGTGAGCACTGCGAGAAATACAAAGAGCGATCTTTCCCGGAACGCATGCAGTCAATCTCATTGGTGACTTAGAAAAATTGTCTCTGACAAGCATTGCAACCTATCCTGTCCTGCTTCCACCTGTCCATAAGATTGTAACAAATAATGCAATTATGGCACAGTGCTCTAGGAAAGGCTAAATACGTTTTTCTTTGAGCTATGAGCACCTACATCAGAAACGTGTACAAATGAACTGTTCAAAGCAACTTAATCTATCTTAGCCATCTGTATTACAACATAAGGTAACAATTAACTCTGTTTATCAAACCCTTGAGGGATCCTAACAAATGAGTAATTGATATTATAGCGACATCCGGGACAATAATACTTGAGGAATTTCTAAAGCTAAAGCCCGACATGTTGCCTTACCTTTCCCATGTTGGCTGGTGTCAGTGAAGCTGTGTACTCAGTACTCAGAGGCCCCAGCCCTTTTATACACCGTGGGCACAAACGCTGAAGTCTGGAAACAATGAACCTCGCTCAAGCCCTGAAAGGGAATGTATAGCTTTCTGTATTGTTGCACTGTAATTGAGAACAGTCTTCTTTTTCAGATTCTCTTTTTCTGTTTTTGCTTATTGTGGGTTAAAGCTAACTGCTGACACTTTGCGTAGAATACAGGTTTCTGGAACCATTTTGACAGCCCCTGAGCAAAACAAAGTTAAATATTCCTGGAAGCCTAACACATGGAGAACGTTTTCATATGTTGAATGTGTTCATAGAGCTTGAAGGGAAACATTTATTGTTTTGTCATAGCGAGGTCTGATACTTTGTTAGTCGATTCTTAAATCCCTAAATTAAAGGTTTTCATACCATTTTTATTCGATAACCAAATATGTTAAACTGAAATAAGAGGATTTGGTCATTCAAGATCCCACAGATAGTGTGGCTCACTGGTTAGAGGAGGCAGACCTGGAAGCAGAGGTCAGCCCGGGACTAGGGTTCAATTCCCGGCTCGGCGGGGTCTTGAGTCCTAAAATGTCCATGGACTCGACAATTCTCGCTCCGGTGCCTACTCGATTCATGGGTTCACACTCTGCGACTCTGGGCAATAGCTTGCTTATTCTCCACAACGGCCCCTCGCGGCGGGATGCCTGGCTTTCACCTTGCGGATACCCTGCCGGGGTTATCTCACAGGGGAATACCAGGACGGGTTCCCTAAGCAAGTGCTTAGAAACCGCTTGGTGATTTGCGCTATATAAATTCCTGTACATTTACATTTACAGATATCTTCCACAAATGTTATTATGACACTTTTGAATTCCTAGAAAATATATGTATATCTCCAATATAGAAACACCAGTCCAGTTTCTCGACACAACATCTTTCAGTACTTAATTGGCAGAAGAAGTGCTCGAGCTTAAAGCTCTGATCAGAAGCCAACAGCTGGCACTGACTCATGAATATGGAGGCTGGTTGTCTGGAATACACCTCATGCCTCTTTAATCCACCACCAGACAATACCCGCCCCTTTATTTCACTCTTACAGTTTCCTCCTTTGCAATATTGTTTGGGTATTTCTCTTCCTCTGTCTTTCCATTTTGTGTGTTTTCCCTTTCTTGCTCTTGGGAACTGTATGATGGGGAAACATAAGTGGCGGTCCCATAAAATGAGTGCCAGTGGGCACCACTGCCAACCACCAACTCACATTATGCACTGAAGTCTTTCCACTTGTAACACAACTGTTTGTGGGGAATGTAGTGTCTTGTAAATAAAAGAACGCTGGAACTCTTTTGGCTCCCACTGTATACTGTAGGCCTGTGACGTAAGTGTTTGGAAAGATAAGTTAAAGGCAGGCTTTGAATGTTGAGTTCTGACTTACACCAAGCAGAATAACGATGTGTAAAATTGCTCTCTATGTATGGCGTGATTATTTGCGAGCACCTGGGGATTGGCAGGACACTACAGGTATTACACCTGACCTTTGCTTAAAGGTGGATGTTTAGGAAAGCTTAAACAGTGGTTTATTCACTTTTTACATCCAGAGCTAATGAGATCTTGAGTTCCACGTACTCATATGAGTGAAGAGTTTAGCTTAGGCCTAGCTGTCCCCAGCATACAATATGAAATTCCCAGGATTTTCTATTAACACTGCATCATGATTCACTAGGTTAGTTTCTCTGCAAGACTTTTAGAAATAATATAAATACAGTGTTTTCAACTCTCTGGAGCAGAGGTGCAAACCTTCAATGCAGAAAGCGTACTGGTTTGCTCCACTGGCAAGGCTATTGATTTATGTTGGGTCCGCCCAGAAATAACATGACTTTGTAGGGTTTAAGCAGCCTGTCCATTCAGGAATCCTCGGTAAAGGTAATAGTTGAGGCACCACATCCTCAAGATAAAAAGCAATTCTTGTCATTCTATGGGATATTTGAGTCCCATTTGAAAAGTGTGTGCACACTATCCTGATGCAATGGGTCCAATCGGAATATTGTTGAGCAAAAGGAAATAGGATGATTGTGATGTACTACCTCAGTGGCCAACACTGCTTGAGAAGAGAGGAGGAGCAGGACCTTACTGAGGAGGAGTATGACCTGATGAGGAGGAGGACATTCACCCATGCAAAACATCTCCATGAAGATCACTTAACTAGGCAGCATTTTTTCCCAGAATCAATGCTGAATATTGCTAGTCCACAGCTCGTAGCTAAGCAGCTATGAATGCTTGTTTTGTCTATGCATTACTCACCTCCACACAATCTCAACTAACAGATGCCTCTGTATAATCTCCTAATGACGCCTCCCATGAAGGTGCTACGTTGAGCGATAAGCAATAGGCGTGGCTGTTATATTTGAGGTCATGTTGTGGTACCATCACAGAAATGGAAGAAAAATGTGTGATTTCAGGCAAATATTGAGAATTGCAGAACATTTTGAGTAGGAAAAACCTTGTGGGATCCATCTAAGGCACACCACTATGGACCCCTGGTTATCTAGTTTTCGAAAATGTCTGTGATTCATAGGTTTACATGGGTGGTACAACAGCACGGCTCCGAATACAGAAGCTAACTTTATTCCTTATCTCCCAATGTAGCACTTTAGAGCCAATTGTGTTGTGGTATCTTGGCCCACCGACACAAGTGAGGTACTATTCTTATCGGGAATGTGTGTGAACTCAGGGTGGTAGGAAATGTATGGCTCCCTGAAGATTCCAGAACTTTCTGTCACAGAAATGGTAGTAAAATGTGTTTTCATCAAAGTTTTATATTTGCAACGACTTCTGGGTAAATTTACCTTGAGAGAGCCATGCAAGTCATGCACCCCTGGATGCCCTTGCTTGTCTAATTTTCCGAAATGTTCAGATTTTCCTTGGTGCTGGCTGAGCTACAGTCCACAATCCACAGCTACCCACATTGCAAACAAAATGGTCTGTTTTGACTGGAAAATGTGATGTATCTATGTGGCATTTTGGTCTGTTTCCAGTTGCCGGCACTAGGCCTACCAACACAGGTGAGGTACCATTTTTATCGGAAGACTTGTCGAAATGCTATGCGGACGATTTTTGGCTCCCTACAGATATCAGAACTTTTCATTACAGAATTGTGAGGAAAATAGGCTTTTTGTAGTCAAAGTATGCGGTTTTCAAGGGATTCTGGGTAAAAATACCCAGTGCAAGCCACACAGGTCACCCAACATTGGATACCACTAGGTGTCTAGTTTTAAAAATGCGCAAGTTTGCTATGTTTTCCTAGGTGCTAGCTGAGCTAGGGCCCAGAATCCACAGCTACCCATTTTGAAAAAAAGGGTAAGCTTTGAATGGAAAAATGTGATGTATCCTTGTTGTGTTTTGGCTCATTTCCTGCCTCTGCCATTGGCCTACCCAAGGCCTACCCACACAAGTGAGGTACCATTTTTATTGGATATTGGGGGAATGCTGAGTGTAAGGAAGTTTGTGGCTCACTGCACATCCCAGAGCTTTCTATCACAGAAATGTGAGGAAAGTATATTACTTTAGTCACAGTTAGAGTTTTGCAAGGGATTCTGGGTGAAAAAACTGGTGAGAGCCATGCAAGTTACCCCCGCCTGGATACCCCTAGGTGTCTAGAATTAAAAAATGTACAGGCTTGCTTAGTTGACCTAGGTGCAGGCTGAGCTAGGGTTCAAAATCCACAGCTACCCACAGTGAAAAAAAAGAGTCAGTTTTCAGAGGGTTAATGTGATGCGTCCATGTTGCATCCTGGACTATTTCATGTGGCAGGCACTGGGCCTATCCAAACAAGTGAAGTAACATTTCTATCA
The DNA here is from genome assembly GCF_964261635.1 of Lissotriton helveticus. Classification (NCBI taxonomy): domain Eukaryota; kingdom Metazoa; phylum Chordata; class Amphibia; order Caudata; family Salamandridae; genus Lissotriton; species Lissotriton helveticus. Next base: position 452,241,396 of record NC_136061.1, on the reverse strand, counting down.
GGAGACGCGGGGAAATTCCAGATGGAAGGAAATTTGTGGCTCCCTACAGATTTTAGAACTTTCCATAATGTGAGGAAAATGTGTGTTTCTAGTCAAAGTTTGAGGATTATAAGGGATTCTGGGTAATGAAAACACACCTGGTGAGAGCCCCTGCTGTCCTCCCCAACTGTCAAATTTTAACAAAAAGCACAAGTTTGTTAAGTATGAGAAACCAGCGCTTTTTTCAGTGTCCTCTCACTTTTTGTCCCCATTTTGACTACTAGATGCTGGTTTTCTGGCTCTGATTGTGCCATAGGCTCTGCTAACCAGACCCAGGGCCTGTGCTCTGATTGAAGGCACATGGTAATTAGGTATAGTTAAAATTGGTAATGATAACCTAACTGTAAGTACTTAGTATATGGTAGGGCATGTTGGTTTAGAGGCCAGCAGATTTAATGCTCTTAAGTGTGCACTGTTGTGTTGCCTGCTGTCAATTTAAACGAAGCCCTGCTTTGCAAGCTGCATTTAAAATTAAATGATATGCAAATTTGATTTTGGAATTAAAGATTCTTCCAAAGTCTTAAACGTCATACTTATACGTCACCCCTAAGGTATCCCTTGAGTGCTCCATCAGTAGGGTGCATTGTAACTATCAGCAGAAACATTTTAAAAGATGTTTTATATGCCTTGATAAGGGAAAAAATGCCAATTTGCCATTGTAGCACATTGGCAACATAGGCTAACATTGGAATACTTTAATATAGTACAACTATTGATAGGATTGACTTCCTGAAAGCAACAGATTAAAAGAGCTCCACCTGTTCCATCTCGACCGAGGGGAACTCAGCTAGACAGCATTCAGCGGACTTTTATCTGACCAGATGCATTGTGGGTCTTGTAGTCCCAACTTACCCATGGAGCAACTCAGAGATTCTGGAACCTTGAGTTGTTGTTGTGGGCCCTAAAAGACCCAAAAGAAATGTCCAGAGAAGAAACACTGCTCTGCTGGACCGTTGGACTGCACAAGAGAGGACTGCACTCATAAGGACTACACCTGCTGCACTCACAAGGCTTCACAACAAAAGGACTTGCTTGTCTTAAATGATAATGAGGGACTCCCTCATCAGCCACAAACAAGCATTGGCGTAGCCAATAGGTCTCGCCTTTGGTACCTTATAAGTGTTTAGTTATCCAGTACAATATCCTTGAGACAACAACATCAAGTGTAGCATGGCTAAACTCTTCTAAGGTCCCAAAGGCGAGATCTATTGGCTATGCCAATGCTTGTTTTGAGTGAGTGGCTCGTGCAGGTATGCCACTGTGAGGTAGAGATGCAGTGAGTGCTTTTACAGGAGATATGCCTTTCCGGGACTGATGCAGAACATTGGCTACAGAAGTGACCACAAGAGGGCGCCATATTGCACCTGTCTTTAAACAAGCCTTGCTGATAGAGGTAGGGAGGCACAAAAATAGTATTTAGCCCTGGAAACATAAAACTACTTGCAGCTGGCCTGGGATTAGCAGGGCAAGAAGAAGGGTGAGCAGCACCCACGTCCATGCTTGCATCTCTCATTTGCCCTTAATTAATCATCTTGGTTTCAAGCATTTTCTTGCATTCTCCCCCCTGAGGTTTTTCTATGGACATTCCAAAATGTAATTAAATCAATAATGTAGGTGTACTACGGTTCAGAACACCGCCAAAGAACGAACAGAGAGTGTTTCTCAAGTAAGGGACAAGATAAAATCTAAATCTGCTTAAAATAAATCTACCCATCAGCAAAAGAAAACCCTGAGATGCTGCGAGATAAGGCCCGGATAACTACAATGCACCACCACAACCACACTCCCATGAATGAGCACAATCCACATCTATGCCAGAAATCAGAAACCAAACCACCAGTGCTCAATTTGAGCCGGTAGTTTCTGCTAGTCGTCACCGGCAATTAATTGTCTGCACTGGCTCTAGTGACAGTCCCCACATGGTGGCGCGGTTTGTCTAATTCTGATATGAGCATTACAATGTTTATTAAATCAATATACAATTTTTTAATAAAATACCTGCAAATCATGTTTATTATAGCTTTAAGTGGCCTAGAAACAGTCTGAATTGTCTCACTTGTGTGATGGTTAGTAGTTGTGTTGTTACCTTCATTGGCAGAGCAAACAGGGCAATGGGTGGAGCACGATGGCAATCACTTTTTTCCCCTTACTTTTTTACAAATCAATCAATGCCACCCACCAACACACCGACCTTCACCCCACCTGTGCAAGGGCTCCAAAGAAACCTACGTAGGAGTTTTTGTGCAGTTTGTGGTAAAAAGGTGTGTGGCAGTATACAACATATTAATTGTGGGATAATAACCAAAATGAGAAAATATGATTCTATAAATAGGCCAGCAGGGCAGGGAATAATCTGTCTACAAAGGAGCCAACTTGGAAAGGCAGGTTGGAGGTATGAAATTGGAGTCACAGAAACTGTATTACAAAAGGTTTTCGTTGAAGACTGCTGCTCATGGAAGGCAGTTTTCCCCTTTTTGGGCTTTAAATTAACAGATGGGCCTTGGGATCCATCTTGACTTAAATAAATGTGTGGGCCTCTTTTGCCTGCAGGCCTTCGTGCTCGGCTGCTTTCATGCTTGACTAATGCTGGTTAATTTTAGGTTATGTAAATTGATTAACAGTAATATATATCAATGGTCCCTAAGTGGTAATGATAAAATAAAACACAGCATTTTATTCAGAGCTCGAGGGTCTTCGGAGTATAAAGAGTGCAGGGGCGTTTATACAACAGACGGAGCTGCCACGTGGTGATTTAATCTGGGCCGCCATTGCTCTGTATTTCTCTTCTTACCGAAACTTAAAGCATGAACGAGAACGTCAGGAGACACGTCTCTACCGGTTTCCACAACTGGAACATGCTGATGCACACGCATGGCTGTGGTTCGTATCTACCTCGGGAGGATGAGGCTGGGTTGGAAACTGAGCCCCCATGTTGCGCTACATCTGTGCACAGCCACCCGTGCTTCAGGCCTTGAGATACACAAACAGTTGACTTATCGTGTCTGCATGGTTTGTGAGGTCATGTTAGCTCTACTCTTGCGTGTTTCTAAGGGTCAGGCGTGCAGGGATAGCTGATGGGAAGCATTTGGGTCCTGGCCGTAAAGCGTGTAGGAAAGAAAGTAGATTCGTATTAACTTTATGCTATGGAGCACTAGAAGTCGGCGGGTTATTAAAGCACTAGGTAGGGAGAGTAGCTTCTTCTAGGCACAAACATCTTTTTTGCTGCGGTTCCCTCAACAGAGCTTTGAGTCCACACACCTGCAAACGTGATTTATTTGTGCATAAATTAATGGAGACAGGCGGAGGGAAACTAAAGCCGCCATTCCCTCCAAGTTAGTCTTCCTCACCACATGACTAACAAAGTGAGCTTCAGCTCCACCCCAGAACCCTCCACAGCAAAAAAGTCAGCCTTCCATGCTTCCCATCCCTTCCCAATATAGCCAACCTATTACACCCTTGTCCCTTGACCTCGATAAGAGGCGGGCCGGCCCAACCCATCAGCCTGTTTTTTTGGTTCTGCGCTGCAGTTCTCTCCGGTACTTCTTTCAAGTAAGTATTTCCTGGTATAGCTGGAACTGGGGTCCCTGGTTGGTGGCCATGCTCTAGCGGGCCCTAGTACTCTGGGACCATCCTCCTTAATTCCCCCGGTGTCTGTTCTGGGCTGGTTAGGCTCTGCTCTAGTGAGCCCAAGGTGTACAGGAGGACGGACGGGGAGGTCTGGGGCTCTTCCTAGCAGCCTTATTTTTCCTCTCCCCTTGTCCGTGCGGGCGCTATGTTTTGGCTTATCCTTGTGCCCAGACCGCCTCCCCCTCCCTCCCTGGGAATGTTCCTTCTGTTGGTGGCAGTCTGATGCCAATGGTCTCCCATTACTGGGACGGCTTGGGGCTTGTGTGTTGGGGGTGGGGCACCCGGCGGCCGGTATTCATTCCCCAGGCGCACCTCTGCCTCATGCTGTCCTGTGGGGCTGGTTGGTCACAGTCTGCTGCGGGGGATTTGCTTCCTCTGGGGGCCTCGGTTGGGCAGTTTTAATGCGTTGTGCATTTACTCTGGGCTTGTTACGTTGTTCTGCTTTCTGGGAATTGTCTCTCAGATGAATTAGTTCCGGGCAAGCTTCCTCCAGGAGTGGGCGCGCGAGTCGCCGGGTGCCCCGTGCAGTTACATTCCCCTGGTGCCGCGCACTGTGGCCGTGGCCGCGGACGTTCCCGAAAGGGGGGCTGGGAGGTGTCTGTGATGGCTCTGATGACTGCCCACTGGCTACATGATATAGAGACAGCGAGGCCTGCCATGTAGCTATTCCTTTAGAATTCTGAAATGTTTGAATTTTAGGTCTGCGTTACTTACCCGTCCCTCGGGCCAAGGGCGTGCGACCTCACCTTCCTTCCTGTGGCTTCTGTTTGTGTTTCAGGTGTGTTCACATGCACATGCGCGCTACATTAATACCCGCAGCGATACTGTGTGGGCAGTGTTTCATTTCAGGCTCTGCCTCTCTTGCACTGCGGGGGCGACTTGGTTATGCAGGATCATCGTACTCTGGGTGAGTATGTTGTTTCTATATTTATATGTTTTTCCTGGACCTCCTTGTTAATATGCGAGGTTCCTTCATACTTTTGTGGTCACTAGTTCAATCACGTGAGCGTGTTGTTCTGTGAGGCAGATGTTGTCTGGTAGCAGTACTGCTGATTTTGGGACCTGGTGTTTGGGGTTAAACGTCTTGGCCTCTGTATTCGACCCGACAGCCACATTTCCTGCGGTTGCTGGTTGGTAGGTGTTTGCCTGACTGCTTTCATAAGTGGATTATGGTTACATTCTAGGTTTTCCCCATTGTCACTTGTGTTTCCGGGCCTGCTCTTATTCACAGTGTGTAGGAGGGGGGCTGTGGGGATGTGGCCTTTAAGCTGGTGTGGTCAGTTCGGGTCTCTGCGCCGACGCTCGGCTTCTTGTGGTTCTGGCCACGCTGTTCTGTTTTTCTTTCTGCTGCTTTCTGGGGCCTTGTGTGCTCTGTTGCGTGTGCTGCTTGTCACGGCGTTTGGCTCCTCCTAGTGCTTTCTACCCGGGGGTTATGACTCTCTGGTGCATCGTGTGCCTCAGGTGCATGGGATCTCGTGGGTCCGGGGTTGATGTCCTGCCTTTGATTGCTTAGTATCCCGAGAGGGTTGCTGTTCATGCATTCCTTTGCGGTTGCATGTTTCGGTCCTGGTGTTTTACTGGGACGGTTGGGGTGTTTCGCGGGGCCACTGCTTCATTGTTGACTGTGTTTGTCCTGGGCTCCTTCTTCCCTTCCGGGCTTTGGGCCTAAGGTCCTTCCGTCAGGTGAACTCCTGTTCTCGCCTGATCTCCTTGGGGTGTGGGGTCTGGCCTGGTGGGTCCCTGGTTGGGTGTCCTCCTGGGGATTTCGGGGGTTGTTAGCGGATGCGGGTGTGCTGGGGGCCTTTGCCTCTGTCCTCTCCGTGTGGGTTTTTTGCTTCTTCTTCTGCTCCTTTGAGTCTGCTGCATTGGCACCCCCCTTTTCTTGTCCGGATTCTTGGCTCTGCATACGGCCGCTCTGCCTCTTGTCCGTGTCGGGCTTCTCCTCAGCTCCTGGCCTTTAGAGCTCTGTGGGGGACTGTTTTGTGGCCTCTCCTTGCGTCTTGGGTGGCCTCTATGGCGGTTCTGTGGTTCCCGCCTGCTGCCGCACCACTTTGTTGTCGGTCTTCCCGGTTCCAATCTGGGGAGGCCTGTTCAGGTTGGGTTTTGGGGCTCTTCCTGTTCCTGGCAGTCCTCATTGGTTTTTCCTCTGGTCCCCTGGTATTGGGTTGGCGTCGGGGATCACCCTCGAAGTATGTCGCGGGTGTCCTTGTACCTTGGAGGTGGCGCTGTGTGGTTTTTTCTGCCCTCCTCATCATCTGCTTAAATTGTGGCAGGAGTGTGGCTCTCCTCTGTGCAGCTTATTCTTGGACTCCTTGACCCCGATTCAGGGGGTCCCCTTCATCCCGGAGGGTGCTTCCGTCTGCCAGTATGGCAGAGTATGTTTTTGGGCATTTTGTGGATATGTTTCAGGAGCCTAGATTGTGTTGGCCTCTGGCGTGCTGCCTCTGTGTTTGTTGTCTGGACTTTTGTTTGCGCTCCCCTGGGCTCGTTTTCATGCTGGGCCCTTTTTGTTCCTTCCCTTGTCCGTGAGTCGCTGTGGCCTAGTGGTTGATGTCTATTACTCCACTGGTTTTGTGTTCACATCCTTTTCTACTGTCCCCTTCACGGGGTTGTGGGGGATTCTGATTGAGTTGGGTGTCCTTCTCCCATTGTTGACTGGGTTGCATTTGGGTGATCTGGTGGGGTAGTTGGGTGTACCCTTCCTTCCTCTCTGTGGCACCCTCTCCGGCATATTTGTACACTGAGGTGTGGCTTGCTGCCGCAGTATAGGAGTGCTGCGCCTTGGCATTTGGATGTATCTCCTGCCTCCTGAACTTGGTCTTCCAGGGCACTTTGTCCTTCCTACCCTGAGAGCTTCTGATCGCGTCTGTTTGAGAAATTTGGCTGGGTCTGAATTGGTTAGCACATTGCTGGGTGTCTGCCTGGGTCTAGTATTTAGTGCTGTGGGCTGCCTTTCCTCAGGGGCCTATGTCCTGTGTGTGTTGTGGCTTCGCGTCTTCGGACACTTCTTTTTTGGGCCTGTGGTCTTTCTATTCTGGGTTCCCCTTCCCAGGTGTTGGCGACCTTTGCTGTCCTTTGGGGCGTGCCTAGGTTCCCGGTCGGTGCTGGGTCGGTTGGTTGGCCTTCTGTCATCCGTTCCTTGGCTTCTCTGGGATTTGCCCTGGCCCTGCGGGGGCTTCTTGTTGCTCTCCTGGGTGGTTTCTCCCTTGCCTTGTGCTCCAGGGGGTTTGCGGTGCTTGCCCATGTTGATTTTTTGTCACGATGGTGCTGTCTTTGCATGGGTCTCTTTTATTCTGGCTACGGCCATGCCACCCTGAAAGCACATGATCTCATTTAATCTCTGTAGTTAAGCAGGGTCGAGCCTCTCACGTACCTGGATGGGAGATCTCCTGGTGCAGTTGGTGGTCTTGGGTACTGTTGCTCATTGGACTGTGTTATGCCTCTGTGGGCACCGTTTTTTGTGTCCTGCCGCTGCTTTCTGGTGTTACCTTGGTGGTGTTTGTTTCCAGCAGTGTTTTGGTTGTCCAGGGGTGCTGGGATTCCCGGTTCTCCTCTCCCAGTCAGGGCCTTGTGCTTCCGGTGTGGATTTTGTCCCCTCTTCTTCTTTGTCCCTGGTTTTGAATCTGGGACCTGCTGGCTCGGTTGGCTGCCTGGGAGTGTTTGCATCCGCTTCGGTGGCTCGCTTCTTTCTTGTGGTACGTTCCTGTTTCGGTTTACTTGGTCCCTAACCCTGTGTGGAGCGATCTCGCATTTCTGCACTACATTCCCTCCCTGCCAGGCTCTATGTGTTTTCATCTGCTTGGGGACCTCTGGTAGACTTTTGCTTCTTTTCTGGTGGTTTGGCCTTGGGCCTGGTCCCTTCCGCTCTTTGGGCTCCATGGGCAGCTTTATGGGCTTTTCGCTGTTGGCCGGTTGGGTTCCCTTGGTGGCCGGGTTTCTTTGGTGTCGTTTCCGGCACCTTCCTGGCGCTATTTTACCTTGTGCCTGCCTGGGTTCTCTCTTTGGTGTTGCGCTCCCTCCCGGGGGTTTCCTTGTGCGCTTGGGGTCCGTGTCCCACCTGTTTCTTTCCTTGTGGGTGGGGTTGTGGTGACCTTCGTGGTTTTGGTTGTTCGGTTGGCGTGCTGGGTTCCTTTTGCACCCCTCTCCATTCTTACGGCTCCTGCCAGGCTGTTTGATTGCATCTGGTTCCGCTGCCCTGTTCCTCTGGTGGTTTCGGCTCTCTCGCGGTTGGTGGTCCACCGTGCGGTGTTGCTGTGTTTCTGTCGGGCTGCGTCTCCTTTCTGCTGTGTTTTTTTTGTTGTGTCACTGAGATGGGGATGCCCTCTGTTTCTTCGGTTCCTCTGTTTGGGCTTTTGATCTCCTCTCACTTTTGGCTGTCCATTGGGCAGTCTAGGTGTGTTTAGACAAGCTTGCTGCTTTCTGTTCTGGGGCCTGTTTGCTGTTGCTTTTTGCTCCGTTCGGTCTGGTTCCGTGCCTTCTCTGTCCTCCTTTGACTTTTGGATAGGGCGGATTTTTTGGCGGCACTTCGTGTCTCTGGGGTCTGGGTTTTCGGCCCTCCTGGTGTCTTTCTGTCCCAGCTGGTTCTTCCTGCTCATGGTTGCCTCTCTCTTGGGTGGTTCTTCCACTCGTCTGGTCTGTTGGGTTTGCCCTCTTTCGTGGGTATACCATTCTGGTCCGTTGATTTCTTGTGAATTTCCATGAAGCCGCTTGGCTTTGGTATGTGCTCACTTTGTTAGTCATGTGGTGAGGAAGACTAACGAGTAGGTAATGCCCTGGTTACTTACTGGTAATCTTCATTACTCAGAGTATAGTCTTCCTCGCCACATGAGTTCCCATCCCTCCCTCCCTGTTTGGCTTTCGGCTTCATGTTTGTGCTTGGTAGTTTTAGGCTGATGGGTTGGGCCTGTCCACCTCTTTAGAGGTCAAGGGTGTAATGGGTCGGCCATATTGGGAAGGGATGGGAGGCATGGGAGGCTGAATTGTTTGCTTTGGAGGGTTCTGGTGTGGAGCTGAAGCTCACTTTGTTAGTCATGTGGCGAGGAAGACTATACTCGGAGTAATGAGAGTACCGGTAAGTAACCGGGGCATTAACCCCTTGGAGTGCCCAAGTACCTCCACGCCTGATCTTACAGGGCCCCAGCTGCATTGTGATTATTACATTTAGGAAATTGTATTTCCCCCAGCTTTCCTTCAGAGCATTTCTTTCTACTCAGTGTTTAGGCCTTCTGTAAAATGTGCAATGATTTTAGTAGTTTACTTTTGGATTTGTTAGAATTAATGTTTGATTGTCTGTGAATCGTAGCAGGTATTACATACTTATTACAATGCAGTTGGCTATGATCATTTTCGCTTTGGCTGCAATAAATTGAACAGTATTGGCATAATAAAAATACAGTGCCCCGGGTAGCAACACAAGTGCATGCTTATAGAGTGCCCCCGAGTGTAGTTCTCCACACCCAGAGTGGTAGCTGGTCATTGTACTCCCTGTTTTGGTGAATCAAGCCTAGCTATTCCTAGACAGTCAGGAAATTATCTTCCTAATAGAGAACTATTTTATGGTGTGCCGGCAGCCCTGCTTAGATGTGTGTTAGGGATCAACCTCTGTTAACAAAAGTTGAGTGATTCCCTTCACCACTTTTACAGACTGACCTTTTAGATGGTGGTGTAGAACACTTGTGAGGTTAAGGAATCCTAACAGTCTATTTTTTTTAATGGGAACATTCTTGGCAGCAGGTGTGTAATTGGGTCAGATTTTAATGAACTACAATCCTTGTCATGCTGATCCACAAACGTCACTGAATTAACCAGTGCTTAACCTTCTGGTAGCATGGCGCAGAAGCAGTCAGGCTTAATTTAGGGCAATGTGTAAAGTATTTATCTAGGCCATATGTGGTACGAAAAGTGAATACACAAAACAAGAAAAACCCAACACCCATTTAGAATAATAGTGGAACTTTTAATATATTAGTTGACACCAAAATGACAAAAATCTAACTAGTAGAACCAGAGATATGAATATTTAAAGGTTTTAGTAAAAACTCTCACCTAAAAATCAAAGCGCCAAATGCAAGCATCTAGATTTGCAAGACTGGGACAAAGTTGAAAGCTATGGCATTATGGCCAACCTTAACGGAGCGCAGTTTAGATACACAGAGTTGATTGGATTCAGTGTTTGCTTACCTTTGTGCCTAGACATTTTTTAAGACAAATGTCTGAGAAGGTAAAGTTCAGCGGGGCAAAGCATCTGGTGGTGTCCAAGGAAGAGGTGCCATCGTCCGGAACCCTCCGGATGAAGTTGCGGTAAAGATTTCTATGTTTGGACTTTGCCACTTTTTTAGAAGTCAAAAATCTTCAGCAAGATGAAACTGCAGGCTGTAGCTGACCAGGGGTCCATGAGGTAGAAACCCCTTCCACAACGAGCTCCTGAACAAGATTTGCTGCTGCAGAATAGAATTTACTGGAAGTTACTATGAAGTGAGGCTGATCGGCGATGCACCTGGGCAGAACCGTGAACAGGTAAGTCCCACGTTTTGGGTTTTGGCTGTTTGGGTACTTCTAGCACCACTTTCAAGGTCCAGGACTTGGTAAGCACCATTTAGAGGGAAGGACTCACTTCAGGCAGGGTCCAAGTGCAGGGCTCAAGTTGGAGCTTTGTGTGTCCTTATTGCTCAGAACAGGAGGAGAGCCAGCTAGCCATTTGAGTCACACTGATAGTCCTGGGTCCCAGCAGCAAGGCAGTCCTCAAGCATCGGGGTGATCAGCTCGGGATTTTTATTTGGTGCTGATGTTAAAGTGTTGAAGTGGAAGAGTCTCTCCCCCCTTCTTCCCCACAGATGGCTCTGAAATGTCCTTCAGGTTGGCTGGGTGAGGTCCTTAGAAATAAAAGTGGTGCAAGGAATAGGCCCACTAGTAGCATTTCATATTCATGCCCTGAGTACATGCTGTACCACTTTGCTGGGGATTTATAAGTACATTAAATGTGCCAAGTAGGTGTGGATCAAATTTTACCATGTTTTAAGGATTTAACTCTGCTTTTATTTGCAGACATAGTCTCCTGTTTTCCTTGGCTGTTGCCACCATAACTATACTCCTTAAACAACAAAAAAAATCTAAGGGCCTGCGAATCCTATAGACCCATCTCCCTCCTAACCTGCGATTGTAAAGTATATACCCAGATTCTAACAAACGATAAGGTGGTGGGAACTCTAATCCACACTGACCAAGAAGGCTTTCTGAAGAGGAGACAACTACATGAGTTAACCCGTGAATTATTAGATGCAATTGACCTGGCGAGGGAATATGGGAACCCATTAACAGTGATGACTTTTGATGCTGACAAGGCCTTCCACAGGGTTCGCTGGCAGTTCCTGTACAAGATGATCCAACGTTTCAATTTAGGAGAAGTTTCTTGGCAGCAATCAAGGCACTACATAAAAACCCATCGGCCAAGGTCTTAGTGAATGTGAGCCTCACTAAGTTAATAAACATTGGTAGGGGGACCAGACAGGGATGCCCTCTTCCCCTCTCCTCTTTAACATCTACATTGAGCCATTGGCTTGTAAACTAAGGGCATGCCGGAACATCTACCCCTTTATTTGTATGGCTGGTCAAAAAAAATAGGGTTGTACGCAGACAACCTGATGATCTTTACAGGAGACTTACCTAACTCCCTCTCTGCATTTTGGGAGACTTTGGAGAGTTTTGGAAAGGTATCTGGGTATTCAATTAATCAGCAAAAAACTGAGTTGATGCAGTGGAACACCCAGTATACGAGTAACCTAAAAAGACAAGAAAGAAAATATTTGGCGGTCCAAATAGTACACAACTTGGAGAAGCCAGCCCAGGTGAACTTTGATAAGGTAGTCTCTGGTGTTAAAAAACAGCTACAGGCCTGGGGAGCACTCCCATTCTCCTTTCTAGGTAGATCTAATCTCTTGAAAATGTTAATCCTCCCGAAGTTCACCTTTCTGTGGTGAGCAGCCATCACAACGCGGGCATTACCACGCGCTGCCATTGCGACGCAAGTCGTTTTACCGACTTGCGCTGGAGGGCGCTGTTGGAAAAGGAATAGTTTAATTTTCTATTCCAACACCTTCCCTACTGTAACGTGGGCTGGAGTTGGAATAGAAAATTAAACTATTCCACTATCCGGCGCTTACAGCGCAAGTCATTGTAACGACTTGCGATGTAAAAACAGCGTTGTAATGGCAGGCGGGGTAAAAGCCAGCATTTTAATGTCATACAAACCTTTCTGTTTAATGCTATTACATTAGTTTTTAAAAGGGTTTGGTTCACAAAAGTGCAAGGGGAGTTTTCTAGCTTTATTTGGGGAACAAAAACCCTAGAATTACCTGGAAGAAGCTTAGTAAAAGAAAGAACATGGCGGTATTGCTAGTCCAGATCTGTATCAGTACTACCATGCCTTCCAGTTGAAGAACGTTTGACAGCTTCTGAAGAGTAGTGCTTGCCTGTCCCTGTTTTTTAGGGCTCTTACGGCAGGCCTTCAAGATCAGGCAGACTTTCTCTTCCTTAAATTTGGCCATGCCAGATTTTTTAAAAAAGTCAGGTTAAAAACTTCTCATAGGTACATCTAAGATCTGGTACCAAGTAAGACTCTCCCTACAAATACCTTACTACAGTGACCTAACTCCTATCTGGGACTCTCCTGGTACCCCGATTGCCGTCTAGATCCCTAGTAACTCCCATGCGAGAGTGAGGTATTCACAGCTGGGTACAGCTTATAGAAGACACTAGAGACACTAAAGAAACCTCAGGGCAATGACTGCTGGAGATCTCTGAGGGTTCTGTCTCAAAATTCAAATATTACCAAATAGCAAGCTGGGCAAATACCCTGGGAAAGGATGGTGAAGGGAATCCAAAATTGGAGGCTAGGATACGCTAACGACCTTTCTTGTGGAAAGAAGTTGCAATATGGTACTGGATGTTAATCCAGTCCGGAGAACAAGTGCAAAATGTGATCTAGAGGCAGGAACTTGCCAGATCAAGATCTTGAATCATTCTGGCAAGTATCTATGTATCACTTGTGGTCATATTTGAAATCTGCTCCACTGAGGAAGACCCATCTTTTTACAATTCATAAGGCCCATTGGACGCCATGGAAATTATCAAAGTTGGGAAGTCGGAAAGTGAAGAAGTGTCCTAAGTGTGGAGAAGACAATGCGAACAATCTCCACATGTTCTAGCAGTGCCCTTCAATCCATATCTTTTGGCACAAAGTGGGCACGGCTATTTCGGGAATCCTGGCTCAAGAGATTAAGGTGAGTCTGTCTTTTGGTAATCTTTGAGTTGGTTTCGGGAGGGAGGAAATGGGGGCCTTCTTAAGATTCATAAAGCCCCAATTTTTGTTTTAATTCTCCTTGCACACAGAGTGTTGTGTATTAAGTGGATTCTTCCCTGTCCCCCTCTAGAGGCAGAATGGATCCGATCAGTACAAAAAATAGCGACTCTCGACCGAGCTACCAAGCTAGTTAAGAGAACACAATTTTGGGAAGTCTGGAAAGACTGGTTTAAGTTATATGTTACTAATTTAATCCACTAAGTTTTTTAATACTTCTTTTCTTTGCTCTTCTTCCCTTCTCTTCTTTCTCCTTCTTCTAATGCTGGAAAACCCATGGTCCAATGATTAGCAATATGCTATACAGGTTGCACAGGTTTGTGGCCCCCTAGTTTGCACCTGTACAGAGAAGTCAGTTCTTCCGACTGGGCAGGAGGTCATTGGTTGGCCCGGGTTGACTGTTTACATCCCTCCCTCGTGGAGAGACCGGGTACTTTTTGCCACAGACGGTTAGATCTTTTCTGAAACCCTCACTTAAACTGACAAAGGAGGACAAAATAAAAAACAGTCTAGATCCAAAACATTGATGTATTTGTTTTGACGTCATTCACAGAGGCCTTAATCAGGAGGGAGTAAGGGTTAATGAGATCATAGATCATTAAGGCATTACTTTAGCTCTGAGTTGCTGTCCTACAAAATGAGCACATGTAGTGGAAAAATTATTTAAATTAATGTGATCAGAAATGACTGATTGAGGCATCCACCAATAAATAAGTGGTATTGAGATTAAGGTTCTCAGGCAGTTGCATCTATAATCCTACACAATATGATAGTTTACACTATGAATCCCACACCCATGCTTTTCTTAACTGTTTGCCCATTCATTTCATAATTTGCAGTAGAGACTGTTTGTATTTCTTTCCATTGCAAGTGATATAATGACTTTCTAGTTCCTTAAGTGATATGGTGTCCCATCTGAATGTGGGGGGCTATGAATCTACCATATGACCTGTTTGGATGCTTTCGGTCCATATGTCTGAGGGATGTCACCGAAAATCTGTGACATACCTCAAACGAATGGAATGCAGTAAACATTCTCACATAACACATGATGCACAGACACAAACGTGGAGAGGAGCACAGTGGTATGCAGATCAGTAGCTTCTGCTACCTGCAAATTGACCTCCAGTAAGCAAATCTAACAATCTAAATCCACAAAGGAAAAAACTCACAATGAAAAGGGCAACTAAATGGAGAGTGAAAGAGCTATACATTCTTTTGTGATTCCACACAAAAAGTTCCTTTGTTTGGGTCCCTGAACTGTTTTCACGGGTGAACGTATATAAGAGCTACATGGATTGCTGCCTGAGAGCAGAAGCAAATACATCGACAGCGTAACACAAGCCAACATGGGGAAGGTAAGGCTGATTATCTGTTTCACATATAGTTTTTTTAAACTGCAGTGCTTTTCTTTTTTCGAGTATTGTGCTGCCTGAGGGGCGTACTGTTAATACAAGGCAAGATTAAACCAATGCTGCCCAATGAATATAATCTCAAACTGAAATTTGCCACCCTTTTATTAATTAAAGACCTGAATTGCAGAATGTTTGTCACAGTTAGAGGTTTTGATACTTGGGTTTGATGAACTAGTCTTTCACATTTTGGGTAACAGATTCCCTTTTTTTATTATAGAACATTAATCTTGAACCATCTGTCCTCAAACCCAAGACTATGTCTAAATAAAATGGTCTAGGTAACAGGGGTAGGGTAGAAAGTATACAATAAAAGGGAAATAAAAGAACCTGCCTTTTGACACACAGATGTCAGGCATCCTCTCTTTGATTCGGAGTCGGAAGCATCCACAAAAGAAAAGGCTGGGTTCTGAGACCAGTTTCGTCTGGCTACGTGTACAATGACTTGCACAACAATGCCACAGCTAACACTGATTTCAACCCTTATTAGCTGTTTCGAGGGAGAGGCCCAGGGCTGTTTGACTACATATTTTGAATTAACCTCACTCCAGGGCAGATTTGGTACATACTGGAAAACAACCGCTTTGTGCAGCACTCGGTACCGTTTGTAATAGTGTGGGGCCCTAGGCCCACATGGTGGAAGAACTGCGACACACACACAGAGGTATCGTGGGTTAGTGAGCCTCGAGCACGTGCGCTCGGCTCCTTTTATTAACTGTGTCACGTGATGTCGTGACATCAGTGGTGGGTGGGTGTTCAGTGTAGGCATACATGGTTAACCCTTAACAGTAACTATTGTCAGATGGATGCACAGCTGAGTTTTGATCAAATTTGAACTCGAGTTCGAAGATATTTTCTAAGTGTTTTGTGGTGCTCTACCAGGAGGCGTCGAGGGCCCACCGACGTCAAACAAATAATTGAAGAACGTGAGGCTAGAGGATCTCTAGTCTCATCCCTTCGTAGGCACACACGTTGTTGTCATTCCTCAGGTCAAGAAAAACGACTTTCATTCAATGATCCTTGTAATTCATTTGTTTATTCCATGATTCAATGTTTTTGTTTTTAGCGGATTGAGTCAGATTTCTTCAAAATCATTTTCAACAATACAGTTCAGGCACTGTCTATTAAACGTGTCCAATGCATTTCGGGCATTAAGAATATGCCCTTCATCAGGGAATTGACACTAGAAACAATAATATAAACAAACATTAGTATAAAGGATTTAACTGTGTACAAAGGTAAACATAATTAGTATCACTGTGTTATAACGTTATGAACTCATGATACAAAGCGGAAGGCATTCAACATTGTGTGTGTGGAAAATCGTTCCATCTATTTACATGCAAGGGAAAAGGTGAAACGGGTCGGTGTCTAACTTACATGCCTGTTGTCAGAGTGCGGTGTACAATCTAAAAAAAGAGGAGATTGAAAAAAACTGCGGTTAGAACCTATGAAGTTTGCCGCGTTCTTTTAATTCAAAATTAGGGTGTCATGTGAATTTTGAATTAAAAGAACGCGGCAAACTTAACCTTTTGCCGGCGTTCTGCGGAGACGAGTACCGGACCGATTCAACTTGCCGATCATAACCAGGTTAGTCCACATCACCCTTCCAACCCAGAACATCTTGAGTGCACCACTAAGCACCTTGTTTCATAGGTTCTAACCGCAGTTTTTTTCAATCTCCTCTTTTTTTAGATTGTACACCGCACTCTGACAACAGGCATGTAAGTTAGACACCGACCCGTTTCACCTTTTCCCTTGCATGTAAATAGATGGAACGATTTTCCACACACACAATGTTGAATGCCTTCCGCTTTGTATCATGAGTTCATAACGTTATAACACAGTGATACTAATTATGTTTACCTTTGTACACAGTTAAATCCTTTATACTAATGTTTGTTTATATTATTGTTTCTAGTGTCAATTCCCTGATGAAGGGCATATTCTTAATGCCCGAAATGCATTGGACACGTTTAATAGACAGTGCCTGAACTGTATTGTTGAAAATGATTTTGAAGAAATCTGACTCAATCCGCTAAAAACAAAAACATTGAATCATGGAATAAACAAATGAATTACAAGGATCATTGAATGAAAGTCGTTTTTCTTGACCTGAGGAATGACAACAACGTGTGTTCCTACGAAGGGATGAGACTAGAGATCCTCTAGCCTCACGTTCTTCAATTAACCCTTAACAGTGTCAGCTAGGACACTACATTCCTCCCAAACTTTAATAAAAATTAAGGAAAGGCAAAAAGTCCGAGCCTGTGGGAGGAAGTACATAAATATACAGTAATTACAAATTTACAGTGAGTCTCTTCAGCTGCTTGCTTGAGGACGGTGATGTAAATTGCTGCTGAGACTTTATTTCTTCTTGGCTCGACGTCCTGGTTCTCGGTGGGCGTGTTCTTCTTTGCTTGCGCCGTGGACGTGTGGTGGTCAGTCCACGGAGATCTTACTTTTGAGGGTGACGTCAAACAGGATGACCAGAAGTTAGACTTGGATGGGGTTGTCTTCAGCTGGTCCGTCGGTTTCTTCACTGTAGGCAGCTTGCCTTTACTTTTCAAAGGGTGGAGTGTTCGAAGGACATTCTTCTCACTAGGACGCCCCTCTCGCGGGTGTTCTCCTGCCACGAGATATCACCGGAGGCCCTTTTACCAGGTTTCCACTGGGTCGGGTATTATTCCACAGCGTTGCTCCAACTCCACAGTCTGCGTGTGAATGGAGGAGTCGATGGGGTACTACCTCACAAAGTCCGTAGCTCCACCTGAAGGGTAGTTGTTGACTCTTGCCTTTGCGCACAAGTTCCACATCTTCCCGGGACATGCAGGTTAGACGGCGATGGACTCATCTCTCGTGTTGGGACCCTCTGCCACCGGTGTCCCTGAGGCCTTTGCCCCTTGGATCTCCATGGGCTGGTGTGGATTGGTCAGTTCTCCTTGTTCAGGACATCTGAGCTCCCTCAGCTTCCAGACTTCCGCTCAATCCCAAAGGTGGGTGTTGCCAATGGTCCGGCCTGTGCTCTCCTACCGTCCACGGGTCGTCGGGGTCTTGTGAATAGGTGCCTGTTCTGTTCTTGGTGCTATCAGTGTTCTCCAGGATGTGCGGGTCACTGTACACGATGTTGTGGTGTGTCACCTCTTCTTCTCCTTGTAGGTGTGTGGACTTGTTACACCTCACTTCACCTTTTCCAGAAGTTGTTGATGATGGCGTCGTGCCACATGACTTCTTCAGTTCTCTTCTTCATGGCATCGTGCCACTCTTCTCCTTTTCACGACACAGTGCGGTCACCTTTCTTCCTTTGTCTTGCTGACCAGGCATCTTCAAGCAGCGTGCACTCTGCCTGATTCTGTCGGGTCCTGTCCTGTCTTTAGGACACTGTCTTCTCTCCACTCTTCGGTGACTGGACCGGTCATTACGATCCTTTCTCTTGTCTCCGATTACTTCCAGTTACTCTTGGTGTTGCGTCCGTCTCTCCGGGTCTTCTGATCTCTCGGTTTACGGACGTCTTCTGGCAGGACATATTCATCCTGTCTTGGCAGAATTTCTTCTTTCATTTCTGGCGATCATTTTGGGTGATCGGCTTTTGTTTGGGCGCCCCTCTGGCTTGTCGGATCATCCTTTTTCCTGGGCGATCTTCTTTGCTACCAGATGGGGTGGATAGCTTGCTCTTCGTGAGTCTTCTTGCTATCCGCGACCGTTAGGATCGCTATTGGTTCTGCTGCAGTGCTTTTAGCGTTGGCGCAGTTTCTCCTGCGCTCTTCGTGTGCTCTGCTTTTCTGGAGGGTTAACTTCACCGCTCCATGGACCTTCTCCAGTGGATGCACTTCTCGTGCTCGCTTCCGTTGAAGTTCTTTAGCTTCTTGGGGCGTTCACCTGCTTGGTTGTTTCGCCTCCTTTTGGCTGCGGGGTAACTTTGCGTTACTCTTCCGGTGCACGTCAGTGTGCAGTGTAGTGGCAAGTTCTTGCTTCACTTGGTACCGTCGTGATACATCTTCAGTGTAGCTTTGTTCCTTGCGGTTCATTTGATTCTTTGGCGTTGTCGCTTTTCCACTTGCGTGTCGCACTTTTCTTCTTCACACTTGGGTACTTGCCTCGCACGTCTTCTGGTGCTTTGGGTGTGGCTTCCTTACTTTCAGGCGCGGTCCTGTACTGTCCGCGTCCGGGGTACACTTGTGCTCTTCCAGTCGGTTGCCTTTGGATCTTGCTGCTTGCGGTAGACGTCTTGACTCTTCCTCTCCGTCCAGCGTGAGGTTGTCTTCATCTGCGATTGCGGTGATCACCTGTGGCCACAGGCGTCACTTCTGCCGCGGTGTTGGGTCTCCGTCTTGATCCGCGTCGCTGCAGGCTTGCTCTTCCTGTAGGCTGTCCCTTGTGCTGTCTTGTGCTTGTTTGTTTCTTGTGGCTTCTTTTGGGGTGCACTGCTCACCAAAGTCCAATAGATGGCAGTGTAGGCTGGATTTCTTTCGGCAGCTGCTTGCCTCCTCTTGGTGACTTTCCTTCCCATGTTGTTTGGGCTTGCTGAACTTGCCTTGCCCATGGAGTGTGCAGGGGGAGGAGGCTGGAGTTACTGCTGGCTGCAGGCTGCAGGTAAGTCCATTATTTTATTGTTGTAGCTGGGTCAGTGTGGGGTCTTCTCAGGTGCTGGCAGGCATTTCGTGCTTCTCCATCTGTTTTAAACAGCACTAGCTGTTTGTATACTGTTCACTCTTTCGAGGACCCAGGGGGTGGAGCACGTTATCTTCACCCTCCCTGCCCGGCAGCCTCTCAGTCCTCAAACGGGCAGGGGGGGCTGTGGGCTATATTTGGCAATTACTGCTGGGCAGCAGTCTCCGACCTCACTCACCGTGCGGGGGGGGAGCGGCTGCACTCGGGTCCCACTGCGGGTGGGGAAAGCTTCCTCCGCGTTGTTCCTGACACCCCCCGCCGCCACAGCAGCTCCTCCTCACACCGGCGGCGGGGTCGGGGAACACTGCAGGCCACGGGTAGGCTCCGCTGGCTTAGCTGCACATGCTCAGCAGGGCGTCGCTGCCATCGCGGGTCGGCTCCGCTTGTGTGCACGCGGGCCGGGCAGCATCGGACATAGCGATAGGCGCCCCGCAGCTCTCCACACGCTGCGGGCGCTTGCCTTTAAAGTTTGTTTCCGCGCCACCTGCACTTTTCCTGTCCCCGCCCGCGGCAGCTTCTCTACTCCCACGCTGCGCAGGGCGGGGGACTGGGGACGATTCAGGCAGGCCGCGGGTGGTCTCCGCCGGCGCTGCTTTGTTTAGTGTATGTTGTTGGGCACCATGGCCACACGGGTAGGCTCCGCTGGCGGCCTGCAGCGCCTTGCAGCACTTCACACGCTGCGGGCATTTTTCTCCACCCCGCCGCCGCACTTCTCACACGCTGCGTGGCGGGGAAGCAGCAGGTAGGCCGCGGGTGGGCTCCGCTGTTCTGCCGTTAATTACAGTCAATTCTCGGCTGCTTCACGCCCGGCAGGGCGCCTGACCATGCGGGTGGGCACCGCTTATGTGCGATCACAGGGGGGATCGCTCCTGGCATACGCGACCCCCCCAGGGGCATTCACAGTCCCCGGGCTCACCTCCGGCCTACGGACCTGTCTGCTCCTGCGGCCGTGGCGAGTGGGCTCCGCCCGGTCAGCACTCCGCTCCGGTGGGGATCACTGCTGCTGCGGCCGGCTCGGGTGGGCTCCGGTCGGTCCGCTTGGGGCACAGTTGCGGCCGGTGCAGGTGGGCACAGCCCGGTCCGCTTCTTCTCCGATGACTCGGCCCGGGGCACGGCACACGCCCCACGGGCCTCTCGCCGAAGGTCACTTGCTGGTGCGGGGGGTTTGCTCATGGCACGAGCAGCATTCCCCTTCTTTTTCCCCCCCAACGTTAATGCTGGTGCACGCATGGGCACCGGCTCCGCCTCGTCGCCATTGTAATAGTGTGGGGCCCTAGGCCCACATGGTGGAAGAACTGCGACACACACACAGAGGTATCGTGGGTTAGTGAGCCTCGAGCACGTGCGCTCGGCTCCTTTTATTAACTGTGTCACGTGATGTCGTGACATCAGTGGTGGGTGGGTGTTCAGTGTAGGCATACATGGTTAACCCTTAACAGTGTCAGCTAGGACACTACACCGTTATGCCTGTACTTGTCACAAGAAATAGATCCTCTTGCTAATAATTCAACCTGTTTTATCAAATATTTCGGCCCCAGTTATGATGGGTCTGGTAACCCTGCTTTAAGCACAAACGTTGTTTGTCCCAGAAAGTCATCATATTGTATTTGCACCTAAAGTTTGCAGTCGGTGAAATCTGATGCAAATCCTTCACAAGTGTAAATATGACAATTGTATGGATTGTGCACCCCAGAATATGAAATAAAATGATCTATATATTTAAAAATATATATTTTTATTATTGAGAGTTTATTACACAATCATTCGTATAAAAATAAAGTGCTTAGAGTACCCGATTTTGATTGGCCCATGTCATCCACAAAGCATAAATATACAATAAAGTATATATTCCAGATGTATCGCTGAGGGTAATACTTTAAAAACTCATAGAAAACACATATTGCACATTTGTCCCTTAATAACTTAACTTATATAATCTAATCTACTGGCTAGCTTCCTATGGACTTCCAGCGTTTCTCAAACTTAGTG
Source organism: Lissotriton helveticus (assembly GCF_964261635.1). Taxonomy (NCBI): domain Eukaryota; kingdom Metazoa; phylum Chordata; class Amphibia; order Caudata; family Salamandridae; genus Lissotriton; species Lissotriton helveticus. Next base: position 452,220,303 of record NC_136061.1, on the reverse strand, counting down.
TACGAGCCCGACCTTAGGGCATATACCCCCAGATGCATCAAAGTTATGCTTGGCGTGTCCTTAATAGAGAATTTTAAGGATTCGCTATTAAAGACTCGCAAAACGGGATGCATGTAGGAATCGCAATGTTATTTGCAATTCCTAGTGATTCCTTATTTGCGATTCGCTAATTGTGAATCGCAAATAAGGAATTTCTTTCCCATTCATTCGTATGGGCCTAAAGGCCCATTGGAATGACAGGGGAGTCATTCGTTATTTGCATTTAGCAATTAGCGAATCGCAAATGTGCCGCAATTTCACGGGTGCCAGGGTGTCCAAAGGACACCCTGTTGCACCCCTGAAATGGTCATGTTCACTGGTTTTGTGCACTCACAGGTCCCAAGGACATGTGTGTGTGTAATATACAACTTAGAAAAATGCACTAAAGTGCATATTTCTAAGTTTTTGCTATTTACCACCTAGTTTGAATTTGCGGTAAATAGCGACCCCAGATTGCGAATTCGCAATCTTGGAATGGTTCATGCATTGCATTTAAGGAATCGCAAATTGCGATTCCTTAAATGCAATCGCAATTTGAGAACTCGCAATTATTTGCCAATTCTTAAATTGCGAGTGCATGAACCCTTGATGCATCTCAAATGCCATTTTTGCGGGCGCAAACTGCAGATTTTTGCGATTTCGCACCGTGTGCACTCGCAAAAATGCTTGATGCATCTACCTGTAAGTCTCTCCAGCACTCTTACTCTATGTAATTTAGCCTGCCAACAATGAAAAGTAAGTACGATCTCACTTCGCCAGTTCTGGAGGATTAGTGATCTCGCCATTATATAAGGCCCTTCTTCTTGTATAATGTATACCGTTATGTTTGGGAACATCCAAGAGTTGCAATATATCTATCAATAACTAGTGGATGACCTAGCTTCATTCTGCATTATTTCTCAATTTCTTCCCAAAATTCCTTAATCTTTGGGAAATCCCAAACAATGTGAGTCCATGTACCTCCCACTGCTTCTAAGCACCAAAAACATCTATCCTCTATCTGAGGATATACTCTATGGAGAAAGGATGGATTCCTGTATATCAGCCATGTAGTGTAGAATTGCATTCTCCTGAAATTGGCATCTCTTAATAATGTAGTGTTGAATGTATTAATTCTATTCCAGACCATCCTCGAAATCTGTAGGCCTTCTTTCTCATACATTTCTTAAAATTTGACAGTCTTGTGTTTATTAAAAAATGTTACCCAACTACTTATTGGTCTGCGTCTAGTTGTTTCTAATAGATACTCAGTGAGTTCTGGTCTTGCACTTAATACTACTTTCTAAAAGGTGGCCTATTTGGATTAAGGGCCATTTAAGTATATCTTTACAATGACTCAGACCGCATTCTATCTCTGTCCAGAGCTGAGAAAATCTGCCACATAAGTATATGCGTTCTCCTCCCATTTCTTTAATATGTTAGAATGGATCAGCCTAAACTCCCCAACCTGAAGGTCGGCCAAACGTGCAGAGCCATTTATCTTAGGTATTTTAAAATACTTAAGTAGTTGAGCTTTATGCTTTAAAATCCACTAGAAGACCTTATAGTGTGCTTTTTTGGGATTCTTCACCAGCCTCATAGGATCTAAAATGTATTCTTTCAGCCTCTTTATTATAATAAAAGTTATCTGTACTTGGGAGATTACTGTAGTTTAAAAAAATCTATATGTGTTATCTGCAAAATTTGCACAATAGTATTCCCTCAAGTTTGGAAGGGCTAACCCTCCCTCCTCATATGGGTTACTCAAAGTTACTTGTGCTGGCCTCGATACCTTGTTGGCCATATAAAGGATGAGAATAGACCATCTATTTCTTTTTTTTTAAAAAGACATTTGTAATGCACAGGAGATTGCTGCGCATAGAACATTAAATAATGGTAAAATAGACATTCGTATTAATGCTACCCTTCCAACTATTGAGATTGGGAGTTAAATCCATTTAGCATATAAACGCTTCAATTTCTGGACTAGGGGGACATAGTTCAATGTATACAGTTTGTTCACATTTTCTGACACAAATATACCTAAAGATATCTTAGGCCTCAAATTATGTAGTTGCTGGAAATCAGGTATTAGTGTGTGACCTGGACAGTTGCAGAGTAAGATTTCCGTCCTAACATTATTTATTTTGTATCCTCCCAGTGCTTGAAATTCTGCAAAAATTGCTAAAATTTCCTTTTGAATACTCTCCCCCGGCCTGAGAAATAAAACAATAACATTGACGTATAATTTTATGTTGGACATGCCTTGTAAAGGTGCTGTTTGTAGTGCTTTTTGTCTTATAGCTATTGCCATAGATTTTATGAATAAAGCAAACAAAATTGGGGCTAGAGGACATCCCTGCCTTGTCCCCCCTATTTATTCTACAGCTACCTATATTTCTAGAATTAATAATTATTTGTGCTGAAGAGTCCTCGATAGGTGTTTCACTATATGTTTACATTTTTCCAAGAACCCAAATCTTCCAAGACTTAAAAAAAGACATTTCCAGGATATCAAATCAAAATCTTTTTCAGCGTCTAAAAAATAACACCTGTGCCTCTATTTTGTTTTGTGTAAAATAGTCCAAAGCTTCTATTAAAAACTTTGTATTTGAAGAGAGCTGCCTGCTTGCTACAAAACCAGCTTGATCCCATGATCTTATTGAGCCTATTGGTAAGTAGCTTTGTAAAGATTATGTAATCGATGTTAAAAAGGCTGAAAGGCCTATAGGAAGTGACGTTTTCCTTATTTTTGTCTTTTTTTAAAATACTAACTACCACAGAGGTGTGGAAGGATGCTGGGGGTTCTCCTCCTTTTACTATGTGGTTGGAAAGCATTAGCAGTGGCATATTTAAAATTGGGGCGAACCTCTTATATATTTCTACCGGTAGTCCATTCTCCCCAGCTGTTTTGCTGTTAGCCATTGACTTTACTACTGTATCCATCTCCTCAAGAGAGAACTCAGCCTCTACCATTTCGCTTTGCTCTCTGGATAGGGATGGAAATGGCAGTTTATCTAAGAACCTTATAATGTGATCTGCTGTTATTTGGGGATCCGTCTGATAGATTTTCTCATAATTACTTAAAATGGACTCCAAGGAACTCATTATCTGTGTGTTAGAATCCATATCCATCAGTGAAAGTATTCTATTTTGCGTTTGTCTATCCTTTGCCTGCCACACCAGTAATCTCCCCGTGTATTCACTCTCCTCATATACACTCTGGAGGTAGACAGTGTTAGCAATGTTACCCTGCAAATAGTAATATTCCTGCATATCCAACTTTGCCTGAGGAAGTTTCTTTTTGTAATTACATTCCTATTTTTGGCATGCTCTCTAAGTGCTTGCTCAAGCCTAAATTTGAGCTTGGATCTTAGTTCCCTTTTACTCATCTGCTGTTGGATTCTTTCAATGTGATAAAGTCCGGTAATACCACCTTAAAGGCATCCCAACAATGCTTACTCAGGCATTGCATTATTAACCCCTTGGGTGCTCATGACGACTCCACACCATCATGAGTCACTGTAGCCGTGTGCTCATGATGGCATGGATCTGTCATGCCGCTGCCGCTCCACCGACGCAGCACTATTTCCCCGCCTGTGCGGGTGAATTAATGAGCGGGAGGGGTCATGACGGCACTACGCCGTCATGAGCACACGCCGCCCGTGACTCATGACAGTGTGGAGCCGTCAGGAGCACTGAAGCTCCGCGCCCACCCCCTAGCTCCCGCACGCCACGGCAGAATTAGCGGCTCAGGGAAGGGTTTAAAAAAAACCTATCAATGTAATTTGTTACCTCTGTATACCATTCCTCCCTCTCTAAATGATCTGAAAAAGTATTTTTTGATATATCCTCATAAGAGATCATTTTCAGACCATGTGAGATCCAGAAGTAGTCTATTCTAGATCTATTATGTTTTGCTGAAAAACATGAAAAAGCTTGATTCCTAGGGAACAGAGAGTGCTATGGATCCATCAGATCTAAATCCCTTTTGCAATTAGCTACAGCAATAGCCTAAAATTACTAAAGTGACTCGTACTAATGTAAACAGATAATATAACAGATAACTGATCAGTGCAGTGTGCATTGCTTCCTATTATAACTGTATACCATCCGTTCAGGATTAGTAGCAGCTAGAATACGGCCCATATAAATCAAAAGTGCATCATATATACGTAAAGTGACGTAAGCATGTAGCAGGTATTAAAGTGCATCGAGTGCTCTGTTAAAGATAAAGGGCGAGATGTAGGTAAATGGCATTTACAGATTCGTAAATGCCGAATTTTACCGATTCGGTATTTACAAATCGGTAAATGCTATGTAGGTATTTTTACCGGATAATTTAGCGAATCGGTAGAATTCGGTAATTACCGAATCGGTATTTACCGATTCGGTAATTGCCATTGATTCCTATGGGCCTTGAGGCCCATAGGAACCAATGGCAATTACCGAATCGGTAAATACCGATTCGGTAAAATTACCGAATTGACAAGGAGGACAGGGTGTCACTTTGACACCCTGTTGCACCCCTGATTCAGGCTTGTGTGCCAAATAAAGCTACAAAATATGTACAAGGTTAGGAGTGATGGCCCTTAAGGCATACATGCCCTTTGGGCATGTATGTGTGCCACATGGCACAGGTGTACATGCACAGATGTGCATGTACACAGGAATTGGTTATTTACCATCAAATCGTATTTGATGGTAAATATCGAATTCTTAAGGCCCTGTGGCACTGTTTTCAGTGCCACCTACATTTCAAATTATCGATTCGGTAAATTTACAGAATCGGTAAATACCGATTCGGTCATTTACCGAATCGGTAATTTTTAAGCCCCCTACATCTGAAAATCCGAAATCGGCCGTTACCGACCGGGATTTTGTGACTTACATCTAGCCCAAAGTGTCCTGTGCAATTTCTAGTCTCCCCCATGCTTTCTATTTTCTGTTTCGCTGAATTAATGAGCGGGAGAGGTCATGACGGCACCACGCCATCATGAGCACACGCAACCCGTGACTCATGACGGCGTGGAGCCGTCACGAGCACTGAAGCGCCACGCCCACCCCCTAGCTCCCCCATGCCACGGCAGAATTAGCAGCTCAGGGAAGGGGTTAAAAAAACCTATCAATGTCATTTGTTACCTCTGTATACCATTCCTCCCTCTCTAAATGATCTGAAAAAGCGTTTTTTGATATATCCTCATAAGAGATCATTTTCAGACCATGTGAGATCCAGAAGTAGTCTATTCTAGACCTATTATATTTTGCTGAAAAACATGAAAAAGCTTTTTTCCAAGGGAACAGAGATCGCTATGGATCTATCAGATCTAAATCTATTTTGCAATTAGCTACAGCAATAGCCATCTGTGGCTTCTTTTGTTTTCGAGCTTTAGTGGCGGAATCGATTAGGGGTTCTTGGAGAAAATTAAAGTATCCACCCAATATTGGTTAAAACCTGTTTGAGCTGGAGCAAAGGGAGCGGGTTGTCTAAGACCGGTGCGTCATTTGTTGCTTTGGTAAAATTGAATTGATTGAAACTCACATTTACAAAGGCCTAACTCCACCCGGAATCTGTCTGTGTGGTTTTCACCTGGAATGATACATGTTTATCTATGTAAATCAATACCTCCTTCTGTGCGCAGCTGGCATTAGATAGACAATAAAAAACAGCCCATTGTTAAAAAATCCAACTCGGCTTGCTTGTGTTCTTAAAATGAGTTTTCCTGCAGGAGTATGATATCGGGGCTGTGGCTTCTCAGCAAGCTTTCTATTGTTTGAGCCTTTTGTTTATTGTTTAGTCCATTAGTATTAAAAGAGATTACTTTCAGAACCTCTTTACCTAAAATGACTAAAGTGACTCGTACTAAAGTAAACAGATAATATAACAGATAACTGGTCAGTGCAGTGTGCTTTTCTTCCTATTATAACTGTATACTATCCGTTCAGATAAAGTGTCCTGTGCAATTTCTATTCTCCCCATGCTTTCTATTTTCAGTTTCTTATGAAAACAGATGATATGACCTATATAGTACATTTGATACAGCCCCTGAAATTGTTAAGCACTTAGATTTGAACTCTCCTTTTATGTTTTGCCCCACCCCGCCACCCTAAACACCTCAAACTCTTTGTGCCCTCCCTGTAACATGGTATCACCCACTATTCCCTCTCCCCCCTTCTAACACTGGATGCCATTGTATTGCATCCTTTGCGCACTCCTGCTCCCCCATCGACGACTAGTGCTCTAAGCACCCATTCCACCCCTCCTCCCGCCTTCAGCAATGCGTTACTGTGAGACTATCTGAGTAAATTGCAGCACTGTGAGCTAACCACACATTTCCCCTGCAGACAAATTTGATAACATCAATTGAGCATCCTGAATATCAGTAAATATGTGAAAGTGTTCTTTGGCTAACATTTTAGGTTTTGATTGTACTATCGATGCCTGAGCCCCCTTCTCTTTGAATAAATTGATCATTTTAACAAACTCTTTTCTATGCACGGCTGTTGCCACCGACATGTCTGAGAATATCTTAAACTGTGGGATTTCCAAAGTAGAGAAGGACCTCTTAGCAATAGCAGTACTCAGTATTCTTTCCTTAACACGGTAGTCCACGAAGTTCAATAATATTGTCCAAGGGAATCTTGCGTTTGACTGTCTCTGAGTGGGGACTCTCTGAGCTCTTGTAATTGTTAAGTCCCCTTCTAGCTCCGGTATTTCTTTTTTCAGTAACAATGCCGCCCATTTTGATACCTGAGCATCTGCGCACCCTTCCGGGATTCCCACTAGGCGAAGGTTTGAGTACCTATTGTAGTTCTCTAAGTCCTGGAGCTTCAGCTCTATCTGGTTCTTGTTTATCCTCCAGTTCTGAGATGCGACTCTCTGCCTACCCAATTCTTTTGTGTGTATTGGATAAACTCTCCTCCAACTTGAACAGCCGTTCATGCAGTAAACAATCTCTAGAGCCTGGGACTATTTTAGATCCCCAATTTCGCCCAGTATGGTAGCCAGCATATATTGAATCAATGTCTCTCCATCTTCCGGCATCCTTCTTGGTAACAGCTTCGGGCTTAATGTTTCATCCCTCTCTTCATTTTCACTGACTGAAACCTGTGCGGTCCTAGCTAGCAGTTGAATGCCCTGAGGAGATAGAGGGCCATTGGAGGTATTTAGAGACAGCCCCGGGTGAATATTTTCTTGTCCTTGTGCAAAAAGCCTGAGACCTAGCCAGTTGTCTAGTGAGTGTATCCTTGTCTGGTACAGACGGGGCTGGGTTCTGTTGCTTCTAATATTATTGGAAGAGGAGGTATTGTTTAGGAGGGCTGGGGCTTGTGCTTGTACCACTGTTAGCCCCCTGCATCTCTGTTCTTTTTAGAACTTGGCCTCGGATTCAACGTTGCAGGTTGTATCCAGCTGCAGGTCCAACAAAGGGTCAGAGAGATCTTTATTATTCTCTATCGCAGGCGTTCTCTCAGTGTCTCAGGGGTCATCAAGCTTGCCTGTCTAACTCAAAAAGTGCATTCGTTTTAAGCTCCACCCTGTGTTGGGTGTTTTTTGGGCCCTCCGTATCGACCTGGTGGCTGGTGAAGGGGTGGTCTGGTCTGGCATTTCACTAATATCTTTCTTCGCTGTTTCAGATTGGTTGTGCCCATTCTGATATCTCACCCCCTCAGGAAAACAAGCCAAAGCAGGAGGAGGCAGCTGAAAGTCATCCTCCTCCTAAATTTATAAATAAGAAGCCTCTTCAGCAGGGGCATGTGAAACACAGCCGTAGCCTCCCCTAATTCCACCCCTGAGCTCTGCAGGGTGTTTTCCGCCATATAAAACACATAGTGGTTACAGGACCCACGATTCAAGTGCTGTTACCGCTTCAGACCGGCCGCCAGAACAGTGTTCAAATTCCAGGAATAGCGGGTATCTTTCCCCACTTCAGCGCTGCTCTTGCTCGAACCAACCACAGGGAATTGGCACATCTATCCGTGCCTGGGCTGCCATGGTTCTGTATCTCGTTCCTCCAGAGCATTTCAGCAGCGTCACAGCGAGAAAGGAAGTGGGCAGAGGGAGGGGGAGAGCTGTCGTGCTAGCAGCTACGTGTGTGGGCAACGCCTGCTAATCCGGAATGTCAACTAAATAACATGAGCTATATGTGCTCTTTCCTCATTCCGATGCGTGAAACTTGGAATCGGAAGTAAATTAAGCACCTTTTATTTTGTGCAGCATTCACTAATGTAAAGTGGCAGGTGCACAATTTACACCCATATTTTGCAGTTCCATCATGATTGGGACACTATTCCCTATTTCACGTAGGAAGAAGAAGATACATTTAACAGTAGTATCACACCATAGAAAATAAATCGAAGGCAAATACACTAACTTGCCCTCTATATCCCGAAGCAGGTTAACAAGAGAAATGAAGTAACTCTCAAATAGCATAGACCTCAAGCTGAAGTGCATGAAAGCACAGCACAGACATCAGATATTTTAAATAAGGAATGTCAACTTTAACCTGACTTTACTGGCCCAAATTGCTTAAAGCACACATACAGTGGAAAGGGACATTTAAGTCTGCACCTCGTAGTAAATGTATACCCCGAAATGGTAAACAGACAAAAGCTGTACATTTACTACAAAGGGGCTTATTACGATTGCTGTCGGAAAGCTCCGACCAAACGTCAGAGGCTTTCCAACCGTCATAATCGGTTTCAATTCCTACCAGCGGATTATGAAAACTCGTCGGTCATTCAAGGAGCTCATCGGCCAGTCGGATGCCGGCCTGTAATCGCAAAGAGCGGTCATTTCGCCCTTGGGATTAAGATACATGGCTTCAGGCAGGGTTTCCATGCCGGTCTTCATCGGAAAGCATGTTTGGGGGCCCCTAGAAGGGCACTCTTGTGTGCGTGATCTTTGGTTTCCCTATGGGAGCATGTACTATGGTCGGTTTCCGGCCGTAACACATGCTCGAATGTCCGAATGCAACCAAACATCCAACGTCGCATCCAAATCAGGTGATAAGGACCGCTGACTGGAGGTTGGTTGGTCCCGTTTACAAGACGGTATTGTCCACCCCACATCGTAATCGGCCCCTAAGTTTAAGAGTAAATTTACTTTTGTTAATGTCCCGTTTAAGGACAAAAACTTAAGTTTGTTTGAGAAATGTCTCTTAAACACTACAATATCAATTTTAAAAAGACCCATTAAAATGTACAATAGACTAAAATAATAGATAATTAAAATACTGAAAATATACATGATCAGAGTACAAAATCATTGAAAACCAATACAAATCTTGCCATTGCACAGGTTACATCCATATATTGCATACATAAATAGGAATTGTATTGCCACAGATCCTTATATTATATTATATATATTTTTTAATGGTTTAGGATTTTGCAGCACACATTAAAAAATAAAAACAATCTAATACAATATGAGCCATTGTACACTGTATCTTCAATCTATATCCACCCAGCCAATCTTACTTCCTAAAGGAAGATTCTCCAGAGAGGATGGCGTCCTAGTCTAAACATTTGATTTTGTTCCACATTAAATGATTAGAAAGGGCATATAAATACTGGAAGGAAGAATTTATTTCCCATGATTCACACAGATCTGCTGTTGCATGCTTTTGCCTCAGGTATCGGAAATGTTTTTCTCTCTCAATCATCAAACCCCATTCAGACAATTCCCTTTTTGAGGAGGCTATGGGGTATTCAACGTTGTAATTATGAATTTATAATATATTAGCCATATCACACAGCTGGTTCTCTATCTTCTTTACCCAACCCAATTAATTGATAAGGCTATTTTAGCTTGCGCTGACATCCAAAATCTCATAGACTTGTGTAGATTTACTCACATATCAACTTACCATTTATCAATAGATTACTTTAAATTTATTTTGTACGTAATAAAAATTACAAAAAAATATGTATATAATTCATTAAGATCATTGTAATTATTAGTACATTGAAGTTGTAATTATTTTTAATCATCTAAAATGTCATTAAAATATGTTATCATACAATATTTATTTTTTATCTATGTACTTTAAAAGTTAAATTATTTATATATGTATATATATATATATATATATATATATATATATATATATATATATATATATATACATATCTCCAATTCACTTCCGTTAACATCCAGTCAAGAGAGACAAGTACTCAGTTGTTGCTCAGTTAATGATGTCCTGAATATGGAATGGGGCATTGGTTATAAATAATGTTACTGTGTTGTGTAGATAATTTTGATTGTACTATATAATTAAGATAGTATAAGGTCAGATGTTGTTTGATAACCTGTCATTACGTATTCTAGTATGGGCAAGTTCCCTTGGGCTTTATGTTGTTTGAAGTAGGTTTAATTTGCCCTTTTGTTGATTTAGCTTTTTTTGTGAATAGGAGGTATAAGAAGGATGATGTACTTATCATGTATTGATTATATTTTTCTTGCATATTAGCCATTCACGGAATTGCAGTTTGCATGAGTCATGAATTATAGCTCTCAAGTATAAGGCCATTGGATGAGGATTTGCCATGCCCATTTACATTTAGGCAAGATTAAAAAGCTATTCGACATTACACACATAATACCTTTGTTACACTTCAAGATGGCCGAAATATGAGATGATCAACGTTGGTACATTTGTCCTTCTTTGATTTTATCCACATTAAAGTGTATTTATTTGTTTTTCTGGGAAATTATATTTACCTGTGACCAATTAGTTATTAATGCCCAAATGCATTGGGTGTTTTGTACTGCATGGTGCTTTACACACGAAATGTGAATTAAATGCAGCATTAATTCAGCGAAGTGTATGTCTCTCTTAGTTGGGTGTTCATAGAGGTGAGATTGGCGTGCTCCTCACCCAGACATACACATTTGCTGCAGGGCTACTGGAATATGAGAGCAGTTGTGAAGATATATAAAACAAGTGATTGGCCATTTGTAGTACTAAACTTGCTTCAGGTCTGAGTTAGAATACATGAACCACTGATGTGTGTCGTTTTTGACTGTAACAACTTTAGAAGTAAAGTTTGTGAATAGCAACAGGATTACTCTTTGGTGGGTGGGTGTCTGTCCACCCCAAAACCCCTCCATATCTGTCTCTAAACCTCTCCGTACACCCATTTGTGAATTGCATGATGTAATAAGTAAGTGGTACTGTAAATACAGTCTTTGAAAAAAGCCTACAGTGTAGACATATATATCTTGCCAATAGGTGTATAAATTCAATGAGCTCACTTACACATTTCCTTTTTATACTGCAGATTATCTTCTATGAGGATCGAAACTTTCAGGGACGCTCTTATGAGTGCAGCACTGACTCTTCAGACCTTTCCTCCTACTTCAGTAGGTGCAACTCCATCCGTGTGGAAAGCGGACCATGGGTTCTATATGAGCGGCCCAATTATATGGGTTACCAGTACATTCTAAGACGAGGAGAATACCCTGACTTCCAGCGGTGGATGGGTTACAACGACACTATTCGTTCCTGCCGATTTATTTTACCAGTAAGTTCTTTTGTAGAAAAAGAGCTGGATTAGCCATTTATCTCATTAGGCATTTGCCAGAGGGCTGTAGCCATTGGAGAACAGTTTTCGATGACTCACTGCTCTGGCTGGAGTCACTGTAACTTTTCACAGCTCTCCAGGGTCCATCCTCAAGCATATGAGATGTTCCAGGGAGAGCAAAAGAGACTTGGGGTCTTATTAGGATGGATGGCGGACTTTAGTCCACTCGCCATCCCAGTGGAAACGTGACCAGTCGACAGACATGCTGCAGTGCCGCAGCCCTGATTAGGATGCGCCCGCCACCCTGGCGGTCACATCCTGCATATTTGACATTGCGGCGGCACCCGCCACAATGCCAAAATGGCATTTTGTGCATTTGCATGCACAAAGTGGCAGGCACCGTGCGGTGCCTGCCACTTTGTGCATGCAAATGGAGGGAGGATTGCTGGATACCCCCCAAGTGCACCCCCATACCCCTGGGCCACATAGGGCCCTCAAAGAACATCCCGACAGCCTTTCACAACACACTATCCTAATATGGATGGAGGTGCCTGCTAGGCACTGCCACCATATTAGGGGCCAATTCCGCCCGGCCGGCCATTGGAACGATTGCCGACCGGAGGAAAAGCTGCAGGCGCACTTTGCATCTGCCGCGAAACCCCCGCCATTGTAATATGGCGGGGGGGGTTTCACTCGTTACGATGTCATGACAGTCGCCATTGCTGGCTCGGAGGTGGCGAATGTAACAACATCAAAATTAGCCCCTTGGAGAGAGAGAAAGAGAGAGAGAGAGGTGGGTCATATCAATAGAGATGAGACAAAGAGAACAGAAGGGGAGAAGGTGGGATAGAGAAAAGAAATAGAGTGGGAGACAGAGTGTGGTTGAATGGAAAAGGGATTTTGGCAGAGACACCGGAGGAATGTTAGTGGGCTGTTTTGAACATTTTGCCAGGACTGCTTTTGGTTCCTAGTCCACGTTGGTAGTAACACAGACAACTGATACACATCTAAGACAGATGACAACACTTGTACTAACACTTGTACTGCCATCTGAACAGTGTTGGTTGGGCAAAGGATGTCTTCTGCCAGCCCACCTAAAAATGGGGCAGATTTACCCACTTAAATCATCTAAACAGTAGGAGCTGTAGTCATCTCCTTGGTACTTACAATGAAAAACAATGCATAATCATATGACCTTAATGATTTTTCCACTGCCAATTCACTAGGCAAACCCCTAAACGTAAGAATTAGGTCACAGTATATGTACCATGCAGAGGCAAAAAGTCGTGCATTCTGCATACAACAATCTAAATATATGCTGTATCATGATGCCATTCAGTGCCAAATAGGGATCTGTCCATTTGTGTTTTTTACCAATAGTGCTGCACTTTTGGCACATATATAATCTCTGAAAATCATTTAGTTAATATCTGCACTGCATACAGCACAGTTTGGAAACACTGAGGGTTATATTATGTGCAACTGGTTTTCTGGCAATGCATTGTTTAAAGCACATTTATTTCTGTATATCTCTGAGTGAGTGCATGCAGTGCTGTTTTTGGTTGCCTCTATCTGATTACAAGCAGTGCTGTCCGCAGTTAATGTTCATATTCATAGACATTTTGGGTAAAACATATACACTGTAGACAGAGTATTCAAGAAAGCCACTGTGTACTGTGTGAGGGAGTAGTGCAGTTCATGATATGGCCCAATAAGTTATTACTGCTCCAACTTTCCAAGTTGTGATGTCTGTTGCCAATCCACTAACTTGGAGATCTTCCTAGTTACTGTACGTGCAGCACACAGGCCAATTTCGGTCAAAACAAACACACGGTTCCCATCTGCGTCTGCACTGATCGGTTTCATCTTTGCCAAACCTGTCCTACAGCAAAATAAGGAGGCAAAAGACATAATTCCCATGACTTGGAAAAACAAGCATTGGCAAAGCCAATAGATATGGTGTTGGCCTCCAGCCTTTTGGAAATTCTTGTTTTGTTTGTCATGTTTTTGCCAAACTTTATTATTCAGGAAGCTGCTGGGCACTGATCAATTTAATCAAAACAATTGATTAAAGGCAAAAGTGTTGTTTTTTGGTCGAAAAAATATGCATAGTACTGCCTGGCACTGAAAGGAACTACTTTGTGTGTTGATGTGAAAGGGCAGCAACCCATAACTTATAGTGAAATCAGCTAATGGCTGAAGTGGGCTGACACATTGCACCTTGATGAAGGCTGAAGTGTGTGGAAGGAAAATGTGAGTGACAGAACCACAGACTAATTGACAAAATCTGGTTGACAACCACAGTAGGTAACTATGTTATACACATAATTTGAGTAAAATCAAAAGGTCTTCATTTGTTAAGTCTGTTCACACAGACCAAGCAAAAAGACCTCTTACCTTTGGAAAAGATGGTGAGAAAGAAAGAAGGAAATAATTAAAAAGAAGAAAAGAAAGTAGGGAACAGGAAACAGGAGGCAGAAAGAAATGAAGAATGAAGGGAAGAAAGAACAAGAGGAAGAAACAAACAAGCAAAGAAGGAAAGAAATAAAAAAGAGGAAGAAACACCGCAACAAGGAAAGAAAGAAACTGAAAGAGAGAAGGGAAGATGAAAGAAAGGAATGAAGAAAGAAAGAGGCAAAGAAGGAAAAATGACAGAAGTAAGAATAAAGATAGAAGGAAAGAACTAGCAGCTGGGGGTCAAATATGCACTCCATTTATGTACACTGGGGCTTCTACGTGCTATCCAAGCTATCTCCTATAACATAACATGACTAAACATAACACTGTTCCTTACTGTTTCATCTCACAGTATCGAGGCACGTTCAGAATCCAGATCTACGAGAGAGAGGACTTCAGAGGGCAGATGATGGAGTTTACTGAGGATTGCCCTGATCTACATGAAGAATTCAAATACCATGAAATCCACTCCTGCACCGTGCATGAGGGATATTGGATCTTTTATGAACAGCCAAACTTCAGGGGGCGACAGTACTTCCTTAGACCCGGGGAGTACAGAAGATACTTAGACTGGGGATCCATGAGCAGCAAAGTTGGCTCCCTTAGAAAAATGGAATTCCACAAAAGTTTCTAAGATTTAAATTTGTTTCCAAGAACTGTGAATAAAATGTATTCATTCATAGCATTGCTTCTTTCTTATTACTGATAAACTTCAATTACTATATGTCCAGACACAACATGTGTAAACTGTCTCATGACTTCAAAACATTATTTGAATAGCTGTCAGTAAGTTTAGAAAATATTTCCATATTATTTTCAATAAGTAGTCAAACACTCAATATATCTTACCAATATTTCTGACGCCAAATTATTGTGAAATAAACCCGCTATAGTAGTTCAAGGTGCTGTATAGCATGTCCCCAGTAAGTGCTTCCCGTCCATTCGAATCATGAGTACGCCTCCCACTTCATTTTATCTTTCGCATTCAGTTCACTTCTCTGGACAGTTATGATAAGGACAGGCAACAACACATGGATCATAACAGGCTTCTCCAACGAATAGCTCTAGCTGCATGTAAATAGCTCTCCTGTGTAGCCAATGCTATCAATTAGACCTTTTGCATGGTTTATTTAACATTGAATAAACCAAAATAAAAAAAGTGAGCATTCGAGAAGAAAACGTGTGTACTGTCAAAATTCATATGCTCATTGATTGGAGAAAAATTGTTGAATTTTCAAAATAATTTTAGGGCTGATATTTAAGTGACAGATTATGCACATTGGGGAAAAATTACTAATAATATTAACTGGGTGCCAATGGAATGGCAGCTATGTCTTTTTTTGCATTACCCAAGCAGAGGCATTCCATATTGATATAGCCTTGTTTGTATTACTGCTGACAACCCTGCCTGATGCACTGAGGTGAACGGTGGTGGTAATCCTGGCCACTGATGTAGCCGTGTTTACCAGGGTCACTTTAGAACAATCATCATATTAGTAGCTCAGGATTATTTTCAAAGAACACCAAAGGTTGGAAACCCCTGCTCTATAACATTTGTGTGCATTTCTGCTTCCATACTAATAAGAATGTGCAATATCTCTGTTCTCGCCATATTATGTTCAAGGACATCGATTTTGGCAGACAGGAACACATACATTTTAACATGTTCCTCTCTCATGCTACAAATATTGGTCCACTTCTGTAATATATCCTCTGTGCATACAGTCACTCCAAGTGAGATGAATACATTTGGTGTTACAGCATAATATCTAAGATAAAGCACCCATGCTGTATATTATAAGGGTATTGCAACTCACTGAGGTGTTATGTGACCATGTTGAGGTCATGGAACTTTGCAATGACTTGCAATATCCTTAAAATGTATTACTCAGGGTTTTTTATTCCTTATTATACATGGTCACACCTTCACCCTTCCTGCAAAGCACTTAAATCCTTAGTGGCATGCTCATGTGAAAGAGGTAGTATAGCTCCTTCCATAAAGAATAAAAGCGGAACCTCGAATAAAAATAAACAAATAAGGTAGCAATTAATAATTTGATTAAGATATTGGAATCAGTTTAATGTAAGTCAGATTAAAAAGTGCTGAGACACATAATTAGTAAAACTAAGAATATGAATGAAAAGTCAGTTTTCATTTTCTTTGCATTGTTTAACCTGCAGCAGTAATAAAGGTCTGTGACCTGCCTTTGGCCTTGACTGGTGGCAGGACGTATTTGACGTCACAACTCAACTGCAGCAGTTGAGCAATTACATCATTTTGTTATTACAGGTGAATAAAGATGTCACAAGTTGCCTATAATAAAGAAATTAGAGACTGGTTCTTATACAAGGATATCAGGCTCCCATGTATTATAACTTTAATTGAGACTATAAAGGCAGTACACATACACATAACTGGGGAGTTTTTCATTTCAATCTCTCAGTTTTACATGAAGATCAGACATGAAAGATTTCAATGATGCAATAACCCAATAAATAATCAGCAGTTATTGTGACTGATTGGCATCATGTTTGGCTTTTTCCTCTGCTTTTGGCGCTGACTATGGGCACAGAGGAAGCGACGGAGTTGTGATCATTGAGGAGAAGTATAGGGCTGCACACTCCTATGATCCTATCTCTTTTTGAAGACACTGTGCCTCGATCAGTAATGATTTTGAAATGTTGGTAGACCACCCATTGGTTTAATTCTTTCAGGTTTATGACTGGCCTTTGTTCTTTGTTTTTCTTTTCTACAAGGAATATATTGCTGAGGAAGCCCACATGAGTAATCTCTATGATCGCACCTTTTTTTAGAAGTACTTGAACCTCTCGAGATACCAGTGCCCTGTCCTTGACAGGGAAGGTGATTTCTCGGGGGGATCTCGTCTGAAGAGGAGTGTCGATAAAATCTATTCAGTAGTATTGAGAACCCAAGGATCTTTGGTCACCAAATTCCAGTTCCCAGCCTTGGAGGGATATCTAAAGGGTCTGACAAAGTTCTTACCTGTTGAAAAAGATTGTTGTCTCCGTTCGTCTCGGAAGGGACGACCACGGGTCCTCTGTCTCTGGGGATAGAACTGATTGAAGCCGCTTGAGGTGTTGCCGAATCTCCCGCCTCCCCCGGACATGAAGGGTCTCATATTTGAGTTTCCACGGCCGTGGGAACGACCCTGCATTCTCCCGGCCCGAGTAAAAACACGATCTTGGAAAACTCTTTTAATATCCTTCTGGGATTTCTGTATAGAACTAAATGCGCCGATATATCTGGCCATATCTTTAATAAATTCCTCACCAAAGAGGAATCCCTGAGTATTTTGACCACCATCATTCTTTGCCAACTCGATCAACTTGGGATCGATCTTAAACAGGACCCCTTTCCTCCTTTCTATAGACAAGGCTGTATTAGCATTGCCGATAAGGCATATGGCCCTTTGGACCCACTCCCTGAGTTCCTTTGGGTCGACCGGGCGGTCCTCTAAGTAAGCTGATTCCGTCATCTCAAATATCTTTGTAATAGGACCCACCGTGTCAAGGAGGCGTTCCTGACAGGATCTCAAGCCCTTGTCTATGCCCTTTCTTGGGTCTCTTGATGTTTTGGATATAAAGGCTACTACTAGCTCTGACCTCTTGTGGTATTTCACATCTTAACCAGAAGGAAAGGTAATCTCCCACATGCTGGGAGGGGTCCACTCCGGGGACAAAGGGTGTTTGATCATCAGGGGGTTAAACATAAGGTATCCAAAAGGGTCCAGTAGACCCATGCTTTTATCTGGGGCCTTGGATGCCCCTTCTGAGCTCCCCTTTCCCCTTGGTTGCGCCTTTTCTTCATCAGTATTAAAATCAGACGAATAGGATAAATCGATTTCCTTGTCTGAGCTATTATCACTAGCAATGTCGATAGGGGGCTGTGGGCCTTCACCTTGCCCAATTGGGGTGCCCGAGGTACCGTTTTTATAACTGCCACGAGGGCCAGAAGGGGCATAGGAGGTCTTATTCCTCTTAGAGTCCTTGTGCTCCTTTCCTCCAAGGGCCCATTTATTTGGAGCCTTAACTGCTCCTGATTTATAGTTGCTAGTAGAAGGGCGTGGGGATGTTAAGGATTCTAGTCTTTTGTTAATTGTTTCATCAATTGAACCAAGGACCTTCTCAAAGGCCTTATTAACCAGTTTCTCCAGGTGTCCTTCAATATTAGACAGAGGTTCAGACATTTTGGAACCTGCTTCTAATGCTATCGATGAGCTAAGATGTTAAAATGATATTTGGAGCCTACTTCTGTTGTTATCTATGAGCTATGATATCAGAATGATATTTTCCACAAAAGTAGTGGTTATTGCTACAAAATACAATAAAGTTGGGCCAGTGACTCGAAACGCTGCAATTCGGCGTTGTCCCGGTGAAAGACGACCCAAACTCCGATCGTGGGATTAGTGACAGAAAACTAAACCCAACTTCCTAAAATGGACGCTCAATGTTAAGCAATGGGGAGTGCCCAAGCTCCCAAAATGGCCGCCACGCACATCAATTCCTTTAATCCGGCCCCCTCCAAGCATAGCCATGCATGCTGAGGGTGCCGGAGAAGCTGCCCAAAGATGCGATGTGGGGCCACACCGTGTCGTTGGGTGTTGCGAGCGTTTGATCGACGGAGTTGAGCTGGCAGTAAAGGCGAGTGTAGAGGCGCTAAGGTAGGAGCATGTGAGCGCAATCCTCGCGCCGGATTTCAAAAGTAAACCTAGGTCCTAATCCGGTTCGAAACAGAATTGGAGGTGAGCATTTTAGGGTGAAAGACGCGGGTCGATCACCAGCGCGAGACAGGCACTATCAAAAGCACAGGCATTAATAAGAGCACACGAAAAATTAAAAACAAACTCAATCTAACATTACATTTAAAAAAATTCCTTTTGAGGCCCTGTAAAGAAAGGCTTCCACGTTAGAAACACGTAAGAACCTCCCATAAGAGATAACATGCTACCCACACACATATAAGTGTGAAATAAAGAAAGCAGATCAAAGGATGTTGGAGAGATACTTATCTTTCTTAGCAGCAGCAACAAAGAAGGATGATGGATGGTCTCCAAGGGACTTTATACTTCTTTAGAATGTTGATTGAAGTTCCATGTTCTTCAATTGTTGCTACTGAGCTGTGGCAATAAAGGAGTTTTGCATAATATTGGCCTCCGTGTCGTGCCATAAAATCAGTGTATGATCACCGAAGTGAGGAAAAACACCAAAAATTTCGTGAGCAGCAAAGGCTAATTTTACATTAGCATTTAGTTGCAAGATCATGTTAGACAGATGCATTTTTATGTCTGCTGTTAGCCCATACATTATGATGTCGGGCCCCATATTAGAATGGCAGGGTGTAGTATGTACTTCATAATTGTTACACTAGCTCTTTAAGGAATGTCCAACTTAAGTTCTTATTCCATGTTCTTAGAATGCTATGATTGTTGTATTGACCATTGCAAACCTGGTGTTCAACTTTACTGGTCGTGGGTTGATTTACTCTACTTGAATAAACCACCTATGTCAACCCTTATATCCGGATTTCCATCTTATTTTGATCTACAACCTTACAACATTTATTGGCGACGATCGGAAGCTGATAGGAATCAAACCCACCGACATGAGCAGTTCGACCATGGACTTTAAGGTCACTAGCTCCAACATTTCTAACAACAACGGATTTTGATCCTTGGAAGTTGCGTTCTTTGATCTACAACCTTACAACACAGGGGGGACCGCGGCGGACGGAAAGTCCGTCCGCCGCTTTTCCGCCCCGGTCGCCTTGCGGCCGGGGCGGAAAATGTTTAAAATGGTGGCGGTGTCTATGAGACACCGCCAGCCATATTAGGATGCCCTTCCTGGCATGCTTTTCCGTGGCGGCAATGCCGCCACGGAAAGGCATGCGGGAACTCCCTGCGGGAGTCCGGGGGGTGGGGGATGCACATGGGGGGTACCTATGGTACCCCCTCGCATTTCAAAGTGCAACATGGCAGGCACCGCGTGATGCCTGTCATGTTGTGCTTTGAAATGCACAACATGCATTTTTACCATTGCGGCGGGCGGCGCTTTCTGTACCGCCCGCCTCAATGGTAAAAATACAGGATGCGCCCGCCTAATGCTCAAGGCGAGACCACCGCTCCTGTGGCGGCGGGCGGTCCCGTTTTGCATGAGGATGGCGGGCGGGCAAAGTCCACCCGCCATCCTAATGGGGGCCTTTGTTTTTAGAAAAAATATATATACTTAACAGCAAGCCCTCTTCATCCATTGTTCTGCTGCAGGGTCATTCAAATTTTGCTTCCACCCACCACAGCATGAAGAATGGGGCACAAGTCCACTTTAGTTACTGGCTTTCCTGACTGTGAGTGATGGCATTCTGCTCTTGCACATTGTGTACATCTGCACAATAAGGTCTCCCCTTCCCTTACAGGGACTACAGATGCAATTAGTACTTACACATTCTAAAAATATGTGTATATTTTGGCTTTTATACAATACATTTTTTACTGAGGCGAGGACCCAGCAGGTCACAGAATACTGCTATCGGGCCATGTGTCAATGAACAACAACAATAACAACAACACAACTTTATTTGACTTGTGCAAAAAAATATAAAAGTCAGATTGGCAGAATTCTGATTAAAAAGGTACATGAAACTAAATACAGAATAAAAAAGTGATAGCAAGCTCACATCCAGCCATGATACACCCTCAACTGTTAATCACTGCTAGATCTGAACCTAAGAGCGGACTTTAAAAAGCTAAGAACATAAAATACAGTATTACCTGAGAGCGCTGATAAACAGAAAAAAGCACGACACACCTGCCTAAAGTTTCTTTAAGATAGGGATGACATTTGTCTTCCTCGGTAGTTCATAAAAACTACAGAACATTGAAAAATGGAGCATGTTTTGTGGAGACTTTCGATTGCAGCCCCAGTGCGACAAACTCTGACCCCTGCTCCGCCCCCATGGGTGGACAAGAAGAAGATGAAAGAGGTCAAACCGGAACCTGGTCAGTTGGAAACGATCATAAGAACTTGGTAAGTGACAAAGTTTACTAGCATAAATTATCTGTGGGCAACACAACTGATCTACATTTTACTGCTAAGGAAACATAAACCACCAAACCCCCCTTGGGTCTACCTGCCCTCAAGTGGGTGGCAGGTACAAAAAAGGACTTATACCCATCTATAAAAAAAGGTGTCCTTGAGAGCCCACGTTTCCTATAAGTATATCACGTCAAACCTTTTTATGAAAGAAGTCCATCATGGGTAAGAAAACATGCTTGCCAACCCAGCTATGTTCCACAAGATGGATTTACAGTCCTTGCCATCCAATGACCTACTGCCTGGGTATCCAGGGACAACCGGGTGTGTGGAAAATATTGACTCCACTGGGACTGCCGCAGAGAGTCAATCACAATTGTCGAATTGTCCAACGAAACCAGAAGTGCAAAACCATTGACAAGGGGTATATTGGGAGTTTCTATCTGCCGCCCATACTGGACTTGGTCAGGGAAACTCCTGGGGTTCCTTTCGCTAGGAGATTTTAAAATACTTGAAGGTCTATAGAAAATAACCCAGAGGAAGTGCCACGATGGTCATGGTGGGGCATGTGGGGTACTCAAGGTGACCACTGAAAGGATTCTCTCTGCTACATGGGTCTATTGAAGTTGATAATGACACAGTCACCTTTGCAATTCTTCTTAGACCTCCCTACCCAAGCAACTATATGCACCATGTTGATGTACCTCTCCACCCCTATTCCCAATACCGTGTTAGAGTTCAACCAATACAGAACTTTGTTCTTCAGTTGGTAGAAGTCTTCTGAGACATCCAACAGGAGCACGGGTACATTCCCTAAGACCACTACATATGGTGTGGTTTTTGGTGGAAGATGAAGAGTGATGAGTCCCTATCTCAGAGTACCCGATACCCCAATACATTGAGCTATCATCCCCTCCTTTCATTGGCTTCCATGTGGAGGACTTGGCAATTCCCGGGCAGTCCTATGACCTGAAGATCCCCCCCCTTTGTCCTTGCTTCCGAATGGACTAGGTTTGATGGGGGCAGTGTAGGATGGGTTGCACTCTCCTGCACAAAAGTTGGTGATGATGGCTGCTCCTGACTCATTATACGTGGACCAACCCGGCTACAACGCTCTTTGCCTCTTTGCCTGGTGAAGCCACAAGTCCATAATGAAGTACAATATTTTCCATGAGATTATGCTGGTTAAGCTTGAGAAGTTCCTGTTCTATTGTAGCTAGACGTTGCTTGATTGGATCCAGTTTTGAGTCCATTCTGGCCAGCAAGGAACCCAAGAACTCTTTCATCATGACCGTTATATCCTCCTTGGTCAGTGCTTGTATGTTGTGTGTGCTATGTGCCCTCGACCCTTCAGCGCTTTGCTTTACCCCCAGTCTTGGAACACTTTCTTGTTTTTCCTGTCCCTACTCACACTCTGGTGCCCCCTTATGAGGTTAGGGGATGAGTGACCATTGTCTTGATGGTATCCTTACTCCCAGCATAAGAAAGATCTGGTTCATCCCTGGCAGCATTGTCCAAAGTAATAGGTGGGCCTGCCTCTCCGCCTGTTTTCTGCCCTATAGATAAGACAGAGGATCCAAGATCCAGCTTGGAGACCTGAGATGGTGGAACTCTTGGGGAACTAGGGAATAGGTGATTTACAGGGGAGCAAGAGAGCCGTCCAGCCAACAACTCTATCTCTGTATCTAAGATAGACCCCTGCTGCTCTCTGTAAAAAAGAGCCCATCATGATTACCATAAGACCATGGAGGCTGCCACGGCTGTCTAGTGTTTCCCCATGACTGTCCAACAATGACACTAAGAACTACAGTGATGAGCTGTGTAGAGCGAACCACTAACCGTACCAGTAAGCTGGATTTTCAAGGCCGAGGAAGATTTTAAAGTGACAACATTCTTGCACCAAAGTGTTTAGATAAACAAGAAAAAAAGCAGGAGGTAAAACAGTGGCCTACTACCTGATCTTGCTGGCCTGTTCAAATATTCCCACACAAGGTCCTTGATGTTATGATTTTCTGGATGCTACATCTACCATGGGTCTACTGACCCAACTCCCGAAGATCAGGAAACCAAGAGGGGGAGGGGCTCAGCCTAGCCTCCTCCTGTCTCTGACGAGTGCGGACGAGCCCGCCCTTGGGCCGAGCTTTGCCCAGGGGAGTACGCATGCGGCCTGCGCCACAGGAGAGGAACAGCGCTTTTCAGCAAGTGGCGTAAGGAAGTGGGATGCAGGCTCCTCCTCCGCCTCATGGATTTCTGGCAGACAGAGTCCCTTGCTGGCAGAAATATCCTGCACTTCAAACAGCTGCAAGCGTCCCACGCCGCGGGAGATGAACAGCGATTTTGAGTGCGGTGGGAAGCAGGTTGCAGGCTTCTCCTACTCCTGAGAACAGAGGGTGGGACATTTGTCTGTTCCGTGTCTTTGTGGGAAAAAACATTGATAGACCTGATAGTCTTAGGTTGGTCTTCCTCACAACTTTTTGCCTACCTTCTCCTCTTTTCTGACCTTGTATTTGCTGGTGTTAGGACTTTCTGCACTTTACCACTGCTGACCAGTGCTAACATTCTTTTGCTCCTTCCCCTACACATGATAATATTGAGTCATCCCTAACTGGCATATTTAATGCACTTATAAATTCCTAATAAAGTGCTCAACGTGTTCCCAGGGCCTGTAAATTAAATGTTACTAGTGGACCTGTAGCACTCATTGTGCCACCCATTTAAGTGGTCCCCTAACGATGGCTGAGGCCTGCTATTGCAGAGCCTGTGTGTGTTTACACCCCCACTCGATCTGGCAATATACATCTTGCCAGGCCCAAATCTTCCCTCTCTGTACATTTAAGCTACCCCTAAGGTAGTCCCTGGACAACCCAGAAGGCAGGGTGCAATGTATTTAAAATGCGGGGCATGTACTTTTAAGCTTTACATGTCCTGGTAGTGAAAAACTCTCAAATTTGTTTTCCACTACTGCAAGGCCTAAATTTCCCTTAGGTTAAAACGGAGATTACCTTATTACATTTTATTAGTGTATTTCCCCATTGCGAAGCGATAGACGTTTTGAGTTTGGTGTCTCTGGAATCACAATTTAAAATTACAACTTACGATCTTGTTGGATTTTACATTGCAATTCTGAAATTGGCACTATTAGACATTCAGAAATATGTGTAGAGAATGCATTGGTTACATTACGTGATGAGCCTACTTTGTTTTGCTTCACCTTTGATTACTGTGTTGCTGGGAAAAAGCCTCGATGGGCAGTCAGTAAAAATTTGAAGATGCTAAAATAAAGAAGGAAGGTGAAAGGATGCTGTCTCCGCAGTGTTTTAATGAACATTGAAAAGTGTCTAAAACATTGAGTACAAATGGTGTCTTAAGATGATATCGGATACAATTGAAAGATATGGATTAAAGGGGGAAGCTTCCCATAGCGTAGTGCGGCATTTGGGGCGCGTAAAAGCGCCCTAAGATACATTGACTATTAGAACGTTGGCATTTTCTAACTTTAGTCATTTGGTGCCTGCTGCATGTCTATGATACACATCTAGTGAGGGTTACAGCTGGGTTTTGTGTATTCCGCCTAGACAGCCACACACAATAGGTGCTGCGGTGTGACTTGATGGGTCCTCCTGTGATGGGGGAGGAGCCTGGCACAGC
The DNA here is from genome assembly GCF_964261635.1 of Lissotriton helveticus. NCBI lineage: Eukaryota > Metazoa > Chordata > Amphibia > Caudata > Salamandridae > Lissotriton > Lissotriton helveticus. Next base: position 452,195,607 of record NC_136061.1, on the reverse strand, counting down.
CTTACACTTACACCTGAATTGGCTGTGTCCTGTCTGCACACACAGGGCTACATACACCCTTTTAGTGAACATGGAGCCAGGGCAGGAAGAGAGGACCTTGGTGCACCTCAAAGACTTGTCTTTGAAATCTCCCCACTTCAAAGGCACAACTGAGTATAAGTAATGGACCTCTAACACCACCACTTCAGTATACTTCGGGACGTATAAATGTTTTGCCAGGAAGAAGCACTGCTCTGCTGTTAAAGGACTGCCACTCTGCTGGACATCTGCTTTTTTGGACATCTGCTTTGCTGTGCTGCCCTGCTGCCTGCTGTGCCCCTGCCTGGATAAGAAGGTTGGACCTGCATCACTTGAACCAAGAGTAATCTGGTGACGCGCAGCCAGAGAGATCGGCGGGGAGGAACTAGGAGCCGGGTGGCAGCCAGCCATGAGAGAGCGGGCCCTAGAGGAGGAGCACAGGGCAGGCTGCTAGCATGGAGCAGGCACAAAATGGGGGAGAGATAGCATTTGTGCTGGAGGCCCCCAGAGTGCTGCAGAGAACCCCAGCTCAGCTGAATCACTGGCGGTGTGGCAAGACACTACTTGACATTCTGCAGCGCGGCCCTTCGGTAACACGTGGTGGACCGCGGTAGCATTGGATTGGTCACTCACAACGGTCTGCAGGGAGGTTGATCCTGGGACCCAGGATTAACTGAGAGCAGCAGAGAGACTTTGTGGTTCCACCCCCTCTCGGCGGCCATCATAGCCCATCACAGCCTGCTGTCCAGTGCGCAGCTTTGCTGAGTGGCATAACTTGAGAGGCAGGCCTTGAGGCAGACACGCTGCTGCAGAGCTGCATCATCATGTCCCATCAGCTGAGGTCACCGCCAGTTCTTGGCCACAGAGATCTCGGATACCAGTGCATCAGCCCACGCACCACATCAACGGGGGCCTTGCCTTGCCACCCTAGTCCCGGGTGAGTCCAAGCAGAGTCAGGCACCTTTTGGTCGGTGCGCTGACTGGGGTACGACATGTCCTCCTCCCGAGGGCATAAAGACAGAACCCTCAAAGACTTGTTCGCAAAGGCACAGGCCAGTCAACACACAGGCGACATGGCGATGGGCCCCGAGCATGCTGTGCCCCTGGGCGTGGACAGCGGAGAACCGATCACCAAAGCATTCCTGGAATCACTCTTCATCGCGCTGTGGGAAGATCGGCAAACCCTTAAGTGAGACCTCACGGTGGAAATCAGAGACCTCCGCAGAGAGATGGACGACATTGGAGAGAGAGTTGCCGAACTAGAGGAGAAATGCAATGGGAGGGACACAGAGATGGCGGCACTCCAACAAGAATTCACGATCAACAGGTAGACCTACAGTCTCATCTAGAAGACCTAGAGAATCGCTCCCGCCACCACAATGTTCAGATTCGCGTAGTGAAAACTGACGAGGAAGAAGGTGACATCTTTAAGTACACCAGGGAACTCTTCAACCACATTCTGGGTAGACCACTGGACACTGAGTTACGCCTGGACAGAGCACACAGAGTGGGCACGCTGCGGGCTGCGATGGCCCCGCCACCTGAGATCCTGGTCTGCATGCACGACTTCTGAACCAAAGAACAATTGTACCCCCTGACTTTCCGAGGTCAGACTCCTGTCCTCTACCAGGACCTGGCAGCCCTCACCTTACAGAAACGGAGAACCTTCAAGCCTATCACAACCTATCTTCAGCAACGTAACATTTCATACAGCTGGGGTCACCCCTTCCGGCTGGTATTTCGTATGGATGGCAAACTATTTCAGCTACGCTCCCTTTCTTAAGCCTGCTGTTTGCTCGGAGTGGACACCTGGCCAGAAGTCGGCCCTTGATACCCTCTTGGTAGAATTGGCAAGGTCACAGCCCGGTTGACATTCACGACCCAGATAGTTCGATATGCTAGGTCCATTGTGTGCCTTGGGCTGTGGGCGGGGGTGGGTCCACCTTTGTCTACAATGTACCCATTATGTTAACTTTCTTCCGACCATCAAGAGATAATGGACTACGAGTTAATTCTTCCCTTTTTTCTTCTTCAGTTCTACATTTTGCGAAAGGACGTTCATTTGACATTTGGTTGGGGTTATCATTTCTTTGGGGTATTTGGGATTCCTTGTCCACCTTTTTTAATCCGCTTCATACTCTTGTTCAGGCAGTGCCTCTTCGTGCAACAGCTGTCATGCACCCTCTGCGCAAAGGATCCTGGATCCCATCTAAGGCGATTCACTCCCTCCTGATTGTATGACTCCACACTTAAGATACTTACCCTGAATGTATGGGGTCTTAACAACCCTGTTAAACGTAAGGCGGTCCTGTCCTGTTTGGAAAACTCTGGAGCAGATATATGCCCACTCCAGGAGACACACTCACTACCTAAGGACTGCTGTCACCTCAAATCTCCCAGGTTTCCGACGCAGCTTTTCTTCTCTGGCCGCACTACAACAGCGAGGGTGGCTATTTTGGTCACGCAAAGGTTCCATGAAGAAGTCCTCCATAGAGAAGCAGAAATAAAAGGGTGACTTCTTACCTACCGCTTTGCCCTAGTTGGTCTACATTTGCTATTGGTTCAGTATACGGCCCCAACGAAGGGTCTGAGAAATTTTTACACACCACACTCACTGAGGCAGTGGTCACAATGGAGCATAGGATCCTCCTGGGGGGTGACCTAAACATTGTCTTTGATAACACTGCAGATAGATCTCGCCAGCTTACTAAGCAGACAAGAGTTTTATCCGCGAGAGGCCTGACGCGACTGCGCAAACTATACCTTAATGACCTTTGGTGCTGCGCTCACCCTCACAGCCGTGAATTTTCCTACTACTCCAATGCTCAAAAAAACATATGCTAGATTGGATTACCTGCTGGCATCAACACCTATGCAGGCATTGACAATGACTGTTGAGATAGGGGTGGCCTCTCTATCGGACCATGCCCCGGTCATTGCTACCTTCACATTTCCCCCTTGCAGCATCCCCCGAGGGTTTGGCACCACCGTGACACTCTATTGCACTGAGCCACAGTGGTTGACCAGGTACAGTGCTCCATAAAAGACTACCTTTCCCATAACACGAACATCGACACCTCACTCTCCACGCAGTGGGCGGCGCTTAAGGCAGTCATTCGAGGGGAACTAGTGGCCATCTCCTCTGTGGAGAACATAGAACACAGGCATAAAAGAGACGACCTTTCCCAAAAGATGAAAGAATTGAAACAAATACATCACCGAATTGGTGCGCCCGCGTCTGGCACCAGCTTAAGGCTATGCAGCATCATCTAGCCACTCTAGATCAGGACAGAGCGGAGTACGCCGTCCTTGGGCTGCGTCACGCTTATTACGTAGGAGGAGACAGGTGCAGCCACTGACTTGCCCAGAAATTAAGAGAGACCCACCAAAAGCAGGGGGTAAAGGAGATCCAACGCGATGAAGGAAGGAGAGCCACCATAGACTCGGAAATTGCAGAGGGGTTTCGGGATTTCTATGCCCGTCTCTATATCAGCTCTCCTCTCTCCCTTGAGGACGATGCCGCCTATCTCACACCAGACGGTTTACCCACCCTGAAGAAGACTCAGGCAGATCACCTAGACCGCGAAATAAGGGTAGAGGAGGTCATTGCTGCTAGATTGTGACTCAAACTCGTCAAGGCTCTGCGACCCAATGGTTTTTCCACCATATTTTATAAAACATTTTGTTCCTTGCTGGCCCCAGTGCTAACCAAGCTTTTTAACTGATTCGCTGAACCAGGTAAGATCCCTGCGGAGATGCGCAAGGCCTCCATAGTGGTCATCTCGAAACCAGGAAAAGACAGGACGGCCTGTGGGGCGTATCACCCCATCTCCCTCCTCAACACTGATCTTAAGTTATACACTGGGATACTGGCGGCCCGTCTCGTGCCATATATGCCCGAGCTCATTGACCCAAACCAAGCCGAGTTTATTCCCCAATGGCAGATGAGTGATAACACAAAACAGGTCTTACACCCCATTGAGAAGGCCTCTAGGACACAAAGGGAATATATACTGCTTTCCATCGATGCCGAAAAGGCCTTTGATTGGGTCCACTGGCCAGACCTAGAACAGGTTCTGGACCAGGTGGGACTGGGAGAGAAATTCCGGATGTTTATCCTCAATTGCTATAAATTCCCAACTGCTACAGTGTGGGTCAACGGCCATACATCATCCCGGCTCCTTTTTGCTTTCTATATGGAGCCACTGGCCCACCGCCTCCGCACACATTCTGAGATCACATGGATTCGGTTCGGGGGCTGCACTCACACGGTCAGCTTGTATGCTGACGACGTCCTGATCTCCATCTCTAACCCCCTCCTCACGTTAACGGTATGCCTCGCGGAGCTAGATGTGTTTGCGTTGGCATCACGATTCAGGGTGAACATGGACAAATCGATTGTTCTTGACCTCTCCCTCCCGCCTTCCACTCGCGTCTGTCTCCAAAACCGTCACCCCATTAAATGGCCGACGGATGCGATCACATACCTGGGGAGTAAGCTGAATGCATTCCTGGCAGGTACAGTGCACACTAACTACACAAGACTGTGGCAGAAGATACGTATACAACTGAGCCAATGGCAGTACTACCCACTCTCCTGGCTTGGTAGAATAGCGGCAATCAAGATGACCATCCTGCCCCAGATTCTATACATATTCCATACCTTACCACTCTGCCTCCCAGAGGGTTGGATCAAACTGGCCCAATCTGAACTTGTCCGGTTTGCATGGAACGGCCGCAAACTGAGGATGAAACAAGCTTTGACGATGCTCCCTCCAGAGAATGGGGGACTGGGCATTCCTGACCGCCTTCTTTATTTCCAGGCAGCTCAATTATGCCACCTAGTCGAGTGGAGTCGAAAAAACATTGACTCTTCCAAGACCAGGCATTAGCTGCTAAACCACTGCAGGGTGTTCCCTTCACACGCAGGCAACATAGGCTGCCTAATCTTTATGAGTCCTGTATCACCCGGGTCTAGCTGGAAACGTGGGATCACACTAACATTAAACACAATCTCACCACCTTCCCCTCGCCGCTCACCCCGTTGTTTGAGAACCCTGAATTCCAACCAGGTATAAAAGCTGCGGTCGCTGCTCGATGGGCGACCTCAAGCTGCTTATTCGATCTGGAGGGAATTGTACAGTTTCACAGGCTTAAATTAGACTACCCCAAGTCTGAGAGACTCCGGTACTGTCAAATTCGCCACTGGGTCCTGCACTTCCATATGAAGCCTTCTGTCAGTAGGCTCCTCACCACATATGAAAAATGGCTTGTCACGCGTACCTTGGACAAGAAGCTTACTTTGGACCTTTATAAAATGCTCCTAGCCCGGAATACACAAATGTACAACGCTAGCCGCGCGAGGTGGGAAAGGGACTTGGCAGAACACTCACCCATAAAGAATGGGAAGGGATATAGTGCAGGCCCATCCAGGAATTTTGGACTCAAATTCTTGATGAGGTAGACACACACTTGGACACGCAAATTCCACTTATGTTCTTTTCGGCCTCACAAATCCAGTGACCTTCCCACTGAAATCCCACTGGGGGCTGCTCATGGCAATAGCATTGGGTTCGGCGGTGCAAAACGTCCTACTGCACTGGTGCACCTCCCAGATCCCCTCCTTCACAGGCTGGCTGCATCGACTATGGTATGTACTGGGGATGGAGAAGCTGACACTGACTTTGGAGGGGAAGGGCTCCTCGTTTGCAGAGCTGTGGCGACCCTTTTTGACCCTTCTTTCCTCCGAGTTTAGGGAAGTTACCTGTCCAAGGTATCTTTTACAGATATCTGACCCCAGCGAGACAGGGGGGGAGGCCTGAGTTTCAACATGAGATCTTAACACTGAACACTTTTCTTTCTTTGGTGGACAAGGGACGGGGTGGGGGGAGGGTTGGGAGGGTGTGACATGTTACCCACACAATATGAGTTCTGTTCTGTTTCCTTTTCACACATTCCTTGCCTTACTTGCATCGGCCTGCTGATTAGGCTTGTAGTACATCTTCCGAGGGCCGTGTCTCAGCCTGACATTGTGGAATGTATTGTTTGTTGGAAAACGCAATAAAAGATATAAACTATAAAAATTCATATCTCAAGTTCTACTATTAGGATTTTTATCATGTTGGTATTGTTTTATTCATTTTATTAACTTCTATTTTTCTAATCTGGTGTGGAATCTTTTAGTGTGGTTTTTGAAATGTTGCACAAATACTTTACACATTGCCTCCAAGTTAAGCCAAACTGCCCTGTCCTCAGCTACCAAAGGGTGAGCACAAGTTAATTTAGGGTTTGCCTGCTTCGTACCCTGACTAGGATCGGTGTTTCTGCCTGTCTTGGGCTCATACCCTAGTCAACCAACAACCCAATTTCTAACAAACATTCACATGCACAATAGGAATTGGCAAAGCCAAATGTTTGACAGCCATTGCCAGACATTTGGTTTTGTCAATCCTTGTTACAACTGCATGAGCTGAAACATGAGGTTTTAGATGGGGAAGATCTCTTCAATGTACCTATTTCAAAGTTCTCTTTAAAGCACTTAATAAGAGATCGTTTAAGCATATGAGAATTTAGCAAAATGCTAATATTTTTAAAGCAAGGAATGTTAATGTAAATGACTAAGTTTTCTTCATGTACCTGCTACAGAGTGTGTTCAGGAGGTATCAATTTTAACAAACTCTGCTATACATTCATAGATCATAATCGAGGTCCATCTCTGACCATCTGGCACAGATGTATTAGAAAAGTTATCTTTATCCACTAACCGTAAAAGATGAACAGTATTCAATGGACTTATGACATGAAGAATCCCTCAGGTCCTTTATGTGCACAAGAGCAGGCTATAGTATGCTGGTGATTAAGACAGGATGTGTTCTGACTAAGCACTCTTGGCATTTTTAATATTTCAAGGAGAGCTAAGAATACAATATATTGCGCCTAACTTAACACTATATTAATTTGATCTGGGGAAGCAACTTAGCATTGCATATAGATGTGCAAAATAGAGCAGACAAGGTTAGTGTAGAAAGGTGGTCTGACTAGTTCAAAGGTGAATCACACAGAAAGGTGGAATATTCACTGTGACCCACACAAGCAAAAAGCATTCAGCCAGACGGTTTGATGTCTGGTTACTGATACATGGGCAGTAAAACAGCGGCAGCTATTCCATCATTCATGCTAGGAATGCCTAATTCACGTCATTAACAAGAATAAAGAGGCTCTAATAATTGGGAATGTATTCTGCGTGGATGTCCAACGGCCATGAAGCTCAGCTAGTCCCAAATGATCAACTCCCTCCGCAGGAACTACTCACCATCACCATAGACCCCACAGGCTTACACCGAGGCCCCTGTCTCCGCTTGCTTTCTAAACACAACCCTTACCCCTTTCAGATGTGGTTGCATGCCTGGATGATATATATCTCCTGTTGCACCATCTCTCTACTGAACTACATGACTTGAAAGCCCTCTCAATTGATCTTTTACCCATGATCAGCTCCTTCCTCACCCCTGCAAATCTGCCCAGAGTCCCCCCTAGGAGCAGTGATTGTATGGGCCAGCCTTTATTCTCCCCGGTCACAAAAACCATACCCCTATCTAATGCACCCTCTCGCCCAAGAAGATTTGAGACCTACCTGACATCCAATGATCTCAATGACCTTCACAAATCATACCTTAACAGCTCAAACTCCAACATCCTCCTGAAACTATTACAAACCATCCATTCTAATCTGAACCGAGAACGTCCCCACAAGATTAGAGTCATCAATAAAGACAACCTCACAAGAGTGAAAGTCATCCAGTCTCCTTCCTGTATAAATCTGTTACGACTTAATTGTGTTCTACTCAGTTGCAGGTCAGTCAATAAACACGCCTCCGATATCTTCGACCACATCCAACACATTTACTTATACATTATCATCCTCACTAAAACTTGACTAAATCCTTACTACACTCCTATCTTAGACCTCCTAGTGCTTCCAACGCACCACATAATTAAACTTGACCGACCTCGGAAGCTTGGTGGTGGCCTAGCTTGTATTCACAGGAACACACTCTTGATTTCTCACACGGAATCCTCTTCGCCCTCCGCCTGTGAATACCTTTGTCTCAGCATCTCAAGTAATAACTTGCCGGTTTGCAAACTCCACACTTTTTACCACTCCCTAGGAGACAATCTCCCTTTCATCGAGCAACTAATGGAAATCATCTCTGGTAATGTCGACTCAGCTGTGTCGCAAATCTTCCTTGGTGACTTCAACCTTCACTGGTCCAACCTCAAGGAACTTGCGGTATATTGCCTTAAATCATTCCTAAATTATCAAGACCTGATTCAGCACTGTAACCAACCCACTCATAATAAAGGAGAAACTCTAGACCTCATTATCTCGAAAGGGCAGACCTTCACTCTTGATCCCCTTACCTCTTGCGATTGGTCCGACTACCACTGCATCCTCTTTTAAATCAACAGGGAGGTATCGATAGCAAAGGATCAACCAACAAAATCAAAGATCTGGAAAAGGGACCTCAGATCAATAAACTCAGTTGAACTAGCAGCCCATTGTAAATATAATCTTTCCTCTCAAGCTGACCTGGGTAAGGTGCAGCTACTCACCGACTCCTACAACTCGACCATCTCCAACATCATGGATGACATTGCACCACTCCAACAAAAAATGCCTCAACAAAAATATCCAAACCGTAGTACAATAACAATCTAAACACTGAACGCCACAACCTCAGGGCAGTTGAACGTTCCTGGAGAACCAAACCCTTGAAACAACTAAAACTCCTTAGAGAAGTTAGGAATCTCTACAATAAACAAATCAAATGCGCTAAAGCTGACTACTTTAGACACCAACTTGATCAAGCTGCACAGCGCCCCAAGAAACGTTTTGAATTGGTCAAACAGCAATCAGTAGTAGGTCGAAACCTCTCTGACTCTGGAGGCAGCCCTCCTTCATGCGACAACCTTGCTGCTTTCTTCATTGAAAAATCAAGACTCATGTCCACTGATCTCACCTCTAAGAAGGCCCTGCTGCCATCCTCAGGATCCTCATCACACCTTGACCTATTAGAAAAATGCATACCTAGCCCGAGCACTAAGAACAACGCGTCATGGGTTACCTTTACTCCTTTCAGTGAAAAAGACATCTACAAGATTGTTCAGAATATCAACCAATCTAACCACTTTAATGACCCACTGCCCCATTTTCAAAGAAATAAAGAATGTACTCATCCCTACCTGGACAAGAATTGTAAACGCTTCTCTAACACAAGGAATGATCCTTGACTGCCTAAAAGCAGCTCAGGTATCACCTATACTAAAAAAAACGAACGCAGATAAAGCTGACCTCAATAACTTCTGCCCTATCTCCAACATCCCCACCCTAGCTAAACTCCTAGAGAAATGTGTTCAATCCAAACTTTGTGCTCCTATAGAAAACGTCCAATTCCTATATTGGCATCAATCTGGCTTTCGGAAGGGGCACAGTACCGAGTCCGCTCTCGTTCATATTATGGATGATATCTTAAAGATGCTTGACCAAAATGAGTCATGCCTCCTGATCCTCCTTGACCTTTCCTCAGCATTTGACACGGTTAATCATGACAACCTCCTATCTGTTCTGAAGAATAGGATGGGTTTCTCTGATCGGGTGCTACAATGGTTCTCGTCCTTCCTCCACGACAGATCACAAAGAGTCAAGGCAAACCACTCCCTCTCCCAGGCCTCTTCAGTACTCATGGGTGTCCCCCAACGATCAGCCCTATCTCCTTTCCTCTTCAACCTTTTCTTGGAACCATTAGCTTATTCTCTAGATTCCAGTAAGATTCTTTTCCATATGTATACGGACGATTCACAACTTTATCTGGAAATCTAATCTCCTGATGACATCATCTCACTTACCTCTTCCCCTAATTTCTGCGCAAAATTGGTTAACGGAGAACCATCTCCAGCTCAACACCTCCAAAACTGAATTCCTTGTTATTTTGCCTCCAAACCACATCCGCAAACTAGACCTCTGGTTAAATCACCTCACTGCTTTCAACTGCATCCCTCCAATCATAGACTCTGCCAAAAACCTCGGAATCACCCTGGACAATCACCTGAATATGAAAAATCAAATCAGCAATGTGTGTAAGGGAGCTAATCACTTGATGAGGACACTTAGAAACATCAAACCATTGCTCCCACATTCCGACTTCAAGCCGGTGGTCCAATCGATTGTCTGGCCGAGGCTTGACTACGGCAGTGCTTCTCTCTGTGGCCTTCCCAAATACACTCTGGCTCCACTAAGGGCATCACTGAACACTGCGACTAGATTGGGGTCTGGTACCAAACGAAATGAGCATATGTCCCCAATCCTAAAATCTCTTAAATGGTTGCCCTACGAAGCTAGAATTCAGTTAAAGATTGCCTTTCTGGTGCACAAAGCTCTGCATCTCAATACTCCCAGATACCTAGCGCAAAAGCTTGAATTATCATGTGGTGGTTGAGCCTCAAGAAGTGCTAACACTTTCCTCCTGGAACCACTCATCCTTAGCAAAAGGAGAACTTGTCACCAAGCCTTCTCCGGCGCGGCCCCAAAAATATGGAACTCTCTTCCTCCGCAAATTCGCTGAATCTCCTCAACGGCCGCTTTCAAACTAGAAGCCAAAAGAGTCCTAATGAATACATTTTTACCATAATTGGGATAGGTTTCTCCTGCTCGAAGCTAGTGATCCTACATTCACTGTACAAACATTTGATGCTGTTCTTCCTTACCTCATAATGTGCCTTCCTGCGTAGCCTTCTATATACCTGTTTATTGTATTACTCATCCTGTCTTATCTGCCTTGTAACCTTGTAATTATGTGATTAATCCTTGTTTTTTGTATTCTTACTCGATGCCATCATTGCTCTTATGTCCTTCCTTCCATCATTTTTGTAAGGCACTCTGATATCCTTCAGGATCTTCTTTGCGCTATATAAAACTTTGTAAAAAAATACATATTCTCTTTTATCACAACAGGAAGAGTTTATTTCTGCCTTTCTAAATCTTACCTGTTGCTCCGGTTTTGGAGTTAATATTGAACTCCTGAGGCCAAAGAAATCCTGGGACATAAATGGATTCCACTGCAGCTCACTGCTGAGCATACCCTGAAAAGATCAAACAATAGCTACAAAAACAAAATGTACTCAGAATTCCCATGCAGGAAAGCTGTAGTATTTGGCTACAGAAACTAATGGTACACAAGAAACCCTACTAACGGTTGATGCTTCTGAAAATAAAACACATGGGTAATCAAGGGAGGTGTGTCTTGCATTCATGACTTTCACCACTTCTTCCTACCCATAATGGCCCCACAAACTTCAAACTATTGCAACAAAAAAATCCTCAAAATAATATCCATTGTGACTGCTGCATTTTAAGTGGAACTGTATAAACAATACATTTCTGAAAGCTTAAGGCCCAGGGAAATGTATAGTGGGAAAGAGTCCAATGATAACACCACTTTTCTTTCATCTACAATGTCCTCCAGATGTTAAACTATAGTAATAAAAACACAGTTTTCATCAGGATGGCTGATGCATATGTACCCGGGGGTAAACCACTCCCAAAAAAGCCTGAGCATTTCTGAAAGCTGGTGATGCAGCTGAACATGTTCGACAGTGATGACAAAGATTCATCACACTTCCTATGAGAGTGGATGCACTATTTGCTTTGGGGCCAACCAGCCCCTAAGACATCCAACTAATACTTGGAATTCGCAAAAAAAAGTTCTATTGCTTTTCAGAGAGACGTGGCTTGCCTGGAACTCTGGCTAAAAAACACACTTTGGATCAGTAAATAATACAAAAATAGAATATTTAGATTCTTCATAATTAATATATATATGTATATAATTTTACCAATTTGGTAACGTCAATGAAATAAAATGAGAAAATAAAATGAAGCCCACCTTTAATATAACAGCTCAACGCAAAAACCCTAGTAAAATTTGGCCAACTCGTTTTGATAGCTATTGAGACACCCAGACAATACAACACCATCGTGCCCAAAAAAGTTCTGATGTTTATTTCACCACTCCAAGTGTGAAGGTGATTGTTTGTGCATCATTTTGTAGAGAAGTACCACTCATGCACCAATCAAATCATCAAATGTACCTACTGTGGGCATGCCTCTGTAGCTGTGAAATATAGCTCATATTTCAACTCACAATTCCCTGTTTAGCATTCTTAGGCACTTGAGAACTCCTTCCCAGCACTCTTCATACATATGAAGTTGATGAAAAAAATCTCTCTGTCTACATGAGATGCAGTAAAGCTGGAGCAAGCCCACTTACCCCAATTGTCCAATTTGAAAATGTGGTTAGGGGTATTAAAAAACTTAAATAAATATTTATATATCAACTTGGGGGTCGATGTCGGACAAAGAGGGGCAAAGAAGCTTATCGGTGAAAGGATCACCTCTCTGAGATGACAATTTCTCCATATAATCTGTCTGCAATTGAGGAAAACATAGCTGAAAATATATTAGGATTTTCGACCCGATAATGAGTTTGATAAAAGTGGGATTTTTAAAAAATGAGATTGGTCGGTAATACATGAACGTTTATGGTCATTAAAAAAACTTGGAATTCAGAATTCTGAGGTTATTTGTGAAACTGACTTGTAATTTAGTTCCTTTGTACAATTGAGCTGCACTATAGAGATAAACTGAATTCCATCTGTTACAATGGTGCAACGAGGCTGGTATCCAATGCACCTACAAAAAGTCAAAATACTGCAGCATTTCACTGCAGACATGGTAAACTATTAGACATGGAAAAATGTGAAATTGAAATTCTTTAAAAAAACGGAGGTTGGCAAATCTGAAATGGAACTAACATCTGGACTGCTGGAGCTTGGGCCCATTCCAAAAATTATCTCCAAAGAGGCAGCTTTTCTAGAAGCATGAGTGGTGAAGGGAGAAAGCTATCTCTGGCTAACATCTCAATAAAGTGCAACCAAGGTGGACACCCAATAATCCACTCAACAACTTAATCTGAGTTTAGTCGGGTATATTTATACATTTAGAAACAAATAGATGTAAATCTATTTGTGCATGGCTATGTAGCAATAAGAAAGACCAATATAAATCTCCCAAAGAGCTTTACCCTATATAATAGAAAGCAGATGACTAACTTTATGATGATGATGCAGACGATTAAGATAAAGAATTGAGCATTAAGTGGCATCAATTGACTCTCCTTAATGAGCACGAGCAAGCTATCTTTCCCTACAACAAGAAAATGATGATACAGAAAAAAAACCTCAAAACAGGAATGTTTTTATAGCCCTCCGGAAGGTCAAAGGTCCTCCAACAGGCGAATTTCCACAGGGAGGGAGTTCCAAGCTGCTGCAGCTTTTACACTAAAAGAGCGGCCACCCATACGGCTAAGTCTGAATCTGGGGACTACAGCAAGGGCCAAACCCTGAGAACGGAGGGTACGGGTGGGAACATAAAAGGAAAGAAAACTGGATAACATTTCGGGCCAATACCTCTCAAGATCTTGAAAGCAAGACACAAAACCTTAAAGAGGATACGCTTCCTTACGGGAAGCCAATGTAGGGAGCACAGAACATTTGTCACCAAACAGAATCTGGGCAGGCCGACAATCGCCCTAGCCGCAGCATTCTGAACCCGCTGCAGGCGAGTTAACTCGGCCTGGTTGGCCCCGGCCAGAAGAGAGCTAGCATAATCCAGGCGAGAGATGATAGTTGCCTGGATCATCAGCTGCCTGGTCGGGGCGTCGAAGAACTTGAGAACAGGTCTCAAGCCTCTTAACAGACCAAAGCAGCAGGCAGCAGTTTTTTTGGTGTGCCCTACAAAGGTGAGGCCCGCATCCAGCCAGACTCCCAGATTTTTCACCTCCGACACCGGGGTCGGAGTGGGTCCCAGCTCTGAAGGCCACCATTGGTCGCCCCACAGCTCCACTCCCTTACCGACAACCATCACCTCTGTTTTAGTGGCGTTTAGCTGGAGACAGTTACCTGTCAACCAGCTAGCCACCGCCTTCAGTCCAGACTGAAACCTAGGGGCCTCGGTCGCCGCATCCCCGCTGAGAGTAACCGCCAGCTGTGTGTCGTCGGCATATGAGACCAAAGTTAGGCCCCACTGCCTAGCGACATCAGCCAGCGGTCTCACGTAAAGATTGAACAACGTGGGACTCAGCGAGGACCCCTGCGGAACCCCCATGGCCAGCGGTTGGATTTTGGACTTGAAGGGAGGAATGGCAACACAAAAGGAGCGGTCATCAAGAAAGGAGCGGAACCATTGCAACGCCAGGCCGCCAATGCCATACTCCTCAAGCCGATGCAGGAGGATGCTGTGAGATACCGTGTCAAAGGCGGCGCTAAGGTCTAACAATATAAGCGCCACCGTTTGACCAGCATCCAACCTTGCACGGAGATGTTCCACCATCACAAGTAACGCGGTCTCCGTGCTGTGACCAGCACGGAAGCCGTTTTGTGTGGGGTCGAGGGCATTGGTCTGGACAAGATGTTCAGACAGGGCCAAGTTGATATGGGCCTCTGTGATCTTTGCCGGCCAGGGTAGCAACGAGATGGGACGGTAACTTTCAGGCTTAGACGGGTCCAGTGAGGGCTTTTTGATGATTGGGGACACCACAGCTTGCTTCCACCTAGCTGGAACTACACCCGATTCCAAGGAAAGGTTGACAAGGGACCGCACAACTGAGCGTCCCATAAAAGCCTGATCTCGAAAGAGAGCGGGCCTTACTGGATCGGAGGGAGATCCAGATTTGATCTGCAACGCAAGTTTGTCAAACCCATCCATGGTAAGAGGGGGGAAGGCAAGCAGAGTAGTCTGATGAGGTGGCCCACTGGTACTTTCCCAGCCGGACCCTATGCTAGGGAATGTCCGATATATAGCTTGGACTTTCCCCAAGAAATATGAAGCAAGGGATTCACAGTGGGAAAGGGAGGTTACAGTCAAGGAGGTCGTCCGCTTTGCCATAAGATCTTTCACGGCCTTAAAAATGGCCTTAGACGGATTGGCACTGTTCCTGACAAGGTAGCTGCTGCTGCGAGAGCGCTTCGCGCGTTTTAGCAGTAAAAACGCAGTTTTAACTGTTCTTTTATTTCTGCTGGCTTTGGGCATTTTGGCCCTGTATTTTAAATTCCCCCCTTACCTGCACCATAATTTGAGCCCCTCACCGCCGTTTGGGCGGGTCTGGTCCTGGGGTGGGTGCCCTGCTCGTTTTGACGGCCATCTTGGAGTGGGTGAGTGGAGTGAGGCGTTTCCACCTGCCAGCGCTTGAGTGCGCAGGTGCCGCCTGGGAACACCTATTTAGGCGAGTCCCTCCTGCTTTCAGCCCCTGACAAGGTAGCTGCTGCTGCGAGAGCGCTTCGCGCGTTTTAGCAGTAAAAACGCTGTTTTAACTGTTCTTTTATTTCTGCTGGCTTTGGGCATTTTGGCCCTGTATTTTAAATTCCCCCCTTACCTGCACCATAATTTGAGCCCCTCACCGCCGTTTGGGCGGGTCTGGTCCTGGGGTGGGTGCCCTGCTCGTTTTGGCGGCCATCTTGGAGTGGGTGAGTGGAGTGAGGCGTTTCCACCTGCCAGCGCTTGAGTGCGCAGGCGCCGCCTGGGAACACCTATTTAGGCGAGTCCCTCCTGCTTTCAGCCCCTGACAAGGTAGCTGCTGCTGCGAGAGCGCTTCGCGCGTTTTAGCAGTAAAAACGCTGTTTTAACTGTTCTTTTATTTCTGCTGGCTTTGGGCATTTTGGCCCTGTATTTTAAATTCCCCCCTTACCTGCACCATAATTTGAGCCCCTCACCGCCGTTTGGGCGGGTCTGGTCCTGGGGTGGGTGCCCTGCTCGTTTTGGCGGCCATCTTGGAGTGGGTGAGTGGAGTGAGGCGTTTCCACCTGCCAGCGCTTGAGTGCGCAGGCGCCGCCTGGGAACACCTATTTAGGCGAGTCCCTCCTGCTTTCAGTCCCTGACAAGGTAGCTGCTGCTGCGAGAGCGCTTCGCGCGTTTTAGCAGTAAAAACGCTGTTTTAACTGTTCTTTTATTTCTGCTGGCTTTGGGCATTTTGGCCCTGTATTTTAAATTCCCCCCTTACCTGCACCATAATTTGAGCCCCTCACCGCCGTTTGGGCGGGTCTGGTCCTGGGGTGGGTGCCCTGCTCGTTTTGACGGCCATCTTGGAGTGGGTGAGTGGAGTGAGGCGTTTCCACCTGCCAGCGCTTGAGTGCGCAGGTGCCGCCTGGGAACACCTATTTAGGCGAGTCCCTCCTGCTTTCAGCCCCTGACAAGGTAGCTGCTGCTGCGAGAGCGCTTCGCGCGTTTTAGCAGTAAAAACGCTGTTTTAACTGTTCTTTTATTTCTGCTGGCTTTGGGCATTTTGGCCCTGTATTTTAAATTCCCCCCTTACCTGCACCATAATTTGAGCCCCTCACCGCCGTTTGGGCGGGTCTGGTCCTGGGGTGGGTGCCCTGCTCGTTTTGGCGGCCATCTTGGAGTGGGTGAGTGGAGTGAGGCGTTTCCACCTGCCAGCGCTTGAGTGCGCAGGCGCCGCCTGGGAACACCTATTTAGGCGAGTCCCTCCTGCTTTCAGTCCCTGACAAGGTAGCTGCTGCTGCGAGAGCGCTTTGCGCGTTTTAGCAGTAAAAACGCTGTTTTAACTGTTCTTTTATTTCTGCTGGCTTTGGGCATTTTGGCCCTGTATTTTAAATTCCCCCCTTACCTGCACCATAATTTGAGCCCCTCACCGCCGTTTGGGCGGGTCTGGTCCTGGGGTGGGTGCCCTGCTCGTTTTGACGGCCATCTTGGAGTGGGTGAGTGGAGTGAGGCGTTTCCACCTGCCAGCGCTTGAGTGCGCAGGTGCCGCCTGGGAACACCTATTTAGGCGAGTCCCTCCTGCTTTCAGCCCCTGACAAGGTAGCTGCTGCTGCGAGAGCGCTTCGCGCGTTTTAGCAGTAAAAACGCTGTTTTAACTGTTCTTTTATTTCTGCTGGCTTTGGGCATTTTGGCCCTGTATTTTAAATTCCCCCCTTACCTGCACCATAATTTGAACCCCTCACCGCCGTTTGGGCGGGTCTGGTCCTGGGGTGGGTGCCCTTCTCGTTTTGGCGGCCATCTTGGAGTGGGTGAGTGGAGTAAGGCGTTTCCACCTGCCAGCGCTTGAGTGCGCAGGCGCCGCCTGGGAACACCTATTTAGGCGAGTCCCTCCTGCTTTCAGCCCCTGACAAGGTAGCTGCTGCTGCGAGAGCGCTTCGCGCGTTTTAGCAGTAAAAACGCTGTTTTAACTGTTCTTTTATTTCTGCTGGCTTTGGGCATTTTGGCCCTGTATTTTAAATTCCCCCCTTACCTGCACCATAATTTGAGCCCCTCACCGCCGTTTGGGCGGGTCTGGTCCTGGGGTGGGTGCCCTGCTCGTTTTGGCGGCCATCTTGGAGTGGGTGAGTGGAGTGAGGCGTTTCCACCTGCCAGCGCTTGAGTGCGCAGGCGCCGCCTGGGAACACCTATTTAGGCGAGTCCCTCCTGCTTTCAGTCCCTGACAAGGTAGCTGCTGCTGCGAGAGCGCTTCGCGCGTTTTAGCAGTAAAAACGCTGTTTTAACTGTTCTTTTATTTCTGCTGGCTTTGGGCATTTTGGCCCTGTATTTTAAATTCCCCCCTTACCTGCACCATAATTTAAGCCCCTCACCGCCGTTTGGGCGGGTCTGGTCCTGGGGTGGGTGCCCTGCTCGTTTTGGCGGCCATCTTGGAGTGGGTGAGTGGAGTGAGGCGTTTCCACCTGCCAGCGCTTGAGTGCGCAGGCGCCGCCTGGGAACACCTATTTAGGCAAGTCCCTCCTGCTTTCAGCCCCTGACAAGGTAGCTGCTGCTGCGAGAGCGCTTCCCGCGTTTTAGCAGTAAAAACGCTGTTTTAACTGTTCTTTTATTTCTGCTGGCTTTGGGCATTTTGGCCCTGTATTTTAAATTCCCCCCTTACCTGCACCATAATTTGAGCCCCTCACCGCCGTTTGGGCGGGTCTGGTCCTGGGGTGGGTGCCCTGCTCGTTTTGGCGGCCATTTTGGAGTGGGTGAGTGGAGTGAGGCGTTTCCACCTGCCAGCGCTTGAGTGCGCAGGCGCCGCCTGGGAACACCTATTTAGGCGAGTCCCTCCTGCTTTCAGCCCCTGACAAGGTAGCTGCTGCTGCGAGAGCGCTTCGCGCGTTTTAGCAGTAAAAACGCTGTTTTAACTGTTCTTTTATTTCTGCTGACTTTGGGCATTTTGGCCCTGTATTTTAAATTCCCCCCTTACCTGCACCATAATTTGAGCCCCTCACCGCCGTTTGGGCGGGTCTGGTCCTGGGGTGGGTGCCCTGCTCGTTTTGGCGGCCATCTTGGAGTGGGTGAGTGGAGTGAGGCGTTTCCACCTGCCAGCGCTTGAGTGCGCAGGCGCCGCCTGGGAACACCTATTTAGGCGAGTCCCTCCTGCTTTCAGCCCCTGACAAGGTAGCTGCTGCTGCGAGAGCGCTTCGCGCGTTTTAGCAGTAAAAACGCTGTTTTAACTGTTCTTTTATTTCTGCTGGCTTTGGGCATTTTGGCCTTGTATTTTAAATTCCCCCCTTACCTGCACCATAATTTGAGCCCCTCACCGCCGTTTGGGCGGGTCTGGTCCTGGGGTGGTTGCCCTGCTCGTTTTGGCGGCCATCTTGGAGTGGGTGAGTGGAGTGAGGCGTTTCCACCTGCCAGCGCTTGAGTGCGCAGGCGCCGCCTGGGAACACCTATTTAACGCTCCTCCCCTAGCGCAGCGGGATCGCGCAGCGGGCGTGTCCTCGCGTGGCCGGAGTCGTGCCAGAGTCCTGCCCGTCTGCGCCCGTCCGCGCTAAGGACGCGCTGGACGTCGCGGGATTCTGGTTGACGGCTAGTCAACCAGAAGTCACTCCAACAACAGGCCAAGCAGCATAAAGCAACACAAGCAGAAACATAGGTCTGCTCGCTGTGAAAAACCTCAGATAAAATATCAATTTCTGCCAGAGCAGACAATCCCACGTGATCTTAACTGGTGAATTTTCATAGCTCTGGCATAAGTGGATACTTTCACCACCGTTCCCACATCGATAAATTGCGTTCCCACATCGATAAATTGCAACTTCACTCGTCATTGGTCATTTCTCTCCTCGCCCATGAGAACTAGGCTCTTCGCTCATTACTGACTATCTGTTTTGCCAACTTCGTGTTCTCATACCTTACTATCTAAGGAAAACAAAACCCTCCTGTGTTCTAACTGATGAGGATTTCTTCCTTCATACCTGCAGTGGAAACAAAATACAAGCAAACTACATTCTACATTGAAGGTTAAGTGTGAATTACAAGTTAAACTCTAAACGTGAGTGGATCGAACTGAATTCTCAGGGCCTACTTTGGTCAAGCTAGCAGTTCACATGGTTACAGAATATGTGCACATTACTACACACATAATAAATGCAACTTCTTATTACATGTATAAATTGTAAAGACTTAAGAGGATGTCATTTTAAATGCACCTGCATGAAATTAATTCTTGTTACACGTGTAAATGTCAAACATTAGTTTACACACATTCTAATTTAATAACCTCACAATATCACACATTTATACTACCTTATCCGATTACATTAATATGAAGATGTCACATAAACCTTTATTAATCAAATTCTATACATTTTAAGATGCCAGGACTCAGTAATAGGTTTATTCAAGATTATACAAATGACCCCAAGCAGCTGGCCTCCCTGCAACTCCTTCAGTCAATTTCTCCTGAAATCCACAGCCTGCATTCCAGTAGTGGAAGCCTGTGGTTGCTAAGGAACCCAAGCTGTCAGGGATACCATACAGCAAAACATAACAAGGAGAACATAACATATCCCCTTCCTTAATAACAAAATAATTTAGTCAGAACAAATGCATAAATCCCATTACATCAAATAATGTTAAGATGACCCTTTTATGTGTAAATGTAATCATGCAATTAAAAGGGCAACCCTAAGCTGAAGCATTTAGCAAGGGTGAAATCAGGAAGGTGTCAGCTGTCAGAGTTTTCAGTAGAAGTCACTCCAACAACATGTCAAGTAGCATAAAGCTACACAAGCTGAAGCATAGGTCTGCTCGCTGTGAAAAACCTCAGATAAAATATCAATTTCTGCCAGAGCAGACAATCCCACGTGATCTTAACTGGTGAATTGTCATAGCTCTGGCATAAGTGGATACTTTCACCACTGTTCCCACATCGATAATTTGCAACTTCACTCGTCAATGGTCATTTCTCTCCTCTCCCGTGAGAACTAGGCTCTTCGCTCATTACTGAGCATCTGTTTTGCCAACTTCGTCTTCTCATACCTTACTATCTAAGGAAAACAAAACCCTCCTGTGTTCTAACTGATTAGGATTTCTCTCTTCATACCTGCAGTGGCAACAAAATACAAGCAAACTACATTCTACATTGAAGGTTAAGTGTGAATTACAAGTTAAACTATAAACGTGAGTGGATCGAACTTGATTCTCAAGGCCTACTTTGGTCAAGCTAGCAGTTCACATGGTTACAGAATATGTGCACATTACTACACACACAATAAATACAACTTCTTATTACATGTATAAATTGTAAAGACTTAAGAGGATGTCATTTTAAATGCACCTGCATGAAATTAATTCTTGTTACACGTATAAATGTTGAAACATTAGTTTACACACATTCAAATTTAATAACCTTCCAATATCACACATTTATACTAACTTATCCGATTACACTAATATGAAGAAGTCACATAAACCTTTATTAATCAAATTCTATAAATTTTTAAGATGCCAGAACTCAGTAATATTGAAAGAGTAGGTTCATTCAAGATTATACAAATGACCCCAAGCAGCTGGCCTCCCTGCAACTCCTTCAGTCTCTCTCCTGAAATCCACAGCCCGCATTCCAGTAGTGGAAGCCTGTGGTTGCCAAGGAACCCAAGCTGCCAGGGATACCATACAGCAAAACATAACAAGGAGAACATAACATATCCCCTTCCCTAATAACATAATAATTTTAGTCTGAACAAATGCATAGATCCCATTACATCAAATAATGTTAAGATGACCACAATATGTGTAAATGTAATCATGCAATTTCCTTGGTTGCATTTTTAAATGGATGCTTGGCTCCCTCATACATACATTTTGTAATTTCTCTCTTTCCAGAGGTCTTAATCTCAACCACTCTCGTACTTCTACATCACTACACTTGGCTACACGTCTGGCATTCCCCCTCTTGCCATCTGATATCGTCAGTGAATCACCCTTGACAACGATTATTCTCTTGTGCTCAGATAGCTTAGAACTCCCTTTTCTTATGGTTGCACCTGTCAACACTCTCACAAACATCCCTTCTTCAAATACTCTGACCTTTTCACTTATTTTATCATTATTCCTTTGTTCATAAGTTTCCTGGAATCTCCCCACCCTATTTTGCAACTCACTTTCATCCACTATTCTTTTTCCACATCTTTGCATCCATGCTGGTACAGCCACCGAACATGGAATTCTTCCATTTAACAAGCAAAAAGTTGTTTCACCCGTTACTGAATGCAGTATTGTCCTGTAACTCCACAACAATTTTTTATGTGACTCTTCCAGCACTCTTTTCTTTGCACTGCTATTTGGACACTCTCTCCCAAAACACGGTTGAAGCGCTCAATTAAACCATTTCCCCTAGGGTGATATACTGGCATTCTGCAATGTTTGATGCCCCACTTCTTATGGAATTCACAAAACTCTTCCAAAACAAACTGGGGACCATTGCCAGTCAACATTTCCGCAGGACATCCTTCTCAGAGAAAGATTTCTTCAAAAAATGAATCATATTACATGTCTTGACTTATTTCCCAAAAGTTACCTTTGGCCACTGGGAGTAATAATCCATCATTACTAATGCATATATTTCACCCACTCCTAGAATTTCAAAAGGCCCACATATATCAATAGCAACTCTTTCCCAAGCTTTCGTGGCCATTTCACAGAACTAATGGCAGTTTCTTGTAAGACATGCGACTTGACACTGCATGTGCAAGCAACGCATTCTCTGACAAATATTTTGATTTGTCTGTCCATCCCTGGCCACCAAAAATTCATTCTAGCTTTCCTTTTCATAGCTGACATGCCACCATGACCCTCATGTAATAGTTTCATAATTTTACTCTCAATCCAACCGGAACAACCAATATATAGCTTCTCCTTAAAATACCTCCTCCCACCGACAGCTCCTCCCACACATCCTTAGGTTGTAACACTTCATCATCTGATTTCCATCCACCAACTACACGTAACTTTTCCATCAATTACACTAATGCAACATCAGTCAATATAGATTCTTTCCATTCAGTTTCTCCTATTGATTGACAAGTCATTATCTTCTTGTTTTTCCACTGGAAGGCAAGATAAACAATCAGCATTTATAGTTTATATTCCTAGCACATATTCCAATGTGAATAAATTTCTGTAACCGATACAACCACTACGCTATGCGGTGAGTCAATCTACCAGCTCGCGCCGTGGAAAATATATTGATCAGAGGCTTATGATCTGTACGCAGTATAAAATGAGTACCCCACACAAAAACATGAAAATGTTGCACACCCCACCATCATGCTAAAGCATATTATTCTATTGTAGAATATGTACTTTCTGCACCCTTGAGCAAAAGCATGACGCAAAAGCCACTACTCTTCGCTCATGTTCTTGCATCAGCACAGCTCCCAGTCCATAACCACTAGCATCTGTTACAATAATGGTTTTAACTTTAGGAATGAAAGGTCTCAAAGCAGTTGCATCCACTATGGCTTTCTTCACTGCATCAAAAGCTTGTTGACAATATTCTGTCCGCTGCAATATTACACTTTTCTTCATTAACTCTCACAAAGGATATACTCAATCCGAAAAATGATGCACGAACTCGGCGTAATATTCAGCTAAACCAAGAAATGACCTCAGCTAGTCTTTATCATGTGGAGCTTTCTCCAAATCATTCACCAGATTTAAATGTGGCTGATCCCTTCACTAGACAGGGTATGCCCCAAATAATCTACTTCTGACTTTCAAAATTTGCATTTTTGCTCATTAATCGTGAGCCCAGCTTTTTCTAACTTGGTTAGTACATCCTTTAGGACCTTGTTGTGTTGACCCTTGTCTTTTTCCCAAACCAAAACATTATCTTGGAATACTAGCACATTAGACAGATCCTTTAGAACACCTTGCATTACTCTTTGGAATACGGCTGAGGCAGAAGCCAGTCCAAAGGGCATGCAAATAAATTGAAACTCTCCTTCAAGTGTAATAAAGGATGTCAAATGCCTAGATTCAGGTTGCAATGACACCTGACGATAAGCACTGGATAGATCTAATATGGTAAAGAATTTTCCTTCATTCACACCGGCCAACATCTCATTTATACGGGGCAGAAGATGCCGATCTACCCAAATGCACTCATTCAAATCCCTCAAGTCCATACACACGCAGATGCTGCTGTTGGGTTTGCATGTGATAACTATAGGACTTACCCCTTCTGAAGCCTCTAT
This sequence comes from Lissotriton helveticus, assembly GCF_964261635.1. NCBI lineage: Eukaryota > Metazoa > Chordata > Amphibia > Caudata > Salamandridae > Lissotriton > Lissotriton helveticus. The sequence continues at coordinate 452,172,015 of NC_136061.1, read as the reverse complement.
TGGTTCTATAAAACCCTCCTTACACAGCCTTTGTAATTCATCTTTTAATATACCCCTTAAATCTATGGGTACATATCGCACATTGTGCAATTTGGGCGTAACATCTTTCTTAAGAAGAATATGATGTTTGAATTTTTTAAAGCAACCCATCTCTTTCCTGAAGAGATTAGGAAATATTGAGAACCATTCATTTTCCAAGGGAGCATGGCTTGCCTGCATTCAGGATGGCCGCCTTTGAGTAGAGCTCCGACAGATGCTACAGCTATAATGCCCCACATCCGTCACAAATATCCGTTTCAGGTTCCGGTGTGAGTGTCGGAGACCCCTGAGACACCCGGTCTGCTCCAGTGTTGGTTTGAAGACGATTGGTGATCAGGAACTGAAGATATTGGTAATGACATCCCGCGTCGTGGTGGAGGCATAGTACCGACCTTGGCATCACATGGACCTCGGCGGCGAGCAGCGACCTGAGGCTCGGTGGCACTCCGAAACCACATTGGCGGTGACTTTCAGGTGCCCTGTGGTAGGGAGGCTAGAGGGGGCCCCGGCGGAGCTGCCATAAGGGTTTTACGTGCTGCTCCTGCGCTTGTGGTGGCTGGACGATGGTGCGATACATACTGCGAATTTCGCACCAGCTTGTTGGTCAGTTGGCCATTGGACATTCGTGGGGTGGTAGGTGCTGGGGGAATGACCTGGGCTCCCACGACCCCCCCTCAGTGTTTATGCACTGGGACATGAAGGGCTGCGCCGACCTTCAGCTGCCATTTTGAACCCTCCTTCCTGCCCTGAGACGCGCTGGGCCCTAAAAAGTTCCTCCGGCAGAGACAGCAGTTAACACCGGAAATGGGGCAGTCGGGAGGTTTTTCTGCCCACTTTCCGATTCAGCCCCCCTCGTCCATTGTGGCGCACTTTGACCGTCCTCTTCGACGTTGGTGCTGAGCCTTGTTGAGAAAGTTGCAAAGAGACTGTAGCCATCGTAGGCCTAGATCCGGTCGCCATGGCCACTGCGAAGGGCACCAAGCAGCCCCCTGCGGCACGATTGGCTAGTTTCGCCAACACTAAGACAGATGGAGCAGAAGGGCAGCGGGGCTCCCCGGAGGCGAAACAGCGGTCGAGGGATGAGTCCATGACTCTAGCTGATGTTATGGTGGTGATCCAGGCAGTCCTCACTGCACTGGAGGGGAAGATCGACACAGTGTCTACTGAGATCACCTTGATCCGAGCTGGTCTGCGGAATATGGGTCACAGGGTCAAACAAAACGATATTTCTATTACCACCCTTCTACAGTCCACGAAAGCGATGGAAAGTACTATGAAACGTCTTCAGACACAAACCACGGATTTGGCTGCAAAGCTGGAGGAGTGAGTATGAGGGGCGGGCGCGATGGAATAACGTTTGCATTATGGGGGTCCCTGAACGTGCAGAGGGGCAGGTGTCAGACTTCTTTGTGGAAAACCTCGTACTGAAACATTTGCAGCCAAAATCTCTGTCGCAATTCTTCTTCGTGGAGTGGGCCCATAGAGTCCCTGGTGGGCCGATGAAGCCCGAGGCCCTGCCATGCCCCCTCCTAGCTAAGATCTTCAACTTTAGGGATAGAGATGCGATTCTACTGACGGTGAGAGGGACTTAAGTGGGACAATTCAACCATCACCTTTTTTCCGGACTTTAAGTACAAAGTACAGGTGCAACGTCGGTCCTTCTTGGAGGTTAATGGGGGCCATAACTTAAAATATGCCATGCTGTTTCCAGCGAAACTCCGAGTTCAGGATGCCGGATAGACTTGGTTCTTCCAATCCACGGAGGACACCTGGGACTGGCTCAAGAGTTGGAGGTCTACGGAGGTGCAAAATCGTTCCTCCTCGTCGGCGTACCTTACTACCGAAGAGAAAAGAAACTTTGGATGACCTTCTGGGATGACTGTTAACGTGCTTTAGGCGCAACTGTATGTGTAAGGGGAATGTGCCGGTTGGAATGAGGTGGGCTTTGGCAAGGGGTAGCATTGCTGTATACTACAGTGGTTTTGTGCGACTGTTTGATTCGTTCGACATTTAATGAACATCTCCCTTTTTCATTAGGGTTGAGTTGGTTCATGGGGTGACTGGGCTGCGGCATGGGGTTGCTCCACCATGGTGGTAGTGGTGGTTCTGTTAAGAGGTGGAGCCTGTAGATTCATCTGCTATGGAGCATACATATGGGATTGACTTGGGGGGAGATCGAGACTATATGATGGGCGGTGCTCCTGGGTTGTTTAGGCTGAGAAGCGTTCCCCTATATATAGTCTCTTTGTTTTTGGGTATACAGGCACTCTGCATAGTTTGGGGGTGGGCAGGTTTAAGTCCACGTTGCAGGGAGGAAGGGAGTGGGGTAGGACACAGTAGTTTTGGGAATTGTGTTTGTGTGTTTTTTGTGTTTTTCTGTTTCATTTCAGCAGTCTTATCTTAGCCGCCTATTTGTATGAATGGCGCCGGGAAACCCTTTTTGGGTAGCTGTTGCGCTGACATATAAATTTAAATAAATCAATAAATAAAATATTACAGTGGAGGTCGTCCTTGGGTGTGTTGTGCAGTGGAGGTGGGAGCCTTAGTTTCCTTTATATTGCATTGGCTGATAGCAATTTTGAGTTTTGGACTGGGGTTGCTTTTCTATGGTTTGTACTGTCATCCAAGCCAATGGGGGTCTGTTGGCTCCAACCAGTTTTCCAGTATGAGTGTGGTTGATCCTGTTGGTCCACCATCTAATTGGCTTAAGCTCCTCTCCTGGAATGACAATGGTTTGGGAGATAGGATGAAGTGGGGTGTTGTACTGCAATATCTAAAACACTGTTCCCCTGATCTGCTGTTGGTTCGTGAGACCCACATTCAAGGCGATACTTATTGTGCGCTCAATAGATGGGGATATAAATTGGTCGCCCATGCTGGGTATACTCAGGGTTCCAAATGGGTCGGCATCCTGACCCGTCACACCTTTCCTTTCCAGATCCGAACCACTGTGCATGATCCATTGGGATGATTTGTGTCCGTTTCCGGGACCTGGGAGGGGAGGTCACTCAATGTTATGTCCTTATATATTCCCCCGAACCTCCACTCCACTGCCCTGAGTGATTTGGGTACGCATTTGTTGGGTCTGCCTGACGGTGACATGCTTTTGGGTGGTGACTGTAATGCAGCGTTGGATGGGTCATGGGACCGTATTCCTCCTTGTTCGACTGAATGAGCGGGGAAGAGCGTGTCTGAGTTCTTGAGGGCCCTTGATATTATCAACGTCTGGCATGTTTGTAACCCAACTAGGAAACAGTACACCCTCCACTCTGCTGGGCACTGTAGCTTGTTCTGTATTGAATATTTTTTCTGTACGGTAGAGCAGCTCCCCCTGTTCTCTGCACTGTCCTTTCTGCCCCGCGGTATTTCGGACCATTCACCCATTGTGACCTATTATGGCGGCACTACCCCTGCTATCCAGCGCTCCATGGTCCTCATTCCATGGCATCTCGAAATTCGCTCTAAATTGATCGAGATTACTAAACAATACTTCGTCGAAAATGATGGGTCGGTGCAGTCATATGTAACACTATGGGAGGCCATTAGAACAGTGATTCGGGGGTATGGGGTGGTGGCCGTAGCGGGCCATAAGAAAGAAAAGCATCGCCAACTGGAGGCTCTTGAGTCAGAGATTGTGGCCCTTGAACATGACTTCGTGTTGGGCGGGTCTCCAGATACTTCACATAAGTTGGCGATCAAGCAAAAGGAGTATAGGAACATATCGGGCGAGGAGGCTAAGGCCTACTAAAGGGCCTCTCAACATAGGATTCATGAAATTGGTGCTGAAGCAAGAAAACTGCTGGCCTGGCTCGATAGGAGGGAACAGGCAAATAGGTGGGTGACTGGAATTGTGGACGATGATGAGACAGTTCGTCATGATAGAGTCGGTATTGCCAATGTCTTTGCCTCTTACTACCGTCAGATATATTCTCCGGTGGCTGCCTCCACTCTGGAGGATTGCAAAAAACACAGTTGATGGACAGAATGTAGAACAATGTCATACATTCACCCCAGTACAGAGATCTGGGCCTAAATCCATCGTTTTTTTGCACTCCACACCACCCTGGGTTAGACAGTGGCTATATGCAAATCAGCTCTGACCCTGTGCCTCATGGGAACAGTCCAGTCCGAACTACCAAGCCATGTCTTTCCCAGACCGGAATCAAGCATCCAAGGACCAGTTTCTGGCTATCAGCCTTCATCAGCCTGGATAGCTTGACTCCAGTGGTGTGGAGAGCCTGGGACTCACATATGAGCATACCCAGCCCACTTGGGGTGAAAATTGCAAAAAACACAGTTGATGGACAGAATGTAGAACAATGTCATACATTCACCCCAGTACAGAGATCTGGGCCTAAATCCATCGTTTTTTTGCACTCCACACCACCCTGGGTTAGACACTGGCTATATGCAAATCAGCTCTGACCCTGTGCCTCATGGGAACAGTCCAGTCTGAACTACCAAGCCATGTCTTTCCCAGACCGGAATCAAGCATCCAAGGACCGGTTTCTGGCTATCAGCCTTCATCAGCCTGGATAGCTTGACTCCAGTGGTGTGGAGAGCCTGGAACTCACGTCTGAGCATACCCAGCCCACTCGGGGTGAAAATTGCAAAAAACACAGTTGATGGACAGAATGTAGAACAATGTCATACATTCACCCCAGTACAGAGATCTGGGCCTAAATCCATCGTTTTTTGCACTCCACACCACTCTGGGTTAGACACTGGCTATATGCAAATCAGATCTGACCCTGTGCCTCATGGGAACAGTCCAGTCCGAACAACCAAGCCATGTCTTTCCCAGACCCGAATCAAGCATCCAAGGACCGGTTTATGGCTATCAGCCTTCATCAGCCCAGGCTCTCCACACCACTGGAGTCAAGCTATCCAGGCTGATGAAGGCTGATAGCCAGAAACCGGTCCTTGGATGCTTCATTCCAGTCTGGGAAAGACATGGCTTGGCAGTTCGGACTGGACTGTTCCCATGAGGCACAGGGTCAGAGCTGATTTGCATATAGCCAGTGTCTAACCCAGGGTGGTGTGGAGTGCAAAAAAAATGATGGATTTAGGCCCAGATCCTTGTACTGGGGTGAATGTATGACATTGTTCTACATTCTGTCCATCAACTGTGTTTTTTGCAATTTTCACCCCGAGTGGGCTGGGGATGCTCAGACGTGAGTCCCAGGCTCTCCACACCACTGGAGTCAAGCTATCCAGGCTGATGAAGGCTGATAGCCAGAAACCGGTCCTTGGATGCTTGATTCCGGTCTGGGAAAGACATGGCTTGGCAGTTTGGACTGGACTGTTCCCATGAGGCACAGGGTCAGAGCTGATTTGCATATAGCCAGTGTCTAACCCAGGGTGGTGTGGAGTGCAAAAAAACAATGGATTTAGGCCCAGATCCTTGTACTGGGGTGAATGTATGACATTGTTCTACATTCTGTCTATCAACTGTGTTTTTTTCCACTCTGGAGGAGGCAGAGGAACTGTTAGCAACACTGCCATTGCCGAGGTTGGACTTGCAAGAGATGGCGGATCTTGAGGGGGTGATTACGGTAGAAGAAATCTCTAAGACCATTTCATTGTTACAACCGGGTAAGGCTATGGGGCCTAGTGGGCTCCAGATCAAGTTATATAAAGCAGTGACCTCACACATTGCCCATTTTCTCCTGCGTATGTACAATGAGAGTGTGGGTGAGGGCGTTCTCACGGCCACTCAGCGATTGGCACATGTAGTGGTTATCCACGAGTTGGGAAAGCCCCCTGAAAGATGCTCTTCATAGCGACCTATTTCACTTCTGGACCCGGAGGTTAAAATTTGGGCGAAAATCCGGGCTCATCGAATTTCTCCCCATCTTCAAAAGTTGATTTACCTAGATCAAAATAGCTACATGCTTCACCAAAAATATGGCGCTTGACCTGCATCACTTGTTCGGGGTGCTGGGGCGGAGCGCCACAATTCAAGAAGACGCAGTTATTATGTCCTTGGACCCTAAAATACCGTTTGACATGATTGAGTGGCCTTTCCTATTTGCGGCCCTGGAGAGGTATGGCTTTGGGACCCCGTTTTTATCCTGGGTGCGACTTGTATACTCCACACCATTGGCACGCGTCACGGTGAATGGAGGTAGGCCGGCGGTTTTTGAGTTGGGGCGGGGCACAAGACAGGGATGTCCATTGTCCCCTTTGCTCTTCGCTCTCGCACTTGAACCCCACGCGATATGGCTCAGAGGCGATCCCGCGATCCGAGGTCTTAACTGGGCACCAGACTGGAGAGACTTAATATCCCTCTACGTGCATGATATTCTGCTGTATTTGGCGAAGCCCCGATTCTCAATTAATGATGTCCTTCATGTGTTCACCCTTTTCCAAAAATATTCCGGCTATACCATCAATTGGGATCAGTCCCTTATATATGTCCTTAGTGGCCGTCCGCCCCTGCTCCCCTCGGGTTGGGGGTCCAAGGTTGTGGTTGAGGGCTTTCGGTAACTTGGTAAATATAGGAAGGGCTGTCCTTTATGTCAAATGATGGCGTTACCCCGCTTCCTATATGCTCTGCAGAATATGCCTCACCCAGTCCTCTCCCATTATTTACGTCCATTGAGTCGGAGGTGGGTAGTCTACTGTGGAATGATGGTCCACCCCGAATTGCACTGGCCAAATTAACCAAGAGCTGGTACGATGGTGGGATTGCGTTGCCGGCCATTCGGCATTATCATTGGGTTTCACAACATGCGGTTCTCAATTATTGGATGTACTGATCCATTGTACAGAATGGACAGGCACAATATGTTGCCCGGCACTTATCTGAGGGCACTATATGGTGGGGAAAATTTGAAGCCTCGGTTTACTCTGCCCTCTACGATTGTCTCCATTTGGCATATGGCGAACGCATCCCTCGGCTGGAGAGGTAAGTTCCCGCAGGTGACGCCTTTGTTGGATTCTGATCGTCTGGGTCTGCTTTGGCATCAGCCTGGTTTTGACAAATGGGATCTGATTTGATTATCCAAGTTGGGAGATATTTGGGTGGGAGACGCAGTGATTCTGTTTGGCGACCTGCAGCGATTCGATTTGCACAAAAACAAAACCTTCCGTTATCTTCAAGTGTGTAGTGCACTGTCTAGAGTGCTCTCCAGGGGCGAAGTTCTACCGGTGTCTTCTCCTTTGGAAGACAGGCTTCTCGACTACTATCCCCATAAGAAGACCATCTCTCTAACCTATCGTAAGCTCCAAAATAACGCGCCTGACCTTATGGTCAAAGTTCGGGCACATTGGTGTTTAGATGTGGGTGATATTGATGATGAGTATTGGGGGGGTGGACCTCGCCTCGCCCCTAGAGACTGCGATCCGGTCCCGGTTCAAGTTGGTCCAGTTTAAACTACTTCATAGGATTTATTATATGAGCACAGTCCTGGTGAAAATGGGACCTATGAATTCCCCAGTCTGCCTGCGGGGTTTGTTGCCAGGTGGGCACCTATTTACATCAATGGTGGGATTGCCTGCTCCTTCAGAAGTACTGGGGAGAGCTTCTTACGACTCTGTCCCAGACTTGCGAGAAAGAAATTGACAATTCTCTGAGACTCTGCCTTCTGAATATTTAGGAAGCATTTACCTCACAAGGCTGGAGCGTCTGTGGGTCACCTTGGGATGCATGGTGACCAAACACAATATTTCCAGGACGTGGAAAGGTGGAACTGAATTGAAAGGCTCAGATTGAGAATCCAATATGGATTGGTGTATGCAGGCTGAGAGGGCGGTGTATGAGAGTAGGGGCTGCCCGGGGAAGTGGACCAAAATCTGGGCCGCAAGGATTGAAAGTGGAGGTTGATTGTGCACCCCCTTTGGTGATACCTCCCCATTCGGGATAAGTGCAGGAACATAATTATCTGGTGTCATATGACCACATTTCCACTGACGATGCCTGACAATGATCTGCTCTACACAAGATCCCCCCCTTTTTCTGTATCGCTTTGTATTGTTTTTTTTCTGCCACATTCCTTCCGACGACACCCAGATCATTATACAAATTGAAGATACATCTGGAGCCCAGGATAGATTACATAACATCTTAAAGTTCACAAGCAACTGGATGTCCTCCAACTCCCTAAAAATTAACCCAGAGAAGACTGAGGTGTTGCCCATAACCATCTCGGGAAACCCTTGGAACGATTGCCTCTGGCCTAAGGAGTTGGGGAGGACTCCGGTACCAGCTGCGGTGGTGAAAAGCCTGGGCATCCACATTGACGGGAAACTGTCAATGAAGAATCAGGTGTCGTCGGTGGTGGGTACATGCGTCGGCCTTCTTAGGCAATTGCGGAAAATCTCGCAGATGCTGTCTTTCTCTACTTTGAGAACGGTAGTGTCTGCAACAATCTTAGGGCGTCTCGATTATGGAAACTCCCTTTATGTTGGACTCCCTCAGCAGCAACTCTCAAGATTACAGATTGTAATGAATGATGCTGCGAGGTTGATCTTTGGAAAGGCTAGAAGAGAACATGCTTCCCCTCTCCTATGCCAACTACATTGGCTTCCAATTAGGCAAAGGATTTTATTTAAGGGCATGTGCATTGCGCATAAGGCAGTTTATGGCAATGCTCCTAGATACATCAAAGATAAGCTGAGACACTACCTCCCCAAAAGAACACTACGCTCATCTGAGGAGTCTTTTCTAGTTTGTCCTCGCTACCGCACGACCACCTATGGTGGCCGTGCTCTTTCTACTACTCTACCGGCAGCTTGGAATAAACTACCGCTCTGCTTGAGGAAAGAACCAAACTTACTGCCTTTTAGGCGCAAGTTAAAAACGATTCTGTTCCGAGAAGCTTGGGGCTTGGTATGATTTGGGTGATCTTCTCCTCTGTACTGATTCGGCTGTTTACACCATAAGCGCTTAGAGACCTATCGGTGATAATTGCGCTATACAAGTTGAATAAATAAACTTATCTTGTAATATCATGACTGCTTTCTTTTTTGTTTGTGATATTATTTGGTTTGTTTCTTTAATAAAAAAAATTATAAAATTGATTAAAAAAAAACTATTCCAAAATGTTTTTTGTTCCCTCCAACCTAACAAAGATCTACCCTCTTCCACAACATATATTTTGGCAAGAGTATTTCTATTCTGAAATGTAATGTTGGCAGTAGAATAATCTAGGATGAGCAATTTTTTGCCTTAATAACCTGGTTTTATGTCAGAGATATTCAACTTTCTTGCACCTAAACTCTCCCAAATGTGTTTATTATAGTAAATGGGGCACATGAGTCTGCTCACAGTTGTACATCTTTGTTGCCAATACATATATTGCATTTGGGGGGACAATAAACATTGTCTGCATCTTCAGATTTGTCATTTACACCACTAACAACTAGCAGTTCCACATAAATCTCATCTTCTGAGTTTGCTACCGTCGGATTCTTTATCACATTTACAGTTTGTTTTACCCAGGGAAATTCATCCACTTTGCCTACCCTCCTAAAATGGCCCAGTTTCTTACATTTGAAACATCTGCTCTTTGCAGCAGGGCAATGAGCGGCTTCAGGTGTGTGCCTATTACTTCCGCACCTGAAACATGCCCTCTTAAAACCCCATTCTTGTTTTTTGCTGATGCTTTTGTTTCCTTCTTCCACAAACACATTTTTCTTAGCATTACTCACTTCACAAACTTGGTGTGTGTCTGAATCAATTTAGATCCTGCACCTGCTAACTCCTTCACATATTGAGAAGTGCTGTCAATGCTCCTGGTTTCTTCTATACATTTGTCTAATTTAGGATCTGTTAGATCTAATAACCTTTCTTGCATCTTTATATTATTAGTTCTGTTTATTAGCTGGTCCCTAATAATTTCATCCATGAAATCTTTGAATTTGCATGTAACAGCTAACCTCTTCAAAGCTGCTACATATTGTTCATTTTTCTCTCCCTGCAGGTGGGTGCGAGAAAATAATTTATGTCTTTCCACCACAATGCTCAACTTTTTTCCATAGTTTTCTGCTAATGCTGCTATTGCATTTTCATAACGTCTTCTTCCTCATTATCTGACACTGCGTCTGCATTTCTTCCTTCAAAGGATGGCTTGGGGGGGGGGTTATTCAGCACTCTTCTACCTTCCACTCCCAGACTGTTTTTAAGGATGTCAAGGTTTCTCTTTGCTATGTACACATCCCCCCCAATGGCTTCAAGGTATGTCATAAACGACTCATTCCAGTCTTCCCAGTCCTTGCAAGTCAGACCTGCTTCTTGTAAAAACGTAGGAGGTGGAGGAATGGACTGTGTTGCCATTGTAAATTGTGATCCAACAATATGGAATCTCAATGTGGTGGAATTACTGCAGATTACAGTCGACAAGCAAACCATAAACAGTGTCCTAATGATGAAAGTGCAACCAATTTCAGAGCAAAGAAAAGAAACGTAGAAGAGTAAAATGTAATTAGTTACCCACAGATGAGAGGTGGTGTGCCCATCACCGATGTCTCTCTGCAGCAGCCTTCAGAGTAGATGACAGGTGGAGAGCATGTCTCGATGTCTCTCCCAAGTCACCACCAGTAAGGATGTGCCAACTGACACACTAAGCAGTACTAATTGGATTAGCGTGCTTTAATTGCACCACCTGCAATCCTTCGGCTTTTGGTCAGCCGATCGCCACTTACACATGATGGCGGCACGCTCTAAGAACGTAGAGATCACGCAACACCAGAAGGCTTGATGCCGTCAGGAAGAATGAAGCTCAGGAACGCTTCCCCGCAAGAATGCTTCGGTCATAACAATGCCGGCTAACGATCTCACTGGATCACTTCTCTTTGGATGACCACTTCAAGTGGTAATCCTTTGAATGCGACTCACTGTGAGTCACACTCTAATGTAGACGTTGCCTCCAGTTCAAATGTAAGCTTTTCCACATCTCTTATTCCATGTGCTGATATGGAGCCCTCTTGTCCAAATGTCTTGATGAATCAACGCAGTGCTGCTCATGCCTGGGGGTCCTTGACGATTCAGACACTCACAATTGGCCTCGCATTTTTGCTAAGTTACTGCAACTGGCTAAATCTTTTCCTTGTGAGTTCTACTCCTGACTCTGCCCACTGGTCCTCTTCAAACAGGACATCCCATCCTCATCGCCAATTTTAAGATGCCAGGACTCAGTAATATTTAAAGAGTGGCTTTATTCAAGATAATACAAATGACCCCCAGCAGCTGGCCTCCCTGCAACTCCTTCAGCCTCTCTCCTGGAATCCACAGCCCACATTCCAGGGGGTGGAAGCCTATGGTTGCTAAGGAACCCAAGCTCCAAGGGATACCATACAATAAAGCATAACAAGTTGAACATAACAATACACAATACATTTTGTGGAATATTTTGATATATGCTATACTCAACTCACTTTAGTAACGTTAATTGCACAGAATATATATTCGAATGTTGACTATACATGAATATGATGCACTCTTACAATATCTCAGATAGGATCAAGATTACAGTTCTTTAGGATCAAAGAAGCAAGTTCTAAAAACCATAGTTTGGGTAAACAACATTAATATTTTACAGGCTGCAAAATCTGAGAAGGTTTGTGTTGCGCAATCACGCTGAGCACTCTGATGTTTCCTTCTTGATGCCGTTTAGTCCCAACTCCCTCCAGAACCAGTCAACAGAGCAAGGCTTTAGATTACACTTGCTGAATTAACTCGTCCTCAAGGGAAAGGGGAAGTGGATATAGAAACAAACAAACAAAACACTGGTCTTCGTCCAGTAGTTGTTTCTCCGTGAAGTGTTCCGGGCCGTTTCGTGTTCTGATGTTCTGGTCACTTGTACATGAATCTTCTAAATGTTACAAAAAATACAATAAAAATGGCATTCCTGAAAACGTGATTTTTAATACTTATACTGTCTCACTTATTAAGTAAACATACCAATTGAAAGACCGGCCCATGTATACACTTTGTTGGGTCTGGAGGATGTCTAGCTCTTGACTACTCCTTGAATAATAATAATAGGAAAATTCTAAGATTCTAGGATGTTGTCTAAAACCAGTTGAAAATGTTAGTGAGAGTTAGTTATTAAATGAACTTTAGCACTCCATGCACATACCTTGAGACCCAGATTGATAGCCGGAAAAAATGGGGTCTGTAAAACAGAAGAAGAAAAAAGAAAACACAAATACCTGCACAAGAACTCCCTAGAGTAATGAACACTCTCGGTATTACTCGGTTTACATTATAGGTTACACTCCACCTATGTACTTCATAAGTTATTTGCAGTATTCTCAGCTTATTCAAATCATAAGCTAACTACAACATTATTATTTAGGATCCTTAGTTGTTTTATCTCAAACACCAAAAGCACTAACAGTAAGCATTCACAATTACAACCTTGAATTGTCTTGGGCTTGTTGAAAAAACATGTAGCACAAACTCTGTACTCAGTTTACAGCACTTGATATACACGCAACTTTAGATTTTTCACAGCCTGCTGGGCAGAAAATCTGGATTTTATTAAGGACACGGAGGCTAATATTATGCAAATCTCCTTTATTACCACAGCTCAGTAGCAACAATAGAATGTAGAACATCAATGAACATTCTGAGTAAGAATAAAGTCCCATAGAAACCATCTCTCATCCTTCTTTGTTCAAAAACTGCGAAGAAAGATCAACGTGAGATAAACTTGAGGATCCAAAAACTTGAAGATCCAAATTCCACAGTTAAAATCCTGAATCACGTTATTCTGAAATAAAAAAGTAAACATCATAAATTATTCTAAATGGGAGGGTATAATAAAGAGGTGGGATAATATTAGCCTCCGTGTCCTTAATAAAATCCAGATTTTCTGCCCAGCAGGCTGTGAAAAATCTAAATTTTATGGCACGACACGGAGGCCATATTATGCAAGTTTAAAGTGCATTAAAAACATTGTCAATCACATTAGGTATTGGTTTGAAATAACATGCTCTAAACATACTATCATTTGACCAATCTGCAGCTCTAAGGATGTCTTGTAATCCTCCTCCTAAACAGAAAGCTTTTGAGGCTGAGGCGCCTCTTAATGAATGAGCACCAAAGATGGATATATCAATGCCACTTTCATGCATAACATTCTTAACCCATCGAGCAAGAGTTGGGGAAGAGACCCCTTTATGAGGAGATCTATAAGAAATTAAGAGTTGTGATTCATTCATTCTTAAATGTTTTGTTCTTTTTTCATATTCTTTTAAACAATTAACCACGCAGAGTCTATCATTCGTAGAGAGAAATGGATAGAAAATAGTAGAGGACAGAGTCTTAGTTCTTTTCTTTAGGTAAAAGCAAACTCCTTCAGGTTGAAAAGCCCTGCTTGAAATGTCTAAAGCCTTAACGTCTGAAGTTCTTCGAAAAGATACCAGACACAATAAAACAGTAATTTTAAAAGAGATGCGTTTGAGTGAAAGAGAAGTATTATCTCCCCATGAAGACAAAGTCCTAAGAACAAGAGTAACGTCCCAAAGTGTGGTATATTTTGGGCCAGGAGGGTTAAGAACCCTCATGCTTCTCATTATCTTTTTAGTTAGAAGATTTTGACCGATTGATAATCCATTAATTATGGAATGACCGGCTGAGATCGCGGATCTATAAACGTTAACAGTTCTGTAAGACAGACCTGAAGTAAAGAGATCTGAAAGATAATTGATAACATTGACTAGATCAGTTGAAACGGGATCGTAACATCGTTGAATGCACCAGCGAACCCATTTGTTCCATGCCAGTCTATATGCTTTTCTTGTACCAGGTGCCCATGACTCAGAAATGAGTCTGAAAGCATTTGACGAAAGTCCAGGGACTCTCCATTGTCTCCTGAAATCTTCCATGCCGTCAGAGTTAGAAGGCCCTGCTCTACAAGGGGGTGTATATGACCTTCTGGATCTAGAAGAATTTCCTTGAAAGAAGGAATTAAAATTGGGAAATCAATGCTCATTTCCAGAATAATTGGAAACCACGCTTGGGATCTCCAAAGAGGGGCTATCACGACCATGCTCTGATTGTAACGTCGGGCATGGAGGAGAAGTCGAGGGAGCATTGAAAAGGGAGGAAAAGCATAACGTGTGCTAGGTTTGTCCAGTCTTGTAAAAAGGCATCTACTTTCGAGGCCTGAGGGTCTGGTCTCCAACTGAAGAAGTCTTTCAGATGGGTGTTTATACGGTCTGCAAATAGATCTGTTGTGAATGGGCCCCAAATCGATTGGATGGATAGGAATACATCTCTGTTCAGTCTCCAATTGCTGGAGTCCCTGAAATTCCTGGAGTACCAATCTGCAACTTCGTTCTTCAGTCCGGGAATATGTTCCGCAACAACTGAAATACCTTTGTTCAAACAGTAGTACCATAGGCCCTTCGCTAAGTCTGTCAGGTCTTTGGAATGGGGACCGCCGAGTTTGCTGACACAGCGAACTGCTGACACATTGTCCATTCGTAGAGTTACACAACATTTCATTGAGTCTTGAGTGAAACAACGAACCGCAAATGAACCTGCTAGTAACTCTAAGCAGTTGATATGTAATTCTTTTTCTTGTTGGGTCCAACGGCCCCCTGTTGACGAGTTTCCACATCTGGCACCCCAGCCTTCTAAACTCGCATCTGATTCTATTATTAAATCTGGTAGTTCTCCGAAAATGGCTCTTCCATTCCATGCCTCTAGATTTTTGAGCCACCAAAGTAGCTCTGTTTTGGATTCTTGGTCTAGGGAGATTAGTTGGGAGTACGATCCGTTGGATCTCAAGTGTCTTGACTTGAGTCTTTGTAATGCCCGATAGTGAAGGGGTCCTGGAAATATTGCTTGAATCGTGGAGGAAAGAAGGCCCAGGATTTTCGCTAGGTATCTTAGGGGAAAGACTTTCATACAAAGTGTTTTCCTTAATTCTTTCCTCACTTTGCTCACTTTGTCGCTCGGAAGACGGAGTTCTGTTTTCACAGTGTCTACTAGAAAGCCTAGGAATTGGGTTTGTTGAGAAGGAATTATACATGACTTTTTTAGATTTATAACAAAACCCAGGTGTTGTAGAGGCGTACTGCAAGATCCGTATGGAATGAGACAGTCTTTTTTGATTGGGCCATTAAGAGGATATCGTCCAGGTAAATAATCATCCTCACTCCCCTTTGTCTCAACCAAGTCGCGACGGGTCGAAGTACCTTGGTGAAGCACCAGGGGGAGGAGGAGAGGCCGAAAGGGAGGCTGCAAAACTGATACAGATGGCCTTCCCATGTAAATTGGAGAAACCTTTGATGGGGTTTCCAGATAGGAATTGTCAGGTATGCGTCCTTTAGGTCGAGTCTCGTTAACCAGTCTCCTTTCCTTAGAACATCTCTTAGGAGGTGGATTCCCTCCATTTTGAAGTGATGATAAACCACCCATTGGTTTAGCTCTTTCAGATTTATCACAGGTCTTTGTTCTTTGTTTTTCTTTTCCACCAGGAAGATATTGCTTAGGAAACCCACAGAAAAGGTCTCTATTATTGCGCCTTTTTTCAAGAGTTCTTGGACTTCTTGAGAAACTAACATCTTGTCCTTGGCAGAGAAGGTGATCTCTCTTGGTGTCCTTATCTGAAAGGGAATGTTTATAAAATCTATTTTGTAACCTTTTACGGTATTGAGTACCCAGGGGTCTTTGGTCACTAGGTTCCAGTTCCCAGCAAACTGGAGTAGTCTCCCTCCCACCTTTGGAGGGATATCTGAAGGGTCTGACAAGGTTCTTACCTGTAGAGAAGGAACATTGTCTTCTCTCCCCTCTGAAGTTTTTGCCACGAGATCTTGGTCTTTGGGGGTAGAATTGTCCAAAGTTGCCGGAGTTGTTGGTGTTAAACCTGCCTCCTCCACGAGACATGAAGGGTCTTGAATTGGAATTTCCTCGGCCGGGAAAGCGACCCTGCATTCTCCCGGCCCGAGTAAAAACACGATCTTGGAAGACACTTTTTATATCTTTTTGCGACTTTTGTATCGAGCTAAACACTCCGACATACCTTGCCATGTCTTTAATGAATTCCTCTCCAAAGAGGAAGCCTTGAGTATTTTGGCCCCCATCGTTTTTTGCCAACTCTATTAGTTTGGGGTCGATCTTGAATAAGATCCCTTTCTTCCTTTCAATAGATAGAGCAGTATTGGCATTACCAATTAGACATATAGCCCTCTGGACCCACTCTCTTAATTCTTTAGGGTCGACCTGTCGGTCCTCTAAGTATGCTGTTTCCGCCATCTCAAATATTTTTGTTATTGGCCCAATCGAGTCAAGTAGGCGGTCTTGGCAGGACCTAAGGCCTTTGTCTAGTCCCTTTCTAGGATCTCAAGCCGTCTTTGAGATGAACGCTACCACTTTAGGGTCAAGCTCAGGTGTAGATGTAATTTTGTTAGGTAGTAAAGGTCTGGGACATTCGGACCTAAGTCTTGTCCTGACCTCTTGTGGGATCTCCTTTCGTAACCAGAATGAGAGGTATTCTCCTACGTGTTGGGAGGGAGCCCATTCGGGAGATAGAGGGTGTTTAATTAGGAGTGGGTCGAACATAGGGTCTCCAAAGGGGTCTAGTAGGGCTACATTTTTATTTAGGACCTTAGATGTCCCATCAAAGCTCCCTGTTCCCCTGTTTTGTGCTTCATCCTCATCGGTGTTAAATTCAGACGAGTAAGATAGGTCTATTTCTTGATCTGAATTTTCTTCGGAATCAATATTGGTAGGGGGCTCTGGGCCTTCAATTTGCCCGAATGGGGTGCCCGAGGCACCATTATTGTCACCACCCCAAGGGCGTGAAGGGGCGGAGGTAATCTTAGGTTTTTTTGAACCTTTGTGTTCTGATCCTCCAGTTGCCCGTTTTTTGGGAGCCTTATTAGCTCTTGATTGAGTTCCGCTAGTGGATGGGCGTGGGGATGTCAAGGCTTCAAACCTTTTATTGATGTTTTCATCAATGGAGACAAGGACCTTCTCAAAGGCCTTATTAACCATCCTTTCTAATTGACCCTCCATGTTAGAAATAGGTTCCGACATTATAAGAATGTAGTTGTGGTCAAGATCGAAATTGGTGATGAGAAAAGGATTTTTTATCAAAGAGTAGAGAGTCGTTGAAGGGATACGAGCAAAACGCTGTTTAAAACGCGATGTCCGGTGAGGGAATCGGTGTAACTGTCATTTGGATCGAGGAGGTAAAGGATCCCATTTATAAAAAATGGCCGTCTAATGCATTGTAATGGGGGCATCCCAAAGGTCCAAAATGGCCGCGACGCACGCAAGTGACGTGCGTCGGCCGTTCCTTAGTGCAATTTCTCTAACCTTTCCTCCACCGCATCGCGATGTCGGAGGGGTTCGAGGAAGTGTCCAAAGCGGTAAAAAACGGGACGCGGTTCGAGTGCAGAGTGTACTCGGCTACGCGGTATTAGCGGGCGACCGGAGAGGTGAAGGGCGCCAAGGTAAGGGCGGGGAGCGAGCGGAGGTCAGATCTCGCGCTGACTATTCGAAAGTAAACCCGTTTTCTAGTCCGGTCCGAAATAGGTCCGGAGACAATCTTTTCACTAACGCAAGTGTGAAGAAGCATTCATGAAGCATTAGAAATAGGATAGGCAAAGGTTATGAATAAACAGGCATTCTAGGAAAAAGGGTGTAATAGTTGAAAAAACTAACATTATTCAATAGATGAAAACTAACATTATTCAACACTGTTTAAAAGGGGGGAAGAGAGATCCCACAGTAGAACACAGTTGCCACCCAGGGAGCAAGACATTATCCACATATAAGCATCAAATAAGGAAATAAATCTGGAGATGTCTGAGAGAGTACTTATCTTTCTGAGCAGCAGCAACAAAGAAGGATGAGAGATGGTTTCTATGGGACTTTATTCTTACTCAGAATGTTCATTGATGTTCTACATTCTATTGTTGCTACTGAGCTGTGGTAATAAAGGAGATTTGCATAATATGGCCTCCGTGTCGTGCCATAAAATTGAAATGCTGGTAATTGTCTCTGAAAATGACTCAATCCTATTTTTAGTAAATCGCGCAATGTTTTAGTCCCGTGTTGCTAAGCAACCTGACTTACTGTCCGTCTTCTTCCTTTTCAGAGTCCGTGATCAGGAGGCGGTCTAAGAAGACTTCCGGTGAACGTCCGCGATGGCTGCAGAGGACTGGAGACTCGTCTTGAAAGGTGAGCTGCAACAGGAGGTATCACGGGAAGCTGGAAGCGGGTGGAATAAGGGAGGAGGGCGGAGAAGGCCAGGGAGAGGAAGGAGGTTGCTGAGAAGGCCGCTGAAGCTAGGAAGGCCCCGGGAGGAGTTGAACAGGAGCGCTCGTCGTGACGCGATGCAAAGAGACGAAGCATCGTCACAAACGCGAGCGCTCCTTTTATGGGCTTGGTAATGTTTCGGCTGCTCATTAGCATATGCACACGTGGAGCCTAATAAACGTGTTAAGCTTCCAGAACTCCAGAACACTGACATTATACCAAAACAACAAGCATTGGTAAATGCAACTACCTTAACCAAGATTTGCTGGCATCATCAAACAACTATAGAGCCGCTAATTGCGTGCGCATGTGTACCCTTAACAGTTTGACCCTCATTCAAGAGTGAGAGCATTAGATATTATCAAACACATCTATTTCTTCTATGCCCGAGATAAACCTTGAAGTTTGTATCTTTCACTACTAAAAAATGACTTAGCATCATGTATTGGTAGTGTATGGAAGAGGTACACATATTTTGGTCACAATATTAACTAACGTAATGACAATGGAAGATGTTGCCATTTAATTTTCAGTTTAAAGTATTCAAAAAAAGCCGCAAGATCATGACCTATGGCTGCCCTGTTGACAAATAGTCAAAAAAGCTTCATAGATATTTACAACCCACACAAAAAATTGCAGGACGTTTTGGTACAAAGGGCCTTGCCATTACATTTGTGTGCAGCAGGCAAGACTACTTCTTCTCTTATCCTTGCTGTTGATCTCAGATAATAAAGGAACACACTGTAGCGAGTTTGTGAATGGTATTATTTGGCCCACTAACAATGTCAATGTCAATAGCATGGGGAGGAACTCCAGCAGCTAGCCTTTGTAAAATCTCCCTAGGGTGTGTGCTTGTAATATTTACTGTACTTGTTCTGTCGAATAAGGATGATATACCTCAATTCAACCAACTAAATGATCCTACCGCCTTACCACCTCCTTCTCACCCTGATTAGTGCATAGCATGGGAGGTGACAGGAGTAAAGTGCTGAACAATGTTGTTATATCCAGGGGTGGTTACAGCGGAATTTGAGGATTGAGCAATAGCCATAGGCCATCCAAGACATCTGTCTCTATTTTGGCAAACAGTATACTGAGGTTCCAATAGAAAGAAATCTGTATATAGACTACACTCTTGTACTCATGATTCTCATGATACCTCAAAGGTAAAGAAAAAAGGTGGAAATCACACCTTGAAGTCTTGAAGGCAATATGCCTACTATTTTCACCAGAGAAAGTAAGTCTTTTTTCACTTGAAATGAGACTTTAGATGAAGAAAGTGATAAACAAAGCGATGTAGAGGAGGGATCCTCTAAATTTGTGTCTTCAAAGTTTTATTGAACAAATCCATTGCCTAGTAAGGAAGTAGTACTACTTGTATAAGATCCACCTACAGAACGGTGCCCAGGATATTTACAGCAACACAAAAGGGGTACATAGAAGTATGGTATGATACTTAGGTAGATACGCTATGGTATGATATTTAGGTAGATACGCTTCCATCAGAAAAAAAGTATGAATAGTGTTTAATTAGCTCAACTTGTCACTCAATTACATTTATTTTTGCAACAATCAGTCAATACCTAGGGGACCTCCATCAATGAATTGTGGAACTTGGCAGAGACAAGCATTGATTTCTCACATGCAAGCACCAGTACTGAGGAAATAGCCGCTGACATGGACGACTTAAGCCTTAACCTTTAGTATTAGGTAAACTACCAGAGCTAGAGTTCAAATAACCATTGCTATGTGGCACAGAGCAGAGAACTGACGCCAACATATAGGTACTAAAACATTGGAAAAAAAAGATTCTGAGTGTTTGGATTGGGACATCGGAAAAGAAATTCAGCACACGCAGTGTTACCTTTTCAACTTCTAAGAGAACATAATCATGGGCATTTCTGAATTACATCTTGAGTCTATATTACACCTAGGGAGAAATGAGAGGCGGAGATCTAAATCAACAGTACAGCACAAAAATTGTGTGGTGCCCTTATTGTAAGAGTATCTGGGGGATACTAACAGTTGCTACTCTTCTGATCCTAGTCAGGTAATGCTGATATATCTTCTACTGAACCTGACAAATCCAAGATTTGGATGAGGTGGGCTCAATCACATATTGTGACATGCCTCATTATAGACCACATCGTCCCACCGTGGTAAGATGGATATTAATCATGGTGGGCCCAGACTTTACATTAAGGTGAGGGCAAGGAATGTGTTAGGAAAAGCAGAGAGGATTTAACTCTCCGAAAGTAAGCACCTGGATTATTTATTTAGAGCTTGCTGGCACTTTGCCTCCTGGTCTGTTTGGGGGACACCTCCTATAATCACACATTTGTCAAGGAAAAATGCCTGCTTTGATCCTACCCATCCAGTACCAACAGCCGTCTGCTAAAAAAATAAATTTTCTGAGTGGTTGGATTGGGCCATAGAAAAAGAAATTCTGCACACGTATTGTTTACCTTTTCAACTTCTGAGAGAACCTAACCTTGGACATTTCTCATAGAGTTTAATTATAGAGAGTTGTACAACCTGACTACATTTAACCAAACTAGCTCCCTAGGAAAAATTGGCAGAGATAAGGGTGGCCACTAATACAGAGCAGAGACGGAATATTGAGTACAAAATATCGAGTTGCACAAATATCGACTGCAAGAATATCGTGATGAAGAATATCGTCTTAAGGTAAGTAATATCAATTTTAAAAATATCGAAAGTGTTTAATATCGTTTGCAAAAATATAGTTGGTAAAAATATTGTTTGTTTAATAATGTTATGTATTTTAATATATATTTTATATGTGTGTGGTGTATGTTTTTTTTGTATAAGAATTGTTTGTATTATAAATATATATGCTAAATTTCTAGTAGTTATTATTGTTTTTTCTTTGAATTTTGTACTTTCAGTTCCATAACGGGTTGTGGGTTCATAGGAGAATAGGGTGGGAAGTAATTTAATTATGTTAAATGTATTACATTTTTTTATTTTAATTGTGTGCTTTTAGGTCTGTAGCAGGTTTTGGGTTTGTAGGGGAATAGGGTGGGCAGTAATTTAATTATATTACATATATTGATTATTTTTTATTTAGTAATATTTGTTTAATTGAGATGTTATAGTGTTAAATGTGTAAAGTAATTATTTATTTATTAATTAATTGATAATTGGTTGTTAAATAATTGTAATTAATTAATTGGTAATTAATTATGCTAATTGTGTAATTAATTTGAGGCGTGTGTTATGGTGTTTAGAGGTGTAAAAGGTGGGAAGAAATGTATTTTTAATTTATGAATTAATAATTGGTTGTTAATTAATTTTAATGAATTATTTCGTGATTCATTTTGATAATTTTGTAAACCATTTTAGGTATGTTTTTTGGTGTTTATAGGTGTAGAGGGTGGGAAGTAATTTATTTTTTAATTTATGAATTAATAATTGGTTGGTAATTATATTTAATTAATTCATTTGTAAATAAAGTTGGTAATTTTGGTAATTGTGTAATTAATTTTAGGTTTGTGTTGTGGGTTTTTTAAGTGTAAAGGGTGGGAAGGGTGGAAAGTTATTTATTTTTAATTGATGAATTAATAATTGGTTGGTAATTCATTTTAAATAATTAATTGGTAATGAATTATGGTAATTGTGCAATTAATATTAGGTGTGTGTTGTGGTGTTTATAGGAGTAAAGGATGGGAAGTAGTTGTGTTTGATTAATTAATATACAGTTGTTAATGAATGTTAATTATTTAATATTTAGTTTGGGTAATTGTTTATTTATTTGAGTGTTGATTTTACTTTGTGTTTTATTATTTTATAGTGTAATTTAGGTGTGTGTTGTGAATATTATATTGTTATAGTTTTTTTGTTTTTTATTAATATTTTTTTAATTTGTTAATAAGTATGTTAACTATGTAAATACATTTAATAATAAATGTTGAAGTGTTTTGTTATTGGTGTGGTGTTATAAGGTAGGAAATAAAATAAATACATTTATGTTTTAATTTATTTATTTGTTTGTAAATATTTTCTAGTTTAAAATAATTATTTTATTGTAAATGTATTTATTACTTTATTTTATATATTATTTGTAGGTCTGTGTTATATGTAATTAATATTATAATATGAATTCTTTTTATATGTTTAATATATATATATATATTTTAATATTGTTTATTATTTTTTTTCTTTTTTTATATATATATATATTTTTAAGTGTTTGAGTTTGAATAGTATTTTTCTTTCCTCCGGTATCCAACATTTTCCCTACTGTTGCACTCTCTGGAGTGGGAATAGTAATTTTTACCCCTCCACTATCCAGCACTTTCCTTAATTTTGCACTGTTTTGAGTGGGAATAGTAATTTTTTCTAACACTTTCCCTACTGTTGCTCTCTCTTGAGTGTGATAGTAATTTTTACCTCCACGCTATCCAACACTTTCCCTACTGTTGCACTGTATGGAGTGGGAATAGTAATTTTTACCCCTCCGCTATCCAACACTTTCCCTACTGTTGCAGTTCCTGGAGTTGTAATAGTAAATGTAATTATTTTGCTACCCAACACTTTTCCTACTGTGCACTGATTGTATTGGGCAACTTAAGATTAAATGTTTTTTCATAGTTTAATGTTTTAATTTATTCTTGAATTTTTTCTACATTTTAAATTATTTATATATATATATTATTTTTATATAATTTCAAAGTTTTAAAATTAAATAAAGATAATAGTTTATGAGTTATTTTAAAGTCAATATATATATGTATAAATTAATGTGTTTGTGTGTTTATTTTTTTATATTAAGTTTATTTGTAATATTTTGTAAATATGTATATTACATTTAATTTATTTTGTTAAAATTAATATTAATATTTATATATATATATATATATACATATATATATATATATATATATATATATATATATATATATATTTAAATCAATATTTTTTACATCTATATTTTTTACATCAATATTTTTGATTCGATATTTTTGTACTCACTTGTGTAAGTATAGGAGTCGATATTTTTGTGTTCTATTTTTTTCCCCGATATTTTTAATATCGATGTTTTTTGCCATCGATATTCTATCAGTGAACCCACTAAAACAATATCCAATAGATGTATGGATCTTGATTGCGCATATGCACTACTTATCATTTCTTATTTTCTATCTCTCTTCTTTTTCCTTCATTTTATGTTTAGGTTTATGGTTACACAGCTGTTGCATAAGTCACTTTTGGCTTTACCATGTAGCATCAGTAGTTCAATTGGTTGTCAACAGAACTTTCCATTAAATGTGGGCAATGGGGAATGTTTTGTGAGGGTCGGCCACAGGGTAGCAAGTAGAGGGGAGTGATGTTTTGAAGTTTTATAGATCACAAATTTTCCAGAAATTTTTGTGAATAACATGACCACTTTACCTAGCTCACAACATGTTTCGCTTGTTGGTTTTTATGTTAGAATGCAAACTTTTATATTCCTTATCTAGTTGCATTCTCTGAAATATGTTGCAAGTATTCATACAGTTTCATTGTCTCAAAGAAAATGGTTGACAGTTACCTCATGCAAATATGGTGCACCGATTTCAAGCTCCAACTTGCACTTGCAAAAAGATATTGCCCGTATGAGTAGAAACACTGTGCCCTCCTGTTAAAGCAGGAAAAGAAGCAAAGTCTTTAGCTAGGTTAGGCCACTATCTGCCATTTACATGAGACTTTGTTAGCATAATCAAATGTTCATAGACCCCTAGTTACAGTTGTAAAAGTGGGAAGAGAGGGACGTGGGTTGTAAGTCAAAGATAGTGGCAGCCTGGCTGGTGAGAGCGGGTGACATGGGCTCTGACCCTTGCAGTTAGCGGTGGCTGTTGGGGCTGCTAGTGGGGGTAATTGCAGCAAGCCTCCTGGCTGTGCTTCTCCTTGACTCCCCCCTCTTATAGCTTTGGTGGAAGCCTGGCGCCTGTCCTGGGACTGGGATGGGGACAACCAAGGAGGACTTGATGGACCCCTGATGATGCTGAGTATCATCGATTCCTGGAGGACCCGACATGGCCTAGTCATTTGCTTATGAGACCCAGTCTTGGACGCCAGCTCCACCTGATACGACAAGAGGTTGGGCCTGTGCACTGCCCTTGGCGGAGTTGCGGGCTGAGTAAGCAGAGCACCTGACCGGGGGGGCTACTGAACAGGGGTTTGCATTCCCATAGACATTAGCCCTGCAGGCATCAACCAGTCTAGGTGAGGAGCACAGAGGTAGGGCTGCAGCCTTGTGTGCACTATTGGTTTGGCCATGCTGCTTGAAGCACACATCAGTGCTCGGTGGGTGCTCTTTAGCGGCGGGTGCACCCTGTACCTGCTGGTCTTCTCCATCACTTGGCCAGCTCCCTGGTGATTTCCACTCCCTGAGGCAGCAATCACATTGTTATGACAGTAGTCAGTAAATTGGATCTTTGTGGGGCTTATCATCTCATCTGTGTTCATGAGGGAGATGAGTGGAAAACTGCCTTTGGCACAAAGTTTGATTTGTTCAAATACTGTGTCATGCCTTTTGGTCTGTGCAATGCCCCCCAGCATTCCAATTTTTTAGCAATGAAGTACTCAGGGAATTTCTTGACGTAAGTGTTATTGCCTACTTTGACGGTATATTGATATTTTCCAAATCCCAAACAGAACATGAGCATTATGTCAGACAAGTGTTACATACACTACGAAAAAAATAACTTGTTTGTGAAATGTAACAAATGTATGTTACAAGTTCCAGGGTTCATTTTTTTGGGAGTCGTCATTTCCCTCAAGGCATCAAAATGGATCTCAAGAAGACTAATGCCATAACTTCTTGGCCTAGCCCCACACATGTAAGAAATGTACAGGCCCTATAGGGGCTTGCCAATTTTTACCGTCATTTTAACATGCACTTCTCAGATATAAGAACTCCTATCACTAAACTTTTCAAAAAAGGTGTACCTTTTCAATGTGCCACTGAAGACCAGCAAGCCTTTGATCTGTTGATCCCTAAAAGTACGCCTGCTTTGGTTCTGATTCACACTGATCCTGCATCGCCATTTTATGTAGAGGCAGATGCTTCTCAGTATGCCATAGATGGGGTTTTGTCTCAAAGAGACGTTGGCTCAGGACTCATGCATCCCATAGCCATATTCTCAAAAAACTGCTCCCTGCAGAACAAAACAATACTGTAGCTGAAAGGGAGTCTTGGCCAATAAACTAGCATTGTAAGAATTGAAAATGATTTCATGATCAGCTCGACATCCCAACATTGAGCAAGACCACTGACTCATTGTCAGTGAAATTGTTCTCCCTCCTTCGCAGCTCCACCATTAAGTGAGGCCTTCCACTGAGCCCCTGCACTCTCGAGTGTTGGTGTTCGAGGCCCTCCTCCACCCGCAGGTTCCACCTGCGCCTCATCCCTGGTGGTCCAGTGGACCTCTGTCTCCATTCTCTTGCTCCGCTTTTTCTCTCCTTTTTTACTCCTTTTTTCCCTCACTGCCATCTCCCCCTTCAGTCTCCTTCTGGGTCTTAACCTCAATTTTCTGTCGTAGTCCCCTCATTTCAAGCTCCCCCCTTCACTCTCCTGTGTCTTTCCTCCGTTTTTCACTCATTCTTTACCCTCATCTCAATCTCCCCCTGGCACTCTCCTGTGTCCTCTGTGTCTTTCCTCCACTCTTTCTTGCACTTTTGCTGCCTTATTTGTACTTTTCTCTCTCTTTTTGCCTTTTACCTTTTGCCTTTTTTAGCCCGTTTTTCCCCACCGCTGCTGCCCCCGTGGCCCTCCCCCCCAGCACGACCAGTGCGACCTGCCCAATTCAGCTTCCCTCCCAGCTGTCCAGCCCTCCTCGAT
This sequence comes from Lissotriton helveticus, assembly GCF_964261635.1. Lineage (NCBI taxonomy): Eukaryota > Metazoa > Chordata > Amphibia > Caudata > Salamandridae > Lissotriton > Lissotriton helveticus. The sequence goes on along the minus strand of NC_136061.1, from coordinate 452,145,907 downwards.
CCCTACTTAATGGCGGCCATTGCTGGAACAGACAAGCCAGACCACTGACTCATTGTCAGTGGATTTGCTCTCCATCCCTCGCAGCTCCACCATTAAGTGAGGCCTTCCCCCGAGGCCCTCCTCCACCCGCAGGTTTCACCTGTGCCTCATCCCTGGTGGTCACGTGGAGCTCTGTCTCCAATCTCCTGCTCCGCTTTTTCTCTCCTTTTTTACTTGCTTTTTCCCTCACTTCTATCTCCCCCCTTCACTCTCCTTCTGGGTCTTAACCTCCATTTTCTGTCGTTTTCCCCTCATTTCAAGCTCCCCTTTCACTCTCCTGTGTCTTTCCTCTGTTTTTCACTCGTTTTTTACCCGCATCTCAATCTCCCCCTTTCACTCTCTTGTGTCCTCTGTATCTTTTCTCCACTCTTTCTTGCACTTTTGCTGCCTTATTTGCAATTTTCTCTCTCTTTTTTACCTTTTTCCTTTTGCCTGTTTTAACCCGTTTTTCCCCGCTGCTGCTCCCCCCGTGGCCCCTCCCCCCCAGCACCACCAGTGCGACCGGCCCAATCCAGCTCCCCTCCCCGCTCCCGCCTCCCAGCTGTCCAGCCCTCCCCGACCTCTAATTAATGGCGGCCACTGTGGGGACAAGCGAGCAAGACCACTGACTCATTGTCAGTGAAATTGCTCACCCTCCCTCGCAGCATTACCATTAAGTGAGGCTTTCCCCTGAGCCCCTGCACTCTCGAGTGTTGGTGTTTGAGGACCTCCTCCACCCGCAGGTTTCACCTGCACCTCATCCCTGGTGGTCCAGTGAATCTCTGTCTCCATTCTTCCTTGCACTTTTCCTACCTTATTTGCAATTTTCTCTCTCTTTTTGCCTTTTTCCTTTTTCCTTTCTAAGCCTGTTTTTTTCCCCGCCGCTGCTGTCCCTGCGGCCCCTCCCCCAGCACGACCAGTGTGACCGGCCCAATCCAGCTCCCCTCTCCGCTCTCGCCTCCCAGCTGTCCAGCCCTCCCCGACCCCTACTAAATGGCGGCCACTGCGGGGCCAGGCGGGGAAGACCACTGACTCAGTGTCAGCGAAATTGCTCTCCCTCCCCCCTTAGCAGCTCCACAATTAAGTGAGGCCTTTCCCTGAGCACCTGTACTCTCAAGTGTTGGTGTTCGAGGCCCTCCTCCACCTGCAGGTTTCAACTGCGCCTCATCCCTGGTGGTCCAGTGGACCTCTGTCTCCATTCTCTTGCGCCACTTTTTAGCTCCTTTTTTACTCGTTTTTTCCCTCACTTTTATCTCCCTCTTCACTCTCCTTCTCGGTCTTAACCTCCATTTTCTGTAGTTTTCCCCTTATTTCAAGCTCCCCCTTCACTCTCCTGTGTCTTTCATCCGTTTTTCACTCGTTTTTTACCCTCATCTCAATCTCCCCCTTTCACTCTCAAGTGTCCCCTGTGTCTTTCCTCCACTCTTTCTTGCACTTTTGCTGCCTCATTTGCACTTTTCTTTCTCTTTTTACCTTTTTCCTTTTTCCTTTTTTAGCCCGTTTCTCCCCGCCGCTGTTGCCCCCGTGGCCCCACCCCCCCAGCACGACCAGTGCGACCGGCCAAATCCAGCTTCCCCCCCGCTCCCGCCTCCCAGCTGTCCAGCCCTCCCCCACACTTACTTAATGGTGGCCACTGTGGGGACAGGCGAGGAAGACCACTGACTCATTGTCAGTGAAATTGTTCTCCCTCCCTCGCAGCTCCACCATTAAGTGAAGCCTTCCCCTGAGACCCTGCACTCTCCAGTGTTTGTGTTCGAGGACCTCCTCCACCCGCAGGTTTCACCTGCATCTCATCCCTGGTGGTCCAGTGAACCTCTGCCTCCATTCTTTTGCTCCGCTTTTTCTCTCCTTTTTTACTCACTTTTTCCCTCACTTCTATCTTCCCCCTTCACTCTCTTTCTGGGTCTTAACCTCCATTTTCTGTTGTTTTCCCCTCATTTTCACCTGTGCCTAATCCCTGGTGGTCCAGTGGACCTCTGTCTCCATTCTCTTGTGCCACTTTTTAGCTCCTTTTTTACTCGTTTTTTCCTCACTTTTATTTCCCCTTCACTCTCCTTCTGGGTCTTAACCTCCTTTTTCTGTCGTTTTCTTCTCATTTCAAGCTCCTCCTTCACTCTCTTGTGTCTTTCCTCCGTTTTCCACTCGTTTTTACCCTCATCTCAATCTCCCCCTTTCACTCTCATGTGTCCCCTGTGTCTTTCCTCCACTCTTTCTTGGACTTTTGATCCCTGATTTGCACTTTTCTCTCTCTTTTTTCCTTTCTCCTTTTTCCTTTTTTTAGCCCGTTTCTTCCCGCCACTGCTGCCTCCGCGGCCCCTCACCCCCAGCACGACCAGTGCGACCGGCCCAATCCAGCTGCCCTCCCCGCTACCTCCTCCCAGCTGTCCAGCCCTCCCCGACCTCTACTTAATGGAGGCCACTGTGGGGACAGGCGAGCAAGACCACTGACTCAGTGAAATTGCTCTCCCTCCCTCGCAGCTCCACCATTAAGTGAAGCCTTCCCCTGAGCCCCTGCACTCTCGAGTGTTGGTGTTCGAAGACCTCATCCCTGGTGGTCCAGTGAACCTCTGTCTCCCATATCTTGCTCCTCTTTTTCTCTCCTTTTTTAATCGCTTTTTCCCTCACTTCTATCTCCCCCTTCACTCTCCTTCTGGGTCTTAACCTCCATTTTCTGTTGTTTTCCCCTAATTTAAAACTCTCTCCTTCACTATCCTGTGTCTTTCCTCCATTTTTCGCTCGTTTTTTACACTTATCTGAATCGCCCCCTTTCACTCTCCTGTGTCCTCTGTGTCTTTCCTCCACTCTTTCTTGCACTTTTGCTGCCTTATTTGCACTTTTCTCTCTCTTTTTACCTTTTTCCTTTTTTCCTTTGTTAGCTCATTTTTCCCTGCCGCTGATGCCCCCGCTGCCTCTCCCCCCCAGCACCACCAGTGCGACTGGCCCAATCCAGCTCCCCTCCTCGCTCCGGCCTCCCAGCTGTGCATCCCTACCCACCCCCTACTTAATGGCGGCCACAGCCGGGACAGGCGAGCAAGATCACTGACTCAGTGAAACTGCTCTACCTCCCTCGCAGCTGCACTATTAAGTGAAGCCTTCCCCCAAGCCCCTGCTCCTCCACCTGCAGGTTTCACCTGCGCCTCATCCCTTGTGGTCCAGTGGACCTCTGTCCCAATTCTCTTGTGCAGCTTTTTCTCTCCTTTTTTACTTGTTTTTTCCCGCACTTCTATCTCCCCTTCACTCGCCCACTTTCCTTCTTGTTCTTAACCTCCATTTCTGTCGTTTTCCCCTGATTTCAAGCTCCCCCTTCACTCTGCTCTGTCTCTCCTCCGTTTTTCACTCGTTATTTACCCTCATCTTAACCCTCATCTCAATCTCCCCTTTCACTCTCCTAGGTCCACTGTGTCTTTCATCCACTCTTTCTAGCACTTTTGATGCCTCTCCTCTTGCCTTTTTCATTTTGCCTTTATAAGCCTGTTTTTCCCCGCACTGCTGCCACCGCGGCCCCTCTCCCCCAGCACGACCAGTGCGACCGGCCCAATCCAGCTCCCCTCCCTGCTCCCGCCACTTAGATGTCCAGCCCTCCCTGACCCCTACTTAATGGCAACCACTGCAGGGACAGGCGAGCAAGACAACTGACTACTTGTCAGTGAAATTGCTCTCCCTCCCTTGCAGCTCCATTATTAAGTGAGGCCTTCCCCCAAGCCCCTACACTCTCGAGTGTTGGTGTTCGAGGCCCTCCTCCCACCGCAGGTTTCACCTGTGCCTCATCCCTGGTGGTCCAGTGGACCTCTGTCTCCATTTTCTTGGTCCGCTTTTTCTCTCCTTTTTTACTCGCTTTTTCCCTCACTTCTATCTCCCCCCTTCACTCTCCTTCTGGGTCGTAACATCCATTTCCTGTCATTTTCCACTCATTTCAAGCTCCCCCTTTCACTCTCCTGGATCCTCTGTGTCTTTCCTCCACTATTTCTTGCACGTTTGCTGCCTTATTTGCACTTTTCTCTCTCTTTTTGCATTTTGCCTTTTTAAGCCTGTTTTTCCACGCGCTGCTGCCACCATGGCACTTCCACCCCAGCACGACCATTGCGCCCGGCCCAATCTAGCTCCCCTCCCCAATCCTGCCTCCCAGCTGTCCATCCCTCCCCGACCCCTACTTAATGGCAACCACTGCAGGGACAGGCGAGCAAGACCACTGACTCCTTGTCAGTGTAATTGCTCTCCCTCCCCCGCAGCCCCACCATTAAGTCATACAAAAGGGGGTGGTGATGGACGGAGCATCTGAACCAATCAAACACTCACACCCAGTCAACAGATCTGGGTTTAATCCATTGCCGTTCTTTAGCCCACTCTGCCACCCCAGTTCAGACATGGCCATATGCAAATCAGTCTGACCCTGTGCCTCTTGGGAACAGTCCAGCCCGAACTGCCATGCCATGCCTTCCCTGGACCGGAAACAGGCTTCCTAGGACCAGTTTCTGGCATTACAGGCGTCTTCAGCCAGGTTTGCTTGAATCCAGTGGAAAAGTGAGCAAGGGACTCACGTCTGAGCATACCCTGCCAACTTATGGCAAACAAAGCGGTACAAAAGGGGGTGGTGATGGACGGAGCATCCAAACCAATCAAACACTCACACCCAGTCAACAGATTTGGGTGTAATCCATCGCCGTTCTTTAGCCCACTCTGCCTCCCCAGTTCAGACATAGCCATATGCAAATCAGTCTGACCCTGTGCCTCATGGGAACAGTCCAGCCCGAACTGCCAAGCCATGCCTTCCCTGGACCGGAAACTAGCTTCCTAGGACAGGTTTCTGGCATTACAGCCGTCTTCAGCCAGGCTTGCTTGAATCCAGTGGCAAAGTGAGCAAGGGACTCACGTCTGAGCATACCCTGCCAACTTATGGCGAACAAAGCGGTACAAAAGGGCGTGGTGATGGACGGAGCATCTGAACCAATCAAACACTCACACCCAGTCAACAGATCTGGGTTTAATCCATCACCGTTCTTTAGCCCATTCTGCCACCCCAGTTCAGACATGGCCATATGCAAATCAGTCTGACCCTGTGCTTCATGGGAACAGTCCAGCCCGAACTGCCAAGCCATGCCTTCCCTGGACCAGAAACAAGCTTCGTAGGACCGGTTTCTGGCATTACAGACGTCTTCAGCCAGGCTTGCTTGAATCCAGTGGCAAAGTGAGCAAGGGACTCAAGTCTGAGCATACCCTGCCAACTTATGGCGAACAAAGCGGTACAAAAGGGGGGGTGATGGACGGAGCATCTGAACAAATCAAACGCTCACACCCAGTTAACAGATTTGGGTTTAATCCATCACCGTTCTTTAACCCACTCTGCCTCCCCAGTTCAGACATGGCCATATGCAAATCAGTCTGACTCTGTGCCTCATGGGAACAGTCCAGCCCGAACTGCCAAGCCATGCCTTCCCTGGACCGTAAACAAGCTTCCTAAGACAGGTTTGTGGCATTACAGCCGTCTTCAGCCAGGCTTGCTTGAATCCAGTGGCAAAGTGAGCAAGGGACTCACGTCTGAGCATACCCTGCCAACTTATGGCAAACAAAGCGGTACAAAAGGGGCTGGTGATGGACGGAGCATCTGAACCAATCGAACACTCACACCGAGTCAACAGATTTGGGTTTAATCCATCACCGTTCTTTAGCCCACTCTGCCTCCCCAGTTCAGACATGGCCATATGCAAATCAGTCTGACTCTGTGCCTCATGGGAACAGTCCAGCCCGAACTGCCAAGATATGCTTTCCCTGGACTGGAAACAAGCTTCCTAGGACCGGTTTCTGGCATTACATCCGTCTTCAGCCAGGCTTGTTTGAATCCAGTGGCAAAGTGAGCAAGGTACTCACATCTGAGCATACCCTGGCAACTTATGGCGAACAAAGCGGTACAAAAGGGAGTAGTGATAGAAGGAGTATCTGAACCAATCAAACATCACACCCAGTCAACATATCTGGGTTTAATCCATCACCGTTCTTTTGCCCACTTTGCCACCCCAGTTCAGACATGGCCATATCCAAATCAGTCTGACCCTGTGCCTCATGGGAACAGTCCAGCCCGAACTACCAAGCCATGCCTTCCCTGGACCGGAAACAAGCTTCCTAGGACCGGTTTGTGGCATTACAGCTGTCTTCAGCCAGGCTTGCTTGAATCCAGTGGCAAAGTGAGCAAGGGACTCACGTCTGAGCATACCCTGCCAACTTATGGCAAACAAAGCGGTACAAAAGGGGGGGTGACGGACGGAGCATCTGAACCAATCAAACACTCACACCCAGTCAACAGACCTGGGTTTAATCCATCACCGTTCTTTAGCCCACTCTGCCACCCCACTTCAGACATGGCCATATGCAAATCAGTCTGACCCTGTGCCTCATGTGTTCTGCATTCTGTCCATCAACTATTGTTTTTGCATTTGTCACCCTGAGTGGGATGGGTATGCTCAGACGTGAGTCCCATGCTCTCCACAGCACTGGAGTCAAGCTATCCTGGCTGAAGACGGCTGATAGCCAGAAACCAGTCCTAGGATGCTTGATTCCAGTCCAGGAAAGACATGGCTTGGCAGTTCGGGCTAGACTGTTCCCATGAGGCAAAGGGTCAAGGCTGATTTGCATATGGCCATGTCTGAACTGGGGTGGTGTGAAGTGCAAAAAAACAATGGATTTAGGCCCAGATCTCTGTACTGTGGTGAATGTATGACATTGTTCTGCATTCTGTCCATCAACTGTTGTTTTTGCATTTGCCACCCCGAGTGAGATAGGTATGCTCAGACGTGAGTCCCATGCTCTCCACACCACTGGAGTCAAGCTATCCTTGCTGAAGACGGCTGATAGCCAGAAACCGGTCCTAGGATACTTGATTCCGGTCCAGGAAAGACATGGCTTGGCAGTTCGGCTTGACTGTTCCTATGAGGCACAGGGTCAAGGCTGATTTGCATATGGCCAGGTCTGAAGTGGGGGGGTGTGGAGTGCAAAACAACGATGGATTTAGGCCCAGATCTCTGTACTGGGGTGAATGTATGACATTGTTCTGCATTCTGTCCATCAACTGTTGTTTTTGCATTTACCACCATTAAGTGAGGCGTCCCCCGAGCCCCTGCACTTTCGAATGTTGGTGTTCGAGGCCCTCCTCCACCTGCAGGTTTCACCTGCGCCTCATCCCTGGTGGTCCAGTGGACCTCTGTCTCCATTCTTTTGCTCCGCTTTTTCTCTCCTTTTTTACTCGCTTTTTCCGTCACTTCTTTCTCCCCCCTTTCACTCTCCTTCTGGGTCTTAACCTCCATTTTCTGTTGGTTTCCCCTCATTTCAAGCTCCCCCCTTCACTCTCCTGTGTCTCTCCTCCATTTTACACTCTTTTTTTACCCTCATCTCAATCTCCCCCATTCACTCTCATGTGTCCCCTGTGTCTTTCCTCCACTCTTTCTTGCACTTTTCTTTTTTTTTAAAACAGATTTTATTTGTCATAGGTAACATATATTGCATAGCTCCGGAGTCCGGAGTCTGCTGCACACATCAATAAATCAGCAATAACAACGTAGACTTTTTAGAGAGAAACTAACAACACCCTCCCCCTCCCCTCATTTGCGCTGATGCTGCCACTACAGTATAAAATCTTAAAATAGCATACCAAGTCCATTGAGACACTCTATTCTTTCCACCAATGAACCACCTGTCAAATCGTTGGGAGGGCATCCCTCTCTGGCGGCGGGTCCAAGTCCTGCCCACGGTAGTCCGCCCACCTCTTCCAGATCTTAAAGTGCTTACGGGGGCACCCCCTAGCCATAAATATACGTTGCTCAAGTCCCATACAAAAATCCATGCCATTTTTCCAAGCAGTCAATGGCGGAGCTTGAGGTGCCTTCCACACCTTGGCAATGTCCCTCATTTCCAGTGTAAGGCCCAACAATAACAGGTGGCGCTTGTACCTATTGCCCCCTATCCCGCCCATCACATGCAACAAAGCCAATTTCGGCGTGCGCGGGAGCTCCCATGCCAACACCTCGGACAAACAGGCAAACACCCCGCTCCAGAATCTATGCAATGCCGAACACCCCCAGACAGAATGCAAAAGTGTACTCTCCTCTGTTCCGCAGCGGAGACAATCAGGGGAGCTAATCATGCCCGCCCTCCATAGGCGCTCTCGGTTAAAATATGTGCGATGTAGATATGTAAACTATACTAGGCACAGGCGTGTGGAAATAGCCGCCCCCCTCGGACTTGCCAAGGCCTCTGCCCAGTCCTCTTCCTCCAGGTCCCCTACATCCCCCCACCCCCACGCTGTCCTAAGTCTGCGTAGGTCAGTGGAGCAATGGTGAACTAACGTTTGGTAGATACGTGAAATTTTCTTATCTAGTAATTCGCCCATAAGCACTTTGGCCTCTAGCGGACTAAAATCGGGGAGGGGCCCTAAGTCGGTCAGGTATGTTCAAACTGGCACTCCCTGGTATAGAGGAAGATGTGCTGAGCCTCCTAAACCTATCTTTACAGGTAGGACAAGTGCCTTTTTCCTTCAAAGAAGCCCGGCTGATCCCCCTGCTGAAAAAAACGGGGGCGGACGTGAAATGTCTGAAAAATTTCAGACCAATCTCCCAGCTACCATTCCTGGCGAAAGTGCTGGAGCAACACGTTCTCACTACTCTGTCGGAGCACCTGGAAAGTAATGTCCTGTTAGAGCCGAATCAGGCAGGCTTTCGTGCGAATCATAGCACGGAGCTTGTCATGCCGTCGATTGTAGATGAACTGAGGAACAGAGCAGACAAGAAAACTCCGGGTGCCCTGGTGCTGTTGGACCTCTCCCCGGCATTTGACACCGTGTGTCATAAACAACTATTGTCGCGGATGAGGGAGTTCGGCATTCAGGGCACAGCAGAGTGCAACTTGGTGACCTGCTTTCCACCGCAACATCGATCACCTGCGGAGTACCGCAAGGGTCTGCTCTGTCACCCCTTCTGTTCAATATCTACCTACAGCCTCTGATTCTAATGCTCAACCAAATGGACTGCCAGGTGTATAACTATGCGGATGACACCCAAATCATCATCCAACTGGATGATGACCAGGATGCCTTCGCAAGACTGCAAAACATTCTGAGAAGCACAGTGTTATATTCTGTAACCTGTTAAGTTGTACACTGTTACTTTAAGGGGATGGTCTTTCTCAGCTGTCCTGCTCAGCTGACTCTATGCTTGTGATGTCATCTGCTTCATGCTCATGATGGAATGTTTTGATTCAAGACTGGTGAAACTGTTCACTCTGGAAATACAGGCAGATGAGAAGCTGTGTAGATTTTTGCTTAATAAACTTCTTCAACCCATCCTCCTGACTCCTGGATTACTACATATTTTTGGCGACGCGGCTCTACACAGCTGAACCCACGCAACCACCTTCAATTGTTTTCAATTCTTCAAGAATTTTGGTTTCATCTTTTTCAAACCATCTGCCAACTACCATCTTCAACTCTTCAAAAAAAAAAAACCTTATTCAACTCAACTCTAATCCATCTCAACTTTCGATTCTCAAGATGAATACCCACTAATCTCCAGATAAGTGACTCTTTGTTAGAACCTGGGGTAGCCTGGCCTAGGGCAAGACATACATTTCAGAGGCACAGTGTTAAGGTTGCAGACCACCCAAAAGTAAAACCACGCAATAGCACACAAAAATAACGCTACACCAAGTTGTTAAGAAAATATGAGCTGTTTTATAAAAATAGGATTCTCTTTGATTTAACTCTTAGTATTCACACAGGAAAAATTTACACTTAGTTCAGGAGAAATTATAACACTGTTTGTCTGTAGAAAGAGAATTACAACTCAATACATGTAACTTGTAAATATGCTTAGTCTTTCACCATTACTAAATTGACCTCTTATGCAGATTCCCTTTTGGAGAGAAAGCACAATACCTATTAATCAGGAATTTAATATAATCTCTGCCAAGGTGCTAACTAGTCATCAACTTTACATCACTAGAGGTCCTAGCATTTAATTAAGCATAGTTTCTAAGTAGGTTCTATACTCTACAACTGGTCTCAGTAATTACAATAACACTTCTTATCTGCTATGCAAGTTCAATGAATTCCTGTAGTTCATTACGTTTATCAGGCACTATAACCATAACAGGCAGGTATCCTTTTAAATATGTATGGTATTTGTCTTCTGCTTCTCAGAGCTTCTATTTCACTCAGGGGGGGGGGGGGCAACTGTCATGCACTGTTAAGCCCTTGATTCTAGGAGGCCTGATACCTCCCTCGCCCCTGAAGTCAGTGCTGCCCTGTGGGGGAAGAAGACAGACGAACAGGAGGCCTAGGCAGCTCTCCCTCGCCACCCCTCACTCTTCCCAGCTTACTTGGTTGAACAGGCAGCAGGCAAGTCCTCCGCTCTCCCTCCAGACCCTGAGGACGCTCCTTCCTCGGTGATCGGCTTCCCCGCCCCCTTTCTCAACAGAGCAGCAGCCCACCCAGGTGCAACCCGGGTCGCTGCTGTGAGGATCCGGTCACTCGAGCGGCGGCTCCACACCGGAATGGATCTGTCCCTCGACGCGCAATGGAGACGCTTCTCCTCAGCAAGGCAGTCGTCGTTTTCCTCCACACGCGAAGCTTCTGCGCATGCGCGAGGGTGTAGTGTCCCCGCACTGGGCCTGCTCGGTCCTAAGCCCCTCCTGGGAGACTGAATACCACCAATTGAGCATGCGCGAAGGCGCCTTTGATTAGCATCTCGCCCGGGCTTTCCTGTCAGACCCTGACTTTCTTGCCAGACCCTGACTTTCCCCGGATAATCGGAACGCTCCTCAGCAACGCGGCAGAAGCGCGGAAGGCGCCCCTGGGGTCCCGCTCACAAGGGAAAGCCCTACCAGGCTTCCCAGGCTCAGTGGATCCCGGGGGGGGCGCTATCCCAGCGAAGCTGGCACCCTTCACCAGGGCTTCTCCGGACACAATCCTTCCCCAGCACCCAGGAAGGTAGGAACAGCGCTGGTTTGATTCTTCACCCAGTTCCCACTTCGCAAAGTCCTTTTTCCTATTAAAGTCTGGATGGTGGTTGGGGTATAAGGATGAGGGTTATTCCTCCTGGGTCTCGTTCACTGGGCAGAGGACTGCGCTTCGCAGCGTCACAGTCTCCTTCTCCTGTTCCCACCCCACTAACATCAAGCTAGGGATTAGTCAGGCGCCCAGGGTCTCCCTTAAACGTCCACAGCGGGGACAGGACAAGGATCCTAAAGGAGGAGTAGAGGAGTGGATTATTTAGGTTGCTTCCCCAGATCAGGAGATCACCCCTCACACTAGTCTCTCCCCACCTTCCAAGATAGCCTCTCCTCCAGCTGACTCTCACAGGTAGACCAAATGGCTGCGCCGCATTCCGCCTTTTATAGGCTGCCCTTCAATGGTCCAGCATGGACCAGAAGGTTCTGGAATGCCCTATGTTAGGCTATGGCCAAGTTCTGGGTGCGACAGTTGGGGCAGTTGGAAGCCACCATTTTGTGTGGTTCCAACTTTCCTGTCAGAACAGGCCTCTGGGCCTGAGGTAAAAGATTATGGGGGGGAGAAAGAACACCTATCCCCTTGACCAACACCTAAAAAAATAGTAGACAGAAAAATATTAAGGGTATGAGGGGCAAAAAGGGGACAAAATAAATAATAATGAGGAGGGATTGCGCAAAAAAATCCAGACAGGTCTAACACGCGTCCCCCCCAGCTGAAAGTGGGGAGAACTACCCAACCCCTTGGGAGTCCTCTTCACTAAGGCGGAAATACCTAGAGAGACCGTCTGCATTGGCGTGGTCCACTCCAGGCCGGTGTTCCACCCGGAAGTCCATTCCCTGTAGGGAGATGGACCACCTCAACAGCTTGGGATTTTCCCCCTTCATTTGCATCAGCCAACGAAGGGGGCGGTGGTCAGTCTGAACCAGGAAGTGCGAGCCAAAGAGGTATGGCCGCAGCTTCTTCAGAGCCCACACCACCGCAAAAGCTTCCCTCTCAATTGCACTCCACTTCTGTTCCCGGGGAAGCAGTCTCCTGGATAAGAAGACTACAGGCTGATCCAGGCCCTCTTCATTTAGTTGCGATAACACTGCCCCAATGCCATGTTCGGATGCATCTGTTTGAACAATGAACTCCTTGGAGAAATCGGGAGCCTTCAGGACCGGTGCTTCGCACATTGCCTGCTTCAACTTTTCAAAGGCTTGCTGACAAGCCTTTGTCCAAACTACCCGTCGAGGTTGTTTCCTAGAGGTGAGCTCTGTGAGGGGCGCTACAATAGTGCCATACCCCTTCACAAAGCGACGGTAGTAACCTGTGAGGCGCAGGAAAGCTCAGACCTCAGTCTGTGTCTTGGGGGGTTCCCAGGCCATGATTGCCTCAATCTTCGCCTGCAGGGGCTGCACTGCCCCCCTCCCCACCAAGTGTCCAAGGTACACAACCGACCCCTGCCCAATCTGGCATTTGCTGGCTTTGATGGTCAATCCAGCTTGTTTCAGCCCCTGGAGAACTGCTTGCAAATGTTGCAAGTGGTCCTCCCAACTGCTACTGAAGACAGCAATGTCATCCAGGTAAGCAGCCGAGAAACCCTCCATTCCAGAGAGGACCTGGTTCACCAGTCGCTGAAATGTGGCAGGGGCGTTCTTGAGCCCAAAGGGCATCACACAGAACTGGAAGTGTCCCTCAGGCGTGGAGAAGGCTGACCTTTCCCTTGCTCCATCTGTCAAGGAGATCTGCCAGTACCCTGAAGTGAGGTCAAAGGTACTTAGGTATTGGGCAGCTCCTAGCCGGTCAATTAACTCATCCGCCCTGGGGATTGGATGAGCATCAGTCTTGGTAACTGAGTTCAGTCCTCGGTAATCCACACAGAACCTCAGTTCTGATGTGGTGCCCGGTGGGGCGGCTTTTGGGACTAGCACCACCGGACTGGACCAAGGGCTGCTGGACGGTTCTATCACTCCTAGCTCCAACATCTTGGCAACTTCGCCATGGATGCTAGCCTTCACCTTGTCCGACAGCCTATAGGTCTTGGATTTCACTGGGGGGCTGTCTCCTGTGTCCACATCATGGGTACACAGGTGGGTTCTTCCCGGGACAAGGGAGAACAGCGAAGAGTACTGCCCCAATACCTGGTGGCAATCCTCTCGTTGCTCAGGAGTGAGAGACGGGGAGAGAATCACTCCCTCCACCGACCCATCCTTCTCTTGACATGAAAAGAGGTCTGGGAGAGGCTCGCTTTCTGCTTCCTCAGCACCATCAGTCACCAACATCAGGATGACCTCTGGCCTCTCATGGTGGGGTTTGAGGCGATTGGCATGCAGCACCCGTAGGGGCTGCCGCGGGGTCTTAAGATCCACCAAGTAAGTGGCCTTACCCTTCTTCTCCAACACCTCAAATGGGCCTGTCCAACGATCCTGAAAGGCACTTAGCTCTCCAGGTTCCATCACCCAAACTTTCTGGCCAGGCTCCAACTCCACCGGGTGAGCATTTTGGTCGTACCATTCCTTCATGACTGCCTGACTGGCCTCCAAGTTGTCAGCAGCCTGCTTCGACAACTTGGCCATCTGGCTTCTGAAGGCCAACATGTAGCTCACCACATCCTGGGGAGGTTTTCTGGGAGACTTCTCCCATCCTTCCTTCACCAGGCTGAGAGGCCCACGCACAGGGTGCCCATACAACAATTCAAAAGGGCTGAAGCCCACTCCTTTCTGCGGCACCTCTCTGTAGGAGAACAGCAAGCAAGGTAGGAGGACGTCCCACTTCCTCCGTAAGCTCTCCGGCAGACTTCTTATCATGCCCTTCAGGGTCTTATTAAACCTCTCAACCAGTCCATTGGACTGGGGGTGATAAGGAGTGGTGAACCGGTAGGTCACCCCACACTCCTTCCACATGGTCCGCATGTAAGCGGACAGGAAGTTAGTCCCCCTGTCAGACACAACCTCCTTCGGAAATCCTACACGAGTAAAGATTCCCATCAGGGCCCTAGCTACCACAGGTGCAGTAACAGTCCTCAGAGGGATGGCCTCTGGGTACCGTGTGGCATGATCCACCAGAACCAGGATGAACCTGTGACCAGCTGTTGTTGGTGGATCCAATGGCCCTACAATGTCGATGCCCACCCTTTCAAAGGGGGTGCTAACGACAGGAAGTGGTTCCAGGGGAGCCTTTAGCTTCACCCCTGTCTTCCCACTGGCCTGGCAGGATACACATGTCCTACAGTATGTGTTGGACGCCGCTTTCATCTGAGGCCAGTAAAAGTGGAGAACAAGCCGTGCAAAGGTCTTGTCCTGGCCTAAGTGTCCTGCCAGTGGTATTGCATGAGCCAATTCCAGCAGAAAGGCTCGGTATTGCTGCGGGACCACCAAGGCCCTTGATGAGCCAGGTAGAGGTACCTTAGGTTCACTGTAGAGGAGGCCATCCTCCCAGTAAATATGGTGGTGTCCCGTAGCATCACCTGCTGCCTGGGCTTCAGCCTGACGCCTCAGTCCCTCAAGGGTAGGGCACTCCCTCTGCCCCTTACAGAATTCCTCTCTGGTAGGACCTCCCTCCACATGCCATTCAGCAGGGATGGGTAAATCCTCCAGAGAGTCTACTCCCCCCTCCATGGACTCCTGGCCTACCACCGCAGGTGGCCGATCTGTCCCATGGGGCGTGGAAGCCGAAGCAGGCTGTCCCTGTCTCCGTTTCTGTCCCTTTTTGGCAGCGGGTTGGGCCATTGTTCCAGGCTCCAACCCAGGCGAACTCCCTCTCCGGGCAGTCGCAGACCGTGTGCTTACACAGGCCCAGTCAGGTGTACCCAGCATCGCAGAATGCGTCCGGTATTCCACCTCTCTCCAAGTGTTGTGCTCCATGTCATTCCCCAACAGACAATCAACTGGCACGGCAGGGCTTACGGCAACTCGAAGTGAACCTGCAACCCCTTCCCACTCAAAGGGAACCTCAGCCACTGGATAGTGGCCCATTCTGCCGTCAGCCATCGCGGCGGGGTGGAGTACATTAGGAACAACCTGCCCTGGAGACACCAGTTGACTTCTCACCATAGTCATACTGGCTCCTGTATCTCTCAGGGCCTCCCCTCTTTGGCCATTGATGGTAACCCATTGCCCATACTTTGTAGTATTTGGGGGCACCTGGATCTTTGGTACCATCTCCCGCTCTCCCAGGGACACTAAGGTGACACCCGCCCACTCACCCCCCTTATCTAAGGGCAACTCCTCCCCGAGCGCTACACTAGCTACTCCCGGTGACTTTCCTCCGGTGGGAGGGGGTGGTCTCTTTGGGCATCTGACATCTCCCTTATAATGTCCAACACCACCACATTCAAAACAGTGGAGAACCCTTGGCTGCTGGCTTTGGCCAGGATTAGGGTTTCTGGGCGGGTTTGCCCTAGGGGTGAAACCTGCTCCCTTACCTTGGAAATTATTTTGGGGACCTTTGGAGAACTCCTTCTTTTTATCTCCTCCCTCTTTCTTCTGGGGGGCGCCCTGTCCGGCTTTTGAGAATCCCCTCCAGTCCCTTTGGAGGACACCCGGGTACTTGCCCAAGTGTCCGCCTCCTCCGCAAGCTTCCGGGGATCGGTCAGCTTGCTGTCCACCAGGTGTTGGCGCAACTCGGGAAAACATTTCTCGAGGAGGTGTTCTTTCAAAAATAGATTGTACAGCCCCTCATAGTCTTTTACCTCGCTGCCCTTGACCCAACCCTCCAAAGCTTTCTTGGCGTAGTCTAAAAAGTCTACCCAATTCTGGGTACTCATTTTGTGACTTCCCCTGAATTTCTGTCTGTACCTTTCAGGGGTAAGTCCAAACTTTTTCACCAGTGCCACCTTCATGACAGGGTAGTGGGTTTGCTCATCCTGCTCCAGAGCCAACAAGGTGTCTCTGCCAGCAGGTGGCATGTATTTATACAGCCCACCTCCCCAGTGAGTTTCTAGGATCCCGTGAGCCCTTAAAGAAACCTCGTAGGCGGCCAATCATTTGGCAATGTCATCACCTGGGGTGTAGCTAGCGATGACATCTTTGGGTAAATAGGGTCTGAATTCCCTGGTGTCCACTTTCTTTTCGCTGCCACCATTATCAGGATTGGGAGACCTTCTTAGGACGGCTTGTAGGTCCATCTCCTTGATGGTTCGCTCATGAGCTAACCTCCTTTCCTCCCTTTCCATATCCATCCTAGCTAATTCCAGCTTCATTCTCCTCTCCTCCCTCCTATCTTCTAGCTCGGCTTCAGTTAAACCCCTGTCTGAGACGCTGCTGCTTGCCCTTGAAGGTATCCTGGGACCTGTCAGAAGATTCCCACTCCCCACTTGGTTCAACAAGGCAGCCTCAGTAACAGTGTCCCCGTCACCCTCTTCAGTTTCTGGTTCCTCCCTTAAATGAGCTTCCACCCATGCCCTTATGCTTGTCAGCAACTCTCCTTTCTTGGCACCTTTATTAAAGAATACCCCTTGATGCTGACACCAATCTCTAAGTTGGGCCACAGTATTGGCTTCCAGCTCTTTAAAATTCAACTCCATCTTTGCCATGGAATACAATTACTCACAGGAGAAAACCACGAAGTGACCTGAGGTTAACCTCCACCCACCACCAGAAATAAATTTAGAAAAAACAAAATTTTAATTAGGAGGGCCGCAGGGAGAAAACTCCTGGTGTAGGTTAGTGTATTGCGTTGAATTACTAGTGAGTAGCTGCAACCAAGTCAGTAATCCCACCGCTAGGCACCAAATGTTAGAACCTGGGGTAGCCTGGCCTAGGGCAAGACATACATTTCAGAGGCACAGTGTTAAGGTTGCAGACCACCCAAAAGTAAAACCACGCAATAGCACACAAAAATAACGCTACGCCAAGTTGTTAGGAAAATATGAGCTGTTTTATAAAAATAGGATTCTCTTTGATTTAACTCTTAGTATTCACACAGGAAAAATTTACACTTAGTTCAGGAGAAATTATAACACTGTTTGTCTGTAGAAAGAGAATTACAACTCAATACATGTAACTTGTAAATATGCTTAGTCTTTCACCATTACTAAATTGACCTCTTATGCAGATTCCCTTTTGGAGAGAAAGCACAATACCTATTAATCAGGAATTTAATATAATCTCTGCCAAGGTGCTAACTAGTCATCAACTTTACATCACTAGAGGTCCTAGCATTTAATTAAGCATAGTTTCTAAGTAGGTTCTATACTCTACAACTGGTCTCAGTAATTACAATAACACTTCTTATCTGCTATGCAAGTTCAATGAATTCCTGTAGTTCATTACGTTTATCAGGCACTATAACCATAACAGGCAGGTATCCTTTATGCCTTCTTAGGCCAGTTAAATATGTATGGTATTTGTCTTCTGCTTCTCAGAGCTTCTATTTCACTCGGGGGGGGGGGGGGCAACTGTCATGCACTGTTAAGCCCTTGATTCTAGGAGGCCTGATACCTCCCTCGCCCCTGACGTCAGTGCTGCCCTGTGGGGGAAGAAGACAGACGAACAGGAGGCCTAGGCAGCTCTCCCTCGCCACCCCTCACTCCTCCCAGCTTACTTGGTTGAACAGGCAGCAGGCAAGTCCTCCGCTCTCCCTCCAGACCCTGAGGACGCTCCTTCCTCGGTGATCGGCTTCCCCGCCCC
Source organism: Lissotriton helveticus (assembly GCF_964261635.1). NCBI lineage: Eukaryota > Metazoa > Chordata > Amphibia > Caudata > Salamandridae > Lissotriton > Lissotriton helveticus. The sequence continues at coordinate 452,128,288 of NC_136061.1, read as the reverse complement.
CTTTCTCAACAGAGCAGCAGCCCACCCAGGTGCAACCCGGGTCGCTGCTGTGAGGATCCGGTCACTCGAGCGGCGGCTCCACACCGGAATGGATCTGTCCCTCGACGCGCAATGGAGACGCTTCTCCTCAGCAAGGCAGTCGTCGTTTTCCTCCACACGCGAAGCTTCTGCGCATGCGCGAGGGTGTAGTGTCCCCGCACTGGGCCTGCTCGGTCCTAAGCCCCTCCTGGGAGACTGAATACCACCAATTGAGCATGCGCGAAGGCGCCTTTGATTAGCGTCTCGCCCGGGCTTTCCTGTCAGACCCTGACTTTCTTGCCAGACCCTGACTTTCCCCGGATAATCGGAACGCTCCTCAGCAACGCGGAAGGCGCCCCTGGGGTCCCGCTCACAAGGGAAAGCCCTACCAGGCTTCCCAGGCTCAGTGGATCCCGGGGGGAGCGCTATCCCAGCGAAGCTGGCACCCTTCACCAGGGCTTCTCCGGACACAATCCTTCCCTCAGCACCCAGGAAGGTAGGAACAGCGCTGGTTTGATTCTTCACCCAGTTCCCACTTTGCAAAGTCCTTTTTCCTATTAAAGTCTGGATGGTGGTTGGGGTATAAGGATGAGGGTTATTCCTCCTGGGTCTCGTTCACTGGGCAGAGGACTGCGCTTCGCAGCGTCACAGTCTCCTTCTCCTGTTCCCACCCCACTAACATCAAGCTAGGGATTAGTCAGGTGCCCAGGGTCTCCCTTAAACGTCCACAGCGGGGACAGGACAAGGATCCTAAAGGAGGAGTAGAGGAGTGGATTATTTAGGTTGCTTCCCCAGATCAGGAGATCACCCCTCACACTAGTCTCTCCCCACCTTCCAAGATAGCCTCTCCTCCAGCTGACTCTCACAGGTAGACAAAATGGCTGCCCCGCATTCCGCCTTTTATAGGCTGACCTTCAATGGTCCAGCATGGACCAGAAGGTTCTGGAATGCCCTATGTTAGGCTATGGCCAAGTTCTGGGTGCGACAGTTGGGGCAGTTGGAAGCCACCATTTTGTGTGGTTCCAACTTTCCTGTCAGAACAGGCCTCTGGGCCTGAGGTAAAAGATTATGGGGGGGAGAAAGAACACCTATCCCCTTGACCAACACCTAAAAAAATAGTAGACAGAAAAATATTAAGGGTATGAGGGGCAAAAAGGGGACAAAATCAATAATAATGAGGAGGGACTGCGCAAAAAATCCAGACAGGTCTAACACTCTTTTATTCATTTCAATCTCTTTAAACATTACTGGAGTGAGACTGCTGTAGCGTTTGGCTCTTGTCCCTTTGCTCAAAGCACCCCTTATCAAGGCTCCTCGTGTGCGTGTTCAAGGTGCTAGCGAGAAACTCTCTTCTCAACTTCCAGCATTGGTGTGGACTAGCGCTGAGCCTTAAACATTGCCAGCGTCTATGTTGTCTGGCGCTGAGTGGCTCGAGTAAGCTTCCTCTGGTGTACTGTTTTATTTCATGGACATTGAAAAGGGAAGAGCGCGCGCTGTGAAGCTCTAGCCACATTTCCATTTCATTTGCGTTGGAGCGGCATTTCGTGACTCGAGCAAGTTTCCTTTGGTGTGCTGTTTTTTTTCATAAACATTAATAAGGGAAGAGCGCACGCTGTAAAACTCCAGCCGCATTTAATTTCATTAACGTTGGAGCGGCATTTTCGTGTCCTCGCGCACACGCTGTTAAGCACCGGCAGCCCTTCAGTTTGTTTACGTTTAAAAGGCTCATCTCTGCATGAGCGCACGCACGAGATTGTTTTCTCGACTTCCTTCACGTGAGGAGAGCTACGTAAATCATTTCAAGGGCACACAAGACAATTCTACTCCGTTGCTTAAGAACGATTTTTGTTTTAAACAACACATTTTTTTTTCTTGTTTTGACAATCCTTTGCTGCATAACAATCCCTCATTCCAACATTCTTTTTGTGTGTTCTATTCCCACCATCTCTGTTCAAGAAGACACTGTGACATCATTTTTTTTTCTCTTCAAAAAGAAGATAAATCTTTATCAAAGGAACAATCCAAAGTACATCTCCACAATGGATTATTGTTTTCCTACTCCTCAAGAAATATTTTATTGATTCAAGACTGCATATAGAGAGCTTAAGAATTCAAGGGTGCATTTCCACAATGGATTATTATTTTCTTACTTCACAAGGAGTACTATATTGATTCAATACTGCATTTCAAGAGTTCTATTGTCTACAAAGGTGTCATTTTTCTCGAAAGTATTTTACAATTTTTTTTTAAAGTTACTTTTCCTTTAAGATGTCTACGTTACATTCCATTAATGCTCCTCCTGCTTTTCTTGATACTCCAGGAGAACCTCCTGTGAAATGGGATATCTGGTTTGATGCATTTGAGACATATTTAGGCGCTATAGGTGCTTCGAGGTATCGTCCCGAAAGAAAAAAATGTATTTTATTGCATTCTCTTGGCTTTGAAGGTAGATCTATTTACAAGCACTTATCTGATCCTCCTTTAGATTATGAGGTAATTGATGAGTATCAAACTACTATTGCCAAACTTAAACTAAGATTTGATAAGAAGCCTAACTTAATTGTACTTAGACATAAATTTTTTATGAGGAAACAGTCTGAATGTGAAGATGTTGATTCGTATTTTTCCACTCTTAGGAAGCTAGCTTCTGTCTGTCTTTTTGAGAACTTTACTGAGCAGTTGATTCGCGATCAATTCGTTGGTCATTGTAAAGACAAGCAGACCAGACAGAAGTTACTCACAATGGATAATCCTACTCTTGATGAGACCATCAAAATTGCAAAGAGTATCGAAACTTCTCATGTTTCCCTTAAGGAATTAGAGGACAAACCAGTAGATAGTGTTCATTTTGTTGGAAGTTCTAAAAAGGGGAAAAGTAAATTTGTTAAAGTTGCTAGCAACTTTTCTTCAAAACCTAAAGATAATCCTTCTTCCAGATTTAAGGATACTGTATCTGTACCAAGCAATGTATGTTTACGTTGTGGTAGTGCTATTCACAACAAAGGTTCGAAATGTCCTGCTATAAATTCTACGTGCAATTATTGCAAAAAAATAGGACATTATGCTACTGTCTGTTTAAAGAAAAAGTTTCAAAAGAAAACTATAGCGTGTGTTTTAGAATCAGATGATGAGTCAGACTCTGAAACCATTTCTGTTGTTACTGATTCTGATAACACATCTATACCCCTCACTGGTGATCCTTCTACCTGTGTTGATCCTATTGTGGAAATACTTGTTGGTGATAAAAAACTCAATCTATTAGCAGATTCGGGTGCAAGGATTACCATAATTACTAATGAATTGTTTGGTGAAACATGGGGTGATAGAGCACTTTTTCCTCCCGACAGGAAACCTATTTCCTATCAAAAACGTAAAATTCCCCTTTTAGGATTTTTCGAAGATTATCTAGAGTTTAAGGGTAGGAGAATAAGGGGAAAAGTTTATGTAGCTGTAGACGGACTCAACATTCTAGGTTGGTTTCATCAGGGTCTTTTTGGGATGCAACTTAGACCAGGGATGAAAGAACAAGTCTTACTTGTTTCATGTGAAGAAGAAAACACAAGGTGGATTAATGAATTTCCTTCTGTATTTAGTGATCAACTTGGGAAGATCGTAGGTTTCAAACACAAGATAATTGTCAAGGACGGTGCTACCCCTATCAAGCACAAGCTTAGGAGTGTTCCGTTTAGCATTAGGGAAGATCTCAATAAGGAAATCACTATGCTCTGTGAAAAAGGAATCATAGAACCCACGGAGTCTTCACTATGGTTATCACCTTTGGTCGTTGCACGGAAGAGAGATGGAAAACTCAGAGTCTGTGTGGACCTTAGGCCTTTAATCAAAGAGATCTGGGTTGACTCTCATCCTCTACCCAAGATTACAGATCTTTTTACCAACATCAAGGGTGCTAAGATTTTTTCAAAGTTAGATCTGGCTAGTGCCTACCATCAAATAGAACTTCACCCTGAGTCACGTTCACTAACAGCTTTTGTGTCGCCACTGGGTACTTTCCGCTACAAAAGGATGCCTTTTGGATTAGCCTCGGCAGCCTCTGTCTTTCAGAGGGTGATGCAAAATCTTTTGAGAGATGTTGAGGGTGTTCTTGTTTTTCAAGACGACGTTTTGGTTTATACTGTAGATGATGAAACCCATGATAACATTGTCAGAAAAGTCTTGGGAATTTTCAAGGAACATGGTGTTGTCTTAAAGACAGAGAAATGTAAATTTAATTCCAGTGAAATTGAGTACCTTGGTCATTTACTTTCTTCTGAAGGGATCAAACCTAGACAAGGGCTAATTGAGGCTATCATGAAAGCACCAGTACCTAAGGATAGGTCTGGTGTTAAGTCTCTTCTTGGATTGTTAGAATATTATTCGAGGTTCGTGCCTGGGTATGCGTCAATAGTTAGACCCATTAGTAATTTGCTCAAGTTTTCCACAAAGTTTGCATGGACACATGAGTGTGATTGTGCTTTTATGGAAGTTAAGGACATTTTGAAGAAAGGTGATGCTCTTTCTCCTTTTCACCCAGATTTGCCATGTTACATTACTGTAGATGCGAGCAAGGTGGGTTTAGGAGCGATTCTTACTCAACGTTCTGGGGAAAAGGAATTTACTGTTGCTTTTGCTTCCAGAGTGCTTAGGAGTGCTGAAATTCAATACTCGGTCATAGAGAAAGAGTTACTAGCGTGTGTATGGGCTATTGACAAATATAGACCTTATGTATGGGGCAGGCATTTCAATTTAATTACTGATCACAAGCCATTGGTGTCTATTTTGTCTGCTGGTCCCAGCAAATGTTGTACACCCAGGATCACGAGAATGGTTACCAAATTACTTCAATATCAGTTTGATGTCACGCACATCTCAGGTGGGAAAAACACACGTGCTGATTTTTTGTCACGTTTTCCTCAGAGTGATGGTGTGAATGAAGGTACGGGTTTTATGGATTTGAATGATGAAGATGAGGAAGATTGTTTTGTGGCTTCAATAGATGTTCCTGTCCTAGCTGTGGGGTCTGAGGAAGATTGGAAAGAGTCTTTGTCAAAAGACAAGGTGTTACAAGAAGTGTTCGATTTTGTCAAGAATGGCTGGCCCAAGGAGAAGTCTTTGCCTTCTATGTTGCAACCCTATTGGAAAATTGAATCTGAGATTTCAATTGAGGATGGTCTGTTAGTTAGATGTGACAAACTCATTCCACCTCATAATCTCAGACTTGTCATCATGAAGGAAGCTCATGAGGGACACTTAGGTATTTCTTTAACAATACGTCGAGTGCGACAAGATTTTTGGTGGCCAAGCATGGACAATGAGATTCGCACTTTTGTTGAAAACTGTCCAGTGTGTGCGGTGTCAGAAAAGTCACTTAAAGTTGTTGTTCCCCCTTTGTCCCCTATTGAATGTCCCACCAGTCCCTGGACTAAAGTAGGGATTGACATCATGGGTCCTTATGAAGTTTTACCTCGAGGGATGAGGTTAATTATTGTTTTGATGGATTACACATCGAAATGGCCTGAGGTAAAAGTTGTTAAGGAGGTCAGTACTGCTACTGTGGTTGGATTTCTCAAGGAAATTTTTTTGAGAGAAGGGTTTCCTGAATTTATAGTTTCAGACAATGGGACTCAGTTTGTCAGTTATGAGTTCAAATCCTTTCTTGAGTCTTGTGGAATCAAGCACCTGAAAAGTTCACTTTATTACCCGCAAACGAATGGTCTAGTTGAGAGGATGAATCGTGTTGTGGGTGAGTGTGTCAAGTGGGCAGTGGAGGGGAGGCGAGATGTGGTTACATCCCTTGAAAGTATGATTTGGTCTTACAGGACGACACCGCACTCTTCCATGAAAGTTTCTCCCTTTGAGGTATTAAGGGGGAGAAAAGCCAATACCAGTTTTAGACCCAGTTGGATGTCTAAGTGGTCTTGTTCCTTAGTTGATATTGAGTCTGTTTTAGAAACAGTCAAATCCAATTCCATCATTACACAAAATAAGGAGAAAATTTGGTTTGATCAAAAGAAAAACGCCAAGATTGTCACGTTGTGTGTGGGGGATTTGGTGAGAGTAAAGAATTCTACTCACATAAAGAAAGGAAGGAGTAAATATAGTGAACCCATCAAGATAGTGAGAATTGGTGAAAATGCTGTTCAAGTTGAAGGAGGGTTCTGGTGGAACATCTCGAAAATTGTAAAGGTTAAAGACAATCTTGGTGTTTCTAAAAAATGTGATGTGCAGGTTAACAATATGGATTCTTCTCGTAGGAAGAGTGTTAGATCTATTATGTTGCCTCATAGATTTCGTGATTAGTATTAGTTCCAATGTAGTTTTAATTTTCCTCTTTGACTTCTGTTGTTTTGCCATTTTCTTGTTTTTCTTTATGATGTTTTAAATGATTTTTTTTTACTTGTTAATGATTTAACTTAATATTTGTTCATACTTTATTATACTGTATTTGGTTCACTTCTCTGGAAGAAAGGGAGGTATGTTATATTCTGTAACCTGTTAAGTTGTACACTGTTACTTTAAGGGGATGGTCTTTCTCAGCTGTCCTGCTCAGCTGACTCTATGCTTGTGATGTCATCTGCTTCATGCTCATGATGGAATGTTTTGATTCAAGACTGGTGAAACTGTACACTCTGGAAATACAGGCAGATGAGAAGCTGTGTAGATTTTTGCTTAATAACCTTCTTCAACCCATCCTCCTGACTCCTGGATTACTACACACAGCCAACTGGATGTCCAGGAATTCCCTAAAGATCAATCCGGATAAGACCGAGGTGTTGCCTATTACCATCGCTGGCAACCCGTGGAATGATCAATTTTGGCCTAGGGAGCTGGGTATGCCCCCGGAATCGGCGGCAGTGTTCAAAAGCCTGCGCATCCATGTGGACAGTAAATTGTCCATGAAAAAACAAGTTACGGCTGTAGTCGGCACCTGTGTTGGCCTCCTCCGACAACTTAGGAAAGTCTCCTCGTTGTTATCCTTTTCCACCTTGAGGAGTGCGGTCTCGGCTATGATTCTAGCCAGGCTGGATTATGGCAACTTGTTATATATAGGATTACCGCAAAGACTCCACAATAAAATGCAAGTTGTCATGAATGACGCTGCTAGACTCATTTTTAAAAAGCCGAGGAACACGCATGCATCCCCCCGCTTGCGTGAACTACACTGGCTGCCAGTCAAGCAAAGGCTAATGTTCAAGGGGCTGTGTATAGTCCATAAAGCTCTTTATGGTAGTGCACCAAGCTATATGAAATCATGCCTGACTCTCTACAGTCCGGTCAGAGCGTTAAGATCTGCAGAAGCTACTCTCCTTGTTCAACCACTCTGTAGACTGGCTACTGTGGGAGGTCGTGCTTTTTCTTACACACTCCCAGCTCTCTGGAATAAATTGCCACTGGAATTGCAGAAAGAAACCAAGCTGCTGCCCTTCCGAAAGAAATTAAAAACTGTGCTCTTTCAGCAAGCGTGGGGTTGCCTCTGATTTGTCACCAGCTGTATCTTTCTGAATCGCCATGCGGACCCTGACAAAGCGCTAGAGACCCCTGGGTTATAATGCGCTATATAAATAAAATAAATAAACAAATATGGCATCAATGCTGCCTAAAACTGTAGGTATTTAAAGAACTGGGATCGTGGCATCCCATATTCGTCTTGCAGGTTCTCAAAAGACTTCAGGGTACAACCCGACATTACATCCCCCAGGGAGGAGATTCCTATTGCGTCCCAACCCCGGAAACCCTGCAAAGTGTCTCGACGGGGAAGACGACCATTTCGCCAGAGAGGAGTCTCTTGGGTGAGCACATTCCACCACCTCATCCTGCCCAGTCTTTGCCTCCAGACACAGAATACCACCTGCGTAGCGGAAGGAAGGCACTTTCGAAGCGATGCGGAGTACAGCAGTGTATGCACAGACGCTAAGCCCATTAGGTGCCGCTCTACCGCGTAGGCCGGGTCTCCCCTATCACCATACCACCACTCGTTGAGCACCAGCAAGTGCGCCGCCTGATAGTAGGAGAGAACATCCGATGTAGCAAGCCCCCCAGTGTAGGAGGATAAAAGACTAGTTCGCAAAGCCACCCGTGCGATCCCCCTTCCCACAGGAACCCACCCAGCGCCGAATTGACCTGTTGAAACCAGCAAGGCGGAATCCGGTATGGATGATTTTGTAGTTGGTACAATAGGCGGGGGAGCGCCTCCATTTTAAAGATGGCCGACCTGCCATATATAGAGGCATATGGGCCCAAACCTTCAATCCTCGCGCGTGGGGTCACAAACTGGAGTGAGGTTGCGATCTCGGAAGGCAGCCGCCTCCTCCGACAGGTACACGCCCAGGTATTTCATCCCTCCAGACGCCAGCTGAAGACCAGAGGCCCATTTTCCCACCCGCCGCTGTCCACCCAGTACAACGTCGATTTGCCCGGGTTCATGTAGAGGCCGGAGGTTTCACCAAAGATCTGCAGAATACATAGCAGCCGCGGTTCCGACCGATCCAGATCAGTAAGAAAGAACAAGACGTCATCAGCATATAATGCTATTTTGTTGGTAAGGCCCGGCGACCACCTAAACCCTTGAGCTGGGCGTCTAGACGCACCCACGCTGCCAAGGGTTCCATGGCAAGCGCGAATAGATATGGAGAGAGGGGACAACCCTGTTGCGTGCTCCGCTTGACCGGATTGCTCCCCCACTCGTACGGACACCGTGAGGTCTGTATATAGTATATAGTAACTGTAAATAAGCCATGTAGCGCGGGCCAAAATTGAGGCGCCGCAGCAGGGGAAACAGATATACCCAGCTCAGGGAATCGAAGGCCCTGTCCATGTCTTCTAGAAATAGCGCCGCCTGCTCCCCCAAATTCTCTCAAGCCGATTTCGCGACATGGGCGCGTCTAATATTGTGGCGAGTCGCCCTCCGAGGCTTAAACCCCACCTGATCGGGGTGGACTAAGTCCGCAATGTGGGGCTTGAGCCTATTAGCCAAAGCCCTAGCCAGGACCTTGGCCTCAGTATTGAGTAGGGAGATAGGGTGGTAGGACGCGTGGCTCTCGGGGGGTGTACCCGGTTTGAAGAAGACCACTACTTCCGCATGCCTCCAATCTGGGGGAAGTAGGCCATCACCACACACCTCCTCCGCAACCGGACGAAGATGTGGGCCCAGCTACACATAAAATCGCCTACAAAATTTGCACGGAAAGCCATTGGGGCCAGGAGCCTTTCCGGGGTTCAGCTCTCCCAAGGCTGCGCCCAATTTGTCATCGGACAGGGGCCTATCTACTTGCTCCTGCACTTCGTCTGAGACCGACCATGGGGGAGCTCTCAGCAATGGCCGGAGGCTCAAGAATAGGCACCCCCTCCGGATCCAATATTTGGGGCAACGGCTGGGTGTGGAGCGTGCCCTGACACAAGCGGTGCAACATCTTGCTAGATTTGTTACCCCACTGATACACCGGACTACGCATGGCTAGCCAGGCCTGCCGTGCCTCCTCCATCAATATCGCAGTGTACTGCTGCTGAGCCAGCACGAGCTGTCCTCTGGCATGTTCACCGACCGCTTCACGCCCCCTACGCTCCGGAGCCTCCAAATCCGCCTCCCTTTGCATCAAGTCCCGCTGCCGCTCCCTACGCTCCACTGCACACCAGGAGATATCAACACCCCGCAACGTGGGTTTTAAAGCTTCCCAAAGGGTAGCTGGGGATTCTACGGAACCTGAGTTAGAAACTAGGTAATTATCTATTTCTTTGGTCAAGTGCTCCCTGTACTCGTCATTCAGCAGATGCCACCCCGACATATGCCACCTAAAAGGCGGCCTGCCTGGGCCTATTCTGAACGTGAGGGCCACTGGCAAATGGTCGGACAGGGCTCTCGGCAGAATAGTGGCCGATAGTATCCTATGTGTCAGTCCCTGGGGACAAAAATATAGTCCAGTCTGGAGAATGAGTCATGTACCGTGCAAAATTAGGTATACTCCCTATCTCCAGACATCCGTACAGTTGAGTCCTGTGGCCAGGGCACAAAGTTTAGTAGGTGGGCCCCCGCCCCATCAGTCGCCCTGCTCCTCCACCTGTCGCAACCCAGTTCCATTACGTCGTTCCAGTCCCCCCCAACCACAGAGAGGGTATCCGGCATGCCACTCCAAAGCAACATAAGGTGCACCACCAGGGTCCACTGTAACGGCGGTGGAGCATAAACGCTGCCCAGGGTCAGCCTATCTCCCCAAATCCTGCCCTGCACTATGACATATCGACCATGTGTGTTGGTCCAGAGTTTTTCATGTGTGTAGGAGACCCTACGGTGTATAAGGATCGCAACCCCCCTTGAGCTCCTCGTGAACCCCGAGTGGAATTCCTGATGGAACCCAAAATGTTGAAGGCATAGCGCCTTCGTACCGAGCAAATGGGTCTCCTGGAGCAGGAGTACATCAGCCCCAGCTCTTTTGGCAAACTGAAGAACTGCCCCCGTTTCACCTTATCCAACACCCCACGAACATTCCAGCTAAGTATTCGCAGGGAGCCGGGGGCTACCCGCCCTCCCCCTCTGCATTATACTTGGTGGAAGTACTCTACGTAAGCTGTAGGTGTCTCTGCGACTCAGCGCGCAAACAGTGTGGCATACATGCAGCATCAAAACATGAGCAAACAATCCCCCCAACCCCCACGCCAAACCCCCCCACCACCCCCAACCCCATACCTCACCAACATGGAAGCACCTGTCGCGGTCGGACCGTAGCCTAGTCCCCCCAACAGGGGAACAAAAACCACCCCCATCCCATCTGCCATCCCACAACTTAAGGACTTCACTCCCACCCACCCACTCCTGCGGGGCCAGGCTCCCAGCCCTAAAGAAACTAGCCCATCTAGACATCCAATCATACCGTACTTTGAGATCAGTTCGGAAGTCCCACGCGTCATTGCCCCCCAGGTTGCTGCTCCGGTGATGGATCCTTCTGCGGGAGCGCGGAGTCAGAACGAGAGCAGCGTCTGGACCGCGATCTCCTGTTGCGTCGCTGCAGGCTCCTGAGGCCCTCGTGTGCCATTCCACTCGAGGAATTGTCCGAGTCTCTACCCGGCGGCATGTTGACTTAGAGTTTCACTGTTTCGTCTGTCCATTTAAACACTTCCTCTGGGGAGTTGAAGAATAGTGTGTGGGAATTGAAGATGAGACTCAGCCGAGCCGGGTACAGCAGGGCATACTGAAGCTTGAGGCCTCGCAGGCGGGCCTTTGACGCAAGAAAGGATTGTTGCTGCTGCTGCACTAAGCGTGTATGGTCCGGGAAGATGAGGATGGTCGCGTTGCCACATTTGAGGGAGGCCTTGACCCTCGCCTGCCGCAGGATGGTGTCGCGATCCGAGTAATTCAGAAATTTGGCGATGATCGGCTGCGGGCGTACCCCTGGAGGGGGCTTCTGCATCAGAGCCCTGTGAGCCCGCTCCACCACAAAGCAGTGAGACAGCATGTCCGGGGGAGCCAGCCCTCCAGCCACTGGGTAAAGATGCGCTCCACGTTGTCCCTTTCACAGCCCTCTGGAAAACCCACGAAGCGTATGTTGCTCTGCCGAGCCCGCCCTTTGGCATCCTCGACACGCATCGCCAGGCCCCTCTGTATTTTCTCCATGTCCGCAACCTTTTTTAGGATGGACACATCATCCTCCACCTCCAAGATGCGGGTCTCCATGCCAGTAATGCGCTCAACTACGTTCCTCAGGTCCTGACGGAGCAACATGACGTCCAATCCCACCGCCCCGATCTTAGCGTCCAACATGTCCCTGGACTGGGTTATCACCGCCAATAGCGCCGCGTTGTCAGGTGCCTGGTTCTGCAACCCCGCGGCTCCGGCTGCAAGGCCCACCTCTGTGAATTTATCAATAGTCCCCTGCTTGGTGTGGCCGCCACCTGTGCGTTCCTGTGTCATTGTGGTGCAGCCGGTCCCCCCGGGCATTAGTACTCCTCCTCGCTGGGTCAGCCGCAACCAGCAACACAGAGGCCAGGCAGAACGACTGTTACACCAGTAGATTTTTTCCATTGGTCCCCAGGTGGACCGTGTCCAGCGCGGCGGGTCGGGGGCCGTCCCCAAGTCGCTGCCGTGCAGGGGCAGTGCGTCCGAGAATCACTCCCTTGATGACCACCAGGTGTGAATACAGCCCCAGCAGCAGGCCACAGGCGGTCCCCTACAAGAAGGACGCGGCCGTCAGGCCCGGAACGCCGCCGCCGATGCGTCTCTGCTCAGGTACCTTTCTGCCAGACCACTGAGCCCCTCTGCCCTCAACCACCACTGAGGCCCGATCCGGCCACCGATCCTCCCCCCCACCGTGGACAGCGGCCACAAAGATAGGTCAGCTAAGGAGAGGGGGCAGGGGGAGGGAAGGCCGGGGTGCTCTCACCATCCCACGTAGGCCCTATCCAGCTCACCGCACAGCACCAGGGTCCAGGCCAAGCTCCTTCGCCTCTCGGGGCTCCCTCAGCAGGCCGCCACAGTCCCAGACCTCACTGGGCAAGATTGGTAAGTCCAACCGATCCACCACCACCAGAACTCACAGGGGGGCCACCCAGCTCCACGCCGCCGGTCAGTGGTATGGCGGGCACCCTTCTTCCACCGCCTCCTCAGGGTGCTTGATGTGCCCCAAAATGGCGGCCACTCCCTCCGGCCCGCTCCAGAGAGTCACTCGGCTCGACCCCTTCAGGTGCCACAACACTCGTCGATCGGCTGCCGCAGCAAAGCCTCCCTGTAGTCCGCAGGGCCGGGGGCGCCACTCAACCTCTGGGGCGCTGGATCGAGCGTCGCTCCCTCCGCGTGATCAACAAGTGCACCTCGCCGGACTGGCGAGGTACTAGAGGCCCGGGCTTACACTCTGCTGGCTCCCAGCAGGCCACTCCACAGTGCCAGGTCCCCACGTGCCTCACTGGAGCTGATATTCTGCCACAACCACCACCGGAGGATCCCCCCGGGGCAGGCGATCTCGGTAGGATGAGCCACGGCACTTTGGATGCCTAGGGACAGGATATTAAATCAGGAATATGATCGGCTGGTCAGAGCTCTCGCACTACACGAGCGCCATCGTTGCTGGCCAAGCCACGCCCCCCCTCTTTCTTGCACTTTTGCTGTCTTATTTGCACTTTTCTCTCTCTTTTTACCTTTTTCCTTTTGCTTTTTTTAGCCCGTTTTTCCCTGCTGCTGCTTCCCCCGTGGCCCCTCCCCCCCCCAGCACGACCAGTGAGACCGGCCCAATCCAGCTCCCCTCTCTGCTCCCGCCTCCCAGCTGTCCAGCCCTCCCCGACCCCTACTTAATGGCGGCCACTGCGCCGCTGTGCCGCCGGGGCACAAAAGGCAAGCCCGTCCACCACCCGACTGAGACCAGAACCAGGAACCCTGGATCTCGGCATCGCCAATGCTACGACCCAGCGGCACTCCACGCTCTCAACCCAGGCCGCAACAACAACTGAAAGCTAGCATCACCAGCCGACACCCAGGGACCCTTCAGCTGTCACCGCTGCCAGCACACCTGCAACATCGTCAAGACCACTGACCCTGTGCAATCCGCCCGTAAGAACACAACCGAACCGAAGACCCTGCAATGCATCCTCCTCAATGTCCGATCCCTCCACAAACACGCCACCGAAATCTGGGACCTCCTCGACAGCACTACCCCGGACGTAGCATTCTTTACTGAAACCTGCACCATCACCACCTGGGTACCGGACATCGCCATCGTCATTCTCCAAGGATACAAGATCTCCAGGAAGGACCGCCCCACCCGCCCTGGAGGAGGAATTGCCATCATCCACAAATCCACCCTCCGCCGGAGCACACTCCCCGACGAGCCCTCAGATCTGATGGAACACCTTCACTTCAAGATACTGGCCAGCCCTACCTCCACTCTCCTCGAAACCCTCATCTACCAACCCACTGGACCCCGTGGACTTTTTGCCTACTCCATCACAGACATTGTCTCCCTGCATGCCATCGCGTCCACCAACTACACCCTACTGGGAGATCTGAACTTCCACTTAGACAACCAACTGGACCCAAGGCACCACATCCCTCCTGGTCATTCTCCACAACATTGGACACCGCCAGATCGTGACCGAACCCACGCACTCAGCAGGACACACCCACGACCCCCTCTTCACAAAAGGAAACTCTATCACCTTTAGCCACACCACCAAACTCCCATGGACTGACCATCGATGTGTCCACTTCACCTTCAGAACACCCACAATCCACAGACACCAGCACCTGCTCCCACGAAGAAACTGGACCAGAATCACTGATGATCAGCTAACCTCATCACTCAGCAACTGCACCCCAACCATCGCAGAAAATGATGACGCCAACACCCTCACCTGACCGCCACTCAAACAGCTTCAAGACACCTATGGGTATTCGAGCGCTTTATAAAGAATTTTAACATAGCATAACACCGCAGCCCGAACCCTGCACAGATGGACACACTGAAGACGATGAAGTCAATCCACTCCGGGGCCCCCATGGACCCCTGTCCCCACCACATTTTCAACAGAGCGGCCGACACCATCACACCCATGCTCTGCCACACCATCAACCGCTCACTAGCAACCGCCTCATTCCCTGACGACTGGAAACATGCTGATATCAACCCCCTCCTGAAGAAACCCTTGGCTGACCCCACCGATCTCAAAAACTACAGACCCATCTCCCTGCTCCAGTTACCAGCGAAAGTCATAGAGAATGCCATCAACAGCCAACTTGCCACATTCATTGTAGAGCACAACATCCTCGACTCCTCCCAATCCGGCTTCAGAAAAAACACAGTACGGAACCCGCCCTGCTTGCCCCAACAGACGAGATCCGTACCTTACTGGACAAAGGAGAAACAGCTGCCCTCATCCTCCTCGACCTCTCAGCGGCGTTCGACACAGTCTCTCAACGCACCCTAATACGCAGACTCCGCAACGCAGGGATCCAAGAGATGGCCCTCGACTGGATCCGCTCCTTCCTCTCCAGCAGAACGCAGCGGGTCAGACTCCCCCCTTTCCTCTCAGACCCTACACCTACCACCTGCGGAGTCCCCCAGGGGTCCTCCCTTAGCCCTACGCTCTTCAACGTCTACATGGCTCCACTCGCCCACATCGTCGGAACCTACGGACTCAACATTGTGTCATACGTAGACGACACCCAACTAATCCTTTCCCTATCTAACGGACCCAACACCGCCAGACACAACTTTCGAGAAGGCATGGAAGCGTCGCCAAACGGATGAAAAACAGCTGCCTACAGCTAAACACAAACAAAACAGAAGTACTCCTCATGGTCAAACCCAGATGCCTAGGACGACACCTGGTGGCCCCTCGCCCTCGGAAACCCGGCCACCCCCATGGACCACGCACGCAACCTGGGAATCATCCTGGACTCAGATCTCAAAATGGACCGCCAGATCAACTCCGTCTCGTCCTCCTGTTTCCACACCCTCAGCCTCCTACGTAAGACCTTCAAATGGATCCCCCTCGAACACAGAAAGACCATCACTCATGCCCTGGTGACCAGCAGGCTCGACTACGGGAACGCACTCTATGCCGGAACAAACAAAAATATCACCTGCAAGCTACAGAACATCCAAAACGCTGCCGCAAGACTCGTCCTCAACCCGCCAAGCCACTGCCACATCTCCTAGCACCTGCACACACTCCACTGGCTCCCCATCAAAGCTAGAGTCACCTTCAAGAAGCTAACCCATGCTCACAAGGCTCTCCACGACACCGGACCAGCAAACCTGAACAGCCGACTCAAATCCACGTAGCCCAAAGGACCCTATGACCAGCCCAGCTCTCCTACGCCGTAGTCCCCTGCACCAGAAAGACCAGATTGGGAGGCCGCTCCTTCTCCTTCCACGCGGCCAGTGCCTGGAACGACCTTCCGCTCCACCTCAGACAGATAACATCGCTCCCCATCTTCGCAAGAAACCTCAAAACCTGGCTCTTCGACAGACCCCCTTCTTGATGGACTAGAACCTGAGAACCTGCGACCCCCCCCTCAAGCCCCCAGTGCCTTGAGACCCTTATGGGTGAGTAGTCACACTTAACAAACACCTGATTTGGTTTGATTTTGATTACCCATTTATTTGGACCACAAAAACCTTGAGTTATTTGGCTCAGCACATGCACTAACCCAGCAACAGATGAGATGGGTACTGTTCTTTAATGAATATGGTTTCATTATCACTTTCCGGACTGCTGCTAAACAAATAAAATCAGATGCCCTATCTTGTATGCAGGTTTCCCATATGCATCGTACCTCTACATCAGACAATATACCCATCACATCTCAAGATCGGATCATTAGGGGGTTGCTCCTTTGTTTAATTCCTAGTTGAGGTTAGGAAAATGGTAAAAACAATGAATTTGACTCCTTGGTTATCCAATCCCATATATAAACTACAGGAGGGGGTTCTGTATCATGATACTCAACTTTTTTATTTCTCTAGAACTCAGAGACAAGGTATTAAAGTGGTATAATTCCTCAGCATTGGTTGGACATCCGGGTATGATAAAAACTCAAGAGATATGACTTAGAAGGTTTTTGTGGGAAGATTGGATACGATATACAGTAGGGGTGGGCGATTAACTCTGCTCCGTGGACTGAGTTTGTGGAATTTTGCAACTCCGTGCTCCATTGAGAGCGTGGAGTTCAGCAAAAAGCTGCATATTTCGCCACGTATGGGAGCTTGCACCCACCTCCCACCATTAAACTCAGGTGACTGCCATGGGAGACGGCATCTTGGGAGAAGCGAAACATGGCGGTGCCGCAAAACAGAGAGAGTGGCCAAAAAAAAACTGATGGGTCTCTGCTCTGGCCGCAAGCATAGAGAAGCGCAGTTCACAAGAGAATGAGGAGTGGACATACAGCGGGAGAGGCTTAAGCAGGACCTGTTTGCATTCAATGAGGTGAGTGTTGCAAACTGTTGCCTCGGTTAACGTAGCCTCATTGAGGTACAGTCGTAATGCAGTGCTGTCTCATTTCGCTGCTGTTTCAGTCTGTGACTCCTTTAGGTGGTGCTTTTCAGTGCAGCCTTACGGATAGTGCAGCTTTTCCAGGGAAGCATCATTCACAAGCAGCTGCAGCTGCATCCAATGTTGCCTTATTCTAGTACTGCTTGGATCTGACCTGAGTCTTCTCAGTGATGCCTCATTGTTGCACATACTCTTTAAGTGCTGCCTTGTTGGGGCAACCAGATTTTGGACTAGTGCTTCTTCTGGATGTTACAAAAATATTTCTTTCCAATGTTGTCTTTGTCAGTTTACTCAGTAGTACATAATTGTAACACTGCCTCATTCCAGTACAGCCTCAGTTTGTGCAGTTCCGTTTCAGTCTTCCTCCATTGCTTCCTCATTTTATTGCAACCTACCTTGCTCACTGTCGTTATTTATTACAACAGCTGTGTCTTTCTACAGTCTCATTCTAGTGCTCACATGTTCTAGGGCAGGCTTCCCCAGTACTGCATTTTTCCAGCAAAGCTGTATTTTGGTGAAGTCTCATTCTAGTGCTGCACAACTCAGTGCTATAGTCTTCTAACAATGACTCATTCCAGTGCATTCGGGTTAGGGGTGGGCGGGTGGAACAACTCTGCCCGCTCACAAAACTCCATTGAATTCCTCTAAGTTTTTATGCAACTCTGCGGAATTCCACATAGTGCAACTCCACGAGCTCCGCCCACCTCATAATATGCAGCCATTTGTGTCTTCTTGTCCCATTTATGCAATCTACAAAGTCTCACATATTTCTACTGTGGATTGCTTCTTCCGCTTGCTACACCTCCTTCTCCATGGCACATCATTAGTATGAATTTTTGTCACTGATATGCCAAATGATGCAGGGTATACCTCGATCCTTGTAGTAGTTGAGCTATTTACTAAGATGGCTCACTTTGTTCCATTACCAAAGATTCCTAAGGCAAAAGAATTTGCATACACGTTTATTCAACAGGTTATTCAGTTGCATAGTATTCTATCTGCTATATTGTCGGATAGGGAGGCACAATTTGTGTCCTATTTCAGGAGGGAGTTATGTTCTACCCTGTACATGGAACTGAGTTTGTCCTCAGTCTATCATCCGCAGTCAGATGAACAAACAGACAGGACCAATCAGTCAATGGAACAGTATATTCACTGTCTCCTGTCTTCTCTAAGTAGTGATTGGGTGAAGGCTCTGCCTCATAATGTTTCCTGAGTCTCATGGTTAGAAAATCCTTCTGATATTACCCCTGTTTTTTCACCCGGCCCTTCGCATTTACGCTTACCTTTTTCTCTGTATTGTTCATATTTTTTCCCTCTTTTCTTCAATGATTGGCTACGTTGTGTGCACAAGTCTCTATGGTGGTTGCGAAGGTGGGTACTATTTAGAAGCAGCTCTTCGTAACTCTGCACTTGATTTCTTTTGCAATTTGTGGAATTCGGAAGGATTTCCTGCTGCCAGCGGTCCTGCTGATTACCTGTCCTCTTGTTCCTTTGCCTGGATGTGTCATAATCCCGGGAAGACTCTTCACCATGCTGGGATCTTGTTCGGAACTGCTCCTTGTCTTCAGTGCTCTTTTTCCCAGAAGTATTGGTGTTACTTCCTCCTCCTCATATGTGGCCTCATCCTACTTTGCTCTCCATCTACAGGATATGTAAAACTGTTTTTTGCCATTACTTTTCTCCTCAAGTTTTTGCTGTGTGATACTATTGTGGAAGTATATATTTTTTTCCTTTTTGGGGTCTGCGCACTGTTTTTTTCCCTTTGTTCTTCATTCTACTGTGGAATTCATGGATTGATGTGTTTATTCCATTTTCCTACAGTCTTTCCTGTCTGGGTAGAGAGAGAGAGAGAGACCTATCTTTTGGATAGCATCTGAATCAGCCTTATTTGGAACTTTTGGAGTTTCTTTTTCTATTTTGATCTTCATGTGAATGTTCTAAAAAAAAGCATTTGGGATAGCATCGGTCCATTATTCTCCAAATATTTTCCATGAAACAAAATGAACTTATTTTCATGTATATATGCTTTTCTTGTTCTTCTCTTTATGAGTTCCATGTTAATCACCTCCTCTTAGAGGCTAGAAGGGTGGCCACAGAAAACCTCATCTATCCATGACCCCAGCTTTCTGAACATCCAGAATCCTTCCCTTGTTTCACTGTTTACCTCCATTCCCCTGGTGTTTATCCACCCACGGCTGTTTTCCAGTCAGCATTGAAGGTGAAACACTCAGGAAGAGTTTAGACATTCTCCATTGCTGCAATACCTGTTTTTCAGTTGAATGGAGTCGGAACAACCATTCCCGAAGACCAAAACTTCAGTCCGTCTGTCATCCATGTTCAGAAATCATGCTATGCTCAACATGGACTTGAAGATTCTCAGTGAGGTACTTGCGACTAGATTACTGACTCATATGCCAGCGCTGGTACATAGGGACCAAAATGGCTTCATCCTGAATTGCCGTATCTCACTTAATCTTAGACAGCTATATCATGTCCCTTATCAACTGGCAGTGCTGGCCTTGTTGAGGCCATGCTCATGTCAGTGGACCTTGAAAAATCCTTCTACTTGCATCGTTGGGACTTTCTAACAGTGGTCATGCATTGCATGGGATTGGGGAGAGCTGTATTAAATGGGACTCACTACTATACTCTTTCCCGATGGTGAGAGTCAAGACAGGGTCTACGATCTCTAACGCATATGCTATATTTCAGGGCACGAGGCAAGATTGTCCGTTGTCTCACCTCCTGTTTGCCTTGGTCATTGAGCCTCTGGTGGAGCTCTTTAGATGGGAGGCAGAGGGAGTGGTATTGTGGTGGATGGTCTTAACATGCCATCTCACTGTAAGCAGAGGACCTTTTGTACTAGTCTGATGAACCTAGTGGCGCCACATATGCACTCCAAAGGCCGGAGGAATTTGGGACACTTTCAGTTTTACGCACCAATAGAGCTACAACTTGTATGTTTCTGATTACAGAGCATTAAAAATGGGGTCTCTAGTTAGCAAAGGTTTGCACTCTGTCCAAGTAAGGACCACCTCCCCAGTCAGGGTAAGTCAGAAACACCCCCTAGATTCACCTGTACTCTCCCTCTGGTAGCTTGGCACAGAGCAGTCAGGCTTAACTTAAGCGGCGATGTGTAAAATATGTGTGCAACACACACACACACACAGTAACACAATGAAAACACCACAAAAATATTCCTCACCGATTTATATAAAAATAGGTTATTATATTATAAATCCATTATTGCCAACAATACAAAAATAAAATGTATACTTTCCATTTAGGGAGATCAGTTGAAAAAGGATAAAAATCTAAGGCACACTGTGCAAGATATACGAGTTCAAAGTTAGGCCTTAACCCAGTGCTAGCATGGCACTGGCACCTAGTGGGCTAGGTACAGTGACCCTAGACCAGGGTATCTGACAAAGGAGGATCCCCACCAGGGATCGTGAAATAATCTTTTGCCCAGTTAGCCAGAACTGAAGAGCATGGCGAGGTGTCTGTGGAGACTGGAATACTTAGCCAAGTTCAGCCGCTCACAATCTCACACCAGCAGGCTACGGGCATCTTTGTGGCCCCCGCTACCCACTATATCTTGATGATGGGGATGCCAATTCTGCAAGGGACTCCAAGCGCTGGTGACACTGCACTGAGTAGCCTCCTGAGAGGATATCAGCGGGCCTTTTATTCAGGACCCACATCATTAATGCTTCTTTGTCTGGGGAAGCAGAAGCTGGGGATCCTGCAGCTCCTGTGGGCGCATACATCTGACGAGACATGCATCTTGGGAATGCCTCTAGTCACCACAGCAACGCAGCAGTGGAAGGCACTGGCCCAGCATCAGGAAAGGCGGTTATCACAGAACTCAGACTCGGGGTGCAGCGCAAGCATGCAGTGAAGCACTGACTCTGGACACGGCAATGCACATGGACTGCAGTAAGTGAAAAATTAGTTGTTCTGCTCACAATAGGGTTGGCGATCCTTGTCAACAGCCAGCTACCGGACTCACTAGTGACAGAGTCTCACTGTAGTGGCAATAAGGTGAAACCTTTGTTGGACCTGAGAGGTCCTGAACAGGAGTCAAGCCAGTCCTTGGAGTCACTCTGGGTTGAGCAAGGCAGCTCAGCAAAGCAGAGAAGCAGAACCTTGGAACAGTCAGTCACAGCAAAGTGGCAATGCTTCCAGCACAGCAGCCTTTACTCCTGCAGACTTCTTCCCAAGTCCTATAGTGTACTACTTTGTTAGGACCAGAGCCCTAGTACTTATACCAAAGAGTGCCTTTGATATAGGGGGTGACTTTGTGGAAAAGTAAATTTTGCCATGTTCTGTGTCCCTACGTGTCATCCATCATATGTTATGTGTGCATGACCAATATGCATATGTTATTCCCCATGTCTGATTCAAGACGCAATTATAGTTGTGTCCACCTCTGATCTGCCATTTCCTAGTCCTCATGAGTAATATGAGTGTCAGGCCTATGTAAAGCTACGTTGCCACGTTTCTCAGTGTGCACGTTATTTCATTATAAAGTCCCCGTTTCCAGGCCTCAACAGGGCCCGGACATCAGATTCAGCTCCTGTCTCCTGAAGCCTCGCTGAGGAGCGATTCAGCCCCCACCTGTATCCTCGACCTTTCACTTACTTCCTGCCTCGCAGTGCCCGGTGCAGCTTGGCTCAGTCTCTGAGTCTGCCAAGACTATATTATGATTCCCATTATCAGTTTAGTCCTCCTTCTCTGCATTCCTAAGCTACTGAACTGCATCAATAGTTTCCGTCATTGTCTAGCCTATGCGGCTCCATGTTAAGAGAAATACTGTATTTAATGGTCATTTAATATTCTTCATCACGCACTACATGTAGAATAAATGCATGCTCCAGTCTTAGAGTCAGTTAGCTTTTCCCCTCATGACTTCTAGTTTATATCAACATGTTCCCTAAACATCAGATACTAGATAGGGTTTAGGTACATGTCGCTCCGACCCTCCAGACTTTAGTCTCTGCTCCTAGCACAGAGTTCATAGCCCCCAGCTTCTCCTCGTAACACGTCATTGCCAGTTTGCGCGCACCATCAGGTTAGAGGTCCCGGCTCCTTAGGTAGCCCCCTCCTATGTTTCCGCCCATTCAAGACATATTCTGTTACGTTCGCATCACATGTCTGAGTTACACCTTCTTTTTACTCTTATCTTTCGCGACTGCTACGCGTCACACATTCTGCTCCACCCATTGCTACGCCTACTGCAATGTAATGCTATGTGTTCGCGCTATGTATATATGCTCATGTATTGTTATTAAAAGTTAGCGCGCTCATCCCAGACCCAGCCCCAGCAGCTGCTGGGCCCTGTCATCCTATTCCTATGCAGGTTGTCCTGTTCCTGTCCTTATGCTGTATTAAACCTGCAAAACTCCTACTACCTCGAATCTTGACTCTTATTTATTGAGCTATCTGTTATTCATTCATTCACTCAAAAATAGATCCGGTATTATTTATTTATATACCACATAATGGCGCCCGAACAGGAACTTGCCCTTTCCCCACGCGTCGGTGAAGCCACGCCGACCCCCTGACCCTCTGCAGTCGTGACGGAACTCTTCTGTGCACCAGCAGATATTTCTGCTTCAAGTATCCCTCAGGCCCACGGAGGAGACGGAGGAGGCGGTCCAGCATCCAAACGAGACGGTGGAGGAACGCGGCGAGTCCCGACCAGAGCCCAAGCCAAGAGTCCAAGGTCCGAGGTATCCGGAGGCCCACCCGTAACTGAAGTCCGAAGTTCGTCGTCCGTCGTCGTAGCAGTCCAGTCCAGTCCGAAGCTTTCCGTTCTTGCTGCCCGGTGAGTACCATTACTGGGGTAGTATCTAGACAGGGTCAATCTAAATTGACTCTGGTCCGTGGGTTGGTGGTACACAGACTCACAAACGAAGTGTTCACCTAGGTGGATACGGGTCTTGATGCGTCCCTTTATGGGACCGGTATGTTCCGTACTGTTTCAGCAGTGCATCCAGTAACTCTAGTCTGTTCCGTTCTCGAGAAATTCTTGTATTCTGTTCTCAGTATTCCAGGTAATATTCTGTCCGAACTGTTATGTTATGATGTTGTTCAATGTATTTCCAATGTCGTGGTATGCCTGAATTGTTTTCCCAGTTGTTATTGTTCCTCGTGTATTGTATTGTGTTCCGATTCAAGTTTACAATGTCTCTCTTTTCGAGATTACGTCAGCTAAAAACTAGAAAGGGTTTGTTAGAAGAAGCAGTTCCTGTTCCGCCGAGGGACAGTCCAGGTCACTTCATGTATCAGAAGCATGGCATAAGCGCCATATTGTATCTAGATTTATGGGTAGAGTATACCAAACAGTTAGAAGAAAAGTATAGATGGCCCGTATCGGGTACATGGGATGCCGAGTGCATCATGCGAGTAGAAGAAGCATTATGGAAAAAGAAAGCCAGACAGTCACAGAAAGATGCCATCGAGTTATGGCGTAAAGAATCTCATAAAAGAACCGAAAAAGAAATCAGAAAGTCAGAATTAAGTAAAGAATCCTTAGAACGAGCCCAAGAAAAAGAACTAATCGAGATAGGTGAACAAGTCAAAGCCGAACAGTCAGACAGACAGAGGCATGCCCTTATTAAGGGTATGTATCCTCTTCTTGCCGAAGGCTTGCCAAAAGCGTCCCCGGAGGCATCCAGTAATTTCCCGCCACCGTTAGTTCCGACCAAGCTACGTCACAAACCGACCGCAGCTGATATTTTTATTTCGTCCTATCTGGACGACACAGTCCCCGAATATGCAAATCCTGTTCGCGCTCCGCCCGTCCCTGTAAATCAGGTAATTCCTGCTCCTCCAGACACCGGGGTGCCCTTAACAGCTCCCCCGGGTCAGCCCGCCATACAAGTCCAGCCCACGTTACAATTACCCACCCTGCCAGGACGAAAAGCATCAGTTGATGATTCTAGTTTAGGGGCCGCAGGAGGAGGTCTTCCTCAAACCCCGCCGCCATACAAGCGTTTATCAGCACTCGAATTACATGCTCAAGCATCACAGCGTACTCCTAAGAGTAATAAGTCTGTTGCAGAAATCAGGCAAACC
This sequence comes from Lissotriton helveticus, assembly GCF_964261635.1. Taxonomy (NCBI): domain Eukaryota; kingdom Metazoa; phylum Chordata; class Amphibia; order Caudata; family Salamandridae; genus Lissotriton; species Lissotriton helveticus. The sequence goes on along the minus strand of NC_136061.1, from coordinate 452,104,213 downwards.
CTTGGCGAATGTGTCTATGACCCAGTTCCAGGCGAGTTTAATATGGTTTTATATTCCGTACGCGTAAGGAGAGTGACCGAGTATCTAGTCACCCTGCCGAATATGAAAGAAGACCTAGACAGGATATATCGTTTCATCCGTACAGGGGATGACCCACAAAGTATTAGTGATGCCATGTCTCAAAGGAAAGCCGAGATTCAGCGCATGATATTAAAGTTCTTAATTAATTGTCTAATAAGAGAACAAGATTACCCGTCTAAAGACCCGGAAGAAATGAAAACTCTAACAAAGTGGAGTGATAATATAGCCGAAGGAAAGCACAATACTATTGGTGCCATGGAAAGTATGTACAAGAAAATCCGTAGAGAGATAATAAAGATACACGAACAGCGTAAAGCAGCACAAGTAAGCGAGAAAGAAAGTACCTCTGACCCTGAAGAGGAAGACGATGAGAATACTGCCAGAATAGCGTATGTAGGAAAACCTAGATTTCCAGATCGCCATTTACGTCTAGAACCCAAGTCTACTTTCCATCATTCAGCACCAGAACAAGGTTCCCTAGAACAAGTATTCCAAGCTACCGATCACATTCTGAAATCACGAATCGGTTATAGTGAGTTAAGTACCATGCATGAACAAGAAATAGTTCGGTCAGCAGTCCGATGGATTACTGATTCTACCACTTTTCCAGACGAAATAGTGGCACAAATGTTTCTGAAATTGCCCCCAGCCGAGCAGCGACTGGTGGGTATGTATATGATCCAGCACCTCATTACTCTGTATGAGGGTCAGCACTCTGATCCAGGCCCGTTACATGATATCCTGAACGAGTTACTCCAGTACAAATGGAGAGGTCTAGGTACCGATTTAATTAGTGTAATTCTAGAACAGCGTCACAAATATAGAACATTCTTGAACCCGCATTTTGTTCATGTCTCACCCCCAGAAAGTAAACCCTTTTACATAGACAGACAGAATCCATTACGAGAAGTCCACCCAGTCAGAGGAACGGGTGGCGAAATGCAACGAGTGTTTGTTTACACCCCGATCACAAAGATGGAACTTCTCGAGATGAAGAAATTAATTCCCTGTCATGACAAAGATCCAGCAGGGTTCCATAGAGAATTAAAAGACATGCTCCGTATGGGAGAATACACATACCCAGATATCATTAAAATGTTAAAGGTTCTGTTGCCCGCAGGGGTGTATGAAAAGCTTAAAGAAAAAGAATGGGAGGTGGGAGAGAAAAAGATAGATTGGGCAGTTCTAGAAGCTGAAGACAAGTCACGTGTACCAGGTACTGGTCTTGGAGAGAAATGTAAAGAATTACCAGAATTATTGATTCAAGTTTTACCCAGATTATTAACAACGAGAAAAGAAGACTGGGATGCAATCTCAGCCTGTAAACAGAAACAAGATGAAGATATTAGTGATTTTTATTCTAGGTTTGAAAAGTGCTTTAGTATCAACAGTGGCCTCAAGACAAGTAGTGAGTCATACCCTCACCTTTTCGTTACCAAATTAGTCGAGAATTCAAGTCCACCAATTAAAAACCGAGTTCTGAAAGTCGAAAGCACCTGGCAAGCAAATACTCCGTCCCAGATGCTCCAGATGCTCCAGTACCACCAGAATAGAATCAGGGAAGAGCAAGAACACGAGAGAAAACGTATGAAAGACACGAAAATGAAAGTACTAGTTGCACAATCTGTTCCTCAAGACAGTCAGAAGAGGGGTCTGAATCAAGCCAGTCATCCTGCAGCACCCGTTAAAGGGAACTGCAATTATTGTAAACAACCAGGTCATTTTATAAATGAGTGTGCAGTTCTGAAACATAACATAGCTACTGGTAAGACTAAAGAAAGACCACGTCCGCCTAGACAGGAACAAGTTTCACAGATTCCTCAGCCACAGAATGCACAACAGACAGTTACAGTACCGCAGCCTATCGCTGCAACACAGCATGTTACATCGCAGATGTACCAGTATGCACAGTCTGAGTATCCAGAGTACCAGCCATATTCATGAAACAGCCTAGAGAGGGAGGTAGGCTTGCCTCTCATCGAGATACCTGTAGATCAAGAAGGTCCCTATGTTCACAGTCAAGTATTAGGGAAAGACAGAAAGTTTTTGATTGATACAGGGGCAAGTAGGACCACAATTAGTCACGCCGAAGTTCCAGGGGCTCCGCTCTCAGGCTCAAGAAATGTTTCCCTTGGATTTTCAGGAAAGCCTATCGTTAATGAGATTTCAAAGCCAGTCACTCTAGAAGTAGGTCCATTGTCCCGCACTACTGATCTGTTACTTACTAAGTCATGCCCAGAAAATCTATTAGGCATTAAAACACTGAAAGAGTTAGGTGCAGTTATATGTTGTTCCCCGGAGGGAATACGTCTGTTCCTACGTGACTTTAAGGGTCACTATGTATTACGAGATTTTGATTCCAGACTGTCCAATGTTCCGCAGCATTTATGGGCGCAAGGTCCAACTGATGTAGGTTGCATGCAAATCACACCCCATCGTGTGACCCTGAAACCAGGTGTAGTGTTACCACGAATCAGGCAGTATAGATTGCCACCTGAGGCTGTAGCAGCCTTATCCAAAATTATAGACGAGCTCATGGCTCAAGGAGTAGTTGTAGAAACTGACTCCAACGTATGTAACTCTCCGATCATTCCAGTTATGAAACGTACTGATCCAAATGCACCCCCAGTATATCGATTAGTGATTGATTTACGAGAACTTAATAAATGTATTATTCCTCAGTACCCAGTTGTCCCAGACATCTCTTCCCTATTGACAGCCATTGATTCCGAAGCAACGTTCTTCACTGTCATAGACCTCAAGAACGCATTTTTTAGTGTTCCTATTCATCCAGACAGCCAGTTTCTTTTCGGATTCTGTTTAAATGGAAGGAGCTATATGTTTACACGAGCTCCTCAAGGTTTCACAGAAAGCCCTAGTATTTACAGCCAAGCACTTAAGAGACAACTTGACAACATTCATAAGCCAACTGACACTGCCCTGCTCCAGTATGTCGATGATCTACTGATCACAGCCCGTTCTGAACGTGACTGCGAGCGAGCGTCACTGACGGTTCTGTATTTCCTAGCCGAGATGGGGCACAAGGTGTCCCCTTCGAAGCTTCAATTCTGTGTCCAGCAAGTGGTCTACTTAGGACACTTACTGTCCAAGAGGGGTAGGCAGTTGACACCAGACCGTATCCAGTTAATAGCGAGTCTTCCTCAGCCCAAGACCCAGAAGGAGGTACGTGCCTTTGTTGGCCTTACTTCTTATTGCAGACAATGGATTCCTCAGTATGCATTTCTAGCCAAGCCACTGATACAGTTAACGACACAGGAGGCAGCCGTATCGACTGTTCTCCCTTGGACATCTGAACATACACTTAGTTTCAACGAGTTAAAGAAAGCTTTATGTCAAGCTCCAGTTCTAGCGACACCGAACTACAGTAAGCCTTTTACACTTTTCGTCACTGAACGCGAAGGTACAGCATTATCTGTTCTCACACAATACCAAGCAGGACAATACAAGCCCTGTGCTTATTTTTCTAGCACATTAGATCCAGTCGCCCAGGCTCTGCCTGCGTGCCTCAAGTCAGTTGCAGCCACAGCACTAGCTATCAGACAAAGTGATTCCATAGTTTTAGGACATACCTTGACAGTACAAGTCCCACACTCCGTGGAAGTTCTTTTAAACCGAACACAAACTCAGCACTTGACAATTGCACGTTTAACAGGTTATGAATTGACACTGTTTCAGCCACACATAGAAATTAGACGCTGCAACATCCTGAATCCTGCTACACTGTTACCATCAGCTAGTTCAAATTCTGCCACACATGATTGTGTGGAAGTAGTCAACATTACGACAAAGCCAAGACAAGACCTGACAGACATTCCGTTACCAGATCCTGACCTGACACTTTATGTGGATGGTTCATGTATGAGAACTAGTACAGGAGAACTAGTCGCCGCGTATGCAGTGACTACTGATACTGAAGTTATTAAGACACACCGCATTGATACCCTGTCCGCTCAAGCAGCAGAGCTAGTTGCTCTGACACAAGCCTGTATACACGCCAAGAACCTGAAAGTTAATGTTTACACAGATTCACGTTACGCATTTGGAGTCGTTCACGACTTTGGAGTGCTCTGGCAGGAGAGAGGTTTCATGACTTCTCATGGAACCAAGATTCAGCATGGTCTCCTTATTCAAGCTCTGTTAGATGCCATACATTTACCGACATCTATCGCTATCATGAAATGCAAAGCACATACGAAAGTTACTGACATTATTTCCCAAGGTAATGATCTAGCAGATCGCACAGCCAAGCTTACAGCACAGACTCCAGACACTCAAGTTAATCTAACACAGACACATACTCCAGATCTGACTACATGTATGACAGTTAAGGACCCTACTCAAGATGTCATAGATATCCAATTACATGCTACTCCCGATGAAATCAAGAAATGGTCTGAACAAGGAGGGGTCCAGACAGATCAAGGATGGTTAACAAAGGGTAGAGCCACATGGTTTCTCCCCGACTCTATGGTTCAAGTCATTATTAATACCGCACATAGTCCAGCACATTTAGGAGAAAAAGCAATGTTAGACAGTATCCAGAACATTTGGTTCAACAAGCATTTACGAGCTGCAGCCAAGCAGAAAGTCCGTACCTGTATGATATGCTGTCAGTTTAATCCAGGTAAAAGTGTCCCGGTGGAACAAGGGGGATTCCAGCCTCCTGACCACCCTTTTGAGGTCCTCCAGATGGATTATATTCAGATGGAGCGATGTCGAGGTTTCAAGTATGTTCTTGTAGTTGTATGCGCTTTGTCCAGATGGACAGAAGCATATCCAGTCCCAGATTACACAGCCGCGACCACTGCCAAACAGTTGGTTCGTGAATTCTTCCCTCGATATGGACTCCCTAGAGTCGTATATTCTGATAACGGTCAGCCATTCTCATCTGAGTTGATGAAGCACGTTTCCCTGTTGTTGGGGTACCAGTGGAAGTTTCATTGTGTACGCCATCCTGAAGCAGCCGGTCTAGTCGAGAGACATAATCAGACTCTGAAAATTCGAATTGCCAAAATATGTAAAGATAAGGGTGTGGACTGGCTAGTAGCTCTGCCAGTTGCTTTGTTTTATATGCGCATGGTCGCACATTCCAGATCAGGTCTGTCCCCGTATGAGGTCGTCTTCGGCCGCCCCCCTAACATGTGGGGTACTCCTAGACCCCGAAGTATTACTGATGTTTCATGTAATATGCTGACAGATTACCTAGCTTCCTTGATGTCTGCCCTCAACTCATGTCGTTCACAGGTTGCCGCCGCATTTCCAGACAATACCGAGGTGGCACCGCATGAAATCGTTCCAGGTTCGATGGTGCTCGTCCGGAACTTTGACAGATCAAGTCCGCTGGAGCCACGTTGGAAGGAGCCCCGTCAGGTCCTCCTCACCACCCGTACAGCTGTGAAATTGGAAGGACGCCGCGGCTGGGTGCACCTTTCGCACGTCAAGAAATTCTACGGATTAAAGCCGGTCTCCAAGAACATTTCCCAGGATATCAAGACTTGTCAAAACATTGTTCCTAAGGACTGTCCCGTAAATGACATTGATTCAACCCCTCCCCTGTTAGACAAAACTCCGCAGCAGGAGTATAAGCAAAAGCTCCGGTCTAGTAAAATAAGTCAGTCAGTTTGATTGTCTAAGTCCTCCCCTAGGTGAAACGGTTAGACTGTTTCTGACATGTATAAAATAGACCCCCATAGTGAGAGAGTTAGTCAAAACTCAAACCGATGTATCGTTTTTCTAAGTTTCATATTATTTATCAGCATAATGATTTCCTGCACTAGTTACGCATTTTTCCTGTGTTTTCCAGTTCCTCATGTAAATAAGCCTTCTAATGTTACAGTAGAGCACACGTTTAGTGATCTGCCTCCTCACGAATATTCATACCGCCTCGCTATGCGTAACAATACATTTATCCGCATGTTACATTACTCACACCAGACCAGCAATGCCACTAATTGTTGGGTGTGTGGTCGACTCCCCCCTTTCCAGACGTCAAAGGGAGTTCTGCCACTTTTTCCTTATCCTTTTTCACATAATGGTTCGTGTGGAGCATGGTCCACGTTAACGTCATCCTCAACAGATATGTCTTTTCTTAACAGCACATGTTTCCCAGACAAGCAAGGTTTCCCCCACAGAACAGGTTTAGATCTAGAAAATGAAGTGTACAATTTAGGTAACTATTCTTCGAATTTCATGGTCCTGAATGTTCAGTCTGATACTACTCCAGACTCACCTGCTATTTCAGTATTACCAGTCAAAGGCGAATTATGTGTCCGTAATTATGGTTCTGTACACGTAGGACATAGTGACTATTATCAAGTATAGTGACAGTGGGAAATCTATTTTTAAAGCTTCACGTCATTCTTATTTTGTTTGTGGTCAAACCGCATATGTTCGTCTGCCCCTCGATTGGGAGGGAACCTGTTACATTGCCTTCCTACTGCCACCTGTTTTTCTAGCCCCACCTGACTACCATAGGAATTCCTTCCTAGTACATACTAGACACAAGAGAAACCTACCGATTGTCGACTATACTGAAACTGCTGCAGAGCAATTCATTGATATTGATAAAGGTGTGTTCCCTTATTTAGGTACAGTTGTAAACAGTAAGCTAATTCGTAGGTTAACAAGAACCCTTGAAGCAGTAGCAGATGAGACTGCCTCCGCTCTAGGTAACTTAACCGAAGAGCAATCCTTTATGAGAATTGTTGTGCTCCAGAATCGTCTCGTCCTTGACGTCATACTGGCCGATAGGGGCGGGGCCTGTAGAGTCATCGGATCCAGTTGTTGCATTTTTATTCCAAATAGCGCGCCGTCTGTTTATTCAGCTATAACCAGACTTCATAAAATTGCCCATCTGTTACACCAAGATCCAGGCACCTGGACATGGTCCGGTTGGTTCTGGAATATAATTTCTGGCTGGGGATGGAAAGTCCTGTCCTTTCTAGGTATCGCAGTAGCGATCATATTCAGCTGCTGCCTCTGTATACAATGTGGCCCTGCGATTTGCGGCATGTGTGCTACCTCTTGTATTCCTAGTCCCAAGCCCCGTTCTAAATCCCATTCCAAGACAATTCGAGATGAACAAATGGTACTGTATGAAATGATAGATGGTATCATGAATATTGATGTTTCCTGATGGAAACGTAGTGACAAGGAGGGAATGTGGAAACGTAAATTTTGCCATGTTCTGTGTCCCTACGTGTCATCCATCATATGTTATGTGTGCATGACCAATATGCATATGTTATTCCCCATGTCTGATTCAAGACGCAATTATAGTTGTGTCCACCTCTGATCTGCCATTTCCTAGTCCTCATGAGTAATATGAGTGTCAGGCCTATGTAAAGCTACGTTGCCACGTTTCTCAGTGTGCACGTTATTTCATTATAAAGTCCCCGTTTCCAGGCCTCAACAGGGCCCGGACATCAGATTCAGCTCCTGTCTCCTGAAGCCTCGCTGAGGAGCGATTCAGCCCCCACCTGTATCCTCGACCTTTCACTTACTTCCTGCCTCGCAGTGCCCGGTGCAGCTTGGCTCAGTCTCTGAGTCTGCCAAGACTATATTATGATTCCCATTATCAGTTTAGTCCTCCTTCTCTGCATTCCTAAGCTACTGAACTGCATCAATAGTTTCCGTCATTGTCTAGCCTATGCGGCTCCATGTTAAGAGAAATACTGTATTTAATGGTCATTTAATATTCTTCATCACGCACTACATGTAGAATAAATGCATGCTCCAGTCTTAGAGTCAGTTAGCTTTTCCCCTCATGACTTCTAGTTTATATCAACATGTTCCCTAAACATCAGATACTAGATAGGGTTTAGGTACATGTCGCTCCGACCCTCCAGACTTTAGTCTCTGCTCCTAGCACAGAGTTCATAGCCCCCAGCTTCTCCTCGTAACACGTCATTGCCAGTTTGCGCGCACCATCAGGTTAGAGGTCCCGGCTCCTTAGGTAGCCCCCTCCTATGTTTCCGCCCATTCAAGACATATTCTGTTACGTTCGCATCACATGTCTGAGTTACACCTTCTTTTTACTCTTATCTTTCGCGACTGCTACGCGTCACACCTTCTGCTCCACCCACTGCTACGCCTACTGCAATGTAATGCTATGTGTTCGCGCTATGTATATATGCTCATGTATTGTTATTAAAAGTTAGCGCGCTCATCCCAGACCCAGCCCCAGCAGCTGCTGGGCCCTGTCATCCTATTCCTATGCAGGTTGTCCTGTTCCTGTCCTTATGCTGTATTAAACCTGCAAAACTCCTACTACCTCGAATCTTGACTCTTATTTATTGAGCTATCTGTTATTCATTCATTCACTCAAAAATAGATCCGGTATTATTTATTTATATACCACAACTTGAAAGGATCCCTCTGAAGTACACAATGATCCCTTACAGCCCAGCCCTGGCTCTGGACTACCCACAGGGGGTTCATCAGTCCTCTTTTAGAGGGCAGGACACAACTTATTCAGTTGAAAATGTGAGCCACCTATCCCTCTTCCTGCCCAGGAGGGCTATCAGTATGCAGATGAATGCTGATGAATCTGCTGTCATACCCAGTCCCTGCTGTGTGATGGCTGCCTAAAGAGAATGCACTAAGTGTAGCTGTCACCCTTCCAAGATGTGTATTGGAGACAGGCTTGAAGGCTCACACAGCAGAGAAATCTTTCTAAAAGTGGCATTTCTAAAATGGTAATGTTAAATTCAGCTTTCCCATTAAAAAGATTTTATCATCACCATTCCAAAGACATTAGACATGAAATAGCTACTCCTTTCTAATCCAGATTTACAATTTAAAAGGTGTTTTAAGGAATCCCCAATGCTAGTCAATGGAAGGAGTAGGCTTCACAGCAGTGAGAAACTAATTTAGCTGTTTGTCACTACCATGACATGTAAAACTTAAAAGAACATCTCATGTCTTCTAGTTAAACAGCACCCTGCCGTTAGGGTCACTTAGAGCCTACCTTAGGGGTGGCTTATGTGTAATAAATGGGGAGTTTAAGGCTTGACAAGTGTTCTTAAATGCCAAGTCGAAGTGGCAGTAAACTGCATGGGATCTGCCGGGACGGATTGGAACTTATGGGCCTCACCCCCTGTCAGCAAGTGCTACTGGCATAGTTTCTATGTCCTTCAGTGGTTATTTCGCAACTAGGCACCCTGATGTTAGTGGCCCTGCAGTTTTGGTGATGTTGTATAGTGCGGACCCGGAGGACTAGGCTCTATGCCCTTGCCTTTCCGTTGATGGAACAACCCTATGGGGGACCCTTTGCCTCCTTCACTGACCCTAAGCTTTTGTACTGGACAGAGGCGGGACTGGTGTTGTTGGGTGACTGCTACCAGCTGGGTACTCTCACCTCACTAGAAGAGCTGACGGAGCAGCACACTCTGCTTCAGGGTCAATTTCTGACCCACAAAACTCTAGTAAGTACCTTTGCGGAACTATGGAATGAACCATCGCCCTACGCAGTACTCCAGTTACCTCTCTTAATGGAGTTGGCGCGGCACCTAGGGAAGTGGTTCTATGAGGCCCTGAATGACATTAGGTGAAGACCACTAATGGCACTTAGGGCCAGGTGGAACGGAATACTAGACAATGAAATCGCGGACAGGGAATGGAGTAAGATACTGCCTGCCCTATGAAGGTATCTCCGTTTACGAGATTGAAGTATATCCAAATTGATTTTGTCCAAATGAGCCATCTCACGCCGAATAGACTGCAGGGAATTTATGAGGGAGAACCTCATGAATGTCCCCAGTGTTAAAAGCCAGATGCAGACTTTTGACACATGATTTGGGGTTGCCCTATCCTTCAGCTGTTCTGGAAAGCAGTCCTTCTCAGATTCCATACTGCACTTGATCGCACTCTTCAATGCATGATTGAGACATGCCTTGGGGGGAGGCGGGGGCTCCCCGGACCCAAGGCTCACCAGGTCGGCACCAGGTTTTTGAACCTGGCCCTTATACTGTTAAAAAAGGATAGCAATGGTGTGAAAGTTGGTGAGGGCCCCCGTATTTGAAACCTGGATAAGAGATGTCAACACCTGGGTCAGTGTTGAGGAAAAGTAGAAGCCCTATAGTGGGCTTTAGACAGAAGTACTGAAGGGGCAGGGAACACCCAGAGGGAGACAAGGAATCAGAACAGGGAGAACAGGCGGGCACGAGATAGGTAACTAGAGGTGAAGACCCATGTGCAGGTGAGGGAGTGCGCTGACTGAAGGGTATATACGCTCTTGACATCAGACTACTTACAACCCCCCACATGCTGGGCTCCCTGCCTACTCCTGTGCCCCCCATATGCCCCATGTCCCTCTTCTTCCCAATCCCCCAGGATGTGGCAAGTCCAACCTTAGGCATTCTAGGACACACAGCCCTCTGATATTGAATTAACTGCATGACCCTGACATTCCTCCTGCCGTTAAGGAATTACACACCTTGAGACATATTGCTTTATTTCTTTTTGTTTCTTTTTCCCCCTTTCTACGCGTGTTACTTCATATGCCCTCCATGCCCCCCCTTTCCCCTCACTCCTGACCCAGAGCCACGTGGGCCTCACTATTCATTTATAGGCACAATGCTTAGGTCTTGTTGGTGACACCACAATAGGGATGACCCAAATTAGGGATCATGTTAAGTGGAATATGGATGAGTGAGATTTATGTTTCTTGGGCTCGCTCATGAACCCTGCAATTTGTGGCCAATGAGCTGTTCTTTCTCCTTGAGAATTGTGAATAATACGGTTTCCTAACTACTTGCCCACCTTTGCTGAGACATGATTGTGACGGTTGTGTATTTTTTATAACAAAATGCTGAAAAAAAACTATTTTTAAAAAAGAGTGGGAAGAGAAAATCAGGGAAATAATAAAGGTTGGTCAGTAGTTAATATAGGCAATTGTGTTAAATTTGGATTTCTAAGGCTATCCACTTATTTGTTTTGCCCTGGAATGTAAAGTGTCTCTAAGTTAGATAAAACAGAAAAACAGTTGCATGTGAAGTCCTGCCACTGCCCTAGGCTTTATATTGCCTGTAGTAAATTCATGTTGAGCTGAAATAAAAGAGTAAAGTCCGCGTGGCCATACAGCCCAACACGTTCAGCACGATTTTACACACAGCCTAAATGTGAGGCATTGCTATTGGTTACTATCTTCAACTATAATCCTCTGAATCAATGGTCTCAATGTTGAAGCATCCTTACTTGCTAGCGCAGGACTTGTGATAAATCTGAGCTCCTCTGATGAGGCCTACCATGAGAAGTCACATATTTTTATGTCTAGCACAACAGCGTTAGTTAACGTCTAAGGATTATGCAATGAAGAAAAAAATAATTCAGTGAGAAAGGTCTTGGGTGAGTCCACTTCAGCCATTTGTTGCTCAAAGTTTCATTCATATTTTGAATCAGACCACAGTTCAGCCTACATAGATTGGTGCTGGAAATGGCCCTTTCTGCAGGGTCACCCCCAAACTTTCTGCCTTCCTCCTCCCCTTTTTCTTTGAATTCGTTTTTGTTGGGTTTACTACTCCGGGCACTTTACCACTGCTAACCAGTGCTAAAGTGCATGTGCCCCTCTCAAAACATGGTAACATTGGCTTATCCACAATTGGCATATTTAATTTACTTAGAAGTCCCTCATAAAGTTTACTAGATGTGCCCTACGCCTACAAATTACACTCTGCTAGTGAGACTGCACCTACTTGCCAGGCCCAAACCTTCCTTTTTAATTGCATAAAAGTCACCTCTAAGTTAGGTAGGCCCTAGACAGCCCTATGGACAGGGTGCATTATATTTAAAAGGTAGGATGTGTACTTTTGAGTTTTACATGTCCAGTTAGTGAAAAACTGCTGAATTCATTTTTCACTACTGCAAGGCTTATCTCTCCCATAAGTTCAAATTCGGATTGCCTTAAAACATCTTTTAAGTGTAATTTCTAATTGGAAAAAGATAGAGATTTGGAGTTTGATGTCTATGGACACACAATTTAAATTAATCACAAATCATGGTGAAGTCGGATTTAAAAAGGCTAGTCTGAAAATGCCACTTTTAGAACTTGGCATTTTCTTACTTTCACCATTCTGTGCCTCTGCCTGCCTCTGAATACGTGTCTGGGTTGGGTGACAGCTGGGCTGTGTGTATTCCCTCTAGACGGACTGAGGGGCCTTCCTGAGGTAGATTGGGATTACGTAGCTGACACTTGCACCTGAATAGAGCTGTGCCTGTTCCCACACAAAGAACTGCATACCCCCCTGTAGTCAGTCTGGAGCCGGGGAAGGAAAGACAGGAACCTTGTGATCTTCAAAGGCCTCCTTGAAGTCTCCCCCACTTCGAAGGCACATTTCGGTATTAGTACTGAACCCCTGACACCACCAAATCAGAACTTTGCTGGAACCAAGAACATTCTGTCTGGAAGAAAAGCTGATGTGCTGTAATAGGAACTGCCACTTTGCTACCTGCATTGCTGTACTGGAGTTCTGCCTGCTTATTACTGTACTGTAGGAGGAAATACCACTTTGCAGAATGTTCTGCTTTGTTGAACTGCTACATTATGATTCTTGAATGGGAGTGAGAGGGACTGGACCTTCTCTCTACATCTTTGAACCCACGTTTCTCCAAGGGCTTGTTGGCCTTCCTCCTGTTCTCTGAAGTCTCATGGTCACAAAGGATCTCATGCAACTCTGCTGATGCTACTAGACTCTGCCATCTGTGAGCCGTACTCTTGCCTGAGGTGCCTCCTCCAGTTTCTGCATCTGTTTCCCGAAAATATTGACGCAGTGACTACTTTGCGGCTATTGGAACTGATGCAGTGTCCTCTGGTGCCAACACGGTGCTGATGAGACAACTATACTGGTCTCGACGGCGATGTCAGATAACGACGCAGTGCCGATCAGATGACGCTGCTGTGAGGCTCTACTCCGATGCAGTGCCGGCCCTTTGACACTGACTGCAAGACTCGACTCTGATGCATTGACCCGAGTGTGTAAATCGGAACCGATGCAGGGAGTGGGTGCAGGGAGTCCTTGATGGAGATGCCTGCTCCGTACAAGGTACTTTTTCAGGGGTCCCTGCATGGGTCCTGTAGCCGGCCTGCCCTCTGTTAGATTTGGGGGTCTCTAGTTGGCACAGGTAGGTACTTGTGACAAATAGGGACCCTTGCCTCTTGTTAGGGTAAGGGGGTACACTCCTAAAATAACCTTTGTTCACCCCCTTGGTAGCTTGGCACGAGCAGACAGGCTTATCTCAGAGGCAATGTGTAAAGCATTTCTGAACACATACAGTAATCAAGTGACAACACTACAGATGGACACCACACCGGTTTTATATAAAACATAAGTATACTTTATATAGACTTATCACAAGACCACAAATGACAAAAATCCACAATACAGTACTTAAAATGGTAGATTTAACTTAGTTCTCTTTAGTTCTTAAAATGCGACACTTTGAGTCAATGTACCTGAAAGTGTCGCAATGATGGAAATGTGGCAAAATCCGGTGCAAAGAAATAAAGACGTCAAGTTCTTCCTGATGCGAAACACTTCTCCAATGTTGCGAGAAGTCTCGACTCAATGCATCAGCTGCATCGGCGACACACTTGTTCAGGGATGCGATGACAGCGGTTTTGGCGGCGACACTCTTCTCCCTCGATTCGAGATGTTTCCACTGACTGCAGCAGCAGCAACACCCTTGTTCAGAGATGCAACGGCAGCGGCTCCGACGGCGGCACGCTTCTCCGTGGATGCGAGGCGCTTTTCTTGATGCGGTGCAATGCGTCAGCTACAGCGGCGACATCCTAGTTCAGAGATGCGACGGTAGCGGTTGCGACGGCCAAATGCTTCTTCTTCGGTGCGAGACGCTTCTCTCGATGCAATACAATGCATCAGCTACAGCAGCAACACCCTTGTTCAGAGATCCGACGGCAGCGACTGCGACGGTGACACGCTTCTTCCTCTTGAGTCGCGCTTCCAGTTCCTTGCGACATGCAATCCCTAAGAAGGCCCAAAAAAGCAGCAGGCACTTCCAAAGAACTCTTGGGGAGCTGGGCGTTGAAGTCTGTTGTCCCTGAGACTTCAGCAGGATGCAAGCTCATTTCTCAAGCCCATGGATATCCTTCACAAGTTGAATAAAGTGCACACAAAGTCCTTCCTCCTTTCTTTGGCAGTCAGGCAACCACTGCAGGCCAATCCCCCAAGCAGCACTTCAGCTTATGGATAGTCTCTCCTCAGTTTCTTCAGGTTTCTCTCCTCAGCAAAGGTTTCTTCTTGTAGTCCAAAAGTGATCTAATTTCTTGCGATCATGGTACCAATATTTATACCCCAAAATCCTTTATCCTGGGAGGCAGAGGGGCCTTTGCCTAGTCCAAACCAGTTCTGGAGCACTCTGTTTACATGACTCATTCTTTCCTTTCACAGTGCAGGGCAGAAACATCAGACGCCCCACAGGAGGTGGAGCCAGCATTATGGAGGAAAGGCACAGCCCTGGATCACTCTGTTGACATGATTCCTTCTCTCCTTTCACAGTGCACGGCAGAGACATCAGACGCACCACAGGAGGTGGAGCCAGCATTGTGAGAGAAGGCACAGCCCTATTCAGGTCCCAGGTGCAACTCCTTCCTCCCATCTAGATGCAGATCTCTCTATTCACCACTGGGCTGACTCATCCTGTCTCTTGGAATCCCCCAGCCCTGTCATTCAAGCTCCAGACAAGGAATACACAACCTATCCGAGGCGGGCTTGGATAGTGAAACAAGAAAATGCCTACTTTCTAAAAGTGGTGCTTTCAAACACAGAATGTTAAAATCAACTTCACTAAAAGATGTATTTCATCATTCTGAGGTCAGGCATATTAAACTCGAATTTCTACCATGTTCCCTGAGTCAGTTAGGATTATAAGATGTAATAATTCAACTGCCCATTCTGGCCTATGGAGAAAAGGTTGCCTTGCAATAGTGAAAATCCAAAATGGCTGTAATTCACTATTAGGACATGCCACACACACCAGGGCGTGTCCTATCTTATACTTACAATGCACCCTGCCCTTGGGCTACCATAGGGGTATCTGATGTGAAGAAAAGGGAAAGTTTAGGGATTGGCAAGTGGGTGCACTTGCCCATTCAGCATGGCAGTACCAGACAGCACACAGGCTCTGCAATGGCAGACCTTAGACACACTTTTACAGGCTGCTTCTGTAGATGGCACAACCAGTGCTGCAAGCCCACTAGCAGCATTTGGTTTACAAGGCCTGGGCACTCTCTGTGCATTGCACTAGGGTCTGAACAGTAAACCAAATCAGCCAATCATTAAATCACTAATTCATACATCAACTTACAATAGGGAGAGCAAATGCACTTTAGCACTGATCAGCAGTGGTAAAGTGCCCAGAGTCAGAAAATAGCCAACAACAGGTCAGAAAAAATAGAGGAGGAAGGCAAAAAGTTCAGGGATGACCCTGCAAAAAGGGCCATGTTCAACATCCTCCATCGTGGTTGGCTTGAATTTTAGATTTACCCGATCTAGCATGACCTCAAGTAACCTTCTAGTGCTATTGACGTCTAAGCACTGTTTTGGAATTTAATCTTTAAAAATTCCTATTTTGAGTACTACTTATTGGATATTTGTTATTTCAGTCTTGTTTTACTCAGGTAAATATTCTCTTTTATTCAAATCTTCTGCAGTCTTTTTGTGGTGTTTTCACTGTGTTACTTTAATTTAAGTGCTGCAAAAATACTTGACACATTACCTCTTAAGTTAAGCCTGACTGATTTGTGCCAAGCTATCAGAGGATGAGCACAGGTTAATTCAGGTTTTGTATCTCTGACTTACCCTGCCTAGGATTGTGGTCTCTACTTGGACAGGGTGATAACCTCGGCCAACTAGAGACCCAATTTCTAACAAGTAGTGTAATAGGTCAGCTTTACTCAATCATTTATTTATGAGGGGTGGAATTTGCAATATCCCACAGTATATCCATTCGTTGTTGTAATGTTAGTCATCATGAGTTATGGTATTTCATGAAGCATGAAGCCATTGAGGTCCCTACACAGTACACTCTTTCCTGTCCCCAAACTGCCCTTTCTGGTACAATGGCACTTTGCATCTGTTCCACTTGTTACCATTTTCCAACACCACCTACCTGTCACAAATCTCCTTGACTTTGAATTGAGCCCCAAAATGTACTCAATCCCTTGCATAACCTTCCATGCCTTATTTTGACCCAGTCACCAGCACTCACTCTCTCTCTCCTGACACCACTCACCCCACTGCTCTCCTCTCAACCAGTACTAATGAGCCACAGTAATTTTAGTTCCCAGCTTTCATCCACACATTTTCTCAAAGGAGAAACAATGATCACACAATGAATTGTGGTGCAATGAGCCCATACCATATAATCCACCATTGCCCTGACATCTTTTCCACTTTGGATAGCCATAGATATGGCACCATTAACCAACCGGTAAGCCCGATTCACCATGCAATTGACCTGGGGGTTGTACAGTGCAGTATGATGATGTTTAATGGAAAATTCTGTCTAGAAAACATTTTATGTCGTGAAAAACTAGTTGAGTTCCATTATCTGTGATAGGCATACAAGGTAGCCCTTCCTCCGAAAAGACACTCTTCATAGTCTCCAAACTCATTCTGGTGTTTACATCAGGTAAGAATTTTACCACCAACCATTTGGAACGCACAGCCACCAAAGCCAGAGTATTTCTCATTTCCTCATCCTGCAATTGCATTGGTCCAATAACATTTAAGCACACTATGCCCATGGACACCCTGGGTGCTCAATATTCCTCTGGGCAGCTTGTTCATCTGTCTTAAGCCTCTTCTCACTCTCTCTGCACACCTCACAGTTTTCTACCCAAGAAATGATTTGCTAGTCCATTCATGGCCACCTAAGCATTTTTGGTCATAGTTTGTCTTAAGTGACCCATGTGAGCCACCTTAAAAATTATTTCCCTCAACCCTTCTGGTGGCGCAAATCTGTAATTTCTCATCAGAACATCCTTGTCAGTCAAAGTAAATGAATCCAGAATTTTCACAATTGGTCTAACAGATGGAGCCACAGTACTCTCCCTATGCCCCCCACACACCCCCATTCACCTACTTTTTAGAGAACAAGATCAAAATACATACACTTACGCCACTCCTCAGCTGAGAATGAACCTCCAACTCACTTTTTCACATCACACAATGATGTCACAGGCCCTTCCTTCTCCCAAGCTAAAGTACCATGTCTATCCCCCTCTGACCACTCCAAAGATAAGCATGAGAGGCAATCAGCTTGTGCATTTTTGATCCTGGTATGTGTCCAATTTGATATCTATAGTCCTGAAGCCTGGAAGCTAGCCTAACAGACACCGTGCCTGCCCCACCAGGACTCAAATGTTTGAGCAAAGGTTTGTGATCTTTATGAATGCAAAAGCTGAGACCCCATAAGAAGGTCCTAAAATTTTCTACTGACTAAGCAGCTGCAAAAGCCTCACGCTCTATGACTGAATAGCTGCTCTCACAATCCATCAGAGAACGTGAGGGAAATGCTAGTTTTCTCTGAACCATATTGTACCTGAGAAAGAACAGCCCTCCGACCACATGCACTTGCATCCACAATTAAAAATGTTTTGAGTTGGATTTCAAATGGTGCATGGATACCCATCTCATAAATGTCCTTCTTCACCACTTCAAATGCTCTCTGTTGATCCTCACCCCATACGAACATATACCCCTTCTGTAGCAATATCCTCAGATCTTCAGTCTTGCCTGCAAAGTTTTTTCACAAACTTAGCATAATATTCGATCAAACCCATGAATGACCATAACTGCCCCTTATCGTGGGGAACTGGTACAGACCTGATAGCTTTCAACAAGTCCACCTTGGGATGAACACCTTGCCCGGATAAAGTATTGCCAAGGTATTCAACTTCTTCCACCAAGAACCTACATTCTTACCTCCTCAAAGTTAGCCCCGCCTCACTGAGCCTACTCAGCAGAGACCTCAAGATGTTGTTATGCTCCTGGACTGGCACACCAAAAACTGAGATATCATCTTGAAATAATTTTACATTATGCAATCCCCTGAACACCTCAGACATGATCCGCTGGAAAATGCTTGAAGCTGAGGATAACCTGAATGGCATACTTGTAATCCTAAAATTTCCCTCCATATATTCTGTGAATCTTCATATAACCTGATCTGGTGGTAAGCACTTTTCAAGTCAAGCTTATAAAAGTACTTACCACGCTTTAGCAAGAACAACTCATTTATATTTGGGAGGGGGAAAATATCTGTCACCACATGCTGGTTTAAGCTGCATAGATCCACACAGAATCTAAGCTTGCTGTCACTCTTCTTGGCAATAACTACTAGAGAGATCCATCCCAAAGCCTCAACAGGCTCTATGACTCCTTCATTGAGCATGTTATCTAAAGGTTTCTTGACCTCACCCCTCAGTACAATCGGCACCCTCCTCAATTTGTGTTTAACAGGAATGGCATCTTCTTCCAACACAATTTTGTACACATAGCCCTTCATCTCAAAACAAACAACCGCAAAGGTGCACCACAAAACATGAAACAATAAGTGCAAATGGTATTAAAGCACAATGAGGAGAAATATCTCAGAGATGTTGAAGTTCTTCTTGTATTCTTTATTTTCGATAAGCAGTGAAACACATACAGCCGACGCGTTTCGTCCCAAACTGGGACTTCTTCAGGGCTGTCGGTAAAAAATATATATACATTCAATCAGTTTTTATGTACAAAGTTCAACTTTCAATCTAAAAACATTTACATCAACAAAACATTCTAAAAAGCATTGCTACGATAGACGTGGAGCTTTATGCATGCATGTGATATTAAGGTGTTGGCCCACATACAATCTATCCGCAGGGTAATATACATGGGCCTGGGGATATGTACAAGTGTATAAACATTATATACAGTTAGAAAAAACACATGTGATTACATCAAACAGGAGACAGATATGTACAAGCGGCATGCAGTGTGTACTCGGCCTGTGTGTCTGACCATGTTACTAGGAAAGATTTAGACTGAGGGAAAATATAATTAGGGTAGAGCGCAAAAGGGGAACAGACAATCCCTATAGGGGTTTGGCTACTTTCATAATGGAAGCTTAGTGTTGTTTGATTGTACATGAAGCAGGGTCGATCATTTAGTGAGAGAAGGTGACTAAGAGTATTAATGAACCAATTATGCCTAGTGTGGAATACCAGTGTTACATAGAATCCAATGCTCATTTACCTTTTAGTTAGTGGGACGTCGCTTGTGGGGAAAAGTGTGAGAGGAACCGGGATCCAGAAGTTACATTCCCGGCTACTGTAATCCTGTTATCTATTGGTTCGTTCAAAAGTGCAATATTGTAAACATGGACCTTAAACGAAAATGAGAAAGGTAAAAATGTAACTATCCAGAGATGTTTCATTGTACTGTCTGACAGCTTAGTTAGCGATGCTAAGTAAGAGTTACAGCAAGTGACAGGGGGCATCAGGCTCTCTGTCAAAAGAGTTTCGATTTACTTGAGTAATATCTACTTACTATAAGTATGCTAAAGGCCAACGTGGGTAATGGTCTCTCAAAATTCCTTGGTGATGAGGATAATAGTGTGACTAACTCAGACCGTATACTGGAAGACATAAAAAGTGGAAAGAAGGCTTATACCCTATGCGAAAACATTTTACCTTAGGGAGCGAACGGAATGCAAAGCAGTTTAGCCAAGAACAGGAATTCAATAATACGAATTGTTGTTTACCTGAGTCAAATCTAGAACTTGTGGTGGACTGAAGGTCCTATTAGTCCAAGGGAGGAGGGTGTGGGCACTGTGTATCAGTAGGCCTGTTGAAAAGTAAGAAGGTTGCTGTTTTGTAGTCAAGTATAGCTTGATAGGTCTTGAAAAACACATGTCTGTGTGGATATACATAGTTAGGGGTGACTATTATGAACATGGTCAAAACTGTTTTACCCCAAGATATGAGTCCGTATGCAAGTACCATATCCCAGAAAATGGTAATCAACAGACTATTCTTAATTTTGCAAAACAAGGTCATATATAAGAAAATTTGCAAAAGGTTAGTGGACCTGTGGTTTGGAGTACTGCGCCCCTTAAATAGAATGTTGTAGTGGGCAATAATGGCTCTAGTCTAAGACCAAGGAATATGCCTAGCAGAAAGTGACCCAGACTAGGACCCACGCTAGGGACCTATGCTATATGTAAAACTAGCAGAGGGGATGTACCAGATGTAGAAAGGCATTCAAGCTCACCGTTTTTGATCAAGCGACCGGCGCCCATCCACAGCCTCCGTCCCGATAGAAACACCCGCAGTGACGTCGCGTTCAAATGTTATGAGGCTACCCTGTTCCTTATATAGCAGGGGTAAGTGAGTTAAGGGTCCGCACCTGTTGAAACTCCCGCCAACGCGTCTGTACAGGCGCGCTGGTCCTTAGTAAAGCGCAAAGTCCAATAGTGTAA
Source organism: Lissotriton helveticus (assembly GCF_964261635.1). Taxonomy (NCBI): domain Eukaryota; kingdom Metazoa; phylum Chordata; class Amphibia; order Caudata; family Salamandridae; genus Lissotriton; species Lissotriton helveticus. The sequence goes on along the minus strand of NC_136061.1, from coordinate 452,083,633 downwards.
GCGGGGCGGCCATCTTGGAATGTCTAAAAGAGGCATTTAAGTATATAACTCTCCATGCCCTATGCCCGATATTCTATGAATATTGTGTCCTCCGTGATGCCCAAAAGAGCTGGTTATTTACTGTGAATAACCATAAATTATATAAACGCGATGCCCAAAATGACCAGTACGAAAAAATAAATAAATAAACTGAACAAAGAATTAATCCGGACATCCGTATTGCCCGATCATCGGTGTGTTAAAGCAGGTATTGGAAAACCTAGTTTGTGATGAATGAATGTACGAGAGAATGGAATACGAGAGTAACATTTGATGTAGAGCGCGAATTATATCTGTCTGGGAGTGGCGGCCATCTTGGAGCGTCTGGGGGCAGTGTGTCTATATATGTGAATTACAGCTCGGAGCCCTGTCCGCCATGGGTACTCAGCCCACGCAATGACACAAGCGCCTGGCTGACTAGACTAATCAGCCACATTTATTATGAGTATTTGAACGTGGAAGAACCACAATAGTCGATTGATAAAGTAAATTCCAAAACCAATCGCATTTCATTCTAAACGAACAGTATATTTTGAGAAAGAAGAAAAAAATCTAATTTTTAATTGCTATAGAGCACGGGTATGTTGTAAGTGGATGACATACCATATGGTGCAAAATATGGACACTATGACGTAAAAACGGCGGACATCTTTACCATTGTATCTGCTTGGGAGATGGGAATTGGATAATACTGTAAATGTTACATTGCCGTGCTGTTATAGAGCACGAGGAGGAACATGTGGGCGTTTGATTTTGTTAAAGTCTCCTTAGCCCTTCTTGGGTGTCGGATTGTTTGCATCTGATCCTAGTGAGTAGACTAAATTCTTTCGCCTGCTTAACTTATGGCCCTAAAGATCGAATAAGTGAGGGGCGTCTAATTTATGTGAAAGTCGCGCGAATGTGAACTGAGAGGAGCAAAAGGACAGATGAGTAAGAGGATGATGTGCAACAAGATTCATGACCTTGTGGGCCGCAGAAATATGCAAGGGTGATCCAATGTAATGTACAGAGACAATAGGTATTTACTAAGACAAATTCCCTTATTTACAATAGGACAGACCTTAGTTATTGTCAAGTAATAAAGATATGTCATCCTGAATAAGCTTTAAAGCATGGTAGTGAGCCAGAGCAGAGCTGAGTAAACTTTAAAGCATGAATAAAGACCTAAACTAGGTGGTGAGCAAGGGCAGAACCGGGAGCAATCAATTTGTGTGGATTAGACCAGAAAAAAATGTAGCTCATCCTCGGTATTGTGGCCGAGTTCTATACATCGAAGTCTACATATCCAGCCCGCCTCCCGTTGTCTTAATGCAAGTTCTCTATTACCTCCCCTTGGGTGGATAGGTTGATGGTCAATGCCCATGAACCACATGTCGTCTGTGTCTTTATGGTATTCCTGCATATGAAAGGTCATGGGATATCACATATCACCATTACGTCTTGCATGGACGTGTTCTTGAATGCGGATTTTTAAAGCTCTCTTGGTGCTACCAACATAGATCTTGTTGCACCCGCATCCCAAGATATAAACAACGTATTTAGTGTTGCAGTTGATCAAATGGTCTATTGTAAAGGTCTTATTAGTGTTGAAACAGAATTCCTTGGTTCTATTTCGACCCAGTGCACACATGTTACACTCGCTGCATGTGAAGAAGCCTTTAGCGGAGGTAGTTAACCAGTTGGTCCGCTTCTTGGATTCTATGTAACTGGGGCAGAGGATGTTGCGGAGGTTTCTTCCTCTCCTATAGCATATTTTGGGTGTCTTAGTAATTGAGTTCTGAAGGCTCGGTATATCCGCAATCAAATGCCAATGTTTTCTTAAGATGTTAAAAATACTGCTGCTTTGATCTGAGTACTGGGTGTTAAATGAGAGGGGTCTGCTGGTATCTGAAGGCCTATTTTTGGGTGCCAAGGTGCTTGATCTTGATATTTTTTGGACTTTTTTATTAGCTTTGTCAAGGGTCTTTCTGGGATAGCCCCTTTCAAGGAACCGTTTCTCTGTTTCCTGAATGTTCTATTGAAACGAGTCCTCCGTGCTGCAATTGCGGCGCATCCTGATCATTTCCCCATAAGGGATATTCTCGATAATATGTCGGGGATGCGCGCTCTCATAATGTAAAATACTGTTGCAGGCTGTCGCCTTGCGATGCGTGCAGCTTTGGATCTTATTGTTCTCTACAAAGAGTTTCACATCCAGAAAGTCAATTGTTCTCTGATTATGTGTCATTGTAAAGCGAACATTGAACGGATTGTCGTTGAGGTAGCCAAAGTAATCCCAAAGATCCGGGGTAGGTCCATCCCAAATCATGATCACATCATCGATGTACCTACCCCAGAAAATTATGTTGTTCATCCATGCGGCTGCGTGGCGACCCCATGCATGCTCCCGCTCAAACCAGCCCATGAAAAGGCCGGCGTAAGCGGGAGCAAATTTTGAACCCATAGCGGTCCCTTGTATTTGGTGGTACCATGTTGAATCATGTAAAAAGTAGTTTTTTGATAGTATAATTTCTGTCATCTCAAGAAGGACACCGTTGTGTAACATATGGTCTGCTGAACGCTTGTCCAAAAAGGTTTCCAGGGCCCTTATTCCAAATTCCTTTTTGATACAGGTGTAAAGCCCTACTACGTCGAGGGTAACTAAGTGTAGGGTATCTGTCCAGGAGAAGCCCTCCAGTTTGCCCAGTATGTCCTTAGTGTCCCTCAAATAGGCCGGAAGATTTTGTACCATAGGCTGGATAAAGGTGTCCACATACTCAGATAGTCTCTCCGTGGGTGAGTTAACTCCGGAAATGATGGGGCGGCCAGGTGGAAAGGGGCCCCCCTTGTGAATTTTGGGGAGTATGTATATACAGGGATAAGAGGGAGTTGTTACTGTGAGGTATTGGCACTCCTCAACGCTAAGTAAGCCTATCTCACGCCATTCTGTAAGCCTCATATTTATATAAGATGTAAGTGCTTCAATAGGATTGTGACCAAGTCTGGTGTAACAAGTGGAATCAGAGAGCTGACGGGAAATTTCATTCATGTAATCTTCCTTGTTCATGATAATTACGTTTCCCCCTTTATCCGCTTCACGGATGACAATTTTTTCATCTGACTGCAGTCTTTTTAAAGCTTCAGACTCTGTGCGTGTAAGATTATATTTGGACGGGGGAGCACGCTTAGGATTTTCAAGCATTTGATGGAAGGAATGGCTAACTTTTTCACGAAACATTTCAATATTTGGATGTGTGCCCGTGGGGGTGAATTTAGATCTTGGTTTCAATCCACTTTCGATATATACATCCTCAACAATGTTCAATTCATTCCTCACATTTTCAATATCAAAAGATGTGTCAAATTCAACAGAAATCATTGCTTGAATGGTGTTTATTTCATTGACAGTATATTCAGTGACAGTGTTACCATTATTCGAATTAACATGATTAGTTGGATTACGTACAAAATGATCTTTAAGTTTGACAAGACGAACAAATTTCATTAGATCAACAAATAGATCAACATCTCCACCCGTTTGGTTGGGGCAAAACCCTAAACCCTTGTTGAGGACAGAAATTTCATCTCGATCTAGTTCTCTTTCTGATAGGTTTACAACAATAGATTCTGCTGTGTCATCAGTCTCAGTGCTTACTATTGAGGTGGATTCCCCCAGGCGCTTGTGTCATTGCGTGGGCTGAGTACCCATGGCGGACAGGGCTCCGAGCTGTAATTCACATATATAGACACACTGCCCCCAGACGCTCCAAGATGGCCGCCACTCCCAGACAGATATAATTTGCGCTCTACATCAAATGTTAGTCTCGTATTCCATTCTCTCGTACATTCATTCACCACAAACTAGGTTTTCCAATACCTGCTTTAACACACCGATGATCGGGCAATACGGATGTCCGGATTAATTCTTTGTTCAGTTTATTTATTTATTTTTTCGTACCGGTCATTTTGGGCATCGCGTTTATATAATTTATGGTTATTCACAGTAAATAACCAGCTCTTTTGGGCATCACGGAGGACACAATATTCATAGAATATCGGGCATAGGGCATGGAGAGTTATATACTTAAATGCTTCTTTTAGACATTCCAAGATGGCCGCCCCGCTTACACAATTGGACTTTGCGCTTTACTAAGGACCAGCGCGCCTGTACAGACGCGTTGGCGGGATTTTCAACAGGTGCGGACCCTTAACTCACTTACCCCTGCTATATAAGGAACAGGGTAGCCTCATAACATTTGAACACGACGTCGCTGCGGGTGTTTCTATCGGGACGGAGGCTGTGGATGGGCGCCGGTCGCTTGATCAAAAACGGTGAGCTTGAATGCCTTTCTACATCTGGTACATCCCCTCTGCTAGTTTTACATATAGCATAGGTCCCTAGCGTGGGTCCTAGTCTGGATCACTTTCTGCTAGGCATATTCCTTGGTCTTAGACTAGAGCCATTATTGCCCACTACAACATTCTATTTAAGGGGCGCAGTACTCCAAACCACAGGTCCACTAACCTTTTGCAAATTTTCTTATATATGACCTTGTTTTGCAAAATTAAGAATAGTCTGTTGATTACCATTTTCTGGGATATGGTACTTGCATACGGACTCATATCTTGGGGTAAAACAGTTTTGACCATGTTCATAATAGTCACCCCTAACTATGTATATCCACACAGACATGTGTTTTTCAAGACCTATCAAGCTATACTTGACTACAAAACAGCAACCTTCTTACTTTTCAACAGGCCTACTGATACACAGTGCCCACACCCTCCTCCCTTGGACTAATAGGACCTTCAGTCCACCACAAGTTCTAGATTTGACTCAGGTAAACAACAATTCGTATTATTGAATTCCTGTTCTTGGCTAAACTGCTTTGCATTCCGTTCGCTCCCTAAGGTAAAATGTTTTCGCATAGGGTATAAGCCTTCTTTCCACTTTTTATGTCTTCCAGTATACGGTCTGAGTTAGTCACACTATTATCCTCATCACCAAGGAATTTTGAGAGACCATTACCCACGTTGGCCTTTAGCATACTTATAGTAAGTAGATATTACTCAAGTAAATCGAAACTCTTTTGACAGAGAGCCTGATGCCCCCTGTCACTTGCTGTAACTCTTACTTAGCATCGCTAACTAAGCTGTCAGACAGTACAATGAAACATCTCTGGATAGTTACATTTTTACCTTTCTCATTTTCGTTTAAGGTCCATGTTTACAATATTGCACTTTTGAACGAACCAATAGATAACAGGATTACAGTAGCCGGGAATGTAACTTCTGGATCCCGGTTCCTCTCACACTTTTCCCCACTAGCGACGTCCCACTAACTAAAAGGTAAATGAGCATTGGATTCTATGTAACACTGGTATTCCACACTAGGCATAATTGGTTCATTAATACTCTTAGTCACCTTCTCTCACTAAATGATCGACCCTGCTTCATGTACAATCAAACAACACTAAGCTTCCATTATGAAAGTAGCCAAACCCCTATAGGGATTGTCTGTTCCCCTTTTGCGCTCTACCCTAATTATATTTTCCCTCAGTCTAAATCTTTCCTAGTAACATGGTCAGACACACAGGCCGAGTACACACTGCATGCCGCTTGTACATATCTGTCTCCTGTTTGATGTAATCACATGTGTTTTTTCTAACTGTATATAATGTTTATACACTTGTACATATCCCCAGGCCCATGTATATTACCCTGCGGATAGATTGTATGTGGGCCAACACCTTAATATCACATGCATGCATAAAGCTCCACGTCTATCGTAGCAATGCTTTTTAGAATGTTTTGTTGATGTAAATGTTTTTAGATTGAAAGTTGAACTTTGTACATAAAAACTGATTGAATGTATATATATTTTTTACCGACAGCCCTGAAGAAGTCCCAGTTTGGGACGAAACGCGTCGGCTGTATGTGTTTCACTGCTTATCGAAAATAAAGAATACAAGAAGAACTTCAACATCTCTGAGATATTTCTCCTCATTGTGCTTTAATACCATTTGCACTTATTGTTTCATGTTTTGTGGTGCACCTTTACGGTTGTTTGTTTTGCATTGAAATTCCCTAGGGAAGAGGCACGGTGATGATGGGTGCCATTCAGTGTGCACACAACTCCCTGGTTTAATTTAGGGGTTAAAGAACTTTACGGGGGAATAGCCAGTCAGGTGCTGACTCTAGGAAGGGTCCATCATTTTTTCTGTCCTTCACAGCCCTTCATCTCACTCAGCTTCTCATAGAATACATCCTTCATTTCCTGCAACACCTCTTCAGTGGTAACATCAGTGACTGGCAACACATGACCTGGAGCATGGGGATTAATTATAAAATGCAAATCACATTGATGCTCCTACCCCAAAATAGGTGGCCCATCCTCCACCACATTGACTTACTCTTCGACCGGCTAACATTTAAACACAATGGGAGAAGAAAAATACCCCAAAATATCAATACGTTCTCCCTGGTAGCCCCTGCTATTGATGTCTTTAGGCATAGGAGACACTAGAGGCCAATCATTCTTCCACAACGTCTTCGGTATGATGGTGTACAATGAGCCAGAGTCCACCATGAGTTCCACTTGTTTGCCCTGAGTCCCAAACCAGGCTTTAGGTGCGTCTCCCCAGTTTCCTTCCTTCACCTCAGGCCAAACCATCAACACTTGATCCTGGTTATCACCTTCCCAAAAGGTTTCCTCAGTACCAGCCACATGTGACTTAGACAAATCCTTGAACACACAAGCATAATGGCAAAGGCGCCCACACCTTCTGCACTCCCTGTTAGATGCAAAACACCATTTTGAATCACTGGTGTGGAAATCACTACCACACAGTGAACAGCCCTTTGATCTACCCCCTCTCTGAGGTCTCGTCGAAACTTTGTTGGATGATCCTTTAGACATGCCTTCTTTTTTGCATACTGCGGCAACCTGGCCATCCACCATCTCCTTCGTGCCTAACTCTTTCATACATCTCTCGGATTTCTCATCAACCTTTGCAATTGTAATTGAATCATTCATTTATGGATTTTTTTGCTTCCTACAGGCGCTCCTGCATTTATTTACTGAGGCACTGAACAATCAGGTGAGGTTCATTTAGGTATGTCGTGGCCACCGTACACCCACTATAGAGGCTACCCCTAATGTCTGCTCAATTCCTAATGCCTTTTATTTAATTATCTTGGCATTACAGATCTCCTTATTTGTGCGCTGCTCCTTAAAATCAAATGGATAAACGGACCCCCTTCCGAATCAGTAATTGTACTGAGCTCTTACATAGCGCAGCCCACATACCTACTCCTGGCACCACAACTGGCACCCTACTTATGCGTTAACTGTCCCCTGTTTCTTCCAGTTATGGATTAACTTCTCCTTGATGTCTCACATCTTCGGGCCTAGTGAAACAACCAGATTGATGTTTCTCGCCTTTATGCATGCATTGACCTTGCTTATCTCTGGTAATTGTCTATTATTACCTGGACCCTCTCCTTTCTTTAATTTCTTATGTTTGGCCACTTTCCTGCTCACTCTATTTTCCTCTCCCTTCCCCCCTTATACATCACTATTTTGAAACTTGTGACCATTGTCCTGATGATGACCTGAAATCAATCAGGTTGAATTGCGGCGGGACCATTTGCAGTAAAGGGAAAAGGAAAGCAAGGGGCTAAAGCACAAACTAGAAAACAAGAAGTGTTTTGTGAGAATGACCCCTCATTACCGACAACCAAATGTGTAAATGTTCAGACACAAGGTCTGAGCCATAGTTCCATCGGGGCTAGTAGAAAAAGTAAATCTTCCACGTTTCTATGCGCTGAGGTTAAAGCCAAGCGCTCAAAAGGGTGTAAATCAGCAAAAGCTACTAAGGCTGCTATTTTTGGTTCGAGTTCGAGTTTGAGAGTAACACCTTCTTTAAGATCGTATTTTAAAGTGGTCCCGCAAATCGTAGACCTGGCTAAAGAGGCACCGGTGTCTGAGCTCACTATTCCTTTAATTCTTGTCCCTCTTTCCTTAATGGATTTAGAAGGCTCTTCATTGGAGGGTAAGAAGGCTGGTACTAGCAGCAAGCTTTCTAGTAACATAGCTCTGATGGAGGTTGTTGACAATGGATTAGAAGCTGGAAGTAGTCCAGATGATCAAGTCATTGATCTACAGCAACAACCATTGCAGGTATTAGAGGCATTGGTGGAACTAGAGGTGTCAAGACCGGGAGAGGCTCTGCAGGAGACTATTGCCCTAATGTCAAATAGCTCGCAGGGAGATACTAGCGGCAGTCTGGCAGAAACCTCATTGAAATCGATGTTTTCATCTCTGTCGTTAGATATAAAAAAGGGTTTTGAGGTCTCGGCTGCCAACCTGTCAGAAATAAGGAACTTTTGCGAATCTCTAGATGGTAAAATTGACGGACTTAACTCCAGAACAGCGGTATTAGAATAAACGGTGGCGGGACTCTCATTACATCTGGAACAGGCCAAGGTTGACATTGTGAACCTTAGAAAAGAAGATCTTGCCCTTTCTGAAACAATGGAGACTTTGGAGAACAATGCCCGGCGCAGTAACCTCCGAATCCTTAACGTCCCCGAGGGGAGTGAGGGCACTGATATAAAGCAGTATGTCATCACGCTTTTAAGAGATTCTTTAGAGCTTGAGCAGTCAGCGGAAAACCTGGGTACTGACATCCAAAGTATTCATAGGGATCCCTTTAGGAAGAAACCACAAAGATCTAAACCTAGAACAATTCTAGTTAATTTCCATATTTACTCCCTTAAAGAGTTTATTCTTAATCAAGCCCTTAAACAGAAATCTTTGAGCGGCAAGGGCTTCACTTTCCAGATAAGGTCAGATTTATCCAGGTAACCCTGGATAAACAATGGCAGTTGGGCAGGAGACTAGACTCCTTTAGGCAGCTAGGGGCCACCGCCCAACTCAAGTTTCCTGCCGCATTAAAGATAATGCATAACAATAAAATGTACAACATTAGATCTGTTCAGCCAGCAGACGAATTTTTGTTGGCTTTGGGTAATAAGGAGGGTCTATTAGGTTAGCCGTGGTTCCACTTTTGCCTTGTTTTGATTTGATTTAGGCCATTGAATAGAGTCTCTTATTCCATTCATTAAAACTTGTATTGGGGAAATTTGCCCCGTGACTAGGTTGATATTCACATCTCTTTAAATGAATAAAATGCTGTCTCTCTATACTCTTAAAAAAAAGAGAGAAAGACAAAAGGGAATACATTTTATAAATAATAAAAAAAGAGAAAGAGAAAAACTTATAAAAAAAAAGGGTTTGCATATTCTAAATTTTAAACACAATTCAGCAGGTAAACCTTTAACCTCTTAGGTATCTTGGGCTCTTCGTAAAATGTAGGTATCATTGCGGGAGCCCGGAGAGGGGCACTATCTTCTGGACATGTTCCGGATAGAGAGGGCAAGGGTTTCCCAAGGGGGGGTAGAACAGGGCACGGGGTAAGTGGGTGGGTGTTGCAAGGGAAAAAATCGAAAAAGTTCCTCATTTCCTTCTTGGCAGTGCTTGTTCTTTTTTTTATTAAAGTGATCTTTGGTATGATAATACTGCCAGCTGTGACTGGTCTTTGGGCAGGTGTAGGAGAGAGGCAACCCCTTCCATGAATAGCTTGCGGATCCTCTCCTGGAATATCAATGGACCCCGCACCAGTCCCAGAAGGGACACGATTTTGCAATATCTCAGTGATTTTGATGCGCAGGTCATTGTTCTCCAGGAGACGCATTTGACAGAACCAGAGTTGCTCTCCTTGGTAAAAAAAAAATACATGGATCGATTTTTGTATTACTACAACACAATCTATGAACAATAGGGGAGTCACGATACTGTTTAAAAAATTTGTAAAGGCCCGTCCTATATCTAAGTTAACAGACCCAGGTGGCAGATGGGTTATTGCTACAGTTAATATTTGCAGGGACACAATTTACTATAGTAGGATACTATGGTCCAAATCAGGATGACCCTTCGGTTTTGGAATCTGTTTTCTCTCACCTACTTTCTTTTCCAGAACCCACTATTTTTGCAGGCGATTTCAAGATAGTTCTTGATCCCCTGCTAGATAAGTCACCGAATAGTCGGGCTTTAACTCCTTCTAAAACTAGGGCTCTTTTATTGGCCAACATGAAACAGTATTGCTATTTAGATATTTGGAGAATAATGTCTGGGCAACAACTGAGTGTCTCATTCAGAAATTATAAATATCACCATCAATCAAGGATCGACTTCGTTTGATTAGACAGACACTGAAAAGCGTAGTAAAAACCATCCCATATCTCCCCTCACATTTATCAGATCACTCAGCTGTATCGATGGTAATTTACTGAGAGAGGGGGTCCCAGCAAGAGAAAATATAATCAATAAGCAAATTGTCAAATAATTAATAATACACTTAGATCACAATACATTGTTGTTTAATCACAATGTAGATACGTATTAGATAGCAGCAAATTGCATTCATACAAAACATTTGTTCAGTGCCCCAGGGGAGGAAGGGAAGTGATAACGTGATGGGAAGTGTGGATAGCAATCAGTGACATAAAACACGGCTAAACAGCCTTATTATATTCCATAATTGTAGTCAAAATTAGACAAAACGAGAGATCAATCCAATAAATCAAATTTTAACACATAACATGCTCCACTTGGTACAGTGAATGTCAAATATTAGGAGGGTGGAGCTGAAGAAAAAAACACAAGAGCTGTCCAAGTTTCGACCCCTTTCAAAATTGGCAGGTATTAGTTAATCCCTTGCGGCGGGGTCTTTATCAGGACGGTGGTTAGGGGCGGGCACCTGATCAATAAATAACAGGTGCATGTTTTATTATATTATTTTTACAATCCGATTATATTCATTATAATTAATTGAATTAAATTAACACACAGAAAGACCACGACATACCCAGTCAGTCGTGCTTGTACAGTCGGGGTAGATAGAGCGTACTCTCGATGAGAGGAAGGGAAACCGGATCCTAAAAACCGAAGAGAATACAAATGACGGTCCTGAATACAGGAGACAGTCATATAGTTCCTGAAAAATAATGGTAGACAAACTTACTCGAATTAATTGTATAGGGTGAAAGATAATGGTAGACAAACTTACTCGAATTACTTGTATAGGATGTCATGGGTCCGCCCGTGGGTCGGACATCTTTAGATAACGGGCCACAGTAGAATCAATCTTTTGTCGTTCCGGGCACCATCTAAAAAGGACGGATAGGGGTTAGATAATGCTGCCAGTAAATCAGGTAGTTCAAAAATTATTATCTGAGCGTCGATAGACTGACGCTTACCAGAGGACGGACGAATCCTTCCTGAGGCTGAGTAACTCCTTCCTAATTCCAAGCGTGGTCGGCAATGGAGACCGGCTTCTTCCTGGTTTAGTTGTAACCATGGATACCGGAACACATGACCCAGGTTGACGTGATCTCCAAAGACACAGAGATAAGACTAGTGGCTTTGGAGATCTACACCCTGATTATGGTAACCAATTGATATGGCAACCGAACGATCTAAATGAACTCATGGCTATAATGTAAAATTTCTTATTCCGATCTCAAGAATGCAAATAATATAAAGAAAACATATACAAGCACACATAATCACGGCATATGTATATAGACGTTTTTCACAAAGAGGTAACAATTGCATAAAATTACAATCACCAGCATGATAGAATTAGCAAGTCAGAAATGATTCCATACATCAAGATAAAATGAACCTGCGGTTGTGAGTCTTACTGATTACTGGAAAACAGGGGAGCACAATCATATTCGCATGCGCCCTAGCACTTGGAAAGGAGAACGGGCAACATGTCATAGTTGGACTCTCAGTTCAGTGTGGCTAATTGTGAGAAAGAACTATCATGTTCATTCAGACCATGGTGGATAGAGTCAAAATAAAACATCCATTTAAGTTCACGAACATTCAAGATGTTTACAATGTTACCACCCCGGGGCCCCAAGGTGGCCTTTTCTAGAATGACCCACTTGAAGCTGTCAGGCGGGTGTTGGGCTGATAGAAAGTGTTCAACTAAAGTGCACCTTGAACTTCACAGCGTATGCGACTAGAATGTTGCAGAATTCTGGCTTTCGCTTTCTGCTGGGTTTGTCCAATATATATCTGGTTACAGGGGCACACTATAGCATAGATGATGTTAGTTGTGTTGCAATTTGTGTGTGATTTTAACGGCACTCTGTGTTGCTTGTACAAAAACTCATTGGTTTGTATCGTAGTGTCGCATGCCTTGCACTGTCCACATCTATGATGGCCAACTACGGGTGGAAGGTTCCACATAGTTAGTAGAGTTTGTTCCTCCCTTGGCTGGAGAAATCACTTCACCACATGGTCTCTGACACTTTTGGCTCTTTTGAAAGCATGTAGAGGTGTGCTCTCATGTCCTATCTCTTCTGCAATCAGTTTCCAGTGCTGGTTAATGGCACGTTTTATTTTGTTACTCTTGGTGGAGAAAGTTGTAACACATACGATTCTTTTCTCTTCTTGGTCTGTCGTTCCACGGGGAGTCAGTAGATGTTCTCGCGGATTAAACCAAGCACGTTTTTTTGCTCGTTTGACAATACGTCTTGGGTAACCTCGTTGTATCAGGCGGTTGCAAAGATCCAGAGATTCATTCATATAACCTTCTTTGTTCGAGCAGTTCCTCCATATCCGTAGGAACTGCCCAAACGGTAAGTTGTCCCGGAGGGCTCTCGGATGATGGCTCGTATATTGCAGGAGTGAATTCCTCTCCGCTGGTTTTTGGTACAGAGTTGTTTTCAAGTGACCAGATTCTTCAAAAATGGTGATATCTAAGAAATCGACTTTCTTATTGTCTGAGTGCATGGTAAACTGCAAATGGGGTGATTGTAGATTAAGCCATGAATGGAAGGCCGCCAGGTCTTTTTGCTCACCATTCCATATCAACAGTATATCATCTATATACCTCATCCAGAGACTGAGACAGTCTCTGAATGGGTTGAAGCTGTCAAGAATTACATTGTCCTCAAATGTAGACATGTATATAATCGCTACATCCGGAGCAAAGGTAGCCCCCATTGCTACACCTTTCATTTGTAGGAAGAATTGGTTCTTGAAGATAAAAAAGTTCTTGGTCATTGCTATCCTGAGAAGCGCAACAATGAATTCTGTGGGTACTGCCACCGGTGCTGGGCGTTTGTCCAGCGATCTAGTCATAACTGCTAGGGCTTCCTCCTGGGGGATCGATGTGTAGAGTGAAACCACATCACATGTGGCAAGAATCTGTGTGTTACTATCAAAAGGTACCCCTTCAACGATATTGATGGTATGTGTAGTATCTCGTAGATATGTCTTGGTTGTCTCGGTTATGTCATGGACTTCTTCCTGAAACCTATTGCCGAGACAACCAAGACATATCTACGAGATACTACACATACCATCAATATCGTTGAAGGGGTACCTTTTGATAGTAACACACAGATTCTTGCCACATGTGATGTGGTTTCACTCTACACGTCGATCCCCCAGGAGGAAGCCCTAGCAGTTATGGCTAGATCGCTGGACAAACGCCCAGCACCGGTGGCAGTACCCACAGAATTCATTGTTGCGCTTCTCAAGATAGCAATGACCAAGAACTTTTTTATCTTTAAGAACCAATTCTTCCTACAAACGAAAGGTGTAGCAATGGGGGCTACCTTTGCTCCGGATGTAGCAATTATATACATGTCTACATTTGAGGACAATGTAATTCTTGACAACTGCAACCCATTCAGAGAGTGTCTCAGTCTCTGGATGAGGTATATAGATGATATACTGTTGATATGGAATGGTGAGCAAAAAGACCTGGCGGCCTTCCATTCATGGCTTAACCCCTTCGACGCTGATGACGAGCTGGGCTCGTCATGAGGTAGCCTCCTCGCACGCTCATGACGAGCCCAGCTCGTCACGTAACATGCGCTTTTGAAAATCTCAGCGTACGGGCGCATGCGGTTAATCTACAATCACCCCATTTGCAGTTTACCATGCACTCAGACAATAAGAAAGTCGATTTCTTAGATATCACCATTTTTGAAGAATCTGGTCACTTGAAAACAACTCTGTACCGAAAACCAGCGGAGAGGAATTCACTCCTGCAATATACGAGCCATCATCCGAGAGCCCTCCGGGACAACTTACCGTTTGGGCAGTTCCTACGGATCCGGAGGAACTGCTCGAACAAAGAAGATTATATGAATGAATCTCTGGATCTTTGCAACCGCCTGATACAACGAGGTTACCCAAGACGTATTGTCAAACGAGCAAAAAAACGTGCTTGGTTTAATCCGCGAGAACATCTACTGACTCCCCGTGGAACGACAGACCAAGAAGAGAAAAGAATCGTATGTGTTACAACTTTCTCCACTAAGAGTAACAAAATAAAACGTGCCATTAACCAGCACTGGAAACTGATTGCAGAAGAGATAGGACATGAGAGCACACCTCTACATGCTTTCAAAAGAGCCAAAAGTGTCAGAGACCATGTGGTGAAGTGATTTCTCCAGCCAAGGGAGGAACAAACTCTACTAACTATGTGGAACCTTCCACCCGTAATTGGCCATCATAGATGTGGACAGTGCAAGGCATGCGACACTACGATACAAACCAATGAGTTTTTGTACAAGCAACACAGAGTGCCGTTAAAATCACACACAAATTGCAACACAACTAACATCATCTATGCTATAGTGTGCCCCTGTAACCAGATATATATTGGACAAACCCAGCAGAAAGCGAAAGCCAGAATTCTGCAACATTCTTGTCGCATACGCTGTGAAGTTCAAGGTGCACCTTTAGTTGAACACTTTCTATCAGCCCAACACCCGCCTGACAGCTTCAAGTGGGTCATTCTAGAAAAGGCCACCCTGGGGACCCGGGGTGGTAACATTGTAAACATCTTGAATGTTCGTGAACTTAAATGGATGTTTTATTTTGACTCTATCCACCATATTCTGAATGAACATGATAGCTCTTTCTCACAATTAGCCACACTGAACTGAGGGTCCAACTATGACATGTTGCCCGTTCTCCTTGCCAAGTGCTAGGGCGCATGCGAATATGATTGTGCTCCCCTGTTTTCCAGTAATCAGTAAGACTCACAACCGCAGGTTCATTTTATCTTGATGTATGGAACAATTTCTAACTTGCTAATTCTATCATGCTGGTGATTGTAATTTTATGCAATTGTTACCTCTTTTTGAAAAACGTCTATATACATATGCCGTGATTATGTGTGCTCGTATATGTTTTCTTTATATTATTTGCATTCTTGAGATCGGAAGAAGAAATTTTACATTATAGCCATGAGTTCATTTAGATCGTTCGGTTGCCATATCAATTGGTTACCATAATCAGGGTGTAGATCTCCAAAGCCACTAGTCCTATCTCTGTGTCTTCGGAGATCACGTCGACCTGGGTCACGTGTTCCAGTATCCATGGTTACAACTAAACCAGGAAGAAGCCGGTCTCCATTGCCGACCGCGCTTGGAATCAGGAAGGAGTTACTCAGCCTCAGGAAGGATTCATCCGTCCTCTGGTAAGCGCCAGTCTATTGACGCTCAGATAATAATTTTTGAACTACCTGATTTACTGGCAGCATTATCTAACCCCTATCCGTCCTTTTTAGATGGTGCCCCGAACGACAAAAGATTGATTCTACTGTGGCCGGTTATTTAAAGATGTCCGACCCACGGGCGGACCCATGACACCCTATACAATTAATTCGAGTAAGTTTGTCTACCATTATTTTTCATGAACTATATGACTGTCTCCTGTATTCAGGACCGTCATTTGTATTCTCTTCGGTTTTTAGGATCCGGTTTCCCTTCCTCTCATCGAGAGTACGCTCTATCTACCCCGACCGGACAAGCACGACTGACTGGGTATATCGTGGTCTTTCTGTGTGTTAATTTAATTCAATTAATTATATTGAATATAATCGGATTGTAAAAATAATATAATAAAACATGCACCCGTTATTTATTGATCAGGTGCCCGCCCCTAACTCCCGTCCTGATGAAGACCCCGCTGCAAGGGATTAACTAATACCTGCCAATTTTTAAAGGGGTCGAAACGTCGACAGCTCTTGTGTTTTTTCTTCAGCTCCACCCTCCTAAATATTTGACATTCACTGTACCAAGTGGAGCATGTTATGTGATACAATTTGATATATTGGATTGATCTCTCGTTTTGTCTAATTATGACTACAATTATGGAATATAATAAGGCTGTTTAGCCGTGTTTGATGTCACTGATAGCTATCCACACTTCCCATCACGTTATCACTTCCCTTCCTCCCCTGGGGCACTGAACAAATGTTTTGTATGAATGCAATTTCCTGCTATCTAATATGTATCTACATTGTGATTAAACAACAATGTATTGTGATCTAAGTGTATTATTAATTATTTGACATTGTGCTTATTGATTATATTTTCTCTTGCTGGGACCCCCTCTCTCAGTACCTAACTACCCAGGTCCCAGTGACTTATAGTGGGTGAACCCCCCTTTTTTGTATATCAGTATCGATGGTAATGGCAGGTTTCCCCAAAGCAGCTCCTAGAAGCTGGTCATTTTATCGTTCACTGCTTTCAGCACAACATGAGATTTATTTTCTGGCAAAGGAAAGCGAGTGCTTTATGAATCTTAATATTTGCTCTGCCACACCAGGATGTGTCTGGGACTCCTTCAAGGCCTTTCTTAGGGGCCAAATTACTAGTAGGGTCGCCTACAGGAGGAAGATATATATAGAGGGGGTATCTTCAAGTGAGGCTGAAATTGGTATTCTACAAAGGAAAATCGACTTGCAATCAGCCGCCTCACCTAACCTTTTGCAAGAACTACAAAATAAGTTGGTGCGAGTAAAGGGGAACTTGAACTCAGTGCTGAATGCACGTGTTCTACAAAGGTGGGAAGCCAGTAAAATCGCCCACTTTCAATATGGTGAGGGTGCATGCAGACTTTTAGCCTGGAAATCTAAGACCGACCAGGTTCGGAACAATATTAGTTCAATTACCCATGATAACGTGGTTTACTGTTCAGATGAAGACATAAGAACAATCTTTCGGTTATTCTTTTAAGGTATCTATAATGAGGATAAGTATATTAATCAGGATTCTATTGAAGAGTGGCTGAATGAGATATCTTTTCCATTTTGACCTCGGTACAATCAGCCTCTTTGGATCAAGAGATTACACAGGACGAGGTCAAAAAAGCTATTTAGAGTAGTAAGTCGGGGAAGGCGGCGGGCCCGTACGGCCTCCCAGTTGAGATTTACAGGGTCTTGGAGCAGGCGATTGTCCCCTTTTTAACTTCCTTATTTAACCAGATTCTCCAGGAAGGGATGTCACCGCCAGTCTCTTGGGATAATGCGTCAATAACTTTCATTTTAAAACCGGGTAAACCAGCATCATCTTGTGGGTCATATCGTCCAATTTCCATTCTAAACGCTGACTATAAAATATTTGCCTCTTTTTTGGCTAACAGGTTGGGGTCGGTTGCAGGAGGCATCCTGCACCAAGACCAGAAAGGTTTTGTTAAGGGTCGTCAACTCTTTGAGTTGACTTATGATCTTATAGGGGCTATTGATATCGCATCCTCTGCTTGCTTGCCCTTGTCTCTTCTCACGCTCGACGCCAGCAAGGCCTTAGACAGGGTGAACTGGTCATACCTGTCGGGGGTCTTGGGTAAATTTAACATCGGAGATGGATTTCGCCAAGCGGTGAGATTGTTATACCGGAATTCTTCAGCCTGCCTTCTGGTGAATGGATCACTGACTCACCCATTTAACATCACAAGGGGAACATGTCAGGGCTGCCCTCTCTCCCCTCTCCTGTTTGACCTATATATTGAACCCTTTACCCGACGGCTGAGGGACGATATTAACATCAAGCCTTTTAGGTATGGGCAAAAGGACAAGAGGGTGGCCCTGTACGTGGATGCCATCTTGATCTTTTCATCAGAACTAAGCACAGCCCTTCCTTCTGTCATCAAATTGGCCCAGAATTTTGGAGAAATCTCTGGCTATGAGGTTAATGCCTCAAAAAACAGAGATCATGACCTGGAACCATAAGGAGTTAGTTGCAGGGGTCCAGCCAAGTTTAAGAATGCTATATTTGGGTATAGACATTGTCCAAGATGTTAACAAAACTGTTGAGACTAATTTTTCCGTTATAGCGAAAGACTGTCGTAAACTCATGAGATCATGGTCGACGCTGCCACTGTCCATCCTGGGAAGGGTTAACCTTATAAAGATGTCCATTTTACCAAAGATCACTTTTTTGTTTAATACTATTCCCCTTTATTTTGAACCTTTTTTTTAGTTAAACTACAGAGTGACATTAATTGATTCATCTGGGTTCAGCGCATACCCAGAACTGCCTGGAAAAGACTAAGGCGCCGGAGAGAAAAGGGAGGGCTAGCAGCCCCGGATCTTCAATTGTATGCTTGGGCGTTTCAACTCACCCACTCCCGCATGCTATTGAAGACACCCACCAACATCGGGATTGGCTGCATGTTTAGGGCCTTGCTTAGTGGGGCAGGTTTAGCACAGGAGGGGTTTTTGTTCACATTTGGAGATCACAAATTTAAAAAATAAATAAAAATGAAGGTCTTGCAGGGCATGGCTAGAACATGGGCCAAGGTTAGCAGCTCCATAAAATTAGGTTACTTTTCAAGTAAGGCACCTCTGTGGGATTCATCTGGGGGCCCGAGTTGGCTTGAGGATAGCCTTGCCTTGCCCTGAGAGAGGCTGGGTTGTAAGTTTGGGGCGATCTGTTTGTTGAGGGATTATTGATACCATGGGAATCCCTCAGCTCTAGAACTGGCCCTAACCTTTCGAGATTTAAATACCTACAGATAGCCAGCTGGGCTCACGCTCAGGCTACCATTCAGAGTAGATTCCCACTAGGGGGAGGTAACCATCTGGAGTCTCAACTTCTCAATAAAATTTCGGCCATAAAGGAGATATCATTCTGGTACCAATCAATTCTAGAGGAGATTGAAGGTGAATTTCAACTGGGCGAAAAACTTTGGGAGCGCTCCTTTCTAGACCGTGATGTGGGTAGCCTTTGGCTTAATTCTTTCAAGCTATTGTGGGATATTGTTAAACCAGCATGGCTCCGAAGAAACCATATCTTTACTTTGCATAGGGCTTATTACTCACCACGAAGGCTCTCAAAATTCTCCAAAGACCTACCGGTAGCTTGTGCGAGGTGTGGGGCAATAGCTGCCTCAGACTTACATATGTTTTATGAATGTCCACTTTTATCTCTATTTTGGGACTCAATAAGTACTTCACTTTCAACTTCTATGGGCCGCCAAATCATGATGAAGCCGGCACACGTAATCTTCGGCGTTATGAAGGGGGTTATGGGCCCTCCTAAACATTTTCTTTTTTATTCCATCCTCCTGGTCAGGAGAGAAATTTGCAAAAAATGGAAGGACTCAACACCACCCTCTTTTTCTGATTGGCGGGCATCAATATTGCAGGTCTCAAAGCTTGACTTAATGAGATTAGGTAATCCAAACAATAGAGCCTTTTGGTACCTTTTGAAGTGGGACCAACTTTGAACCGTATGGGGTTTTTTTTTTCCCCTCGGTCCAATATTTATGCTGCCTTTGGTTTTCCTTTCCTCTGCTGGCATACCCAGACTTGTTAGACCTTGTTCAGGTTGCAGGTATACCTGTGCAGCAAAATATGGCTCCTATGGTCTCTGAATGTGGGTCTTGGAGACTGTGACAGCACTGATTGGTAAGGCCGGTTGAAAAAACAAGCCTTCCTATCCAGATTTCTGAGGCAGTATGTCGCTCTCTTTAGATTCTAACGGCACAACCAGGGTAGAAAATGAGTACCAAAAAAAAAAATCTGGTTGAATCGCTGTTGACTACCCAGCATAGAACTTTGGCGCTGTTGTGGTCAATTAATTTATCCCGAATTCTACATACCAATATTGTATATATTTAGCTTGTATTTTTGACCACATTGTAATTTTCCTGACGCCTTGCATGGTTCACGCCGTTATTTTTCACCCCTGTGTCACTGCACCGCTCACTATCAGTAGCACGCCCAGTGAACGTGAACAGCGTGAACGGCGCAAGGTAACAAAGGAAATATACAGTAATGGCTCCGCAGGATTAAGTTTTAGTCACTTAAATCATAGTATCAAACAATTTTACAAGAGCCAAAGACATTAAATGCGCCATAAAGTTGCGCTGTGATGTCGACGGCGTTTCGATCCCCGTGAGTCGGGATCGTCTTCAGGACAGGGTTGTCGGGTGGTTCCTGAGTCCCAGGGCGGATGCAGCGGAAATTAGGTCTGGAGATGGTTCAGCCGAGGGCCGGTTAAGAAGGGCAGCGCCTGAATGAATCACGGTGGCCAAGGGCAAAGGGAGCTCCGAACGCTTGGTGTGTTCGCTGTGGGAAGGAGCAGCTACGTAATTGTTTCTGTGTCACAGAAAGGGAAAGATATCTAGGCCACAACGGGGTGCCTTCAAAAGAATGTGCACTTACCCTCCGATCCTTTCAAACAGAAAGTGCGCGTGGAAGGTTATCAGGTGTTGTGAGACTGTCTTAGACTAGAGCCCAGCAACGAGTGCGCGAGATTCCACTGTGTGCACATGATCCATTCCTCCAACGTCAGTTCCTTTAAATGATAGCAGCACTACAGAATTAAGCCATAAGACTCACAGTGGCAGACATCTCCTGCCCCTGCATCGCTGGGGTAACATGGATACTTCCACACAAAGAGCAGTGCTGTCAGGCGCCATATACCGAACCGCAACACAGAGCTCTCATAACTGCCTATGCTCCTCACGTCAATTGCTCTTACCGGTGTCACGACAGGCGGCTGGCGATCGTCACCAAAATACAGCACGATATCAAGCTGAAACCCTAATTTATTCTTCAACAGTAAATGGCCTGATTCTCCCTTCACCAGCCGTGGGACAACTAACTCCGGTCTTATCATGCTACCACAACATTCCCCCCCAGAACCTCAGTATGTCGTACTGAGGTACTACATTACAACATTACAACATGAGCCTTAAAATAATGGTGTGCGCAGGGGACGGTGAGTACTCAGTGCATGAACATATGCTGCCACCAGAAATTCAACTCACACAGCTCTTTTTCTCTCCTACACCCTAAAGCAGTCAACAGCCATTTCCCACATAACACTTAAAGAGCCCTAGTAGGGACAGAAAACGAAAGAGGGATGATCATATAGCTATGTTGCCTATTGCAAGATGGTTTATGTGTCTTTCCGGTACTTTGGTGTTGTTAGGCCAGCATTCATGAGCAGGGGAAAGGGACTGTGGCTTCCACATGGGTGCCATACACAAAATAAAGAAAAGCAGTATTTTCTAATAAAGCACCCGATCCTACCACGATCCATTCAGTGATATATGCCCTTCAGTACTAACATGCTGAAATGATGATTTCTTTGTTTCCTGCTACCCTCCTGTTGGACTTGGCCCTTTTTGCAGGGTCATCCCTGAACTTTTTGACTTCTTCTTGTATTTTGTCTGACCTGTTTTTGTTGGTTTTATGACCCTGGGCACATTACCACTGATGATCAGTGCTAAAGTGCATATGCTCTCCCTACTGTAAATTGATATATGGATTAGTGACTCCATGATTGACTGGTTTAGTTTACTTGTCAGACCCTAGTACAGTGCACTGAGTATGCCAAGGGCTTGCAAAATCCAAATGCTGCTGGTGGGCTTGCAGCACTGGTTGTGCCACCCACAGAAGCAGCCTTGTAAAATGTGTCTTAGGTTTGCCGTTGCAGAGCCTGTGTGCAGTCTGGTACTGCCTTGCTGACTGGGCAAGTGCACCCACTTGCCAGTCCCTAAACATTCCATTTTCTTCATATCAGACACCCCTATGTTAGGCCCAAGAGCAGGGTGCATTGTCAGTATAAGGTAGGACATGCCCTGATGTGTGTGGCATGTCCTAATAGTGAATTACAGCCATTTTCGTGTTTTACTATTGAAAGGCAACCTGTTCCCCATAGGCCGGAATGGGCAGTTTGATTATTACATCTTAACATCCTACTGACTCAGGTATCTAGGTAGAAATTCGAGTTTAGTATGCCTGAACTCAGAATGATAAAATACATCTTTTAGTGAAGTTGATTTTAACATTCTGTGTTTGAAAATACCACTTTTAGAAAGTAGGTATTTTCTTGTCTAACCATCCAAGCCTGCCTCTGCTAGGTTGTGCATTCCTTGTCTGGAGTTTGAGTGACAGGGGCGGGGGATTCCAGGAGGCAGGGTGAGTCAGCACAGTGCTGAATAGAGAGATCTACATGCAGGTGGTGGGAGGAGTTGCACCTGGGACCTGAATAGGGCTGTGCCGTCCCTCCACAATGCTGGCTCCATCTCCTGTGGTGCATCTGATGTGCCGGCCCTGCACTGTAAAAGGAAAGAAGGAGTCATGTAAACAGAGTGCTCCAGGACTGACCAGAACTGGTTTGGAATAGGCAAAGGCCTCTCTGCCTTCGGAGAACAAAGAGAAACTGTGTATAAAAGAGGGGAACCAGACCCCGGAGAATTAGATCACTACTGGGAAACAAGAAGAAACCTTTGCTGAGGAGAGGAACCAGAGAGACTGATGAGAGACTATCCCTAAGCTGAAGTGCTGCTTTTTGGGATTGGCTTACAGTGGTTGCCTGACTGCCAAAGAGAGGAGAGAGGAACTTTGTGTGTACTTTCATCAACTTGTGAAGGATCTCCAAGGGCTTGAGAAAGAGCTTGCCTCCGGCTAAAGTCTCAGGGACAACATACTTCAACGCCCAGCTCCCCAAGAGTTCTTTGGAAGGGCCTGAAGTTGTGTTGCAAAAAGAAGTGCCTGCAGTTGTGTTGGGACTGCGCGTCGCAAGGAGCTGGAAGCGCAACTCACGGAGAAGAAGCGTGTCACCACCGCAGCCGCTGCGTTGCATCACTGAACAAGGATGACGCCACTGTAGCTGTCGCATCGCATCGCAGAAGTATCTCGCATTACCGGAGAAGAGTGTCCCCATCGCAGCCACTGTCGTAGCATCACTGAACAAGGATGACGCCACTGTAGCTGTCGCATCGCATCGCAGAAGCGTCTCGCATCACCGGAGAAGACTGCCGCAGCTGGTGTTGTTGCATCACTGAACAAGGGTGTCGCCCCTGCAGTTGGTGCATCCCCTCGCCAGAGCATCCCGCATCACCTGAGAAGCGTGTCGCAGGGCCTGTCGCGGCTCAGGAGAATCGTTGAGTCGCCACATGGCCATCGGGCGCGCATGCATTGTGTCGCATCAAGGAGAAGACACCATCATCGTTTTCATTGCACCGGATCTTCATCGCAACATGGAGTTGCGAGCCACATTGCCACGAAAGAGCAGTAAGAAACCAATGCATCACTGTCACTGCGAGCAAGGGACCGACACATCACCTTCCCTGCAACACTTTTGTTGTATAGTGTTACGCATCCCAAGGTACATTGACTCAAAGTGTCGCATTTTAACATCTAAAGAGAACTAAGCTAATTCTACCATTTTAAGTACAGTATTGTGGATTTTTATAGTTTGTGGTCTTGTGTTAAATCTATAAAAAGAATACTTATTTTTATACTATAACTTGTGTGATGTCCATCTGTAGTGTTGTCACTGGGTTACTGTATGTGTTCACAAATGCTTTACACACTGCCTATGAGATAAGCCTGTCTGCTTGTGCCTAGCTACCATTGGGTGAGCAGGGGTTATTTTAGGAGCGTACCCCCTTACCCTAACTAGATGCAAGGGTCCCTATTTGTCACAGGTACCTACCTATGCCAACTAGAGACCCCCAAATCTAACACCTCCTACAAATGGTTTCCTATGGAAATAAAACGTAACTATGTTTAGAAAGGTGGTTATATTTGAGTGGGCATTCACATTTTAAAAGTCAAAAGTATTACAGTGCAAACAATTCTTTGTTTAACTTCAAATGAGTTGGCAGTTGTTCTCGGGTTACTAGACAGCATTTGCTTTCCAGATCTTAGTTTTCTTGTAAATACATGTGTTTCTTTGAAAATTAAAATGGCATTCATTTCGGTAGATTGATGCTATTTTTTAGTGCCTCTGTATAAATGCACAAAGTCTCTTGCACTCATTCTTGCTGGTGCTACCTTATATGCTCACTGACTCCAGGGCAGACCCTTCAAATGTATATGGGGTGGTGACTCAAGAACTCTCAAGCAGTTCTATCCTCTGAATGTGTGTGTACATCAGGCGTGCTTGGGAAACAACAGCTGCGTTCCATTCTCTATTTCATTAAACTGATACTTCTAGTTTGGGCAGCTAATATTTTTTAACCTGTGCTAATCCGAACTAATTTTTTTCTGCTCAGCTGAAGGAAAATTATAAATCAGCTGTGTTTAAGTATGTAAATACAGAGGAATATCTGAAGTGTCTGGACAGCTAATGTGCCCTTGTGCGGTTACAGGGTGTAACTTTGGCTTGGACTTCAGGATCAAGACAAGAAATATTATGAGAGTCCCAACAGACACAGTTGCATGTAGGCGAGAAAGAAGAAAAATACAAATCTGTGGTGTTTATTTGGTAAACACACCAAGAAGATGAATGGAGTGCTGAAACATTTGAACCACTCAATCACAGTCACAGAACTGGGTTTCATCCATTGTTCTTTTGCTCACTATGCCAACCCAGTTATGACCCAGCCATACACAAATCAGTCTTCACCCTGGTCCTCATGGGAACAGTCCAGCCCAAACTGGTCAAGAATGATTTGCATATGGCTGGGTGTGAACTGGAGTGGTGAAGTGAGCTAAAGAACAATGATGGATACAACCCAGATCTATGACTGGGGTGAGTGTCTGAAAATTTTCAGCGCATCGTCCATAATCTCCTTGTGTTTGCTTTGTTCACGCGAAGTTGGCAGGTTATGCCCAGACATGAGTCCCTTGCTCACTTTTCCGGTCCAAGGAGGCTTGTTTTCTGTCTAGGGAAGACCTGGCTTAGCAGATCGGGCTGGACTGCTCTCATGAGGAACAGGGTCAAGACTGATTTGCATATGGCTGGGTCTTAACTGGAGTTCTCTAAGTGAGCTAAAGAACAATGATGGATTAAACCCAGATCTGTCAATAGGGGTGAGTGTCTGGAAAGTTTCAGCGCTCTGTCCATCATCTTGTGATTTCTTTGTTCACCCTTATATGGCAAGGTATGCCCAGACGTGAGTCCCTTGCTCACTTTGCCACTGGATTCAAAGCTAGCCTGGCTGATGAGGGGTGTTACCCCAAAACCGGTCTCAGGATGTTTTTTCCGGTCCAGTGAAGACCTGACTTTTCAGTTCGGGATGGACTGTTACCATGAGGAACAGGGTCAAGACTGACTTGAATATGGCTGGTCTGAACTGGGGTGGCGAAGTGAGCTAAAGAACGATGGTGGATTCAACCAAGATCTGTGACTGAATGTGAGTGTCTGAAAATTTTCAACGCTCTGTCCTTCATTTCCTTGTGTTAGCTATGTTCATCCTAAATTTGCAGGGCATGCCCAAACATGGGTTCTTTGCTAACTTTTCCACTGGATTCAAACTTACCCCAAAACAGGTTCCGGGATGCTTGTTTGCGGTCCAGGCAAAACCTGGATTGTCAATTCGGGCAGGACTGCTCCCAAAAGGAACAGGGTCAAGACTGATTTGCATATGACTGGGTCTGAACTGGGGTGATGAAGTGCGCTAAAGAATGATGATGGATTCAACACAGATCTGTGACTGGGGGGTGAGTGTCTGAAAACTTTCAGCGCTCCGTCCATCATCTTCTTGTGTTTGCTGTGTTTATTTGGTAGCCATAGTCTCGCTTTGGGCAGAACGCACAGGTCCCCTTGATGAGTCTCTCTAATTGATGAACAACCCCAGCCGACTTCCTTCTCAATCAGGCTGATACTCAATGAAATGTATCACATAGACCACTCACACGTTGAATGGTTCAAAAAGACTACGAACTAGAAATGGCTTATCAAGAACACAACCCCGTCATCTTTACAAGGAAATAACAGGACAATCCTGCATGTGTGCATCATGTTGCTCACTTCCTAATATTAAGCTTTTTTTACAGTATGTATAAGAAATAGAAAAAGGTCTTCAGAAGTGCTGACATTTGTTTAAATGGGGAAAGGAGCTGAAGGACCAAGGTGTCATGCAACAGGTAACGACTTTATCTTCAGAGATGCTAATGAGGAGAAATGTGAGGATGTGCAGTGAAACAGCAATGGAAAATCCTGGGTCCAGCATGTCCAGATGCCCCAAAGTGGCACTTTTGAATAGGTATTTAAGAATCGCAAAACACCGTGTATGTAGGATTTGTAAATAAGTTTGTGAATCCTACATATTCCTTAATTGCGAATTACAAATTGCGTATCGCAATTAAGGAATACCTCCCCATTCATTCCTATGGGCCTAGAGGCCCAAGGGAATGAGGCCCATAGGAATGAATGGAAGACATTCTCAATTTGCGATTCTCAATTAGAGAATTGCAAATTGAGAATGCAATTTCAAGGGTGCCAGGGTGTCAAAAGGACACCGTGTTGCATCCCTGAAATGTGCATGTGTACACATGTGGCACACATACATTCACCAAGGGCATGTATGTGTGCCACATGGCACTTTGAAAAATGCAAGAAAGTGCTTTTTTGAAAGAAATCGCAAATTTACACTAACTTGAAGTTGGTGGTAATTTGTGATTCCCTATGGCCAAATTGCACTTTTCCTGGGCCTCTTACATTACATTTAAAGAATTGCAATTTGCGATTCCTTAAATGCAATCGCAAAATAGGGAATCGCAAATTTGTGATTCCTTATTTTGCAAGGCTGTTCTCCATTCATACATTCAACTTAGCTAAATTGCGATCACAAAAGCTGAAATTCTGCAAATGTTGGCGTTTGTGATCGCAATTTTGAATGATACATATGACCCTTAGGGCCCGATGTAGGTCGGTCGGTAACGGCCGAAAATCGGTATTTTCGGCCGTTACCAACCGGTATTTTAGAAATGGTATGTAGGACCACATATTTTACAGAATCGGTAAATTTACCGATCGGTAAATTTACTGATTCTGTAAAATACTGAATCGGTATTTCTACCGATTAGGTAAATTTGATATGTAGGTGGGACTCTTCTGAGTCCCACAAGCCTTACCGAATCGGTATTTTAGCATCAAATTCAATTTGATGTTAAAATACCGATTCCGGTGTGCATGCACATGTGTGCATGCACACCTATGCCATATGACAGGCAGACCTGCCCTTAGGGCAGGTATGCCTGCCACATGGCACCCAAGCCTCTTTTGGGGGTGCCAGAGGGTGTCAAAGTGACACCCCCTGCACCCTTGTGTAATTCTGTATTTACCAATTCGGTAAATACCGAATCGGTAATGCCCATTCATTCCTATGGGCTTCAAAGCCCATAGGAATGAATGGGCATTACCGGTCGGTATTTACCGAATCGGTAAATACAGAAATTTTACCGATTCGGTAATAGGAACATCTGAATGCTCCTACATGTCCCCCCTTCTTATTTACCGATTCTTAATTACCGAATCGGTAAAATTCGGTAATTAAGATTCGGTAAACAAGTCCTACCTACATCGGGCCCTTAGTCACTAAAAAGGGTTTATTTTTCAAAAATTCACATCTCTGGTTTCCTACAGTAGACTTTTTTCCATTTTGGTGTCATTTAAATCATAAAATTATTTCCAATTTTTATGAATTGCTGTTGGATTTCTATTGTGTCTTACGTATGTAATGTATTGCTGTTTTTTTTAAATTGCTTTAAACCCTTGTCTCTTAAGTTAAGCCTGCCTATTCGCAGCCAGCTACCAAGGGCTGAGCAAGGGAATAATTTATTGAGACCGTGACTGGACCTTATATTTTGATTATGGCCTTTTTACTAGTGGTAGGTACCTACCTACATCTAATAAGTAACCACCTTTCAAAAGCAACTATATCGATTCCATATGTTTTAAGAAAAGCAGTGAGGATCTTTATTTTCAACTGTTGAGGGGAGCAAAAATACACTTTGAAATTAAGGTATTTTAAGTTTTATTAATACAATCTAAACAAAATTACTACCTACAGTAGTTTACAAATATCCCATTCTTCTGAAGGAACCAACCCTGGGGCTCATGGCTCCCCAGTCGGTGTATCTCCTGTACTCCCCAGGCCTCAGGTAGTATTGACGTCCTCTATAGTTGGGCTCTTCATAAAAAATCCAGTGCCCCTCAAACACATTACAGGAGTGGATGTCATTGAAGTGGAATCGGTCATAGACATTTGGGCAGTCATCTGTGAAGTCCATCATCTGCCCTTTGAAGTCACTTTCCTCATACAGCCTTATCCGGAAGGTGCCACGGTACTGTGAACGTGAAAAGAAAAGAAGAGATGCAAAAGATCAATTTTTAGATCAACATGGCATACCACTGCAATATCGAGTTTTAAAATATCATGATGGCAAAATATCAGGTCCTAAATAACTGCTATTAAATTATTGTGAAAGTATGAAGGTAAGTATGTATCAGTAAGCATAGATTAGCTACTCTTTGATTCACACATATGTATTTTGACAAAATATGTTACCTTAAAGATAACATAGATGTAAAGTTAAGAATTGTACATCTATGTACCTTATATTAATGTCATTTAGGTTCCCAATATTCAGGCCAATATATTTCCACACATCAATATATTTTTGTACTCAATATTCTGACATACAAGTGATCCACTTACAAAACACGTGTTTTTGACTAAAATGGTATTGAAAGACCCTGTATATATTTATACAGTATTTATACAGAATGTTATTTCATGTCTCATTTTGAAAAGGAAACTGTATTATATTCTTTTCGTCAAACAGAAAGATAGCTTGACAGCAAACACTATAAAGATATGTTTTACCAGAAGATGAATTATCTAACTGGAGTTAGGTCTTCTATTACCAAAAGCAGATAAATTAAGAATGGATAACAAGGGGACACATCACATTAGGTAGGATACCTGCACCCCATTGATTATAGGTATGTCTAAACTGATATTTCAAGATTTCCACGGTGTTACCAATCATTATATGGACTATGCTGAGAATTCTTTAGATTCATTGACTATTCTGAACACTGGCTTCTGGTGATAGAGACCCTGCATTGTAAATTAGGCACTGTATTTCAAATGTTTGGCCTTACAATATATGATCTAGACCACCCAAACTGCCTAGTGTGGTGTTGCTTCTTTGCTCTCTGCTACCTTACAATATGACTCTGACCCACACAAAATTAAATGCAAGACAATCACACATGACTTTCATTTAGCAAACAACATCCATATAGTTAAAATGATGGTAAACGGAATATTGGTGAAAATGATGGCAGACCTATAAATAATGTTGCTAGTCAATGAAAGGGATGTTATGCTGCCCTAAGTGATGTAATCCAGCCTATTCTGAGATGATACTAATGATGCAGATATTCCATCCACTGTATTGGAAGTGTCATAGGCTGTAATGCACTTGTAATATGGTGGATGGGATTTCTATCATGTTTGTGATGGATGGGATAGCTGCATGTTTGCGATTGAGTATCCCATCTGTCAAACTCTAAATGTGTGCCATGGTGTTGATCACACCAAGAGTCAAGTTCACAGTCAATTTAATCCATGCCTTAGCAGTGTTAAGTATTAAACTTGCACCTCATTTCAGGAAAAAGGACTATATTGTGTCTTGTAGGAAGGAAATACAGCCTTCAATGCCCATACAAGTTGCTGTAACGGCTAAATGTGTCCTGGCCCAGCTACTCTTTCCATTCTACTAGGGAGCACTTCACACTTGAGACTGGACAGGAAAGAGTCAGAGAGGCAAATATATGCCATCAATTTGTTTGTTGTATATTTAAAGATCATGTTAGCACAGTCAGAATACAGACCTCTCAGTATATATGGGCCTTGTTGGCTACACAAGGACAAGTCATGTGTATCTTACACAATCTCTACAATTTATTCCTGCATGCTTTCAAAGGTTTTTCATAAATAGTTGCTATGATTTATTTACTCACAAAATCCAACCTGTGGTAGATAATACCTGCCCAACACACTGTAAATAGATTCAGGTCTGATCATATTATACAAAATTAACAATTTAATGCTGTTCTATAGTGCATCTCTGGGGGACTTGGCCTTTTTGGATAAAGTTCCCTAAACATTTTGCTTTCCCCCTAGACCTTTTTTCTGACAGAGTTGCCAATTTAGATGCTTTGGGTACTTTGCCACTGCTGATCAGTGTCAAAGTACAATTGTTCCCTGTGTAAATTGTAATGGTAATTGGTTGGCCATGATTGGTATGTTTGCCTTACTAGTAAAGTACCTAGTGATGTGCACAGTGTGTGCGAGGGCTAGTAATGCAAAGGCGCGCGAAGAAGGAAACTCCGGCCTGCAGTGTAGGGCCTGCGCACAGTTTTCTAAGTTAGCATGTTGTCCTGACCAGTGCAGCCACTGGTCAGTATTTACTTTCTCTTTTGCATACACAGTAGGCACCCCTGTGGTAGGTCCCGGTAACCCCTGTGCAGGGTGCAGTGTAAGTAAAAGGCAGGACATATACTGAGGTGTGTGCTATGTCCTGACAGTAAAAAAACACTCCATTTCGTTTTTCACTGGTGAAAGGCCATCCTGCCCGTAGGACAGAATGGGGGAGGCTGGGTATTGTGTTTTGTTAGCCTAGTTTCCTATACGTTTAAAATGCAGAGTTGAAGTTTAGTATGTATGAACTCACTGTGTCATAGAGTATCTTTCTATGAAAGTGGTTTTGTCACTGTGTGTTCAGAAACAACTCTTTTAGAAAGTGGCTGACTTTCTGTGCTTTAAGCATTTATGTGTGGCTCTGTTGAATGTGGATTGACTGTCTGGATCTGAGAGGAGAGCAGAGCTGGGGGAGGTCTTGGCCCAAGATAGAGGTTGAGATGGTACAAGGCTGACCTGCATCTGGAGAGTAGGCGAGGAGAAGCCCCGGGAGGTGTAGAGGCCTGGGTTGCTGCTATAAAACAATTGACCCGTCTCCTGCTGAGTGATTAAGGATCCAGACCCCCAGTATCAAAGGGAGAAAGGTGACACTGGGAGAGTGACACCAGAAGTGATTTAGGCAGGTGTCAGGGACCCCTGAGAACAATGAACTTAAAAGACATTTATAGGTATAACTATGAGAGCTGAGATGCCTGAACTTTGGAATGGAACATAAATGGATTGAGACTGAAAAGGTTTGGACCTATTTTGTGGTTAAGAGGAACCTCTGCTAAGGAAGGAACAACTGAAGAGACTGCTGGGGAAGGACCAACCCTTGATTCGTGATCTGGGGCTGGTCTGCAATTTGCTGTTTTAACCAAGGAAGAGGCTGTTGGGACTGTGCTTGGTGCACTGGGTCCCCCTGCTTGACAAAGACTGTGCTTTGTGCTATGTCTTGTTACCCCAAGGGCCCGAGGTGAGCTGGCTCCCTTTTTTGAAATACAGGAACATAAAAGTTTCTGGAGAAGTTTCAAGCGACCCGGTGGGTGCGTGTTGTGGCAGCTTGAGACCCTCAAAGGTGTGCCCTGTGATCTTGGACACACGGAGGAGGAGTGAGACTCAGACGCGCTGGGTGCCTGTCGAGGTGCACAGGAGGCATGAGTGAAGAACGCCTAGCTAACGTGTGCATCAAAGGGGAAGTGAGTCTCAGACGCTCTTGGTGCGTATCTTGGTGCACCGCAGGTGCTGGTGAATAGCACCTGGTCAGCATGTGCATAGGAGGTGGAGTGAGTCTCGGACGTGCAGGGTGCATGTCGTGGTGCACAGAAGGTGTTGGTGAGGAGCGCCTGACCAACGTGTGCATCAGATGTGGAGTGAGTCTCGGATGCGCAGGGTGCGAGTCGTGGTGCACCCAAGGCATTGGTGAAGAGCGCCTGGTCATTGAGTACACCGGAGGAGAAGTGAGGCTCAGACAGGGTAGCGTGTTGTGGTGCAGCCGAAGGCGTTGGGGAAGAGCGCCTGGATATAGGGGCAACGGAGTTGGCGTACGCCTCAGTGAAGCAGTGTGCATGCTTTGGTGCAACCTGAGACTGTGGATGTGATTGGCGGTGTGCCGGAGGAGCTGAGCTGCCACGCTCCACGCTGAGTCCCATTGATAAAGTTCTGCACTGAAGGCCAGTTCATTAAAGGAGGAGAGGAGAGTGGGGTGGCGCACCCAGGTAATGCGGATCACTACCTGGGCGGGCGGCGGGCTGCGGGCTCGGAGGAACACTCTCTCGGCCTCTTAGTCCTTCTGACGACGTGAGCCTTTCCTTCGGCTGACGAAAGGAGTGGCAGTACTGAGGCCAGAGTAAGAAGTTGCACTATATGTCATCGTTGAAACGTGTGGGGGGCTGATTGTCGTAATGCACATTGCCAATATTGCTGCTAACGAACTGCCAGACTGTCTTAGGACGCCTGACATTATTTCTGCATAATGAAGTACACGATTGTAACGCTATGCAGTGCATATTTCTCCATTGCAAAGTACAGGATTGCTGCGGCCCGCATTGCATTATTTCTTCATTACAAAGTACATGATTGTAGCTACGCATTGCATTATTCCTTAATTGCAAAGTGCATGATTGTAGCGGCCCACATTGCATTATTTCTTCGTTGCAAAGTACGTGATTAGGGTGTGACGCATTGCATTATTCCTTCATTGCGCAGTACATGATTGTAGCTGGACACATTGCCTTATTTATTTCTCCCATTGCAAGGTACCGGGGTGTATCGTTACGCCCTGTATCATTTCTCCTTTACAGTACAGGATTGTATTGTTACGCAGTGCACTGTTGTTTGTCCATTGCAACGTGTGTGATTCTAGCATTGCAACCAGCATAGCATTTTGAAAGCGATGGTTAGGATTTGAACCTACCAGCCAGCCGGAACGAATATTACCCTTTATTATATGTTGGTTTTTGTTTCCTGTGGTCTGATCGTATAGCTTTTTATATAAAGTTTATACTTGTTTTAATCAAACTTGTGTGGAGTCCATTTGTAGTGTCAGCAGGGGGTTGCTGTGGGTGTGGTTACACATACTGTATACTCATGCCTTGTAGATGGGCCTGGCTGCTTGTGCCAAGCTACTAAGGGGGTGAGCAGGATTATCTCAAGCGGTGTCCTTACTTGGCCTAACGTTGAGTGAGGAGTCCCGGGTCTCGCATTTGGTGACAGTGGTGCGGGGCGGGGTACTCCGGCTTCCAAAAATCTCCCAAAAATATGTGATTCAGATTAGATGGCCAGCATTTGGACCAACAGCCTCATTAGCATCAGAACTGTCCAATCCTGCTTAAGTTTGGGAAATACCTTAAGGTACACCTCTTTAAAGAGCACTCCCTCATGATGCAACAACAGTCCAATTTGCCTCTTCAAACCAACTACTACCCCTGCATCCCACATGTTGACTGAGTCTTTGCTTTATACCATATGCAGCGCTCCTCTGCTTTTCAGCTACGGGCACACTATATAAATACCACATACATACGTGCATACATAAAAGAACAGGGTGTCATGGTTGATCAATGTATTTTTATACGTCTCCCTCCATACTAAAAAGGATGTGCAGGGCTTTAATTATCAAAACTGTTTGGAGAGACAGAAGCACAAAATATACATTTTCAATATTTGTGTCTTTAAAAACCAAAATAAAGTTGTTAAAAAAGCTGAAAGCATATGGGAGGAACCTGGACTTACTTCAGGGATCATTCGACAGGACCTGATAGTGTCATTGTATCCCATCCACCGCTGGTACTCGGGGTACTCCCCCATCCTCAGATAGTACTGGCGCCCCTTGTAGTTGGGGTGCTCATAAAGCATCCAGTTTCCATTTTGAACACGGAGGGAGTTGCAGCGACTGAGGTGGGAGTGCAGGTCTGCACTATCAGAATTGCACTCATAGGAGCGGCCACCAAAGTTTCTGTCCTCGTAGAAAATAATCTGTAAAAAGGATGATAAAATGAAACATTATATAAGCTATTGGCTATGCTGTGTTGCACCCGTAGCAGATAACTCTGTTCTCATTGACCTCGATGAGATAGACTTTTGTCATAATCCTCAAACTTGCTATCTAATCTCATATTTACACTTTCTGTTGAAATCACATACCTTAATACTAAAAAGTGGCTGGTGAATCATTCCTAAATCTAGCAATTTTCAAGACCTTAGAATGGGTAAATAGACCAATGACACATCCAGCTTTCCAACTGGCTGTTGAGAGATCCAACTTTAGAAAAGTGTTGAGCCAATCACACTTTTTATCACACTTTTTCAGCCGGTACTTTTAATCCTGAATTGGAGGACACATGAAAGAATATAGATAATCTACCATCTATAAAAGTACTGCTGTACATAGAGTGGTTCTAAATCTGTGCAGTAACATAAGAAAATAAAAACCTAAAGCACCTACATGTGGATGGTGACTTCATACAGTTGTTAGGGTTGTGTATCTTTATTCGCCTCACACAACCCCAGAACTGCCCCTTCTAAAACGATGTTGATGAGTGGTGGGCCAGGGAATTAATTGTGTACCATGTACAGGACTTTTCGCAAGGCGAGGGTAGGGGGTCACTAAAAAGTTCTCAAGTGATTCTGTCTTGCTTTCAATTTGTGTCTGTGGGCTTTGAACACTGTCAGTGGTTAATTTGAACCTGTGGTAGCAGGTGGGACTCACCAGCACTCTATTCTGAGGACAATGAGTTATTTCTCTTAAACTTTGATCCAGCACACGAGAGGAGCACACAAAAGGGAGGAATTAAGGTAGAAGTTGAAGAAAAAAAAACTGTGACAAAGAGAGAAAGTTGGGACCTGGAAGAGTGAGATAAAAGGACAGTGATTGTCTGGTGGTGGACGAAGGGGAATGTAGTGGAATCAGGGCTACAGCGAACATAAACTCACCTTCTCCAGTGCTCAAAACAAGTCAAATATTAGGGGCGTGGTTTAGCAGCCAGCAATGGCGGACACATGAGTGAGAGACTCTGCAATGACCTGGTAATTATTCACTTAAGACACTGCAACGGGTGGCCTGACGCTGTACCAAATGCCACGCTGCCGCCGGGGGTCTGCCACCGGTGGAGGGGAACCACGGCAGCCCGGAGATCGAGTTTTGTTGGAATGCTCAGACCCTGCGCATGACTCTGACCGGGCCCTGCTAGAAAGAGCTTTCTGCGACGGACGTTGGTCTGGGGGCTGGGATGAGTCGGTCCCGGAGCCTACCAATGCAGAGAGAGACGAACGGACTGCAGAGGTGGATTCTGGCCCAGGACGGGTGACCGCGTACCCACTGGGGGCCCGAGCCAGTTGCTGTTGAGGCGGCGCAGGCCGGGCGAGATCGGTGGCACTGTAGTCCCCCTGGGGGACAAAGCTTGGCAGCTGGACCACAAATGCAAAAGAACGTCGGGCCCAGACCTGGGGAGATCGCTGACCCAAAGGCGGGCCTGGGGACAGATCTGAGGAGCAGTGTGCCTGATTTGCGCCCGCAGCCTCCATCCAGCCTTATCCTGCCCGAGAACTAAAAAAACACGTGGAGGCAAGAGTTACTGTGAACCAAGTGGTATGGCGGCTTGATGTAGAGCTACAAAAGAGCTGGCTGTGGCACCCGGTCTGGGTTTGAGAGGCCTGGTCGGTGCGGCTGGCCATAGTTGAGTGCGGTGAGGTACCCTGCTTTGGGGTGGGCCCTGCTTGGCTGTGCCCCCTGGACCGGGCGACTGTAGTGGGACGATCTACGGCCATGAGACTCGGTGGGTGGCACCTTGGAGGAGCCCCATTGAGACCGCTGGGGAGGAAGGTACAATGCCCTGAGACCACCCGGACTGGGCAGCCCAGGGACGAATGAAGTAAAGAGGAGGTCCTGAGCCACGGAAAAGTGACTGGTGCGATTTTCTACCCCCCTCACTACCTCGAATACCGCAGCACAGAGCTGGTGGACCTGGCCATTGCCTGACTGAGGCCTGCCACCTGGGACGCGGGAGCCACGGGAGAGAGGGGCCAGTTAATTCTGTAGGGACTGCGGCGCACTGTGCTGAACCCTTAAGTGTTGCAGACCTGCAGGGTCCCCCCTGCATGCACCCGTCGACAACAGAGTACTGCATTCCTGCGGTATAGTGGAGGGCACCCTTGTGGGTACCGAGCAGAGGCGACATCAGGGACACCTCAGGACAATATCATACCCGAGCGGCAAAGATGGGCAAACATAGGGCAAAACCAGTAGAGACTGTCACAGAACAAGAGGAGGGACAATGGGAGCAGGAGCAGAGAAATGCGGGGCGCAGCAGCTTGAAGACCTCATACAACAACAACTTGCTAAGATTCTAGAGGCAATCTTAGATTCAAAAGAGACACTGCTTAAAGATATAAGCACAGTGTTGGTGTGGTTTGGCCTACTCCGTGCGGAGCACCAGAAGATCAACGAAAAGGTGAAAGTGGTGGTATCGAGCCTTGAGGAGCTGTCCCCGGGCCACCAGGTGATGGTCAAACAGGTGGCAGAGCGCAGGACAGGGTTCAAACACTGGAGCGTGGGGCAGAATATAGTTAAGGGCATAGCCGAAGAAACAACATCCGCATTTTCGGCCTTTCAGAGGAGGTTGAAAATGGCAACATGATGGCCTATTTGGAACAATGGCTCTGCACAGTGGTTGCACCGGAGGGGCTAACACAGTTCTACACCCTGGAGAGGGCACCAGGTCCCAGCACGCCCGCTGGTGACGGGCCGACCCCCGAGACCAGTAGTGGCCTGGTTATTGCATTACATCTTACTGCACTAGGCATGATCAGATAGCCAATTTGAAGTAATTTACAGTCTTGTCTCCATATTCCCGGACTATACCCTTGAAGTGCAAATCCCGCCTGCTTCTTGGAAGTTAAGAAGGCACTGAGATCAGAAGGCTTCCAGTAAGCTCTTATTTTTCCTACCCAACTTCGCATAGTAGTGGATGGTAAGACACATTTCTGTGAAGACGCTTCAACTTCATGGGACTGATTGGAAGAGTATAAAACCGAGACCGCTCGGGTTGCGCGAAAATAGGCGCTGACCCACCAGAATAGGTGGGCTGAAAAGTGTCCCTCACAGACTGAGCGAGAAAGGGCAGCGGCACACCAGGCAGGGGCTGAGATTGTGTGGTAAGATAAGTCCCACATGCTCCCAGAGGGGCACTTGGGGTTCGGACTCAGACTCCTCTAATGGAGACAGCCTCAACATGCCACAAGTAACCCCAAAAACTGCATATGATATCATATAGTTGAGCCTGTACTGAGGAATGGCACTGGCTCAGTGCCTTGCCTCTCCTTGAGTTTGATTAGGCGATATCGCCCTGGTTGGACTATTATTGAGTATGGTGCACGGCAAAGGCCCTGATATTTGACACGCTCTTGAGAGATATCGAATATGACCCTCTGAAGGACATTACCGTAGCTGGTTTGGGCCTTGATTGTTTTTTATAGTCATATGAAGGGTTTGGGCGGACAGCAGTTGCCCCACTGCTCGGGGAATGGGGATTTGGTCCATGTTGGGATTCTTTTTTCTGTTGTTTTTTGTTGTGCAAGGCTTGGCATATTTGTAGAGCGGATAACTGACTGCTTTTCCGTTTAGCTGGATTGGAAGGGGGGTTGGAGGGTGGTGGAAGGGGATGGACTGCCTCACCTGTGATGTCAACACACTGCCAAGCACTGTAGTTCCTTACGTGAAAAATTAAGGGGATGGGGTCCACGTCCAAACGCCATAACATACATAATTATTTAAAGTGACAGGGAGTGCAGATAACTCTCCTGCATGAGGCACATCTGCTTCGAGCATAGGTAGAAAGAATGTGTAGGCTTTGGGGAGGGCAGGTCATGCTACATCTTTCTCAGTGTATGCACAGGGGTGTTAGTCTGGGTTAGATCCAGGGTACCCTTTGAGCTGACATGGTCCATAATAGATAAGGAGGGCAGATATGTCTTTCTCACGGGTAGGCTAAATGGCCAACCTTTCTACTCAAATAGCGGACATGATGCTAGGAAAGGTTATAATGGGGGGTGATTTTTATATAGTGATAGAGGTAGACTTGGAACGTTCTCACCCTCCCTTACACGGGGCTAAAACCCGACGAGTGGTGACTGGATTGGGGAGTGGATGTCACATTGGGAATTGAAAGATATTTGGAAAATCCAACATGGAGAGACATGAGAATACTCATTTTACTCCCCAATGCACCAACTGCACACACGACTAGACGCCTTTTGGTGCTACCCCTCCCTCAGCGGTTTTATCATGGGTACGGAATATCTAGGGCGGACCCTGTTGTATCACAGTCCATTGCTGCTGACATACAGGCCGCATGGAGATAGACTTCCCATTCCTACATGGCACCTCAATCCTATGTCTCTAGAAGATGCACTGTTTACTAGCACCTTGCACTCCCTTGTAGAGAGTTCTTTACTGAAAATGAACACTCCACTTCCTCTGCATTAATAGAGTGGGAAGCGTTTAAGGTGGTGGTGGGAGGACACTGTGTGGGGCAAACTGTGGGAGTGTGTAAGGTCCTCCACAAGGACTTGTTGGCTAAGGAGGAAGAAATTATAAGACACTCTATGCCGCTCCCACTGGGGCCCCAGCGCGCTTATCAGTGCTTTCCTTGGCTCGCTAAACCTCCACATTTTAAATGCAGAGGCAAGAGAGGAATTGGGAGGACCTGTGACCCTGCAGGAGGTGCAGGGAGCCATCGCCACTATGGCCAATGGGAACACTCCTGGCCCGGATGGCCATCCGGTGGAGTTTTATCGGAACTTTGGGAACGAACTGGCTCCAAGATTGATTACCTTGTATGCAGAGTCGCTCCAGGTGGGTCATTTGTCAGAGAGCACGTGTGATGCACTAGTGATCCCACTCCCCAAGACTGCAGCCCCTGATGCAAGGGTAAAAGATTACAGGCCCCTCTCCATGCTCAATACTGACTTTAAAATATTTAGCAAGGTGTTGGCGCTTAGACTATTTCCATATATGCTGAACCTAATCCATGCCGACGAGAATGGATTTATGCCTTCCAGCAATATATCTTACAACCTCAGATACTTGTACTGTATCACCCAGAGGCACAATCCCTCTGACAGGCCGCTATTCTGTCCATCGACCTGGAAAAGGCCTTTGATATGGTGGAGTGAGACTTCCTGCTAGCGATTATGAGGTGCTTCGGTATGGGAGATGACTGGGTGGCGTGGGTGTGACTATTGAATACGCACACCACAGCCAGAGTCAAGACTAGTAAAAACATCTCACCACAATATCAAATAGAGCGAGGTACCCAACAGGGATGCCCCCTGTTGCCGGTACTATTCGCCTAGGCGATAGAGCCCCTGGCTGAGCTACTTCGACAAAGAGGGGAAGTCATAGGCCTGGCAATAGAAGGGAGGACACATATCATCTCCCTTTATGTGAATGACATTCTGGTCTACCTTTGCCATGCTACTAGGGGTGTGGCGCATGCTCTGCTCTCCAAGCATTGCTTGGAGACATTTGGGGAGCTGTTGGGTCTACGGGTTAATAAATGTAAAACATACCTGTTCTCTGTGGCTGGACCATTAGAGCGCCCTCCGATCTACTTGCAGCCGTTAACTGGGCACCAGTTACGTTTAAATACCTAGGTATTCAGGTCTTTCAGTAATTGGAAGATCTAAGGGGTGGTAGCTTGCATAAAGCACTTAGATCACTCTAGTCCAGCGTTCAATTCTGGGGCATGTTACTCCTTCCCATAATGGCTACGTTCTCCCTGGTGAAAATGGTGAAGTTACCCGGCTTATTATGCTATTTCGCAAACTTGCCAGTAATGATGCCTGCGGCATGGTTTCACACTTTTGACTAATTAACTTGAGACTTAGTCTGGGGAAACGGTACACATAGAGTGTTAGTCCAGATTCTGAGGCATCCTATAGAGGCAGGGGGCTTGGGAGTGCCACATTTTGAGCTCTATCAACTGGCAGCCCAGCTGCAGTGGCTGGCCCAATGGCTGGAAGGAGTCAATACGGAAGCAACCTTTTTAATGGAGCCCAGTCAAAATCCCAGGCTGCTGCTGCTGGCCAAACTCTTGGACCATACAATAAAAGTTCCCTATACCTCGATATTGCAGACCACAACACTACAGTGCTGGAAACGTTGCAACAAGAAAGTACCTGATACCCCAAAGTACTCTCCGGGTTTACCCCTGGTGGGGCTGCCACATGAGGAGTCGTAGAGTGCCATAACTGCGGAACAGATGCCACCATGGGTGG
The DNA here is from genome assembly GCF_964261635.1 of Lissotriton helveticus. Lineage (NCBI taxonomy): Eukaryota > Metazoa > Chordata > Amphibia > Caudata > Salamandridae > Lissotriton > Lissotriton helveticus. The sequence continues at coordinate 452,043,294 of NC_136061.1, read as the reverse complement.
CGGTGGGACTTGAGAACGTGGGGGATTGTCATCAAGAGGGAATCTTGCTCCCCTTTGCAGAACTGGTGGAGGGAAGTGGCCTGCCCCCCCCAGCCAGTTCCTTATATATGAGACTTTGCAATGAGCATTTGGGCAGTTATGGGGTCGAAGTAGAGAGGAACCGGGAACGAGCGGGGTCTGATCACCCTGGGCACAGCCAGACACCAAATGAAATGGTTATAAGCGTCCCTGCTGTCTCCACAACTGAAACTGAGGGGTAAATGGGAGATGAATCTGAGAAGGGAAATGACCGATAAGGAATGTAGCAGAGTCCTGGAATCCCCTAAGAAAGTATCACGGAATACACGATTGAAATATGTTCAATTCAATTATGTGCATAAGACATACCTGACACCACATAGTATATTTGTCACTTTTGGGGGAGGGCCGAGGGGATGCTCGAGATGCAGCCGGGAAGACGCAGACTTCCTGCACATGACTTGGGATTGCGGGACCATACATTCCTTCTGGCATGAAGTACTCTCTAAATTATGTTTTTCTTTATTCGAAAATAAACAAATAAATGGGTATATATATTTCGCACCCAAAATAAAAATGTTCCTCATATAATTTCCCTCAATGTATTATAGAACTACCATAGCCCCTATAAAACAATAAATACACTCAAACTGCATGAATACTATTATTGAAATGTGTTTTTGAATACACTGTGCTCCAACATTTCGTAACGAAAATATGTAAAAAATGTATTTTACTCATATATATATGTGGTTGAAAAATATAATCACATAAAATGAGTTCAAGCATAAAATTCCTTTATAACATAGAGTCAAATATCCTATTCATTATAAGATTTTTTTAGGATTTTTTACTAGATATGAAGTCTTCATGTATATCTGTTACATCCAACCTCTTAAATTATCAGGCAACTTTTCTTGATGAAACACAAGTGTTTGCAGCTGACGACGCTCGTTTCGGTGCAAAGCGACCAAAGGGACCAAAGGGCACCTTCCTCAGGGCACACACCATAAAAGTTCATGAGTGGAAGGGCAACCAAAATATAGCTGATTACTTGGTACCATTTCATATAGAAACTGAACTCCAGCACTTCTTTAAACAGCGAAAGTCCTCAACAAACAAAAAGCAGCAAAGAAGTGTGTGCGCTTCTCATATCGCATTGCATCCCTTATAAGTGTCCGCGAATATGAATTACGGTTGCCTCTTTTCTAGATGAATGAAAGTTACTAGACATACAGAAAGCAGAAACAGCAAGGGGTATTCCAAATGGTGCTCAGACCACTTCTGATGGGAGATAAATCTCTGTGCCATACACTGACAACTGGAACCGTACTGTAGGGGGTAACAAGAGCAATCAAGGCTAAAAAGCATTGGTATTCAGCACTCCGACCTTCAATAGATCCATGCACTGGTTTCTGAGCCAAACATTAAGGCACACCACATATTATTTTACAAATTAAGCACTGTTGCTTTGCTCCAAAGTACCATGGGATCCTACCATGGTCATCACTTTCTTGGTGAAGTCAAGAACTCCGGGCTTGCTCTTTGAGGTGATTATGCATCAGAGACTCAGATACAGTCTGACACAATGAAATAACACTCAAAATGGCCCACCAATCACAGGAATGAGCTATAGCTACGAATGCTTGTCTTTTTCTTTACAAAATGCATTAATAGAGAAGTAAAATGGTGATCATCAAGGCAAAGTCGAAGGTTCTAACAATTTCTAGGCCCATGATTTAACTATACATGTTATTGTAGTGCTACCACCTCTACATGCTACAGACACTGTAGCACTGAGTTAGATATTTTATGTTAACTATGGAGAAATTATGATTAAAAGCAACATTTAGTTGGAAGTGCTGTGTGGCACAGGATGGAGCTCAGGCAGACAAAACATCTGTTACTCACAGCTATTCTCTTGCAGAATCCGTGCAGGTGAGAACTGAGTTTCATGTTTGCTAACAACTTTGACTTCACATGGGAACTTCTAGGAAGTGTTTCTGTGTAAAGCAATCCACAGTCTCAAATTAAAGTTGCATGGCATAATTTATCCAATCATCACAAATCTCACTATTGTGCTTGCCACCTAAACAAATCACTGATGCCATTTCCTTATGGCACGGGAAGTATGGGTGTGGGGAAACTACAGCACTCCCAACAAAGTCCATGCTTGAGTTCAGAAGGTGAATCAATAATGAAGATTCCTTTACATCATGTTTTTAGCTTGTCACATTTGCTCTGTGTTCAAAGAGCGAGTCCAAATGGCAGGCTATGTCTTCAGACAAATTGTGGGTTATCCTTTTAACATGGAGATTAGTGTTCACGTTTCTTTCTCTGATTGGAAAGTTAGAGGACTTTCTAAAGTGAACTATGTGACAATCTTCCTGGGAAACAGTGAGTGTGAACGGCAAGGCTGTAGCATGCCACGTTTCTTCCGAACACAGAAGAACCTTTAAATACCTGTAAACGAACTTTACAAATATTTCAAATATTGGAGGAGTGTGGCTCAATGGTTAGAGCGGCAGAACCTGATGCAGAGTTCTGGCCTGGGACCAGGGTTCAATTCCCACCTCTGCGGGTCTTGGTCTCAATTTCCTTGGACCAGACAATTCTCGCCTCGGTGCCTATTCTAATCATGGGCCCCACGCTGCAACTCTGGGCAACAGCTTGCTTAACCTCCACACCGGCTCCAACAGCGCTGGGATGCCTGGCTTCACCCTGGGGGTGCCCAGGAGTGGACACTTCACAGGGAAAGCCAGGAAGGGTTCCACAGCGGTATGAGTAATAGCACCAGGCAACCGCTTGGTGGCAGTGCGCTCTACAAATACCTTGACATTTACATTTACAAATATTTCAAATATATCAGCGGTTGGGAAAATACATGTTTTATAATTCTGAAGAGTAATGGTAACAGAAATGTTCATACTCATAACAAATCAAGACACTTTACTTGGTGATGTGCACATGATAAAAATATGCTGAAACCGAATTCCCGTACATTATCGGTTGTGCGCCGTATAGTTTTATCAGTCAAAATGCATGTTCATACAAATTTACTCGAAATTTCAATAGTAAATATGCAGTCTGAAACTAGTGACAATGTGCTACAAACTGATGCTTTAGTAATATATCTGTGACAGTGTCCTCCAAAATTCACTACAGACTACACATTACACTCATAAAGAAGTTCCTGCTGAATAGGTCTGGTAAGAAAATGGCATTAGAGCAATGTTGAGGGTGACATGTTTGATGTCCAGTGTTCCTTGACTTTAATCTATGTAATTATAAGCCAATGGAGATATGTAGAGGCTTCTAAGGAAATCCAGCATAAACTAGTTCAATGTACTCACTGTTCAGAATCAAGCTCAGATATACTCTTCCCCATGGTGTATGTCGGGGTCAGAGCAGGGACGGTGTCTCTCAAAACAGGCTTTGTCATCTGAAGCTGTTCTGCAAGTCTCTGTTGTAATTGTTAATGGTCCTGCTTTTGGGTCTGACTGGGCAGCTAGTTAGATGAATCTGGGATCTTGGATGTGCTTTTTCTCATCCAGCAGGAGTTCACAGCAGGTCTTTGTTACAGAGGATATACGTATGGTTTACAGAAGCAGGTGCACATCTTTTCTCTCCCAGAGCAGCGCCTCTGCTCTTCCTTATTACAGTAACATGCCTTCTTCTATGTAAGCTCAGAGAGCGTTATCCAAAGTCAAATGGGTTCTCACCTGATGGCAGTAGAGGGCAATATATTTCTGCAGGCTTAGGCTGCAGCTATATCCTCGTGTCTAATCATCACGCTGCTTTGCTTAAAAAGACTGTCAAAGCACTAAAAAGTGCATTTTTTTCGGGGCTCTACCACAGGTCTTATAAATGGTTCCCAGCCACTAGACTCTGTGAGTCCTTTCACAGCTGCCTTTTACATGGCAGATATCCCTGGTCTTCTCATGTCCATAGGTAGAGGGAAGTGCACAGGAACGTTCTGTATACGAGGTGTGCATATGATGGACAGGCTTTGGGCTATCTATATTGGGAATCCAGGCTAGTAGAAGAACAGGAAATCATGGAGAAAAAACGGGGTCTCTGAGGATCCAGCTAATTACAGCACTATTATAGGGACATTGTGTAATGGGAGTCGAAATGGACTAGCCTTTAAATCATCTCAGCTGAATTTGCATTTTGGTTCACAATCACCACATGCAAAATTCACAGCACTCAGAGAACAGAAGATTGCCTCATTCTGAGTGGCTTATCAAATGTTACTATGTGTGGAATGAAAAGGCACTTGCCACTGTGCTTATTTTTTAGTTACCACCAATCATCCAACTCACAAATGTATATTAACCACCCTACATTAGCAGTGAGTGCACTCTTGGTCCCTATTGTGTAGCCGAGTACTCAACTTCACTAGTAAGAGTAATTGAAAAAACAAACTCGTCAAGTGTACTTGAGATGTCTAGGCACACAAGGTAGGAAAAATACAAAGTCAAATAGTAAACACATAGTGAAAGGAAGATACCGCAGACCAGAATAACATAGGGTACTGAATTTTAACAAAAAATTTGTATAAGTTCAACTTAACCTTATTGTGCGCTTCTTCAGCCACCTTTTCGTTGGCTCTCTGGCCACAAAAACACAAAAATACTTAGGTCATTATTATTATTATTATTATTAGTATTATTATTATTATTAAATTACATTTGTAATGCGCGCAGATACCCAAAAAGTGTTTCCCGGCGCCTAGCACGCAAGTTGCTAGAAAGCGAGTGGTAAAAAGCACATTTACTGCTAAAAAAGCCAAGTTTTAAGATTTCTTTGAAAGCTCAGATAAAACAAGTCATTTTTCAAAGACTCAGGAAGAGAATTCCAGATTTTGGGGCCGAGACAAGAGAAGGAGCAATCTCCCATTCTTGTTAATTTGAATCTGGGAATAACTTACAGCCTGATTCATCAAGCCGAAATCGGCTCGCAAAGGGCCAGATTCTGAGAATATGGCCCTTTGCGAGCTCTATTTTTGCATTTGGGATTCATCATCCCAAATGCAAAAATCGGTAATAGCGATTTCGCTATTTTGCGAGGAATTACATTTAAGGAATCTCTATTTGAGATTCCTTAAATGCAATTCATCATCCATTTAAAAATTGCGAATTCGCAATTTCGGCCCGCTATTTACCGCGAGGTCAAACCTCGTGGTAAATAGCGAAAACTTAAAAAAATGCTTTTAAAAGCATTTTTCTAAGTTGCATGTTGCACACACACATGTCCTTTGGACATGTGTGTGCACAACACCTGTTTCAATTTGCATTTAAGGGGTGCTACAGGGTGTCCTTTGGACACCCCTGGCACCCTTTAAATCGCTATCTTATTTGCGATTAGCTAATTGCTAATCGCAAATAAGGAATACTCCCCATTCATTCCTATGGGCCTTTTGGCCCATAGGAATGAATGGGGAGTTATTCCTTATTTGCGATTAGCAATTTGCTAATCGCAAATAAGGAATGTGTAGGAATCGCATTTCTGCATGCAATTTCTACATGAATCCCGTTTTGCAAGTCCTTAATAGCGATTCCTTATGAATCGCTATTAGGGGCTCGCAAAACGGGAAAATTATGAATCAGGCTGAAAGTCCCGATAAGCTGTAGAGCACAGGGGACGAGAAGGAATGTAGGGATGGATGAGCGCTTGCAGATACGGTGGTGCAACCCCTTGTTTTATTTTAAAGATGTAACACAAAGTTTTAAATGTAATTCTTTGATCGATTCGTAGCCAGTGGAGGTCACGAAGATAAGGCTAGATGGAAGCCTGTCTGGGAACTTTGCAGAGAAGGCGTGCTGCAGAGTTCTGCACTACCTGTAACTTTCTCAGTACTGTTTGACAACAACCAAGGTAAAAAACGTTGCTGTAATGGAGGCGAGAGGTGATAAGTGCCTGGACTATCGTGCGTTGGGTAGAGACAGGGAGCATCCAGATGATTTTATGAAGCCATCTCAAGATCGTAAAGCAGATGGCAGCCACTTTAGCCGCCTGTTGTCTCATGGAAAGATTTTCATCAATGATGAAGCCCAGATTGCGGACATGAGTGACAGGAACGGGAAAGGGATCCATTTCGTGAGGCCAGTGGTGAGGGCCCCATAGGTCCATATGCTTACCTAGGTTAACAACCTGCGTCTTGTCCCCATTCAACTTCAATAAATTGAAGTGCAGCCACTCTGTCACTTGCCGTAGGCCACACTGAAGGGCAGATGTTGTAGTGTCTTAGGTGGTGGACAATGAAAAAACAATCTGCGTATCATCAGTATACGTATAGAGGGATAATCCTGCCTCCTCCACGATTTTAACCAGGGGTCTAACGTAGATGTTAAAAAGCAAGGGGCTTAAAATGGACCACTGTGGGACTCCGTGTGCTGATGCACAGATCTTAGATGATGACTTGGCAGAAAAGACCTGAAAGGTGCGACCACTGAGAAATGAGGCAAACCAAGATAAGGCGATGCTATCGAGCCCACCTGAGGGCATTAAGCAAGATGTTATGTGACACGGTATCTAATGCGGCACTCAGGTCTAGAATGAGTACCGCTGTTTACCCTCGGTCAAGATGTTGGCGCAACTTCTCAGTGACCCCAAGCAGAGCAGTTTCAAAAGAGAAAATGCCTCTGAACCTGGATTGAGAGTAATGCAGATAACCTACTTTTTCTATGTACTCAGTCAGTTGCGTATAAATATGTTTTTCCAAAATGTAATGATTCTGCAGTTTCCTCATGCTCCTCACCAGAGATAAAAAATGAACTGTCTTATTGCTTACTTCTCAACCTTCATCAGAGATCTGCCTTCCCCTCAAAAAAGTAAATAAAGCATTGCTAGGCAGTGGTCAGTCTGATTGAGTCGCTGACGTCAGGCACCGCCTCCATTAGTCCTCCGGTCAGAAACCCCGTCAGACAGTGGAATGCATTACAAGGAGCAATCACTGTCCACATGTTCCTGTGATTATAGTGATGCAAGTAATGTAATGCAGTCAACAGACACAGTTTCTGTCTGAAAGTACTTGTTGTCATCAGTAGATTAAGGGAAATTCATTGCACGCAACTACAATGTCACAACTGTGAACAGACACCTCTGCACTAGTCCCATACACATAAATGCTTTTCTGAGCTTCTTAAATTTAAATCTGATGATTGTGCTCACAGCAAAGAGAGCATGCATCTTAAAAGTAGGAGTGGGTGAATAATTCCCTTCCACCTGCATAGTTTGCAGAGTTTTGCCCACACCAGATTTCACTTGGAATGTGGACTTCCGGCAAAACTCCTCCAACCACCACATGTCAGTGTTTTGTTCTTGCATGTGAGAATTTGCAAGCCCTTGCATGATTTTCGGGCTCTAGAACGACTCCCAGGGAGATTTAGCAACACGGGCAGTAGTGGCAGGTCGTGACCATTCGCATTGATAAAGCTGCCACTCGAGTAGAAAATCTACTCGAGTGGCAGAAAGAAGAAGCACCCTCTGGCATGCCATGTGGCGTCGTATATGTGCTAATTTTAAAGCACCAAACAAGCTCCTGGTGCTACAAAATCAGTGCCATCAACGCAACATGCCAAATCCCGTCCGCTCTCAAATTCTGCAAAATCTCACAGGGTTTTTATGTAACTCTGCAGCATTCCACTGAGTGAAACACCCCAAGATCCACTCACCTCTTCATAAAAAGGATGGTTAAACATATCCTCTAGTAAACATCTATATTCACATGCCAAGATGACAGTAGGTATTATACCCAAACTTTTACATATATTTATTTGGATTGTGATCCAGGACATTTTGGGGTAAATTTATATTCATGCATTGCAGTACACCAACCAAAGGTGCTGTGCTGCACTGCATTATGGGAAAAGGTGAGAGCAGCACAGCACCATATCCCAAATTTGGCACAGATTTTCTATCTCCCTGTGTTAGCACACATTAAGCGGTCCTACGCCAAAATATTCAGCAGGGAACCATGGGTGTGTCTGTGATGTGGAGAATAGATTTTGTACAGGAAGGAGAACCTCCCAGTACAAAATACAAAGCTTTGACATGGTACAGCACAGATGCAAATTTATATATGTTTTGGGAAAACCTATTCCTAAATTCATGTCAGCCTCGAGAAGGAGTAAATGTTTGCCAAAACACTGTCTATCAATGTTAGTGGGTTGGGATTTTCATCAAAACACTTGCATCAAATACCCATGCACCACCCATGATACGCCCCGTTGACACAATTAGCACAAAGGGTTGCTTTTTGTTACTTTGAGGCTACTTTCCATCACAAAACTTGCTTTTCCATGAAAAGAAAATCCCAAATCAAAACTTCACACCAGTTTGTGTCTGTTTTGTGACTCATACCCAGTGCAAAGTGAAGATAAATTTGACCCTTTGTGCTTAACCCCTTCTACGCTCATGACGAGTTACGCCTCTCGTACGCTCATGACGACCTGAGCTCGTCATGTAACGCGGTTTTCCGCAAAAGTCAGCGCACAGCGGGAAAACCGCTAGCGCGCATGCGGTTAAACACTTAACTGCATAGCATTTGGAAAATGATTACAATGTGCAATTAGCAGTGCCCTAGCAGCAGGCCCCAGGCGCATGGCTTACTGCAATGATTTAGTTGAAACCATTCTGGAGGGAGATCGGGTGGCTTGGAGCTGAGGGGAACTTTTCACTGCAAGGGAACACTGACCGCAATGACCTTGGTAATGAGGGGAATGATTTCAAGTTAATCCGGTAGGTTTTGCTCTTCTGAAGGACAAGGCATAGTTTATCAGCCTGGTCTCAGATCCTTGGTAAACTGAGGCTATGCTACGATGTAGTAGTAAAGTTCATCAATAGTCACCTATTCAGTCAGTGGTAGAAGGGAAATGAGAGTAATCTTTTGAGCAGTACTGGCTGCTTGACTACACCCATTATCTATGGGGCGAGCTAAATTTAAAAATTATATACAAGACTTCTTTTTCTCATTTTTGCTTAGCTGGGTAAATGGCAATAGCCAGTGATCATAGCTAAAGGCCTGGTTGGCTAATTCTTCTGGCATAGGCATCTCTATATAAGCATTTCATACCACTAATGTGATATTGTCACCATTACACCCCTTGAAAGGCACCTATCTTTTACATGAAACATAATTCATGTACATCGATGCATTCCATAATTTCACCAAATATTTTGAGATCTATTTAACTACATTTCTAAATAGACAATGTGTTGTCCAGTTTTGATATTTCTGTATTACTTTGCTTAAAAATTGTGTTCATCAGCATTGTGGTCGTGTATAGCTCTGAGGCTCGGTATTATTGAAAAGCTGATGATGGAACTCATCTCCCTGTGAGAGGGTTACCATGAAATACAGTGAAAATTGTTGCATGCTCTGTCCTTCACGCATCACTGAGATGTGTGAATACATTGTTAATGAAATTAACATGCATAGTATATAGCCTAGAGTGCACTAGAAGTCACAGCCAATGTTAACTATAGAAAGGGCTGCCGATCCCTAATAATGAAGCATCAATTACTGTTGTGTCTCAACACCCTACCACACGACTATTTCTAGGGTTGATCAGCCGGTTGCTAAGCACATTGGTAAGCTAAGACTTTTTTTCTGTCAACAAACTAAGAATATATAGGGGAATACAAGTCATCCTTTGACTTCTTAGACTCAGGACCCTTCGGCTATTGGCTGGGGCATTGTCAATCAGCCCACAAGCGTATTTTACTCTCAGCGTCTTTCTACTGTCTGTTTGAAACTATTCTCTCTCCTCTAATGGGATGCACGAGGGGCTATTGTACATCTAAAATGCTTGGTCATTCATCATACATTCACTATCCATTTCTGATAAGCACAGTAACCAATCACACATCTGCCCTGCTGGTGAGCCGCAGCTAACATTGTGATTGCACCTGACTACCCTTCTACCCTACCACCAGAATGCTCTCAGGTCACTGCTTCCTTACTGTGTACCCGCGGCACTGCTTTAATCCTCACCTGGTGCCTTCTATCCCCTGCCAGCGGCTACTACTGAGACATCCTAGCAGCTGCTGCCCGCTGCAAAAGAACATTGGTAACTCCAGTGAGTGTGGCTTATAAATCACTATCTGAACCAGACCTGTTGGATTTACAAGAACGGTGGAACACAAATAGATCCCTCTCAGCAATGATTTCCCAAATACTCACAGTAGAACATTTGTTTGAAGGAAAGTGTTCAATGGTGTGATTTAATTTTGTTTTTGCTTTTTTTGCATACTTTTTTATCGAAAGAATGAATGAGATAATCTACAACCCACATTTAAATGATTAAATGTCCAGAAAAACAATAGACATGCCAAAAATATCAAACACTCTTTGACCGCTTAAGTCAGTCACTCAGAAAGCTACGTCACCCTAAAGACAAAGAAAGTGATGGTGGGTGGGAGGGGATATAGAGAAGCCAGGAAGATAAAAACTGTGAGGGGAAAAGTCTCAAAACAGTAGGCCTCATTTATGAGGCCTTGCGTCAGTTTTGCGCTTTCGATGCGTTACTTTTTGTGATGCATCGGCGGCGTAAAACATGCCTCCTGTTGCGCAATAAGCAGGTGAGTCACTTTGTAAACCCCTGCGCTACATTATACCTGCGTCAGATATAATGTATGCAGGGGGGCATTCCCCCGCAAAAACCCTTGTAGAAGTGACACAGTAAAATCTTGCGCCTGACTCACAGCAGGCGTAAGACTGACGCAGGCCCTTTCACATGGGGGTTGCCCCATGTGAAAGGACGCATTGCTGGAGTTGCGTCACTTTTGTGACACACTCCAGCAATGCGTCACTTCAGAAATACTGACGTATCTGTAACTCCTTGCGACATGATGCGTCATACATTAAATATGACGCATCAGGTATGTCGCAAGGAGTGCGCACTGAGGAGTGACGCATTGCCGCTTTCATACAGCGATGCGTCATTCCTCATAAATGAGGCCCTGTGTATTTAGCAGGTACGAAAGGAGATATCAGGGTGAGCACTGGGAGAAATACAAAGAGCGATCTTTCCCGGAATGCACGCAGTCAATCTCATTGGTGATTTAGAAAAATTGTCTTTCACAAGCATTGCAACCTATCCTGGCCTGCTTCCACCTGTCCATAAGTTTGTAACAAATAATGCAATTATAGCACAGTGCTCTAGGAAAGGCTAAATACGTTTTTCGTTGAGCTATGAGCATCTACATCACAAAAGTGTACAAACGAACTGTTCGAAGCAAATTAATCTATCTCAGCCGTCTGTATTACAACATAAGTTAAAAATTAACTCTGTTTATCAAACCCTTGAGGGATCCTAACAAATGAGTAATTGATAATATAGCGACATCGGGACAATAAGACTTAAGGAATTTCTAAAGCTAAAGCCCGACATGTTGCCTTACCTTTCCCATGTTGGCTGGTGTCAGTCAGAAGCTGTGTATTCAGTGCTCAGAGGCCCCAGCCCTTTTATACACCATGGGCACAAACGCTGAAGTCCGGATACAATGGACCTCGCTCCAGCCCTGGAAGGGAATGTATAGCTTTCTGTATTGTTGCACTGTAATTGAGGAACAGTCTTCTTTTTCAGATTCTCTTTTTCTGTTTTTGCCTATTGTGGGTTAAACCTAACTGCTGACACTTTGCGTAGAATACAGTTTTCTGGAAACATTTTGTCAGCTCCTGAGCAAAACAATGTTAAATATTTCTGGAAGCCTAACACATGGAGAACGCTTTCATATTTTGAATGTGTTCACAGAGCTTTAGGGGAAACATTTATTTTTTTGTCATAGCGAGGTCTGATACTTTGTTAGTCTATCCTTAAATCCCTAAATTGGTTTTCATACCATTTTTATTCGATAACCAAATATGTTAAACTAAGGTAAGCAGATTTGGTCATTCAAGATCCCACAGATATCTTCCACAAATGTTATTATGACACTTTTGAATTCCTAGAAAATATATATGTATATCTCCAATATAGAAACACCAGTCCAGTTTTTAGACACAACATACTTAAGTCTTTCAGTACTTAATTGGCAGAAGAAGTGCTTGTGCTTAAAGCTCGGCTCAGAAGCCAACAGCTGGCACTGACTCATGAATATGATGGTTGGCAGTCTGGAATACACTTCATGCCTCTTTAATCCACCACCAGACAATCCCTGCCCCTTTATTTCACTCCTACAGTTTCCTCCTTTGCAATATTTTTTGGGTATTTTTCTTCCTCTGTCTTTCCATTTTGTGTGTTTTCCCTTTCTTGCTCTTGGGAAATGTATGATGGGGAAACATAAGTGGCGGTCCCAAAAAATGAGTGCCAGTGGGCACCACTGGCAACCACCAACTCACATTATGCACTGAAGTCTTTCCACATGTAACAAAACTATTAGTGGGGAATGTAGTGTCTTATAAATAAAAGAACGCTGGAACTCTTTTGGCTCCCACTGTATACTGTAGGCCTGTGACGTAAGTGTTTGGAAAGATAAGTTAAAGGCAGGCTATGAATGTTGAGTTCTGACTTACACCCAGCAGAATAACGATGTGTATAATTGCTCTCTATGTGTCACGTGATTATTTGCGAACACCTGGGGGTTGGCAAGACACTACAGGTATTACACCTGACCTTTGCTTAAAGGTGGATGTTTAGGAAAGCTTAAACAGTGGTTTATTCATTTTTACATCCAGAGCTATGAGATCTTGAGTTCCACGTACTCATATGAGTGAAGAGTTTAGCTTAGGCCTAGTCTATTAACACTGAATCATGAATCACTAGGTTAGTTTCTCTGCAAGGCTTTTAGAAATAGTATAAATACAGTGTTTTCAACTCTCTGGAACAGAGGTGCAAACCTTCAATGCAGAAAGCGTACTGGTTTGCTCCACTGGCAAGGCTATTGATTTATGTTGGTTACGCCCAGAAATAACATGGCTTTGCAGGCCCTAAGCAGCCTGCCCATTCAGGAATCCTCAGTAAAGGTAATAGTTGAGGCACCACATCCTCAAGATAAAAAGCAATTCATGTCATTCTATGGGATATTTGAGTCCCATTTGAAATGTGTGTGCACACTATCCTGATGCAATGGGTCCGATCAGAATATTGTTGAGCAAAAGGAAATAGGATGCTTGTGATGTACTACCTCAGTGGCCAACACTGCTTGAGAAGAGAGGAGGAGCAGGAGCTTACTGAGGAGGAGTATGACCTGATGAGGAGGAGGACATTCACCCATGAAAAACATCTCCATGAAGACCACTTAACTAGGCAGCATTTTCTCCCAGAATCAATTCTGAATATTGCTAGTCTGCAGCTATAAGCTAAGCAGCTATGAATGATTGTTTTGTCTATGCATTACTTACCTCCACACAACCTCAACTAACAGATGCTTATGTATAATCTTCTACACACGCCTCCCATGAAGGTGCTACGTTGACCGATAAGCAATAGGGGTGGCTGTTATATTTGAGATCATGTTGTGGTGCCATCACAGAAATGGAAGAAAAGTGTGTGATTTCAGGCAAATATTGAGAATTGCAGAACATTTTGAGTAAGAAAAACCTTGTGGGATCCATCCAAGGCACACCACTATGGACTCCCCTGGTTATCTAGTTTTTAAAAATGTCTGTGATTCATAGGTTTGCATGAGTGGTACAACAGCACGGCTCCAAATACAGAAGCTAACTTTATTCCTTATCTCCCAATGTAGCACTTTAGAGCCATTTGTGCTGTGGTCTCTTGGCTCACCGACACAAGTGAGGTACTATTCTTATCGGGAATAAGTTTTAACTCAGGGTGGTATGAAATGTATGGCTCCCTGAAGATTCCAGAACTTTCTGTCACAGAAATGGTAGTAAAATGTGTTTTCATCAAAGTTTTATATTTGCAACGACTTCTGGGTAAATTTACCTTGAGAGAGCCATGCAAGTCATGCACCCCTGAATGCCCGTGCTTGTCTAATTTTCAGAAATGTTCAGATTTTCCTTGGTGCTGGCTGAGCTACAGTCCACAATCCACAGCTACCCACATTGCAAACAAAATGGTCTGTTTTGACTGGAAAATGCGATGTATCTATGTGGCATTTTGGTCTGTTTTCAGTTGCCGGCACTAGGCCTACCAACACAGGTGAGGTACCATTTTTATCGGAAGACTTAGCGAAATGTTTAGTGGAAGTTTTCTGGCTCCCTACAGATATCAAAACTTTTCATTACAGAATTGTGAGGAAAATGTGCTTTTTGTAGTCAAAGTATGAGGTTTTCAAGGGATTCTGGGTAAAAATACACAGTCCAAGCCGCACAGGTCACCCAACATTGGATACGACTAGGTGTCTAGTTTTTAAAAATGCGCAAGTTTGCTATGTTTTCCTAGGTGCTAGCTGAGCTAGGGTACGTTTTGAATGGAAAAATGTGATGTATCCTTGTTGTGTTTTGGCCCATTTCCTGCCTCTGCCATTGGCCTACCCAAAGCCTACCCACACAAGTGAGGTACCATTTTTATTGGATATTGGGGGAATACTTAGTGGAAGGAAGTTTGTGGCTCACTGCACATCCCAGAGCTTTCCATCACAGAAATGTGAGGAAAGTATATTACTTGAGTCACAGTTAGAGGTTTGCAAGGAATTCTGGGTGAAAGGAACTGGTGAGAGCCATGCAAATCACCCCTGCCTGGATACCCGTAGGTGTCTAGAATAAAAAAATGTACAGGTTTGCTTAGTTGACCTAGGTGGAGGCTGAGCTAGGGTCCAAAATCTACAGCTACCCACAATGAAAAAAAGGGTCAGTTTTCAGAGGGTTAATGTGATGCGTCCATGTTGCATCCTGGCCTATTTCCTGAGGCAGGCACTAGGCCTATCCAAACAAGTGAGGTACCATTTCTATCAGGAGACACGGGGAAATTCAAGGTGGAAGGAAATTTGTGGCTCGCTACAGATTCCACAACTTTCCATAATAGAAATGTGAGGAAAATGTGTGTTTTTAGTCAAAGTTTGAGGATTGCAAGGGATTCTGGGTAAAAAAAAACACCTGTTGAGAGCCCCTGGTGTCCCCCCAACTGTCTAATTTTAACAAAAAGCACAAGTTTGCTAAGTGTGAGAAACTAGCGCTTTTTTCAGTGTCCTCCTGCTTTTTTGTCCCCATTTTGACTACTGATTGCTGGTTTTCTGGCTCTGATTGTGCCATAGGCTCTGCTAACCAGACCCAGGGCCCGTGCTCTGATTAAAGGCACATGGTAATTAGGTATAGTTAAAATTGGTACTGATAACCTATCTGTAAGTACCTAGTATATGGTTGGGCATGTTGGTTTAGAGGCCTGCAGATTTAATGATCTTAAGTGTGCACTGTTGTGTTGCCTGCTGTCAATTTAAAGGAAGCCCTGCTTTGCAAGCTGCATTTAAAATTAAATGATAAGCAAATTTGACTTTGGAATTAAAGGTTCTTCCAAAGTCTTAAACGTCATACTTATACGTCACCCCTAAGGTATCCCTTGAGTGCTCCATCAGTAGGGTGCATTGTAACTATAAGCAGGAACATTTTAAAAGATGTTTTATATGCCCTGATAAGAGAAAAATGGCCAATTTGCCATTGTAGTGTTAAGGGCAAAAGCGACAATCATGAACATTATCTGCGCCATCTTGTCTGATGGAAGTTCCTCCGCGCACATGGACTGCGGTCATTTTGACCACCGCAGCCATTTTGTATTCCGTTGGTCACCTTTGTTTCACACTGCCCATACTGGCATCCCTCTGACCAGCCTGGTATGTGAGCGGGGGGCTATGGACTATCGCCACGACAAACATCAACACCACTTGCTGCCACAGACTCGTTTTTCCTCTCATCTCTGTTTACAGGCATGGACACCCTTACACAAACAGGTTCCAAATACCAAACAGACTCTTGCAAACATGGTTTATTGCACTGCACACAGCAAGACTTGTTTTTGCCAACAATGGGACCTGTTTTTATCAACAGAACAGACTCTTGGATCTGGCCAGTCTCACATGTTTTAGACCCTGAAGCAAGGTCCAGCTGCAAGATAAAATTGTCTGTTTGGCCTGGGTGGGAGGAGAATACCTGTTGGGCTTGTGCAACCATGTTGATGAAACAATGTTTGGCTTGTGTGACAACCTATCCGGGGCAGGGATACCAAGCTTACATGACACTGATCATAAAGATTACTTTGTCCTGATACTGTATAAAAGTGACCGGCAGGAGAGCTGTTGTTAGAACACCTCAGCAGATTACCAAGGTGTCTGTTGACAGGTTCTCCTCATGAGAAATAAACTTGTTTCTTATCTTCTTGTCTTCCAGTGCCAGCGCCTGCCTCATTATTTTAATAGTAAATCCAGTGAACTAAAGGTGACCCTGCGCCGGGCAGCATTGGGGGTCTTAGGAGATTTGCTGCTTTTCACAATTGGCGTCCCAACGCGGGGTCCATCAGCAACACGTGAGTCCGGTGAGAGAGGTCCTAACGACGGAGTGAACATCTAACGATTGGAGTGCACCTGCCTGAAAGAGACCCTTGTCTGGCTGCCGATCAACTGGACTTCACCGGTTCCGAACGGACCTCTCTCAATTGACCTGCGGTCCTGACTGGGACCTTAGAGGAGTGCCGCATTGATATTAGAGTGAGAGGACAAACAGGCGCTGGAAGGGGAAGACGAAGAACTGTACATACCGTCTGGGTAAGGTCGTGAAAAAGCGTCAAAATTGATTGATTGATTGATTGATTGATTGAATAGTTTGATCAAATACTAATAGTATTCCTTTTTGAGTTATTTGAGACATTCCCTGCTTGCAAACAACAGAGAATAGGAATATTCTCTCTCTTTGCAGACAGCGAAGGACAGGTAGTGCAGGCTTTTTGTCTAAATTGTTTGATTGAGATATTCATGTTGACTGGTAAATACGTCATGCCTGTTTTCTCTAGATTGTTTTGTAGTTGTGTTGGACCGGACCGTTTGTTAGAGGTCAGTCATCCGGCACTGCCGGAAGGCACCCCTAACAAAGACATGTACGTTACAAATGAATTAGCCTCGTGAATATCGATTGATTGATTGTTTAAACAGAAGTTACTATTTGCAAATAGTAAAGGGCAGGTAATGCAGACTTCTTGTCTGAATTTAGGATTAATAGCGAGATTTATTTTAATCGATATCCATCATGCCTGTCTTTTCTAAAGTTGTTGAAAAATGCTTGTTTAAGCTCTAATTGTTTGTTAGATATAAAGTACGGTATTTGTCCCATAATGCATGGCTCATTGTGGAACAAATACACAAAGAAGAAACTCGATTTTCAGTGGCCAGTAAAATGAGTAATTCAATTCTAAAAAGTTAAAAAGATGCAGTATGCAGAAACAACGCTAAAAGAATAGTCAAGATATGTTTTATTTATTTGCACTTCTACAACATAAGCAATTTGTAAGATCCTGGCATTTAGATATGTCAATGAAGAGGATAGTAAATTCAGCCTCTTTTACTTCGCAGCTCCCTTGAAGGAGCAAAAGCACACATTTTGGTACTACTATTGTATAGTTTCCAAGGGAGTACTTTAGCCAGATATTGGTTGACTGTGAACCCCAGGTGCATTCTGGTTCTTGGGGTCCTAAACATCGTAATCTTTATTTTGCACACCATGTGTTTCACCTACCTTCCCACCCACGTTCCACTCTAATAATCTTGCCGACCTTCAGAGGGGTTTTTCAAATGCTCCTGAGCCTTACCAGGGGTATGCCATCCAGTCTAACATTAGACAGAAGTGATATGTAAATCTATTCAATGAAAACAGAGAAAATATCTTCCCTAATTGCTTGCATTGCCAAAACCAGGGCTTGGAGAAACATCACAAGAAAGCTCATTTTAAGTGTTAGCATTTGATGTTCATGCACAAGTTACATGGCCTGAATGAACATTTAAGGAAAGTCTTGCTCTGTTTTAACCACCCACAACCTCCTAGGAAAAAGGTCATCTGTTTAGATTGTAATATGGAAAAGCTTTTCTAGACACCGCATTTTAGGAGTCAGGCGAAAACACATATTGCTGGTTTGAGAAAGGCACAGCTTCTTTTGTGTCATATAGAGTGGTGCACCCTATACAAACATTTAAGGCATGTCTTAGTCAGTGGTTGCGGACCCCATGGGTAGGTCTGCCAGCCCTGGCAGTTACAAATCTGTGGTTTCCTAGCACAGCTGTGCCCATACATTTTCTGAACTGGAGCTGCACTGTTTCCCCCATCCGCCCACCAACTGATCTCCATGCAAGCGTTAAACGAGTTTGTTAGTGGTCTTGCCACTGTAACCAAGATGTACACCCTTAGAAACAAGGATGCACCCAATAAAACTTGCCACCTCCTATAGTTTCCCTATTCTGTGAATGAGGACAGCCCCAGACCACTGTAGATTGTTTTTTTAAATGAAAGCATTAATCCATCATCCCCCTACCTTACACTGAATACCTCTGGCATCTGACCTTTTCCTACATGCGGTCTGTAATGCTGAACTTGAATGATCCATGTAGTGAACGTTCCGCCATTAGTTACCCTTGCCGCACAAAATCCTTCTGGGCTTCAATACTAAGGTGCCAAGGACTGCATCTCAGAGATGAGTCTGATTCATGGTGGGTTAAAAATCTTCATCATCACGCGTATTAATGTGCTTTAGATTCTGCCCCCGCCTTTTCTTTAGGTTATAGAGGTGTTTCAACTGAAGGTTGGAAAGGCTTGGCACATTGTCTTTTATGCGAAAATAGGCTAGTGTTATGAAATTGTGTGTGCGTGATATGTGTGTATAGTATGTATGTGTACGTATCATGTGCATATGGGTCAATATGAGAACGCTTTTGTATGGCTGGGTTGCTAACCAGCTGGCCAATGGGATGTGAAAAACAGGCCAGAACCTGGTGCCCACATGCGAAAGACAAATAGCATTTTTATTCAAATGTGACACATTCCTTACTAAAAACGTGTCTCCTGGAAGCCAGTGAATGGGAGGGCAGTTTACATCAGGAGCCTGAAGGTTTATTGCAGTACAAAGAGCCCGGCTCCAGCAGGTATCACAAGTGTGCGACCTTTCACTTTTCCTAGAAACACTTTCTATCCTATTTAGACCGAAGTAACGCACACTAGTGAGAAGATGTATTTGATTTATGTACTGACCAAATGGAGAAGTGAAGGGTCTCCTGGGTTGGGGTTCATCCTATCTTCCTCCACTCAGACGTTAGAGACATTGTCATGTTTCAGATTTACCTCTTCTTCTTCCATCCACATAGAAATATAAGAGCTGTACCATTGCACATCTGACTGGCATCCCTACTTTACACCTATATCTCAACTCGAATTATCGTTGCTAGATGTTGGGGGACACTACTGTGAGTATTAATATGACTGTGCTTGTGTCCTGCCATTAAAAAGAGTTAGTATTTTCAGGTCACCTGCTTAGGTCATCTACTGTCAAAAAGGGGGAAGGAAGGAGCCTGGCCCCTGGGTAAATTAAATGAACTATGAGATGTGCGACGTGCATGAAAAAGTCCTTTTGTGTAACTAACACTGCGTGTTTTTCTTCGTGCTTGGTACATGTATTGTTGCGTCCTATTCTGTATTGTGTGTATACAAAGGCTGTGCGTTTTGTGTTTTCCTTTGGCTTATGTGCTTATTATGCGAATTATCCTGTACTGTTCTACGTGGTAAGTGCACTGGATAGCTTGTTGAAGTGCACTCTCTCTTTCTCTCTCTCTCTCTCTCTCTCTCTCTCTCTCTCTCTCTTTGAGCCTACATACGCTGTCCAGGAATGACCATGCTGGGACCAATTCCATAAGACAACTGGGTGAACTCACTCTTAACCGTTCACTTCACATAATGCGGCGAATACGCTTTTGAATAAATGAAGACAGTGTACCTCACAAGTAAATGTCTAATTGGCTTTAACACAACAGTGTTTTCAACAAATTGACATGAACAAAATACCATATTATGCCATGTTACTGCCCCTCCTTTCTGTAAAATGATGGAATTAAATTGGCTGAAAATGAAAGGACAGGTAAGACAACTGATATCCCTTAATCTGGCCCTTAAAAGGGAGCTATATGTCGGTGGCTTTCATTTTACTGCCTTAGTGTCACCACCATCATCGTTCATGTTACCACAAACATTGCATATAAGTTGTAGGGACATCGCAAGTCCTTCATTAACTAATGAAGTAGCTAGGTTGTAAAGGATAATGTAGAAATAAGAATAATGTTTATAAGAAAAATATTTGAACTAAACTGAAAGGAATGTTGTAGTAAGCCCTGCTGAGTGGGTACTGAGGTCAAAATGTTTAGTTAAAAGTAAGGAACATTGACAGGATGGGACAGTGTTCAGCCTGTGTACTATTATGGTGCACAATACTAGGAAGGGTACCTGTATGCCCATGATAATAGCGCATCACACTTTTTATTGTGGTTAGCCGATCTTGAAGAAAATATAGCCCTGCAGGAATTTGTTTGTAACAACGGGTTTTTGCTGGCGAAGTCAGTTTAAACTTGACAGGCTATATGATTAATAATTTTAGATTTCTTGCCACAGCCATAAACGTAAAAGGAATGGACACAAGAGATAATATGTATGCTGGAAATTCCTATAGGTGTTTGTAGACCTGCACAACAGTGAAGGTTCATGAGTGAATAATATACACAGATGTAAAGATTCAGAGTATCCATATTATCTTCCTTTTAAGTAAATGATACATATTTCCCCTGCTGCTTGGGGTTGGGAGAGAAAACTAAATTGTGTAACGTCTTCCCCTGCCAGTTCTCTGAAAATTTATTTTATACTCACTGCTAGATTCAAGACACCCTCCAGTCATTAGAAGAGAGAGGTCAGACGCGATGCACAGCCTGGCTGCCTGTCATGAAACACCTATGACCACGACCAAGGTGGAGCCGCAGAGCAAAGATATGCTGGACAAGGCACTATCACCGACAAGACAAATGAAAGAGAGAAGGGCTGTCCAGAAGCCCCCAGCCTGTTGGTCACCCACTGGTCTATTTTATTTTGTATGCTTATTCTATTCGTAGACAGCCACTGTGTCCTGTCCTCCTCTGTCGTGTTCTGATTGCCTTGCCTGCTGTTCGCGCTGTAGCCCATCCCTGCCTCCGTCTCCGCCCCAGAGACAGCCCTCCTCGCGTCTTGCGTCTGACGTAGACGGTGACGCTGACAGTGCAAACAGGCTGGGAGGGTGCCGAAGGAGCTGAAGGCGCCGAGAATTATGAGCCTAAGCGAAACAGCCCTAAGGAAAGGAACCAGCCCTAACACGACGAGGCTGCAACGCGAAGAAAAGGAATAAAATCGGAAAGTCGGAAAAAAACGGAAAAACAGAAATATAAAGCAGCGTGGAAAATAAAACGAGAAGAGGAGGACAGAGAACGGTGGGGGCAGGGGGCTCCCTGCGCAAAAGCAGGAAGAGGGGCCGGGCACGAGGGGCACCAGGAAGGCCAGACACACAGAGGTAAGCGGGGGAGTAGAGAGGAGAAAAGGAGTACGTCTGCATTATAAGCGCATGCTTTCTTTGACCGCGTTTGGCAGGCACCTGTGAGATCAGGGGGGAAGGTGGAAGGTGGAAACATTACAGGCAGCGATTGGTGGCTGAACCGGCACCACCAATGAAGAATTCCTGAGAACGCATAGTGGATGGAAAAGGAAATAAGTACGAAGGATAAGGAAACAAAGGGACCCAAACCACCTATGAGCTTATTAAAGGACAAAACTCCAAAATGGCAGGTAAAATCTACACCCCCACCCAAGAACATGAAAACCCAGAGGAACCTAGATAGTATCAAACCCATAGCTCAGCCCATGGTGGCGGGGAGACAACTGGGATGAAATCTGCAGTCCTGGGTTACAAGGGAAGCACGATCTATTAGCTTAAACAATCAATTAGAGAAGGTCAAGATGAATGAACCACCGTTAGTAAGCAGGACAAGGAAAGAGAAGAATGAGAATATGGAGTTATACTTTGAACAAATCCCTATAAGAAATGTGGAAAAGAAGCTAGGAAAGAGGCTGCCCTTAAATAGGTCACAATTGCTGCAAGGATTTTCAAAATGCCAGAACCTGAAAGCAATAGGAACAAACGACCTAAGGGTAGTGGGTTTTAGACAAGCAAGAGAAGGGAAGGAGGTCACTAGAATCACACTGTACTCCAATTTGGTAAAAGATACGATCGAGAAAGCAGCTAACGAACTCCAGAAGGAGGGAATTAGACTACTGGATGAGAACGAGGTGTTTGCAGAGGTAGATGAGAAGGGATGGCAGGGAAAAAACTTCCTAAAATATCATTCAGGGTTAGGAAAGAGACAGGTCAGGATATGTGAACTTGAGGAAGAGGATGGAGCACCACTAGGTAACGTCAAAATAGTAGCAAAAAACTCAAATATTGACCATTGGTGGGGAAATTGGAGTATTGAGTCAGGCCAGACGGGCCCCTAATCGAAATTCGTTGAAGAACAGGGGGAGGAAGGTTGGTTAGATGACATCGAATAGGAAAAAGGTACACCACATAGCATTAGATTAGCCTCCTGGAACGTAAATGGGCTAGGAAATGAGGAGAAACAAAAAAACATAAACAAACTGGGGGAAAATACAGACATTATGTGTATCCAGGAGACCTGGCTATGTGGTAAGACCCCAACTTTCGGTGGATTCTGCCAACTAAACCGACTACTCGACAACAATGGGAGAGGTAGGGAAAGTCAGAGACACTCTCTCAATCCCCAGTTCAATACACATAAACAAGAAAAGAGAGGTCAGAACAATCTCTCAAAACCACAAGAGATGGAGTCACTTCAAGGTTCACACACCCACTTTGGGTGGTAAAGAAAGCCCTCACACACCGACCTAGTCAGTGTCATGCTTCATCATCGGACCCCACCAAAAAGGCCTAGTGCCTCTTTGGTGTGCTGCGACGCCAGAAAGACTGCGGAGCTGGTTTGTGTGAGGAGGGCGTGTTATCAGATAAGGTGAAAATGTAATAGTGCCTAGAAAGGGTATCAAAAATAAATTTTAATAAGTGATCCCTAAGGCACAGAACAAAAAGTATTTATGTGTCTGAATTTAGCTGCCAAGGTATAAGGATTGGTTAAATTCAGAAAATACTAATATTAATCTCAGTCAACATGTTTCTGCCATATGGGTGGTTTTATTTACCAAGGCATTCGTCAGGACTAAACCCCGGCGGTATGGGCTCTCTAATCACCCACCCTAACCTGGGGGCGTGAAAGTGAAAATTAAAAAAGGTGAAAAAGTGCTTAAAAAGGGAAGAGCGTGATGCTCATTCCAAAAAATACTCCAAAATTTTAGGAGTGTTACAGCACTTTAAAATAGGGCGCTACTCGCACCATGGGTCTCGGGAGGGGGGGGTGGAGCGACCTGGCACATCGCCCTCAGCGCTCACAACCCGCCGTCAACCTAGCTGTGGCCTCAATACCGGACCCCGAAGATGGTCCGAATAGCCAAGATGTGTTGATTTGGGCGTCCTGCGGGTGGAACAATGACCTTGGTGTCAACAAAAATCACAAAAAAAGCAACCGAAATAACCGTGAAATGCAAATGGCTGTTAGTCTGCATAAATATGGATAAGATCTTGACTATAAATGTGTATATGCAATGGGCCTCCACGGAGCAATATGTGGAGGAAATCGCTCTCTTTAAAGAGGATATGGACTTTCTATGCAAGAGATATTGTAAGGACATGATTATATTACTTGGTGATTTTAATCATAAACTGCGTCCTAAGAATGTAGATGGTTGGTTCAAAGATATACTAGAGGCTTATGAAATACCACAATCTACTTTTCCATCTTGTATAACAGGAGCAAAGGACACGCGGCTGGTGAATTTCTTGTGAGCTAAAAATCTCTTCTGCCTAAATGGAAGAAGCCAGGTTGACTGCCCAGCGAAAAGAACCTTTAAGCTGGGTGCTCAAATTTGCCCTATTGACTATGTCTATCTAACACCTTGGAACTTCCACCGAATCACTGGGTTTAGGATTATAAATAGAGAAGGAAGTGACCACAATATGTTGGCTTTAGAGCTCCCCGGGGTCCAATGAGCACCCCGCCCACAAGTTATGGAACAACAGATGGATTACCCCAGACATTGTACAACTAGGCTAACGGAAGAATATGTCTCAAGATTAATAAATTTATAACAAATCCTAGACTTGGAGACAGTGAGTGGCCAAACTCTCGATTGGTACGTAAGAAAAATCGAGGAGGTAGTTCAAATACTCAGCAAGGGACTGAAAGATGGAAACGGTGGAAATAATAAAATTAAACAGAGTAACAGAAAGATGGGGAAAGTAACTGGTTGGTTTACAAGGGAATGCCAGGAGAAGAAAAGAGAAGTCAGGAGAATGGCACGCCGTAATTCCCGAAACGGGGATCAGGATAGTAGAAAAGCTTTAGAGGCCCTAAAAAGAGAGTATAATATGCAAACTAGGAGGGTAAAAAGAGAATTTAAAGAAGGGTGCTGGTTAAAGCTACTCAAGGCGATAGAAACAAAGAACCTACGCCAGTTCTGGAAATTAGTGCATTCAGCAGCAGACGGCCAGCCAGGGGCAATGAACTGTATAGTGGAAGAAGCTGCTTGGGAGGAATATTTACAGGACTTGTATAGCCCGGGGACAGCTCGGGAAGAGAATCTGTACACAGATTGGAGCGGTCTGGTAGTAGATATGAAACCTGACTTCTCAGTTACCGAGGTTAAAAAAACGATAATGGGCTTGAACCTTACAAGAGCAGCAGGTCAAGATAACCTCCCAGCACAGATAATTAAAACTCAACCAGACTGGTGGGCTAAATTATTCGCACCATGTTCCAAATTATCCTAGACACTGGGAGATTCCCTGACTCCTGGAAAGGGGCAGTAATACGGCCCATACGCAAGAAACGGATATGTATAGCCCGAAAAACTATAGATTAATCAATTTACTGGACATTGGGGAGAAGGTTTTCGCTAAAATAGTGCTAGGCAAACTAAAAAACTGGGTAGAAGACAACCAAATCACCCCGGTGGAACAGTGGGGCTTCAAGGAAGGGCACTCCACGGTGGACCACTGCTATGCACTGTGGGCCTTGGCACGGAAGTTGATAGAACAAAGGGGGAATATGCTGTGTTGCTTTGTCGACTTCCGTGCAGCCTTCGACTCGGTGGACCGGGGGAAACTCTCAGAGTGCCTGATTAAATACGACATCCCAGCCTATTTATTAGAAATACTAAAAGAACTACATAGAGGGAACTGGGCCCAAGTAATAAAAGATACCCAGGGGGCACTCACAAGGAAAATAGATATAGGAAATGGGCTAAGACAGGGTTGTGTCTTGGCCCCACTTCTCTTCTCTATCTTTTTAGCAGACTTACCAGCAGTCTTGGAGGTGGAAAAAAGTGCCAGCCCCAGAATGAGTGGAAGAAAGATCTCATGCCTGCTGTATGCAGATGATTTAGTCATTACCGACCAGACCGAGCTAGGGTTACAGAGCAAATTGAATGCTTTTAACGAATATTGCAAAAATAAACTGTTAACAGTAAATATGGAAAAAACAAAGGTCATGTGTTTCGGGAAAGGGTCAAAGAACTTTTATTGGTATCTTGATAAAACTAAACTAGAAATGGTGAAAGAATATAAATACCTGGGCCTACTGTTCGAATCCACTCTAAAATGGAACAAACATGTGGAAAACCAGAATGCAAAAGCTTCGGCCTCCATTTGCGGTTTAAAAAAATTTAGCAAAAACTACGGTGATATGTCTCACAAACCCATGCTAGAAGCCTTTACAGCCATGGTCCCCCAACAAGTATTGTACGGAGCAGAGGTGCTCCTCTTTAGTGGTAAAGGCGGCTGGGATCGGGAGGAAAGTAAGGCTTTAAAAATGCTTCTGTCCCTACCCAAGTCTGCAATGGTACAGGCAATCAGACTTGAAACAGGAATGATAGGGTGGAATGCCCAGGCCAAAATGTTAGTGACCAGATTTTGAGAACGCCAATCCCAGGGGGAAGAACAAAAGGTCTCACATTGGTGTAGCGAGGAAATTCGACATAGCAGCCTAAGATGGGCAACTGAGGCAAAAAAGTAAATAAAGGAGATAACGTGCTGTCTAAATGTGGGTGTAGCTCAAAATTCCTTGGAGGTAAATTTTACAAAAAAGCTCACTAAGAGCACAAGGAAGGGAACTTTCCAGAACACAAGACCTAGAATACTTAAGAAATAAAAAATCTGTCCAAAACATGAAAGAGGTATGTGAAGCTGACATGGGGTATCCATACCTGGAAGCCCTGCCGCACTATGGATTCAGGTGGGACATCTTAAAAATAAGAATCAGCATTATCCCCTGGTGATTGGAGGGGAGAGTTATGACAGAAATGATGTACCCTGATGGTATATGTAAATGTGGGTTAGGGACTAAGTGCGGATGCACATACTACTCGATTGCTTCATCTGTAGAGAAATGAGGAAACGGTTTTTGCGACCTTTATTTATAAAATATGACATAAAAGTAAGAGCTCAAGCGATTAATTTATTGCTAAGAATGGAACATCTAGAAATAGCAATTGCACTTGGGTACTATCTGAAAGGGGTTAATGTACTGGCTAGGGAAAAGCTCAAGTAAGGATAGTAAACACCCCCGTATACCATATCTACTAACACTTGAAGGATAAAACCATGGTGAAGCAAGGTTAAATGGTTTTAATATTGTACAAAAAATGAATAAGGTATAAGGAAAAGAACTTGCCACTATCTCAAATTCTATAAGGACTAGGCTTTCTGTTTTAGAATGTACATAAGTTGTTATACTTTTAAAGAGTTTAATAACTCGCATATTGATGAAATTAATTGCTGAATAGAAGTAACAAGGTGGAGTGTATAGAAGGAACTGTTAGATTTTAAAAAGTTGTATATTGCTTTGTTATTAACTGGTTTTGTACAGGGTTATGAAGTTTATCTGATTTTGTTTAAAGACCAAGGTCTAAATAAACAGAGTTCTTCTCTCTCTCTCTCTGTTGGTCTACTTGTGCCTAAAGTCTCAGCCCATTGTGCCTAATTGGTTGGCTCACTTGTGCGGAGTCTCTGCCCCCCTTGGTCCATCTCCAGTTTGACCCCACTCCACCCTCTCTTCCTTTGGCTCCCCCAACCCCCTTTTTCACATAGGGTTTTAATCCACTTGATGAAGGAACAGTGCACAAAGATAGAATAGGCTTAGTAGGGATGGACTTCTTGGATCAAGAATAAGGTACGGGTACCCTGTCTAAGGTACCAGCGATAGATTAGTTAGTGAACAGGGCAAAGGGATTGTGATCCCAGAGAAAGAACGACCTCGCCCTGCAACGTGGAATCTGGATCCGAGCTGGACGCATAGCTCCATCGCCGGTGCTCAACAGCGCCAATGCTCGATGAACGATGGGAGCCTACCAGTGATGGCTTACTGTAAAGGACACTGGAAAGAAGAGCTTTAACAAAACTAATGCCCTGACCATCTGTTATATTAGGTTACATTTCTCTCCCAATCACCTTGTATTCATTAGGCCCCAAATGGACAAGAAAACGGGTTTTCTTTGAAATTCTACATCAATTGCATCCATAGTGTCATTGTATTAATAATAGCATAGGAATATCATGCCATATGGCACAAAGAGTAAACTGTGTATCACAAGGATTATACAACGCCAGTTGCCCTCATGAATATACTTATTAGTTTGACCCCCCCCCCCACAGTCCAGTTCTCAATAATGCACGTAATGGTCCTTATCCTACAAAACAATTAGTATGATAAACTCATTTTTGTGTTACAATGAATTTACTGCATCATCTAGGAATTATGCCCTCACCAAGTTTGAACTGTGGTACAGCAAATACCCTTCTGTATACACTATCTCCCAGTTTGTTGCATTCACTGCATAGGTTATTGACAATGCTGTTTGTACTGGTGGCGATCTTCACCTACCGTCTGTGCATCTGCCTATACAACCTGTATGCCACCAAAGACTGCAATGATCAGCCCAACTACATGTTTAGCTACGGGGCATCTTGAAGGACTAGGGTTGGAAAATATCAACGTTTCCCTTGGTCCCAGTACTGACAATATGTGGTTGTTGTTTGGGTGTACACTGTATACCACCTTTGTGTTCTCTTTGTATGGGTACCTTGCGCCCTAAGACTATGGACACTCAGCTAACAAAAATGAGAGTAATGGATGAACAAGAGATACAGGACATTATGGAGATCAAAATAGACTGACAAGCTGGCTAGTTATGTTCAAAGGGGTGACTGTTAAGGGCAAAAGCGACAATCATGAACATTATCTGCGCCATCTTGTCTGATGGAAGTTCCTCCGCACACATTACTGCGGTCATTTTGACCACCGCAGCCATTTTATAATCCGTTGGTCACCTTTGTTTCACACTGCCCATACTGGCATCCCTCTGACCAGCCTGGTATGTGAGCTGGGGGCTATGGACTATCGCCACGACAAACCTCAACACCACTTGCTGCCACAGACTCGTTTTTCCTCTCATCTCTGTTTACAGGCAGGCCCATGGACACCCTTACACAAACAGGTTCCAAATACCAAACAGACTCTTGCAAACATGGTTTATTGCACTGCACACAGCAACACTTGTTTTTGCCAACAATGGGACCTGTTTTTATCAACAGAACAGACTCTTAGATCTGGCCGGTCTCACATGTTTTAGACCCTGAAGCAAGGTTCAGCTGCAAGATAAAATTGTCTGTTTGACCTGGGTTGGAGGAAAATAACTGTTGGGCTTGTGCAACCATGTTGATGAAACAATGTTTGGCTTGTGTGACAACCTATTCGGGGCGAGAATACCAAGCTTACATGACACTGATCATAAAGATTACTTTGTCCTGATACTGTGTAAAAGTGACCGGCAGGAGAGCTGTTGTTAGAACACCTCAGCAGATTACCACGGTGTCTGTTGACAGGTTCTCATCATGAGAAATAAACTTGTTTCTTGTCTTCCAGTTCCAGTGCCTGCCTCATTATTTTAATCGTAAATCCAGTGAATTAAAGGTGACCCTGCACCGGGCAGCATTGTGGGTCTTAGGAGATTTGCTGCTTTTTACAGTAGCACATTGGCAACATAGGCTAACATTGGAATACTTTAATATTGTACAACTATTGATAGTATTGACTTCCTGAAAGCAACAGATTAAAAGAGCTCCACCTGCTCCATCTCGACCGAGGTGAACTTAGCTAGACAGCATTCAGCGGACTTTTATCTGGCCAGATGCATTGTGGGTCTTGTAGTCCCAACTTCCCAATGGAGCAACTCATAGATTCTGGAACCTTGAGTTGGTGTTGTGGGCCCTAAAAGACCCAAAAGAAATTTCCAGAGAAGAAACACTGCTCTGCTGGACCTGTGGACTGCACAAGAGAGGACTGCACTCATAAGGACTACACCTGCTGCACTCACAAGGCTTCACAACAAAAGGACTTGCTTGTCTTAAATGATAACGAGGGACTCCCTCATCAGCCACAAACAAGCATTGGCATAGCCAATAGGTCTCGCCTTTGGTACCTTATAAGTGTTTAGTTATCCAGCACAATATCCTTGGTGCAATAACATCAAGTGTTGCATGGCTAAACACTTATAAGGTCCCAAAGGCGAGACCTATTGGCTATGCCAATGCTTGTTTTGAGTGAGTGGCTCGTGCAGGTATGCCACTGTGAGGTAGAGATGCAGCGAGTGCTTTTACAGGAGATATGCCTTTCTGGGACTGAGGCAGAACATTGGCTACAGAAGTGGCCACAAGAGGGCGCCATATTGCACCTGCCTTTAAACCAGCCTTGATGATAGAGGTAGGGAGGCGCAAAAATTGTATTCAGCCCTGGAAACATAAAACTACTTGTACCTGGCCTGGGATTAGCAGGGCAAGAAGAAGGGTGAGCAGCACCCACGTCTATGCTTGCATCTGCATTTTCTTGCATTCTCCCCCTGAGGTTTTTTTATGGACATTCCAAAATGTAATCACATCAATAACGTAGGTGTACTATGGTTCAGAACACCGCCAAGGAACGAACAGAGAGTGTTACTCAAATAAGGGACAAGATAAAATCTAAATCTGCTTAAAATAAATCTACCCATCAGCAACAGAAAACCCTGAGATGCTGCGAGATTAAGGTCCGGAAAACTAACATGCACCACCACAACCACACTCCCATGAATGAGCACAAGCAACATCTATGCCAGAAATCAGAAACCAACCCACCAGTGCTCAATTTGAGCCGGTAGTTTCCTCTAGTCGGCACCTGCAATTAATTGTCTGCACTGGTGACAGTCCCCACATGGTGGCGTGGTCTGTCTAATTCTGACATGAGCATAACAATGTTTAATAAATCAATATACAATTTTTAAAAAAATACCTGCAAACCATATTTATTATAACTTGAAGTGGCCTAGAAACAGTCTGAATTGTCTCATTTGTGTGATGGTTAGTAGTTGTATTGTTACCTTCATTGGTAGAGCCAACAGGGCAATGAGTGGAGCAGGATGGTAATCACTTTTTTCCCCTTACTTTTCAATCACTGCCACCCACCAACACACCGACCTTCACCCCACCTGTGCAAGGGCTCCTAAGAAACCTACGTAGGAGTTTTTGTGCAGTTTGTGGTAAAAAGGCGTGTGGCACAGTATACAACAATGAGAAAATATGTTTCTATAAATAGGCCAGCAGGGCAGGGAATAATCTGTCTACAACGGAGCCCAACTTGGAAAGGCAGATTGGAGGTATGAAATAGGAGTCACAGAAACTGTATTACAAAAGGTTTTTCGTGAAGACTGCTGCTTATGGAAGGCAGTTTTGCCCTGTTTGAGCTTTAAATTAACAGATGGGCCTTGGGATCCATCTTGACTTAAATACCTGTGTGGGCCTCTTTTGCCTGCAGGCCTTCGTGCTCGTCTGCTTTCATGCTTGACTAATGCTGCTTAATTTAAGGTTGTGTAAATTGATTAACAGTAATATATATCAACGGTCCATAAGTAGTATTGAAAAGATCAAGTACAGCATTTTATTCAGATCTCGAGGGTCTTCGGCGTATAAAGAGTGCAGGGGCGTTCATACAACAGACGGAGGTGGTGTTTTAATCTGGGCCGCCATTGCTCTGTATTTCTCTTCTTACCAAAACTTGAAGCATGAACGAGAACGTCAGGAGACATGTCTCTACCAGTTTCCACAACTGGAACATGCTGATGCACACGCATGGCTGCGGTTCATATCTACCTCAGGAGGATGACGCTGGGTTGGAACCTGAGCCCCCAGGTCGCGCTACATCTGTGCACAGCCACCCGCGCTTCAGGCCTTGAGATACACAAACAGTTGACTTATCGTGTCTGGTTTGTGAGGTCATGTTAGCTCTACTCTTGCGTGTTTCTAAGGGTCAGGCGTGCAGGGATAGCTGATGGGAAGTATTTGGGTCCTGGCCGTAAAGCTGTAGAAAAGAACGCAGATTCGTATGAACTTTATACTCTGGAGCACTAGAAGTCGGCGGGGTTATTTAAGCACCTGGTAGGGAGAGTAACTTCTTCTAGGCCCAAACATATTTTTTGCTGCAGTACCCTCAGCAGGGCTTGGAGTCTACACACCTTCAAACGTGATTTATTTGTGCATAAATTATTGGAGACAGGCGGAGGAAAACTAAGACCGCCATTCCCTCCTCGTTAGTCTTCCTCGCCACATGAGTAACAAAGTGAACTTCAGCTCCACACCAGAGCCCTCCACAGCAAAAAAGTCAGCCTTCCATGCTTCCCATCCCATTCCAATATGGCCGACCTATTACACCCTTGATCTCTATAAGAGACGGGCCGGCCCAACCCATCAGCCTGTTTTTTTGGTTCTGCGCTGCAGTTCTCTCCGAAGCTTCTGTCAAGTAAGTTGTTCCTGGTATGGCTGGAACTGGGGTCCCTGGTTGGTGGCCCTGTTCTAGCGGGCCCTAGGACTCTGGGACCATCCTCCTTCCTTCCCCAGGTGTCTGTTCTGGGCCGGTTAGGCTCTGCTTTAGCGAGCCCAAGGTGTACAGGAGGACGGACGGGGAGGTCTGGGGCTCTTCCTAGCAGCCTTATTTTTCCTTTCCCCTTGTCTGTGCGGGCACGGTGTTTTGGCTTATCCTTAAGCCCAGGCTGCCTCCCCCTCATTCCCTGGGAGTGCTCCTTCTGATGGTGGCGCTGTGATGCCCCAGTCTCCCATTACAGGGATGGCTTGGGGCTTGTGTGTTGGGGGTGGAGGCGCCCGGCGGCCTGTTATGCGTTCCCCAGGCGCACCTCTGCCTCATGGTTGTTGATTTTTCAGGGGCCCCAAGGGGCCTCGCTGTGATCTATGTTGTCCTGTGGGGCTGGTGGGGCGCAGTCTGCTGCGGGGGATTTGCTTCCTCTGGGGGCCTCGGTTGGGCAGTTTTAACCCATCGTGCATTTACTCTGGGCTTGCTACAGTGGTCTGCTTTCTGGAAATTATCTCTCAGATGAATTGGTTCCGGGCAAGTTTCCTCCAGGAGTGGGCGCACGAGTCGCCGGGTGCCGTGTGCAGTTACATTACCCTGGTGCCGCGCACTGCGACCGTGGCCTCGGATGTTCCCTAAAGGGGGGCCGGGAGGTGTCTGTGATGGCTCTGATGACTGCCCACTGGCTACATGATATAGAGACAGCGAGGCCTGCCATGTAGCTATTCCTGTAGAATTCTGAAATGTTTGAATTTTAGGACTGCATTACTTACCCGTCCCTCGGGCCAAGGGCGTGCGTCCTCACCTTCCTTCCTGTGGCTTCTGTTTGTGTTTCGGGTGTGTTCACACGCGCATGCGTGCTACATTAATCTCCCGCAGCGATACTGTGTGGGCATTGTTTAATTTCAGGCTCTGCCTTTCTAGCACTGCGGGGGCGACTTGGTTATGCAGGATCATCGTACTCTGGGTGAGTGTGTTGTTTCTGTATTTTTTTGTTTTTCCTTGACCTCCTTGTTAATATGCGAGGTTCCTTCATACTTTTGTGGTCACTAGTTCAATCGTGTGAGCGTGTTGTTCTGGAAGGCAGATGTTGTCTGGTAGCAGTACTGCGGACTTTGGGATCCGGTGTTTGGGGTTCACGTCTCGGCCTCTGCATTCGACCCGACAGCCACATTTCCTGCGGTTGCCGGTTGGTAGGTGTTTGCCTGACTGCTTTCATAAGTGGATTATGGTTACATTCTAGGTTTTCCCCATTGTCACTTGTGTTTCTAGGCCTGCTCTTATTCACAGTGTGTAGGTGGGGTGCTGTGGGGATGTGGCCTTTAAGCTGGTGAGGTCGGTTCGGGTCTTTGCGCTGACGCATCGGCTTCCTGTGGTTCTGGCCACGCTGTTCTATTTTTCTTTCTGCAGCTTCCTGGGGCCTTGGGTGCTCTGTTGCGTGTGCTGCTTGTCACGACGCTTGGCTCCTCCTTGTGCATTCTACCCGGGGGCTATGACTCGCTGTTGCATCGCGTGCCTCAGGTGCATGGGATGCCGTGGGTCCGGGGTTGATGTCCTGCCGTTGCTTGCTTAATATCCCGAGAGGGTTGCTGTTCATGCATTCCCTTGCGGTTGCATGTTTCGGCCCTCATGTTTTACTGGGACGGTTGGGGTATTTTGTGGGGCCACAGCTTCAATGTTGACTGTGTTTGTCCCGGGCTCCTTCTTCCCTTCCGGGCTTTGGGCCTATGGTCCTTCTGTCAGATGAACTCCTGTTCCCGCCTGATCTCCTTGGGGTGTGGGGTCTGGCCCTGTGGGTCCCTGGTTGGGTGTCCTCCTGGGCATGTCGGGGGTTGTTAGCGGATACGGGGGTGCTGGGGGCCTTTGCCTCTGTCCTCTCCATGTGGGTTTTTTGCTTCTTCTTCTGCTCCCTTGAGTCCACTTCCTTAGCACCCCCCTTTTCTCATCCGGATGCTTGGCTCTGCATACGGCTGCACTGCCTCTTGTCTGTGTTGGGCTTCTCCTCAGCTCCTGGCCTTTGGGGCTCTGTGGGGGGCAGTTTTGAGGCCTCTCCTTGCATCTTGGGTGGCCTCTGTGGCAATTCTGTGATTCCCGCCTGCTGCCGCTCCACTTTGTTGTCGGTCTTCCCGGTTCCAATCTGGTGAGGCCTGTTCGGGTGGGGTTTTGGGGCTCTTCCTGTTCCTGGCAGTCCTCATTGGTTTTTCCTCTGGTCCCCTGGTTTCGGGTTGGGGCCGGGGATCACCCTTGAAGTATGTGTCGGGTGTCCTTGTACGTTGGAAGTGGCGCTGTGTGATTTTTCCTGCCCTCCTCGTCGTCTGCTTAAATTGCGGCAGGAGTGTGGCTCTCCTATGTGCAGCTTATTCTTTGACTCCTTGACCCCGATTCAGGGGGTCCCCTTCATCCCGGAGGGTGCTTCTGTCTTCCAGTATGTTTTTGGGCATTTTGTGGGTATGTTTCAGGAGCCTGGATTGTGGTGGCCACTAGCGTGCTGCCTCTGTGTTTGTTGTCTGGACTTTTGTTTGCCCTCCCCTGGGCTCATTTTCATGCTGGGCCCTTGTTGTTCCTTCCCTTGTCCGTGAGTCGCTGTGGGCTAGTGGTTGATGTCTATTACTGGACTGGTGTTGTGTTCACATCCTTTTCTACTGTCCCCTTCACGGGGTTGTGGGGAATTCTGGTTGAGTTGGGTGTTCTTCTCCCAGTGTTGACTGGGTTGCATTCGGGTGATCTGGTGGGGTAGTTGGGTGTACCCTTCCTTCCTCTCTGTGACACCCCTCTCCGGAATATTTGTACACTGAGGTGTGGCTTGCTGCCGCAGTATTGGAGTGCTGCACCTTGGCATTTGGATGTATCCTCCTGCCTCCTGAACTTGGTCTACCAGGGCCCTATGTCCTTCCTACCCTGAGAGCTTCTGATCTTGTCTGTTTGAGAAATTTGGCTGGGTCTGAATTGGTTAGCACATTGATGGGTGTCTGCCTGGGTCTATTTAGTGCTGTGGGCTGCCTTTCCTTTGGGGCCTATGTCTTGTGTGTGTTTTGGCTCCGGGTCTTCCGACACTTCTTTTTTGGGCCTGTGGTCTTTCTATTCTGGGTTCCCCTTCCCAGGTGTTGGCGGCCTTTGCTGTCCTGTGGGGCGTGCGTAGGTTCCCGGTAGGTGCTGGGTCGGTTGGTCGGCCTTCTGTCGTCCGTTCCTTGGCTTCTCGGCGATTTGCCCTGGCCCTGCGGGGGCTTATTGTTGCTCTCCTGGGTGGTTTCGCCCTTGCCTTGTGCTCCAGGGGGTTTGCGGTGCTCGCCCATGTTGATTGTTTGTCACGATGGTGCTGTCTTTGCATGGGTCTCTTTTATTCTGGCTACG
This sequence comes from Lissotriton helveticus, assembly GCF_964261635.1. NCBI lineage: Eukaryota > Metazoa > Chordata > Amphibia > Caudata > Salamandridae > Lissotriton > Lissotriton helveticus. Next base: position 452,007,960 of record NC_136061.1, on the reverse strand, counting down.
GCCATGCCACCCTGAAAGCACATGATCTCATTTGATCTCAGTAGTTAAGCAGGGTCGAGCCTCTCACGTACCTGGATGGGAGATCTCCTGGTGCGGTTGGTGGTCTTGGGTACTGTTGCTCGTTGGACCGTGTTATGCCTCTGTGGGCGCCAGTTTTTGTGTCCTGCCCCTGCTTTCTGGTTTTACCTTGGTGGTGTTTGTTTCCAGCAGTGCTTTTGGTTGTCCAGGGGTGCTGGGATTCCCGGTTCTCCTCTCCCAGGCAGAGCCCTGTGCTTCCAGTGTGGATTTTGTCTCCTCTTCTTCTGTGTCCCTGGTTTTGAACCTGGGGCCTGCTGGCTCGGTTGGCTCCCTGGGAGTGTTTGCATCCGCTTTGGCAGCTCGCTTCCTTCTTGTGGTACGTTCCTGTGTCGGTTTGCTTGTTCCCTGTGTGGGGCGGTCTCGCGCTTCCGTGCTACATTCCCTCCCTGCCAGGCTCTATGTATTTTCTTCTGCTTGGGGACCTCTGGTAGACTTTCGCTTCTTTTCTGGTGGTTTAGCCTTGGGCCTGGTCCCATCCGCTCATCGAGCTCCATGGGCAGCCTTATGGGCTTTTCGCTGTTGGCCGGTTGGGTTCTCTTGGTGGCCGGGTTTCTTTGGTGTCGTTTCCAGCACCTTCCTGGGGCTATTTTACATTGTGCCTTTCTGGGTTCTCTCTTTGGTGTTGCGCACCCTCCCGGGGGGGTTCCTTTTCCGCTTCGGGGTCCATGTCCCACCTGTTTCTTTCCTTGTGGGTGGGGTTGTGGTGACCTTCGTGGTTTTGGTTGTTTGGTTGGTGTGCTGGGTTCCTTTTGCACCCCTCTCCATTCTTACGGCTCTTGCCAGTCTGTTTGATTGTGTCTGGTTCCGCTGCCCTGTTCCTCTGGTGGTTTCAGCTCTATCGCGGTTGGTGGTCCACCGTGCGGTGTTGCTGTGTTTCTGTCGGGCTGCGTCTCCTTTCTGCTGTGATTTTTTTGTTGGGTCACTGTGGTGGGGATACCCTCTGTTTCTTCGGTTCCTCTGTTTGGGCTTTTGCTCCCCTCTCACTTTTGGCTGTCCATTGGGCAGTCTAGATGTGTTTAGACCAGCTTGCTGCTTTCTGTTCTGGGGCCTGTTTGCTGTTGCTTTTTGCTCCGTGCGGTCTGGTTCCGTGCCTTCTCTGTCCTCCTTCGACTTCTGGATAGGGCAGATTTTCTAGTGGCACTTCGTGTCTCGGGGGTCCGGGTTTTCGGCCCTCCCGGTGTCTTTCTGTCCCGGGCTGGTTCTCCCTGCTCGTGGTTGCCTCTCTCTTGGGTGGTTCTTCCACTCGTCTGGTCTGTTGGGTTTGCCCTCTTTCGTGGGCATTCCATTCTGGTCTGTTGGTTTCTTGTGAATTTCCATGAAGCCGCTTGGCTTTGGTATGTGCTCACTTTGTTAGTCATGTGGTGAGGAAGACTAACAAAGAGGTAATGGCCTGGTTACTTACCGGTAATCTTCATTACTCCGAGTATAGTCTTCCTCGCCACATGAGTTCCCATCCCTCCCTCCCTGTTTGGCTATCGGCTTCATGTCTGTGCTTGGTAGTTTCAGGCTGATGGGTTGGGCCTGTCCACCTCTTTAGAGGTCAAGGGTGTAATGGGTCGGCCATATTGGGAAGGGATGGAAGGCATGGGAGGCTGACTTTTTTGCTTTGGAGGATTCTGGTGTGGAGCTGAAGCTCACATTGTTAGTCATGTGGCGAGGAAGACTATACTCGGAGTAATGAAGATTACCGGTAAGTAACCGGGGCATTAACCCCTTGGAGTGCCCAAGTACCTCCACGTCTGATATTACAGGGCCCAAGCTGCATTGTGATTATTACATTTAGGTGTTCCCCCAGCTTTCCTTCAGAGCATTTCTTTCTACTGAGTATTTAGGCCTTCTGTAAAATGAGCAATGATTTTAGTAGTTTACTTTTGGATTTGTTAGAATTAATGTTTGATTGTCTGTGAATCGTAGCAGGTATTACATACTTATTACTATGCAGTTGACTATGATCATTTTCGCTTTGGCTGCAATAAATTGAACAGTATTGGCATAATAAAAATGCAGTGCCCCGGGCAGCAACACAAGTGCATGCTTATAGAGTGCCCCCTTGTGTAGTTCTCCACACACAGAGTGGTAGCTGGTCATTGTACTCCCTGTTTTGGTGAATCAAGCCTAGCTCTTCCTAGACAGTCAGGAAATGATCTTCCTAATAGAGAACTATTTTATGGTGTGCAGGCAGCCCCGCTTAGATGTGTGTTAGGGATCAACCTCTGTTCACAAAAGTTGAGTGTTTCCCTTCACCACTTTTACAGACTGACCTTTTAGATGATGGTGTAGAACACTTGTGAGGTCAAGGAAACCTAACAGTCTATTTTTCTTTTAATGAGAACATTCTTGGCAGCAGGTGTTTAATTGGGTCAGATTTTAATGAACTACAATCCTTGTCATGCTGATCCACAAACGTTACTGAATTAAGCTGTGCTTAACCTTCTGGTAGCACGGCGCAGAAGCAGTCAGGCTTAATTTAGGGCAATGTGTAAAGTATTTATGTAGGCCATAAGTGGTACGAAAAGTGAATACACAAAACAAGAAAAATCCAACACCCATTTAGAATATTAGTGGAACTTTTAATAGATTAGTTGACACCAAAATGACAAAAATCTAACTAGTAGAACCAGAGTTATGAATATTTAAAGGTTTTAGTAAAAACTCTCACCTAAAAATCAAAGCGCCAAATGCAAGCATCTAGATGTGCAAGACTGGGACAAAGTTGAAAGCTATGGCATTATGGCCAACTTTAACGGAGCGCAGTTTAGATACACAGAGTTGATTGGATTCAGTGTTTGCTTACCTTTGGGCCTAGACATTTTTTTAAGACAAATGTCTGAGAAGGTAAAGTGCAGCAGGGCAAAGCATCTGGTGGTATCCAAGGAAGAGGCTCCATTGTCTGGGACCCTCCGGATGAAGTTGCGGTAAAGATTTCTATGTTTAGTCTTTGCCACTTTTTTAGAAGTAAAAAATCTTCAGCAAGGTGAAACTGCAGGCTGTAGCTGACGAGGGGTCCATGAGGTAGAAACCCCTTCCACAACGAGCTCCTGAACAAGATTTGCTGCTGCAGAATAGAACTTAGTGGAATTTACTGTGAAGTGAGGCTGATCCGCGATGCACCAGGGGCAGGGCAGAACCGTGAACAGGCAAGTCCCAAGTTTTGGGTTTTGGCTGTTTGGGTACTTCTAGCACCACTTCCCAGGTCCAGGACTGGGTGAGCACCATTTAGAGGGAAGGACTCACTTCAGGCAGGGTCCAAGTGCAGGGCTCAAGTTGGAGCTTTGTGTGTCCTTATTACTCAGAACAGGAGGCGAGCCAGTTGAGTCACACTGATAGTCCTGGGTCCCAGCAGCAAGGCAGTCCTCAAGCATCAGGGTGATCCGCTCGGAATTCAAGCAGCAGGTCGGTTCTTTGGGAGCAGCAGGGCACTCCATTGAAGTACAAATCAGGCATCAAACAACAGGGAAGTCCTCTGACGTACAGCACATGCCTTCTGAGTGTCATCAGCAGGTCCAAGAGTGAACGAAGGAGTGGGTCTGTGGGTACTATTGTTATTTGGTGCTGGTGTTAAAGTGTTGAAGTGGAAGAGTCTCCCCCCCCCTTCCTCTCCACAGTAGTGCAAGGAATAGGCCCACTAGTAGCATTTCAGTTGCATGCCCTGAGTACACGCTGTACCACTTTGCTGGGGATTTATAAGTACATTAAATGTGCCAAGCAGGTGTAGACCACATTTGACCATGTTTTAAGGATTTAACTCTGCTTTTATTTGCAGATGCTTAGCCTGATTCATCAAGCCGAAATCGGCTCGCAAAGGGCCAGATTCTCAGAATCTGGCCCTTTGCTAGCGCTATTTTTGCATTTGGGATTCATCATCCCAAATGCAAAAATCGGTAATAGCGATTTCGCTATTTTGCGAGGAATTACATTTAAGGAATCTCTATTTGAGATTCCTTAAATGCAATTCATCATCCATTTAAAAATTGCGAATTCTCAATTTCGGCCCGCTATTTACCGTGAGGTCAAACCTCGTGGTAAATAGCGAAAACTTAGAAAAATGCTTTTAAAAGCATTTTTCTAAGTTGCATGTTGCACACACACATGTCCTTTGGACATGTGTGTGTGCAACACCTGTTTCAATTTGCATTTAAGGGGTGCTACAGGGTGTCCTTTGGACACCCCTGGCACCCTTTAAATCGCTATCTTATTTGCGATTAGCTAATTGCTAATCGCAAATAAGGAATACTCCCCATTCATTCCTATGGGCCTTTTGGCCCATAGGAATGAATGGGGAGTTATTCCTTATTTGCGATTAGCAATTTGCTAATCGCAAATAAGGAATGTGTAGGAATCGCATTTCTTTATGCAATTCCTACATGAATCCCGCTTTGCAAGTCCTTAATAGCGATTCGTTATGAATCGCTATTAGGTGCTCGCAAAACGGGAGATTGATGAATCAGGCTGATAGTCTCCCGTTTTCCTGGGATGTTGCCACCATAACTATACTCCTTAAAACAAAATAAAATCCAAGGGCCTGCGAATCCTATAGACCCATCTCCTTCCTAACCAGCTATTATAAAGTATATCCCCAGATTCTAACAAACGACTGGATAAGGTGGCGGGAACTCTAATCCACACTGACCAAGAAGGCTTTCTGAAGGGGAGACAAATACATGAGTTAACCCTCGAATTAATAGATGCAATTGACCTGGTGAGGGAATTTGGGAACCCATTAACAGTGATGATTTTTGCTGCTGCCCAGGCCTTCCACAGTGTTAGCTGGCAGTTCCTGCACAAGAAGATCCAACGTTTCAATTTAGGAGACGTTTTCTTGGCAGCAATCAAGGCACTACATAAAAACCCATCAGCAAAGGTCTTAGTGAATGGGAGCCTCACTAAGTTAATACACATTGGTAGGTGGACCAGACAGGGATGCTCTCTTTCCCCCCTCCTCTTTAACATCTACATTGAGCCATTGACTTGTAAACTAAGGGCATGCCGGAACATCTACCCCTTTATTTGGATGGCTGGTAAAAAAAAATAGGGTTGTACGCAGACAACCTAATGATCTTTACAGGAGACTTACCTAACTCCCTCTCTGCAATTTGGGAGACTTTGGAAAGTTTTGGAAAGGTATCTGGGTATTCAATTAATCAGCAAAAAACTGAGTTGATGCAGTGGAATACCCAGTATACGAGTAACCTAACAAGACAAGAAATAAAATATTAGGCGGTCCAAATAGTACACAACTTGGAGAAGCCAGGCCAGGTGAACTTTGATAAGGTAGTCTCTGGTCTTAAAAAACAGCTACAGCCTGGCGAGCACTCCCATTGTCCTTTCTAGGTAGACCTAATCTCTTGCAAATGTCAATCCTCCCGAAGTTCACCTTTCTGTTTAATTCTAATTCATTAGTTTTTAAGAGGGTTTGGTTCACGAAAGTGCAAGGGGAGTTTTCTAGCTTTAATGGGGAAACAAGCCCTATAATTACCTGGAAGAAGCTTAGTAAAAGAAAGAACATGACGGTATTGCTAGTCCAGAGCTGTATCAGTACTACCATGCCTTCCAGTTTAAGAACTTTTGACAGCTTCTAAAGAGTAGAACTTGCCTGTCCCTGTTTTATAGAGCTCTTACGGCAGGCCTCCAAGACCAGGCAGACTTTCTTTTCCTTAAATTTGGCCATCCCAGATATTTTAAAAAGTCAGGTTAAAAATCCTCATAGGTACATCTAAGATCTGGTACCAAGTAAGACTCTCCCTACAAATACCTTACTACAGTGGCCTAACTCCTATCAGGGACTCTCCTAGTACCCTGATTGCCTTCTAGATTCCCTAGTGACTCCTATGCAAGAGTGAGGTATTCACAGCTGGGGACAGCTTATAGAAGACACTAAAGAAACATCAGTGCAATGTCTGCTGGAGATCTCTGAGGGCTCTGTCACAAAATTCAAATATTAACAAATAGCAAGCTGGGCAAATACCTTGGGAAAGGACGGTGAAGGGAATCCGAAATTGGAGGCTAGGATATGCTCACAACCTTTCTCGCGGAAAGAAGTTGCAGTATGGTACAGGATGTTAATCCAGTCCGGAGAAGAAGTGCAAAATGTGCTGACAGAGATCTAGAGGCAGGAACTTGCCAGATCAAGATCTTGAATCAGTCTGGCAAGTATCTATGTATCACTTGTGGTCATATTTGAAACCTGCTCCACTGAGGAAGACCCATCTTTTTACAATTCATAAGGCCTATTGGACGCCATGGAAATTATCAAAGTTCGGAAGTCGGAAAGTGAAGAAGTGTCCGAAGTGTAGAGACAACAATGTGAACAATGTCCACATGTTCTGGCAGTGCCCTTCAATCCAGATCTTTTGGCACAAAGTGGGCAAGGCTATCTCGGGAATCCTGGCTCAAGAGATTAAGGTGAGTCTGTCTTTTGGTAATCTTTGAGGTGGTTTGGGGAGGGGAGGAAATGGGGGGCTTCTTAAGATTCATAAAGCCCCAATTTTTGTTTTAATTTTCCTTACATGCAGAGCGTTTTGTAGTAAGTGGATTCTTTCCTGTCCCCCTATAGAGTCAGAATGGATCCGATCACTACAAAAAATAGCGACTCTCGACTGAGCTACCAAGCTAGTTAAGAGAACACAATTTTGGGAAGTCTGGAAAGACTGGTTTAGTTATATGTTACTAATTCAATCCACTAAGTTTTTTAATACTTCTTTTCTTTGCTCTTCTTCCCATCTCTTCTTTCTCCTTCTTCTTATGCTGGAAAACCCATGGTCCAATGATTAGCAATATGCTACACAGGTTGCACAGGTTTGTGGCCCCCTACTTTGCACCTGTACAGAGAAGTCAGTTCTTCCGACTGGGCAGGAGGTCATTGATTGGCCAGAGTTGGCTCTTTACATCCCTCCTTCGTTGAGAGACCGGGTACTCTTTGCCACAGACAGTTAGATCTTTTCTGAAACCCTCACATAAACTGACAAAGGAGGACAAAATAAAAAACAGTCTAGATCCAAAACATTGATGTTTTTGTTTTGACGTCATTCACAGAGGCCTTAATCAGGGAGGAGTAAGGGTTAATGAGATCATTAAGGCATTACTTTAGCCCTGAGTTGCTGTCCTACAAAATGAGCAAATGTAGCGGAAAAATGATTTAAATTAATGTGATCAGAAATGACTAGTTGAGGCATCCACCAATAAATAGGTGGTATTGAGATTAAGGTTCTCTGGCAGTTGTAGCTATAACCCTACACAATATGATAGTTTAGACTATGAATCCCACCCCCATGCTTTTCTTAACTGTTTGCCCATTCATTTCATAATTTGCAGTAGAGACTGTTTGTATTTCTTTCAATTGCAAATGATATAATGACTTTCTAGTTCCTTAAGTGGTATGGTGTCCCATCTGAATGTGGGGGGCTATGAATCTACCATATGACATATTTGGATGCTTTCGGTCCATACGCTTGAGGGATGTCACCGAAAATCAGTGACATACCTCAAACGTATGGAATGCAGTAAACATTCTCACATAACACATGATGCACAGACACAAACGTGGAGAGGAGCACAGTGGTATGAAGATCAGTAGCTTTCGCCACCCTGCAAATTGACCTCCAGTAAGCAAATCTAACAATCTAAATCCACAAAGGAAAAAACTCACAACGAAAAGGACAGCTAAATGGAGAGTGAAAGAGCAATACATTCTTTTGTGATTCCACACAAAAAGCATCCTTTGTTTGGGTTCCTGAACTGTTTTCACGGGTGAACGTATATAAGAGCTACATGGATTACTACCAGAGAGCACAAGCAAATACATCGACTGCGTAACACAAGCCAACATGGGGAAGGTAAGGCTGATTATCTGTTTCACATATAGTTTTTTTAAACTGCAGTGTTTTTCTTTTTTCGAGTATTGTGCTGCCCGAGGGGCGTACTGTTAATACAAGGCAAGATTAAACCAATGCTGCCCAATGAATAGAATCTCAAACTGAAAATTGACAGCCTCTTATTAATTAAAGACCTGAATTGCAGAATGTTTGTCACAGTTAGAGGTTTTGAAACTTAGTTTTGATGTACTAGTCTTTCGCATTTTGGGTAACAGATTCGCTTTTAATCTTGAACCATCTGTCCTCAAACCCAAGACTATGTATATCTAAATAAAATGGTCTAGGTAACAGGGGTAGGGTAGAAAGTATACACTAAAAGGGAAATAAAAGAACCTGCCTTTTGACACACAGATGTCAGGCATCCTCTCTTTGATTCGGAGTCGGAAGCATCCACAAAAGAAAAGGCTGGGTTTCGAGACCAGTTTCTTCTGGCTACATGTACAATGACGTGCACAACAATGCCACAGCTAACACTGATTTCAACCCTTATTAGCTGTTTCGAGGGGAAGGCAAAGGGCTGTTTGACTACATATTTTGAATTAACCTCACTCCAGGGCAGATTTGGTACATACTGGAAAACAACCGCTTTGTGCAGCACTCGGTACCGTTATGCATGTACTTGTCACAAGAAATAGACCCTCTTGCTAATAATTCAACCTGGTTTATCAAATATTTCGGCACCAATTATGATGGGTCTGGTAACCCTGCTTTAAGCACAAACGTTGTTTGTCCCAGAAAGTCATCACATTGTATTTGCACCTAAAGTTTGCAGCCGGTGAAATCTGATGCAAATCCTTCACAAGTGTAAATATGACAATTGTATGGATTGTGCACCCCAGAATATGAAATAACATGATCTACATATTTAAAAATATATTTTTTTTTATTGAGAGTTTATTACACAATTATTTGTGTAAAAATAAAGTGCTTACAGTACCCGATTTTGATTGGCCCATCTCATCCACAAAGCATAACTATACAATAAAGTATGTATTCCAGATGTATCGCTGAGGGTAAAAACACATAGAAAACACATATTGCACATTTGTCCCATAATAACTTAACTTATCTAATCTAATCTACTGGCTAGCTTCCTATGGACTTCCAGCGTTTCTCAAACTTAGTGTACGAGTCCGACCTTATGGCATATAGTCTCTCCAGCGCTCTTACTGTATGTAATTTAGCCTGCCAACAATGAAAAGTAAGTATGATCTCACTTCGCCAGTTCTGGAGGATTAGTCGCCAGTATATAAAGTATATAAAGCCCATCTTCTTGTATAATGTATACCGTTATGTTTGGGGAACATCCAAGAGTTGCAATATATCTTTCTTTAACTAGTGGATGACCTAGCTTCATTCTGCATTATTTCTCAATTTCTTCCCAAAATTCCTTAATCTTTTGGAAATCCCAAACAATGTGAGTCCATGTCCCTCCCACTGCTTCTAAGCACCAAAAACATCTATCCTCTATCTGAGGATATACTCTATGGAGAAAGGATGGATTCCTATATAACAGTCATGTAGTGGAGAATTGCATTGTCCTGAAATTGGCACCTCTTAATAATGTAGTGTTGAATTTATTTATTCTATTCCAGACCATCCTCGAAATCTGTAGGCCTTCTTTCTCATACATTTCTTACAATTTGACAGTCTAGTGTTTAATAAAAATGTTACCCAACTACTTATTGGTCTGCATCTAGTTGTTTCTAATAGAGCCTCAGTGAGTTCTGGTCTTGCACTTAATGCGGACGGATCAATACTTTCTAAAAGGTGGCCTATTTGGATAAAGGGCCATTTAAGTATATCTTTACAATGACTCAGACCGCATTCTATCTCTGTCCAGAGCTGAGAAAATCTGCCACATAAGTATATGCGTTCTCCTCCCATTTCTTTAATATGTTAGATTGGATCAGCCTATACTCCCCACCCTGAAAGTCGGCCGAACGTGCAGGGCCATTTATCTTAGGTATTTTAAAATACTTAAGTAGTTGAGTTTAATGCTTTAAAATCCACTAGAAGACCTTTTAGCGTACTTTTTTGGGATTCTTCACCAGCCTCATAGGATCTAAAATGTTGTATTCTTTCAGACTCTTTATTATAAAAAAGTTATCTGTACTTGGAGGATTACTGTAGTTTAAAAAATGTATATGTGTTATCTGCAAAATTTGCACTATAGTATTCCCTCAAGTTTGAAAGGGCTAACCCTCCCTCCTCATGTGGGTTACTTAAAGTAACTTGTGCTGGCCTCGATACCTTGTTGGCCATATAAAGGATGAGAATAGACCATCTATTTCTTTTTTTTAAAAAGACATTTGTAATGCACAGGAGATTGCTGCGCATAGAAAATTAAATAATGGTAAAATAGACATTCGTATTAATGCTACCCTTCCAACTATTGAGATTGGGAGTTGAATCCATTTAGCATATAAACGCTTGAATTTCTGGACTAGTGGGACATAGTTCAATGTGGATCACTGAAAGAATATCGACTACCAAAATATCGACTACCCAAAATATCGAGGAAAAAATATCTACAGCAAAAATATCGAGTTTGTATGTACAAACAGGTAAGTACAAAAATATCGAGTACAAAATATCGTTTACAAAAATATAGTTGTAGAAAATATCATATTTACTAAAAACAGTGTTAAATTAAATTAATATTAATAATTAATTACTAAAATATACTTAAAATTACTTAAATGAACTTATAATAATTAAATAATTAATGAAAGTTAAATAAATATTTTTTTATTTCATAATTATTAAACATATATATATAGTAATAAAATATATTAAAATAATACCCAAAAACTGAAAACTGACCCTGAACCCTAAAAATACCCCTTTACCCAAAAACTGAAAACTGACCCTGAACCCTAAAAATACCCCTTTACCCAAAAACTGAAAACTGACCCTGAACCCTAAAACTACCCCTTTACCCAAAAACTGAAAACTGACCCTGAACCCTAAAAATACCCCTTTACCCAAAAACTGAAAACTGACCCTGAACCCTAAAAATACCCCTTTACCCCAAAACCCAAAACTGACCCTGAACCCTAAAAATACCCCTTTACCCAAAAACCCAAAACTGACCCTGAACCCTAAAAATACCCCTTTACCCAAAAACCCAAAACTGACCCTGAACCCTAAAAATAAAAACGATATTACTTCACTTACCTTAAAAACGATATTACTTCACTTACCTTAAAAACGATATTTTGGCTGTCGATATTCTGTCCAGTCGATATTTTCTCCAAACGATATTTTGGAGTCGATATTATGTCCAAACGATATTTTGGAGTCGATATTATGTCTGTGTACCGTTCAATGTATATAGTTTGTTCACATTTTCTGACACAAATACACCTAAATATATCCTAGGTCTCAAATTATGTAGTTGCTGGAGATAAGGTATTAGTGTGTGACCTGGACAGTTGCAGAGTAAGATTTCCGTCTTAGCATTATTTATTTGGCATCCTCCCAGTGCTTGAAATTCTGCAAAAATTGCTAAAATTTCCTTTTGAATACTCTCCCCCAGCCTGAGAAATAGAAATAGAACAATAACATTAACGTATAATTTTATGTTGGACATGCCTTGCAAAGGTGCTGTTTGTAGTGCTTTTTGTCTAATAGCTATTGCCATAGGTTTTATTAATAAAGCGAACAAAATTGGGGCTAGAGAACATCCCTGCCTTGTCCCCCTATTTATTCTACAGCTACCTATATTTCTAGAATTAATAATTATTTGCGCTGAAGAGTCCTCGATAGGTGTTTCACTATACGTATGAATTTTTCCAAGAACCCAAATCTTCCAAGAATTAAAAAAATACATTTTCAGGATATCAAATCAAAATCTTTTTCAGCGTCTAAAAAATAACACCTGTGCCTCTATTTTGTTCTGGGTAAAATAGTCCAAAGCTTCTATTAAAAACTTTGTATTTGAAGAGAGCTGCCTGCCTGCAACAAAACCACCTTGATCCCATGATCTTATTGAGCCTATTGGTAAGTAGCTTTGTAAAGATGTTGTAATCGATGTCAAAAAGGCTTATTTTTGTCTTTTTTTAAAATACTAACTACCACAGAGGTGTGGAAGGATGCTGGAGGCTCTCCTCCTTTTACTATGTGGTTGGAAAGCATTAGCAGTGGCATATTTAAAGAAATTGGGGCTAACCTTATATATTTCTACCGGTAGTCCATTCTCCCCAGCTGTTTTGCTATTAGCCATTGACTTTACTACTGTATCCATCTCCTCAAGAGAGAACTCAGCCGCTACCATTTCGCTTTACTCTCTGGATAGGGATGGAAATGGCAGTTTATCTAAGAACCTTATAATGTGATCTGCTGTTATTTGGGGATCTGTCTGATAGATTTTCTCATAATTACTTAAAAAGGACCTCCAAATCTCCAAGGAACTCATTATCTGTGTGTTAGAATCCATATCCATCAGTGAAAGTATTCTATTTTGAGTTTGTCTATCCTTTGCCTGCCACACCAGTAATCTCCCTGTGTATTCACTCTCCTCATATACACTCTGGAGGTAGGCAGTGTTAGCAATGTTACCCTGCAGATAGTAATATTCCTGCATATCCAACTTTGCCTGGGGAAGTTTCTTTTTGTAATTAAATTCCTATTTATGGCATGGTCTCTAAGTGCTTGCTCAAGCCTAAATTTGAGCTCGGATCTTATTTCCCTTTTACTCATCTGCTGTTGGATTCTTTCGATGTGATAAAATCCAGTAATACCACCTTAAAGGCATCCCAACAATGCTTACTCAGGCATTGCATTATTAACCCCTTGGATGCTCATGATGGCTCCACACCATCATGAGTCACTGTAGGCGTGTGCTCATGATGGAATGGAGCTGTCATGTCGCTGACGCAGCGCTATTTCCCCGCCTGTGCGGGTGAATTAATGAGCGGGAGGGGCCATGACAGCACCACGCCATCATGAGCACACGCCGCCCGTGACTCATGACGGCGTGGATCCGTCACGAGCACTGAAGCGCCACGCCCACCCCCTAGCTCCCTCACGCCACGGCAGAATTAGCGGCTCCGAGAAGGGGTTACAAAACAACTATCAATGTCATTTGTTACCTCTGTACACCATTCCTCTCTCTCTAAATGATCTGAAAAAGCTTTTTTTGATCTATGCTCATAAGAGATCATTTTCAGACCACGTGAGATCCAGAAGTAGTCTATTCTAGATCTATTATATTTTGCTGAAAAACATGAAAAAGCTTCTTTCCTAGGGAACAGAGAGCGCTATGGATCTATCAGAACTAAATCTCTTTTGCAATTAGCTACAGCAATAGCCATCTGTGGCTTCTTTTGTTTTCGAGCTTTAGTGGAGGAATCGATTAGGGGCTCTTGGAGAAAATTAAAGTCTCCACCCAATATGATGGAACCAGAGATATTGGTTAAAACCTGTTTGAGCTGGAGCAAAGGGAGCGGGTTGTCTAAGACCGGTGCGTAATTTGTTGCTATGGTAAAATTAAATTGATTGAAACTCCCATTTACAAAGGCCCAACTCCACCACGAATCTGCCTGTGTGGTTTTCACCTCGAATGATACATGTTTTCCTATGTAAATCAATACCTCCTTCTGTTCGCAGCTGGCGTGAGATAGACAATAAAAAACAGCCCATTGTTGAAAAATCCAACTCGCCTTGCTTGTGTTCTTAAAATGAGTTTCCTGCAGGAGTATGATATCAGGGCTGTGGCTTCTCTGACAGCTTTCTACTGCCTGGGCCTTTCCTTTATTGTTTAGTCCATTAGTATTAAAAGAGATTACTTTCAGAACCTCTTTACCTAAAATGACTAATGTGACTCGTACTAATGTAAACAGATAATATAACAGATAACTGGTGAGTGCAGTGTGCATTGCTTCCTATAATAACTGTATACTATCCGTTCAGGATTAGTAGCAGCTAGAATATGGCTCATATAAATCAAAAGTGCATCAAATATACGTAAAGTATAAGCTATCCCCCACTGCCATTATACTGGAGTCGGTTATGAACTGTCGAGAGACCAGAAGCATGGCAGCTGCTGGAGCCAAAAAACTAACTGGTACCCTTGACGATTTTATTGTGCGGACTCATGCCCTAATAGATGAAGGGATTATTTTAATGGACAGAAGGGTGTCTCAAGATTTGGCTATGGCCAGGAGATCTTCCTTAGGCCTTATCGCCCAAGCTTGCTCCCCACATGCCGAAATAGGTTCAAATACCCTTGCTATTGTACATAATGAGGGGGGCCACGATGTTTTAAGCTCTCAAGAAAGCTTGGAGGCAACACCTAATCTCGCTCTGTTAGTAGAGAGTGGTTTATCCGAAAACGAGTCTGATAGTGCCTCTAATGTTTATGCACTTCAAAGGGGCATGAAAGAGGGGGCAATTCCCAAACAAAAGGCCAAACCCGTTACACTTAAAGGGAAAAAAGCACAAACTACTCATAACCTCGTCCAAACTACCCTAGATCTGGTGCCTCTAAACACAATAAATACGAATAGCACTCTGGTTGCTCATATTACTGATTCTGATGGAGCTCACCAAGCCAACGCGGGCCTATCTCTAAGCTTACCAGATGATACTGTTATAGGCAGCAGTTTAGTGGAAATTTTGGAATTAAGTGGTGAAGTAGATAATCATGTCAGAAGCAACGAGGACAGGAACAGCTTAAACATGGCAAATAACAACATCTTTGAAATGTTAAAAACCCTCCTTGAACCCATTGAAGTTAGGTTACGTTGCTTAGAAACTATTTTAAAAAACATTCATAAAGACATAAGTGCTCCCAGTTTCTGTTTGGATAATAAGATGCCCCACGTAAATAAGGTTATGAGTAAGCCTTCCACTGTAGACAAAAATGTCCCTATCATCAAAAACGTGCCCAGTAATCCCACTAACACCATTAATTCAGGAGGCACTATTTTGAAAACCCCTGACCCAAAACTGATACCTGCTAAACCTAAGGTACCGTCTCAGGTCAAGTTTAAAGATCCCACACCCCCGACCCCTAAACTAGACCAGGCCCCAAAAGAAAAGAGAGAACTACGGAGAAACATCCACCTTCCCCCGGATGCATGCCCCTACGTTGTGATCTTAACCGGGGTTACTGAACTTGCACCCACTGAAACAGAGTCCTACCAAACCCTAAAAAATAAGGTATGTCAGTGGCTGTCCAAAAATCACCCGCTATCGCCCGGCATGCCCAGTAACATCTTATTGGTGGAGAGAACTCCCTGGGTTGGAGGCAACAGGAAAAATTTACAAGGTGACTGCGTTGTGGTCACCATTGAGAACCCACAGGTAGTAAAGCATATCTGTGCCGGCACACCGCACTACCAGGCGAGCACGGTCACTGCCAGGCCTCTCTCTTACTTCTATGCTCAGGGGAATCAATCCGATAGAAGATGGAGTTGGTTAAAGGGCCCCCATGAACATAAAACTAGACAGAAGTTCAATCCCCCAATGGGAGGTTCAACCCCACGGCTGGGATGAGGGCGGTGAGGACGGATGGAATCTGGTTAGGAGAAGAAGGGACAGACCTCTCCAGGCTGGGTTTGCTCCAGGGCCCCAAAATAACCACCCACATTATGATTATCACCATGTGAATGGGCAAGAAAACTACTATAATGTTCCAACGTTCAATCACTATGATTACCCGTCATTCACCGATTGGGTAGATTGACATACACTGGGCTCACCCATTAAACAACTTCAAAATGCCCCTTACACTCTTCCACAGAGCAGTCAGCCTGTACAAGAACTAAACTCTGAGTTAAATACTGATCCAACGTTAACTATAGGCCAGGGTACTGAGGGAGGGACAGCATCGTGTACGACAGATGGGAATGAAAGGGGCAGGCGGGGGATCGCACTGGCCACATGGAATATTGCGGGCCTTAGGAATAAAATTGACGACCCTCATTGGAGAGATCTCATAGGCTCAATGGATATAATCGTCATGCAGGAAACGTGGGCCACTGAAAATTTACTCACATTGGACGGTTTTACCACCTTTTTTCTTCCAGCTGTTAATTCAAAGCGAGGGCGGGCCAGAGGTGGTCTGGTCACTTTGATATCTGCATAAATCTCAGGCACCTATATTGAAATTCCTACTGGCAGTCCCTACTGTCTTGCAGTTTTAATCACACACAGGGGCTTTAACGCTGTACTGTTAGTGAATTTCTATAACTCCTTTGATAGAGAACATCCAGTTGACAACCTGTCGAGGTTAAATTCTTTCTTAGCCAACTTCAAGGAGTCTATGGATCCTGACTGTATTGTCATTCTACTGGGAGATTTTAATGTCCATTGTTGCCAGGAAAAATGTCCCCCTAATATTTTATTTGGCCCCCCAGTTGAAGAAAATATCCATTTTGAACATTCAGAGCAGGGAACATTTTTAGAATCCCTGCTAGCTGAAAATGGACTAACGTTGCCACTTGGGGGGGAAGAGGGCATTCCAACTTTCACGGGTCATGGCAGTGGGTCCATCATTGATTATATTTTTTTGAGTAGCAGTCATGGCAGTAATATTATTTGTTACAATGTTGTAAGGTCCCATTTTAGTGACCACAATCTGGTTGTACCAAAAATTAAGAATGTATTTGACAATAAGGAAAGCAGCTTGAGTCTAGTTGATAAATGTGATTTACGACTAACTGACCAGGCCCGTAGAATTAAATGGTGTAAAATAATTCCTGAGGACTTTTTTGGTAATTTGTATATAAGTAGTCAGGAGGCCTTTAAACTTTGCTTGAATGATCAGGTGGGAGACACAGAGGTAATAGAGGCGTATAATAGGGTCTGCGCCGATATCGTGTCCCACCTGACACAACAGTGTAAAAGGAAAACTCAAGGAAAGGTAGGCTGGTTTGACAACAAATGTTCCGCTGCCAATCATAAGTTAAAAATAGCCTTAAAATCCAAACCAGTAGACAGAAAACTCGTGGCTACCCTCAGGAAAGTATACAAGACCACCATTGAGAAAAGGCGGCGTGAGATCAGAGAGGACGCTTGGGCCGACCTAACCTCAACTGATGTTCTGAAAAGTAGCGCCAAATTCTGGGCCGTGGTCAATCAACCATTCTTCTCGAACTCAAGCAATAATGAACTGGATTGTGGCATCCAAGAAGAGAAATGGCACTTGCACTTTAAATCTGTTTATGAACAGGTAACCCCTGGGGCTGAGGACACGACTAGTTTATACCAACTCCCCTATAGCCTAACGGTGGATGAGGATGAGGTGGCCGTAGCCATTGAAAAAATGACTAGTAATAAAGCCCCCGGGCCGGATGGGGTTCCCGCTGATCTTTTTAAAGTGGATATTTTATTCTGGTCCAAAATCTTAGCTAGAGTTTTCAACAGCATTTTTAAAGCAGGCATCCCAGAATCATGGACCCAATCTGTAATTGTCCCTATTTTTAAAAAAGGAGACAGGGGAGAACCTGGAAATTATCGCCCTATATCCCTAATTGATTCTGCGGTTAAGGTCATAGGAAGGGTGGTTCTCAGCAAACTTACTGAATGGTTAGAGGAGACTAACATCCTCTCCCCCCTTCAGTATGGTTTTAGAAAGGGACGGAGTACCATCGATCAGAGCTTAAACCTTCAATTGCTGATAGGAAAATACACTAAAGCAAAGCAGGGATCCCTGTACATTGCCTTTATGGATCTGTCCTCGGCATTTGACTGAGTTAACAGATCCAAGTTGTGGGGCAAACTCCTTAGTATAGGAATTGACCCAAATATTGTGTATTTTCTAGCCGACCTCCATAAGGACCTTACCGCTACAGTTCGCTATGACAGAAAAGGGAACTGTACAGGGAAAATTAGTATTACCAACGGTGTAAGGCAGGGCTGTATTCTTGCTCCCCTGCTCTTCACACTATATATTAACGACCTGGGTGGAACACTGGGCACAGCATGTAAAGATATACCTAGGGCAGGGAAATACACATTGCCTGCATTATTGTATGCAGACGATGCTGCTCTTATAGCTAGAACTGCAGTGGGTCTGCAAAGCCTGTTAAACTCTTTTTATAGTTTTATGACAAAACTGGATTTAGGTATCAACTTTGGCAAATCCCATGTAATGGTGGTAGGTCACCATGCAAAGGCCAAAAAAAACGTCATGATTTTACACTGTAATGGCCACAAGTTATCAAGGGTTTCCAGATTCGCCTATTTGGGTGTTGTCTTTGATGACCGTTCTACATGGCACCCCCAATTGCTGGAGAAAAAAAAGGTTTTGGCACGATCCATATCCGCAGTCCTTGGTTTCTCACGTAAACTTGGGGTGAAGCCCATAGAGGCAGTTTTAAAAGTGTACGCTGCTAAATGTATAGCCATTGCTATGTATGGTGCTGACCTGTGGGGTATTAAGCCTGTCAAATTTCTTCAAGTGGTCGAAGATAATTTTTTTAAATCCATTCTTTCCTTGCCAAAATCCACGGCCAGCTTCATTGTACATCAGGAATGTGGGGTGGATTTTTTGGAAGACCAAGTTTCTATGGCCCCTCTGTTGAAATGGATATCTGTGTGGCTCAACCCAGAGCTTGTAGTTAATCATGAAATCCTGAAGGACTGCCTAAAATTAGATCATTGGTACATGATTCCCTGGCTAAAATATGTTGAACAGTTGTGTGTGAAGCTGGGAAGGCCTGAACTGTTCCACAACCCATCAGCCCTTGTGAAGTCTGATTTGAAGTGGACAAAAAACACTTTTTTGTTGTACAGTGGAATGGACAGGGAAAACAGGGAGTTGATAAAACCCTCTGTTAGGTCTCATCAATTGATTGTCTCCTCAGACCATGAACCGGAACTTTACTTGAAGGTTGTTAATAATCCAAGTCATAGGTACCTTCTCACTAAGTTTCGATTGAACAAAGTCCATTTGTTAATTTCTGGCCGTCATGGCTGGACCAGGGATCTGGATTTGAATATATGTAATTGCGATGGCTACTCCATCATGGATACTGCCCATTACCTGTTCTTTTGTACCTACTTTAAAGACATCAGGAAAAAATTTATCATCCCCCTGTTAAAGGGGAGAGGGTTTAGGCAGGTAAAACCAGCTATTTTATATCTTCAGATGTTAACTAATATCTGGGAAATCTACAATGTGGCCAAATTTTTATCTATTGCAGTGAGATTGGGTAAAAAGATCAATTGGACGTAGAATACCCACTACTAATTTTGCTTATTGTATAACTGAATCTAGTTTTTTATTCTGTAATGTTTTTATCATCGCTTGCCTCTTTTTAAATTGTAAAATGTAATCTCTTTTTAATGATGTATTGCGACCTTTGGACCGTTTTTTAAGTGTGTCTTGTACTTTTATGGTTTCTGAAAATTGAACCGAATAAAGTATTTCTTGACTTGACTTGGACGTAAAGTAACACAAGCATTTAGCAGGTATTAAAGTGCATCTAGTGTTCTGTTAAAGATAGAGTGTCCTGTGCAATTTCTATTCTCCCCCATGCTTTCTATTTTTAGTTTCTTATGACAACAGATGATATGACCTATATAGTACATTTGATACAGCCCCTGAAATTGTTAAGCACTTAGATTTGAACTCTCCTTTTATGTTTTGCCTCACCCCACCACCCTAAACACCTCAAACTCTTTGTGCCCTCCCTGTAAGATGGAATCACAAACTATTCCCTCTTCCCCTTCTAACACTGGATGCCATTGTATTGCATCCTTTGCGCACTCCAGCTCCCCCATCGACGACTAGTGCCCTAGGCACCCCTCCACTCCCCTCCAGCCTTCAGCAATGTGTTACTATGAGACTAAATAAGTAAATTGCAGCACTGTGAGCTAACCACACTTTTCCACTGCAGACAAATTCGATAACATCAATTGAGCATCCTGAATATCAGTAAATATGTGAAAGTGTCCTTTGGCTAACATTTTAAGTTTTGATTGTACTAGCGATTCCTGAGCCCATCTCTCTTTGAATAAATGGATACTTTTATCAAACTCTTTTCTACGCCGGGCTGTTGCCACCAACATGTCTGATAATATCTTAAACTGTGGGATTTCCAAAGTAGAGAAGGACCTCTTAGCTATAGCAGTACTCAGTATTCTTTTCTTAACACGGTAGTCCACGAAGTTCAATAATATAGTCCAAGGGAATCTTGCATTTGACTGTCTCTGCGTGGGGCGTGTGTCAGCTCTTGTAATTGTTAGGTCCCCTTCTAGCTCTGGTATTTCTTTTTTCAGTAACAATGCCACCCATTTCGATACGTGAGCATCTGCGCACCCTTCCGGTATTCCCACTAGGCGAACGTTTGAGTACCTATTGTAGTTCTCAAAATCCTGGAGCTTCAGCTCTATCTGGTTCTTGTTTGTCCTCCAATTCTGAGATGCGACTCTCTGCCTCACCAATTCTTTTTGGTGTATTGGATATACTTTCCTCCAACTTGAACAGCCGTTCATGCAGTGAACCAATCTCTAGAGCCTGGGACTATTTAAGATCCCCAATTTCGCCCAGTATGGTAGCCAGCATATTTTGGATCAACAACTCTCCATCTTCCGGAATCCTTCTTGGTAACAGCTTCGGGCTTAATGTTTCATCCCTCTCTTCATTTTCACTGACTGAAACCTGTGAAGTCCTAGCTAGCAGGTAAATGCCCTGAGGAGATAGAGGGCCATTGGAGGTATTTAGAGACAGCCCCGGCTGAATATTTTCTTGTCGTTGTGCAAAAAGGCTGAGACCTAGCCAGTTCTCTAGTGAGCGTAGCCTTGTCTGGTACAGACGGGGCTGGGTTCTGTTGCTTCTAATATTATTGTAAGAGAAGGTATTGTTTAGGAGGGCTGGGGCTCATGCGTGTACCAGTGTTTGCCTCCTGCAGCTCTGTTCTTTTTAGAACTTGGCCTCGGATTCAACGGGGTTGTATCCAGCTGCAGGTCCAACAAAGGGTCAGAGAAATCTTTATTATTCTCTATCTCAGGCGTTCTCTCAGTGTCTCAGGGGTCATCAAGCTTGCCTGTCTGACAAAAAAAGAGCATTAGTTTTAAGCTCCAACCTGTGTTGGGTGTTTTTGGGGGGCATGCTTATCGACCTGGGAGCTGGTGAAGGGGTTGTCTGGCATTTCACTATCATCTTTCTTCGCTGTTTCAGATTGGTTGTGCACATTCTGATATCTCACCCCCTCAGGAAAACAAGCCAAAGCAGGAGGAGGCAGCTGAAAGTCATCCTCCTCCTGAATTTATTAATAGATGTAGTAACGTAAGACACGGTCTAGTGTCTCAGTTCTATTGTAACAGCACACCTAACACCCACCCACCACCAGGCGTCATTGGTCAGATGACCCTGGCCAATAAAAGGGGCTGAGCGCACGTGCTCAGGGCCCATTACCTAACCCTCACTCTGGTGTCCGTGTCCAATTATTCACACAGCATAATGAGGGCCTAGCGCCCCTCACAAACCTTACAATAAGAAGCCTCCTCAGCAGGGGCATGTGAAACGCAGCCGTAGCCTCCCCTAATTCAGCCCCTGAGCTCTGCAGGGTGTTTTCCACCATATAAAACATAGAGTGGTTGCAGGATCCACGATTCAAGTGCTGTTACCGCTTCAGACCGGCCGCCAGAACCGTTTTCAAAGTCCAGGAATAGCGGGTATCTTTTCCCACTTCAGCACTGCCCTTGCTCGAGCCAACCACAGGGAATTGGCACATCTATCCGTGCCTGGGCTGCCATGGTTCCGTATCTCGTTCCTCCAGAGCATCTCAGCAGCGTCTCAGTGAGAAAGGAAGTGGACAGGGGGAGGGTGAGAGCTGTCCTGCTAGCAGCTACGTGTGTGGGCAACGCCTGCTAATCCGGAAAGTCAACTAAATAACATGATCTATATGTGCTCTTTCCTCATTCCGATGAGTGAAACTTGGAATCGGAAGTAAATTAAGCACCTTTTATTTTGTGCAGTATGCACTAATGTAAAGTGGCAGGTGCACAATTTACACCCATATTTTGCAGTCCATCATGATTGGGACACTATTCCCTATTTCACGTAAAAAGAAGATACATTTAACAGTAGTATCACACCATAGAAAATAAATCGAAGGCAAATACACTAACTTGCCCTCTATATTCCGAAGCACGTTAACAATAGAAATGAAGTAACTGTCAAATAGCATAGCCCTCAAGCTGCAGTGCAAGAAAGCACATCACAGACATCAGATATTGTAAATAAGGAATATCAACTTCAACCTGACTTTACTGGCCCAAATTGCTTAAAGCACACATACAGGGGCAAGAGACATTTAAGTCTGCACCTTGTAGTAAATTTATACTCCGAAATGGTAAACAGACAAAAGCTGTACATTAACTACAAAGGGGCTTATTACGATTGCTGTCGGAAAGCTCTGACCAAACGTCAGAGGCTTTCCGGCCATCATCATCGGTTTCAATTCCAACCAGCTAATTATGAAAACTCGTCGGTCATTCAAGGAGCTCATCGGCCAGTCGGATGCCGGCCTGTAATCGCAAAGAGCGGTCATTTCGCCCTTGGGATTAAGATACATGATTTCAGGCAGGATTTCCATGCCGGTCTTCATCGGAAAGCATGTTTGCGGGCCCCTAGAAGGGCACCCTTGTGTGCGTGGCCTTTGGTTTCCCTATAGGAGCATGTACTATGCTTGGTTTCCGGCCGTAACACGTGCTCGAATGTTCGAATGCAACCAAATATCCAACGTCGCATCCAAATCAGGTGATAAGGACGCTGACCGGACATTGGTTGGTCCCGTTTACAAGACGGTATTGTCCACCCCACATCGTAATCAGCCCCTAAGTTTACGAGTAAATGTACTTTTGTTAATGTCCCGTTTAAGGACAAAAACTTAAGTTTGTTTGAGAAATGTCTCTTAAACACTACAATATCAATTTTAAAAAGACCCATTAAAATGTACAATAGACTAAAATAATAGATAATTAAAATACTGAAAATATACATGATCAGAGTACAAAATCATTGAAAACCAATACAAATCTTGCCATCGCACTGGTTACATCCATATATTGCATAAATAAATAGGAATTGTATTGCCACAGATCCTTATATTATATTATATATATTTTTTAATGGTTTAGGATTTTGCAGCACACATTAAAAAATAAAAACAATCTAATACAATATGAGCCATTGTACACTGTATCTTCAATCCATATCCACCCAGCCCATCTTACTTCCTAAAGGAAGATGCTCCAGAGAGGATGGCATCCTAGTCTAAACATTTGATTTTGTTCCACATTAGATGATTAGAAAGGGCATATAAATACTGGAAGGAAGAATTAATTTCCCATGATCCACACAGATCTACTGTTGCTTGCTTTTGCCTCAGGTATCGGAAATGTCTTTCTCTCCCAATCATCAAAACAAATTCAGACAATTCCCTTTTTGAGGAGGCTAAGGGGTATTCAACATTGTAATTATGAATTTATAATATATTAGCCATATCACACAGCTGGTTCTCTATCTTCTTTACCCAACCCAATTCATTGATAAGGCTATTTTAGCTTGCGCTGACATCCAAAATCTCATAGACTTGTGTAGATCTACTCATATATCAATTTACCATTTGTCAATAGATTACTTTATATTTATTTTGCACGAAATGAAAATTACACAAAATATGTATATAAACCATTAAGATCATTGTAATTATTAGTACATTTAAGTTGTAATTATTTTTTATCTAAAATGTTATTGAAATATGTTATCATAAAATATTTTTTATTTATTTATGTACTTTAAAAGTTAAATTATTTATATATATATATATATATATATATATATATATATATATATATATATATATATATATATATATATATCTCCAATTCACTTCCAGTCAAGAGAGACAAGTACTCAGTTGTTGCTCAGTTAATGATGTCCTGAATATGGAATTGGGCATTGGTAATAAATAATGTTACTGTGTTGTGTAGATAATTTTGATTGTACTATATAATTAAGATAGTATAAGGTCAAATGTTGTCTGATAACACGTCATTACGTATTCTAGTATGGGCAAGTTCCCTTGGGCTTTATGTTGTTTGAAGTAGGTTTAATTTGCCCTTTTGTTGACTTAGCTTTTTTTGTGAATAGGAGGTATAAGAAGGATGATGCACTTATCATGTATTGATTATATTTTTCTTGCATATTGGCCATTCACGGAATTGCAGTTTGCATGAGTCATGAATTATAGCTTTCAAGTATAAGGCCATTGGATGAGGATTTGCCATGCCTATTTACATTTAGGCAAGATTAAAAAGCTATTCGACATTACACACATAATACCTTTGTTACACTCCAAGATGGCCGAAATATGAGATGATCAATGTTGGTACGATTGTCCTTCTTTGATTTTATCCACATTGAAGTGTATTTATTTGTTTTTCTGGGCAACGATATTTACCTGTGACCAATTAGTTATTAATGCCCAAATGCATTGGGTGTTTTGTACTGCATGGTGCTTTCCACACGAAATGTGAATTAAATGCAGCATTAATTCAGCGGAGTGTATGTCTCTCTTAGTTGGGTGTTCAGAGAGGTGAGATTGACGTGCTCCTCACCCAGACACACACATTTGCTGCAGGGTACTGGAATATGAGAGCAGTTGTGAAGATATATAAAATAAGTGATTGGCCATTTGTACTACTGAACTTTCTTCAGGTCTGAGTTAATATACATGAACCACTGATGTGTGTCCTGTGTTGACTGTAACAACTTTAGAAGTAAAGTTTGTGAATAGCAATGGGCTTACTCTTTGGTAGGTGGGTGTCTGTCCACCCCTAAACCCCTCCTTATCTTTCTCCGTACACCCATTTGTGAATTGCATTATGTAATAAGTAAGTGGTACTGTAAATACAGTCTTTGAAAAAAGCCCACAGTGTATACATATATACCTTGCTAATAGGTGTATAAAATCAATGAGCTCACTTACACATTTCCTTTTTATACTGCAGATTATCTTCTATGAGGATCGAAACTTTCAGGGACGCTCTTATGAGTGCAGCACTGACTCTTCAGACCTTTCCTCCTACTTCAGTCGGTGCAACTCCATCCGTGTGGAAAGCGGACCATGGGTTCTATATGAGCGGCCCAATTATATGGGCTACCAGTACATTCTAAGACGAGGAGAATACCCTGACTTCCAGCGGTGGATGGGTTACAATGACACTATTCGTTCCTGCCGATTTATTTTACCAGTAAGTTCTTCTGTAGAAAAAGAGCTGGATTAGCCATTTATCTCATTAGGCATTTGCCAGGGGGTTGGAGCCATTGAAGAACAGTTTTCGAAGACTCACTGCTCTGGCTGGAGTCACTGTCACTTTTCACAGCTCTCCATGGTCCATTGCTCAAGCATATGAGACGTGCAAGGGAAAGAAAAAGAGACTTGGGGTCTTATTAGGATGGCGGGTGGACTTTAGTCCACCCGCCATCGCAGTGGAAACGGGACCAGCCGACAGACATGCGGCAGTGCCGCAGCCCTGATTAGGATGTGCCCGCCACCCTGGTGGTCACATCCTGCATATTTGACATTGCGGCGGGTGCTGCATAGAGCAGCACCCGCTAAAATGACATTTTGTGCATTTGCATGCACAAAGCGGCAGGCACTGTGCGCTGCCTGCCACTTTGTGTATGCAAATGGAGGGTGTACGGTGGGTACCCTCTAAGTGCACCCCCACACTATCCTAAAATGGATGGCGGTGCCTGCTAGGTACCGCCACCATATTAGGGGCCAATTCCGCCCGGCCGGCAATTGGAATGATTGTCGACCGGAGGAAAAGCTGCGGGCGCACTTTGCATCTGCCGCGAAACCCCCCACCATTGTAATATGGCGGTGGGGTTTCACTCGTTACGATGTCATGACGGTCGCCATTGCCGGATCGAGGTGGCGAATGTCACGACATCAAAATGAGCCCCTTAGTGAGAGAGAGAGTGAGAGAGAGAGAGAGAGAGGTGGGTCATATCAATGGAGATGAGACAAAGAGAACAGAAGGGGAGAAGGTGGGATAGAGAAAAGAAATAGAGTGGGAGAGAGAGTGTGGTTGAATGGAAAAGGGATTTTGGCACCAGAGGAATGTTAGTGGGCTGTTTTGAACATTTTGCCAGGACTGCTTTTGGTTCCTGGTCCACGTTGGTAGTAACACAGACAACTGATACGCATCTAAGATAGATGACAACACTTGTACTAACACTTGTACTGCCATCTGAACAGTGTTGGTTGGGCAAAGGATGTCTTCTGCCAGCCCAACTACAAATAGGGCAGATTGACCCTAACTTAAATCATCTAAACAGTAGGAGCTGTAGTCATCTCCTTGGTACTTACACTGACAAACAATGCATAATCACATGAGCTTAATGATTTTCCACTGCCAATACACTAGGCAAACCCCTAAACGTAAGAATTAGGTCACAGTATATTCACCATGCAGAGGCAAAAAGTGGTGCATTCTGCATACAACAATCTAAATATATGCTGAATCATGATGCCATTCAGTGCGCAAATGGGGATCTGTCCATTTGTGTTTTTTACCAATAGTGCTGTACTTGTGGCACATATATAATCTCTGAAAATCATTTAGTTTATTTAATTATAAAGTTTTATATAGCGCGAACGTGATCCCGAAGGATATCAGACGCTTTACAATACTTTTTATAACAGTTGAACAGCATTGTAACAGTTAGGAACATAATTCAAAACAAAAAGTGAGACAGCAAATCACAGAGGGCGCATGCATCAGGTAATATCTGCACTGCATACAGTACAGTTTGGAAACACTGAGGGTTATATTATGTGCAACTGGTTTTCTGGCAAGGCATTGTTCAAAGCACATTTATTTCTCTATTTCTCTGAGTGAGTGCATGCAGTGCTGTTTTTGGTTACCTCTCTCTGATTACAAGCAGTGCTGTCCGCAGTTAATGTTCTAATTCATAGACATTTTGAGTAAAACATATACACCGTAGACAGAGTATTCAAGAAAACCACTGTGTACTGTGTGAGGGAGCAGTTCAGTTCATGATATGGCCCAAGAGGGTATTACTGCTCCAGGGGACGCCTTCAGAGACCCTTGTTGTTGCCGTTATTGACTCAGGACCAGCACCACTTCTCACGGAACGCGCTTCGCGGGTCCCGCATCGCTCAGCTGATTTTACCCGTGTTTGGCCCCTGCTGGGTGAGTGACAGGGCTGCAGGGCTGCGAGCGTTGGAACCGGGATTCGCTTTCCCAGGAGTCCCGGTAACCCTGAGGCCGAGACACCGGGCCTGCTCTCCCTGACCACCCCGCCCCACCCTCACTCTTTTAAAGGACCTTGCCTGCCGCTGCTTCGTGGGACGCCTTCAGAGACCCTTGTTGTTGCCGTTATTGACTCAGGACCAGCACCACTTCTCGTGGAACCCGCTTCGCGGGTCCCGCATCGCTCGGCTGATTTTACCCGTGTTTGGCCCCTGCTGGGTGAGTGACAGGGCTGCAGGGCTGCGAGCGTTGGAACCGGGACTCGCTTTCCCAGGAGTCCCGGTAACCCTGAGGCTGAGACACCGGGCCCGCTCTCCCTGACCGCCCCGCCCCACCCTCACCCTTTTAAAGGACCTTGCCTGCCGCTGCTTCGTGGGACGCCTTCAGAGACCCTTGTTGTTGCCGTTATTGACTCAGGACCAGCACCACTTCTCGCGGAACACGCGTCGCGGGTCCCGCATCGCTCAGCTGATTTTACCCCTGTTTGGCCCCTGCTGGGTGAGTGACAGGGCTGCAGGGCTGCGAGCGTTGGAACCGGGACTCGCTTTCCCAGGAGTCCCGGTAACCCTGAGGCCGAGACACCGGGCCCGCTCTCCCTGACCGCCCTGCCCCACCCTCACTCTTACGTCCTCACGTTCTTTTGCCCTTAAGTTACAGAGACCCACGCTGCGCGGGAGCGCCCGGGGCTAAGCCCGGGCAAAGGGCGGGCCGTTGAGGCCGTTAGAGAACGTTAGAGACCGGACCGGGCCTCTACCCTTGGTTCCACCATTGATTGTTTAACCATCACATTTGTTGTTTTCTATTTGTTTTTTTAATAATTTTAAGTGTAGTCATAATGTCTGTGCGTGAGTGCCGAAACAGGGCAGCTAAAGGGAAGAAGCTGAATGGGACTCTTGATGACTTTATTACTAGAACTAACACGGCCATTGATGTGGAAATTAATAAAATGCAGCAGAGAGTCTCTATGGACCTTGATGTAGCTAGACGAATTTCCCAGGAATTGACTCTAGTGAGGAAGTCATCCTTAGGCCATCTTGCCTTAGCCAAAACTAGCCGGGTAGGTATTGTCCCTACCATGACGCATGCAGATGTCCATCAGATACTGGTTTCCCCTCTTCCCGCTCCTATGGGAGGGTTGTCTTTTTCTCCAAGCCCCAATCTCACCCCTCCTGCGGGTGTGATGGAGCTGGCAAAGGGATCCCCTATAGATACATCATCCAACCCCAAGGGGGAGGGAGGAATCCTTTTATAATTAAAGAGGGTATTGTCCAAAAACGTAAACGTCAAACTACATCTGCCTACTCTAGGAAGAAGGCGAAGGTAGCAAAGGCCCAATCCCCATGAGTGTTAAACCTACAATAGAAGGGGTGTCCACCACACTGCCCCACCTTCCTCCACAACCATTTCCACCTACGGCCCATAATTCCGCAATTATTGCAGAAACTAGTCGGGAGGGTATAGAGGGGGAGCAGGATTTAGTAATAGAGGGTGAAAATGAGGGGGTCCCTGTATGTGTGATAGGGGGGAGAGATGTGGAATTTCTAACGATTGTCTGGGAAACACTAAAGAAACTTCTAACCCCCCTGGAAGTTAGACTATCGCGCATAGAGAATCAACTATTAGAGACGGAAAAGAGTATACTAACTTTAGCAACTCTTAGCATAACTGAGCATAAACCGATTAGCACACCTGGCCCAACCCATCATACACCAATATCTATAGTCCCTACCCCTGTGGTCCCTGTAACTAAACCCATTCCTAAACCCCGTCTTAAGGTTGCTTTAAGTAATAATATAAATGGCCCAAAGGAGTTACCAAAACAATCGCTTGTAAAACCTGCACCAGCTACAAAGGCCCCAGTACCCACAAGAGCTAAAGAACAAAAGTCTTATTATCCAAAGACACAGGGGGTGAAACATAGGGAGAAACTTCGTGGGGGTTATATCGACCTCCCCCCCGGATGTTAGACCCTATGTTGTGGTGTTAACAGGTGTCCCGGAGATTGTATACCACCAGCAGGAAAACTTTGGGTCACTAAGAAACAAGGTAACACATTGGCTAAACGAAAACAGGCCGTTACCGCCCACCTGAGAAGTAAAATTCTCATGGTGCGCAGGGTACCATGGATAGGCACCTCCTTTAAATCAATTCCAGGTGACTGTGTAATCATTTCTTTTGATGACCCCAACACAGCACACTACATATGCACATGGAATGATCGCGGGGGAAATTCATCCATAGCAGCTAGACCCCTAACCTACTTTTATCCCCCGCCCGCACGTCCTAAAAACGGGGGGAATTGACCTTTGTTTAGAAATCACGCATGGGGTGATCCAGTAGATTGCTGGCAGGGCCCACAAGGGAGGTGGGATGGGGCACCTACCTACAATAGATTTGGTTGTCTCGAAGATGTCGATTGACTCATTAACAACGTCCCTTGTCCAGTTTCTTCCGAAGACTTACCTCCCTCCTCACAGCTTTCTACTGCTATGCAACCTCGATGCATCCCTGCAAAATACAATGTGCCAGAAAATAGGGTCACGCTTAATGAGGGTAGACTTGCCGAATCTCGGCTAGTTGATATAATCCCTGAGCCCCTTAACAACAAACCAAGCTTGGTAGCTCCATCTTATGATAATGCCAAGGGTAACCTCCTCTCTAGGGTTTTGTTTGCAATAGGTAGGCCACAGCTGGAGGATTGCGGTGAGTAGGCGGCTGCCTGACCCCCAACACCCTCTTTTGATTACCTTTCGTGCACTGCACACTTTTAACATTGGTGACATTACTTCAGAGTGAAAAGCGCACAGAAATGATAGAAAATGTTTTAAAATGATGTGAAATGAATTACGATTTTTAAACTTCATTTAGAACTTGATTTTAAACTGTTATTTGCACACATACATTTCTAGCGCTTGGCTCCCGCCTCGTTCCCCGCAGCTGCCTGCTGTTTGAGTGGAGGGCGTGGAGACCTGCACCAGAACGCGCAGGGCGGTTCCGGCACCACATGGGGCAGAGCTGATTGCAAGCTCCGCTCAGCATTTAAGCTCGGTACACTTCACTGCTCACCGAGGATTGCGGTGAGTAGGCGGCTGCCTGACCCCCAACACCCTCTTTTGATTACCTTTCGTGCACTGCACACTTTTAACATTGGTGGCATTACTTCAGAGTGAAAAGCGCACAGAAATTATAGAAAATGTTTTAAAATGATGTGAAATGAATTACGATTTTTAAACTTCATTTAGAACTTGATTTTAAACTGTTATTTGCACACATACATTTCTAGCGCTTGGCTCCCGCCTCGTTCCCCGCAGCTGCCTGCTGTTTGAGTGGAGGGCGTGGAGACCTGCACCAGAACGCGCAGGGCGGTTCCGGCACCACATGGGGCGGAGCTGATTGCAAACTCCGCTTCCCATATATCCAATGTGTCAGAGAACGCGCAGCGGGCGAGCGCAGCGGGCGCGCCAAAGGCGCGCCTAAGGCAAGCCCGTCTGCGCCCGTCCGCTCCTGGCCCGCGCCCAGCGCCGGTCACTATGCCCAAAATGACTCAATGATACGCCGGAGCTGGTCTAGAGAAAGTCTCCTAGCTCTCAGACCCTTATCAGCTGATTACCACCCGCGGTACAACCCATCGCCAATGCTGCAAAGTTACACTTGCCCCAAATGCCTTTTTGCCCTGCAACCGGCGATTAACAACTCATGCAAGATTACCAACGAGAGCTGCCACAGCTCCGTGTTGCGTGAAGTAAAGGCGTGTTTAGTCAATTGCCGCTCCTTGCCTAAACACGCTAGTGACATCTGGCTCTCCCTCTCAACGAATGCCTGGGACATGTTGTTTCTCACGGAAACTTGGACCAAAGAGTACTCACACCCCGATATCGCCCTAGCTGTCCCGCCGAACTATCAATTTGCCGGGCTTGATAGATCGGGTCCCAAGACAGGAGGAGGAATAGCTATTATTCTCAGAGCCCACTGGACAATCTGCCACAGGAAACTGGACAACTTGGGTCCCATTGAAGCTATGTACTTTTGCATTTCCGAGGCAGCTTTCCTCATCTGTGCAGGGGTACTTATCTACAACCCCCCGAACACCCCCCCCACTCATATGACCGAATTAATGTCTAGGTTGGCTGACCTCTCATTAAAACACTCGCACTTTACTGTCTTGGGGGATTTTAATTTACATGTAGACGACACAAAGGCATGTTCCTTGGTAGAGACCTTGGAGGGTTTCAACCTCTTGCAGAAAGTTGTTGGCCCCACACACTCTGCAGGGCACACGCTAGATTTGGTCTTTACCAACCTACCTGGTCTCTCCACGGGTATCCCTCTCCCTGTGACTTGGTCGGACCATTTTACTATCTCTTTTAACCTAAAACTTGCCACGACTCCGACCTCAGTTTGTAGGCCAGAGAGGACGGGTAGAAAGTGGTTCAAAGTAACACTTGAGGACCTCGAGCCCGTCTTAGCCAAACTTGAATGGCATCCCTCCGCTAATATCAATGAGGATGTGGCTAACCTAAATCAATACATCACCACGGCCATTGAAAATATCGCCCCCCTCACTACCCTTTCTTCAGCCAGATCCAAGCCCTCTGCTCCCTGGTTCTCTCAGTCGCTGCGGGAAGAAAAAAGCAAATGCAAAAAGCTTGAACGCCTTTGGCGTCGTGCCTATGATCCAGGTGCAAAATTAACGTACAGAGGGGCACTAAAAAATTTCAATTAAATTAAGCAAACGGCCATGAGAGAATACTTTGCTAGTAAAATCAAAGCGGCAGATAACAGCACCAAGGCACTCTTCCAAGTTGTAAAAAACTTCACTAACCCCTCAGCCCTTCTACAAAAGACAGAGGCGTGTCAAGAACTCTGTGACAAGTTATCCAATTTCTTTTATGAGAAAATTTCTCTCATCTATGCTACTTTTAATACAGGACTTAGCCCGGATACGGATGTCACCCTCCTCACTGACATCAGCCCCGAGGACAAGAGACTCATGGCGTTCAAACCCATCACCTTAGATGCTGCACTATGCAAACTCCATCTATGCAAATCAGGCTCTCCCCTGGATCCGATGCCTGCTCACGTTTTCGCCACAATTGCTCCTGCGATTGTGAAACCCCTGCTATCAATATGGAACTCCTCCCTCAGATCAGGACAATTTCCGGACATTTGGAAGCAGGCAATTCTCATCCCCCTTTTAAAGAAACCTGATGCGGACCCTGCTGTTCTCAGTAACTACCGTCCGATTTCCCTGCTACCAAAACCGGCCAAAATTTTGGAAAAAATAGTACAGGAACAACTAGCTGATTTTATTGAGAACCAGGACCTGATGCATGACTCGCAATCCGGTTTTAGGACCGGTTACAGCACTGAGACGGCACTACTAGAGGTGGCGGAGACCGTGCGGGAGACTGTGGACAGGGGAGAGGTGGCTATGTTAGTGCTCCTCGACCTGTCTGCAGCCTTCGACACGGTCTCCCATGCCATCCTCTTGGGGAGACTCCGTGAGTTGGGGATTCACGGCACCCCTCTGGCCTGGATCTCTTCCTTCCTCACGGGCCGCACACAACAAGTCTGGTGCCGCCCGTTCTGGTCCAGGGACAGGAAACCACTTGACTGCGGGGTGCCCCAGGGTTCTGCTCTCAGCCCCCTCTTTTTCAACATCTATGTTGCTCCCCTAGCAAAGGTAATCGAGTCCTTGGGGGTAAGAGTGATATCGTACGCTGACGACACTCAGCTTATTTTTTCTTTTAAAGATCACTCACCCTCAGGTTTCGACAATTTCAGAAGCTGTCTTTCCAATATCGTGGCTTGGATGACCTCAAACACGCTAAAATTAAATATGGATAAGACTGAGGTGTTATTCTTTAATCAGACAATTCCCCTACCTCCCTCTACATGGTGGCCTATGGAACTCAACCCTCCACCGGCCCCGGTGAGGGTGGCCCGCAATCTCGGAGTTCAATTCGATAACGACCTATCTTTTAAGACTCAGATTCAGAAAGTCACCTCAGCATGCTTTGGGAAACTTCATATGATAAGAAAAATCTCCCCCTTCCTTCCCAAGGAAGCTCTAAAAACAGTGACACATCCTCTTATTACGTCACACCAAGACTACGCGAATAGTCTGTACGTGGGACTTCCCGCCTACCTGCTTCACAGACTGCAAATTGTGCAGAATGCTGCTGCCAGGCTGATTTGCAAAGTCCCTTACCGTCACTCAATCTCCCCCCACTTAAAGAAATTGCACTGGCTACCGATCACGGCTCGCGTTAAATTCAAGGCCCTGATACTAGCCTTTAGAGCTCTTAAGGGGAAAGGCCCTAAATACCTGAGTCACAGACTAAAACCAGTGCACTCCACTCTTAACCTCAGATCGAATCACCTTCACCTGCTGTCAACTCCCCGATTCCGTTTCGCGAGAAAGGGTGGTAGAGCCTTCACAGTGGCAGTATCTAAACTGTGGAACTCTCTGCCCATCAGTCTCAGAATGACTGACACTGAATCTCAGTTCAGGGGCAAACTGAAAACCTTTTTATTTTTAGCCCACTAAGTCAATAATATAAACTTGCATCTGCCACTCCTTCCTGCATTCCTCAGCGCCGGGACACCCCCGTTGGGGGTAGCTGTGCGCTCAATAAATGTCCAATAATAATAATAATAATCTTCTCCCCACTTTGCAAGAAGAACTCAAAAATGCAGGTCCTTGAAGCCAGTAGCGCTGTAAAGGGCGTTGGTGCAGACTGGTGTTATTGTCAGCAGACTCGTAACAGACTTTCCCCCAGAACTCCCCCCCTTTGAACTGGCCGTTAGCACCGGAGGACCTCAGCCCAGTGGCAGTCTTATTCCACCATCGCTGCCGACTACGGGGGGAGAGCTACTTCCCTCTTGGGCGGCGATGCCTGGAATTGTGACTGTTGTACTGACTCCAGTTGAGCTCTCTAGTACCGTTCCTAGTATAACCCCTAGCATAACCCCTAGTACTGTTTTGATTCACCCCGTAAAAGACCAGGCGCAGGGCCCAAAGAGAATTGAGGGAGAGGTTCTGAAAGTACTCAGTTGGAATATAGCAGGCCTGGCTCGGAATATAGACCTACCCGATTGGAATTCCTTTATTGAAGATTTCGGGTTGTGCCTATTCCAGGAAACTTGGTGTTTGGAACCATACCATAAGGTGGGCTTTACCACCTATTTTGTTCCCGCAACACAGTCACAGGGAGGGAAAGGCCGTCCTTCTGGTGGTTTCTTATTTGGGCAAATATCTCGTTGGGTCTCTCTATTAGGCAGTTTGCTAATAAATCACCGGATCTACAGAGAATTTCTGTCAGAAGGCCACAGGGGGGGAATAGGCTTGAAGTCTTTAATATCTATGTTAGGGGAGCACGGGGGGAACATCAAAATTGTCATCTACGAGTATTGAAGAGGGTCTTAGTTCTTGTGCGCCCGACGCATTAGTGATACTTGCAGGGGATTTCAACTGCACATTTGAACCCCTGGCCAGTGAAGACATATTGGGCACCTGGGAGGATGACGCCAGGAGAGGTATTCCACCCCTCTCACTGGCCCCTATTAGAAGCTGGTCTCAAAATGCTATTGATCTTAACGCACTCTGCCTGGAATACGGCCTTAGGGCCGCCAATGGCAGAACTAAGTCAGACCAGTCAGGAGCTCACACTTACAATAGAGTGGGTCATTCCTCGCGTATTGACTTCATCCTATTGAACTATAGCCTCTGGGCGCACTTAACTGATATGGAAGTTGTGCAGTCTCCGGTCAGTGACCACAATCCCTTATCCCTGTCCTTATCTTCCCTTATTATGGGCTTTCCCTTACCCCTAACCCCTTACGTCTGGAAAACAACACAAGAAGTAATTCCCTCTAATTGTGCCAGACGGCTAAAATGGAATACCTTTGTGGCAAATAATGCCAAGATCGAGGAGGCCAAATCTATAATGTCTAACATTGCATCACGGTTAGACCTATTAGGACCCATTGATCACGATCTTGAGGGTCCCAAATTGTTCCTTGAAGCATCCACTGCGCTGGGGGAACTTTTTGTGGCTTACCCTCCAAGCTCAAGGCGCACCACAAACAGTAGACCGACGCGCAGCACGGGCTGGTTTTCACACGCCTGTAGTGTCGCCAAAAAAGAACTGATGAGGGCGGTAAAAGCCAAGGATGGGGCCCAGATCAGCTCCGCTAGGCGCCACTATAGAAAGACTCTAGCAAAAGCTAAGGCTGACCATGAAAATTTGTTTTGGCAGGATCTTTTGGCAGCCAGCCTTAGGAAGGATCCCAAAGGCTTCTGGAACCTAATAAGAAATAAGGACAAACCTACGGACTCGCTCATAATGTGTAACATAACTGAGGGAGCATGGCTTGACCACTTTTCCAAGCTTTATGCAGTGAGCGAGGCCCATGGGTTAACCGAGGTGGGTCAGTATGCCTTGTGCAAATCGGAGCCCACTGAGGACCGCCACTTCACAAGCAAAGAAGTAGAATGGGCGATTAAGTGCCAGGTCCCGAATAAGGCGGCAGGCCCGGATGGCCTACCAGGGGATCTACTCCGTGTCAATTTGGCAGAGTGGGGAGACTCATTGCTTCCGTTATGAATGCTGGTTTGGCCGGTGCGGCCTTACCAGATTCTTGGAGGGGAGCAGAGGTCGTCCCTGTATTCAAGAAAGGAGACAGGGACGACCCCGCCAATTATCGCCCCATAAGCCTCCTTGATAGTTCGCAGAAGGTGGCAGGCAAGGTTGTCTTAGCAAGAATCACGCAGTGGGTTGAAGAGAACAATATCTTGTCAGATTTCCAAGCCGGTTTTAGAACCGGCACAGGGACGATCGAGCAAGCACTCCGGCTGCTGATGTTATACTGGAAAGTGGTTGTACTGGGCAAAGGCAGCCTGTACCTGGCATTTATAGATCTAAGGACTGCCTTTGACCTGGTCCCACGTCTGTCAGGTTTACTCCACGGGATCCAGTCGCTGCAAATATGGTTCCACCTCCAAATGTCACCAACACCCTGAAGTGTAAACACAGGGTGTTCGAGCCATTAGGCGAGGGAGAAAAATAACAAACTAAAATAAAAAATGTGGGATGGGTAAAGGTAGGGCCAGCAGGGAAAGGACGCCTGTAACAAAAAACAAGACAGGCATCAGATAGGTGCTTACTTACATGAAATACTACTCTCATTTAGTCTCACTAATAAACCAAGAAAATAGGTAAGTACCTGAGCAGAAAGAAAACCCGACTTTGGATAGGAAATTACTACAGCCCTTCTGCCACAATCTGTGAGGAAGGCCTAAGGAACACATAGACATATAGTTAACGAAAACAGCCCTGTCATACCATACACACACACGTTGTACTGAGACACACAACCCCCCACTCACAACATACCACAGATGAGCCAGAGGACGCAATGTACAAGGGGTGTCCAAGGTATCCAAAGTAAGGATGATTGTTCCAACACAAAGTAAGAGAGAGATACGGTAGTGTGTAGGAAGCAAAAACTACAACACTCCGCTCACTAAATAATGACCACACAGAATATGTTTGGATTATGCCAAACAGCAAAACGTAGTTGCGACCACCACAGAATTCTGCCAACAATATACCCAAAGGGTGACCGCACAATGAGAACTGGGGAACCAGTAGTTACCTCACTACATGCCCAGCTCTTTTTTGGTCCTTGTAAGTACCCAGACAATAACGGAGACGCGTAGTTATCCTCACTACAGCGCCCCGCTATCTTAGTTCCAAAATACTATCAGGGTGTACGGTAACACGTGGTTTCGACCGCCACTGTGTTCCTCCACACCCAACTTGCCAAGAGAAATAACAACAATAATGTTAGCTGTGAGTTACTGTCTCCGTTCTTCCCGCACTCACAGAATTCAGGAAAGTAAACAGCTGACCGCAAGGGCGGCCGGAGATACTAGAACGGCAATACCTGTTGGTGCTGAGGTCCGATAACATCAGATACTGCAATGCAGAAGTTCACCTCACGGAGCCTTTGGGGAGGGGGGCCAAAACAGGAGACTCGAAGGCGGGCGTGCAGAGCGGCCGCTCTCACGCCAAGCGCAACACAAATCCAGAATAACGCGCACCCGGATGCGCATCTGCGTCGAAGATGTACTTCCTGCGGGACCCCGCCTGCTCATGGGAAATGTAGTTCCTGAGCTTGGCAGGCGCGATCGCGCTGCGGATTCTGACAGTACATCCCCCCTCCCTAGCGCCTCCTAGGACCAGGGCGCAGCGGGCATCTACGATGGAAAGCACGTACAGCAGCTGGGGCGTGTACATTCCCGACAGGCTCCCAGGAGTCGTCCTCCACCGAGTAGCCCTTCCAGGATATCAGATACCACAGGACCCCTCTACTCCACTTGGAGTCCTTAATACGCCGTACCTCATATTCAGCCCCAGCATCCCGAAGCACCGGAGGTGTGGCCCTTCGTCTCGCCGAACGAGCAGGTTTCAGCAGGTTACAATGGAACACCGGGTGTATGCGCAAAGAACCAGGCAGTTTCAATTTAAAGGCAACAGGGTTGATTTGTTTCACAATGGTGTAGGGCCCGATGTAACGTGGATGAAACACACTTCGCAATTTGAACCGAATGTTGCGAGTCGACAACCAGACCCTATCACCAACCTGGAACGAGGGACCTTCCTTGCGGTGTTTGTCCTCCCACTTCTTGTACACTGCTTTAGCCTTCTCAAGATGCGCCCTGACCTTTTTGTGCAGAACACGGAGCTTCCGCATCTGTCCCAAAACCGAAGGCTGTCGAGACACCTCCTCCGGGATGCGCACAGGAAGGATACGTGCATCAAACCCGTAGTTAGCCAGGAAAGGGGAGACCCCCACAGAACAATGCCAGACGTTATTATATGCCATCTCGGCCATCCACAACAAAGAAACCCACCGTAGGTATTTCTTCAATGTTTGGTTTAGCCGTTCAGTTTGTCCGTCTGTCTGTGGGTGGAAACTGGTCGAAAGGGAAGACTGTATGTGCAACGCCTGGCACCACGCCTTCCAGAACCTCGCTATGAACTGAGGGCCTCTGTCAGACACTATGACCTCTGGGACTCCATGCAATCGTATGACGTTGTTTAGCAGCAGTTGAGCCGTCTGCCCAGCGGTTGGTAGGTTAACACACGGAATAAAGTGGCCTAATTTAGTGAGGCTGTCAACGACCACCAACACAGCCGATTTACCCTGATCAAGAGGGAGTCCGGTGACAAAATCCAGACTAATGTTCTGCCACGGCTTTCTAGGGGAAGGCAACGGCATCAACAACCCTTTTTTCGGTCCGGTAGAGGATTTAGCCCTTGCGCATGTCTCACACTGCCCTGTCCACACAGAGACATCGGTTTCAATGGACTCCCACCAGAAGTGTCGTTTCATGAGATGCATGGTCTTTTGCACCCCCTGATGTCCTGCCAAAGGGGAATCATGACACCACGTGAAGGCCTTTTTTTGCAATGCTGGAGAAGGGAGAAACAACCTGTTGTTTTGAAAAGGCAGCCCCTTCACCAAAGTGCGATTACCCCCATACGTGGCCCATCTGACCCAGGCGTCATGATCCTTCGCTTGTCTGACAAGATCCAAAAAAGTGTTTGCTTGTATTGCGCAGACCACTTTCTCGGGACTGATTATAGACACCTTAGCTTCTCCGTTGTCCTTCTCTTCCAACTGATCCCGTCGGGATAGGGAATCGGCTTTCAGGTTTTCGGACCCTGGTCTAAAGGTGACGGTGAAATCGTACTCTGCGAAAAAGAGCATCCACCTCATCTGTCTTTGTGTTAGGTGCTTTGCTGTCTTCATATACTGAAGGTTGCGATGGTCAGTATAGACGGTGACAGGGAATCTAGCCCCCCAAAGGTATTGTCGCCATTCCTGGAACGCTCTTTTGATCGCTAGCAGTTCCTTCTCAGATATGGTGTAATTCTGTTCGGGGGGGGCTTAGTTTCTTGGACAGATACGCCACGGGGTGGAGCTGTCCGGTGTCCTTATCCCTTTGAGACAGTACGGCTCCGATAGCTTCGTCAGAAGCATCCGCTTCGACTACATAAGGATATTCCGGTCTTGGATGTGCCAGGATCGGAGCCGTTGTGAACGCCTCTTTTAGAAACTTGAAAGCCGCTGTGGCTTCGGGGGACCATACAAATTGCACACCTTTTCTTAACAGTCTCGACAAAGGAACCGCCACTTGAGAGAACTGCGCAATGAAACGGCGGTAATAATTAGCGAAGCCTAAAAATCTTTGCACGTCTTTCACGCAGGTAGGGGTGGACCACTCCTGCACCGCCTGTATTTTTCTGTCTGACATTTGCAGTCCCTCGTGGCTTAGCATGACTCCCAAAAACTCCACCTTGTCCACACCAAATTCACACTTGCTCAGCTTGCAGTATAACCGGTTTTCTCTCAACCGTTGGAGCACTTCAGTTACATGCCTTGTATGTTCCTTGACGTTTTCTGAGTAAATCAGGATGTCATCGATGTATACCACTGCACTGATATCCACCACATCCTTCAAAACGTTGTTTAAAAAGTATTGAAATGCCGCTGGGGCATTGCACAGCCCAAACGGCATCACAGTGTATTCGTACAAGCCGTATCTTGTTTTGAAGGCGGTTTTCCATTTGTCCCCCTCACGGACGCGGACCAAGTGATATGCCCCCCTTAGGTCCAATCTGGTAAACACCTTGGCATATCGTACTTGGTCCAGCAAAACAGAGATAAGCGGCAGTGGATATCGATTCCTGGCGGTGTTTTTATTCAGCATTCGATAATCGACACAGGCCCTCAAATCACCGTTTGCTTTTTTAATAAAAAAGAGGGGCGAGGCTGCAGGAGACCTAGATGGGCGTATAAAGCCAATGTCCACATAATGGTCCAAGTACCCCTTCAAATGAGTAGTTTCAGGGTCTGACAATGCATAAACCCTACAGGAGGGTATAGTGGCTCCCTCCACTAGATCAATCCTGCAGTCATAGGGCCTATGCGGAGGGGGTTTCTCAGCCTGACTTTCGCTGAAGACATCCCTGTATGCCCTATACTCCATCGGTAGACACACCTCTTTTTCTGCTGCTGTTGCTACCACCAACGGAAGAACAGAAGGTGAGAACCCGACGTCTTCTTCCATGTGAGTTTTGCACTCCTCGGACAGAAAACGAATCGACTTCTTCTTCCAGTCGATGGAGGGATTATGATGGCTAAGCCAGGGCATTCCAAGTATTATCTCATATTGAGGGGCTTCGATGATGTTAAGCACCAATTCTTCCCTATGCCTGCCGTCGATTACAGCAACCGATAGGGTTACCCTCTCGGTTTGTTCCGTTATGAGACCAGATATTAAGGGTTTTCCATCAACCGCCAAGACCTCCTCCGGGGTGTCTCTGGTTACCCGGTCTATAGATAAAGAGGACACGAGTCCGCTATTGATGAAATTCCCTGTGGCCCCTGAGTCAATCATGACCGCGACAGTATATACCTGTAACTGGCATTCCAGCCTCATGGGCAACAGGATATGGGATTCAGATTCACTTAGAGTCAACACCGTCAATGAGGGCACCTTCCAGGGCTGTGGTTCTTTCTGGTGTCCCTCTCCCTGGGCACCAGCTTCCACTAAAGCGTTACCCGCAGCTATGGCTACTCTTTTATTCCGAGTCCAAGAACCAGTGTTTCTGGGTTTGGAA
Organism: Lissotriton helveticus; assembly: GCF_964261635.1. Lineage (NCBI taxonomy): Eukaryota > Metazoa > Chordata > Amphibia > Caudata > Salamandridae > Lissotriton > Lissotriton helveticus. Next base: position 451,967,066 of record NC_136061.1, on the reverse strand, counting down.
GGGCAGTCCCTAACATAATGACCCTTTTTACCGCAGTACAGACAAAGACCGGCCACACGACGACTCTCTTTTTCTTCTCTGGTTAGGGGGGATCGGACTGCCCCGATTTCCATCGGTTCAGGGTGCGCATCTGCAGAAGGCAAAGCCCTACGTGGACTCCATTCCGAACGGGGGGGGCCCCTGTCCCATCTTCTCCTATCCCCTCCTCTGTCTGTCATTCTTCCATCCAATCTCAGGGTTAGATTCACCATATCTACACAAGTGGTTGGTTGGGGATCAATCTGGGCAATGACGTCTTTAAGACCATCCCTCAAACCCTGATAGAACAAGGACATTCTCTTTTCCTCCGGCCACGAGGTTTCCGACCTCAGTTGATTGAACTTGGTAAGATATGTTATCAAGTCCGACCGCCCCTGCCTTAGTTCTAGGAGTTCTCTATCTGCACTAAAGGTGGTTGCCCTTCGATCAAACACCTTTTCAAATTCGGCCCGGAAAGCCGCCCAGTCTGAGAGCATTGGGTCGTCATTCCGTACCAAAGGTACAGCCCAATTGGCTGCATCCCCTGTTAAATAAGAAATCGCGAAAGCTACTCTCGAATGGTTGTTAGGGAACGAGGCAGGCTTACAGGAAAAGTGTAACATAATTTGCGTCAAGAACGCCTGAGTCTTAGACGGATCCCCAGAATACCTCTCTGGACTAGCCAGAGGGATAGGGGGGGGAACCGTTACTTGTACCTGAGGTACCGTGGTAGAAAAGGGATTCCTTGATAACCTTTCTACCTTTTCCTTTAGGGATGCGGCCTCTGCTTTAGAGGAGGCAAGCTCCTGCTGCACTAAAAGCAGAGCCTGCATCATGTCATCCATGGTGGCCATGTTGCAGCAACTGGACCGGGCAGAGCAACGTTCGTGGGCGCGTTATTCTGTCAGGTTTACTCCACGGGATCCAGTCGCTGCAAATATGGTTCCACCTCCAAATGTCACCAACACCCTGAAGTGTAAACACAGGGTGTTCGAGCCATTAGGCGAGGGAGAAAAATAACAAACTAAAATAAAAAATGTGGGATGGGTAAAGGTAGGGCCAGCAGGGAAAGGACGCCTGTAACAAAAAACAAGACAGGCATCAGATAGGTGCTTACTTACATGAAATACTACTCTCATTTAGTCTCACTAATAAACCAAGAAAATAGGTAAGTACCTGAGCAGAAAGAAAACCCGACTTTGGATAGGAAATTACTACAGCCCTTCTGCCACAATCTGTGAGGAAGGCCTAAGGAACACATAGACATATAGTTAACGAAAACAGCCCTGTCATACCATACACACACACGTTGTACTGAGACACACAACCCCCCACTCACAACATACCACAGATGAGCCAGAGGACGCAATGTACAAGGGGTGTCCAAGGTATCCAAAGTAAGGATGATTGTTCCAACACAAAGTAAGAGAGAGATACGGTAGTGTGTAGGAAGCAAAAACTACAACACTCCGCTCACTAAATAATGACCACACAGAATATGTTTGGATTATGCCAAACAGCAAAACGTAGTTGCGACCACCACAGAATTCTGCCAACAATATACCCAAAGGGTGACCGCACAATGAGAACTGGGGAACCAGTAGTTACCTCACTACATGCCCAGCTCTTTTTTGGTCCTTGTAAGTACCCAGACAATAACGGAGACGCGTAGTTATCCTCACTACAGCGCCCCGCTATCTTAGTTCCAAAATACTATCAGGGTGTACGGTAACACGTGGTTTCGACCGCCACTGTGTTCCGCCACACCCAACTTGCCAAGAGAAATAACAACAATAATGTTAGCTGTGAGTTACTGTCTCCGTTCTTCCCGCACTCACAGAATTCAGGAAAGTAAACAGCTGACCGCAAGGGCGGCCGGAGATACTAGAACGGCAATACCTGTTGGTGCTGAGGTCCGATAACATCAGATACTGCAATGCAGAAGTTCACCTCACGGAGCCTTTGGGGAGGGGGGCCAAAACAGGAGACTCGAAGGCGGGCGTGCAGAGCGGCCGCTCTCACGCCAAGCGCAACACAAATCCAGAATAACGCGCACCCGGATGCGCGTCTGCGTCGAAGATGTACTTCCTGCGGGACCCCGCCTGCTCATGGGAAATGTAGTTCCTGAGCTTGGCAGGCGCGATTGCGCTGCGGATTCTGACAACGTCAGCAGCTTTGGAGTGTTCTCGACGCACTGGGAATTCCCCCTTACTTGTTGGATATGCTGATAAAGTTCCACCCAGACAACTTTGCCCAGATTAGGTGGGGTGTCCAGGGACAAAAAACACCACGAATCCCTGTAAATAGAGGTGTCCGCCAGGGTTGTGTTTTGGCCCCCACTCTGTTTTCGTTATATGTTAACGGAGTGGTGGAACATCTGCTACAACATCCAGCAGATGCCCCTTCCCTGGCGGGTAAGAAAATACCCACCCTCTTATTTGCAGATGACACCCTCCTGATCTCTAAGACACCAGTGGGGCTACAGAGCCTGCTAAATAGCTTTAAGACCTTCTGTGATTTGAGAGGTCTGGTCATAAACACGGGGAAGACGAAGTTCCTGGTCTTACATCCCCTAAAGAAAACAGTTATACCACCTACACTTGATCAAGTACCACTCGAGAGGGTCAAGGAGTTCGACTATCTTGGCATCCGTCTCTGCGACTCCATGAGTTGGAAAAATCATCAGCAAAAGATGTTGGTGTCCCATAAGAGAGTGACAGGCGCCCTTCTTAAGAAACATCGTGGCTCCTCCTATAAACCAATAGCACCGGCTCTGGACATCTATAGGGCGCGTGGTGTTAGTACAGCTCTCTATGGTGCTGAATTATGGGGTGTACAGAATGTGGACCAGTTGGCCCGCTCCGAAAATAAATTTCTCAAAGATCTAATGGCCCTTCCCCATAGTACCCCAACTCTTCCTCTTCTACTAGACATGGGCATTCGCTCGATTAGCGATCAAGCGAGGCTGCGCCCGCTTTTACTATGGGCCCGTATCTGGAGAGTCCCTGAATTGTCCAGTTATGCGGATGGTTTAAAAGAGATCCTTGCATCGCCTGGCTGGGCCAAGATTCAGTGGCTAAGGGAAGTTAATCATCTCCTAATTAATTTGGGCCTTGAGGACGATTGGGATAACAGATCTGCCCCGCCAAAGCTGATACTAAAAAAGCTATTCTGGTCCTGGGTGGCTGAGGGCAGAAAAAATGATGTGAATTTGTGTAGGTCATCGACTGATTTTCTTCTGTTAAAAGAAGTGCATTTTCGAGAGCCATATTTGTACTCCATCACAGCTCCTTGGGATAGGGCCCTCTACTATAAATTCAGGGTAGGTGTCCTGCCAGTAGGTACTGTGACTGCGAACTGGAAGGTCCCGGCTCAGACCTCCCCTATTTGCCCTTGCTGTTCATACAGACTAGAGACAGTTCCCCTTCTGCTGTTTGAATGTTTGGCTTATTCAGCCCCCCGTAGTAGATGGCTGAAGCCCCTTTGTAGAACCCTTGGGACTAGGTCGCATAGGGAGGCCTTAAGGATACTAAAAACGGACCCTCGTCCCCTGTTTGCTATTGCAATAGCCAAGTTTTTAGGATGGGCATGGCGTATTAGACTTAATAGACTATCCTATCTTAGCTGAGTGCATTTTATACTGTCTTATTGAGCTAAATATGTAAAATGTTGTACATAATTATGTATTTGCTATGTCCACTTTTCTAACTGTTTTAATGTATATGTAATGCTTTTATGATATCAATTATGTCGAATAAAGCTTTATACAATTACTGCTCCAACTTTCCAAGTTGTGATGTCTGTGGCTAATCCACTAACTTGGAGATCTTCCTAGTTACTGTACATGCAGCGCGCAGGCCAATTTTGGTTAAAAAAAACACACGGTTCCCATATGCGTCTGCACTGACCGGTCTCATCTTTGCCAAACCTGTCCTACAGCAAAATAAGGAGGCAAAAGACATAATTCCCATGACTTGAAAAAACAAGCATTGGCAAAGCCAATAGATATGGTGTTGGCCTCCAGCCTTTTGGAAATTCTTGTTTTGTTTTGTCATGTTGTGGCCCAACTTTAATATTCAGGAAGCTGCTGGGCACTTATCAATTTAATCAAAACAATTGACTGAAGGCAAAAGAGTTTTTGGTCGAAATAAATATGCATAGTACTGCCTGGCCCTGACGGAACTACTTTGTGTGTTGATGTGAAAGGGCAGCAACCCATAACTTATAAAGAAATCAACTAATGGCTGAAGTGGGCTGACACATTGCACCTTGATGAATGCTGAAGTGTGTGGAAGGAAAATGTGAGTGACAGAACCACAGACTAGTTGACAAAATCTGGTTGAGAACCACAGTAGGTAACTATGTTATACATATAATTTGAGTAAAATCAAATGGTCTTGATTTGTTAAGTCTGTTCACACAGACAAAGCAAAAATACCTCTTACCTTTTGAAAAGATGGTGAGAAAGAAAGAAGGAACTAATTAAATGGAAGAAAAGAAAGTAGGAAAAAAGGAAACAGGAGGAAGAAAGAAACGAAGAACGAAGGGAAGAAAGAACAAGAGGAAGAAACAAACAAGCAAAGAAGGAATGAAATAAAAAGAGGCAGAAACACACCAACAAGGAAAGAAAGAAACTGAAAGAAAGAAGGGAAGATGAAAGAAAGGAATGAAGAAAGAAAGAGGCAAAGAAGGAAAAATGACAGAAGTAAGAATAAAGATAGAAGGAAAGAAGAAAAAGAAAGCGGAAGAAGGACAAAAATAGTCCATGCGAGCTTTTGGTATGGCGTAAAAAACCCAGCAGTCAGGTGAAAAAAAGACCACTTCAAAAGAACTGTACAGCATTGGAAGGGGAGAGGAAAATATAAAGATGGAATGTGCCCTGCACTCTCATCTGGTAGTAGGTATCCTGCTATCACATCAGGCTCTGCAAACAAAGCCAAGGCTAAAGTAATAATATAGTAAAAACAAAAACACTGGCACCTAAATGCAGTGATGTGATGTAAGCCTTTGACTGAAGTAGGTTTATCCATTGCGTCATGTTGTATGCTGTAGTGAAAGGAAGCAACATATGAATATACCATCGGATGAAAAAACAAGGTTGAAACCCCTTTATCTAAGTATCTTATACATATAATTTTAATAAAATCAAATGGACCTAAAAACAGCTACCTATTCTCCTCCCTTAAAAGTGAATGGGAAAAGCTTCCAGGTTGTGGGGTTTATCAGACAAAACTGCTGTAATAATGAGAATATCCTTACACGGCCGTGCCGAGTAAGAAAAGCGCACTGAATATACGGAGGGCCCCAGTGGGGGGGGGGGGGGTGAGGGAGGAGGTCTCGTAAACAGACCAAAAACTTGTTTCATAACCAGCCTAGTACCGGATGTGGGATCTGGATGTGAACTCCTCAATGAGAGATTCGCTCACAGCGGTCCGATGGACCGTCAACTGGTCCAATGGACTGCCAGTGTCTCAGAACCCTGAGACACTGATGGTCTATTGGACCGTGAACCCGTGAGTGCATTCATATTATTACGCACCTCTGGTGGCATTGAGATTCACTCGCAGAAATCCTCCAAATCCTACATTTGAGTTTGTTGCTCATTGAGAATACTTGAGTTACTCACCAGGAACTGCTCTGTGAGTATTACTTTATTTTGCGGTGCACTTTTATGCTGGCACGGATTAATTTTTCACAGGGACTCGCCTCTCTGTTTGTAATCCGCTTTGCAATTCCCCTGGTTATCACCAGTACTGATGAGACCCTGTTATACTTCCTCAGGGTCGAAACGCCATTGACATCTGTGCAGACATACCATTTTTTGAAATAAAATTTCGTAAACCTCAGGACTGGACTGGCTACTGGGCGTTTTGGTGTGCTGCCGAGCTGGGAGCTTATTTCACTGCAGTGGGGGCTGATTTCGTTGATGGGGACCTGCGGGTGTTTTGAAATAAGCAAAACAAATTTTGTTCAGCACACGCAGGTCCCAATCAACGAAATCAGCCCCCAGCTCGGCAGCACCCCAAAACGCCCGGTAGCTAGCCCGGCCCTGGTGAACCTCCATTAACGTTACTGTGTTCGCCAAAAACGACTATTGTTTATGGCTGTCTGTTATTACTAATACACCTGTACAACACGCACTTTGCCTGGTATGGTATTTCATTTGGGGTATTGTGCAATTGTCAATGATTTTTGCAACTCTGGTTAACAATTGCATTTTCTTGCATTATTAAAATCAATTCAAACTAATTGAAAATAACCCTTTCATGCTGGTTTTCCTTAGATTCTTCTGCAGATTAAATCATGACAGTTATTTTGCTGTCTTATTGTATACTTTATATATGAGTTTAATACATTGGGTTAAGCATCTGTTTAGAAAAAAGGCAATATAAACAGTAGAAACAAGCAAATGTAAGGGCAGTTTAGAGTGTTCAGTCTTATCTGATTTGTCCACTCTTGAGCCTAATAATACATTTCGCTGTACCTTTCTCAATTGTTTAGGTCTGTGTTTTATTTTAAATTCATTTATTTACAGACAATGATCCATATTTCAGATTCTGTTTCTCAGAGAACACAACCTTGGGTTCTTTTTCAGCCAAAATGTTTATTAAAGCAATTATAACTAGCAGCTGGGGGGCAAAAATGCACTCCATGTAAAATGTACACTGGGGCTTCTACGTGCTATCCAAGATATCTCCTATAACATAACATAACAAAACTTAACATAATACTGTTCCTTACTGTTTCATCTCACAGTATCGAGGCACGTTCAGAATCCAGATCTACGAGAGAGAGGACTTCAGAGGGCAGATGATGGAGTTTACTGAGGATTGCCCTGATCTACATGAAGAATTCAAATACCATGAAATCCACTCCTGCACTGTGCATGAGGGATACTGGATCTTTTATGAACAGCCAAACTTCAGGGGGCGACAGTACTTCCTTAGACCCGGGGAGTACAGAAGATACTTAGACTGGGGATCCATGAGCAGCAAAGTTGGCTCCCTTAGAAAAATGGAATTCCACTAAAGTTTCTAAGATTTAAATTTGTTTCCAAGAACTGTTAATAAAATGTATTCATTCATAGCATTGCTTCTGTCTTATTACTGATAAACCTCCATTACTATATGTCCAGACACAACATTTGTAAACTGTCTCATGAGTTCAAAAAATTATTTCAATAGCTGTCAGTAAGTTTAGAATATATTTCCATATTATTTTCAATAAGTAGTCAAACACTCAATATATCTTACCAATATTTCTGACGCCAAATTATTGTGAAATAAACCCACTATAGTAGTTCAGGGTGCTGTATAGCATGTCCCCAGTAAGTGCTTCCCGTCCATTCGGTTCATGAGTACGCCTCCCACTTCATTTTATCTTTGGCATTCAGTTCACTTCTCTGGACAGTTGGACAGTTATGATAAGGACAGGCAACAACACATGGCCCATAACAGGCTTCTCCAACGAGTAGCTCTAGCTGCATGTAAATAGCTCTCCTGTGTGCAGCCAATTCTATCGATTAGACCTTTTGCATGGTTTATTTAACATTGAATAAACCAAAATAAAAAAAAGTGAGCATTCGAGAAGAAAACGTGTGTACTGTCAAAATTCATATGCTCATTGATTGGAGAAAACTTTTTGAATTTTCAAAATAATTTTAGGGCTGATATTTAAGTGACAGATTATGCACATTGGGGAGCAATTACTAATAATATTAACTGGGTGCCAATGGCATGGCAGCTATTGCTTTTTTTGCATTACCCAAGCAGAGGCATTCCATATTGATATAGCCTTGTTTGTATTACTGCTGACAACCCTGCCTGATGCACTGAGGTGAACGGTGGTGGTAATCCTGGCCACTGATGTAGCCGTGTTTACCAGGGTCACTTTAGAACAATCATCATATTAGTAGCTCAGGATTATTTTCAAAGAACACAAAAGGTTGGAAACCCCTGCTCTATAACATTTGTGTGCATTCCCGCCTTCATACTAATAAGAATGTGCAATATTTCTGTTCTAGCCATATCATGTTCAAGGACGTCTATTTTGGCAGACAGGAACACATACATTTTAACATATTCCTCTCTCATGCTACAAATATTGGTCCACTTCTGTAATATATGCTCTGTGCATATAGTCACTCCAAGTGAGATGAATACTTTTGGTGTTACAAAAGCATAATATCTAAGATAAAGCACCCATGCTGTACATTATTAGGGTATTGCAAGTCACCGAGGTGTTATGTGACCATATAGAGGTCATGGAACTTTGCAATGACTAGCAATATCCTTAAAAAGTATTGCTCGGGTTTTTTGTATTCCTTACATGGTCACACCTTCACCCTTCCTGCAAAGCACTTAAATCCTTAGTGACATGCTCATGTGAAAGAGGTAGTATAGCTCCAGCCATAAAGAATAAAAGAGGAACCTAGTATGAAAATAAACAAATCAGGTAGCAATTAATAATTTGATTAAGATATTAGAATCAGTTTAATGTAAGTCAGATTAAAAAGTGCTGAGACGCATAATTAGTAAAACAAAGAATATGAATGAAAAGTCAGTTTTCATTTTCTTTGCATTGCTTAACCTGCAGCAGTAATAAAGGTCCGTGACCTGCCTTTGGCCTTGACTGGTGGCAGGAGATATTAGACGTCACAACTCAACTGCAGCAGTTGAGCAAATACATCATTTTATTATTACAGGTGAATAAATATGTCACAAGTTGCCTATAAAAAAGAAATTAGAGACCGGTTCTTATACAAGGATTTCAGGCTCCCATGTATTATAAATTTAATTGAGAGTATAAAGGCAGTACACATACACATAACTGGGGAGTTTTTCATTTCCATCTCTCATTTTTACATGAAGATCAGACGTGAAAAAATTCAATGAAGCAATAACCCAATAAATAATCAGCAGTTATTGTGACCGATGGGCATCATGTTTGGATTTTTCCTCTGCTTTTGGCGCTGACTATGGGCACAGAGGAAGCGACGGAGTTGTGATCATTGAGAAGAAATACAGGGCTGCACACTCCTATGCTCTAATCTCTTTTTGAAGACATTGTGCTCGCACCTCGGGTGTATGGTCACCAGAATGAGGAAAAACACCAACAATTTAGTGAGCTGCAAAGGCTATGTTTATATTAGCATTTAGTTGCACAATCAAGTTAGAGAGATGCATTTTTATGTCTGCTTTTAGCCCAGACATTTTGTTTTTAGTAAAAATATATATACTTAACAGCAAGCCCTCTTCATCCATTGTTCTACTGCAGGGTCATTCAAATTTTGCTTCCACCCACCACAGCATGCAGTATCTGGCAAAAGTCCAGTCCACTTTAGTTACTGGCTTTGTCTGACTGTGAGCAATTGCATTCTGCTCTTGCACATTGTGCACATCTGCACAATAAGGTCTCCCCTTCTCTTACAGGGACTACTGATGCAATTAGTACTTACGCGTTAAAAAAAAATATGTGTATATTTCGGCTTTTATACAATACATTTTTCACTGAGGCGAGGGCCCAGCAGGTCACCGAATACTGCTATCGGACCCTGTGTCAAAGAACAACAAAAACACATCTTTATTCGACTTTTGCATAAAAACATAAAAGTAAGATTGGCAAAAATATACAATAAATCAAGTCTATAAAACATCTGCCACATCAAGTGCTGCACAAATATTATAACTATACTTATTATTATTTTTTTTTTACGATTAAAAAGGTACATGAAACTAAATAAAGAATAAAATAGGGATACCAAGCTCACATCCAGCCATGATACACCCTCAACTGTTAATCACTGCTAGATCTGAACCTAAGAGCGGATTTTAAAAAGCTAAGAACATAAAATACAGTATTACCTGAGAGCGCTGATAACAGATAAAAGCAGGACGCAACTGCCTAAAGTTTACCCTTTTTAAGATAGGGATGACATATGTTTTCCTCGGTAGCTCATAAAAACTACAGAACATTAAAAAATGGAGCATGTTTTGTGTAGACTTTCCATTGCAGCCCCAGTGCGACAAACGCTGAACCTTGCTCTGCCCCCATGGGTGGACAAGAAGAAGATGAAAGAGGTTAAACCGGAACCTGGTCAGTAAGAAGCGATCATAAGAACATGATAAGTGACAAAGTTTACAAGCATAAATTATCCTTGGGCAACACAACTGATCTACATTTTACTGCTAAGGAAACATAAACAACTAAACCCCCATGTGTCTATCTGCCCTCAAGCGGGTGGCAGGTACAAAAAAGGACTTATACCCATCTATGAAAAAGGTGTTCTTGAGAGTCCACTTTTAGTGTATTACGTCAAACCTTTTTATGAAAGAAGTCCATCCTGGGTAAGAAAACTTGCTTGCCAACCCAGCTATGTTCCACAAGATGGATTTACAGTCCTTGCCATCCAATGACCTGCTACCTGGGTATCCAGGGACAACCAGGTGAGTGGAAATTATTGACTCCTCTGGGACTGCAGCCGAGAGTCAATCACAATTGTCCAATTGTCAAACGAAACAAGAAGTGCAAAACCATTGACAAGGGATATATTGGAAGTTGCTATCTGCCGCCTATACTGGACTTGGTCAGGGAACCTCCTAGGGTTCCTTTCGCTAAGAGATGTTACAATACTTGAAGGGCTATAACAAATAACCCAGAGGAAGTGCCATGATGGCCATGGTGGGGCCTGTGAGGGTACTCGAGGTGACCATTGAAAGGATTTTCTCTGCCACATAGATCTATAGAAGTTGATAATGACACCGTCAACTTCACAATTCTTCCTAGACCTCCCTACCCAAGCAACTATACGCACCATGTTGATGTACCTTTCCACCCTTATTCCCCATACCGTGTTGGAGTTCAACCAATACCGAACTTTGTTCTTCAGTTGGCAGAAGTCTTCTGAAACATCCAACAGGAGCACAGGTACATTCCCTCAGACCACTACACATGGTGTGGCTTTTGGTGGAAGATGAAGAGTGATAAGTCCCTGTCTCAGAGTACCCAATACCCCATACCTTGAGCTATCATCCCCTCCTTTCATTGGCTTCCATGTGGAGGACTTCGCAATTCCCGGGCAGTCCTATGACCTGGGATTCTTCATTGAAGATCCCCCCCCCCCTTCGTCTTGCTTCCAAATGGACTATTTTCGATATCGATATTGATTCATTTTAATAAATAGTTCTATGCCAAATGATTTTTGCCTTTGTGGTTCTACTACTAGATGGGATACAACATATTAATTCTATATTAAGGGATACCCAAGAGTGAATGCGAGAGTGAGAGCCCCTTTTTTCAGATACACAGTGATACAATACCTTTCCACATAAAGATTAAAAACCCAGGGAATACTTTAAAAGTTTTTGGGCTATTTTCGATGGGGGCCATGGAGAATGGGTAGCACTCTCCTGCACAAAGGTTGGTGATGATGGCTGCTCCTGACTCATTGTACATGGACCAACCCAGCTGCAACCCTCTTTGCCTTGTGAAGCCACAAGTCCATCATGAGGTACAATATTGTCCATGAGATTATTCTGGTTAAGCTTGAGAAGTTCCTGTTCTATTGTAGCTAGACGTTGCTTTATTGGATCCAGTTTTGAGTCTATTCTGGCCAGCAAGGAACCCAAGAACTCTTCCATCATGACTGTTATATTAGTCAGGGCTTGTATGTTGTGTGCACTGTGCTATGTGCCCTGGACCCTTAAGCGCTTTGCTTTACCCCCAGTCTTGGAACACTTTCTTGTTTTTCCTGTCCCTACTCTCACTCTGGTGCCCCCTAATGAGGTTAGGGGATGAGTGACCATTGTCTTGATGGTATCCTTACTCCCAGCATACGAAAGATCTGGTTCATCCCTGGCAGCATTGTCCAAAGTAATAGGTGGGCCTGCCTCTCCGCCTGTTTCCTGCCCTATAGATAAGACAGAGGATCCAAGATCCAGCTTGGAGACCTGCATTGGTGGAACTCTTGGGGAACTAGGAAATAGGTGATTTACTGGAGAGCAAGAGAGCCGTCCAGCCACCAATTCTATCTCTGTATCTAAGACCCCTGCTGGTCTCTGTAAAAAAGTGCCCATCATGGTTACCACAGGACCATGGAGGCTGCCACGGCTGCCTAGCGTTTCCCCATGACTGCCTAACAATGACAATAAGAACGACAGTGATGAGCTGTGTAAAGCAAACCACTAACTATACTAGTAAGCTGGATTTCCAAGGCCGAGGAAGATGTTAAAGTGACAACAGTCTTGCACCAAAGTGCTTAGATAAACAAGAAAAAAAGCAGGAGGTAAAACAGTGGCCTACTACCCGGTATTGCTGGCCTGTCCAAATATTAACACACAAGGTCCTTGCTGTTATGATTTTCTGGATCCTACATCTACCATGGGTCTACTGACCAAACTCCCGAACATCAGGGAACCAAGAGGGGGGGGCTTAGCCTAGCCTCCTCCTGTCTCTGACGGGCGCGGACGAGTCCGCCCTTGGGCTGAGCTGTGCCCAGGGGGGTACGCATGTGTCCTGCGCCACAGGAGATGATTAGCGATTTTCAGCAAGTGACGTAGGTAAGTGGGATGCAGGCTCCTCCTCATGGATTTCTGGGAGACAGAGTCCCTGGCTGGCAGAAATATCCTGCGCTTCAAACAGCTGCAAGCGTCCCACGCTGCAGGAGATAAACAGCGATTTTGAGCGCGGGAGGGAAGCGGATTGCAGGCTTCTCCTCATCCTGAGAGCTGAGATCTGAGAGTGGAACATTTATCTGTTCCGTGTCTTTATGGGGAAAAATTGATAGACCTGACAGTCTTAGGTTGGCCTTCCTCCCAACTTTTTGCCTACCTTCTCCTCTTTTCTGATCTTGTACTTGCTGGTGTTAGGGCTTTCTGCTCTTTACCACTGCTGACCAGTGCTAACATGCTTGTGCTCTTTCCCCTGCACATAATAATATTGACCCATCCCCAACTGGCATATTTAATGCACTTTTAAATCCCTAATAACAGGGCCTGTAAATTAAATGTTACTAGTGGGCCTGTAGCACTCATTGTGCCATCTATTTTAGTGGTCCTCTAACCATGGCTGAGGCCTGCTATTGCAGAGCCTGTGTGTGTTTACACTGCCACTCGACCTGGCAATATGCTTCTTGCCAGGCCCAAATCTTGCCTTTCTGTACATATAAGCTACCCCTAAGGTAGGCCCTGGACAACCCAGAAGGAAGGGTGCAATGTATTTAAAATGCGGGGCATGTACCTTTAAGCTTTACATGTCCTGGTAGTGAAAAACTCTCCAATTTGTTTTTCACTACTGCAAGGCCTAAATTTCCCTTAGGTTAACATGGGGATTACCTTATTACATTTTATAAGAGTATTTCCTATTGCGAAGCGATAGACTTTTTGAGTTTGGTGTCTCTGGAATCACAATGTAAAATCACAACTTACGATCTAGTTGGATTTTACATTGCAATTTTGAAAATGGCACTATTAGAAAGTTAGAAAAACGTGTAGAGAATGCATTGGATACATTATGTGATGAGCCTACTTTGTTTTGCTTCACCTTTGATTAGCGTGTTTCTGTGAAAAAGCCTCGATGGGCACTCAGTAAACATTTGAAGATGCTAAAATAAAGAAGGAAGGTGAAAGGATGCTGTCTCCGCTGTGTTTTAGTGAACATTGAAAAGTGTCTAAAACATTGAGTAAAATTGGTGTCTTAAGATGATATTGGATACAATTGGAAGATATAGATAAAAGAGGGAAGTTTCCCATATCGCAGTGTGGTAGTTGGGGCAAGAAAAAGCACACTAAGATACATTGACTATTAGAACGTTGGCATTTTCTAACTTTAGCCATTTGGTGCCTGCTGCATGTCTATGATACACATCTAGTGAGGGTTACAGCTGGGCTTTGTGTATTCCGCCTAGACAGCCACACACAAAAGGTGCTGAGGTTTGACTTGATGGGCCCTCCTGTAATGGGGGAGGAGCTTGGCACAGCCTCACACTTACACCTGAATTGGTTGTGTCCTGTCTGCACACACAGGGCTACATACACCCTTTTAGTGAGTATGGAGCCTGGGCAGAAAGAGAGGACCTTGGTGCACTTCAAAGACTTGTCTCTGAAGTCTTCCCACTTCAAAGGCACAACTGAGTACTGGACCTCTAACACCACCACTTCAGTATACTTCTGGACCTGTAAATGTTCTGCCAGGAAGAAGCACTGCTCTGCTGCTGAAGGACTGCCACTCTGCTAGACTTCTGCTTTGTTGGACTTCTGCTTTGCTGTGCTGCCCTGCTGCCTGCTGTGCCCCTGCCTGGATTAGAAGGTTGGACCTGCATCACTTGAACCGAGAGTGATGCTAAAGGCTTGCTGGCTTGCCTCTTGATCTGAAGTCTGAGGGACAAAAAGACTTCCAACGCTTCTGCTGCGGCACCTGGACTCTGCTAATGGTGCGTCTGCCCTGTCAAGTGGTGCCAACACCCGTTCCTTGAAACTTGTAAGTGAGGCCTAAGGTGCCCGCTCCAGGCAAATCCATGCATCGGCTCTCAAACTGGCATATAGCTGAGTTGCGTAGATCGGAATTGGTGCATCATCCCTGATTGTGTGACCTGAACCAGCGCAGTCACCTCTGTTGCTAGAACCAGAACCAACGCATCGTGGCTCAGGGACACCTCTCTGCCTTCAGAACAGAACAGCGCAATGCATCTGACTCAATTGTGGCTTCGATGACAATGGTGAGAGCTCTGCATCGCAGCTCCTACACCAATCGGAGACGACGCATCAATGCTGTGTCGCTCGTCAGGACACTGCAGCTCACAGCTTCTTCGACATCAACGCAACCCGGATCAAGGCAATTTTTATTCAGTGGGCTTTACTGGGTCCCTGTATCTGGCCTGCACTCCCCCGCGATCAGGCTGAACTTTTGATTTTGACCTGGTCCGGCACGATCAGATTTCCTAACTAGGCGTGTATTGCTTCTAAACACTATTTTACAGTATATTGGATTGGATATTGGAGCTGCTCAGTGGGATCTTAGCCACTCGCCTGACTCGCGGTGGGCTCTGCGCCTCCTGCGCATTTTATTAACATTTTAATGTTTGTGTTTGTTAATAACTTTTTTGTTGTGCAGGTATTACCTCTACTGCGCGCTGGGCAGTATTAATCGCCGCATTTGCTGTCCGCTGTCCTCTCGCCACTACTCGTCCCTCGCAGGAGATTAATTCCTGCCGGTACTCGCAGTTGGCCGCCATTTTGGGTGAGGAGGTTGAGTAGGTGAGCGGTCCAGCGCTCGGCCCCTCACGACCTCAGCCCTATAAAAATCATTGTGCTTCAGCCCCCAATTGATTGGATATTGGAGCTGCTCAGTGGGATCTTAGCCACTCGCCTGACTCGCGTGGGGCTCTGCGCCTCCTGCGCATTTTATTAACATTTTAATGTTTGTGTTTGTTAATAACTTTTTTGTTGTGCAGGTATTACCTCTACTGCGTGCTGGGCAGTATTAATCGCCGCATTTGCTGTCCGCTGTCCTCTCGCCACTACTCGTCCCTCGCAGGAGATTAATTCCTGCCGGGACTCGCAGTTGGCCGCCATTTTGGGTGAGGAGGTTGAGTAGGTGAGCGGTCCAGCGCTCAGCCCCTCAAGACCTCAGCCCTATAAAATGGCGCCCTTTTACAGGGAGCGCAGCGGACGGGCGCAGCGGGCACGCCGTCAGCGCGCCGAAGTCGTGCCAAAGTTCAGCCCGTCTGCGCCCGTCCGCGGCCAGACGGGCCCAGGGCCCAGAGATGCCGCCCCTTCCATCATTTACCTCTCTGCTTCGCTCAGAAGCCTCCAGTGTCCCCCTTGTGCCCTTCCATCCACAACTTGGGATCGTCTGGTGTCTCTCGGCATCTTGGCCGACCTGCCTTCTCCTAGACTCATCCGGGCATCCGTGTCTGCCCCTACCCCGCCCAAGACCTGCATTCGTATATTTTATCTTAATACACGGTCTCTTCCTCAACATCATGCCGATATCTTTCTTTTGTTGACAGCTGAGAATCCTGATATCCTGCTGCTCACTGAGACCTGGCTGTCTGATCTTTCCCTTCCTGACATCCTGGCTGCTCTACCCCCTAACTATTACATGCTGAACGCCAATCGGCCTATTGGCCGCCGTGGCGGTGGGGTGGCGGCAGTTATACGCAAAGATTTGCCTTTCATCGCGTCCTCCTCACTATGTCTCCCTGATGCCGAGAATCTCGTCATCAGCCTGGCAACTGAAGCTGGCGCTCTGACCCTCATTGTCCTATACCGTCCCCCTACCCCCATGCCCCTGTTCCCTGCCGCTCTTTGCGAGCAGCTCTCTGCCTTGATGACTTCTTCAGCCCGCATTGCTATGTTCGGAGACTTTAATTATTGGTTTAATCACGCTGACGCTGGCCCTCATGCCATCGAATTGTTCGAGGCGCTCCTTAGCCTCAATCTGACTCAGCACGTCACCTCCCCTACTCACATCGGGGGTCATATCCTAGACCACATCTGGACACAGGGGGTGTCGCTTTCTTGTCCGATTATCTCCCCCTGTGTCTGGTCCGATCATTCATTGATCGAGTCTTCCATCCTTGTAAAGGGTCTGGTTAGGCCTCCTCCTTTGGAGGGAGGGACCGCTCGGAAATGGAAGGCCCTTGATTCATCTGCCTTCCTTTCCTCCCTTGCTGAGACCCAGCCTCCAACTATTGACATCCCAGATGTTAACATCATGGACGCTAATATCTCCCATTGGCTCACGACGGCTAGCGACCTATTTGCACCCTTGTCCTGCTTCCCTCGAACACGCCTCAGCAACTCCCATAAATGGTACAACTCTGCCCTGAAACAATAACATCTTGAGCTGCGCCAACTGGAGCGTAGATGGAGGCGTAATTATCTTAGCTCCGACAGGGAGGTGTACGTGCTCGCACGGAAAGCTTATAAAAAAGCTATCATCACAACCAAGTCTGCTTTCGTCTCCGAGAGAATATTAACAGCTCCCAACAAATCCAAAGAGATTTTTAAGGTCCTTGGCGAATTAACATCGGACGCCAGGACACTCCCGAATTTGCCTCCCTCTGCAGAGTCTTGCAATGCTTTAAACTCCTTTTTTATTGATAAGATCGCCACAATTAAAAATTCTATTCCCCTTTCCCCCTCTCTAGCCACAGCAGTATCCCCCCCGTTAATACCTTTACCTTGTCCCGGTTTCCTACACTTGATCTGGATTCCCTCGCCAAGTTGTCCACCCGTGTGAAATCTGGTTCCCCCAAGGACTGCTGTCCCCCCTCTGTGCTTCGCGACATCTGTCACACCCTTCCACATTGCATCCTACCCTTACTTAATTTTTCCCTCCACTCTGGCATAGTCCCTAAGTCATTCAAGGAGGCCGTACTGGTGCCCCTGTTAAAGAAACCCGGCGCGGACCCAGCGGTCCTCGCTAACTATCAGCCCATCTCCCTCTTGCCTTTCATGTCTAAAATCTTGGAGGCACATGTCACTACTTGCCTCTCGCAATTCATTGAGGAGTCCAACTTCCTGGCAATCAACCAGGCCGGTTTCAGATCAGCCCATTCTACAGAGGCTGTGATTCTTGCCGTGTTGGACAACCTCAGAAGCAACGCCGACAGAGGACTACCCCTGGCATTAGTCCTACTTGACTTATCGGCGGCATTCGACACGGTGAACCATAACATCTTACTCCACCGTGTCGAGTCCGCCGGAGTCTGTGGGCCTGCTTTGTCCTGGGTTAAATCTTTTTTAGAGGGGAGATCTCAGGCAGTCAGTTTGGGTCCTTTCAGCGCCACCAGCGTCTCGTCATCTTGCGGGGTCCCTCAGGGATCTTCCTTGTCCCCCCCTTCTTTTTAATTTGTACCTTCAACCCCTCCTCCACTCTCTAGGTAGGTGGGACGTCACCGTGTTTAATTACGCGGATGATTTGCAAATTATTTTCCCCCTCACCTCCCCTGACGCTGTCACCAACTTTCAGACGGCCATGACACACATCCAGCATTGGATGAACCAAAAGCAATTAAAGCTCAACCCTGGCAAGACTGAGCTTCTCCTCCCTGGGAGAAGTGCATCTTATTGGGGCCCCCACAACTGGCCCACTGAGCTTGGTACACCTCCCTCTCCTGCTGGCTGCGTAAAGAGCCTCGGAGTCATTATTGACTCTGGGCTCACTCTCAAGGCCCAGGTGAGTGCAGTAACATCCTCCTGTATGTTCCAGCTATACAGGATACGGAAAGTTGCCCACCTCCTGACTCCCGAAGCCTTGCTACAAGTCTTAATAGCCTTGGTGATGTCCCGTCTGGACTTCTCTAATTCGATATATCACGGCCTTCCTAAATCCCAGCTGTCCAGGCTACAGATTGTTCAGAACCAGGCTGCCAGACTTGCATTCAAAATCCCCAGATGGCAGTCGGCCCAACCTTTATTACATCAACTCCACTGGCTACCAGTCAGTGAAAGAATAGCTTTTAAGGTCCACTGCCTGGTCTTCAAGGCTCTCACTGGTCCTTCCCCTGTTTTCCTGAAGTCCCTGATCACTCCTTATTGTCCCTCTCGCACCCTGAGGTCCACCCACCTCCAGCTCCTAGTCGTTCCCCGTTTCAAACTTACTAAATCTGGTGGTCGCAGTTTCTCTCACCTGGCCCCTAAGCTGTGGAACTCTCTCCCACTTTCACTCAAGACTTCTTGTTCCCTTCTTTCTTTTTGGAAATCCTTAAAAACTTTGCTCTTCTCCCATCCCCACTAAATTCCTTCTGTCCAATCTCAGTATCCTTTCAGCACCAGGAAACTCATGGTGACAGTGCGCTAAATAAATGACTCTTAACATTAACATTAACATATTCTTTAAAAATTCATATCCGGGCGTGGCCAAGATGGTGGTGTGAGCAGACCTGTTGCTCGTTCGCCCCCGCCAACGGCTCATCCCAACAATGGCCTTTTGCCATCTTTAGCCTCTAGACGACCACGTATTCACACCAGCTCGAGAGGGGGAACCCGCAGGTGTGCTGCCGGCTGCCGAGGCTTGTTCTCATGCTGAAAGTGGTGTACCAGTGGTGCTGCATCCGGACAACGAGGAGATGCAGCGCAGGGCAGCAGCGGCTGCGGGCAGAGATCGGGGGCCAGTCTGAGGGGTCCAGGAGAAACTAGTTGCTGGCTTGGTTTGACACGCCGACCCCCAGTTTGTGAAGGCACCAAGGTTCCTGCCCACCTAAACAAGGCAGACACTGCTCCCGATGTGGGGGAGGCCGGAAACCAGCGTGCCTACCCGCCATATTGGTGCAGCCTGGCATGGAATCTGAGAAGTCCAAGGCTGGTTGAGTGTCCTGGGGTCCGACTGGGACCCTCCCGTCCCAGCAATCGTCTGCCGGAGACTTCCCCCAGTACAGCGTCACAGAGTATGAGGTACCGGAAGGTGGGGATGGCAGGGGCAAGTGGCAGTCAGCCGCCGGAGATGTAGGCACCCCGCAGAGAAGTCCAGGACCGCAGGAGGAGAGTGACGAGGGGTGTCCCCCATGCTCCCGGCGAGGCCTTACCGTTGTCTGGGTCCTGGTTTGCCTCGACCGGGTCCTGGTTTGCTTCAGTGCAACGGAGTCAGGCTGCCAGCAAAGCAGACACCACGGTGGTGCGGGGACCATCCGCAATCTTTGGTCAGCCTAGTTAGGACCAGGTGAGTTCAGGGTGGGTCAAGGGCCCGGTGAGCTTACTGGGACTCCCAAGCGCCAGTAAGTGACTCTCCCTGGGTGATGACGCGCAGCCAGAGAGATCGGCAGGAGGATCTAGGAGCCGGGTGGCAGCTGGCCATGAGAGAGCAGGGCCCTGTAGAAAGAGCATGGGGGCAGGCTGCTAGCACGGACCCGGCGCAACATGGGGGAGAGATAGCATTTCTGCCTGAGGCCCCCAGAGCGCCGCAGAGAACCCGAGCTCAGCTGACTCACCGGCAGGGAGGCAAGACACGACCTGACATTCTGCAGCGTGGCCCTCGGTACCATGTGGCCCCGGGGGCCATTTTGAGTCTTCCTGCAGTAGCGTTGGATTGGTCACTTCAAACGGGTGGCCAGGATTAACTGAGAGCAGCAGAGAGGCTTTGTGGTTCCACCGCCTCTCGGCGGCCATCATAGCCCATCACCCCCGCGTCCAGTGTGTGGTCTCGCTGAGTGGCATAACTTGAGAGGCAGGCCTTGAGGCAGACACGCTGCTGCGAAGGTGCATCTTCATGTCCCATCGGCTGGGGTCAAAGCCAGTTCTTGGCCACGGAGATCTCGGATACCAGCACACCGGCCCACGCAACACATCGACGGGGGTCGTGCCTTGCCACCCTAGTCCCAGGTGAGCCCAAGCAGGGTCAAGCAGCTTTTGGTCAGTGCGCTGACTGGGGTACGACATGTCCTCCTCCCGAGGGCATAAAGACAGAACCCTCAAAGACTTGTTTGCGAAGGCACAGGCCGATCAACACACAGGCTACATGGCGATGGGCCCCGAGCATGCTGTGCCCCTGGGCACCGACAGCAAAGAACCGATCACCAATGCATTCCTGGAGTCTCTCTTCATCGCGCTGCGGGAAGATCTGCAAACCCTTAAGCGAGACCTCACGGTGGAAATCAAAGACGTCCGCAGAGAGATGGACGGCATTGGAGAGAGAGTTGCTGAACTAGAGGAGAAATGCGATGGGAAGGGCACGGAGATGGCGGCACTCCAACAAGAATTCACGATCAACAGGTAGACGTACAGTCTCAACTTGAGGACCTGGAGAATCGCTCCCGCTGCCACAACATTCAGATTCGCATAGTGAAAACTGACGAGGAAGCAGGTGACATCTTTAAGTGCACCAGGGAACTCTTCAACCACATTCTGGGAAGACCACTGGACACTGAGTTACGCCTGGACAGAGCACACAGAGTGGGCGTGCCGCGGGCTGTGATGGCCCCCCAACTGATATCCTGGTCTGCATGCAAGACTTCTGAACCAAAGAAGAAATACTCCAAAAGGCGCAACAATTATACCCCCTGACTTTCCAAAGTCTCCTGTCCTCTATCAGGACCTGGCAGCCCTCACCTTACAGAAACTGAGAACCTTCAAGCCTACCACAACCTATCTTCGGCAACGGCTGGTATTTTGCATGGATGGAAAACTGTTTTAGCTATGCTCCCTTTCCGAAGCCTGCCGTTTGCTTGGTTGGAGTGGACCCCACAGCCAGAAGTCGGCCCTTGAGATCCTCTCCGCAGAATTGGCTAGGTCACAGCCTAGTTGACATTCACGACCCCGATATGTCGATTTGCTAGGTCCATTGTGTGCCTTGGGCTGTTGGCGGGGGTGAGTCCACCTTTATCCACAATGTTCCCCTCATGTTTAATTTCTTCCGACCATCAAGAGATGATGGACTACGAGTTAATTCTTCCCATTTTTCTTCTTCAGTTTTACATTTTGTGAAAGGACGCTCATTTGACATTTGGTTGGGGTTATCATTTCTTTGGGGTATTTGGGATTCCTTGTCCACCTTTTTTAATCCGCTACACACTCTTGTTCAGGCAGTGCCTCTTCGCACAACAGCTGTCATGCACCCGCTGCGCAAGGTATCCTGGATCTCGTCTAAGGCGATTCACCCTCTCCTGATTGTATGACCCCTTCCACACTTAAGATACCCTAAATGTGCGGGGTTTTAACAACCCCGTTAAATGTAAGGTGGTCCTGTCCTGTTTGGAAAACTCTGGAGCAGATATTTGCCTACCCCAGGAGACGCAGTTACTACCTAAGGACTGCCATCGCCTAAAATCTCCCAGGTTTCTGACGCAGCTTTTCTCTTCTGGCCCCACTACAACAGCGAGGGTGGCTATTTTGGTCACACAGAATCCATGGAGAAGTCCTCCATAGAGAAGCAGAAATAAATGGGTGACTTCTTACCTACCACTTTGCCCTAGGTGGTCTCACATTCACTATTGGCTCAGTATACCGCCCCAACGAAGGGTCTGAGAATTTTTCCATACTGCACTCACTGAGGCAACGGCCACAATGGAGCATAGGATCCTCCTGGGGGGTGACCTAAACATTGTCTTTGATAACACTGCAGATAGATCTTGCAGCGTACTAACCAGACGGGCGTTTTATCCGCGACAGGCCTGACTCGACTGCGCAAACTAAACCTTACTGACCTTTGGCACTGCGCTCACCCTCACAGCCATGAATTTTCCTACTACTCCAATGCTCACAAAACATATGCTAGATTGGATTACCTGCTGGCATCCACAACTCTGCAGGCGTTGACTACGACTGTGGAGAAAGGGGTGGCCTCTCTATCGGACCATGCACCGTTCATAGCTATCTTCACATTTCCCCCATTTCCCCCCTTGCAGTGTCCCCCGAGGGTTTGGCCCCTACGTGACACTCTATTGCACCGAGCCACAGTGGTTGACAAAGTACAGTGCTCCATAAAAGACTACCTTGCCCATAAGACAAACACCGACACCTCACTCTCCATGCAGTGGTTGGCGCTTAAGGCAGTCTTTCGAGGGGAACTAGTGGCCATCTCATCTGTGGAGAACATAGACAGCAGACATAAGAGAGACTACCTTTCCCAAAAGACGAAAGAATTGGAACAAATACATCACTGGACGGGTGTGCCCCACGTCTGGCACCAGCTTAAAGCTATGTGGCAACAGCTAGCCGCTCTAGATCAGGACAGAGCGGAGTACGCATTCACGCTTATTACATAGGAAGAGACAGGTGCAGCCTGGCGTTTCGGGATTTCTATGCCGGCTCTATACCAGCTCTCCTCTCTCCCTCGAGGACGGTGCCTCCTATCTCTCACCAGACGGTTTGTCCATCCTGACGAAGGCTCAGGCAGATCACCTAGACTGCGACATAAGGGTAGAGGAGGTCATTGTGGCTATGTCACGGCTCAAACGCGCCAAGGCTCTGGGACTCGATGGTTTGTCCGCCATATTTTATAAAACATTTTGTTCCTTGCTGGCCCCAGTGCTTACCAAGCTTTTTAACTCATTCGCTGAACTCGGTGTGATCCCTGTGGAGATGCTCGAGGCCTCCATAGTGGTCATCCCGAAACCGGGAAAAGACAGGACGGCCTGTGGGGCGTATCGCTCCATCTTGCTCCTCTGATCTTAAGTTATACACTGGGATACTGGCAGCCCGTCTCTTGCCATATGTGTCTGAGCTCATTGACCCAGACCAAGCTGGGTTTATCCCCCAATGGCAGACGAGTGACAACACAAAACAGGTCTTACACCTCACTGAGAAGGCCTCTAGGACACAAAGGGAATATATGCTGGTTGCCATCGACACCGAAAAGGCCTTTGATTGGGTCCACTGGACCTACCTAGAACAGGTTCTGGCCCGGGTGGGACTGGGAGAGAAATTCCGGATGTTTATCCTCAATTGCTATAAATACCCAACTGCTACAGTGCGGGTCAACGGCCATACATCATCCCAGCACCTTTTTGCTTTCTATATGAAGTCACTAGCCCACCGCCGCCGCACACATTCTGAAATCACAGGGATTCGTTTCGGGGGCTACACTCACCTGGTCAACTTGTATGCTGACGACGTCCTGATCTCCCTCTCTAACTCCCTCCACACGTTAACGGCATGCCTCGCAGAGCTTGATGTGTTTGCGTTGGCATCGGGATTCAGGGTAAACATGGAATAATTGATTGCTCTTGACCTCTCCCTTCTGCCTTCCACTCGTGCCTGTCTCGATCACATACCTGGGGATTCAGCTGACTGCATCCCTAGCAGGTACAGTGCTCACCAACTACACAAGACTGTGGCAGAAGATACGTATAGAATTGAGCCAATGGAAGTACTACCACTCGCCTGGCTTGCTAAAATAGCGGCGATCAAGATGACCATCCCGCCCCAGATTCCATACCTATTCCATCCTGTACCACTCCGCCCCCCAGCGGGTTGGATCAAACAGACCCAATCTGAACTTGCACGGTGTGTATGGAACGGCTGCAAACCGAGGATGAAGCAGCTCAGGTATCACCTATACTAAATAAAACGCAGATAAAGCTGACCACAATACCTTCTGCCCTATCTCCAACATCCCCACCCTACCTAAGCTCCTAGAAAAATGTGTACAATCCCAACTTTGTGCTCATATAGAAAACTTCCAACTCAGATCAGCATCAATCTGGCTTTCGGAAGGGGCACAGTACCGGCTCTCGTTCACGTTATGGATGATATCTTTAAAATGCTTGACCAAAATGAGTCATGTCTCCTGATCCTCCTTGACCTTTCCTCAGCATTCGACATGGTTAAACATGACAACCTCTTATCCATTCTGAAGAATAGGATTGGTTTCTCTGGTCGGGTCCTACAATTGTTCTCGTCCTTCCTCCACCACAGATAACAAAGAGTCAAGGCAAACCACTCCCTCTCCTATGCCTCTCCAGTATTCATGGGTGTCCCCCAAGGATCCGCCCTATCTCCTTTCCTCTTCAACCTTTTCTTGGAACCATTAGCTTATTCTCTAAATTCCATGAACATTTTTTTCCATATGTATGCGGACGATACGCAACTTTATCTGGAAATCTAATCTCCGGACGACATCATCTCACTTAACTCTACCCTTATGTCTATGCAAAATTGGTTAACAGAGAACCATCTCCAGCTTAACACCTTCAAAACTGAATTCCTTCTTATTTCACCTCCAAACCACATCCCCAAACTAGACCTTTGGTTAAATCACCTCACTGCTTTCAACTGCACCCCTCTCATCATAGAATCTGCCAAATCCCTCAGAATCACCCTGGACAATCACCTGAATATGTAAAATCACATCAGCAATGTGTGTAAGGGAGCTAATCGCTTGATGAGGACACTTAGAAACATCAAACCATTCCTCTCACAATCTGACTTCCAGCCAGTGGTCCAAACGCTTGTCTGGCCGAGGATTGACTACGGCAGCGCTACTCTCTGTGGCCTTCCCAAATACACTCTGGCTCCACTAAGGGCATCACTGAACGCTGCGGCTAGATTGGTATCTGGTACCAAACTAAATAAGCACTAAATAAGCACATATCCCCAGTCCTAAAATCTCTTAAATGGTTGCCCTACAAAGCTAGAATTCAGTTAAAGATTGCCATTCTGGTGCACAAAGTTCTGCATCTCAATACTCCCAGATACCTAGAGCAAAAGCTTGAATGTTCATGTGGCGGTAGAGCCTCAAGAAGCGCTAACACTTTCCTCCTGGTACCACTCATCCTTAGCAAAAGGAGAACTTGTCACCAAGCCTTCTCCGGCGCGGCCCCAAAAATATGGAAATCTCTTCCACGGTTCTTACTTACCGCATAATGTGCCTTCCTTCGTAGCCTGCTATATACCTGTTTATTGTATTACTCATCCTGTCTTATCTGCCTTGTAACCTTTTAATTATGTGATTATTCCTTGGTTTTTTTGGTTGTATTTTTAATCAATATCGTCATTGCTCTTATGTCCTTCCCTCCATCATTTTTGTAAAGCACTCTGATATCCTTTGGGATCTTGTTCGTGCTATATAAAACTTTAAAAAGAAATAAATATTCTCTTTTATCGCAACAGGAAGAGTTTCTAAATCTTATCTAGTGCTCCTGTTTTGGTGTTAATATTGAACTCTTGCTGCCAAAGAAATCCAGGTACGTAAATAGATTCCACTGCATCTAACTGCTGAGCATACCCTGAAAAGATCAAACAATAGCTACAAAAACAAAATGTACTCAGAAATCCCATGTAGCAAAGCTGCAGTATTTGGCTACAGAAACTACTGGCACTCACGAAACCCTAGTAACGGTTGATGCTTCTGAAAATAAAACACATGGGTAATCAAGGGAGGTGTGTCTTGCATTCATGACTTTCACCACTTCTTCCTACCCATAATGGCCTGCAAACTTCAAACTATTACAACAAAAAAATCCTCAAAATAATATCCATTGTGACTGCTGCACAACTGGAACTGTATCAACAATACATTTCTGAAAGCTTAAGGCCCAGGGAAATGTATAGCGGAAAAGGGTCCAAGGATAACACCACTTTTTTTTCATCTACAAAGTCCTCCAGATGTTAAAGTATAGTAATAAAAACACAATTTTCATCAGGATGGCTGATGCATATGGACCTGGGGCTAAAGCACTCCCAAAAAGCATCGCCAACCCCGTGCATTTCTGAAAGCTGGTGATGCAGCTGAACATGTCCGACAGTGATGACAAAAATTCATCACACTTCCTATGAGAGTGGCTGCACTATTTGCTTTGGGGCCAATCAGCCCCAAAGACATGCAACTAATACATGGAATTCGCCCCAAAAAAGTTATATTGCTTTTCAGAGAGAGGTGGCTTTTGCATGGAACTCTGGCTAAAAATGCACACTTTGGATCGGTAAATAATACAAAAATAGAATATTTGGATTCTTCTTAATTAATATATATGTATATAATTTTGCCAATTTGGTAACATCAATGAAATAAAATGAGAAAATAAAATGAAGCCCACCTTTAATATAACAGCTCAACGCAAAAACCCTAGTCAAATTTGGCCAACTCTTTTTGATAGCTATTGAGACACCCAGACAATACAACATACTCGTGCCCAAAAAAGTTCTGATTTTATTTCACCACTCCAAGTGTGAAGGTGATTGTTTGTACATCATTTTTTAGAGAAGTACCACTAAGGCACCAATCAAATCATAAAATGTACCTACTGTGGGCATGCATCTGTAGCTGTGTAATATAGCTCATATTTCAACTCACAATTCCCTGTCTAGCATTCTTAGGCACTTGAAAATTGCTTCCCAGGACTCCTTATACATTTGAAGTTGATGAAAACATTCTCTCTGTCTACATGAGATGCAGTAAAGCTGGAGCACGCCCACTTTCCCGGATTGTCCAATTTGAAAATGTGGTTAGCGGTATTAGAAAACTAAAATAAATATTTATATCAACTTGGGGGACAATATTGGACAAAGAGGGGCAAAGAAGCTCATCGGTGAAAGGATCACCTCTCTGAGATGACAATTTCTCCATATAATCTGTCTGCATTTAGGGAAAACATAGCTGAAAATATATTAGGATTTTAGACCCGATAATCAGTTTGATAAAAGTGGGAATATTAAAAAATTTGATTGGTCGGTAATACATGAACGTTTATGGTCATTAAAAAAACCAACACTTGAAATTTAGAATTCGAAGGCTATTTGTGAAACTGTCTTTAAAGTTAGTTCCTTTGTACAATTGAGCCACACTATAGAAATAAACTGAATTCTATCTGTTACAATGGTGCAGTATTTCACTGCAGACATGGTAAACTATTAGACATCGAAAAATGTGAAATTGAATTTCTTTAAAAAAACGGAGGTTGGCAAATCTGAAATGGAACTAACATCTGGACTGCTGGAGCTTGGGCCCATTCCAGACTTTTCTGGAAGCATGAGGGGTGAAGGGAGAAAGCTATCACTGGCTAACATCTCAATAAAGTGCAACCAAGGTAGACACACAATAATCCACTCACAAACTTAATCTGAGTTTAGTAGGGTGTAATTATAAATTTAGAAACAAATAGATGTAAATCTATTTGTGTATTACTATTTAGCAATAAGAAGGACCAATATAAATCTCCTGAAGAGCTTTACCCTATATAATAGAAAGCAGATGACTAACTTTATGATGATGATGATGCAGATGATTAAGAGAAAGAATTGAGCATTAAATTGCATCAATTGACTATACTTAATGAGCATGAGCAAGCTATCTTTCCCTACTCTGCCTTAAAAGGGCAAGCCTAAGCTGAAGCATTTGGTAAGGGTGAAATCAGAAAGGTGTCAACTGTCAGAGTTTTCAGTAGAAGTCACTCCAACAACAGGTCAAGTAGCATAAAGCTACACGAGCAGAAGCATAGGTCTGCTCTCTGTGAAAAACCTCAGATAAAATATCAATTTCAGACAGAACAGACAATCCCACGTGATCTTAACTGGTAGATTTTCATAGCTCTGGCATAAGTGGATACTTTCACCACCGTTCCCACATCGATAAGTTGCAACTTCACTCGTCATTGGTCATTTCTCTCCTCTCCCATGAGAACTAGGCTCTTCGCTCATTACTTCGCATCTGTTTTGCCAACTTCGTCTTCTCATACATTGCTATCTAAGAAAAGCAAAACCCTCCTGTGTTCTCACGGAAGAGTCTTTCTCTCTTCATACCTGCAGTGGAAACAAAATACAAGCAAACTGCATTCTACATTGAAGGTTAAGTGTGAAATACAAGTTAAACTCTAAACGTGAGTGGATCGAACTGGATTCTCAAGGTCTACTTTGGCCAAGCTAGCAGTTCACATGGTTACAGAATATGTGCACATTACAATACATACAATAAATGCAACTTCTTATTACATGTATAAATTGTAAAGACTTACAAGGATGTCATTTTAAATGCACCTGCATGAAATTAATTTGTTACACATATAAATGTTCAAATAATAGTTTACACACATTCCAATTTAATAACATCACAATATCACACATTTATACTACCTTATCCGATTACATTAATATAAAGAAGGCACAAAAACCTTTATTAATAAAGGTCTATACATTTTAAGATGCCAGGACTCAGTAATATTTAAAGAGTAGGTTTATTCAAGATCATACAAATGACCCCCAGCAGCTGTCCTCCCTGCAACTCCTTCAGTCTCTCTCCTGAAATCCACAGCCCGCATTCCAGTAGTGGAAGCCTGTGGTTTCTAAGGACCCCAAGCTGCCAGGGATACCATACAACAAAACATAACAAGTTGAACATAACAATACACAATATAGTTTGTGGAATATTTTGATATATGCGATACTCAACTCACTTTAGTAACGTTAATTACACAGAATATATATTCGAATGTTGAATACATGAATATGATGCACTCTTACAATATCCCAGAAGGGATCAAGATTACAGTTCTTTAGGAACAAAGAAGCAAGTTCTAAAAACCATAGTTTGGGTAAGCAACATTAATATTTTACAGACTGCAAAATCTGCTATGGTTTCACCCTTATTCAAGAGGGAGAGCGTTAGATATTGTCAAACACATCTATTTCTTCTATACCCGAGATAAACGTTGAGGTATGTATCTTTCACTACTAAAAAATCACTTAGCATCATGTTTTGGTAGAGTATGAAAGAGGTACACATATTTTGGTCACAATATTAACTAACGTAATGACAATGGAAGATGTTTCCATTTAATTTTCAGTTTAAAGTATAAAAAAAAATACCCAAGATCGTGACCTGTGGCTGACCTGTTGACAAACAGTCAAAAATAGTTTCATAGATATTTACAACACACCCAGGGAATTGTAGAGGGGGCTAGCAATATCTAGCAGCAGGCAAGACTACTTCTTCTCTTATCCTTGCCGCTGGTCTCAGATAATAAAGGAACACACCGTAGCAAGTTTGTGAATGGTATTATTTGGCCCACTAACAATGTCAATGTCAATAGCATGGGGAGGTACTCCCGAAGCTAGGCTTTGCAAAATCTCCCTAGGGTGTGTGCTTGTAATATTTGCTGTACTTGTTCTGTCGAATAAGGATGATATATCTCAATTCAACCAACTAAATGATCCTACTGACTTCCCACCTCCTTCTCACCCTAGTTATTGCATAGCATGGGAGGTGGCAGGAGTAAAGATCTGAACAAGGTCGTAATATCCAGGGGTAGTTACAGTTGAATTTGAGGATTGAGCAATAACCATTGGCCATCCAAGATATCTGTCTCTATCTTGGCAAACAGTATACTCAGGTTCCAATAGAAAGAAATCTGTATAAGGACTACACTCTTGTTTTCATGATTCTCATGATACCTTAAAGGTAAAGAAAAAAGGTGGAAATCACACCTTGAAGTCTTGAAGGCAATCTGCCTACTATTTTCACCAGAGAAAGTAAGTCTTTTTTCCCTTGGAATGAGACTTTAGATGAAGAAAGTTATAAATAAAGCGATTTAGAGGAGGGATCCTCTACATTTTTGTCTTCAAAGAACGGTGCCCAGGATTTTGTCAGCAACACAAAAGGGGTACATAGAAGTATGGTATGATACTTAGGTTGAAACGCTATGGTATGATACTTAGGTAGATATGCTTCCATCAGAAACACATTATGAAAAGTGTTTAATTAGCTCAACTTGTAACTCAATTACATTAATTTTTGCAACAATCAGTCATTACCTAGTGAACCTCCATCAATGAATTGTGGAACTTGGCAGAGACAAGCATTGATTTCTCACATGCAAGCACCAGTACTGAGGAAATAGCCGCTGACATGGATGATTTAAGCCTTAAACTTTAGTACTAGGTAAACCACTAGAGCTAGAGTTCAAATAACCTATTTCTATGTGGCACAGAGCAGAGAACTGATGCCAAAATATAGGTACTAAAACATTGGAAAAAAAAGATTCTGAGTGTTTGGATTGGGATATGAGAAAATAAATTCAGCACATGCAGTGTTACCTTTTCAACTTCTAAAAGAACCTATTCATGGGCAATTACATCTTGAGCTTATATAACACCTAGGGAGAAATGAGAGGCGGAGATCTAAATCAACAGTACAGCACATAAAATGGTGTGGTGCCCTTATTGTAAGAGTAGGGGATACTACCAGTTGCTACTCTTCTGATCCTAGTCGGATAATGCTGATATATCTTCTACTGAACCTGGCAAATCCAAGATTTGAACGAGGTGGGCTCAATCACATATTGTGACATACCTCATCATAGACCGCATCGTCCCACCATGGTAAAATGGTCCTATCAGGGCAGACATGAACCTCGGGATAAACTATCCAGAGGGAGTTCTAAGATAGTAGTCCTTTTCTTGGATAACTTAGGTCCAGTTGTCCTGCTAAAAATAACTCTTATTAGAGCCTAAGCAGTCTCGGATATTATTCATGGTGGGCCCTGACTTCATATTAAGGTGAGGGCAAGGAATGTGCTAGGAAAAGCAGAGGGGACTTTCCTCTCTGAAGGTAAGCACCTGGATTATTTATTTAGAGCTTGCTAGCACTTTGCCTCATGGTCTGTTTGGGGGACTCCTCCTATAATCACACATTTGTCAAGGAAAAATGCCTGCTTTGATCCTACCCATTCAGTACCAACTGCCGTCTGGTAAAAAAAACAAATTCTGAGTGGTTGGATTGGGCCATCGAAAAAGAAATTCAGCACACTTGTTGTTTACCTTTTCAACTTCTGAGAGAACCTAACCTTGGGCATTTCTGAATTACACATTGAGCTTCTCATACAGGATAATTATAGAGAGCTGTCCAACCTGACTACATTCAACCAAACCAGCTACCGTGGAAAAATTGGCAGAGATAAGGGTGGCCATTAAAACAGAACGGAGACAGAATATTGACAACAAAATATCGAGTTGAACAAATATCGACTGCAAGAATATCGTGGTGAAGAATATCGACTTAAGGTAAGTAATATCGATTTTAAAAATATCGAATTGTTTACTATCGTTTGCAAAAATATGGTTGGTAAAAATATTGTATGTTTATTAATGTTTTGTATTTTAGTATATATTTTATATGTATGTGTTGTATGTTTTTTGTATAATAATTGTTTGTATTTTTAATATATGTGCTAAATTTCTAGTAGTTATTATTATTTTTTTCTTTGAATTTTGCACTTTTAGTTCCGTGACGGGTTGTGGGTTCATAGGGGAATAGGGTGGGAAGTAATTTATTTATATTAACTGTATGACTTTTTTTTAATTAGAATTTTGTGTTTTTAGGTCTGTAGCAGATTGTGGGTTTATAGGAGAATAGGGTGGGAAGTAATTTAATTATATTACATTTATTGATTAATTTATTTTAGTAATATTTGTTTAATTGAGATGTTATAGTGTTATCAATTAATTAATAATTGGTTGTTAAATAATTTGAATTAATTAATTGGGAATTAATTATGGTAATTGTGTAATTAATTGTAGGCATGTGTTATGGTGTTTATAGGTGTAAAGGGCGGGAAGTAATTTATTTTTAATTTATGAATTAATAATTGGTTGTTAATTAATTTTTATTAAATAATTGGTGATTCATTTTGATAATTGTGTAATTCATTTTAGGTGTGTTTTGTGGTGTTTATAGGTGGAAATGGTGGGAAGTAATTTATTTTTAATTTATGAATTAATAATTGGTTGTTAATTAAATTTAATTAATTCATTTATAAATAATTTTGGTTGGTTTGGTAAATGTGTAATTAATTTTAGGTGTGTGTTGTGGGTTTTTTAAGTTTAAAGGGTGGGAAAGGTGGGAAGTAATTTATTTGTAATTGATTAATTATTAATTGGTTGTTAATTAATTTTAAATAATTAATTGGTAATTAATCATGGTAATTGTGTAATTAACTGTAGGTGTGTGTTCAGGTGTTTATAGAAGTAAAGGGTGGGAAGTAATTTGTGTTCAATTAATTGATATATAGTTGTTAATGAATGTTAATTATTTTATATTTATTTTGGGTAATTGTTTATTTATGTGTGTGTTGATTTTACTTTTAAGGGGAAAAGGGTGGGTATTAAATACATTTTAACTATTTAATTATTAGTTGTTGATAGTAATAGTTTTTAATTTTAAATTTTGCTTTAATTGTGTTCTATTATTTTATAGTGTAATTTAGGTGTGAGTTGTGGATATTATAGTGTTAAAGTGTGTGTAGTTCTTTAATGCTTTTTTGTTTTTTTATTAATAATATTTTTAATTGGTTATTAAGTATGTTAATTATGTAAATACAATTAATTAAAAGTGTTTAAGTGTTTTGTTATTGGTGTGGTGTTATAAGGTAGGAAATAAAATAAATACATTTATGTTTTAATTATTTTTTTGTTTGTAAATATTTTCTAGTTTAAAATAATTGTTTTATTGTAAATGTATGTATTACTTTATTTTATATAACATTTGTAAGTTTGTGTTATATGTAATTAATAGTATTTTGTTTCCTCTGGTATCCAACATTTTCCCTACTGCTGCATTTACTGGAGTGGGAATAGTAATTTTTCCCCTGCCCTATCCAGCACTTTCTCTACTGTTGCACTCACTGAAGTTGGAATAGTAATTTTTACCTTTCCGCTATCCAACACTTTCCCTACTGTTGCACTATTTGGAGTGGGAATAGTAATTTGGTCCCCTCTGCTATCCAACACTTTCCCTACTGTTGCACTCACTGGAGTTGGAATAGTAAATGTAATTATTTTACTATCCAACACTTTTCCTACTGTTGCACTGATTGTATTGGGCAACTTAAGTTTAAATGTTTTTTCATAGTTTAATGTTTTAATTTATTCTAAAGAAAAGTTTTACATTTTAAATTATTTATATATATATATATTATTTTTATATAATTTGAAAATTTTAAAATTAATTAAAGATAATAGTGTATTAATTATTTTAAAGTAAATATATAAATGTATACATTATTATGTATGTGTTTCTTTTTTTAGATTAAGTGTATTTGTAATATTTAGTAAAAATGTATATTACATGTAATTTATTTTGTTAAAATTTATATTAATATTGAATATATTTAATATATATTATTTTATTTTATATATATAAATATTTAAATCAATATTTTTTATATCAATATTTTTTACATCAATATTTTTGATTCAATATTTGTGTACTTACTTGTGTAGGTATGGGAGTCGATATTTTTGTGTTCTTCATTTTTTTTCTCAATAATTTTAATATCAATGTTTTTGTCATCGATATTCTATCAGTGAACCCACTAAAACAATATCCATTAGATGTATGGATCTTCATTGAGCGTATGCACTACTTATCATCTCTTATTTTCTATCTCTCTTGCCTTTCCTTCGTTTTATGTTTAGTTTTATGGTTACACAGCTGTTGCATAAGTCACTTTTGGCTCTACCATGTAGCATCAGTAGTTCAATTGGTTGTCAACAGAACTTTCCATTAAATGTGGGCAATGGGGAATGTTTTATGAGGATCGGCCACAGGGTAGCAAGTAGAGGGGAGTGATGTTTTGACGTTTTTATATATCACAAATTTCCAGAATTTTTTGAATAACATGACCACTTTACCTAGCTCACAACATGTTTTATATGTTGGTTTTTATGTTAGAATACAAATTTTATATTCCTTATCTAGTTGCATTCTTTGAAATATGCTGCAAGTATTCCTACAATTTCATTGTCTCAAAGAAAATGGTTTAAGGTTACCTTATGCGAATATGGTGCACCCATTTCAAGCTCCAACTTGCACTTTCAAAAAGATATAGCCCATATGAGTAGAAACACTGTGCCCTCCTGTTAAATCAGGAAAAGAAGGAAAGGCCACTATCTGCCATTTACCTGAGACTTTGTTAGCATAATCAAATGTTCATAGACCTCTAGTGGGAAAAGAGGGACATGGGTTGTAAGCCAAAGATAGCGGCTGTCTGGCTGGTGAGAGCGGGTGACATGGGCTTTGGCCTTTTCAGTTAGCGGTGGCTGCTGGGGCTTCTAGTGGGGGTAATTGCTGAATGCCTCCTGGCGGTGCTTCTCCTTGACTCCCCCCCTCTTATAGCTTCAGTGGAAGCCCGGCGCCTGTTCCGGGACTGGGATGGGGACACCCGAGGAGGACTTGATGGACTCCTGATGATGCTGAGCATCGTAGATTCCTGGAGGACCCAACGTGGCCTAGTAATTTGCTTATGAGACCCAGGTCTTGGATGCCAGCTCCACCTGATGCAACAAGATGTTGGGCCTGTCGACTGCCCTTGGCGGAGTTGCGGGCTGACCAAGCAGAGCACCTGACCGGCGGGGGACTACTGAAGAGGGGTTTGCATCCCCATAGACATTAGCCCTGCAGGCATCAACCAGTGCAGGTGAGGAGCACAGAGGTAGGGCCGCAGTCTTGTGTGCACTATTGGTTTGGCCCTGCTGCTTGAAGCACACATCAGTGCTCGGTGGGTGCTCTTTAGGGGCGGGTGAACCCTGTACCTGCTGGTCATCCCCATTACTTGGCCCAGCTCCTTGGTGATTTCCACTCCCTGAGGCAGAAATGACATTGTTATGACAGTAGTCACTAAATTCGATCTTTGTGGGGCTTATCATCTCGACTGTGTTCATGAGGGAGATGAGTGGAAAACTGCCTTCGGCACAAAGTTTGGTTTGTTCAAATACTGTGTCATGCCTTTCGGTCTGTGCAATGCCCCCCAGCTTTCCACTTTTTTAGCAATGTAGTACTCAGGGAATTTCTTGACGTAAGTGTTATTGTCTACATTGATGGTATATTGATATTTTCCAAATCCCAACCAGAACATGTGCACTATGTCAGACAAGTGTTACATACCCTACGAAAAAAATAACTTGTTTGTGAAACGTAACAAATGTATGTTTTAAGTTCCAGGGTTGAGATTGTTGGGAGTCGTCATCTCCTTTGAAGGCATCCAAATGAATGCATCTCAAGAAGACTAATGCCATAACTTCTTGGCCTAGCCCCACACATGTAAGAAATGTAC
Source organism: Lissotriton helveticus (assembly GCF_964261635.1). Taxonomy (NCBI): domain Eukaryota; kingdom Metazoa; phylum Chordata; class Amphibia; order Caudata; family Salamandridae; genus Lissotriton; species Lissotriton helveticus. The sequence goes on along the minus strand of NC_136061.1, from coordinate 451,931,569 downwards.
AGGCCCTATACCCCCATTTTAACATGCACTTCTCGGATATAAGAACTATCACTAAACTTTTCAAAAAAGTGTACCCTTTCAATGGTCCACAGAAGACCAGCAAGCCTTTGATCTGGTGATCCCTAAAAGTACGCCTGCTTTGGTTCTGATTCACACTAATCCTACATTGCCATTTTATATAGAGGCTGATGCTCCTCAGTAAGCCATAGGAGGGGTTTTGTCTCAACAAGACGTTGACTCAGGACTCATGGATCCCATAGCCATTTTCTCAAAAAACTGCTCCCTGCAGAACAAAGCTATACTGGAGCTGGAAAGGAGTCCTGGCCATTAAACTGGCATTCCAAGAATTGAGAAATTACTTATGAATCAGCTCGACATCCCATTACCATTTATTCGGACCACAAAAACCTTGAGTTATTTGGCTCAGCACACGCTCTAACCCAGCAACAGATGAGATGGGTTCTGTTCTTTAATGAATATGATTGAATTATCACTTACCGGCCTGCTGCTAAACAAATACAATCAGATGCCCTATCTTGTATGCAGGTTTCCCATCTGCATCATACCCCTTCATCAGACAATATACCCATCACATCTCAAGATCAGATCATAGGGCGTTGCTCCTTTAATTAATTCCTAGTTGAGGTTAAGCAAAAATATATTGGATAAGATATACAGTAGGGGTGGGCGGTTAACTCTGATCCGCGGACTGAGTTTGGGGAATTTTGCAACTCCATGCTCCACTGAGAGCTTGGAGTTCAGATAAAAGCTCAAATTTTGCCACGTAGGGGAGTTTGCACCCACCTCCCACCAATAAACTCAGGGAACTGCCATGGGAGCCGGCATCTTGGGAGAGGCGAAACATAGCAGTGCCGAAAAACAGAGAGAGTGGCTAAAAAGAAACTGATGGGCCTCTGCTCTGGCTGCAAGAATAGAGAAGCGCAGTTCGCAAGAGTAGGAGGAGTGGACATACAGCGGGAGAGGCTTAAGCAGGAGCTGTTTGCATTCAATGAGGTGAGTGTTGCAAACTGTTGCCTCAGTTAACGTAGCCTCATTGCAGAACAGTCGTAATCCAGTGCTGTCTCATTTGCTGCTGTTTCAGTCTGAGACTGCTTTAGGTGGTGCCTTTCAGTGCAGCCTTACGGATGGTGCAGCTTTGATAATGTAGCCTTTTCCAGGGAAGCATCATTCACAAGCAGCTGCAGCTGCATCCAATGTTGCCTTATTCTAGTACTGCATGGATCTGACCTGAGTCCTCTCGGTGATGCCTCATTGTTGGGCTTACTCTTTTAGTGCTGCCTTGTTGGGACAACCAGACTTCGGACTAGGGCGTCCTGTGGATGTTACAAAAATATTTCTTTCCAATGTTGTTTTTTTAGAGTGTCAGTTTACTCAGTAGTACATTATTGTAACACTGCCTCCTTCCAGTTCAACCTCAGTTTGTGCAGTTCCGTTTTATTCTTCCTCCATTGCTTCCTCAGTTTGTTGCAAACTACCTTGCTCACTGTCGCTATTTATTACAACAGCCGTGTCTTTCTACAGTCTCATTCCAGCACTCACTTGTTCTAGGGCAGGCTGCCCCAGTGCTGCATTTTTCCAGCAAAGCTGTATTTTGATGAAGCCTCATTCTAGTGCTGCACAACTCAGTGCTATAGTCTTGTAACAATGACTCATTCCAGTGCATTCAGGTTAGGGGTGGGTGAGTGGAACAACTCTGCCCGCTTACAAAACTCCACTGAATTCCACTAAGTTGTTATGCAACTCTGCGGAATTCCACATAGTGCAACTCCACGAGCTCTGCCCGTCCCTAATATACAGCCATTTGAGTCTTCTTGCCCCTTTTATGCAATTTACAAAGCCTTACATATTTCTCCTGCAGATTGCTCCTTCCGCTTGCTACACCACCTTCTCCATAGCACATCATTGGTATGAATTTTTTTCACTGATCTTCCAAAAAATGCAGGGTATACCTCGGTCCTTGTAGTAGTTGAGCTATTTACTAAGAAGGCTCACTTTGTTCCATTACCAAAGATTCCTACGGCAAAAGAATTGGCATACACGTTTATTCAACAGGTTATTCAGTTGCATGGTATCCTATCTGCTATAGTGTCAGACAGGTGGGCACAATTTGTGTCCTGTTTCTGGAAGGAATTATGTTCTACCCTGCACATGGAACTGCGTTTGTCCTCTGTCTATCATCCGCAGTCAGATGAACAAACAGAACGGACCAATCAGTCAATGGAACAGTATCTTTACTGTCTCCTGTCTACTCTAACTAGTGGATGGGTGAAGGCTCTGCCTCATAATGTTTTCTGAGTTTCACGGGTATAAAATCCTTCTGATATTACCCCTGTTTTTTCACTTACCTTGTTCTCTGTAGTGTTCATCATTTACTCCCTCTTTCCTTCAATAATTAGCTAAGTTGTATGCACAAGTCTCTCTGGTTTTTCTGGTCTTCAGAGTCACAAACTCGTGGAACGGTGGAGCGACGTCACAGGACCGGTGATGCATGGTGGTTGCGAAGGTGGGTACTATTTAGAAACAGCTCTTCGTAACTCTGCACTTGATTTCCTTTGCAATTTGTGAAATTCGGAAGGATTTCCTGCTGTCAGCGGTCCTGCTAGTTATCTGTCCTCTTGTTCCTTTGCTTGGATGTGTCATAATCCAGGGAAGACTCTTCACCATGCTGGGGTCTTGTTCGGAGCTGCTCCTTCTCTTCAGTGCTCCTTTTCCTAGATGTATTGGTGCTACTTCCGCCTCCTCATCAGTGGCCTCATCCCACTTTGCTCTCCATCTACAGGATATGTAAAACAGTTTTTTGCCATTACTTTTCTCCTCGGGTTTTTGCTGTGTGATACTATTGTGGAAGTATATATTTTTTTCCTTTTTGGGGTCTGCGCACTGTTTTTTTTCCCTTTGTTCTTCATTCTACTGTGGAATTCCTTAAGCCTTGATGTGTTTATTCCATTTTCTCTCAGTCTTTCCTGTCTGTGTAGAGAGAGAACGAGAGACCTATCTTTTGGATAGGATCTGAATCTGCCTTATTTGGATCTTTTGGAATTTCTTTTTGTATTTAGATTTTATGTGAATGTTTAAAAAAAAACATTTCGGATAGCAGTGGTCCATTATTCTCCAAATATTTTCCATGAAACAAAATGTACTTATTTTCATGTATATATGTTTTTCTTGTTCTTCTCTTTATGAGTTCCATGTTAATCACCTCCTCTTAGATGCTAGAAGGGTGACCACAGAAAGCCTCACCTATCCAAGACCCCAGCTTTCTGAACATCCAGAACCCTCCCCTTGTTTCACTGTTTACCTCCATTCCCCTGGTGTTTTTCCACCCACAGCTGTTTTCCAGTCAGCGTTACGGGCGAAACACTCAGGAAGAGGATAGACATTCTCCATTTCTGCAGTACCTCTTTTTCAAGTGAATGGAGTCTGAAAAACCATTCCCGAGACCAAAACCTCGGTCCACCTATCATCCTCGTTCAGGCATCTGTCTATGCTCAACATGGACTTCAAGATTCTCAGTAAGGTACTTGCAACTAGATTACTGACCCACATGCCAGCGCTGGTACATAGGGACCCAAATGGCTTCATCCTGAATTGCCGTATCTCACTTATTCTTAGATGGCTATATCATGTCCCTTATCCCCCGGCAGTGCGGGCCTTGTTGAGGCCATGCTCATGTCAGTGGGCCTTGAAAAATCCTTCTACTTGGTTCATTGTGACTTTCTAACAGTGGTCATGCATTGCATAGGACTGGGGAGAGCTGTATTAAATGATGGATGACACTCTAGAGCTCACCACGAAAGCGCACTGGATTCTTTCATCACATCATTCCTATTGTGGGGGTTATTGAAAGCGATTGTCGTTCGGAATAAATGCCATTTAGAGATTGGAAAAAAAGTGTTGGCTACTCCGTGTCACATGTTTTTTTTTTTTAAAAAGAAGACCTTGAATAAAGAAGTTACACAACGACCTGCTGATCTGTCTCTGAAAATGTTTCTGTTATGAATACATGTAGTACTGAGTAGAGTGCCAGATCGCTGTTTGTAAATCATTGTCTTTGTGGAGCATTCCATAGGAGACGTAAGGGTATTGCGTCTCAGGTCCCTGGCACCTTAATATATCATTGTAACCCAATTAGGGGGATAGGTGCAGCCATATTTACCCCATACCCTGTGAGCTTCTGTATTATCATTACACAATGAAAACACAACAAAAAGATTCCTCACCGGTTTATATAAAAATAGGTTATTATGTTATAAATCCATTATTGCCAAAAATTCTAAAATAAAATGTATACTTTCCATTTAGGAGATCAGTTGAAAAAGGATAACAATCTAAGGTACACTGCGCAAAATATATGAGTTCAAAGTTAGATGTTAACCCAGTGCTAGCATGGCCCTGGCACGGAGTGGGCTAGGTGCAGTGACCCTAGACCAGGGTATCTGACAAAGGATCCCCACCAGGCATCGTGAAATATTCTTTAGCCCAGTTACCCAAAACTGAAAAGCATGGCAAGGTGTCTTTGGAGACCGGTATACTTAGCCAAGTTCAGCCGCTCACTCGCTCATGCCAGCAGGCTACAGGCATCTTTGTGGCCCACGCTACCCACTATATCTTGATGATGGAGGTGCCGATTCTGCAAGGGATTCCAAGCGCTGGTGACACTGCCCTAAGTACCTTGCTGAGAGGATATCAGCGGGCCTTTTATTCAGGACCCACATCATCAATGCTTCTTTCTCTGGGGAACCGCAAGCTGGGGATCCTGCAGCTCCTGTGGGCGTATACATCTGATGAGACATGCGTCTTGGGAATGCCTCTAGTCACCACAGCAACGCAGCACTGAAGGCACTGGCCCAGGATTAGGAAAGGTGGTTATCACGGAACTCCGACTCGGGGTGCAGCGCAAGCATGCAGTGAAGCGCTGACTCTGGACACGGCAAAGCACATGGACTGCAGTCAGTAAAAAATGAGTTGTTCTGCTTACAATAGGGTTTGGCGATGCTTGTCAAGAGCCATCTACCGGACTCACTAGTGACAGAGTCTCACTGTAGTGGCAATAAGGTAAAACCTTTGTTGGCCCTGAGAGGTCCTGAACAGGAGTCAAGCCAGCAAGTCCTTGGAGTCACTCTGGGTTGAGCAAGGAAGCTCAGCAAAGCAGAGAAGCAGGACCTTGGAATAGTCAGTCACAGCAAAGTGGCAATGCTTCCAGCACAGCAGCCTTTACTTGTGCAGACTTCTTCCCAAGTCCTATAGTGCACTACTTTGTTAGGGCCAGAGCCCTAGTACTTATACCAAAGAGTGCCTTTGATATAGGGGGTGACTTCAAAGGATCCCTCTGAAGTACACAAGGATCCCTTACAGCCAAGCCCTGGCTCTGGACTACCCATAGGGGGTACATCAGTCCTTTGGGAGAGGGCAGGATGCAACTTATTCAGTTGAAAATGTGAGCCACCTCTCCCCCTTCCTGCCCAGGAAGGCAATCAGTATGCAGATGAATGCTGATGAATCTGCTGTCACTCCCAGCCCCTGCTGTGTGGTGGCTGCCTAAACAGAATGCACAAAGTGTAGCTATCACCCTGCAAATAGGTGTACTGGAGACAGGCTTGAAGGCTCACATGGCAGAGAAATCTTTCTAAAAGTGGCATTTCTAAAAAGGTATTGTTAAATCCAGCTTTCCCATTAAAGAGTTTTTATCATCACCATTTGAAAGACATTAAACATGAAGTAGCTACTCCTTTCTAATCCAGATTTACAACTTAAAAGGTGTTTTAAGGAATCCCCAATGCTAGTCTATGGAAGGAGTAGGCTTCACAGCAGCGAGAAACTAATTTAGCTGTGTGTCACTACCATGACTTGTGAAACTTAAAAGAACATCTTATGTTTTCTAGTTAAACAGCACCCTGCTGTTAGGGTCACTTAGGGCCTACCTTAGGGGTGGCTTATGTGTAATGAAAGGGGAGTTTAAGGCTTGACAAGTGTTTTTAAATGCCAAGTCGAAGTGGCAGTAAACTGCACACACAAGACCTGCAATGACAGGCCTGCAACATGTTTGAAATGCTACGTGTGTGGGTGGCACAACCAGTGCTGCAGGCCCGCAGGTAGTATTTAGATTACAGGCACTGGGTATATTGTATGCCAGTTTATAAGGGACTTACAGGTAAACTAAATATGCCAATCAGGTATACACCAATGATAACATGTTTAGGGGCACATGCCCTTTAGCACTGGTTAGCATTGCCAAAGTGATCGCAGTACTCAGGCCAACAAAAAGATACAACAAAAAGTGGAGGTGAGCCGGTAGAAAGTAGGGGTAAGACCACCCTAAGGATGACAGGTCCAACAGAGAGGGAACTCACCAGCCCCAAACCTTCATCCTGGTCTAACATGGTCACCTACGACCTTTAAATATTTGGCCATTCAGGTGTAACACCGCCTGGATGATTTGAGAGAGGGTAACCTGGGGGGAGCAATCTGAACTCTTTAAGCATGTGTCCCTTTCTGGCGGTCCCTATGGCTGCCTATCATGGCCTGGTTATCAGTTTCCAAAATAGTGATGCATCCTTGCTCTGCTTCACAAATCTTCCTGTTAGGATACCGGTTGCATGATTTTGCCAGTTAGATGTCCTGCTCTGTGATATGGGATGGGGGCCAACATAGAATGTCACTCTGGGTTCTTTGACACCCACCGGGGGTGGGAGGACTGGGGGCCCGACATTGAGCTGTACTTCCTTTGGATGCATCTCCAACTGTTGGCCCGTTGACTCCATGGGACCCGTTGGGACTGATTGGAACTTATGGGCCTCACCCCCTGTCAGAAAGTGCTACTGGCATTGCTCCTCTGTCCTTCAGTGGTTATTCCGCAACCAGACATCCTGATGTTAGTGGCCCGGCAGTTTTGGTGATGTTGTATAGTGCGGACCCGGAGGTCGAGACTCTATGCCCTTGACTTTCCATTGATGGAACAACCCCATTGGGGACCCTCTGCCTGTTTCACTGACCCTCAGCTTTTGTACTGGACAGAGACGGGACTGGTGTTGTTGGGCGACTGCTACCAGCTGGACACTCTCACCTCACTAGAACAGCTGACGGAGCAGCACACTCTGCTTCAGGGTCAATTTCTGACCTACCAAGCTCTAGTAAGTACTTTTGTGGAACTATGGAATGGGAGTCGGAATGAACCATCGCCCTGAGCAGTACTCCAGTTATAGCTCTTAATGGAGTCGGCCGGCACCTAGGGAAGTGGTTCTATGGGGCCCTGAATGACATGGGGTGAAGACCACTAATGGCACTTAGGGCCAGGTGGAATGGAATACTAGACAATGAAATCGGGGACAGGGAATGGAGTAAGATACTGCCTGCCCTATGAAGGTATCTCGGATTACGAGATTGAAGTATATCCAAATTGATTTTGGCCCATGAGCTTTCTCACACTGAATAGAATGCAGGTAATTTATGTGGGAGAACCTCGTGAATGTCCCCGGTGTTAATAGCCAGATGCATACTTTTGACACAGGATTTGGGGTTGCCCTATCCCTCAGCTGTTCTGGAAAGCAGTCCTTCTCAGATTCAATACTGCACTTGATCGCACTCTTCAATGCATGATTGAGACCTGCCTTCGGGGGAGGCGGGGACTCTCCAGACCCAAGGCTCACCAGATGGGCATCAGGTTTTTGAACCTGGCCTTTATACTGGTAAAAATAAAGGATAGCAATGGTGTGGAAGTCGGTGAGGGGCCCGTATTTGAGATTTGGATAAGAGATGTCACCACCTGGGTCAGAGTCGAGGAAAGAGTCCAGCTTAGGAAAGATGCAGGGAGGAAGAGGAGAAGCCCTATAGTGGGCTTTAGACAGAAGTACTGAAGGGGCTGGGAACACCCAGAGGGATACAAGGAATCAGAACAGGGAGAACAGGCGGGTACGAGATAGGGAACTAGAGGTGAAGACCCAAGTACGGGTGAGGGAGTGCACTCACTGAAGGGTATAAACACCCTTGACATCAGACTACTTACAACCCCCGCGTGTTGGGCTCTCTGCCTACTCCTGTACCCCCCATGTGCCCCATGTCCCTCTTCTTCTTAATCCTCCCGGATGTGCCAAGTCCAACCGTAGGCATTCTAGGACACACAGCCCTCTGATGTTGAATTAAGTGCACCTCCCCTGACATTCCTCCTGCTGTTAAGGAATTACACACCCTGAGACACATTGTTTTATTTATTTTTGTTTCTTTTTTCCCCTTTCTATGCATGTTACTTCATCTGCCCTCCATGGCCTCCCCTTCCCCTCACTCCTTACCCAGAGTCAATTGGGCCTCACTATTCAGTTGTAGGCACAATGCTTAGGTCTTAGGGCAGGTTGACGACACTACAATAGGGATGACCCAAATTAGGGATCACGTTAAGTGGAATATGGATGAGTGAGATTTATGTTTCTTGGGCTCGCTCATGAACCCTGCAAGTTGTGGCCAATGAGCTGTTTTTTCTCCTTGTCATTGCTCCTAATACGGTTTCCTAACTACTTGCCCAGCTTTGCTGAGACATGATCGTGACTGTTGTGTATTTTTTATAACAAAATGCTGATAAAAAAATATTTTTTAAAAAGAGAAAATCAGGGAAATAATAAAGGTTGGTCAGTAGTTAAAATATGCAATTGTATTAAATTTGGATTGCTATGGCTATCCACTTATTTGTATTACCCTGGAATGTAAAGTGTCTCTAAGTTAGATAAAACAGAAAAACAGTTGCATGTGAAGTGCTGCCACTACCCTAGGCGGCTTTATTTTGTCTGTAGTAAATTCATGTTGAGCTGAAATAAAAGAGTAAGGTCCGTGTGGCCATACAGCCCAACACGTTCATCACGATTTTACACACTGCCTAAATGTGAGGCATTGCTATTGGTTACTATCTTCAGCTATACTCCTCTGAATCAATGGTTTCAATGTTGAAGCATCTTTACTTGCTAGCGCAGGACTTGTGATAAATCTGAGCTCCTCTGATGAGGCCTACCATGAGGAGTTACATATTTTTATGCCTAGCACAACAGCATTAGTTAACCTCTAAAGATTATGTGATGAAGAAAAAAATAATACAATGAGAAAGGTCTTGGGTGACTGCACCTACTTGCCAGGCCCAAACCCTCCTTTTTTATTGCATAAAAGTCACCTCTAAGTTAGGTAGGCCCTAGCCAGCCATATGGGCAGGGTGCATTATATTTAAAAGGTAGTATGTGTACTTTTGAGTTTTACATGTCCAGGTAGTGAAAAACTGCTGAATTCATTTTTCACTACTGCAAGGCGTATCTCTCCCATAAGTTAAAATTAGGATTGCCTTAGAACATATTTTAAGTGTAATTTCTAATTGGAAAAAAATTGAGATTTGGAGTTTGATGTCTCTGGACACACAATTTAAATTAATCACAAATATGGTGAGATCGGATTTTAAAATGCTAGACTGAAAATACCACTTTCAGAAGTTGGCATTTTCTTACTTTCACCATTCTGTGCCTCTGCCTGCCTCTGAATATGTGTCTGGTTGGGTGCAGCTGGGCTAAGTGTATTCCCTCTAGACAGACTGAGTGGCCTTCCTGAGGTAGATTGGGTTCATGGAGCTGACACTTGCACCTGAATAGAGCTGTGCCTGTCCCCAGACAAAGAGCTGCATACCCCCCTGTTGTGAGACTGGAGCCTAGGAAGGAAAGACAGGAACCTTGTGATCTTCAAAGACCTCCTTGAAGTCTCCCCCACTTCAAAGGCACATTTCGGTATAAGTACTGAACCCGTGACACCACCAAATCAGAACTTTGTGGAACCAAGGACATTCTTCCTGGAAGAAGAGCTTATGTGCTGTAGGAGGGATTACCACTTTGCAACATGTTCTGCTTTGTAGAAATGCTGCTTTATACTTCTTGCCTGGGAGTGAGAGGTACTGGACCTTCTCTTTACATCTTTGAACCCACGTTTCTCCAAGGGCTTGTTGACCTGCCTCCTGTTCTCTGAAGTCTCATGGTCACAAAGGATGCCGTGCAACTCTGCTGGTGCTGCTAGACTCTGCCATCTGTGAGCCGTACTCGTGCCTGAGGTGCCTCCTCCAGTCCTGGGCCTTAGAAGCAGGTTCTGCATCTGTTTTCAGAAAATATTGATGCAGTGACTACTTTGCTGCTACTGGAACTGATGCAGTGTCCTCTGGTGCCAACACAGTGCTGATGTGACAACTACACGTGTCTCGACGGCAATGTCAGATAACGACGAAGTGCCGATCCGATGACGCTGCTGTGAAGCTCGACTCTGACACAGCGCCGGCCCTTCTACACTGACTGCAAGACTCAACTCTGGTGCATTGACCCGACTGTGCAAATCAGAACCAACGCAGGGAGTCCTTGAGGTAGATGCCTGCTCTGTACATGGTACTTTTCCAGGGGTCCCTGCATGGGTCCTGTAGCCGGCCTGCCTTCCATCGTGGTCGGCTTGAATTTTAGATTTACCCGATCTAGCACGACCTCAAGTAAACTTCTAGTGCTATTGACGTCTAAGCACTGTTTTGGAATCTAGGGCCAGATGTAGGTAGCCAAATACCGGTCGGTAACGGCCGAATTCGGCCGTTACCGACCGGTATTTGGCTTTTGACATGTAGGGGGAAGGAAACAGGCCAATTCGGTAATTTTACTGAATCCATAAATATACCGGTCGGTAAATTTACCGACCGGTATTTTTACAGATTCGGTAAAATTGAGATGTAGGTGGGACTCTTCTGAGTCCCACAAGCCCTACAAATTCGGTATTTTACCATCAAATTCAATTTGATGGTAAAATACCGATTCAGGTGTGCATGCACATGTGTGCATGCACACCTGTGCCATATGACAGGCAGACCTGCCCTTAGGGCAGGTATGCCTGCCACATGGCCCCCGAACCTTTTTTGGGGGTGCTAGAGGGTGTCAAAGTGACACCCCCTGCACCCTTGTCAAAATCGGTATTTACCGATTCGGTAAATACCGACCGGTAATGCCCATTCATTCCTATGGGCTTCAAAGCCCATAGGAATGAATGGGCATTACCGGTCGGTATTTACCGAATCGGTAAATACCGATTTTTACCGATTCGGTAAAAGGAACATCTGGATGTTCCTACATCTCCCCCCTTCTTATTTACCGATTCTTATTTACCGAATCGGTAAAATTCGGTAAATAAGAATCGGTAAATTTTCCCTACCTACATCTGGCCCTGAATCTTTAAAAATTAATATTTTTAGTTCTACTTATTGGGTATTTGTTATTTCAGTCTTGTATTACTCAGATAAATATTCTCTTTTATTCAAATCTTCTGCGGAGTCTTTTTGTGGTGTTTTTACTGTGTTACTTTAATTTAAGTGCTGCAAAAATACTTTACACATTACCTCTTAAATTAAGCCTGACTGATTTATGCCAAGCTATCAGAGGATGAGCACAGGTTAATTCACGTTTTGTATCTGACTTACCCTGCCTAGGATTGTGGTCTCTACTTGGACAGGGTGATAACCTCAGCCGACTAGAGACCCAATTTCTAACAAGTAGTGTAATAGGTCAGCTTTACTCAATCCTTTCTTTGTGGGGGGTAGAATTTACAATTTTCAATATCCCACAGTATAGCCATTCGATGTTGTAATGTCAGTCATCATGAGGTATGGTATTTCATGCAGCATGAAGCCATTGAGGTCCCTAAGCAGTACACTCTTTCCTGTCCCCAAACTGCCCTTTCTGGTACACTGGCAATTTGTGTCGGTTCCACTTGTTACCATTTTCCAAAACCACATACCTGTCACAAACCTCGTTGACTTTAAATTGGGCCCAACATTTACTCAATCCCTTGAGTACATTCCATGCCTTATTTTGACCCAGTCACCAGTACTCACTCTCTCTCTCCTGACACCACTCCCCCACTACTCTCCTCTCAACCAGTACTAATGCGCCACTGTATTTTAGTTCCCAGCTTTCATCTACACATTGATCACACAATAAATTGTGGTGCAATGAGCCCATACCATATCATCCACCATTGCCCTGACATCTTTTCCACTTTGGATAGCCATAGATATGGCACCCTTACCCAACTAGTAAGCCCGCTTCACCATGCAATAATCCTGGGGGTTGTACAGTGCAGTATGATGATGCTTAATGCCAAATTCTTTCTAGAAAACTTTTTATCTCATGAGAAACTAGTTGAGTTCCATTTTCTGTGATAGGCACATGAGGTAGCCCTTCCTCCGAAAAGACACTCTTCATAGTCTCCACACTCATTCTGGTGGTTACATCAGGTAAGCATTTTACCACCAACCATTTGGAATGCACAGCCACCAAAGCCAGAGTATTTCTCATTTCCTCATCCTGCAATTACATTGGTCCAATAAAATCTAAGCACACTATGCCCCATGGACACCCTGGGTCCTCAATATGCCTTTGGGCAGCTTGTTCATCTGTCTTAAGCCTCTACTCACTCTCTCTGCACACATCACAGTTGTCCCTTCCTTTTCCCAAGCTATAGTACCATGTCTATCCCCCTCTGACCACTCCAAAGATAAGCATGAGAGGCAATCAGCTCATGCGTTTTTTTACCCTGGTATTTGTCCAATTTGGTATCTATAGTCCTGAAGCCTGGAAGCTAGCCTAACCAGCCTAACTGATACCTTGCCTGCCCCACCAGGACTAAAATTTTTGAACAAAGGTTTATGATCTCTATGAATGCAAAAACTGAGACCCCATAAGAAGGTCCTAAAATGTTCTACTGACCAAGCAGCTGTTAAAGCCTCACACTCTATGACTGAATAGTTGCTCTCACAATCCATCAGAGAATGTGAGGGAAATGCTACAGTTGTTTCTGTACCAGAATGTACCTGAGAAAGAACAGCCCTCGGACCACATTCACTTGCATCCACAATTAAATGTATTTTGAGTTGGATTTCAAATGGTGCAAGGATACCCACCTCAGAAATGTCCTTCTTCACCACTTCAAAAGCTCTCTGTTGACCCTCACCCCATATGAACATATACCCCTTTTGCCTGCAAAGTTTTTTCACAAACTTATCATAATATTCGATCAAATCCATGAATGACCATAACTGACCCTTATCGTGGGGAACTGGTACAGACCTGATAGCTTTCAACAAGTCCACCTTGGGATGAACTCCTTGCCTGGATAAAGTATTGCCAAGGTATTCAATTTCTTCCACCAAGAACCTACATTTTTTCCTCCTCAAAGTGAGCCCCGCCTCACTGAGCCTACTCAACACAAACCTCAAGGTGTTGTTATGCTCCTGGACTGACTCACCAAAAACCGAGATATCATCTTGAAATAATTGTACATTATCTAATCCCCTGAACACCTCCGACATGATCGCTGGAAAATACTTGCAGCAGAGGATAACCCGAATGGCATACTTGTAATCCTAAAATTCCCCTCTATATATTCTGTGAATCTTCGTATAACCTGATCTGGTGGTTTGCAATTTTCAAGTCAAGCTTAGAAAAGTACTTACCACGCTTGAGTAACAACAACTCATTTATATTTGGGAGGGGAAAAATATCTATCACCACATGCTGGTTTAAGGTGCATAGATCCACACAGAATCTAAGCTTGCTGTCACTCTTCCTGGCAATAACTACTAGAGAGACCTATCCCGAAGCCTCAACAGGCTCTATGACCCCCTCATTGAGTATTTTAACTGAACGTTTCTTGACCTCACCCCTCACTATAATGGGCACCCTGCTCAATTTGTGTTTAGCAGGAACGGCATCTTCCTCCAACACAATTTTGTGGACATAGCCCTTCATCTCGCTCAGCTTCTCATTGAATACATCCTTCATTTCCAGCAACACCTCTTCAGTGGTAACATCAGTGACTGGCAACACTTGACCTGGAGCATGGGGATCAATTATAAAATGCAAATCACATTGATGCTCGTACCCCAAAATAGGTGGCCCATCCTCCACCACATTGACTTTCCCTTCGACCGGCTAACATTTGTACATAATGGGAGAAGAAAAATACCCCAAAAAATCAATACGTTCTCCCTGGTAGACCCTACAATTGATGTCTTTAGGCAGAAGAGACACTAGCGGCCAATCATTCTTTCACAACGTCTTCGGTATGATGGTGTAAAATGAGCCGGAGTCCACCATGAGTTCCACTTGTTTGCCCCGAGTCCCAAACCAGGCTTTAGGTGCGTCTCTCCAGTTTCCTTCCTTCACCTCAGGCCAAACCATCAACACTTGATCCTGGTTATCACCTTCCCAAAAGGTTTCCTCAGTGCCAGCCACACGTGACTTATGCAAATCCTTGAACACACAAGCACAATGGCAAAGGCGCCCACACCTTCTGCACTCCTTGTTTTGAATCACTGGTGTGGAAATCACTACAACACGGTGAACAGTCCTTTGATCTACCCCCTCTCTGAGGTCTCGTCGAAACCTTGTTGGATGATCCTTTAGACCTGCCTTCTTTTTTGCAAGGGTGGGCGGAATTTGTGTAATTGCATAACGCAAACCTTTGCGAAACGGTAAAAAACTCAGCGAACACGCAGAAATTCCGTGAATGCGCAGAATTGCTTGTTCGCGATGCTTTTTTAATGTTTGCAATCGCTGTTTGCGTGCTCGGGGGATATATCTCGCGAACACGCATTTTGAGAACGCGAACAAGCAAAACATTTCGTGAAGTTGCAGAACGCAGAATTTTGGGCAGTTTCGCGTTCTCTGTGGAATGCAGAATTATCCAAATTACGCAAATTCCACGAACCGAACGGAATTTACCGCCCAGGCCTACTTTTTTGCATACTGCTGCAACCTGGCCATCCACCATCTCCTTCTTGCCTAACTCTTTCATGCATCTCTCGGATATCTCATCAACCTTTGCAATTGTAATGGAATCATGCATTTATGGATTTTTCGGCTTCCTACTGGCGCGCCTGCATTTATTTACTGAGGCACTGAACAATCAGGTGAGGTTCATTTAGTTATGTTGTGGCCACTGTACACTCACTATAGAGGCTACCCCTAAGATATGCTCAATTCTTAATGCCTTTTATTTCATTATCTCGACATTACAGATCTCCACATTTGTGTTCTGCTCCTTAAATTCACTTGGATAAATGGACCCCCTTCCGAATCTGTAATTATGCTGAGCTCTTACCTACCTCCGCCCACATCCCTCCTCCTGGCACCACAATTGGCACCCTACTTATGCGCTAATTTTACCCTGTTTCTACCAGTTATGGATTAACTTCTCCTTGACGTCTCACATCTTCTGGCCCAGTGAAACAACCAGATTGATCTTGCTCGCCTTTACGCATTCATTGACCTTGCATATCTCTGGTAATTGTCTATCACCTGGACCCCCCCTTTCTTCAATTTCTCATATTGGGCCACTTTCCTGCTCACTTTATTTTCCTCTCCCTTCCTCCCTTATACAGCACTATTTTGAAACTTGTGACCATTGTCCTGATGATGACCTGAAATCAATCAGGTTGAATAGCCGTCGACTACCCAGCATGGAACTTTTGGCGCTGTTGTCGTCAATTAATTTATTCAGAATTCTACATACCAATATTGTATATATGTAGCTTGTATTTTTGACCATATTGTAATTTTCCTGACGCCTATTGCCGCTCACGCCGTTATTTTTCACCCCTGTGACACTGCGCCGCTCACTATCAGTAGCACGCCCAGTGCCCATTTGTGTGTTATGGTCACTGTATATTGAATTGTACTGTAGTGCTATCATAACTACTTACAAATAATAACTCCATTACCTTGTCCTTTCCGTTGTGGTCTGCCTTCCTTTTTGTTTCCCTACCCTATGTGATTTATCTCACTGTTGTATTGCCCTTGTCAATGATTTCCAGCTGAGACATTGTTGTATGGTACAAATTTGCCTGGTCTCACTTGGGCCAACAGGTTTACTGCTGTAATTGTTTTCTGTGTCACAGAAAGGGCAAGATATCTCTGCCACAACGGGGTGCCTTCAAAAGAATGTGCACTTACCCTCCGATCCTTTCAGACAGAAAATGGGAGCGGAAGGCTATCAGGTGTTGTGAGACTGTCTTAGACTAGAGCCCAGCCACGAGCTCGTGAGATTCCACTGTGTGCACATGATCCATTTCTCCAATGTCAGTCCCTTTAAACAATAGCAGCTCTACAGAATTAAGCCATAAGACTCAGGGTGGCAGATACTTCCACACAAAGAGCAGTGCCGTCATGTGCCATACACCGAGCCGCAACACAGGGCTCTCGTAACTGCCTATGCTCCTCACGTCAGCTACTGTTACAGATGTCTCGTCAGGTGGCTGGCGATCGCCGTCAAGATACAGCACAATATCAAGCTGAAACCCTCATTTATTCTTCAACAGTGAATGGTGTGATTCTCCCTTCACCAGCCAGGGGACAACTGACTCCAGTCGAATCACGCTACCACAACATTCCCCACCAGAACCTCAGTGTGTCGTACTGAGGTACTACATTACAACACAAGCCTTAAAATAAAGGTGTATCCAGGGGACAGCGAGTGCATGAACATATGCTGCCACCAGAAATTCAACTCAGACAGCTCTTTTTCTCTCCTACACCCTGAAGCAGTCAACAGCCATTTCCTACACAACACTTAAAGAGCAATAGTAGGGACAGAAAACGAAAGAGGGATGATCATATAGCTTTGTTTCCTATTGCAAGATGGTTTATGTGTCTTTGTAGTACTTTGGACTGATGTTAGGCCAGCATTCATGAGCAGGGGAAAGTAACTGTGGCTTCTGCATGGGTGCGATACACAAAACAAAGAAAAGCAGTATTTTCAAGTAAAGCACCCGATCCTAACACGATCCATTCGGTGGTATATGCCCTTCAGTACTAACATGCTGAAACTTTGATGTCTTTGTTTCTTGCTACCCTCCTGTTGGACTTGGCCCTTTTTGCAGGGTCATCCCTGAACCTTTTGCCTTCCTCCTGTATTTTGTCTGACCTGTTTTTGTTGGTTTTATGACTTTGGGCACTTTACCACTGTAGATCAGTGCTGAAGTGCATATGCTCTCCCTATTGTAAATTGATGTATGGATTAGTGACTCCATGATTGGCTGGTATGGTTTACTTGTCAGACCCTAGTACAGTGCACTGAGTGTGCCGAGGGCTTGTAAGTCAAATGCTGCTGGTGGGCTTGCAGCACTGGTTGTGCCACCGACAGAAGCAGCCTTGTAAAATGTGTCTCAGGTCTGCCATTGCAGATCCTTTGTGCAGCCTGGTACTGCCATGCTGACTGGGAAAGTGCACCCACGTGCCAGTCCCTAAACCTTCCCTTTTCTTCATATCAGACACCCCTATGGAAGGCACAAGGGCAGGGTGCATTGTAAGTATGAGGTAGGACAAGCCCTGATGTGTGTGGCATGTCCTAATAGTAAATTACAGCCCTTTTTGTTTTTCACTATTGCAAGGCTAGCTGTTCCCCCTAGGCCAGAATGGGCAGTTTGATTATTACATCTTAACATCCTAACTGACTCAGGGAACTAGGTAGAAATTTGAGTTTAGTATGCCTAAACTCAGAATGATAAAATACATTGTTTAGTGAAGTTGGTTTTAACATTCTGTGTTTGAAATACCACTTTAAAAAAGACGGTATTTTCTTGTCTAACCATCCACGCCTGCCTCTGCTAGGTTGTGTATTCCTTGTCTGGAGTTTGAGTGACAGGGGCTGGGAGATTCCAGGAGACAGGGTGAGTCAGCACAGTGCTGAATAGAGAGATCTACATGCAGATGGGTGGGAGGAGTTGCACCCGGAACCAGAATAGGGCTGTGCCTTCCCTCTACAATGCTGTCTGGCTCCCCCTCTGGTGGTGCATCTGATGTCTCGGCCCTGCACTGTAAAAGGAAATAAGGAGTCATGTAAACAGAGTGCTCCAGGACTGACCAGATCTGGTTTGGACTGGCAAAGACCTCTCTGCCTTTAGAGAACAAAGAGAACCTGTGTATAAAAGAGGGGATCCAAAACCCAGAGAATTAGATCACTACTGGGAAACAAGAAGAAACCTTTGCTGAGGAGAGGAACCAGAGAGACTGAGGAGAGACTATCCCTAAGCTGAAGTGCTGCTTGTGGGATTGGCCCTTCAGTGATTGCCTGACTGCCAAAGAGAGGAGACAGGAACTTTGTGTGTACTTTCATCAACTTGTGAAGGATCTCAAAGGGCTTGAGAAAGAGCTTACCTCCTGCTGAAGTCTCAGGGACAACAAACTTCAAGGCCCAGCTCCCCAAGAGTTCCTTGGAAGTGCCTGCAGTTGTGTTGCAAAAAGAAGTGCCTGCAGTTGTGTTGGGCTTTCTGAGGTACTGCGTGTCGCAAAGAGCTGGAAGCGCGACTCACGTAGAAGAAGCGTGTCACCACGTAACCACTGCCATCGCATCACTGAGCAAAGATGACGCCGCTGTAGCTGTCGCATCGCATCGCAGAAGCATCTAGCATCACCGGAGAAGAGTGTCGCCGCCGCACCCGCTGCCGTCACATCACTGAACAAGGATGACGCCGCTGTAGCAGTTGCATCGCATTGCAGAAACGTCTTGCATCAACGGAGAAGGGTCCCGCCGCCGCAGCCACTGTCGTCGCATCACTGAACAAGGGTGTCACCAAGGGTGTCACCGCTACACTTGTCGCAGCGCGTCGCTGGAGTTTCCCGCATCACTGCAGAAGCGTGTTGCAGGGCCTGTCGTGGCTCAGAAGAATCGTTAAGTCACCATACGGGCGTGCATGCATCGTGTTGCATCAAGGAGAAGACGCCATCATCGTTTTCATCGCACCGGATTTTCATTGCATCACGACGTTGCGAGCCGCATCGCCACGGAAGAGCAGTAAGAAACTGACGCATCACCGTCCCTGCGAGTAAGGGACTGACACATCACCTTCCCTGCAATACTTTTGTTGTATAGTGTTACACATCCCAAGGTATATTGACTCAAAGTGGGGCATTTTAACATCTAAAGAGAACTAAGCAAATTCTACCATTTTAAGTACAGTATTGTGGATTTTTGTCCTTTGTGGTCTTGTATTAAAGAATACTTATTTTTATACTACAACTTGTGTGGTGTCCATCTGTAGTGTTGTCACTGGGTTACTTTATGTGTTCACAAATGCTTTACACACTGCCTGTGAGAAAAGCCTTGCTACTCTTGCCAAGCTATTAAGGGGGTGAGCAGGGGTTATTTTAGGAGTGTACCCCCTCACCCTAACTAGACGCAAGGGTCCCTATTTGTCACAGGTACCTACCTATGCCAATTTGAGACCCCCAAATCTAACACCTCCTATAAATGGTTTCCTATGGAAATACAACTTAACTATGTTTAGAAAGGTGGCTTCGAGGGTAGGTTGTATTTGAGTGGGCATTCACATTTTAAAAGTCAAAAGTATTACAGTGCAAACAATTCTTTGTTTAATCTCAAAAGAGTTGGCAGTTGTTCTCGAGATACTAAACAGCATTTGCTTTCCAGATCTCAGTTTTCTTGTAAACACATTTGTTTCCTTGAAAATCAAAATGGCATTCATTTTGGTTGATTGATGCGATTATTTAGTGCATCTGTATAAAGGCGCAAAGTCTCTTGCACTCATTCTTGCTGGGGCAACCTTATATGCTCACTGACTCCAGGACAGACCCTGCAAATGTATATGGGGTGGTGACTCAAGAACACTCAAGCAGTTCTATCCTATGAATGTGTGTGTACATCAGGCGTGCTTGGGAAACAACACTTGTGTGCCATTCTCTATTTCATTAAACTGATACTTCTAGTTTGGGCAGCTAATATTTTTGAACCTTCTCTAATCCGAGCTAATTGTTTTCTGCTCAGCTGAAGCAGAATTATAAATCAGCTGTATGTAATTACAGAGGAATATCTGAAGTGTCTGGGCAGCTATTGTGCCCTTGTGCGGTTACAGGGTGTAACTTTGGCTTGGACTTCGAGATCAAGACAAGAAATATTATGAGAATCCCATGGTGGTGAAAAGCACCAGACACAGTTGCATGTAGGCGAGAAAGAAGAAAATAAAAAGCTGTGGTGTTTATTTGGTAAACACACCAAGAAGATGAATAGAGTGCTGAAACATTTGAACCACTCAACCACAGTCACAGAACTGGGTTTAATCCATTGTTCTTTGACTCACTATGCCAACCCAATTATGAACCAGCCATACACAAATCAGTCTTAACCCTGTTCCTCATGGGAAATGCCCAGCGCAAACTGGTCAAGAATGATTTGCATATGGATGGGTGTGAACTGGAGTGGGGAAGTGAGCTAAAGAACGATGATGGATACAACCCATATCTATGACTGAGTGTCTGAAAAGTTTCAGCGCACCATCCATAATCTCCTTGTGTTTGCTTTGTTCACTCGTTGTTGGCAGGGTATGCCCAGACAAGAGTCCCTTCCTAAATTTGGCGGTCCAAGGATGCTTGTTTTCGGTCAAGGGAAGACCTGGCTTAGCAGACTGGGCTGGACTGCTCTCATGAGGAACAGTGTCAAGACTGATTTGCATATGGCTGGGTCTTAACTGGGGTTCTCTAAGTGAGCTAAAGAACAATGATGGATTCAACCCAGATCTGCCACTAGGGGTGAGTGTCTAGAAAGTTTCATTGTTCCGTCCATCATCTCCTTGTGATTTCTTTGTTCACCCTAAGTTGGCAAAGTATGCCCTGACGTGAGTCCCTTGCTCACTTTGCCACTGGATTCAAAGCTAGCTTGGCTGATGAGGGGTGTTACCCCAAAACCGATCCCAGGATGCTTGTTTCCGGTCCAGTGAAGACCTGGCTTTTCGGTTCGGGATCGACTGTTCCCATGAGGAGCAGGGTCAAGACTGACTTGAATATGGCTGGTCTGAACTGGGGTGGCAAAGTGAGCTAAAGAACGATGGTGGATTCAACCAAGCTGGGTGACTGAAGGTGAGTGTCTGAAAAGTTTCAACGCTCTGTCCATCATCTCCTTGTGTTAGCTTTGTTGGTCCTAAATTTTCAGGGTGTACCCAGACATGGGTTACTTTCTAAGTTTTCCACTGGATTCAAACTTAGCCAGGCTGATGAGATGTGTTACCCCAAAACAGGTCCCAGGATACTTGTTTGCGGTCCAGGCAAAACCTAGCTTGTCAGTTCGGGCTGGACTGTTCCCATAAGGAACAGTGTCAAGACTGATTTGCATATGACTGGGTCGGAACTTGGGTGGTGAAGTGCGCTAAAGAATGATGATGGATTCAACCCAGATCTGTGACTGGGAGCGTGAGTGTCTGAAAAGTTGCAGCGCTCCGTCCATCATCTCCTTGTGTTTATTTGGTAGGCATAGTCTCCCTTTGGGCAGAAAGCACAGGTCCCCTTGATGAGTCTCTCTAATTGATGAACAACCTGAGCCGACCGCCTTCTTAATCAGGCTGGTACTCAATGAAATGTATCACAAAGACCACTCACACGCTGAATGGTTCAAAAAGACTACGAACTAGAAATTGCTTATCAAGAACACAAACCCATCACCTTTACAAGGAAATAACAGGACAATCCTGCATGTGCGCATCATGTTGCTCACTTCCTAATATTAAGCTTTTTTTTACACTATGTATAAGAAATTGAAAAAGCTCTTCTGAAGTGCTGGCATTTGTTTAAATGGGGGAAGGAGCTGAAGGACCAAGGTGTCATGCAACAGGTAACGACTTTATCATCAGAGATGCTAATGAGGAGAAATGTGAGGATGTGCAGTGAAACAGCAATGGAAAAACCTGGGTCCAGCATGTCCAGATGCCCCAAAGTGGCACTTTTGGATCTTAGGGGCCATATGTATGAAACTTTGGTTTTGCGATTCTCAAATAGCGATTTTTTGCGAATCGCTATTTGAGAATCGCAAAAAGCTATGTATGCAGGATTTGCAAATAAGTTTGCGAATCCTACATATTCCTTAATTGCGAATTGCAAATTGTGATTCACAATTAAGGAATATCTCCTAGAGGCACATAGGAATGAATGGGAAGACATTCTCAATTTTTGATTCTCAATTAGAGAATTGAAAATTGAGAATGCAAATTCAAGGGTGCCAGGGTGTCAAATGGACACTGTGTTGCATCCCTGAAATGTGCATGTGTGCACATGTGGCACACATACATGCCCTATGGGCATGTATGTGCAGCACATGGCACTTTGAAAAATGCAAGAAAGTCCATTTTTAATTTGCGATTCCTTATGGCCAAATTGCACTTTTTCTTGGCCTCTTACATTGCATTAAAGGAATCGCAATTTGCGATTCCTTAAATGCAATCGCAAAATAAGGAATAGCAAATTTGCGATTCCTTATTTTGCAAGGCTGTTTTCCATTCATACATCCAACTGAGCTAAATTGCGATCGCAAAAGCCGAAATTCTGTGAATTTTGGCATTTGCGATAGGAATTTTGAATGATACATATGGCCCTTAGTCACAAAAAACTGTTTATTTTTTAAGAATTCACATCTCCGGTTTCCTACAGTGGACTTTTTTCCGTTTTGGGTTCATTTAAATCATAAAAATATTTCCGATTTTTATGAATCGGTGTTGGATTTCTATTGTGTGTTGTGTCTTACATAGTTAATGTATTTCTGTTTTTAAATGCTTTTAACCCTTGTCTCCTAAGTTAAGCCGGCCTATTTGCAGCCAGCTACCAAGGGCTGAGCAAGGGAATCATTTTTGAGACCGTAACTGGACCTTCTATTGTGCTTGTGGTCTTTTTACTAGTGGTAGGTACCTACCTACAACTAATAAGTAACCTTTCAAAAGCAACAATATAGATTCCATATGTTTTAAGAAAAGCAGTGAGGATCTTTATTTTCAACTGTTGGGGGAAGGAAAAATACACTTTGAAATCAAGGTATTTTAAGTTTTATTAATACAATCTAAATAAAGTTACTACCTACAGTAGTTTACAAATATCCCATTCTTCTGAAGGAGCCAACCCTGGGGCTCATGGCACCCCAGTCGGTGTACCTCCTGTACTCTCCAGGCCTCAGGTAGTATTGACGTCCTCTATAGTTGGGCTCTTCATAGAAAATCCAGTGCCCCTCAAACACATTACAGGAGTGGATGTCATTGAAGTGGAATCGGTCATAGACATTTGGGCAGTCATCTGTGAAGTCCATCATCTGCCCTTCGAAGTCACTTTCCTCATACAGCCTGATCCGGAAGGTGCCACGGTACTGTGAAAATGAAAAGAAAAGAAGAGATGCAAAAGATCAATTGTTAGATCAACGTGGCAAATCACTGGAATATCTTGTTTTAAAATATCATGGTGGCAAAATATCAGGTCCTAAATAACTGCTATTAAATTATTCTGAAAGTATGAAGGTAAGTATATATCAGTAAGCATAGATTAACTATTCTTAGGTTCACACATATGTATTTTGACAATATAGGTTACCTTAAAGATAGCATAGATGTAAAGTTAAGAATTGTACATCTATGTAACTTATTTTCATGACATTTAGGTTCCCAATATTCAGGCCAAGATATTTCCACACATCAATATATGTTTATACTCAATATTCTGACATACAAGTGATCCACTTACAAAACACATGGTTTTGACTAAAATGGTATTGAAACACACTGTATATATTTATACAGTATTTATACAGAATGTTATTTCATGTCTAATTCTGAAAAGGAAACATTATTATATTATTTTCATCAAACAGAAAGATAGGTTGACAGCATACACTATAAAGATATGTTTTACCAGAAGATGAATTATCTAACTGGAGTTAGGTCTTCTATTACCAAAAGCAGATAAATTAGGAATGGATAACAAGGGGACACATCACATAAGGTATGATACCTGCACCCCATTGATTGTAGGTATGTCTAAACTGCTTTTTCAAGGTTTCCATGGTGTTACCAATCATTATATGTACAATGCTGAGAATTTTTTAGATTCATTGACTATTCTGAACACTGGGTTCTGGTGATAGAAACCCTGCATTGTAAATTAAGCAATGTATTTAAAATGTGTGGCCTTACAATATGAGGATCTAGACCTTATGTTTGGGAAACAGCTTAAGACACACCTCTTTAAAGAGCACTCCCTCATGATGCAGCAACAGTTCGATTTGCCTCTTGAAACCAACTACTACCCCTCCATTCCACACGTTGACTGAGCCTTTGCTTCATACCATAATCAGCACTCCTCTGCTTTTCAGCTACGGGCACACTATATAAATACCAAATACATACGGGCATACATAAAAGAACAGGGTCTCATGGTTGATCAATGGATTTTGATATGTCCTTCCATACTAAAAAGGATGTGCAGGGCTTTAATTATCAAAACTGTTTGGAGAGAGACATAGAAATGTGGACGCTCTAGAAAAGCACGTTTTGCATTAGTGACCTATTTTAGACCATAGCATAAAATATACATTTCCAATATTTGTGTCTTTAAAAACCAAAATAAAGTTGTTAAAAAAGCTGAAAGCATATCGGCTGAACCTGGACTTACTTCAGGGATCATTCGACAGGACCTGATAGAGTCATTGTATCCCATCCACCGCTGGTACTCGGGGTACTCCCCCATCCTCAGATAGTACTGGCGCCCCCTGTAGTTGGGGTGCTCATAAAGCATCCAGTTTCCATTTTGAACACGGAGGGAGTTGCAGCGACTGAGGTGGGAGTGCAGCTCTGCACTATCAGAATTGCACTCATAGGAGCGGCCACCAAAGTTTCTGTCCTCGTAGAAAATAATCTGTAAACAGGATGATAAAATGAAACATTATAAAAGCTATTGGCTATGTTGTGTTGTAGCCGTAGCAGATAACTTTGTTCTCATTGACCTCAAGGAAAGATAGACTTTTGTCATAATCCTCAAACTTGCTATCTAATCTCATATTTACACTTTCTGTTGAAATCACATACCTTAATACTAAAAAGTGACCTTGTGAATCATTCCTAAATGTAGCATTTTTCAAGACTTTAGAATGGGTAAATTGACCTATGACACATCCAGTTTTCCAACTGGCTGTTGAGAGATCCAACTTTAGAAAAGTATTGAGCCAATCACTCTTTTTATCACACTTTTTCAGCCGTCCTTTTAATCCTGATTTGGAGGACACATGAAAGAATATAGATAATCTACCATCTATAAAAGTACCGCTGTACATAGAGTGTCTAAATCTGTGCAGTAACATCAGAAAATAAAAACCTAAATCACCTACATGTGGATGGTGACTTCATACAGTTGTTTGGGTTGTGCATCTTTATTCGCCTCACCACCGGAACTGCCCCCTCTAAACGATGTTGAGAAGTGGTGGGCCAGGGAATTAATTTTGCACCATTTGCAGGACTTTTCACAAGGAGAGGGTAGGGGTCACTAAAAAGTTCACAAGTGTTTCTCTCTTGTTTCCAATTGGTGTCTGTGGGCTTTGAACACTATCAGTGGTTAATGTGAACCAGTGGTAGCAGGTGGGACTCACCAGCACTCTATTCTGAGGACAATGAGTTATTTCTCTTAAACTTTGATCCAGCACATGAGAGAGAGGAGCACACAAAAGGGGGGAAATAAGGTAGAAGTTGAAGAAAAACAAACTGTGACAAAGGGAGAAAGTTGGAACCTGGAAGAGTGAGATAAAAGGAGATAAAAGGACAGGGTTTGTCTGGTGGTGGACGAAGGGGCATGTAGTGGAATCAGGGCTACAGCGAACATAAACTCACCTTCTCCAGTGCTCAAAACAAGTCAAATATTAGGGGCATGGCTTAGCAGCCAGCAATGGCGGACGCATGAGCGAGAGGCTCTGCACTGACCTGGTAATTATTCACTTAAGACACTGCAACGGGTGGCTTGACGCTGTTCGAATCGCGAGCGTTGCCGCCGCTGGAGGGGACTCACGGCAGCCCGGAGATCGAGTTTTGACGAAATGCTCTGACCCTGCGCAGGACTGAGGCCGGGCCCTGCTAGAAAGAGCTTGCTGCGTCATAAAGTGAAGAGGAGGCCCTGAGCCACGGAAAAGTGACTAGTGCGAAGCAGGTGAGAGCCACTTAATTCCCAGCACTGGGGATTTACTACCCCCTCACTCTCTCTGATAGTGCAGCACAGAGCTGGTGGACCTGGCTATTGCCTGACTGAGGCCTGCCACCTGGGACGCGGGAGCCACGGGAGAGAGGGGCCAGTTAAATCTGTGGGGACTGTGGCGCACTGTGCTGAACCCTTAAGTGTTGCAGACCAGGGGCTCCCCCCTGCATGCACCCGTCGACAGCAGAGTACTGCATTCCAGCGGTGGAGGCCACCCTTGTGAGGGCCGAGCAGAGGCGACATCAGGGACACCCCAGGACAATATCATAACCGAGCGACAAGGATGGGCAAACATAGGGCAAAACCAGTTGAGACTGCCACAGAACAAGAGGAGGGACAACGGGAGCAGGTGCAGAGCAATGCGGGCGCAGCAGCTTGAAGACCTCATACAACAACAAGATTCTAGAGGCAATCTCAGACTCAAAAGAGACACTACTTCAAGTTATAAGCACAGTGTTGGTGGGGTTTGGGCTACTCCGTGCGGAGCACCATAAGCACAACGAAAAGGTGAAAATGGTGGTATCAAACCTTGAGGAGCTGTCCCCAGCCCACGAAGCGATGGTCAAACAGGTGGCAGAGCTGCAGGACAGGGTTAAAACACTGGAGTTACGGGCAGAAGATAGTGAAGGGCGTAGCTGAAGAAACAACATCCGCATTTTGGGCCTTCCAAGGAGGTTGAAAACGGCAACATGATGGCCTATTTGGAACCATGCCTCTGCACAGTGGTAGCTCCGGAGGGGCTAACACAGTTCTACACCCTGGAGAAGGCACACCGGGTCCCAGCACGCCGCTGGTGCCGGGTTAACCCCCAAGACCAGTAGTGGCCTGGTTATTACGTTATTGGGACAGACATTTCTTACTGCACTAGGCATGATCAGATAGCCAATTTGAAGTAAATTACAGTCTAGTCTCCATATTCCCAGACTATACCATTGAAGTGCAACAAAATGCCTGCTTCTTGGAAGTTAAGAAGGTGCTGAGATCAGAAGGCTTCCAGTACTCTCTCATTTTTCCTGCCCAACTTCGCATAGTAGTGGATGGAATGACACATTTCTATGAGATCATATAGCTAAGCCTGTACCGAGGAATAGCACTGGCTCAGTGCCTTGCCGCTGCCGTAGCAGCAGACTCTCCTTGAGCCTGAGGAGGCAATATGGCCCCGGTTGGACTATTATTGAGAATGGTGCACGGCAAAGACCCTGATATTTGACACGATCTTGAGAGATCTCGAATGAAGCCACGACCCCCTGAAGGACCTTACTTTAGCTGGTTTGGGCCTTGATTTTCTTTTGTAGTTATATGAAGGGTTTGGGCAGACAGCAGTTGCCCCACTGCTTGGGGGAATGGGGAGTTGGTTCATGTTGGGATCCTTTAATCTGTTGTTTTTTGTTGTGCAAGGCTTGGCATATTTGTAGAGCGGATAACAGACTGCTTTTCTGTTACGCTGGATTGGGAGGGGGGTTGGAGGGTGGTGGAAGGGGATGAACTGCCTCACCTGTGATGTCAACACACTGCCAAGCACTGTTGTTCCTTACATGGAACATTAAGGGGATGGGGTCCATGTTCGAACGCCATAACATACATAATTATTTAAAGAGACAGGGAGTGCAGATAGCTCTCCTGTAGGAGACACAAATGTTTCAAGCAGAGGTAGAAAGACTGTGTAGGCGTTGGTGAGGGCAGGTCTATGCTACATCTTTCTCAGCGTATGCACAGGGGTGTTAGTCTGACTTAGATCCAGGGTACCCTTTGAGCTGAAATAGTCCATATTAGATAAGGAGGGCAGATATATCTTTCTCATGGGGAGGCTATATGGCCAACCTTTCTACTCAAATAGTGGACATGATGCTAGGACAGGTTATAATATGGGGTGATTTTTATATAGTGATAGATGTAGACTTGGACCGTTCTCACCCTCCCTTACACGGGGCTAAAACCTGACGAGTGGCGACTGGATTGGGGAGTGGATGTCACATTGGGAATTGAAAGATATTTGGAGAATCCAACATGGGGAGACATGAGAATACTCATTTTACTACCCAATGCACCAACTGCACACACGACTAGACGCCTTTTGGTGCTCCCCCTTCCTCAGCGGTTTTATCATGGGTACGGAATATCTAGGGTGGACCCTGTCGTATCACAGTCCATTACTGCTGACATACCGGCCGCATGGAGATAGACCTCCCATACCTACATGGCACCTCAATCCTATGTCTCTAGAAGATACACTGTTTACTAGCACCTTGCACTCCCTCGTAGGAGAGTTCTTTATTGAAAATGAACACTCCACTTCCTCTGCATTAATAGAGTGGGAAGCGTTTAAGGTGGTGGTGGGAGGACACTGTGTGGGGCAAACTGTGGGAGTGTGTAAGGTCCTCCACATGGACTTGTTGGCTAGGTAGGAAGAAATCCGGGCACTGGTAAACCTCCAGGGACAAGATGGACAGGCCCACGCACGTCTTCTGGATAGACACAAGCAATACCCTGACTACTTGGAAAGGGTCAGGTCTTATGACTATAACACATGTATGGACAGGGTGCAAAGGGAGGAGGGAAAAGCTGGCCGAATGTTGACCTGGTTAATTAGGCCGTAAATAAATGGGTCCCCGATTCTACGTGTTCGGACTGCTGCTGGCTTGACAGTACATGACCCGGAGGAGATCAATGGTCTATTTAGGAACTATTATAAGACACTCTATGCCACTCCCCCTGGGGTCCCCAGCGCACTTATCGGTGCTTTCCTTGACCTGTTAAACAGCGAGACACCAAATTAAATGGTTCTAAGCGTCCCTGCTGTCGCCACAACTGAAACTGCGGGGTAAATGGGAGAGGAATCTGAGAAGGGAAATGATCGATAAGGAATGGAGCAGAGTCCTGGAATCCCCTAAGAAAGTATCATGGCATACACGATTGAAATATGTTCAATTCAATTATGTGCATAAGACATACCTGACACCACATAGGATATTTGTCACTTCTGAGGGAGGGCCGAGCAGATGCTCGAGATGCAGCCGGGTAGACGCAGACTTCCTGCACATGACTTGGGATTGCTGGACTATACAATCCTTCTGGCATGAAGTACTCTCTAAATTATTTTTTTCTTTATTCGAAAATAAACATATAAAAGGGTATATATATTTCTCACAAAAATGTTTTTTCCTCATATAATTTCCCTCAATGTATTATAAAACTACCATACCCCCTATAAAACAATAAATACACTTAAACTGCATGAATACTATTATTGAAATTAGTTTTTGAATACACTGTGCTCCAACATTTCGTAACATAAATTTGTAAAAAATGTATTTTACTCATATTTGTGGTTGTAAAAAATAATCACATAAAATGGGTTCTAATATCAAATTCCTTTATAATATAGAGTCAAATATCCTATTCATTATAAGATTTTTTAGTATTTTTTATTAGATATTAAGTCTTCATGTATATCTGTTACATCCAACCTCTTAAATTACTTAGGCAACTCATCTTGATTAAGCACAAGTGTTTGCAGGTGCCAACGCGCATTTCGGTGCAAAGCGACCGAAGGGCCGTGCACCTTCCTCAGGGCACACACCATAAAAGTTCACGAGTGGAAGGGCAACCAAAATATATCTGATTACTTGGTACCATTTCACATAGAAACTGAACTCCAGCACTTCTTAAAAGCTGCGAAAGTCCTCAATAAACAAGAAGCAGCAAAGAAGTGTGTGCGCTGCTCATAACAAATTGCATCCCTTATAAGTGTCCGCGAATATGAATTATGGGTGCCTCTTTACTAGATGAATGAAAGTTACAAGTCTTACAGGATGCAGAAACATCAAGGGGTAGTCCAAATGGTGCTCAGACCACTTCTGATTGGAGACAAATCTCTGTGCTGTACGCTGATGACTGGAACCATATTGTAGGTGGTAACAAGAGCAATCAAGCCTAAAAAGCATTGGTATTCAGCACTCCGACCTTCAATAGCTCCATCCCTGAGCAAAACATTGAGCCACACCACGTATTCTTTTATAAATTAAGCACTGTTGCTTTGCTCCAAAGTACCATGGGCTCCTACCATTGTCATCACTTTCTTGGTGAAGTCAAGAACTCCGGGCTTGCTCTTTGAGGTGATTATGCATCAGAGACTCATATACAGTCTGACACAATGAAATAACACTCAAAATGGCCCACCAATCACAGGAAAGAGCTAAAGCTACGAATGCTTGTCTTTTCTTTACAAAATGCATTAATAGAGAAGTAAAATGGGTATCAGCAAGGCAAAGTCGAAGGTCATATCAATTTCTAGGCCCATGATGTAACGATACATGTTATTGTAGTGCTACCACCTCTACATGCTACAGACACTGTAGCACTAAGTTAGATATATTATGTTAACTATGGAGGAATTATGATTAAAAGCAACATTTAGTTGGAAGTGCTGTGTGGCACAGGATTGACAAAACATCTGTTACTCACAGCTATTCTCTTGCAGAATCAGAGCAGGTGAGAAACTGAGTTTCATGTTTCCTAACAACTGGGAATTCACATGGGAACTTCTCAAAGTGTCTCTGTGTAAAGCAATCCACAGTCTCAACTTAAAGTTGCATGGCATAATTTATCCAATCATCACAAATCTCAGTATTGTGCTGGCCACCTAAACAAATCAGTGATGCCATTTCCTTATGGAGCGGAAAGTATGGGTGTGGGAGAAACTACAGCACCCCCAACAAAGTCCATGCTTGAGTTCAGAAGGTGAATCAATAATGAAGATTCCTTTACATTATGTTTTTAGCTTGTCACATTTGCTCTGTGTTCAAAGAGAGAGTCCAAATGGCAGGTTATGTCTTCAGACAAATTGTGGGCTATCCTTTTAACATGGAGATTAGTGTTTACTTTTCTTTCTCTAATTGGAAAGTTAGAGGACTTTCTAAAGTGAACTATGGACCATCTTCCTGGGAAACAGTGAGTGTGAACGGCAAGGCTTTAGCATGCCACGTTTCTTTCTAACACAGAAGAACCTTTAAATACCTGTAAATGAACTGTACAAATATTTCAAATATTTCAAATATATCAGCGGTTGGAAAAATACACGTTTTATAATTCTGAAGAGTAATGGTAACAGAAATGTTAATACTCATAACAAATCAAGACACTTTACTTGGTGATGTGCACATGATAAAAATATGTTGAAACCGAAATCCCGTACATTATCTGTTGTGCGCTATATAGTTTTATCAGTCAAAATGCATGTCTTTGCAAATTTACTCGAAATTTCAATAGTAAATATGCAGTCTGAACCTTCTGACAATGTGCTACAAACTGATGCTTTAGTAATATATCTGTGACAGTGTCCTCCAAAATTCACTGCAGACTACACATTACACTCATAAAGACGTTCCTGCTGAATAGGTCTGGTAAGAAAATGGCATTAGAGTAATGTTGAGGGTGACATGTTTGATGTCCAGTGTTCCTTGACTTTAATCTATGTAATTTTCCGCCAATGGAGATATGTAGAGGCTTTTAAGGAAATCCAGCATCCACTAGTTCAATGTACTCACTGAGCAGATATAAGCTCAGACATACTATTCCCCACGGTGGCATGTCAGGGTCAGAGCAGGGGCGGCGTCTCTCAAAACAGGCTTTGTCATCTGAAGCTGTTCTGAAAGTCTCTGTTGTAATTGTTAATGGTCCTGCTTTTGGGTCTGACTGGGCAGCTAGTTAGATGATTCTGGGATCTTGGATGTGCTTTTTCTCATCCAGCAGGAGCTCACATCAGGTCTTTTTAACACAGGATATACGTATGGTTTACAGAAGCAGGTGCACATCTTTTCTCTCCCAGGGCAGCGCCTCTCCTCTTCCTTATTACATTAACATGCCTTCATCTATGTAAGCACAAAGAGTTTCATCCACAGTCAAATGGGCTCTCTCCTGATGGCAGCAGATGGCAATATATTTCTGCAGGCTTAGGATGCAGCTATATACTAGTGTCTAATCATTACGCTGCCTAAAAGGACTGTCAAAGCACTAAAAAGTAAATTTTTCTGGGCTCTTCCAGAGGCCTTATAAATGATTCCCAGCCATTAGACCCTCTGAGTTACCACCAATCATCAAACTCACAAATGTATATCAACCACCCTACATTAGCTGTGAGTGCACTCTTGGTCCCTATTGTGTAGCCGAGTACTCAACTTCACTAGTAGGAGCAATTGCAAAAACAAACTCTTGTCAAGTGAACTTGAGATGTCTAGGCCTAGAAGGCAGAAAAAATACAAAGTCAAATAGTAAATACAGAGTGAAAGTAAGATACCACAGAACAGAATAACATAGGGTACTGAATTTTAACCAACAATCTATATAAGTTAAACTTTACCTTATTGTGTGCTTTTCCAGCCACCTTTTTGCTGGCTCTCTGGCCACAAAAACACAAACATGTCATGTAATGATACTGCAGTTTCCTCATGCTCTTCTCCAGAGATGAATAATTACCTGTCTTCTGCCTTACTCCTCAACCTCCATCAGAGGTCTGCCTTCCCCTTACAAAAGCAAATAATGCATTGCTCTTAATCATAGGCAGATGTCAGTCTGATTGAGTCGCTGCCGTCAGCAACCGCCTCCATTAGTCTTCCGGTCAGAAACCCCGTCACACAGTGGAAGGCATTACAAGGAGCAATCAATGCCCACATGTTCCTGTGATGGTTGTACGGCTTTACAACGCGTGCTTTTACACCGCGTGCCGTTACAACGCGGTTTTTTCAACGCAAGTCGTTACCGCGACTTGCGTTGGAGGGATGCGGACTTAGGAATTTTTTAATTTACTATTCAACCACCAGCCTACGTACAGTAGGGAAGGTGTTGGATAGTAAATTAAAAAATTCCTTGTCCTGCAGGGCCCTCCAGCGCAAATTGTGGTAACGACTTGCGTTGAAAAAAACACGTTGTAACGGCACGCGGTGTAACAGCCGCGTCGTAAAGGCTGTTGCCCTTCTGTGATTATAGTGATGCAAGTGATGTAATGCTGTCAACAGACACAGTTTCTGGCTGAGAGTACTTATTTTCACCAATATATTAAGGGAAATTCATTGCACACAACTACAATGTCAACAGTGAACAGAAACCTCTGCACTAGTCCCATACACATCAATGCTTTTCTGAGCTTCTTAAATGTAAATCTGATATTTGTGCTCACAACAAAGAGAGCATGCCTCTTAAAGTAGGAGTGGGTGAATAATTCCCTTCTGCCAGCAGACTATGCGCAGTTTCGCCCACACCACATTTCGCTTGGAACATGGAGTTCTGTTAAAACTCAACCAACCGCCACATGTCAGTTTTTTCTTGCATGTAAGAAATTGCATCCCATATCATGATTTTCGGGCTCTAGAATGGCTCCCGGTGAGATTTATCAACACGGGCAATAGTGGCAGGTCGTGACTATTCGCATTGATAAAGCTGCCACTCGAGTAGGGAAATCTACTCGAGTGGCTGAAAGAAGCAGCACCCTCTGGTATGCCATGTGGTGTTGTATGTGCTAATATCAAAGAACCGAACAAGCTCCCAGCGCTACAAAATCAGTGCAAGCAACGCTACATGCCGAATCCCGTCCACTCACGTAACTCCACGGGATCTCACAGGGTTTTTATGTTACTCAGCAGCATTCCACAGAGGGAAACTCCCTGAGATCTACTCATCACTACTTAAAAGAAGGGTTACACGTATCCTCTAGTGAACTTCTCTAGCCACATACTAAGATTACAGTAGGCATCATACCCAAACTTTTACATATAATTATTTGGATTGTGAGCCATGACATTTTGAGGCAAATTTATATTCATGCAATGCAGTTCAGCAACCAAAGTTGCTGTGCTCTGCTGCACTGCGTTATGGGAAAGGGTTAGAGCAGAACAGCACCATATTCCAAATTTGGCGCAGATTTTCTTTCTCCCTGCGTTAGCACACATTAGACTGTCCTAGGCCAAACAATTCAGCAGGGATCCATGGGTGTATGTGTGATGTGAAGCACAGATTTTGTACAGAAAGGAGAACCTTCCAGTACAAAATACGAAGTTTTGACATAGTACAGTACATATGTACATTTATATATGGTATCGGAAAACCATTTCCTAAATTAATGTCAGTCTCCAGAAGGTGTAAATGTTTGACAAATCCCTGTCTATCAATGTTAGTGGGTAGGGATTTTCATCAAATCACTTGCAACAAATACCCATCACTACCCATAATACGCTCCCTTGACAGAAAGTAGCACAAATTGTTACTTTTTGTTACTTTGAGGCTACTTTCCATCACAAAACATGTTTTTCGATGAAAAGCAAATCCCAAAATCAACACTTCACACCAGTTAGTGTCTGTTTTGTGACTCATATCCAGTGCAAAGTGAAGATGAATTGTCCGTTTGTGCTTAAACACTTAACTGCATAGCATTTGGAAAATTATTACGATGTGCAATTAGCAGTGCCCTAGCAGCAGGCCCCAGGCGCATGGCTTACTGCAATGAATTAGTTGAAACCATTCTGGAGGGAGATTAGGTGGCTTGGAGCTGAGGGGAACTTTTCACTGCAAGGGAACACTGACCGCAATGATCTTGGTAATGAGGGGAATGATTTCTAAGCTCATCGCGTAGGCTTTGCATTTCTGAAGGACAAGAGGCATAGTTTATCAGCCTGGTCTCAGGTCCTTGGTAAACTGAGGCTATGCTACGATGTAGAAGTAAAGTCCATCACTAGTCACCTATTCAGTCAGTGGTAGAAGGGAAAAGAGAGTAATCTTTTGAGCAGTACTGACTGCTTGACTACACCCATTATCTACGGGGTGAGCTAAATTTCAAAATTATATACAAGACTTCTTTTTCTCATCTTTGCATACATTGTCAATCAGCCCACAAGAGTATTTTAGTCTCAGCGTCTTTCTACTGGCTGTTTGAATCTATTCTCTCTCCTCTAATGGGTTGCATGAGGGGCTATTGTACATCTAAAACTCTTGGCCATGCATCATACATTCAATATCCATTTCTTATAAGTACAGTAACCAACCACACATCTGCCCTGATGCTAAGCCGCAGGTAACATTGTGAGCACAGTAACCAATCACATATCTGCCCTGATGCTAAGCCGCAGGTAACATTGTGAGCACAGTAACCAATCACATATCTGCCCTGCTGCTGAGCCGCAGCTAACATTGTGAGCACAGTAACCAATCACATATCTGCCCTGCTGCTGAGCCGCAGCAAACATTGTGATTGCACCTGACTACCCTTCTACCCTGCCACCAGAATGCTCTCAGGTCACTGCTTCCTTACTGTGTGCCTACAGCACTGCTTAATCGTCACCTGGTGCCTTCTATCCCCTGCCAGCGATCTTCCCCCGATCGCTTGCAGTCGGCCTCATTGGTGACTTAGAAAGATTCTCTCTCACAAGCATTGCAACCTATCCTGGCCTGCTTCCACCTGTCCATACGTTTGTAACAAATAACGCAATTATGCCTATAATGGCACAGTGCTCTAGGTAAGGCTAATTACGTTTTTCTTTGATCTATGAGCACCTACATCAGAAAAGTGTACAAATGAACTGTTAAAAGCAAATTAATCTATCTCAGCCGACAGCATTACAACATAAGGTAACAATTAACTCTGTCTATCAAACCCTTGAGGGATCCTAACAAATGAGTAATTGATATTATAGCGACATCCGGGACAATAAGACTTGAGGAATTTCTAAATCTAAAGCCCGACATGTTGCCTTACCTTTCCCATCTTGGCTGGTGTCAGTCAGAAGCAGTGTACTCAGTGCTCAGAGGCCCCAGCCCTTTTATACACTGTGGGCACAAACGCTGAAGTCCGGATACAATGGACCTCGCTCAAGCCCTGGAAGGGAATGTATAGCTTTCTGTATTGTTGCACTGTAATTGGGGAACAGTCTTCTTTTTCAGACTCTCTTGTTCTGTTTTTGCTTATTGTGGGTTAAACCTAACTGCTGACACTTTCCGTAGTATACAGGTTCTGGAACCATTTTGTCGGCTCCTGAGGAAAACAATGTTAAATATTTCTGGAAGCCTAACACATGGAGAACGCTTTCATAATTTGAATGTGTTCATAGAACTTTAAGAGAAATAGGTTTTATGTTGTCATAGTGAGGTTTAATACTTTGTTAGTCTATCCTTAAATCCCTAAATTACAGATTTTCATACCATTTTTATTCGATAACCAAATATGTTAAACTAAGGTAACACAATTTGGTCTTTCAAATGACATTATGACACTTTTGAATTCCAGTAGCAGCTCCTCGAGGGAGTGCTATGGGCCGGGCCGGTGAGGCGGGGAAGGGGTAGGGTGGGGGGTAGTAAACTCCGGCAAACGGCCGAACGAAGGTAAGTAAATCAATAAATTAATAAAACTAATTACATTGCGCGTGCTGCATCGTCATTTGGTGTTGCAGCGTGCGCAATGTAATTTGTTTCATTTATTTATTTACTTACCTACGTTCGGCCGTATGCCGGAGTTTACTACCCCCAACCCTGCCCCTCCCTTCCCCACCGTCCCGCAGCACTCCCTCAAGGAACCGCTACTGTTGAATTCCTAGAAAATATGTATGTATATCTCCAATATAGAGACAACAGCCCAGTTTCTAGACACAACATATTTAAGTCTTTTAGTACTTAAGTTGCAGAAGAAGTGCTGGTGCTTAAAGCTCTGCTCAGAAGCCAGTGGCTGGCAATGACTCAGGAATACCAAGGCTGGTAGTCTGGATTACACCTCATGCCTCTTTAATCCACCAGCAGATAATCTCAGTCTCTTTATCTCACTCTTACAGTTTCCTGCTTTCTCCTTTTTGATGTTTGTTTGCTATTTCTCTTCCTCCGTCTTCCCTTTTTGTGTGTTTTCTCTTTCTTGCTTTTGGGACAAGTACAATGAGGAACAATATGTGGCAATCCCCACAAATGAGTGCCAGTGGGCGCTACTTGCAACCACTGGCTCACATTATGCACTGAAATCTTTCCACATTTAGGAAGACTGTATGTGAGGAGTGTAGTGTCTTGCACATAAAAGAATGATGGAACTCTTTTAGCTCCATCTGAACTCTTTGAGCTCCCACTGTACACTGTAAGTGTTGGAGAGATGAGTTGAAGGCAGGCTTAGAATGCTGAGTTCTGACTTACATACAGCAGAATAAAATTGGTAAAATTAGTCTCCATGTGCGGCTTGGTTATTGGAGAGTACCTGGGGCTGGCAGGATGCTACAACTGTCAACTGGATAGAGGATACAAAGCCCATACCCTTAAAGCATCCTTACATAAGGTTTGCATGGCCCAGCAAACAGATCGTGCATGCCACATCTGTCACAGTCGAAGTGCAGAATCAACACTGGCACAGATGGAGTCTCAGTGCAGCGCCAACCTGTATAAATTGCCTAAAGATATAGAAAGCAACATTGAAAGTATACATGTCAGTGGCCAGGAACTGAATTAATAAATAAACACAAATAAGAGGTACTGGGCCATTACACAAATGAATGCCATACACTTTACAGAGTAAAAACTCTAAAGGCGGATGCAACCAGGTGTTTGTGAAGAAACATTTAAGCACAACACTGAATGAATATCATAACATTATCTGTTTTCATGGACTAGATGAATACACAGATTATCTCCTTACTGAAACCATTAATGAATCATCATGCCACAACGTGCTGCGGAATGGCCCAAGAGAGAATGTCGGAGGGCTCGTGCGTGCAGAGTTGTCCTAGGCAAATCGGCCCACCACCAAACCTACCACCTACAAGTCCAGAACAACTACTTAGACAGCCACAAGAAAAAGAGCTTAAATGAAGAGTCAGGCCGAGATCCAAGCACTGAAAGCCATTAAGGCTGACTCCGAAGCCAGCACATCACAAGGCACTCAAAACGCTCTGTCTGATCAAGTTTCACAGAAAGATCCTCAGAGACCACTACTGTCCACCAATGTATATATGGCTGAAGTATTCTTAAGACCACGAACTGCATTTGATACTGCCAGAAAACACAATATTAACAATAGATGCACTGCATGGATAGAGACTTTTGAAGATGTCATTGATGCAGTAGATGAAAAAAGATCATAAAAAGATCACAATGTATCTGAGAAACATGACTGGTGAAGGAAGCCATGAAAAATATTCCACAAGAAGGTGAAATGGCACAAGATCAAATCAAAACAGCCTGGAATCTCAAATGTATTTTCCATTGCCAAACGGAGATTACGAAAGGTACATATTTAGTTAAAAACACCTGAGAACTGGTGAAACCATCAATGAGTTTGTTGAGAGACTGAATGTTCTGGCAAAGCACAGTCAATTCAGTGAATTTAATGATGAGGAAGCTACCCACCACTGAGTAATTGAGTAAATGATGAATGCTGAAAAAAACTCTGAGCTTGGTACAAATCCTCAAGGCTGCTCACGCTGAAGACCGTGCTGATTGGACTGACATGGAGGTTGGACTCACCCAAACTGCTTCAGTTATGAACATGAAAAGAAATCCAGGATACAATGCCGAGGGACACAAGGCGATGTCTTCACAGAAAAAGAAAATGTGTTACAGATGTGTACTGTCATTTCCACACAAAGGAAATTTGGGGTAAAGTGAACCATTTCATGATGGCTTCCAAGGTAAAGAGAAAAGCAAGTGCATCAGAGCGTGAAGACAAAATGTCCAACCACAAGCTACCTCAGCGACATTCAACGCACTCCCACAAGTCTAAGCAGTCATACCAGCTGAGGCTAATTGACACCAAACAAAGTCAATTGTCATCTAAATTATTGACAAAGAGTTCCTCGGTATCTGTTTCCAGTAAAAGTGACAATGGCAAGTGTGCAATGTCAATGTTTACTTTAAAAGGGCATGCATATGTGGGGCTGGTCGAATGTGAGGAGAAATGCAAGGTGAAGAAACATTTACATAAAAAGCAGCACAAACTTTCAAATATTGTCTGAAGATCACTTTAAAGATAAACAAGTGTTCAATACCATTCATAATTGATAGCAGTGCATTGATAAACATAATGCCTGGGGAGAAGTTCAAGAATTATTTTCGTTATCACACCTTATGAAGTCAAAGACTAAAGTATACACATGCGTCAACGCCCTTAGAGAGTCAATGTTAATTTGTAGTCAAAATGAAACATAAGAAAACTGAGGTACAAACGTCTATTCATGTACTTCAATGAACAGCTTCGCGTTTCAATACTGCTGATGACATAGGACTAATATCAGTGACCATATATAAATGCTCATCATGAAATTGTAAGTCAATTTCCAAATTATTTCAAGGGTTAGGAAAACTCAAAAAAATGAAAGTAAAATTACATATAAATGAGAATATTTGTCCTGTTGCTCTAAGGTACAGACTGGTTGTGTCTCACTTGCACCATGGATTTCTCCCGCTGTTATAGTGCCTAAAAGGGACAGTGAAGGAGCTGTATGCATATGCGTTGACATGCGTCAGGCCAACAAGTCAATTGAGCAAGAGAGACATCTAGGTTCGCACATAGCTACTAAGATAACTCAATTGAATGGTGCAAAGTTCTTCTCTCAGCTCGCCCTATATAAAAGATATCACCAATTGGAGCTTGAAGAAAAATCCAGGTATATTACAACCTTTACTAAGCAGGTTACTTTGTTTCGCTACAAGCAATTGAATTTTGGCATATCCTCTGCTGCAGAACTTTTTGACGATGTCATTCGGTGTATCATACAACCTGTAGTAAATGCATTTAACAATAGTGATGGCATATTGATTTTCAAAGCTACACAGAAAGAGAAAGAACAAGCTATCATGCAAGTATTTCATTTGCTGAATGATGCAGGCTTACCTCTGAATGTTGACAAATGTACATGTCACGAGAAAAGCTTGAAAGTCTTTGGCTATGTCTTTTCTGATGGGGTATAAAACCTGATCCAGCGAGTGTACAAGTGTTGTCTACTGCAAATCCCCCACAAGGCATTTATATGTCACGATCATTTCTTGGAATGGTCAGTTGGTGTTTTAGATACATACGAGACTGCTACGGTCATTGCACAGTTATGAGAACTAACGAAAAAGAAAATATCTTTTCATTGGTCATGAGAATGTTAGAAGAGCTTCCAAAAGATCAAGCAAGCTATGGAGAGTGCCACTGAAATGGGCAACTTTGATCCCAAACTCCTTACAGAGGTTGTAATTGATGCTAGCCCTGTTGGGTTAGACGCAGTCCTTGCACAGCACAACAGTCAGCCAAATGCGCAATGACATATCGTGACATACACCAGTAAAAGCCTGTCACAAATGGAACATGCTTAATTGCAACCTGAACAAGAAAGCATGGGAGTGGTTTGGGCTTGTGAATTTTTCCATGTGTTTCTGTATGGAAAGCCTTTCACAGTAGTGACTGGTCATCAAGTATTGTTGACGATATTAGGCAATCCCAAATCCAAAATACCTCCTAGAATTGAACATTGGGGTTTGAGGTTAAAAGAATACAACTACACAATTCTTTATCATCCTGGGAAATCTCAGAATCCTGCTGATTTGTTTTCAAGCATGCCATAACAATGCTGTGGTACCCCATCTCAGACGACAGAGGCTTATATCAATTTTATAGTGAAATTGAGTGCACCAGCTTCCATTTCTTTAGAAAAAAATGTCACTGCAATGAGCCAAGATAGTGAAATGTTGCAGTTCAAAGAAATTATTGTTCATCAATCATGGAACTAGCACTCTAGACCCCTCACTAATGGCAGTGAATATTTGAAGTTTGAAAATGTAAAAGATGCATCTTTCAGTGACTCTGGAAACCCTCGTTCTGTGAGGTGCACAAATTGTTATTCCTTAAAGTCTCAAACAACATATGCTCGACGTAGTTCATAAGGGACATCGAGGAATAGTTGCATCTAAGAGAGCTCTCCATGATAAAGTCTTGATTCAGTATCTCAATGAAAGGGTCAAAAAAGAGTTGAAGAATTGTCACATGTGCAACTGTGTTTCATCTCAAGTTATTCAGCACCCTTTGAACATGTCAGAATTGCCAAATCATGCTTGGGAAAAACCTGCTATTGATTTCCTTGGTTCGCTTCGGAATGGACACAAGCTACTAGTTATTGCTGATGAATACTCCTGTTTTCCACTGGTAAGAGACCTTTCATCCACTACACATGAAAAGGTTATTCAAAAGATAAATGGCACCTTTTTTGACACCTGCAATTCTAAGCTCTTGCAATGGCCCACCTTTTAAGTCAATAATTCAAAGTCTTTCTAAATCACCTCAATAAAAAGCATCAAAATCGTACTCCTCTTTGGCTGCAGGTTGATAGTCCTGCAGAACGGTTCAGGACTAATCTAAAGAATGCTGTTCAGTGTGCTGTATTGGAGTAGCTTGACCTCAAAGTTGTTTGAACACTATTCTTCGAGCTTACAGTTCAACCTCTCGCTAAACGACAAGGGAAAGCCCAGCAAATCTTATGTTTGGAAGAGCCGTGATGACCAAGCTGCCCCAAAGGACCAACCTCAGATCCAAGAATGAGAAAGATATTCATGCTACAGACTTTGGTCGCAAACTGGAGAGGAAAATATATGCTGACATATGACGTCATGTAAAAGATGTCACCTTTACAAGAGGAGATTGAGTGATTGTTAGACAACACAGAAAAATAAAATCTGATGCTCCTTTTGAGGCTGAATCCTTTACCATTACAAACACCAAAGGACACATGGTGACTGCCCAGCATCCTAGGAGGTCCCTTATGAGAGATTCCTCTCGTTTTCGACATGTGGCCCATCACGCACCAAACATTGATTTCAATGTAGAGACTGGGTCCCGACAGACTGTTGCTGACTTTATGTATGCTAGTAATTCTACATCACCTATGCTGATCACTGATTCTTCGACTGCTGGTTACTGGTTTCTAGTGACCCGATCAGACATGTGATTCAGGTGCCACGATGCTTAATTGAAGAGTTGTAATTGCCTGTATATCTATAATTATTTGTTATTTATTCATGGATTTATTTTGCACATTTATTTATTTATTTACTTATTTATCTATTTTGAAACATTTTAACTTTTAGTTTAACAATGTAGAGTCTTGTAAATAAAAGAACACTGGAATTCTATTGGTTCCCACTCTACGCCATAGGCTTGTGACATAAGCATTAGAGAGAGGAGTTGAAAGGTTAAACAGTGGTTTATTCATTTTTACATCTAGATCTATGAGAGCTTGAGTTTCACTTACTCATATGAGTGTAGAGTTTAGCTTAGACCTAGCTGCCTCCCGCATAAAATATGACATTTCCAGGATTTTCTATTACCACTACATCATGAATCACTAGGTTAGTTTCTCTGTAAGGCTCTGAGAATAAATATAAATACAGCACTTTCGACTCTCT
The DNA here is from genome assembly GCF_964261635.1 of Lissotriton helveticus. Classification (NCBI taxonomy): domain Eukaryota; kingdom Metazoa; phylum Chordata; class Amphibia; order Caudata; family Salamandridae; genus Lissotriton; species Lissotriton helveticus. Next base: position 451,889,117 of record NC_136061.1, on the reverse strand, counting down.
GGAGCAGAGGGGCACTCCTTCAATGCAGAAATCTTACTGGTTTGCTCCACTGCCAAGTCTATTGATTGATGTTGGGTCATCCAAAAATAACCTGGCTATGCACGCCCTAGGCAGCCTGCCCATGCAGGAATCCTCTTTACCTTTAGATTATGGTGCATCAACTATGATGCACCATAATCCAGGGAAGACATGGCTTGGCAGTTCAGGCTGGACTGTTCCCATGAGGCACAAGGTCAAGACTGATTTGCATATGGCCATGTCTGAACTGGGGTGGCGTGGTGATCAAAATAACAATGGATTAAACCCAGATCTGTGAAAGGGGGTGAATGTTTTGCCAATGTGCAACATTCTGTCCATCATCTTGTGTGTTTTCCCTGAAGGTTTGTTCATATGCACCCTTTCTTACTATCAAGGTTAAAGAGATCTGGCAGTGCACCAGGTATTGGCACAATTTACATGCAATGTTTCAACACAGCATATCTCAAAACCCGAATTGCCTTTCTTTCATGATAATGCTTGCCATCCTCTTTTTTGGTGCGTGATCTACCTAGGGACATTATCAGTTACTGAAGGAGTATGGATACATACCCAGTGTAAACCTCACCCTAAGATATCACTAAATGTCTACCTGAAATAAACTATGGTACACATGCAGACTCTCACAGTGGTTGTTTTGTTGAATGGGTGATGTCAAGTAGCTGGTTCCGAAACGACGCAGGAATGTTAGTTTCTGATGCCAAAAACAATGTGGCATTGCAGACAATCTCCTCATATCCCACAATGACACAGCGTGCAGTGGATTTAGGGAATGTTTCTTTCTACCGGATTTTGGTGTACATCAAAAGATCCAAACCATGTGTTGAATGTTATGACAATACCAGTTAAGGTCTCACTGGTATCTACACCCTAGAAGGGGTGCATTTCCTTTACCAAGCGTTAATGGGCTATGCCTATGTTGGTGCTTTGATTAATTACAATGTTTAAAAGGCACAATGATAGCTGGTAAAGTCTTGCATGTGCAGTAAGTAAAATGTCACAGTCATGAATGCTCAGTATGTAAAATGTCAAGGTCTTGCATGCAGTACAATCACTGAATAATATGGAATGTGTTTTAAAGACAGAGACAGACTTGCATGTACTGTAGATGACATTGTGCTTCCATGCACGTATTACTCTTGTTTAGATACTGGGGGTACCTTCACATGCAATGTTGTCCTCACTCCTTTAGGAAGTGGCTGCAGACAAGATACATACAGCAGCAAGCCGGCTCAAACATCCAGAAAAGGGGAGGATTCCCTAGTGGATCCTTGATGTCTTGATGTGACATGGTGGAGCGTAGAAGATTAAAGTCGATTTCCTCTATCAATTCTCACTATTAAATGGGATTTACAATACTAATTTTAATGAAATCTGCAAAATAAATGATGATGTGAAACATGAGATCTTATACTGCATTGTAAAAACATGCAGAAGTGTTCTGAGAACCTGAAAAATTTGAAAAGATGTAAATAAAGAGAGAGAAAAACATTTATCTGCTTATGCAAACCTGATTAAGAATCTAAACATAGATAACCTAGAAAATGTGCTGCTGATTACCTAACGTGACAAATAAAAGAATGCTTATATAATGAAACGTTTTAAGATGGTTGAAATGCTTAGTTTAAAGACATTCAACAGTAATAAGAGCTGTTTTTTTATTCTAGTAATATGCGAAAATAAATGTGAGTAACAAAAGTGATGCATAGTAATCTGTTTGAGAAATACAATCTGTGAGGTGTTCTTTTTAGTAGTACCTAATATTGACATGTAGCATATGGGGAAAACAGTAATGAATACACAGCATATCTCAAAACCCGAATTGCCTTTCTTTCATGATAATGCTTGCCATCCTCTTTTTTTTGGTGCGTGATCTATCTTGTTCATCCACACAAAGTCCTCTAAAAATTCTGGGCATTAGCTATCATACCACCGCAAACCATACCTTAAGCCCGCAAGGTGGCCTTGCAGAGATGTCGTGGACCAACTCCACAGTCACTTTCTTCTTACTTGTTTTAAACAGAACAAGGAAGAAACCTGGGGCATGGGGAGGAGGGCCTGGGTGTTCAGGAATGGCAGTCTCTCTATGTGTACAGATGTTGAACCTTAAAGAATAAGGGACATTATCAGTTACTGAAGGAGTATGGATACATACCCAGTGTAAACCTCACCCTAAGATATCACTAAATGTCTACCTGAAATAAACTATGCTACACATGCAGACACTCACAGTGGTTGTTTTGTTGAATGGGTGATGTCAAGTAGCTGGTTCCGAAACAACGCAGGAATGTTAGTTTCTGATGCCAAAAACAATGTGGCATTGCAGACAATCTCCTCATATCCCACAATGACACACCGTGCAGTGGATTTAGGGAATGTTTCTTTCTACCGGATTTTGGTGTACATCAAAAGATCCAAACCATGTGTTGAATGTTATGACAATACCAGTTGAGGTCTCACTGGTATCTACATTCTAGAAGGGGTGCATTTCCTTTACCAAGCGTTAATGGGCTATGCCTATGTTGGTGCTTTGATTATTTACAATGTTTAAAAGGCACAATGATAGCTGGCAAAGTCTTGCATGTGCAGTAAGTAAAATGTCACAGTCATAAATGCTCAGTATGTAAAATGTCAAGGTCTTGCATGCAGTACAATCACTGAATAATATGGAATGTGTTTTAAAGACAGAGACAGGCTTGCATGTACTGTAGATGACATTGTGCTTCCATGCACGTATTATTCTTGTTTAGATACTGGGGGTACCTTCACATGCAATGTTGTCCTCACTCCTTTAGGAAGTGGCTGCAGACAAGATACATACAGCAGCAAGCCGGCTCAAACATCCAGAAGAGGGGAGGATTCCCTAGTGGATCCTTGATGTCTTGATGTGATATGGTGGAGCGTAGAAGATTAAAGTCGATTTCCTCTATCAATTCTCACTATTAAATGGGATTTACAATACTAATTTTAATGAAATCTGCAAAATAAATGATGATGTGAAACATGAGATCTTATACTGCATTGTAAAAACATGCAGAAGTGTTCTGAGACCCTGAAATATTTGAAAAGATGTAAATAAAGAGAGAGAAAAACAGTTATCTGCTTATGCAAACCTGATTAAGAATCTAAACATAGATAACCTAGAAAATGTGCTGCTGATTACCTAACGTGACAATTAAAAGAATGCTTATATAATGAAACGTTTTAAGATGGTTGAAATCCTTAGTTTAAAGACATTCAACAGTAATAAGAGCTGTTTTTTTATTCTAGTAATGTGCGGAAAAAAATGTGAGCAACAAAAGTGATGCATAGTAATCTGTTTGAGAAATACAATGTGTGAGGTGTTCTTTTTAGTAGTACCTAATATTGACATGTAGCATATGGGGAAAACAGTAATAAGTACACAGCATATCTCAAAACCCGAATTGCCTTTCTTTCATGATAATGCTTTCCATCCTCTTTTTTTTGGTGCGTGATCTATCTTGTTCATCCACACAAAGTCCTTTAAAAATTCTGGGCATTAGCTATCATACCACCGCAAACCATACCTTAAGCCCGCAATGTGGCCTTGCAGAGATGACGTGGACCAACTCCACAGTCACTTTCCTCTAACTTGTTTTAAACAGGACAAGGAAGAAACCTGGGGCATGGGGAGGAGGGCCAGGGTGTTCAGCAATGGCAGTCTCTCTATGTGTACAGATGTTGAACCTTAAAGAATAAGGGACATTATCAGTTACTGAAGGAGTATGGATACATACCCAGTATAAACCTCACCCTAAGATATCACTAAATGTCTACCTGAAATAAACTATGGTACACATGCAGACACTCACATTGGTTGTTTTGTTGAATAGGTGATGTCAAGTAGCTGGTTCCGAAACGACGCAGGAATGTTAGTTTCTGATGCCAAAAACAATGTGGCATTGCAGACAATCTCCTCATATCCCACAATGACACACCGTGCAGTGGATTTAGGGAATGTTTCTTTCTACCGGATTTTGGTGTACATCAAAAGATCCAAACCATGTGTTGAATGTTATGACAATACCAGTTAAGGTCTCACTGGTATCTACATCCTAGAAGGGGCGCATTTCCTTTACCAAGCAATAATGGGCTATGCCTATGTTGGTGCTTTGATTAATTACAATGTTTAAAAGGCACAATGATAGCTGGCAAAGTCTTGCATGTGCAGTAAGTAAAATGTCACAGTCATGAATGCTCAGTATGTAAAATGTCAAGGTCTTGCATGCAGTACAATCACTGAATAATATGGAATGTGTTTTAAAGACAGAGACAGACTTGCATGTACTGTAGATGACATTGTGCTTCCATGCACGTATTACTCTCGTTTAGATACTGGGGGTACCTTCACATGCAATGCTGTCCTCACTCCTTTAGAAAGTGGCTGCAGACAAGATACATACAGCAGCAAGCCGGCTCAAACATCCACAAGAGGGGAGGATTCCCTAGTGGATCCTTGATGTCTTGATGTGACATGGTGGAGCGTAGAAGATTAAAGTCGATTTCCTCTATCAATTTTCACTATTAAATGGGATTTACAATACTAATTTTAATGAAATCTGCAAAATAAATGATGATGTGAAACATGAGATCTTATACTGCATTGTAAAAACATGCAGAAGTGTTCTGAGAACCTGAAACATTTGAAAAGATGTGAATAAAGAGAGAGAAAAACAGGTATCTGCTTATGCAAACCTGATTAAGAATCTAAACATAGATAACCTAGAAAATGTGCAGCTGATTACCAAACGTGACAAATAAAAGAATGCTTATATAATGAAACATTTTAAGATGGTTGAAATGCTTAGTTTAAAGACATTCAACAGTAATAAGAGCTGTTTTTATATTTTAGTAATATTGCGAAAATAAATGTGAGTAACAAAAGTGATGCATAGTAATCTGTTTGAGAAATACAATGTGTGAGGTGTTCTTTTTAGTAGTACCTAATATTGACATGTAGCATATGGGGAAAACAGTAATGAGTACACAGCATATCTCAAAACCCGAATTGGCTTTCTTTCATGATAATGCTTGCCATCCTCTTTTTATTTGGTGCGTGATCTATCTTGTTCATCCACACAAAGTCCTCTAAAAATTCTGGGCATTAGCTATCATACCACCGCAAACCATACCTTAAGCCCGCAATGTGGCCTTGCAGAGATGACGTGGACCAACTCCGCAGTCACTTTCCTCTTACTTGCTTTAAACAGGACAAGGAAGAAACCTGGGGCATGGGGAGGAGGGCCTGGGTGTTCAGCAGTGGCAGTCTCTCTATGTGTACAGATGTTGAACCTTAAAGAATAAGGGACATTATCAGTTACTGAAGGAGTATGGATACATACCCAGTGTAAACCTCACCCTAAGATATCACTAAATGTCTACCTGAAATAAACTATGGTACACATGCAGACACTCACAGTGGTTGTTTTGTTGAATGGGTGATGTCAAGTAGCTGGTTCCGAAACGACGCAGGAATGTTAGTTTCTGATGCCAAAAACAATGTGGCATTGCAGAAAATCTCCTCATATCCCACAATGACACACCGTGCAGTGGATTTAGGGAATGTTTCTTTCTACCGGATTTTGGTGTACATCAAAAGATCCAAACCATGTGTTGAATGTTATGACAATACCAGTTAAGGTCTCACTGGTATCTACATCCTAGAAGGGGTGCATTTCCTTTACCAAGCGTTAATGGGCTATGCCTATGTTGGTGCTTTGATTAATTACAATGTTTAACCCCTTCCACACTCATGACGAGCTGGGCTCGTCATGCAGTAGCCTCCCAGCACGCTCATGACGAGCCCAGCTCGTCATGAATAATGGGTTTTTGCATATTCCAGCACAGGGCTGGAACTCATCGAGCATCGATGTGGTTAAAAGGCACAATGATAGCTGGCAAAGTCTTGCATGTGCAGTAAGTAAAATGTCACAGTCATGAATGCTCAGTATGTAAAATGTCAAGGTCTTGCATGCAGTACAATCACTGAATAATATGGAATGTGTTTTAAAGACAGAGACAGACTTGCATGTACTGTAGATGACATTGTGCTTCCATGCACGCATTACTCTTGTTTAGATTCTGGGGGTACCTTCACATGCAATGTTGTCCTCACTCCTTTAGGAAGTGGCTGCAGACAAGATACATACAGCAGCAAGCCAGCTCAAACATCCAGAAGAGGGGAGGATTCCCTAGTGGATCCTTGATGTCTTGATGTGACATGGTGGAGCGTAGAAGATTAAAGTCGATTTCCTCTATCAATTCTAATTTCTAATTTAAAACATTTCTAAAGCGCAGCGTACACCATGCGGTTTCTTGGCGCTAGTGAGCAGGATCGGCAACTGAGGGAAAAGACAAGAGTAATAGGAATGAAAAGCTAAGCGGGGAAAGCCTGATTGAAGAGGAAATTTTTTAAATCTTTACGAAAGGAGAGATACTGGGTAGCAGAACGGAGATGGTCAGGGAGGGAGTTCCAGAATGTTGGGGCCAAGGTGGAGAAGTTGGCCCCACCCCACTTTTTACGTGTGAAGCGGGGGATCTGAAGAAGGGACTTAGAGGAAGACCGGAGCTCTCTTGTGGGAACATAGGGTTTTATTAAAGAAGAAATAAAAACGGGGGCAGTGCCCTGACGGGCCTGGAAGACCATGCAGCCCGTCTTGAAATGGGAACGTTCTTTTACGGGAAGCCAGTGAAGCTCCCTAAGAAGGGGGGTGGAATGGTGATAGCGTGGAGGCCGTAAACCAGCCGGGCTGCCTGGTTCTGGATCGACTGGAGTCTTCGCAGGCTGTATGCTGGAATGCCATGATAGAGGGCGTTGGCATAATCCAGCCTTGATATCACCAGGGCGGCCATGATAATCTTGAGTGCCTGAGGGGAGAAAAAGCGGGAAACAGAGCGGATGGTGCGGAGAGTGAGGAAACAAGAAGAGACCACGGAGCTAATTTGTGAATGGAGAGTGAGCTGGTGATTCATTTTAACACCCAGTGTTTTGACCGTGGTTGAGGGGGAAGGTGCAGGCCCAAGAGAGGGGGGCCAGAAGAGAGAGTTCCAGGGGCTGGATGAACCACCGGTGAGAACCAATTCGGTTTTGTCCGGGTTCAGCTTAAGGTGGTTGTGGTTCATCTAGTCCCTGATGAATGTCATAGTAGACTGAAAGTTAGAGACAGAGAGGGGAGAGGAGGACAGATCAAAGATGAGCTGGAGATCATCCGCATAGTTGTACACGGTGACCTCCAGCTGCTGGAGCGCGAAGATAAGAGGGAAGATATAGAGATTGAAAAGTAGGGGGGAGAGAGAGGATCCCTGGGGAACACCACAAGTGACTGGGAGGGGAGTGGCAGAGAAGTTGCCTAGTCGCACTGCCTGGGTGCGGTCCCTCAGAAAGGAGGAGAGCCAAACCAGGGCTGATCCCCCGATTCCGGCCGCCCTGACACGGGACAGTAAGATGGTATGGTCCACCGTGTCAAAGGCGGCGGACAGGTCAAGGAGGACCAGTGCCTGGTATTTGTTATCATCCATACCCTTTCTGAGGTTGTCTAGGACTGAGACCACAACCGATTCGGTTGAATGTCTGGGACGGAAACCGGCCTGGCGAGATGCCAGCCCCCCATTGGTCTCAATATGGGCGCTAAGTACCGCGGTAACGTGGCGTTCCATCACCTTGCCCAAAAAGGGCAGCAGGGACGATAGTTGGCCGAGATGGAAGGGTCCGCGCCAGGTTTCTTCAAGATGGGTACTATAGTGGCTGCCTTTAGCGCGGGGGTCACTACACCCTGTGCTAGGGAGCTGTTGAGAAAGACAATGGGGGGTTCAGAACAGCAGGAGTAAATTTGCTGCAGGATACGTGCCGGACAAACATCCGCCGGAGACCCCGACTTCACTTTGGGAAGGATCGCCAGAAATGATTCCTGAGTAAGGGGGGGAATGGAGGTGAGAGGGCATTGAACAGCGGGGGGGGAAGGATCAACAAATGCAAGTGAGGGTGGTGGAATGTTGGCCTTGATGGTAACGATTTTATCCAGAAAATAGGCGTTGAGTTGATCACAAAGAAGCTGGGAGGGAGGGATTTGGGATGAGGTTCGATCTGAGAATGCCAGGTCATTCACTATGCCAAAAATTACCCTGGGTTTATTTTCAGCGGACGCTATTTTAGCAGAGAAGTGAGTAGTTTTTGCGGCAAGGATTGCTGTTTTATATTTGGCCAGTGATGTGAGAAAGTGAGTTTTTGATAAAGGACAGTAATTTTTCCTCCATTGCCTCTCCGCCCGTCGGGTGCTCAGTTTAAGCTCTTTCAGGTGGTCGTTAAACCATCTGTTAGAATCCTTAGGTCGACGGATGGATATGCGACGTAGGGGAGCCATTGAGTCACAGCCACCAGCCAGCCAGGTGTTTATGGCCTTGGCTTGAGAGGTAGATGATAAGCCAGAGAGGGTGGGAGAGGAGTTTTGAAGTAGAGAGGTCAGGGAGGGAAGATCCAGTCTGTTCCAGTTCCGCGCCCAGGTGTTTTTGGCATGCGGAGTTTTTGATACCGGATTACGGGGAATGGAGAGGGAGATGAGGGCATGGTCGGACCAGGGGCAGGGAGAGACTGCCACCGAATCCACTGGGAGATTAAGGGACCAGACCTGGTCGAGTATGTGCCCATGGGAGTGAGTGGGGACAGTTATATGCGGTGCAAAGTTGAGAGACAGGAGAGATTCTGTGAATTCTTTTGAGGCCGTACACTCATGTGGGTCTGAGGGCCAGTAATTAAAATCTCCCAGCACCAAGACCGAGGCGTAGTTGACCACCAAGTTGGCCAACAGGTCTTGAAATGCCGGTAGGAACTAGGGCGAAGACTGAGGAGGGCGGTACATTAAGAGACAAGTAACGGGCGGGGAGGATAAAAGAGAACGGACTACCAAAAAGTCAGCAGGGGGGATAGGGGGAAAGGGAAGTGATTGGAAGTTCCATTCCGACCGAGCGATTAAGGCGACCCCACCGCCAGCCCTGCCTGCTGGGCGGTCGGCACGTAAGGCCACATAGGAGGGGGGTAGGGTGGCCAGGAGAACAGGGAGGGAGGAATCACAATACCAGGTTTCGGTCAAGAGCAGTAGGTCAGGTTTCTCTGAATCGAGTGGGACGAACAGCTCGTGATGGTGCTTGACCGCTGACCTGGTGTTGAGTAGGAATACAGACAAAGGCGGAATGATGGGGTGAGGGTCGAGTGGGGGGGGACAAGGTGACGGGGGGGTGTGCAACGGAGGGTGTGGTGTCGTGGGGGAGGAAGAGGAGGAAGCGAGGCCTAATAAGGAGACGAGCCTGCGGGTGGGATCGGGAAGTGGCCAGTGGCCTTGGAGGGCGATGAGTTCCTTTGAGGAATAAGACATCATTTTGGCATGGTGTCGTGCCCCTAGCCCCGTCCGTCCGCGGACGGGCGCAGACGGGCTTGCCTTAGGCGCGCCTTCGGCGCGCAAAAGTCGCGCCCGCTGCGCTCGTCCGCTGCGCTTCCTACCAAGAGACATACTTTATGCCAGTGGGTGGGAAGGTTGGGGGGGGTGTGGCCAGCCGAGGGGGCGTGTCTCGCCTCGCCCTCGGGAATGGCGGCTGAAGGAAGGGAGTCGTTACAGCGAGTAGCGCTGTTTCTAGGAAGCCAAAGATGCAGGTAGGTGGGGATGACAGTTAAAAACACAGTATTACATCACAAAATGCTTTTAAAAATTATTAGTCCCTGCTCCCGGCTTTTCGCCTCAGGAGCCAATCGTCAATGCAGCGCCCAGAGTCGGCGCGCTCTATTTGTAGGTTTGGCGGGGGGGCGTGGCCAGCCGAGGGGGCGTGTCTCGCCTCGCCCTCGGGAATGGCGGCTGAAGGAAGGGAGTCGTTACAGCGAGTAGCGCTGTTTCTAGGAAGCCAAAGATGCAGGTAGGTGGGGATGACAGTTAAAAACACAGTATTACATCACAAAATGCTTTTAAAAATTATTAGTCCCTGCTCCCGGCTTTTCGCCTCAGGAGCCAATCGTCAATGCAGCGCTCAGAGTCGGCGCGCTCTATTTGTAGGTTTGGCGGGGGGGCGTGGCCAGCCGAGGGGGCGTGTCTCGCCTCGCCCTCGGGAATGGCGGCTGAAGGAAGGGAGTCGTTACAGCGAGTAGCGCTGTTTCTAGGAAGCCAAAGATGCAGGTAGGTGGGGATGACAGTTAAAAACACAGTATTACATCACAAAATGCTTTTAAAAATTATTAGTCCCTGCTCCCGGCTTTTCGCCTCAGGAGCCAATCGTCAATTCTCACTATTAAATGGGATTTACAATACTAATTTTAATGATATCTGCACAATAAATGATGATGTGAAACATGAGATCTTATACTGCATTGTAAAAACATGCAGAAGTGTTCTGAGAACCTGAAAAATTTGAAAAGATGTAAATAAAGAGAGAGAAAAACAGTTATCTGCTTATGCAAACCTGATTAAGAATCTAAACATAGATAACCTAGAAAATGTGCTGCTGATTACCTAACGTGACAAATAAAAGAATGCTTATATAATGAAACGTTTTAAGATGGTTGAAATGCTTAGTTTAAAGACATTCAACAGTAATAAGAGCTGTTTTTTATTCTAGTAATATGCGAAAATAAATGTGAGTAACAAAAGTGATGCATAGTAATCTGTTTGAGAAATACAATGTGTGAGGTGTTCTTTTTAGTAGTACCTAATATTGACATGTAGTATATGGGGAAAACAGTAATGAGTAATGTTTACTAATAAAACTGAATTATTCATATTGATGCATGTTTTATATTGATCATAACGTGGACATGATTTAACAATTTTTTAGTGTCGGACTCAAATGTTTCTTTTCCTTGTTTTTGCTAACAAAATCTAGCTGAAGTAGTCATTTCAGATGCCATGAGAACTTTTTCTGAGAGTTTTTTTTAGGCTCATGAGCAATAAGTTCCTTTCGGATTCAGCAACACTTTCGACAGAAATGTATCAATAAAATTGCAAACCCAGAGAGAGTGTCTGGGAACGGAAAGGCTGTGAACAAATGAACTTTCTTACTTCAGAGGAAAGGATGAAAGTTATAAAGTTGTTGGATTGATGATTTAGCAAAAGGAATTACTTAATGCTTCTGGATTTCTTAGTGAGGTATTGATCACACCATGAGCAGCCCAACTGTGGACAAACAATGGAAACCATAATGTACAATGGAAGTGATTCTTTGTTGGCGTAAACTGGGAACTTTTGGAAATATAATTAACCCCTTGGAGGAGGAGTCGGACTGGTTATCTTTTACATTTTCCTTGCTGGGCATGCTGTTGGACTGAACTCTGACTCTTGCTCCTATGCCAATCACATGTGAACTGAACTTTCTGAACTGACTCCACCTGTACTTTACTGGCTGGTATGGGGAGTAGGTATAACTCTTCGACTGGAGAGTTGTAGACTCATTCTTATGACTCCTTATGCTGCAACTCTGCATATTTGGTTTGTAGAACCAAAATGCTGAACTTGATTTCCATATCTCTCTCTCTTTATTTTCTAGGTGATCAGTGAAATGTATGTTTACTGAGTCTTTATGGCATTGTGATTAAGCCATTCTTGGTGTGAAACGTCTTGTTGTTAATGTTTTATTGATCAATGCTTATTGGTGATTATTAGCATGAATTTGGTGTCTTCTTATTCCAGGTCCTCATAAAAATTTGCCACATGTTCTCTTCATATCAAAGTCCTTGTTAGCTCACATAAAGATTCATTGGAGGATCTGAAGTTATGAAGTGTTGTTAATAGGGGCCCAGAGAAGAAACAATTAGAAAATGTATAGAAGGTTGTGAGTACATAGAAATAAGATTTGACCATGCTTTCCACTGGATCAGCTTTCTGGTAACTTGTCGGACGGTTAGTTTGACTAATTATACTAGGTTATGAAGAGACATGATTGAAAGCGATTGGGTTTTTATATAGTGTGAGGAGAATATTAAGGTTTTGACAGTTGATCGAGTTTTGACATTAACGAAAATAAATAATGGACTTGTGATCACAGGAAAAGTGTAATTTTGTAAAGATTGTATGTATATGTTGTGGTCCGTAGTGACCTAAATGAGTATGGGTCCGTCAAGGCCTAAGATCCTGGGATAAGCCTACGAGTCATCTTAGTGAGGCATACACTAAGTGGGTTCGTTAACGGTTAACTCTACTCTGCGGAAGGAATTTGTAGATTTTTTACAACTTTGCACTCCGCTCAGAGTGCGGAGTACAGCAAACAACTCTGATTACACACCTAGCTGAGTTTGCCCCCAGGCCACCGCCCACCTTTAAATATTATAGGCAGAGGAGCACTTACCGTTGTGGGTGACAAACCATTGGGGCATGAAGCAGCCCGTCCAGAGTATCGACAAGGTCCTCCAGGAGTCCAGACGACTCTCTGGTCACCCGCTCGCCATACAGTCCTAAGGGCCAGGGCCGGCAGATTCCATGCCCAGAGTGACGGCTGCCACAGAACCAGCTGAGCGGCTGCGCAGCCCTATTGTAACCCCCCACCGGCCTGTACTGGTGGCTTCTCAGGAGAACCCGCAGGCCACCTTCCCTTACTGTCTGGCAGCTGTAGGGGCAGAGAAAAAAAAACAGCATCTTATCTGGAACACATTGTGCTGTTGAAGCCTCATTTTCAGTCCAAGAGCAAGATGCTGATCCGCAATTTAGCAATTTCTCTTGCAGACTGAAAAGGACGGCTTGAACTGCACAAAGCCACTTGGCTCAGAAGCTGCTTGATGCATCGTGCCTCGCTGAAGGCTCCCGTGGACTGAAGAGCTGATTTTCTTGTGACACGCTGACTCAGCGACTCACCGACAACAGGAGGTAAAAACCACGTTTAACCTGACAGAAATTTAAAGAAACCCATATTTAGAAAGCAGCAATGCCTTGTGATGTCTGAAGCTTCTGCAGATTACTGATCAAAGTTCTGATACATACAGTTGTCAAGGGATTATCTCCTAGGGTGGGCAAGTGGAGCAACTCTGCCCGCTCGCGAACTTCTGGGAATTCCACTGAGTTTTCCTGCAACTCCGCGGAATTCCACATAGTCCAACTCCGCGAGCTCCGCCCACCCTTAATGTTTGTCTGCTGTTTTGTGAGTACTGTGTAGGAGATATTGTTGCTGGTGCTGAGAAAGGGAACTTGATGGATGACAAGTTGCAATTGTTGAGATTTCTTCTGGGGGCGCACTGGGACAGATATTAAGAGTTTGTACTTAATGAGAGTTAAATCGTGCTAATCGATATTTTCACAGGAAGCAAGTGAGATTGTTTCCTGGATGAGTGAGTATCTGTAATTCTTTTAATTGAGCAGACAAAGTTGTTTTATGTTGTACTGTTTTGTAAAGTTTGTTTTAGAAGGACAAGAAACATGACAAGGGTCAGTTGCAGTGAGGTGTGAGACGGACATCATAAAGTGCCGCGCTGGTGGTGGTTGGTGGAAAGCCACGTTGTTATTGGTGGACGAGAACAAACAGTGATTGGTGATAGAAAACAATAATACAGAAGAGAATTTAGCGATTTTTTAATCAGAGATTGAGTTACAGGAAAGAAATCATGAAATTCTTAAAAACCTTAATGCGTACAGATGAGCCAATACTGACAAGGGATACAGTCCCTGTAGCTCCAGAAGGAACATTTGCTTCGCAGATGTCATTAGAGAAAGGATTTCATTGTATATGGTTAGAGAATTGGGTAAAATACACTGAGAAGGATGGTTCCTTAGGGTTTCCACAGTACGGAACATTTAATGTTAGAATTTTAGAGAATCTGAGAAAACAGATGAAAGATTTGAAACCTAAACTTAGACCCATACAGTATGAAGCCCTAGAGGAGTGGGAACATGACGCACATCAGAGAGAAAAGGAGATATGTCAGGGAAGATATAGAATGACTATAAATCGATATGAGCAGTCAAAATGGGATTCCCAGAAAAAGATATGGAGACAGGATGTAGCTTTGGAAGCCCGAATGTATCTGGGAATAATAGCTGAACAAAAGGTAGGAAAGAAATGTAAGGAAAAAAGGAAACAATTAGAAGAGGAAAAGGGTCAAGTACTCCCTGGAGCAGATGAGAATCTAGAGGATATAGATGAGGAGTTGTTGAATGAACATTTGCTGAATAGACCCCCACCGAATAATGAAGAATAGAATAATTCAGAGACTAATCCATTTGTAGGTTTAAGACCAGAAGCTGCAACTGCAGATTTAAATCTAGCTTATAAAAGAATATTTTTACATGAGAATCAGGCACCTGAGAGAGCAGGATTATCCAATATAGCTATGGCAAATAAGCCGGATGCACTATCAGTACCTGTAACCATTGGTCCGGTTGTTCTTCTTTATCAGGCAGGACGAGGAGTCTCACAGATTCATGCAATAACAGTCCCAAATGAAAATGTAGGGGAAATACATACATTGCCAGGAACAAGAGAACTTGTGAGGGATCAGGGAACAATGTGTACACCAATAAGAGAAGAGACTCATGAGAATAGTGCAGAAGAGTGCAGTAGAACAAATTCTATCATGTAAGGGAGAAGTGAGTCATTAATAAATATTTCAGAGAAGGTCCCTGAAACACTGAGCAGAGGACAGCGAATGATTAATAGGAGAGTTTTACAAATAGGTAGTCAGAAAACAGATTCATGAGTACATCTGAAACTAATGGAGATTAGTAGAGAATCACAGCGATTGGAAATGAGCACTACAATAGGACCATCCCCAGAAGAACTTGATAACTGGATTAGAGACATAACTTCTCGAGGAAATGCATTCTCTAATACAAATCAACATGTGCATTTAGATGTGAGCAAATTAAAAGTGGAATTGGAAGAAATGATATTGGGAACTATAGTCCAGAGAGACTTTCAACATATTGTGATGAAGAATTATTATTCATGTGTAAAAATATTACTCGGAAAGCAAGAATACTCATGAGAAATTTGCTGAGGTAGGACAGAAATATGGAGTGGATGTAGAAAAGACTAAGGATCTCCAGAAAACTGATTGGATTTTAGTGACAAGGATGTGGAAAGTCTATATTCCTGCGGAAAGAGATTACATATTGTGTAATCTCTTTCCAGAGGATTTTAGACTTTAAGAATTAATAACAATTCTGAAGCGTGGGAGAGGGACAGAAAGATGGGAAGGCAGATGGGCTAAAAAGAAGGAAGATACCATGGTAGCATTGCCTCTATACTCAATCAAGGAAAAGGAAAAGAACGAAGCAGATGCATTGACTTACCCTATGAGAGAAGTCCCAGGAGGAGGGTATGTGCATGTCCCCTGGAGAAGACAGGATATATCGTCCTTTACAAACGATTTCCCATGGTTGAGAGAAAAACCAGTCAAATGGTTTAAGCAAGTGGAAAGATCTGTGAAGGTTTCAAAAGTCCTGTTAAAGGATTTGGATGCTTTGTTCGATATCGTGGTTACTGTAGATTTGTGGGTGGAATGTAAAATTGCAGTTGATTGGCCAGAAACAGTATGCTAGGGATCCAAAAACAGGTGCACTGTCAGCAGAGGTAATGAAAAAACAGAATCAGGTCATTACATATTTGAATGTAAAGATTTCACCGCCAAAAACAGACTGGGTAAAAACAGATCGGACTACCCAGGAAGTAAAAAAACTGTTCATGCTTAATATTAGATACTTTGTCAGGCATTCAAACAGTATAGCAGAATTGAAAATGTGTCACATAAAAATATGGGACATTTTGTGTATTGATTTGTTTACGAATTGAGGCCTGAAATTAGTGGGATGATTCAACACCATTTGATTTGTTGGCAGAGCAAATCAATAGATAAAATACTGCATTGCACAAAGTATTGTGGAAATGATATAGAGATGTGACATAAAAAGTTGAAAGAGACGTTATTGTTGGCACAGACGAGAGCAGCCAAGAAAGGATATGTGGGTTTTTATACAGGTTTTACGGGCATGATAAGGGGAAATGGTCCGGCTACCACTGGAATGAGAGGTGTAATGGTGAATCCTTTGCCAAATTTTATGCTTCAAGGAACGGTACGTGGATTGAACATAGAGTCATTGAAAAATACTTTTCCTTGTCACAGTTGCATCAAGATCGGGCATAGGAAGCGAGAGTGTAAATCCAATTTGGCTAATCAGATGAATAGACAGACAATGGTGACTTGTGCGGATGGATTTATACAGTCACATGTGACTGGTGATATGTTAAATCAGTCAACTCTAAATGTAAGGGGTCAGAATCAGAATATGCCTCAAGCTCCTATGCAAAAACTGAATGGACAAGTACAGAAATAAAATGTGAATATGGGTAACCAGTGATCAAGTAAATCCAAACGTGCAAGGGGCTTCACAGTATATTACAGATGGATGACAGTGATTCAAATGTTTCTCAATGACGGTGCCTGAGAGTGGAGGAGTAATGCGTACTTGGCGCATCCCTAGAGGTAGATCAGAATGGTCCCTATGTGGACGGCAAGGTAAATGGATCCCCCATTTCATTCCTTGTAGATACTGGTGCTACCCGATTCACTGTGAGAACTGTGGAAATTCCCAACCTACCTTTCTCGGGAGAAACCATCCAAGTAGGAGGAGTACTGAATCAATTAATTCCAACTCCAACGACAGAACTAGTGCAAGCACAGATTGGAACATTTGAAGATATGCATCTCACCACACCTGTTAAAAAATTAAAAGAGTCTTGAACCAGGTATGCTTAAAATATCTACAAGACCTTTGCAGAGTATTACCAGTTGGGATGATGTCAGATATTTGGGAAATAATTTGGCAAACCATGCATCATAATTTAGGGATATCACAGTTTCCATATTGAAAGAAACTTTAACCCTGAAATACCAACTGGATGTAACATATCAAGAACCAGGTTGGTCAGAGTCCCTATTCCTGATAATCTATGTTTATACTCAGAAACATGTCCAAACTTTCTGGCCACGTCCTTTGTTGCCTTCCATGTCTTAGCAGGGAAAGCAGTATGAATGGCGACATTGTCAGCATATGCCAACAGCTTGACTTCCCATGTATACCAGCACAGGGGCAGAATAACAGAAGAAACTGTAAAATTCTGGACATATTGATATAGATACAAATTAAACAATAATGGAGACAGGGGGCTTATCTGCCTAGTAACCCGGCACATACAAATCAGTGCATACAGCATTCCCATGCATGTGATCCTTTCCATCGGAGATATGTAGAGCATTTTACTCCTAGAAAGGAATCCGGGGCAATAACTCAGGGATGCCATACCTGTCCCCAAATACTTCCACCAAAACACCCTGTCAAATGTTTTTCTGCATCCAACAGGATCATACCAGCCTGGCATCCCAATTCTTCTGCCAACTCCAGAGCAGTTAAGGCTAGATTGCACTGTGAAGTGGTGTCATGGGAAGGGACAAATCCATGTTGCATTGGGTCTACCAGTGAAGTTATAACACCTGCAAGCCGATCGGATAGGACTATTGTAGAGATTTTGGAGTCACAATAGATTAACTACATAGGATGATATGACCACAATCAAGTGGATACATGTTCTTCTAATGAGATATAACTATGTAGGTTTCAGCTCAGAAAGGTAGTGAAAAAGCCTTGAAGGGAGGTGAATTAACCAGAAGAGAGGGCTCAAAAAATCTATAAATTGTTTATAAAACTCTGATAGTATACAATCGGGTCTCACCACTTTGGCCAACGCTAAGTGTGCAATGGCCTTGTCAATCTCTGCACTGGTGATATTAGCCTCCAACATGGCATCTTGGCACTCCTCGTTATGACATTACTCTTGCTGGCTCTTATGTCTGACATTAAATTAATACAGCTTTTTCCTTAAGTTGGAAAGCCAGCAGAGGCCCCATCTCCTCACTATTCTCAAAGCAGGATATCTTGCACAATTTTAGTTTGGCCTGTAGCAGTGTCCTAAGTACAAATATCCCTAAGATACTCTAATGGCTGCTCCGGTACACATGACACTATGAGTATTTCAGCTTCAATTTGGTCAACCACTCTTGATATCCTGCCTCTTTAACCCATTCATTTTTATTCTTATTATTAATAAAGCTAGTAGTCTGCCCTCGTGCATAAGCTTTTAAGGCATCCGAAACTATGAGTGTACTAGCGGAACCTCTATTGATGGTACTTAATTCTTAAAGACAAGTACTCATAAAATTGACATGTATGGTCCAACAACTATTTTCGATTGAAGATCCACCAGCCAGGAGATTGTGTGTAAACCATTTGATTGCTTTGATTACTAATAACACGGAATTGTGATTTGAAATATTCTGTAGGTTCAGCCTAATGGATACCATAGGCAAAAGATTTCTGCTAACAAATAACATGTCAATATGAGTTAATGTACCGTGGGGAATAGAGTGAAATGTGAACCTTGGTTCGCCCCCTGGAGAGCATGTGAAGCAAAAACCTGCTGCATGGCTGCCCTGGACTTTTTCATACATCATGATTTCGTGTTAAGGGGTTTATTTGAGTCTACCCCTGGACACATGGCCAGAATAAATCCCCATACATTATAATTGTGGCTATCCACATGCTAAGTTCTCTGAGAAGATGATTAAACATAGTAGGATCATCAACATTCAGATTATATACAACAAATATTGTTAATTGTACATGAATATTCCCTATGCGTGCAACTAGACATCTCTCAGTTTTATAACCTAATGAGCAGTCCACTGTTGTCCATTTGATAGCAGTGCATCTCACTGCTGAGGCTTGTAAGTCCCTGATTCTTCCAATGTATAATAACCTATATATTTTAACTTATGGTGTTCTCTGGTTGCAAGCAAAGAAGATGAGGTTTGAGGGTCAGAGTCCCTCTCTTATATATGTCACTTTTGGAGCAGCACACATACCATTTATATTCCAGCTGAGAATCTCAACCCCTGGACGTGACCACCTTTAGGATTACTTGTCATTAAATAAAAATCTGCTGACATTCCTACGCTCATTTTCCTGATAAAGCTTCCCAGCTTGTGTACCCCCTTTCATTTTCATGTTATAACTCTTCTTTTTACCCCTGTGGGCCACCTGAGCCCCACCACAACTGCACCATGTATTGCTTCATCCATCCCCTGCTCCCCCCCCTTGTGCCCCTTCCGCTCCCCTACCATCCAGACTCAAACCCATGCCTGCCCTGCAACAAAGCTGGGCTTGTGACTCTCTATTTGAACAACAAAACCCCAACCAGACCAATCCACCCCCTCAGATGTGTTGGAAGCCTGGCCAGCTACGACCCACATCTCCGAGGAGGGTTCATGTATTGAATAACAGTTTATTCTTTTAATAGTATTTTGCAGATACAAGTAAATCAGTGCTGTCACTGCTGCCTCATCTATTATCGTTCATCACAGCGCACACGATTATGGCGCATGACAGATGGCATTACAGGAAATTACATAATAGAAAGTGGCTTTTATAAAAAAAAAACAAGGGAACCCAAAGGCAATATTACCCTGCTGCAGCTGCGCTATCAGGCCACCCCTCGAGTATTATCTCGGTCCCCTGCAGTGATCGCTACCTGCGACAGCTTTTTCACTGAGTGCAATTCTATCGCTCAAACCCCCTGTTTCACAGGTTTGGACTATGAACCAAAGCAGCCTGCGGCTCTCCCCCATTAGGCCACAACCCGGGAATTACTCCGGTCTGCGCCTGCTCGCTATTCCAGGAATTGCAGGCCCCCAGGAACTCCCTGGTTGTACAAATAGATTATTGTTTACACGCAGGCATGTTTTAATTCACTGTCCTGAAGATGATCCCATGTATCTAAGCCTAGGGATCGAAACGTCAACACTAATTGTACCATATGTCACTAAGTAATGTGGAAAAAATGTACGATGGTACTAATATGAAAATCAAGTCTGTCTAAAACATACCAAAATACAGATGCCTTCCCCCTTGCCTGAACCACTTCCTTCCATTTTTCTGTTCTGTAGGTCGCAGGTTGCGTCCTACATGTATTTGTCACTATTTCCATTTACAAAGTTTATTTTCAAATAAATTCTGTCCGGCTGGACAACAAACATTGTGTCTATTTAGCATATGTTGATAAGCTGTTCTTTACTTGATTTTGTCCAGGGACCGCTGTCTTTAGTAACAATAATAGAAAGTGATATCACAAACCACGACTTTACAGGATGTGGCATCACAAGAAGTGACATCAGATCGAAAGCCCTCACATATATGTTTAGCAGGTCTATCATATGTATGTTTGAGCGCATTGCAAGGATAATAGCACAGTGAGCTATGGAAGACTTCTACACCTTGCAACACCCCAGTTTTAAATAACACATCCTGTACATTCATTTACAAACGTAAATAATGTATTGTACATGTAATTTGTGCATTGATGTAAAGCGCTCTGACACCCTGCATTGGGATGAGTAGGGCTAAACAAGAAAAAATAGTGGGACTTAAATTATTTCAACGCCTCCTCAGGTGTAGTAAGCTCCATATAAATGCAATTTGCTGTGTGTAAATACTGGGAAAGACCAACACATCTGACATTCTTAAAGTGCAAGCATATCTCCTAAACAAGGACTGAACAAAGTGAAAACAAAGTGAAAAGCTACCTTTCTTAAGTAATAATAAGGCACCAGTTAGTATGTGTAAAAATTTCAAAATAATAAAGTATCCTAATATATACTGCGATATGCTGTAGCCTTAAGTACTAGCCTTTGTTTCACCTCCTCTTCATTTGCATCTAGGTGTGAGGCTCTTAACTGCTCCCAACCAAGAGACTCACAAAAGGAGGCCTGATGACCCCTCAAATTCGGCCTTTGTTATGGACCCAGCTGGAGTTTCAAATAAGAAAGCCCCGTCCCCATCTGCACATTGTTGCCTGTTGCAGATGGAAAGCAGTCAATGTGCAGGTGCTGCTGAAAGTGCCCCAGAGTTTGGAAATTACACCGGGACAAGTTCAGCACATTATTCAGTGAGGCCAGTGGTCGAAGTGGGGAAAAAATAGTAGGGGAGCTGTGGGCGGAGAATCAGAGGGCGGAAATAACCCGAGGATTGGGTCATTGGGTGGAGTCGGAGGGGTGGCCCTTAAAGAGCAAAACATCCCAATTTTTAGTATTTATTTGGCATTTTACTGACCAGTTACAGCTTACTGCGTCATTCGTCACATGTTTATTTAAGGTTTATTATGAGTTATTAGTAAAACAGGATGTTCCCTTGGGTGTGGATAGATGAAGTGAGTTATGAGTTATTGACATTAAAATACATTAACAATGTGGGATACGTTCCCTATCACAGAATGTCCCAAATACGCTTAAAAGTGGAATCACAAGTCATTTGTCTCTGAGCCATGGAGTTTCTATCATCAGCACTTCTACCTTTTTCCACAAGAGCAGTTCAAACATGAATGGCAAAATATCCTAACTTGCAAAAGTTTTCCACATAAATATGGCTCTGCCATATTTGCCACATAATACATCGCCTGCTGCATAATCTGACGATTTTAACTAATAAATTGTTTGCAGCTCCAACGTATCAAACGTTACTAAAAATGTGATTTGTTTTGCTCAGAAGTGGACGGCCCTTTGCAAAGGTTGAATGGACACTTTTCTCATTGCTGCATTTCTATGTTAAACTTTTACTAATAAGGCAGCAGTTAGTATTATGTAGGAATGTCTAAATAATAAAGTATCATAAAATATACCGCAATACGCTGCAGCCTTTTTATGCCGTGCAGCATAATTTTGTCCCCCATTTCTGCATAATTCGGATGGCCTCAAAGCAGGTAGAACATGTAAACGTGCTTGTGCATGAAGCAGAGGGACCATCAATTTTGCATACTTAGTTTTGTGCACGTGCAAATCCTACATTACCGATCCCTGGTGAATTACACTACCACTGTTGAATCAAGGCCAATGGAGGTACCAAAGGGTGAGGCAGACTGGTCTCAGGGGTCCAGTGACCTTAGTGACAGAGTGACTGCTGCTCTGGGGTGTGCTACTTCGTAGGCCTTCCCCTATCACTGGAGGTGAACTTCAGTATGGATTGTGGTGGATTGGCCTTCAGGGTTAACCCACACTTGCCATTGCTAGGGACTAGGACCCACCTGCTGGTGCTAAGACACCAGGGCTTCTAAGGCCTAGCAAGGCCTTCTAAGGTCTAAGGAATGTGCAGTCTCAGGAGAGTGGTCTGATGGACTGGTCATAAAGGCTGAACCTGGTTCCCCAGTTTCCCAGTTCGAAATTCTGCAGCTGTCGCCATAGTGCCTCATCCTCTCCCCACTGAACACCATACTGCCCCACTGAGAGAAACTCGCCCTGCCTTCAGCTCAGCTACAACTCTATTGTGCCCGCTATAAAAACCTGGATGTGACTCAATTTAAATTATGAACTAGACAAGAGTAATATGCTGCCTGAAAAAAAAGCAACAACATCCTGAAAGAAGTAAATACTCATAGGCAATTTAAAATTAGGGAAAGTATGTGAAATGTAAGCAGGAACAACAAACAATATGGTTACCTTAAAGCTTTTACACTTATTCAGAAGAGATGGCTACAGGGCCCGGAGGGGACTAGTTTCAATGTCCATTCCTTATATCCTTACAAAATGTAAGCAGTATGGTTTAAAAAGACCCTTCCCGTGAACACAGAGGCTCTGTACACATTTTGTTTTCCAATCCACCCATGAACCAGATGATTGCAGATAAGTAAACAGTTTAATAAATAAAACGAATTTCGTAGTGTGCCCTGCATTGCAAAATGCGATGCAGCGCGGGCTACAAAATTTGTTTTATTAATTAAATTGTTTACTAACCTTCAATTATCCATATTCCGGTTTTTAGCACCCCCGTCCTGCCCCTCCCCCACCCCGCCTTTCTGCCCCACTGAAACTCCCTCCACGGGCCGCGGCTGCAACACAATATGACCTGAAATGCAGGCACCCTTGCACGATGGTGGAAGAGTGCCTGTATTGACCATAGGCTGCATGTAGTGTGCCAATGCAGGGACAGATCACAAATGTTCTATATACTAATATTATATATTAGCAAATATAGAATATTTTTGCTGTCTACGTCTGACACAGCGCAGCACAGAAATTTCCCTCTCTGCTCTGCACTGTGTGAAATATTAGCAAATGTGTCTCACCTAAATCAAGGGCTGAAACACAAAGATAAACTTACCTTTTTCTTTAATTGCACAACCTTTCACTCTTCACATACTCTGGGCAGACCTACTCCCTATACTTTTGTGTGGGGTGTCCTCTGCCCTGAATGCATAGTCTCCGGGTATAGAGAACTCCTTTACACATAAGTAGAGGGAGTGTGAAGTCATTAAACTATGCACATAGTTTGTGAATATTACACTTGTGTACACTTACAAAAATGTTTAAGTTACCCTTTGTGAATCAGGCCAACTGTGTTTAAAACAAATTGGATGGGTAGATGCATTTTCAGAGCTTTGTGTCCTAATTAAAGTATAAACGTTTGAAAGTTAGATCTATAGAAAAACAGCTAGTAACAAACAAACATAACATAATATATATGTAGCTTAATTTTTCATATATGTGAAATTATGTATTATTTATTCTTGACAAATGATTTAAAACTTTGAATCAAGTGTACTGTAAATATGAACTTTCTAAAGGTATAAAAGTCCCAAGGATCCAAGATTGTGGGGTTCTGTTAAACTTTAAATTTTCAGACCTATCAAGATGGAGGGGCCTGATGTATGTCAGAAAATAGTTTACATTTGCACATGTACCTTATTTTTAGTATTTTATTGGTCATAGGTGCTTGTTGGTTGGGCACTATTCTAGGTTAATTGTGTGCTGTAAATGTCACAGGCGGCCAGGCAGGCTCCAGCAGTCTGTTGGTAGTCTTGTACAACATATTGTGTTCAAGTCTACACACAAAAGAACAAAACATGTCAATTGTGTAAATCCAAAGGTGCTAGCCTATGAGGGTGTTTACATTGATATGGTGTTGAGAAGCACTTTGGTGGTTGTTTAATCAAAGAAATTACCTCTCAGTTTTGTGGATAATTTCACACTATTGCCAAACAATTGTTCTATCACAACTGAACAGCCATAGTGGACTATGACTCCAACTCCTATGATGGAACATCAGGATGCACCTCACTTCCAATACCAACTGTTCAGCAGAGCTCTTGCAAATGCAGTATTTTGATAATATATGTTTCCTAGCGATTTAACAGATGGCTAGTCAAATATCCCTTGGCGAACACTTTGTAGTGCTTACCATAGGTTTGAGCATGAACAGGCCTGTGGATCCCTCAACCAAAGCTCAGCTGCAGGAGTAATCTATCTGAGAGCCTGTCTCTGTTTCAGCATGCGCACTCCTTTTTCAGCCCTTCCATGGTTTGAGCTGTGTTCAGAATACTGTCTGCATGTTTGGAAAATATTTCATTGACACTTGCTAGTGGGTGGTGGAGATCCACGAACAAGAGAAATCACGATTTCGCGACTATTCACTTTAACATAATTTCATGGGTTTTTTCAATTAAAGAATCACTCAGTGTAAGTCCCTGTAAAAAAAGAACTTGTCAGATTCCATCATCACTTGTTATGGCTTGGTTAGAGCCCCAGGCACACTCCTGAGGTGTTTCCTGCCTTATGAGCGTCTCACCCTGCAAAACGCCTTTGCCTACATATTTCACATCTATTTGAGAGATGCCAGCCTGTATGCCTACAGAAACGAGAGTGAATGCTAAAGTGTGGCAAAAGATGACCATTTTAATATCATCATGTGAATTGTCAACTCCCTCCTGGTATTCCTGTCAGGAGTAGGTGTCACCTCCTCCAATCAACATGCCCTTTCTTTGGCTTTCTGACAGAAACTAACACCTCCTCACAGAAGGATGAGTGTGAATTATAAGTAAACAATGCTAGTATATCAGTAGGTTTAGCCAAGAACGTGTTTTCTATCTAATATGCTGTTTTACTTAACCCCTTAAATGCTGAGGCCCTTCCGCCCAGTGTTGAGCCCTTTTTTTGGATATTTACGGTAGCTCACTCTAAGGGCTCCATAAATGTTTTTCCACATAAAGTATCCCGGCCAAATATGAGTTCTATTTTTCTAACATACTTAGTATTCTAAAGATACCCAGGGTTTATATATTAATCTGGAGGTGACCGAGAATAGAGGCAACCTATATCTGCATTTTAAGTATTTTGAGAAAAACAGGAAAAAAGTGCTTCACAGAAAAGTGCCAGTTTTTTTACCCTACAAATTGCACCAGGGTTGCTGTGCTAAAGTCACCTTCTTCCAAAATCTCAAAAACATGCAGAGCTGAATCAAAAAAAATCAATGTATACCACAGTTTTGGCATTTTTCAAAGAGGTAGGCCATTTTCCTACCTACTTCCACTTTGTGGTAAAAACCAGTGTGAAACGCATTGGTAATCCAGGAAATCTATAGATTTCTGAAATGTAGGTAAAATTCTAAGTTCAGGAAGGAGTCATATGGATGTTCAACTAAGGGGTCCTAACGGAGTTCGGGACCGGGACCGCCCGCCATGAGGGCGGGGGTCCCGTTGGGGGTATTAGGATGTGCCCGCCACAGTGGCGGGCACATCCTATATGTTTTACATTGTGGCGGGCGGTGCTCTCTGCACCGCCTGCCACAATGCAAAACATAAGTTGATGCATTTACATATGCAAAGCGGCAGGCACCGCGCGGTGCCTGCCGCTTTGCATATGTAAATGTGGGGGGTACCATAGGTACCCCCCATGAGCCCCCACGACAGTGGCAGCAACCTGGGGGCCCTGCAGGGGGGCCCAGCAGCAATATCCGCCTGCCTTTCCGTGGCGGCATTGCCGCCGCGGAAAGGCCCCTACATTGTGCCATCGTAAAATGGCTGGCGGTGTCCTTTGGACACCGCCACCATATTAATCTATTACCGCCGCGGTCGCAAGGCGACCGCGGCGGTAAAGCGGAGGACGGTCTCTCCGTCCGCCGCTGTCCCCTCCGCCATCCTAATCTGGCGGAGGGGAAAACGAGAGTGGCTGTCGGGCGGATTGCCTTCGCCAGGGTGGCGGTGGCCACCACCACCCTGGCGGAGGCAATCCGCCCGACATCCTAATGGACCCCCATCAGTTGATTTAAAGAAATATTGAAAATGAGTGGGAAAATTTATGACAGTTTTTTATTTGTAACTTTTTGTCACAATGGCCAATACACAAAATCAATATACCATTACATCCTCTAGACCCTTCTGTTTGTGGGACTATATAGGGTTTGTAGTGTGTTCCAGAACTCGTGGTAACAAGAGCCAACAACTAAACTGCAGCTTACAATAGTTTTTCATTGTGTACTGAGTGCAGACTAATTCATATGGTGAAATATGTAGAGTGAAAAATGAATATCAAGGAAACCCATGTATTTTTCTGAAATGGGCACCAGATACGGAGTTTAGGAGCAGTGGTTATTTGCTTATCTCTGAATTTGTAGGCACCCATACTTGCATGTGATTTAGAGGCTATTTTTCAAATTGTTGTCTTTCTTAAACACTGGCTTACATTTGGAAGGCACAAATGTAGTAAAATTAAATTGGTGGTAACAAATGTTCTACTATTCTATATTTCCCCATGTCTTCTCATAAAAAGTGTACCACACGTGTGTTGGTAGTCCTCGTGCAGACAGAAAATGCAACATGGACACATGACATTTTCCACTGAAAATGTTTTTGTCTTGTTGGTAGCTGTGGATTATGCGCACTAGTCCTGCTGGCATCTAGTTTAACCTAGTAACCCTTTACATTCCTGAAACTAGACACCAAGCAGAATCTAGAGTGTCTTGACTTGCATTGCTCTCACCAGGTTTATTTATCCATAAACCTTTGCAAACCTTAAACGTTGGCTAAAAACACACATTTTCCTCAAATTTCTGTGACGCAAGCTTCTGGAATCTGAAGTGAGTTACAAATTTCCTACCACCCAGCATTCCGCCAAGTCTCACCATAAAAACAGCACCTCACTTGTGTGGGTAGGCCCTGTGTCTGCAACAGGAAAGGGCCCAAATTCGACACAGAGACATGACAAATGTTGCTCTGAAAATCTACCCTGTTTTGCAATGTGGGCAGATGTGCATTTTGGGCCCTAGACGAGTGGATAACTAGGCAAACCTGTACATTTTTGAAAAACAGACAACTAGGGGTGTCTATGGTAGGTCACACACCCCTGGACTCCCTAGCTAGCCACCTCACAAAAAAAGTGTCAGTTTTGTATGGAAACATTTGAGGTGTCAATGTTCTGTTTTTTGTCCTTTCAATGATGGGCTCCAGGGACACCCACAAAAAATGTAATAAATCAGTGATCAAGACATTTGTGCACTTTCTAGGTTTGCGTGACTTTATTGAAAAGTGAGCCGAATCAATGCATATTACCCACTCTGGTCACATCTGGGTGTTTAGTTTGCAGAGAAAAGATGTGTTCTTATCGATAGACACATTTAAGTTCAGCGGACAGTGAATTCTTCATCAGCCTGACAGAAGACTTAGGGGCCCATTAGGATGTCAGGCGGATCGCCACCGCCATGCGGGTGGCGGCAATCCGCCCAACATCCTTGTCCGCCCACCACCCGCCCGCCACCCATTTCCCCCTGCCATATTACTATGGCGGGGGGGACAGCGGCAGACGGAAAGACCGTCTGCCGCTTTCCCGCCCCAGTTGCCTTGCGACCGGGGCGGAAAAGGTTTACTATGGTGGCGGTGTCTATCAGACACCGCCAGCCATATTAGTATGGGCTTTGGGGAATGCCTTTGGGGAAAGGCAGGTGGTCTTCACTTCGGGGGCCCCCTGCGGCCCCCCATGGTGAAGGTGAGGTGGGTGGTGCACATGGTGGGTACCTGTGCAGACACAATGCGGCAGACACCGCGCGGTGCCTAACGCTTTGTGTATGCAAATGCATCACATGCATTTTTAGCATTGTTACACTCCGTTCATGCACTACATACAAGACTTTCATTCCGCCAGCCATGGGCCCATTCTAACACATCAGTGCAGTCATATTATCATACTACCACCATTTAAGGGCCCATCACATTCATACACCATAGGACATACTTCCCAATCAAATAAACCGCTCACCCAGTCAGCAGCCAACATGCATTCAAATACACCACAAGCAATCCTCTATAAACATATATGTCCAGACATGTTGATCAACTAACAGGAGGTTCGGCCCTTAAACAGTAAGGCTGGGCCCATTAATCGTAAACACCACCAAAATGACAAAACTGTTCTCTTTTTACTCCATTATTTGTGGAAGGGACACATAAACCAACTTAATGTGACACCAACATTAACTTAATTTTCTTTCATTTTTGATTTTTTGAATTTAATTACTTTCAATTTTCAATTCATATTCTTTATTCCGCATTTCAAAACACCATAAAAGTACAGTATAGAAAAGAATACAAACATTTTAAAAAGAAACATCCACTAAAATACAATGCCACCAATTTGTTAAGTCATATGTAAAAACACTATTTTCCTCTCCGCCCTACAATCTAAATAATTATGATGTCGCTCCACATTTCCTATGATAGCCCAAAATTTAACTGAGGTTCTTAAAAAGTTTATCACACAGAGTATAGTCAGGGGATCTCGTGCCATTTGTAAAAATACGAGTGCTTCTTTTATAAGTCTAAGGTTGGCCGTTTTAAACAAATCTATTAAAAACGACGCCTAGGCATTTGATAAAATGGGCATATTAATACAAAATGAAGGGTATCCTGCGGAGATCGATGATCGCAGCCGCAGGGACCCTTTGACTCAACTGACGTAGTGAAACCCGCAGGCTCAGCTAATAAATGATGAAAAAGGTTGAGCCTAAAACGTGTTAATAAAAATCTATCCTGAGGATTATGTACAAGGGCGAGGTAGGGCTCCAAACCTCTACAGGACCTCACCACAGCATGTGCCTGAACTGTCTGTTTATTTCTCACTTCCACGTCACGTGCTGTGGCGTTATATTTAGAGAGCATCTCCTTTACTCTAGCTTGGTCCTGTTTGGTAATGCATAATGGTGTTAAAAAAAGATCCACACACCCAATACTCTCCAGGCCATCCTTCACATATTTGAGCCAGGGGATGGACATTCCTTTCTCCCTCCCCATGCAGTCTATAATTATCTGTTGAGTCAGGCTGGCTTCTTGGTTGACCCAGATCTTTAACCAAGCACCAAGGGGCCTAATCCTCACCCTGTCCTTTAGGTACTCGCTGCCCAATTCCTCATGTACAATATGGGATGATACACATTGGGGGACTTTAAGGAGCCTTCTCATATATTTATTTTCCTCTATTTGTAGTTTGGGTACCTCTGCCATCCCCCATAGTTCTGACCCATATGGTACTTTCGCGCAGGTGATCGAGTTATACAAAGTCAGCATCTGCTCCGGCGACTATCGTCCCAGTCTACGACCAAAGTTCATTATAGCCCCTTAGCTTGATACTAACTTGTAACAGCGCTCCTCGATCAATGGTTTAAAACTTAAACCCCTATCAAATAAAATGCCCAAATATAAAAAGGTCTGTACCTTCGCCAGGCTTGTGGAACCTATTTTATAGTTAACATTTTTCCCTAAATGTTTGGGGCCCACCTCCATGACATATGATTTAGTCAGGTTAGCAGATAAATCTAAACTGTTCATAAACTCTACAAACCCATCTATCAGACGTTGCAGTCCCAATGGGGTGCGTGCCAGCAGGACCGCATCGTCTGCGTAGAGCAAGACAGGGACTGATATGCTTCCTATTCTTTGTGAGTCCACTTTTAAATTAGATAAAATGTTTTCTAGGCCGTTAATGTAAATGGAGAATAGGAAGTGTGCCAGAATGCATCCTTGCCTGACCCCACTGGTACACTTAAAAGACTCTGTGTGCCCTCCTTCCAGATTGTACCTCAATTTTGAAGTTGTATTCTGATGAAGGGCTCTTAAGATATTAATGAGACCAACATCAACCCCTAAATTGGACATTATGGCCCACAGCTTTTCCCTATTCACGCAATCATAGG
This sequence comes from Lissotriton helveticus, assembly GCF_964261635.1. Taxonomy (NCBI): domain Eukaryota; kingdom Metazoa; phylum Chordata; class Amphibia; order Caudata; family Salamandridae; genus Lissotriton; species Lissotriton helveticus. Next base: position 451,859,046 of record NC_136061.1, on the reverse strand, counting down.
CTGCTGCCAGATCCATGAAAGATAAGTATACCTTTTCCTTGTTAGCTACTGTGTATAGATTTAAACATTGGTCAGTCGTGGATATGCCAGCTCGGAAACCATACTGGACGTCAGTGAGGATATGGTGTTCTTCCCAGCTCATAAGACGATTCAGGATAACCCTGCCCATTACTTTTGCTGTTACATCTATCAGAGAAATAGGCCTGTAACACTGGGTGCTATCCCTACTACCCTTTTTAAAAATAGGCACTATTGTGGCTATTGACCATGAGCGGGGTAGGCCAGAAGCTATGGCCGCATTAATCATTCTAGTTAACACTATTCCCCACAATTCCACATTGCTTAAAAAGAGGTCCGATGGAATCCCATCCGGGCCTGGGGCTTTATTTTGAGTGAGGCCCTTAATGCCCCCCACAATCTCTTTTAATGTGAATACTGTCAACTCTGACCCACTCTCATTAATTTCCTCTTACTCCCCAGTTTCCGGGGTCCCTCTGTTGTAAAGACCACTGAAGTGTTCCACCCACTGCTCAGGTAGCACGTTGGACGCTAACTGAGGACTCTTTCCATCTTGGAAACAAGGTCTATTAATTATTGACCAAAAGGTGGAAAGGTCTCTTCTTTCTGCTGCCCCTCTTAAGTCTTCCCACGTTTGAGTTTAGAGCATGTTCTTCCGACGCCTTACTGCCTGTTTATAGAGTTGTCTACAGTGTATGACCCTTAAACCATCTCTAGGCTTATGTTTGAGGGCTGCTCTTAAATTCTTTTGTGCTAGGGAACACCTTCTATCAAACCATTTGAACTTAGTTGTTATTTTTCCTCTCCCTGTTTTACGCATTAGGCTATCTACTAGCCGTCCTATTTCTTTAAATGCCTCTACCAAAGGGGGCCCATTAATCTCTAGGTTTAAGCACACCTCTAGGTGCTGTTTCCCCTCTTTCAAAAGTGTTTTATAAAAATTATCTCCATCCAGTTTGGCCCATTTTAGGCGGCGCCCCTGGTCCGTGAACGTCTCCCTAACATCTCCTATTCTCCTCCTTGTTTCTCTACTAACCCGTGACACTGCCACTGTCACTGTTACAGCATTATGGTCGCTAAAACCACTACAATCCATGTTAAATCCCGCAATTCGTTGTTTTAACAAGTGGGATACAATCCCATAATCAATGTAGGAACAGTGTCCTCTTCCTTTAAAAGTAGGGTTCATCCTGCCTGTTAGGTTTAATAGATAACAGATCCATTGAATGTTCCATTCCATGGTTTTTCATCATCCTACTTAGTTCCCTTCCTGCTACCGTATGGTCGAAGTGGGCTCCCTCTTCTATGTTACAAGATTTCCAATTTTCCATAAAAGGTATCAAATTTGGGCACATGTGGCAATTAAAATCCCCTGCTATTAAAATCAATGGGGCCATGGCGTCTTTTACCCTCTCTCTCTGTGTCCATAGTCTTTCTTCCAGCTCTCCCACTCTACGTCCTCCCGCATTATAAAAATTGACTATAATTAAGTTAAGATCCTTGGTTTTGTACTGCACCGCTGGCATACAGTCTGATTTCCAATTTAGGTCCCTCCAGGTCCGTCCAGACTCAGATGGACCCATAAAAGGAGACCCCACTTAGCTCTGCCTGCCGTTGATCTATCAGCTTTATATCCGACAATATTGAAATTAGTCGGTTCAACTTCCCAGGTTTCTTGGGCACAAATTACATTGAATTTATTTACGTATTCCAGCCACTCAGTGTTTTGAAATTTGGCTGAAAGCCCCGCGTACATTCCAGGACAGTAATTCTAGAGTGCTCCAATGGCTCTTGGGGAAGGATCCATGGGTCAAAGAGGACCCATTAGATATATTAGTATTAGTGTCTGTGGCTCTAGATCGAAATACTTTACATGGTGCCACATATTTCTTATTTGGGTGTACTTGCCTTATGATCCCCCCTCCTTGTGTGCTTAGTTGTGGGTCGCTTTCCTTGACTGTCGTATCCTTGTGTAGTCAGTCTACTTCGCTGAGATGTCTACCCCAGCTCAAGGGTGCATATTTGTTGGAAAACGGAAGAGCACCTCCTCCCCTTATTTGGGCTGTCAAACTCTCTGTGCCACCTGAGTGCAGTTGACCGGGTTCTCATTCCTAGCTCTGTATGTCCATCCCCTTCCCCTATTTGGCTGCTGTGTCCACCCCCCACAGTCTTCCCGGTGCCCTCCTTTGGTCCCATTGTGTTCAGGCTTATTGAAGTAACTCAAATCTTGCGCCTCGATGTTTGATCGCATGCCTTTATGTTGGGCACTGGTAACATGCTGTACTGCCCTAGGGTCATTGAAATTCACCACAATACAGTCCCCTGCTATATTTTTCCGCTTGTGTCCCACCCAGCTCACTCTCCTTACAAACAAAACCTGACATTGAGCTTCTCGGGGCAGAGGCCTATTACAATTTAACCAGTGTATTGTTTTGTTTTCCAATTGATCATAGGATTCCGCAACTTCTATTTTAAGCTCTGGAACCCCCGTCAAGACCGCGACAAATGGTGCAGAGTCTGGTGGTTGATTTAAGTTGGACTGCAATTTCTTTGCATCGTTTCCTTCTGTCCCTTCATTACCACACCCCTCCTGTGATCTTACATCTTCAACGTTCAATCCCTTATCTTCCAGTCCCCCCCCCCTGCTTTTTCTTTCATCGGAAGTTTTGCCGCAGTGAGTAACCCAGGTGTTTCAGTAAGAATTACGTCCATTTGGCCCTCTCTTTCATCCCCCCTTCCTATACTTTTCCGATGGTCACCCCTCTTTATTTTATCATCTATACTTCCCAGGGTATCCAATAACACCTCTTCAGCCTTCCCAAGTCTGTGTTCGATCGCTTTAAGTTTGTCCTCTAGAGACTCCAAGTGAGCTATTAAAACGGCCTCCAGCTTCCTCCAAAATGGATCATTAGTTCACGCCGAGGCCACTGCCAGATCAGGGGCATTCCTCCTTCCTGTCTCCCTAGCAAATTGTCAACATTTACACTTTCCTCGGTGACAACTTCCTTCTGCGTGCCTTGTGGACAGTTTTTCGCCTTCTTCCCTTTCTGTTGGGGACCCACTCGAGTAGCTCCTCGCTTTCTTTTCACGGCAGCCCCCCTCAGACTCTCAGCTAATGGGCAGGGCTCTTCAGATGTTCCCCCCTGTGGAGATGAATTTACTTCCAAGTTCCGTGAAATTTGGGAAACTTGGACGGTCTGTGTACCTATGATCTCCTCCTGCGGGATAGTTATGATGTCACTCTGGCCTTGTTTGTCCGGCGTTCGTGCATTATCAATGGCCCCCAGGGAGGATCTTTTTGAAAATACCGGGTCCATTGAGAGGCGACGTTCTGTCAGCTCTATCTCATGTGCCAAGACTGAAGAGGCTCTTCTAATGAATTGGTCCAGAGTCCCTGCGACATACCACACTCCCGCACCTTTCCTTCCACTACCATTACGTAATGGCATGTTTACACAAGAGTTATTTCAGGTAGCAGGGCTTCAATAAAAACCAAACGAAACACAGGGGAACTGTTACAATGTCCAGGGGCTTAGAGGGAGGGCCCAGCCCAGCCTCGATCTGGCTCCAACGGGCTAAAACGGGCCCGCCCTTGGACTGGGCTTCGACCGGCGCGCATCCGCGCGTCCGCTCAGCAGAATCGGCTGCTTCCCTATGTGCTGCCAGTGCAGATTGAAGGGGCGAGGCGGTCTCCAGGCGACCCCCGCGGCTCTCTGGGCTTTGGCGTCCTCAGGCAGTGGCAGCGGTCAGTGGCAGGTACAGCGCACAATTATTTAAAAAAAAAAGTCCTGTCCGCACCGTTGGTTAACCATTGGATGAACAATAATCATGAAGATAAAGATTTAGGTTGGACAGTTATATCAAAGATGGAACATGATCCTCGAGGAGTATACCAGGAAAGAAGATTGGTCCAAAGATAAGCACTGCTAATTGTAAAATTTGATACATCAGTCGATGGCCTCAATGAATTATCTGAAATCTATAATTTATGAAACAAATTGGTGGATGCCTACTACATTACAATTTTATCGTAATTCCCTGGTCAAGCTGGAGTATGAATATAACGTGAAAGAATATTTTTCTGACACGTGGAAATAATATACAAAAGAAAGAAAAGGCTAATAGAACTATATCTCCCATAAACCTTAGCGCGCATGATTTCATCAGGAAGTTGTAAAATGGAGAGCAGTGGAGGACGGGAAAAACCAAACACGGCCGGTTGTGAAAGTGTTTCAGGAAGACCGCTGCCTCCCGCCGGAAATATAACAAAGAAATGGTAAGCACTTAGCTCTAATCAAAATGCACGCAAGTTTGTCCTATTTGTTAATACAGCAGAAATGCACTGATCACATTGAAATGCATAGAATAGTAAAGTGCTGGAAAAAAAGACTGTCTTTCTAAGCTAAGACAAGAGTTAATTGAACGCGTGAAACAGACACCATTGCGTTGACATCCAAGAAGCGCACTTAGTGAAAAGCCTTTCTTCTTCTTAATTTAGTTTCCGTCGACACAAACAATGATTTAGAGTAGCTATGATTCAAGCAACTTGGCATCATTATGTTTTTTTCTTTTAAATAGATTTCATGAGTAGAGACGGCACTACGAGCAAAAAAAGAAATACGGAAAGGTATGTCATTGTAGAGCATCCTTTTCCCAAATGTTAACATTCTTTCGTTGACAATGTGTAGAGTCGCGCTCTAGTGTTTGCGCGCTACGTCATTACGTAGCGCGCGAGGCGGCCATCTTCCGATCGCGCTGAGTAGCGCAGGTCGGCAGAAACCCCCGAGGGCACCGGACGTCCCGGCGCTCTCCTGCAGGAATTTACATAATAAATAGAGTTCCCCTTTACACCTTGGCATCCTGTCTTTTGTGGTGAGTGAAGCAGGTGGCGTTATAGTGGCGACGAGGCCGGGAGGCAGAAAAAAAAATATATATAAAGGAAGGAAGAGAGGAGAAGAACCTTGCACCTCCAGACGCTAACCACCCAGGAGGCACAGGAAGAGCCACGAGGGGCCTGCACACACAGCAGGAGGGCGTGGCAGTGGCGCAAGAGAAAATACATGAGCAGCAGAAGCTCAAAACCATAAACCAGGTACGAGGAACAGAGAGAGAAACACTGGAGAGGGGAGACAGGTACAGGCCCCACCGTGACCCCTGCAACATCGAAGGGGGAAGGATAGCAGGTAGAAACACCAGGGGAGAAGCCGGACCAGAGGAACACCAACCAAGATAGAGGCCTTGGCGGAGTCAGAGAGAGATAGAGCAAGGGGCGCAGAGGGTACCAAATTGCAGCCGGTGCCAGGAGAGGAGGCAAGCGTGCCAGACAGCCCAAGAGCCCAGGAGGCAGAACCTGTAAGACGCGCCGAAATGAGCGCACAGGCATCATAACTAACTACGCCGATTCCATTCTTACCCAAACCGGGAGAACCCCTGATGAAGTGGGAGGATTGGAGAGAGTACATAATGAACTACATTGAAGCCCTAGAAGATGAGAACGCAGAAGCTTTTCCGAGTAAAAGAAAGAAGAGAATACTCTTGCACAACTTGGGCCCGGAAGGGATTAGGGTGTTTCAGAACCTAGTACCCATGCCCAGGCAAGCAGCGGATGATGATGTGTTCGGACACGCCATAGAGGAGCTGAACAACCACTATCGACCCGCGGTGTTCATTTCTATAGGCCGATACCACTTCCAGCAGAGGAAGCAAGAAAATGGAAAATCAATCGACGAATATGTAGCTGCGTTGAAGAAACTAGCGACGACGTGCAAATTCGGTGCATTGCACGATGAGTTTATAAAGGACCAGATAGTAATGCACAGCACCAACGAAAATGTGCGAGACAAATTGTAAGCGAGTGGAGAAGCCACGCTAAAAGAGGTGATCGCCATGGTGAAAAAAGCCAAACCGACCAAAAGGTGTGCCGATGCAGCAAAGGGTAACCGATTCCGAGGCCCATGGTGAACAAGGTAGACGATGAAGAACCAGCCGGAAGGAACAAGGCCGCGTCAGCAGGAAATAGAGGGCCCAACAGATGGTCTGGGAGACAGGTGCAGCAAGGGAAACAGAACAGAGGAGGCAAGAACACGTGCTATCGGTGTGGTAGCCAGGCCCACGAGGCCTACGACAAAAGGTGCCCGGCGTTCCGGGCGAAGTGCATGTTTCTGCGGCATAGTGGGACACTATGAGAAAGTATGTCGCCGAAAGGCGAGTCGTACCACGGTGAAATATGTAGAGCAAGACCCGGAAGAGGCAGAGGATAAAGAACAAGACGAAGAGGACACCGTACTGTGTGTGGAAGACCATGTACTGGGCATAGATGGCCAGCGCTCCCGCAAGCCACAATGCGACATGGTGATCGGAGGTGTGCTGGTCAATATAGTAATAGACTCTGGCTCCCCGTATACAATCGTTCAAAGACCAGTGTGGAATGAGAAGTTTAGACCAAGCCTAGGCCCAAGGTTTAATATTGATTCCTGGCACCTTCTTTGAAGAGGGAGAAACCTCTAGAGGATTTCCTTTGAAGTACTCAGGTTTTCTGCCTCCTTGTGTGGCAGTCTGGGAGGAATACAAGAAGACCAACTGGCAACTACAACTAGTCATGTGACCCAAATACATGCTGCAGGTACTAAGTGGCTAAGGCAGGAAAATGGCCACTTTCCAAAATTTGAAATCTGACTTTACCATAAAAGAGAACTTTTCAATGTAATCCCAAAGACAGCAAATGTGAACTGTTTACCTATTCCCCATTTGGGATTTATTAGTATTAAATATAATAAGGTAACCCCAATGTTATCCTATGGGAGAGGTAGAGCTTGAAATAGTGAAAAATAATTTAAGATCTATTCACTATCAGGACATGTAAAGCTTTCACATACATGGCCACATTTCAAAATACACTACTCCCTGCCCACTGGGCCATTCAGGCCTACCCTAGGGGTGACTTATATGTATTAAAAAGGAAGACTTGGGCCTGGAAAAAGGTTTATTTAGCCACGTCGAAATGGCAGTTTAAAACTGCACACACAGGCTGCAATGGCAGGGCGGAGATCTTTCTAAAGAGCTGTTTAGGTGGGTGACACAATCAGTGCTGCTGGTCCCTCTAGTAGCATTTAATTTACAGTCCCTGGGCCCAGATAGTACCAGTTCTCTAGGGACTTATATGTAAATTAAATAGGCCAATTGGCGATAAGCCAATGTTACCATGTTTTAAGGAGTGAGCACATGCACTTTAGATCTTGCTAGCACAAGTCCTAAGGCAATACAAATTAAATGAGAATAATATGGAGGAGTAAGGCAAAGAAATTGGGGTGAAGACCACTCCAAGGCAGCCAGGTCTAACAGACATGCATGGCAGGTTGGGTCAGACTGTTCTTATGGCATCAGGACTAAGACTGCTTTACATGTGGCCTTTCACAGTCTAGTGTGGAAATTATAGGGAAACATTACGAAGTGGAATACAGTCAGTAGACAAGGAATGTGTTCTTTCACTTTCTTGATTATTGCAGTAGATGCCTGAACTGCAACGCATCTGCCCAGATGTGGCTCCTGTTCTCCCTGTGCCATAAGACTTAAGTTATACCTCATTGACGCGGCATCTGCACTACAAAACTGTCTGTAGTTGCTTGCGTTCCTGTCTAGAGGGAACCTGGCCTACCAGTTCACATTAGGCAGGTTATTTTGGAAGCAGAATCAAGACTGATATTCATGAGTCCTGTTTCTGCTTAGAGTGACTCAGAGGCCAAAAACATATGCAATGGGCTAGAACACAGCCCCATGATTGTCAGAGGGTGTGAATAATGTAAGTATTCATTCCATTTTTTTGTTATTTCTTGCAGAAGTCGTTTCAGATCATAAACATTTGAAGATATTATTTAGGCTTGTTCAAGCTCCCGACTTGGAACAATTGTGATTTGTTTGGAATGCCACGCAAAGCTTGACCTCACAAATTAGGCAAGTGCTTATCATGTTCTCCAAAAGTTATGAACTAAGGCCATCACTATTGTGGCCATATTAATCAATGTCAAGCTTAATACTCCAAAGTTTAATTGGCATGGGGAAAATTTGAGCAGACATTTTCTCAGGCTAGCTGGAAAGCCCTGCATTAAAAATGAGTTAGCATGCTCTGGTGCTCTTTGGCAGCGATTTTCAGGATACCCATTTGGATAGGAGTATTTGAAAGCCACATATTCGCAATTCCTCCACATTATGGTTAACTAAGTCGACGAAATGTGTCAAATAAAATGTAATTCTATTCATTTTAAATTTGCACCTAGAGCTTACGCAAGATAGCATCATTGGTAGTTTATTGGCAGACCTTGTCGCTTTTCAATTAATCCAACTGGTCCCTAGTCTCACACATGTGGGTGGGCATTTGCTAGATCCTATTTTTTCTAATATCGACTCTGCTAAAGTGGCGATTCCCACTTCTGTGGGTTGGTCCGACCATTTTTTGGTAGAAATGTCTTTTGTTATATCAGAGCAATTTGACAAGGCTGCTCCTTGATCTGTTTTTAAAAGCCCGTGGCGGAAATTGAGACTTGAGGACTTTCATGCTCTCCTTATTGCTGACCCTCTTAGTCTTTTTAATAATGTTGAATAAGGCTATGACATGTTCTGTGACTGGATCACCCGGGCATTGGACTCTCCAATTCCGGCGCGCTGGTGTAAGGGTCGCACCCATGATTCTAGTCCATGGGTACTCACAAACTTTCTCTCGGGGGCCAAATTTACATTGTGGTTTGGGTCCGAGGGTCGCACCGGTGGGGATGGGGTCAATGGGGGAGGGGGCGGGGCTAGAGCAACAACAAAAAACTGTGACCACGAGGTTGAACACAGGTCCCTGCAGCGGACGCCTTCGTCCACTGAGCCACCAGGGTCGGCATACACACATCTCTCTTTATCTCTCTCTCTCTCTCTCTCTCTCTCTGTCTCCCTCCCTCCATCCCTCTCTCTCCCTTTCTCCTTGTCTCCCTCTGTCTCACCCACTCTGACTCTCTCTCCCTCACTCTGACTGTCTCACTCCCTCTCTCTCCTTTCCTCTCTCCTCCCCTCTCCCTCACTCCCCTTCCTCCTCTCCCTCCCTCACTCCCCTTCTCTCTCTCCCCTTCCCTCTCCCTCCCCCCTTCCCTCTCTCACTCCCCTTTCCTCACTCCCTCCATCACTCCCCTTCCCTTACTCCCTCCCTCAATCCCCTTCCCCGCTGCCCCTTCCCTCACTCCCCTTCCCTCACTCCCCTTCCCTCACTCCCCTTCCCTCACTCCCCTACCCCGCTCCCCTTCCCTCTGTCCCTCCCCACTCCCCTTCCCTCTCTCCCCCACCCTCTCTCCCTCCCCTACCCCGCTCCCCTTCCCTCTGTCCCTCCCCACTCTCTTTCCCTCTCGCCCCGACTCCCCTTCCCTCTCTCCCTCCCCTTCCCTCTTTCCCTCTCCTCATTCCCCTTCCCTCTTTCCCTCCCCTCACTCCCCTTCCCTCACTCCCCTTCCCTCACTCCCCTTCCCTCACTCCCCTGCTCCCCTTCCCTCTGTCCCTCCCCACTCCCTTTCCCTCTCGCCCCCACTCCCCTTCCCTCTCTCTCTCCCCTTCCCCACTCCCCTTCCCTTCCCCACTCACCTTCCTCTTTCCCTCCCCTCACTCCGCTCCCCTTACTCCCCTCCCCTTACTCCCCTCACTCCCCTCCCCTCACTCACCTCCCCTCGCTCTCTCACTTCCGCCTCCCTCCCTCACTCCCTCACTTCTGCTTCCCTCCTCCGCCTCCCTCCCTCTGTCTCCATTTCTCTGTCTCCATTTCCTGGTCTCCCTCCCTCTCCCTCTGTTTCCCTCCCTCCCTCCCTCTCACTCTGTCTCCCTCTACCTCCCTCGACGTAAAGAGTTTCACTACCTTCAGAATGCTCTTGCCCCATGAACTCCTATTCAATAGGACTAATTCTTAGCAGTGGCTAATCTTGATTCACTTTACTTTCTGGAAGTAGCATCTCTTACGTGCCCTCACTCCAGACAGAGTGCCACCAACCTTGTGAACCCTGAGGTGTTCCGAGACCCTTGCCACACTATGATGCATTATATTCTAATGCTAAAATCATTGCATGTTTCTCCAAAAGCAGCATAGATAAATGCTCTTCTTCGGCACTCCCAAGCAGGATGAAGACATGCATGACCCCCACCACCATATCAGAAACTTATTTATTTATTTTATTTATTTATTCAAATTCAAACTCCAATATTCAAATTTAAACTGCCTTTGACTCGATACTGAAGGAACTAGATGTATTACATTTAGAGCAGTGCATCTCTGTGGTAAAATGTCACCTTGAGTAGACTGCTAACATGACTGTGTCTGCCAGACCGCTTCCAGCCGCACCCAAGCACTTCACACGTCTTTAGAAAGACTATTTGCATGTTAGTGGAGCTTTGTTGATTTCACCTCTTCTTAGGCCCCTGCAGCTCCGCTCTGTGGGGGCCGGGTGATTAATTCCAGTGATAGGCAGAGCGGAGCTGCAGGGGCCTAAGAAGAGGTGAAATCAACAAAGCTCCACTAACATGCAAATGGTCTTTTTTAAAGACCTGTCAAAGTGCTCGGGTGCGGCTGTGTGTGTGAGAGAGACTCTGCTGCTCTGCCTATCACTGGAATGAATCACCCGGCCCCCACAGAGCAGCAGAGTCTCTCCGAGTGTCGCTGCTGTTTGCAGACATTCTTTAAAAATGTGTTCTTTTAAAACACGGGTATGATGTCTGCGAGGTCCGCGGGCCGCCAGGGCAGGCTTGCCGGGCCGCCACTGGCCCGCGGGCCGTACTATGAGTACCCCTGTTCTAGTCCATGGTATAATGATTCTTTGTCCATGCTAAGGAAGGCATGTAAAAAACCAGAACGTCCTTGGAGGAAAGAGTATGACCCTAGATTTAAAAAAACAGTATCTGGCTGAGCTTAAATCATATCACAGAGCTGTCTGTAAAGCTTGGGCAGCCTACTACACTAATGATATTAACCTCAGCTCTAACCCTGTTAAATGTATTTTTACGATTTTAAAAGACCTTAGAGTCAGGAAAAATTCGCTGCCTGCAATTATCTCAGAATTGCAGTGTGAAGAATTGGCCTCCTTTTACGTTGAAAAGGTGCAGGCTATATATAAGTCCTTTCCTCCTACGACCTCTTCCTTTGGTCCGATTCCTTTAAGGTTAGGCCTGAGCTCTAGTCTCATGGTTATTCCTGAGATCTCTCATGAGGAACTAACTAGGTTAAGCACGAAAATCAAATCAGGCTCCCCAGCTGACCCTTTAAAGCCTGCTCTTTTTAAAGAGTCTCTTTCATTGTTTTCAGCCCCACTCTGCCAGATTATCAACTCTTCCTTTTCCTCTGCCTTGGTGCCCACTCTGTGGAAACAGGCTTGGGTGTCCCCCATCCTTAAGAAACATGCTTTGGATCAGGCTAAGCCTGAGAATTTCAGGCCCATATCTCTTCTTTCTTGGGTGGCGAAAGTGGCGGAGTCACATGTTAACACCATATTAACCAACTTTTTGCATTCCAATAACATTCTGGATGTGTTACAAAACGGTTTCCGTTCCGGACATAGTACCAAAACTGCCCTCCTGGCCATGACTGAGCATCTGCGGACCATTCTTGATGCAGGTCAGACGGCGGCACTGATCCTGCTGGATCTCAGTGCCACCTTTGACACGGTCTCACATGGCATTTTGATACAACGTCTGGAGGAGGCAGGTATTACGGGTATGGCTCTGGAATGGTTCCGATCTTTTCTGTCCGGGAGATCCTTTCGGGTCACTGCTCCACCATTTCAATCTCAGGCTCACTCTATTGAACAGGAGGTACCTCAGGGCTCTGTCCTGAGCCCCACTCTGTTCAACCTATATGTTCAGCCATTAGCTGCGGTCGCCAAGCAGTGGGATCCTGCCATCGTCTCATATGCGGATGACACGCAGCTGGTGGTGGCTCTGACAGAAGGGTCCACTATGCATGCCTCTAGATTTAGAAATGGCTTGACGGCAGTGTCCGAATGGATGACTTCTAACTACTTACAGCTAAATGCAAGCAAAACTGAGGTTCTGATAGTTGGTAAGAATGCTAGCCTGTGGGGTGAACATTGGTGGCCGAGGGCGTTAGGTAAGACCCCTGAACCTAAGGTGGAGGTTAAGAACTTGGGGGTGTGGATGGACTCTTCCCTCAGCTTTCAGTCTCACACAAAAAAAGTTTCCAATACAATATTTTGGTTTATTACGGGGGCTCAAACTTCTCTTAAAGTTCTTTGAGCCCGCAACTCGTCAGCTGATTGTCCAGTCAAAGATTTTATCTCGACTGGACTACGTTAGCTCCCTGTTTTTGGGGGCCAATCAAGCCGAGATTTCTCGATTGCAACGTACTCAAAACATGGCGGCCCGAATTCTGTTAGGGCTCCTCGGTGCTGCTCTTCCTCCGAGACTATTCGGAAACTCCATTGGCTGCCTATGGCGGAGCGTATTATGTTTTAAACCTTGTGTCTTTCATTTAAGATACTAAAACTTGCTTCTCCTAGCCTGCTTTGCAGCATGTTACTTATGTTCCATCCCGAGCGCTGCGCTTCTCTGGGCAGCATTTAGTTATAGTTCCCCGCGTAAAGCGTTGTAGAGCAGGGGGGCGCTCCTTCCGCTATCTAGCGGCCAAATTATGGAACTCTCTGCTACTTGAGATCCGTGGCGTGAAGGGCCTGCTGGACTTCAGGAGTGCGATTAAAACCTATCTTTTTCCATCACAATAGTTCTGTCGTTGGCTCGTATCTGAATCCCTTGCTGTGGTTTCAGGATAGGTCTGTGTGAGTAAAAGCACCGGGACACCACACCCCTTTGCTGGGGCAGCTGAGCGCTATACAAGCTCATATAACATAACATAACATTTTGAACATAGATTTGTTTTAAAAAGCTGACTAATGCTAATTTGCCCAATGTAATGACTCCTTATTGTAGAAATTGGGGAACGAGTTGTAACAGTCTGCTAATGTTTGGTCTTTTTAGGTGGGGGGAAATAGAAGTTACAATTTGATTATGATTTAAATTAGGTGCTGCTTCTATTAATGTAGGCGGATGACGCCATTCTGTATTTGTCTCCTGACAAATTTAATCTGCAACAAACTATGGCAGAATTCAGGAAATTCGAACAAATAGGGGAATATAAAATTATTCCAAGTAAAACCGAAATTATAATTTTAAATACCGGGTCTGAGTTTCTGCCAGAAAATTTGAAACAGGCTTTAAATATCGATCCCATACTGTATTTAGGGATTTTTGTTACAGAACAATACAGGCAGCTAGTTAAGTTAAACTACGAAGCCACTGGTATGAAGATCCAGAAATTACTTGAAAAATGGACCAATCTTCCTTTAACTTTAATAGATCGCGTGGCACTTATTAAGATGTTTATTCTACCTCTGTTGATATTTCTTTTTTCTAATATTACGATTAAGGTGAATGTCAGCTTTTTTAAAGGGATCGACTCAATGATTAGATCATTCATTTGGAATAAAAAGGCAGCTAGAGTTAAGTTTTCGATTTTGCAATTAGAAACTCAGTTAGATGGCTTAACACTTCCAAATATATATTATAAATCATCATTTCTGGACTCTATAGCGTGTTTACTATCTAAACCGAAACAGGTCGATCTTTTTTTATTAATAAAATGCTTCAAGAAGCCGGAACTCAAGTTCCCACATTCTTAAAAACATCAAAACTCTCAAAGAAAACAAGATATAAAACGTTATTGGATTTTTTCAAATAGACTTCATACTGTTTTTAAACAAAATGTTTTTTCAGTTTTTTTTTCCTTAAAAGTAATCGAGTGTAGAGATTTGGGTTTCCATATTCATTCTACTCAGCTGAAAATGTGGAACGATTCTGGTTTGGGGGCAGTCAACCAGTTTGTTATACAGGGGAGGATGATTACTTGGGAAGAAGTGCAGGCCAGATGTCATGACCGCAACAAACCTTCTTTTTTTAAATGTATTCAAATTATTCATTCAAAAATATATATAATCTCATATTCAATAGGTCTCCTGTAAAAATAGCCACTGCCCTGTATATTTCTAAGTTGAGTCGAGTGGGTAATTGGTATCGCTTAATGAGCACTCAAGACAAATCCCCTCTGGTTTTAAAATTTTGGAAAAAGTTTCATTTCAACCTCAATGTGTTTTTTCTTTTCATGAATGGCAAAAAATATAAACTACAGGAAATAAGATATTGAGAGCTGAAAACTATAAAAGAATGGCATTTCTTGACAACTGGATGGCATATTATATCCCCGAAGGCACTAAATAAAATCCATGCAGTGGTGGAAAATAGCTTCTTTCGTTGTGGAAGGGGGATGGAAGCGTTTTTTTTTCTTGCCCTAAGTTGATAGTATTTTGGGAGAAAATATTTGAATATTTTAGGAGGGCGATTAAAAAATGTATAAACCTACAGAAGAAGCTGTTTTGTTTGGGCTAACTAATAGGGAGATTACACTTTCGAAAACTGAGGGGAAATAGGGGTGAGGGCGATGAAAATGTTTGCGCGGATATGGGTACATTTTGTAGATTGTTAATTTCATGATCGATTTTGCTTTATAAGTCCTGTCCATTGAAGAACATTATTTTGTATTTTTGACCTGTTTCTTATTATTTGTAATGTGCAAATACCGTTTGTTTCTTGGTAGCTCTGCTCAATAAAAAAAAAAAAAGACTTGCTAGTGTTTCCCTGTTCGTGAAGAAACATTTCACGTTACATACAGCCTGATTCATGAAGCGAAATAGCGCCCGCAATGGCAGCGAAAACGCAATTGCGGGTGCAAAACACGGAATCGGCATTCATGTACGAAATAGCGAAATCGCTAAAAAATAATAGCGAGCGGAATAGCGATTACGCTGTAAAAGTCGCAGACTCCGGGAAGTCGAGCATTAGCGAAAATGAAATAGCGACCAACCACGGAATCTGCGAATTGAATAGCGAAACGCAATACTGTCTCAATCGGCATTCATGAAAGAAATACATTAGCGAAAAATCGCTAAATCGCACATTAGCGCGGCGCAATTTAAGGACAACTCAAAGCAGGTGGTAACCATAAAAGCCATGATTAACCAAATTTTGAAAAACTGTTAGCCAATCACCAACAGGTCCAGGCCTGACCAATCACACATAAGGACATTCAGCAGCAGCAATAGGCGTTCCACAATGCCTGGGATGTACATGGTGGTGAGGCGGCGAAGGCTACAGCGAGCAGCACGGAGGAGACGCATGAGGCAGGCACGGATTTACCGGCAGCGGGTCACCTTGCTGGGGCAAACCAGAGAACAGATTTATGCCAAATACAGGCTGAATGGGGAAATGATCACCTGGCTGATACAAGAACTCGACCCCATCATGCAGCACCCAACAAGGCGAAACAATTCTGTGCCCACACATGTGCAGGTATTGTGCAGCCTGCACCTCCTGGCATCCGGCAGTTTCCAGGGCATAGTAGCCGCTGCTGGGGGGATTTCCCAGCCCACCATGTCACGCTGCCTCCACACTTTTGTTGACGCCATGCTCACCCAGCTCCACCAGCACATCACATTTCCCACCAGCCAACAGGATTTGGACCTCACAAAACTACAATTTTATAATGTTGCCCATTTTCCCCATGTCCTTGGCTGCATAGACTGTACCCACGTCGCCATCTGCCCACCAGCTGGCACGGAGTATATGTACCGCAACAGGAAGTCGTACCACTCCCTCAACATACAGATGGTCTGCAATGCCAAGACCATCATCACTGACATTGTGGCCCAGTACCCAGGGAGTACCCATGACTCCTTTATCTTCAGGCACAGCGGACTCCACACACGACTGATCAGGGGAGAGTTTGGGGAAGGACACCTACTTGGTAAGTACACTTTGTCGACAATGTCACATTGCTATGAAGTAACTGCGCTGCACAGGCAATCAACATCTGCTCCTCTCATTCAGGTGACAGTGGCTACGCCCTACGGGAATACCTCCTGACCCCTTACCTCAACCCTGCCACACCTCAGCAACGCCGCTACAATGTTGCGCACATCCGGACAAGGAACTGTATTGAAAGGACATTTGGCCTGCTCAAGAGCAGGTTCCGTATACTGCACAAGACAGGTGGGGCCATGTATTACAGTCCTGCAGCGTGCTGCCGCATTGTGGCTGTCTGTGCAATGCTTCATAACATTGCAACCAAGCGCCGGATACCAGTTGACATCTCAGGCAGTGAATCTGAGGGGGACGACCGGCCACCAGCACATGCGCAACATGCACGCGGGGAGAACCCAGCTGAAGGCCACAGACGTCGCAACCACATCACAGCTAACAATTTCTAGCCCACCCCCTTCCCCCACCCCACATATCACAATTGCATGCAAACTGTAATGATTACACAAGGCGTATGTGTGCACCAAAATAAATGTATTTGTTTGAATCACAAAAAAATAAATGGGTGTTCGTAATAACTATATACAAAAAGCAGTATTCATGCATACTGCATGGGACGCTCCATTGCAGGCTTAAGTTCAGCCTGCGCCTGTGTCCCTGTCACAATGTCATTGCCGTCTCCGGCGCACAAGTTCCTGGCGCCTGGGAGCCTCTTCCTCTTCCTGGGCAGCTGGAGGTGGGGCAGCCCTTGTGCTGCGCCTAGGTGGGGGGGCCTGCGTGGCAGAGTGGCTGCTGACACTAGAGGCACCCTCACTAGCATCATCACCCCCCACAATTGCCGGAATCACAGGTGCGTGCAGTGCGGTGACCGCGGTTGTCAAGTGCTCCAGCACCCGGGTGATATCTTCGCAGCACTGGACGAGTTGGTGCTGCTGGGTTAAGGAGCGGCGCGCAAGCAGGGTGGTGGCATTTGCCGAGGCATAATTTGAGCGGCTGTAGGTGGACAGCCGGCTCAGCAACTGGTGGTGGCGCCTGCTAGCAACACTTCGGTGCTTCACCAGCGCAGCAGTGTTGTGTTCCATAGCCGTCGTCATGCGGTCAATGGCCGCCGTCATGCGGTCCACCCTGTCGCCCACTCCCGCAACATTGCGGCCGATCTTCTGCAGCTGGAGCTGGATGGCTCCCTGCTGCTGCGACTGGCGATGGTGTAAACGCAGCATGCGCCGCTCCACACTCATGCATGCGTGGAAGTGGCCATTGCCCCTCCTGGTGGTCGGCCGCTGTGTAGCCGATGTGGCTGGCCCAGATGGTGGTGGACGAGCTGCAGGTCTTGCAGCAGCTGGTGTTGCAGGTGCGGCAGGTGTGGTGGGTGGCCTGGCCTTGGCAGCCGGTGGGCGTGAGGCGGATGCAGCAGGCAAGGTGGGTGGCCTGGCCTTGGCAGCCGGTGGGCCTGATGCGGATGCTGCAGGCAAGGTGGGTGGCCTGGCCTTGGCAGCCGGTGGGCCTGATGCGGATGCTGCAGGCAAGGTGGGTGGCCTGGCCTTGGCAGCCGGTGGGCCTGATGCGGATGCAGCAGGCAAGGTGGGTGGCCTGGCTGCTGGTGTTGGCGCTGGCGCAGGGGCTGGTGGCTGGGTGGCAGGTAGGGATTCCTCCTCCTGGGCCTCCTCGTCGATCAGCAGCCTCTCACTGTCGCTGCTATCTCCTGCACCTGTGAGGGTAAGTGGATACTCATTAGGTGCATGTGACTGACAGACGTGCAGATGTTACATGCATGCTGGGTGTCATTCCCTGGGTGGCTGTGTATTTGCGCACTTTGGAACTTTTCGGGCCGCATTGTGGTAGTACTACATTGTGGACATACTACGTCTCCCACAATGCTTCAGGGCATTTCCTGATGCACGGCATGACTAAGGGCCAATGAGTGAGCCTATTTGGTCATGGGCGGTCATAGGGACAGGGTCGCAGTCGCATGCCACTTACCTTGGGTGTCTTGGGTGGGGCGGGAGGAGTCCAGAGGGGTGACGCCAACACACGCCTCCCTCTCCAACGTGTCCTCTACCCGGTCCTCCAGGGGGGTGTTGGGTGGGACAGTCGGGCCACCTCCTCCGGTGCCTGATGCCTCACCAAGGCGCTCCGCAACCCTCTCCTTGGCACGCCCTCGGAGGTCGTACCACCGCTTTTTTAATTCCTCAAGGGACCTGTCCGCAACTCCCACAGAGTTCACACTTGCGGCAATCCCCACCCAGATCCTCCTCTTCTCCTGCTCCGGGACCCTCCGGGAGTTTGCACCAAACAGCTGGTCGTGGTTGGCCACCACACCCTCTATGAGGTTCTCCAGCTCCTGTTCCGAAAATTTCAATTTGCGCTTTCGGCCAGCGCTGTTGCTGGGTCCGGCCTGCGGGTCCTCTGCCATAGCGGTCGCTATTTCGGCGGGGTCGGGATGCGCAAACGGCGGGTTGGTGGCAGCTTTTCCGTCGTGGACAGTCGACTGTTAGCGTCACTGTGGTGTTTGGGGGTGGGATTTGGCTGCTTCCTGGTTGTGATGTCATCACGGTGCTCGGAATGCGTCTTCCCGTTTTCCTGATCCCGCGAGAATGCGACTCGCAATCCCGTGCAATCGGGATTGCGAGCGCAATCTCGTGCGATCGGGATTGCGAGTCGCAATCCCGATCGCAGGTAGCCGGAAATAGCGATTATTCTGCGTTTTTGGTGGGTCGCTAACGGCTTTAGCGCCCGCATGCGAGTCGCTGTTTTTTCTCAGAAAAGTACATGAATGCCGTTTTGCGTTTCCTCAATAGCGAGTCGCTATTGATCGCTATTAGGGACACGCAAAACGGCCCGTACATGAATCAGGCTGATAGTTCCTTCAGTACTTGCATGAGGGCCGCAATGTTCTTTTCCTTTTTGTTTGACCAGTTTGGGGTGCAGTTGTGACAGTTAACACTTTTAAATCATTTTTGCATATTTTATTTTAACCGTCCATTTTTTTTATCTGTTATGAATTTCATTTAGTGTAGTTTTCTCCTATTTTTCCTTTCTGGTCTTCCTTTTTTAAAAGTATGTAATTTGACAGTAAACAAATATGTAGATTTATATTAAAAATAAGATGCATTCCATATATACAAAGACTGCCACGGTCAGTCTCATCTTCCCTTAGGGTGTACCCACAGAACTAAGAAATAGAAATGCCAGACGTAGGGTAACCCTTGATAATACAAGCGTTCTATACCGGTTTACATCAGTACTCCTTGATAATGTAGTATGAGCCAAGAAAGACAGCCATTCAGTACCTTTCCATCTTCAGTACTCGAAAATGGAAGAAGCGGCTAACGGCAGCTGGCGCTATTGATCTGAAGCGGGATCCAGATGACATTGTACCAGGAATGCAATAATAATGATATTAATAATAATTAAAGATGTGCTGATGACGATAAAAACAGTACATTTATATATATTGCAAATGTAAAATAATTTGACAAATTCTGATAAAAATACACTATTTAGCTATAAACATATTGTTGTTTAAAGTCTTTAAAAGTTTCCTAAACATCGCTTTCCTCGCAATCAAGTGCATAGTATGAGCATCTTCCAAAAATCACAAAAACAGGGATGTGAGAAGTGCCAGAATTCGCAGGATCCCAAATTCAGGGACCGACAGAAACCCCAGATCAGTGACCAGCCCCGTTTTCTCTGGACCGCTCACTAAGCTCTCGTGTTTGATTCGGGATTTCTGCTCTGGTGTCATGTAGAGGCCTGGCGCTCGTCATGTGTTGGCAAAGAGCCCATTCTTTGCCACAAAAAAGCATTATGTGCTCATATCCTGTGCAGCGTGCTTTGCTAAGTCCTGACACTGCAGTGACCTTTGACCCACAGAAAGCAGAGCCCTGCAAAAGAGTGGATATTCCCTGCCACAATAGCGCGTGCGAGAGCTGTGCATTCATTTTCCTGGGCAGAGAAGCCCTCTGTTGAGCTTGCACTTCTAGCAGCAGACAATGTATATAAGGGCTGTGTGGAAAGCATCCAGGCACCACGACCACTCTGAGCTCAGCCAACATGGGAAAGGTAAGGTTTGCGCACTTTTACAACCCTAGCTCCATCTACAAATGCAGAAAACGGCATTTTACACAAATTCGGATTCAGCAGAACTTGAAATACAAAACTCAAAACTGAGAAATTAAGTTCGGATTTATTGAAGTCTTCACTGCCTCTGCTGCATCGACGTCACAGAAAATGTATAGAGTATGCAAAACAGACGTTTTTGCACGTAGTTGTGTCATCGTGACAGATATACCACATATTCTGCAATCACGTTATTGGTCGCTCGTACGCTGAACGATGCACGTGATGCTGATGATAAGTATTTAACTGCAATGCGATTGGGCTCTTTATTGGGATTCTTTGCAGGAACAGGTTGAATTTTTCAAAAACATTACTCTTTTTAAAAAGTTTTTTCAAGAGTTGGTAGAGGTCTCCTTGAAACTGACCACTCCCAAACATTTGTTTTAATGTTGAAAAGGGTGACGGGGTCCCAATGGAATCCTTAGCCCTATGCGATTGGGTGATCACCTCCTTTGGGGTGTCGATAACCTATCAATAGATCGTAACAGACATTGCAGCCGCATACCATTGATACATTGCTTTCTAGATTACAATTAGAAAGAAAGTCCTCAGACACACAACTTCCAATTGAAGTTCGATATGTATTCCTAAATCCATTTTGCGATTTTGTAGGCACTTACTGAACCTCTATATGGGCTTAGGACAAAATGCAAATCTATTTTACTATGGAAAACCCTCTGAGCACAGAGTGTGCAGCCACTAAATGGCTTTGTACATCTGGGTCCAAGTTCCTTTATTGTGTCCCAGCAATTGAACTAAGTCAAAAGCTCCAGCATTCTCTATAGTGAGAAATGCATCCATTGCACATCGAGCTGCAAAGCTGCGGCCAGCTACAAGATGAATTAAATCAAGAACTGGCGAGTATTTCCTTATGGCTATTCTGACTTTATAGTTGCTGTCACATATATTACTCCGACCACTACTGCAACTACTACTACTAATAATAATAATAATCATAATAACAGAAAATAATAATGATAACAATAATGCTTAACACAGGTACAAGGCAGCAGCTGCTGAGATCAATACGTTTGTGAATAGCTGTGATGGCTGAAGCCATTCATTCTACAGCTCTAGGTCTCCAGCCATCAGACAGGGTCTTAGCTCCAGTCTTTACTTTACTGTGTCCCCGGCCACCCTGGCTTGAGGGAATGTTTTAATACATCACTGTGTCACGCCAGAGACCTGGTAGCTTCATGGAAGGTCAGAATCTAATCAACAAAACAGGAATAAAATGAAAGCAGTGACCTTGCGTTTGAGCCCGATGTACGTTGCATCGAGTCAGGGTCATTGTTGAGTCTTCACAATAATTCCTGGACTTAAAAACGTGCTTTATAAAGGAGATTGTGATTTCTATATTTTACGTTGTGTCTCTATTGAGAGAGTTAGCCCATCAAAAAGGCAGCAAGACTCTGCTTTTTTGGATGGCCACAATAGGGAATGACGACTGAACCAAAGCTAGTAACCTTGACCGTCCCTAAGTGAAATGCCTACAATTAAAAAGAGTGTACGTAGACTCAAAATATACACTGAGTGTTCTGGTGAATGTGTATTTGTGTGTGTGATTGTTTTATGCGTCTAGTATTTCAATTGTCTCTAATTTTACTTAATAGATCACCTTCTACGAGAATCGGAACTTCCAGGGCCGCTCTCATGAGTGCAGCGCCGACTGTCCCGACCTCTACTCTCACTTCAACCGCTGCAACTCCATCCGGGTGCACAACGGGCCCTGGATGCTGTACGAGCGGCCCAACTACATGGGGAACCAGTACTTCCTAAAGAAGGGAGAATATCCGGACTACCACAACTGGATGGGCTACAGCGACGCCATCCGATCCTGCCGCAAGATCCCAGAGGTAGGACTTGCTTTATTGATTTTGCTCAAGAGATCTTCTGATTCTAGCAACGCCCCCACTCCCCACACACACATTCATGTCATTGGTTAGCCAACTCTACCTAAGAGGGGGGTGTGCATAAGCAGTTGTCATGATCCACTAGCCCTGTGCAAATGTACTTTTTCCTACACGGAAGGGGAACAGCTATGGCCCCACCCAACCCATGGCATCAGAGTATTTTTAATTTTTTTATATTCTTTCCTTTTCTTTCAATACAGGGGAAAGGACACCCTTTCGGAAACAGCCCTCTACATTTTTGCAACAAGGGGTGGTGATGGACAGAGTCTCTGAATTAAGCAGAGTACTCTCACCCAGTCAAGAGATCAGGGCTAGATCCAACACCGTTTTTTAGCTCATTGCACCATCCCAGTTTCAGAACCTGGCTGTATGCAAATTAGTCTGTCCCTGGCCCAGTGCATCATGGGAACAGGGCAGACCAGACTACAAAAGCCAATTCTTACACTGGGAAGGAAACAAGCTTCCGGGGACCGGTTTCTGGCATTACAGCCGTCTTCGGCCCGGCTTGCTTGAATCCTGATGGTGCAATGAGCAAGGGACTCACATCTGAGTATACCCTTCCACGCTTAGGGTGGACAAAATTATTTACAACAAGGGGTGGTGATGGACAGAGTCTCTGAATTAAGCAGAGTACTCTCACCCAGTCAAGAGATCAGGGCTAGATCCAACACCGTTTTTTAGCTCATTGCACCATCCCAGTTTCAGAACCTGGCTGTATGCAAATTAGTCTGTCCCTGGCCCAGTGCATCATGGGAACAGGGCAGACCAGACTACAAAAGCCAATTCTTACACTGGGAAGGAAACAAGCTTCCGGGGACCGGTTTCTGGCATTACAGCCGTCTTCGGCCCGGCTTGCTTGAATCCTGATGGTGCAATGAGCAAGGGACTCACATCTGAGTATACCCTTCCACGCTTAGGGTGGACAAAATTATTTACAACAAGGGGTGGTGATGGACAGAGTCTCTGAATTAAGCAGAGTACTCTCACCCAGTCAAGAGATCAGGGCTAGATCCAACACCGTTTTTTAGCTCATTGCACCATCCCAGTTTCAGAACCTGGCTGTATGCAAATTAGTCTGTCCCTGGCCCAGTGCATCATGGGAACAGGGCAGACCAGACTACAAAAGCCAATTCTTACACTGGGAAGGAAACAAGCTTCCGGGGACCGGTTTCTGGCATTACAGCCGTCTTCGGCCCGGCTTGCTTGAATCCTGATGGTGCAATGAGCAAGGGACTCACATCTGAGTATACCCTTCCACGCTTAGGGTGGACAAAATTATTTACAACAAGGGGTGGTGATGGACAGAGTCTCTGAATTAAGCAGAGTACTCTCACCCAGTCAAGAGATCAGGGCTAGATCCAACACCGTTTTTTAGCTCATTGCACCATCCCAGTTTCAGAACCTGGCTGTATGCAAATTAGTCTGTCCCTGGCCCAGTGCATCATGGGAACAGGGCAGACCAGACTACAAAAGCCAATTCTTACACTGGGAAGGAAACAAGCTTCCGGGGACCGGTTTCTGGCATTACAGCCGTCTTCGGCCCGGCTTGCTTGAATCCTGATGGTGCAATGAGCAAGGGACTCACATCTGAGTATACCCTTCCACGCTTAGGGTGGACAAAATTATTTACAACAAGGGGTGGTGATGGACAGAGTCTCTGAATTAAGCAGAGTACTCTCACCCAGTCAAGAGATCAGGGCTAGATCCAACACCGTTTTTTAGCTCATTGCACCATCCCAGTTTCAGAACCTGGCTGTATGCAAATTAGTCTGTCCCTGGCCCAGTGCATCATGGGAACAGGGCAGACCAGACTACAAAAGCCAATTCTTACACTGGGAAGGAAACAAGCTTCCGGGGACCGGTTTCTGGCATTACAGCCGTCTTCGGCCCGGCTTGCTTGAATCCTGATGGTGCAATGAGCAAGGGACTCACATCTGAGTATACCCTTCCACGCTTAGGGTGGACAAAATTATTTACAACAAGGGGTGGTGATGGACAGAGTCTCTGAATTAAGCAGAGTACTCTCACCCAGTCAAGAGATCAGGGCTAGATCCAACACCGTTTTTTAGCTCATTGCACCATCCCAGTTTCAGAACCTGGCTGTATGCAAATTAGTCTGTCCCTGGCCCAGTGCATCATGGGAACAGGGCAGACCAGACTACAAAAGCCAATTCTTACACTGGGAAGGAAACAAGCTTCCGGGGACCGGTTTCTGGCATTACAGCCGTCTTCGGCCCGGCTTGCTTGAATCCTGATGGTGCAATGAGCAAGGGACTCACATCTGAGTATACCCTTCCACGCTTAGGGTGGACAAAATTATTTACAACAAGGGGTGGTGATGGACAGAGTCTCTGAATTAAGCAGAGTACTCTCACCCAGTCAAGAGATCAGGGCTAGATCCAACACCGTTTTTTAGCTCATTGCACCATCCCAGTTTCAGAACCTGGCTGTATGCAAATTAGTCTGTCCCTGGCCCAGTGCATCATGGGAACAGGGCAGACCAGACTACAAAAGCCAATTCTTACACTGGGAAGGAAACAAGCTTCCGGGGACCGGTTTCTGGCATTACAGCCGTCTTCGGCCCGGCTTGCTTGAATCCTGATGGTGCAATGAGCAAGGGACTCACATCTGAGTATACCCTTCCACGCTTAGGGTGGACAAAATTATTTACAACAAGGGGTGGTGATGGACAGAGTCTCTGAATTAAGCAGAGTACTCTCACCCAGTCAAGAGATCAGGGCTAGATCCAACACCGTTTTTTAGCTCATTGCACCATCCCAGTTTCAGAACCTGGCTGTATGCAAATTAGTCTGTCCCTGGCCCAGTGCATCATGGGAACAGGGCAGACCAGACTACAAAAGCCAATTCTTACACTGGGAAGGAAACAAGCTTCCGGGGACCGGTTTCTGGCATTACAGCCGTCTTCGGCCCGGCTTGCTTGAATCCTGATGGTGCAATGAGCAAGGGACTCACATCTGAGTATACCCTTCCACGCTTAGGGTGGACAAAATTATTTACAACAAGGGGTGGTGATGGACAGAGTCTCTGAATTAAGCAGAGTACTCTCACCCAGTCAAGAGATCAGGGCTAGATCCAACACCGTTTTTTAGCTCATTGCACCATCCCAGTTTCAGAACCTGGCTGTATGCAAATTAGTCTGTCCCTGGCCCAGTGCATCATGGGAACAGGGCAGACCAGACTACAAAAGCCAATTCTTACACTGGGAAGGAAACAAGCTTCCGGGGACCGGTTTCTGGCATTACAGCCGTCTTCGGCCCGGCTTGCTTGAATCCTGATGGTGCAATGAGCAAGGGACTCACATCTGAGTATACCCTTCCACGCTTAGGGTGGACAAAATTATTTACAACAAGGGGTGGTGATGGACAGAGTCTCTGAATTAAGCAGAGTACTCTCACCCAGTCAAGAGATCAGGGCTAGATCCAACACCGTTTTTTAGCTCATTGCACCATCCCAGTTTCAGAACCTGGCTGTATGCAAATTAGTCTGTCCCTGGCCCAGTGCATCATGGGAACAGGGCAGACCAGACTACAAAAGCCAATTCTTACACTGGGAAGGAAACAAGCTTCCGGGGACCGGTTTCTGGCATTACAGCCGTCTTCGGCCCGGCTTGCTTGAATCCTGATGGTGCAATGAGCAAGGGACTCACATCTGAGTATACCCTTCCACGCTTAGGGTGGACAAAATTATTTACAACAAGGGGTGGTGATGGACAGAGTCTCTGAATTAAGCAGAGTACTCTCACCCAGTCAAGAGATCAGGGCTAGATCCAACACCGTTTTTTAGCTCATTGCACCATCCCAGTTTCAGAACCTGGCTGTATGCAAATTAGTCTGTCCCTGGCCCAGTGCATCATGGGAACAGGGCAGACCAGACTACAAAAGCCAATTCTTACACTGGGAAGGAAACAAGCTTCCGGGGACCGGTTTCTGGCATTACAGCCGTCTTCGGCCCGGCTTGCTTGAATCCTGATGGTGCAATGAGCAAGGGACATTTTTGCATCTTTTAAATGAGTACTAGCTGCTACTCTGGAACGCCATAACAAACTAGGAAAAATTGTCTTACTACTGGGGGTACAATGTGAGAACTATCACTGTATTGTGTGCATTTTCCTTGACAATAGTAAGAAAGTATGGGCCTAATTTATAGGAATAAGTGTGCTGTTTGTCTCAATGTGCTATTGCTAGTCCTGTATGAATTCATTTAGCAGTTTCTGGAGCTTGGAAGTGGCTACCTGGAGTTCGGGGTGTTTACAAACTAAAGTGTTCAAAAACATCTTAAATGTTCCTGGCTACAACTAAAACTGGTGAATCACTCTAAGTCCCTGAATCTCTGATAGAGGAAGAGAATACTAATGGCTTCCACATGTGACACGAAAGAGAGGGCAGGCAAGAGAAAGGTGAAAGGGGAGTACTGCCTCCTCTCCAGCTTACCAGCCTCTACGAGGTATTAGTATTTCAGTCAGTGTTGATATATCTGGCAGGATGATGCATTTGAAATGCCTGGCAGAGCTAAGTCAAAGTGAGTCATCTGTCAGATATGCATAAACCGTGAGTGGTTTTTCCACAGCATTGTGTATTTTTTAACCTTTTTGAGTCATTGGTCCATAGGAGAATAGGGAAACCTTTTCAAGTTGGTGTCTCTATCTGGCCTGTGATTTGCTCTGACCCAGCGCTACTGTTCTGTCTGAAACAGTAACCTGTTTGAAGGTTATATAGTTCTTCCAAGGACCATGAGTTGTGAGATCATTTTTGTCATGCTTATTTCACAAGTAACTGACTGCTTAACCAAACCTGAAAAAAAATTAGGCAAACTGTCCATTCATCTAAAGTAGGGGATACAAATTCCTTCTCTTTCTTGCAACAAAAATCCTTAACCACCACAATTGCTGAGGGCAACCACAGATATGGTTCCATAAATATTATCAGGCAATTCAGAACCACAAGGAAAAAGAACACCATTCATGATCATTGCACTTTTCATGAAATTACCTTATCTACTTTATTCAATGCATATGACCAGAAGGGTATGAGTATTTGACAATCCTAGATAATATGACTCAACGACTACTCAATAGTTTTACAAGTCAAGCTTAAATTACTATTCGATAAAACAGAACCCATCGTCAGGGTGAAGCCAGTTAAGAAATCAGACCATTTCCTGGTAGGTAAGTTCTGGTAGGACTGATGCAGACAGCCACAGCCTGACATGTGACTCACTTTCACCCATCTGTCTTTAAAGCCAGCAACATCTTAAAAGATATCCTACAAGCTCTTGCCCCTAAAAGGTTGGTGCTATTAATTGCTACGTTTATGTCCTCTTCACTATCTTTATGGGGCCGAGAACATGACAGTCCTCCACACGCTAAGGGTTGGCAAACCTTCTGGTGTATACACAAGAGGGTTTCACATTACAGCCCCCCCTCCTCCACCACCACCTTGGGCTGCTGGGGAAAAACTACCCCAGTATCCTGAGACTGTTCTTTGTGAATTTATCACTCTTGAAAGTAAAAGTAGAAGGAGCCCTTTGGCTTCTTCTCCCTCCAATGGGTTCAGTTTTCCAGGCCCAGCTCAACCCCCTTAGCATGGATAACAAAGGTAGCAGTAACATTAGAGAGGAGAGAATAACCCCTTTTAGATGGTATCCCTCCATAGTGGATCTGTGCTTGAGGATAATCACAGGCAGGTGGTCCCCGAGTACAGATTTGTGTGCACAACTTCAATACGTTGAAAGGGGGAAGCAGCACCTGGGGTATAGAGAATTGCTACACCCAACTCGACATGGTCCCAAATAATCTTTGTCTATATGTGCATATTGGAGATGTACCCACAGCATCCCAGATCCAGAGAATTACTGAATTTCAATGAAAAAATCTTAGATGTTTCCATGTTGTAATTTGGGGCCTTTCCTGTTCAAGGCGCTACGCTCACCCACACAAGTGGTTTACTCTTTTTATTGTGAGAAGTTTGTAAACTTCAATAGAAGTACATTTGTTATTTTCTATTGATTTCTGTACATTGTTTGCTTTTAAATGTGTTAGTGTGCACAAAAGAACACAATTTGTAAAACTCACTTGAAGCACCTGATAGAAAGATTAACCTCAAAGTGAGAGTGATATGAAATCTAAAATGAGATTTAAAATTTGTATGCACATTTCAACGATGCATACCTTTCTTCATACCCATTTTTTATTTGTTAGGTTTTACCTTTGGAATCGGGTCACTCATTACTTTTTTCGGTATAAAAGAATACCATAAAAGCACAAGTAAAAAACATCAAAGTTAAAAAACAAAACCAGATCAACAATCGAAAATTCTACATAACACATATTCGATACATCAATAGTCAGGTACCCCTCCCCTCAACCAATTTATTCATAAAACCATAAAAAGAATAACATCACAGCCAACCTATGTTCTCCCAATAGCCCTTGTTGCTCTAAGTCTGACCACTGCCCTTAAAAAATGTACAGTACAAAATGTGTTAGGCTTTACGTTTTGAATTGAGTGATAGTAGAAACACAATGAAAAATAATCATATGTCACATTCTCGTTAGATGGCTCTGGGGATTAGAGTTTATGGACAACCAAAAAGCACTTTATATCTCTGTAACTGGAAGAGTCTGATAGATATAACAGTATATTACTTTTGTAGATCAGCCTTCATGCAAAAAATTGAAGATGAAAATATAGGCACTTATTTTTGTTTTTTTATTTACTGTCACAATTCTTTTTTTTAAAGATTAGTTTTTTTCGGGAAAACCTCACAAATGACGCCTATCAGAATTTGGATTGGTTTACTACTTTTCAGAATTGTATAACCCTCCAGTTTCACACATGGGTTTCACACCGCTTCCTCCCTCAAAGGACAATCAGGGATGTTTAGTGAATTTTGAATATGCCCCCTTGGAATAACACTTTTCATATCCTTTGCGTTATGACTGTTAACTAGAAGCTATCCAGAGGCAAATATCTCTGTAACTCTGAGTTACATCAATGATTCACAGAGAAAGGTTTGACGTATGTTGAAAAGTGGGTTTTTAGTAGATGTAAGTGTACACCTACCACTGGCAATAAGTCCACTAGCACAGTACTGGGTCCTAAAAAGGGTCTCTTTGAATTAGTCCATTGCTCAAACCTTGGTAAATGACACCGAGCAATAAGGCTTAACATAGGAGACAGGCATGTAAAGCATTTAAAAACACCAATACAGTAAATAAGTGGGACACAACATGCAATAAACATCCCACACCATTTTATAACAATATTAAATATTTGTAAGTTTAAAATGACACCAAAATGACCGAAATTCAACATAGGGAACACTTTCTAGTGCTTAGAAACCAATAGAATAAAATCTGGACATCTAGTCTTGTGTGACTGGGACAATGTCAAAGTATGAGTCCATCTGCAATAGAGCCCTGCTCAGATACCCCATGCAGTGGGCCTCGGTTAAAGTTTTACCTTTGCACTTAGAAACTTTTTTGGAGCTTCTTCCGCCAAGGGCCCCTCCACCAGTCCAGATTTGGTGAGAATTCACCCCCTTGACTTTCAGGGAGCTCCCAGTCAAACTCTGGAAGTCAGATCTCCGGAGCTCTTTAGTGGGATGAACCTGGAATCTGGGCCTGGTCGCAGTTGAAGGTGGCCGGCTTGGCTCTTGCAGTCAAGTCGGTCATCTTGAGGAGCATTTTCTAAAAAGTTTCCCAAACTTTCCCAAACTTCTGGAAATCCTTCCAGAAGGTCTCCTGGGGGTTCAAAGTGTCCAAAATACAAATCCAGTGGTCTGGAATCTCTTAGATGGTCCGGAGGAGGACTCGGGCTGAAGAAAAGTCGGATAAGCTCTGTTAACCTGTAGCTGGAGGGAGGTCACTCCTTATTCCTTCTTGAAGCAAGGCAAATTCCTCAGAGATGTAGTCCCAGATAGTGCAGCAGGTGCAGTCTTCACCAGGCATGACTCTAAGTGCAGATCCGGATTCCAGCAGGACTATCCCCCTTCATCATGTGGTTTCAGACAGCAGTAGTGAGAGGCTATGCAGCTGTCACATATTTATTCATTGGTCTCTGGCGACTAGCAGTGTGCAGGACAACACCCCAAAGCATAAAACCTTCCTCCAAAGTGTGGCATAGAATTGTCCCAGAAAGCATTATTCCTCCAAAATCCATGGTGGCTGACACCTCAGCAGAGCAGCAGGAGCTACCTAAACCAACTCCCAGTGTTGCTCATTTGCACAGCTCTCCTCCCCCTGACATCTGCAAATTCCTGCCTTAAGCCTCCACAACTGGCACCTAGGGTGGACTTGGCTGACAGGCTGGCCTGTTCTGCTCTCCTTTGAAGCTCATGCCTAATGGCCCATCCCCTGCTCTGGCATTCCTGTGCCCCAAAGAGCTCTCTTCATCAGATAGCCACTTCCTGGCCAGACCTCTTATCACCTAATCAAGGCAGCTTGTGTAATCCCCTCAGGGCTCATCAATCAGGAAAGAGTGCTAGAGGCTAGATTTTGGCTTATAGAAAAGAAGTTTCAAAAACTTCCTTACTGTACAAGTTAGCATACATTTACCAATGGCAAATGATTGGATTTATCAATACCATTCTATTCAGTCCTTGAATGTTATTTCACATACTTTCCTAGCTATAGTTATGCGCCCATAACATATTGTCATGGCAGCCTTTGAGGCCCACTATCTACAATGAGAAAAACAAAATGTTCAATTTCTTCCTCACCAGGGTTTATAAAACCTCTATTACATAGATCCTGCTCATAACTACAGGGCACCCTACCCCTGGGGCACCTAGGGGAGACCTGAGGGGGTCTAATATGTACAAATGATGTAGATTAACACGTCACAGTGCCCACAGCACTATATTCGACTTTGTAGTGAATTTCCTACACTGCAAAGTGGAGGACCCTGCCTATAGGGACCCTGCTTATAGGTACATGCCCCCACACCCCTGGGACACCCAGGAGAGGCCTGGGGGGTACCCTCAATTTAATAATAAGGTTGATTATCACGGTTAAAGTGCCCCTACCACCAAAGTCGAGTTTTCATCTAATTTATTTTTAAAAGTAGAGCTGCAACACCAGGCTGCTTTTAAAATGACCTCAGAATCTCAGTGCACACACACAAGTGCAACAAAGGCTGCTGGCCTCTAGTCGGCCCTGCCCTAATAAATACTAGGGACTTATAGGTAGTTTCTATCTCCTTGTCCAATTATTTACTAGGGATTTATAAGTGTACCTCAATGTATGTGTTTTTGTTTAACATAGCCCTGGCCCTAGGCCAGGCTAGCAGATCCCAGGACACAGTCAGAGTCAGCTATCATCAGTGCCAGTAAGTCCACAAAAAATGAGGGGTGAACAGGCAAAAAGTGTGACTCGAACAGCGTGAAACTCAATAGATACCAGCCATAACACATTAATGTTAAACAATGTGATAAAAACCATGGTGAGCGCTATTAGCTGAACTGACACTAAGGTTTGGAATAGCTTGAAGTGAGCATTATTGACCTGGCGGCCGTTTGCATGAATTCATGCATTGTTGGCACCAATGAGATTTTTGATGATCATTACACTAAACAATTTGATGATATTCCACTGTTTGCATCTGTATTAAAACAATGTGCATGCATTCGAATTATTAACATTGCCTGGTTTTGCCTCTACTGGACTCCGGTAGTACTCGGGGCTCTCCTCCGCCTCCGGAGAGCCCCCACCATGGAGCGAAGTCTCTGTCGACTCGCAGGTGCTGGGCCAGCGCAGGGTAGGCTCCTGCCTGGCTTCTGGGTCACTCCTTCCCCCTCCAGGCCGCCGCAGGCAGCGTGGCGGCCCTTGACAAGACCTCGGGTCGCTGCGGTGATTGCGCTGACAGTTTCAGTGGGCGGAGACGTGCGGGGTGGCCTCCTGCTTGTTTCAGTAAAGTGCGGGGTAGGCTCCCGCTCGAGTGCTAAGCGTCCCGAAGTGGCACACACGCGGGGTAGGCTCCCGCTAATTTCAATAAGCACCACGTTGCGGGGTGGGCACCCGCTTTCATCTAAACCAGCACGAGTGCGCAATCACGTGGCAGGCAGGCAGGGGGGATTCCCACAAGCTGGGATTTCCTCATGGTACTTCGGCAGCACATCGCTGCAGGGACGCACACGCTCCCCACCTCCTGGGCAGTCAGCTCCTCTTCTCCTGGGCAATCGGCCTATAGCGCTGCCCTCACCAAGTGCTAGGTAGCAGGGAGCATAGGCGTTTAACACTCTCAAGGCGCTAGAGTGCAGGCAGGAAAGCACGGACAGCTCCAGTTTAGCGATCCTTTCTACTCCAGGCGCTAGTCAGCAGGCAGAGCACGGTTGCAGCACCAACGAGGTGCTAGGTAGGAGAGCGTCAGGCCCTACTGGGAAAGATCAGCGATCAGTAGGCACTCATCAGTACAGGGCCGCAGTTCTTAGGCACAGTCATCCCCCATAAAGTGGGACTCCTCCTGGGTCAGCAGTGTTCACTCCAATAAGGGGGCTCTCACTAGCCATGTGGACAGCAGAGGGGGAACAGATGGGCACGGGGGCCAGCACACAGTCTCTGGTGGCGGTACCTCCTGGCAGTACGTCCCCTCACATTCAAGTCCACGCTCAGTCTGAGCACATGGCATCCCAGCTCCGCTATTTATACGCCCATCACCACACCTACCAGACAGTGCCAGAAGCCTGGGGAAGGTTCCCTGGTGAACCGGTCCCAACTGGTTTAGGGGAAGGTGTAGAGCACCTTGGGTTTCAGGCTTCCCTCCAAAAGCTGGAGTTGCTGGGAAACAAACAACTAGACTGGTTACCCACCTCAGTCAGGCGCCACAACACACAGCCAGGGCATCCATTTTAAAATTAGCATTTCTGCACAACAGCACAAATAAATCTGCGCACGCCATTGCACACCAGGCGTTGTCTCACACATGGTAAAAGGCTAGGGGGAAAAGCAAAACATTTTAGGGAAAAAGGGCCAAGTCCAATACACATCATATCTTTATTCTACAGACATTAATTCTACAGACATATGTTTTCAACACTCTTACATTATTCATGTAGGCATGGACAAATGACCAGGGAGTCAAGACATATCTTTAATTTAAATTCTCATTATTCCTATCCTTTCAGACTTCGAAATTTGTAACAAATATACATTGTTGGTTCTTGATGTGAAACTAGGTTGTATAGTTGCTTATTATTTGTGAGAAAGTTAGTAAAGTGTATACCAGCCATGTGAAGATCAAGAAACTATACTCTAGAGTCCCTGCACCCACCCCAGAGTATCTTCAGAATATGTATCTGTACCGATGAATATCTCCTGCCACAAAGGAGACAATTCTGGGAGATTGATACATTTGATAGTCAAATGGCAACGTGCGTAACAAACCCCCCCCAAGCACATTTAAAACCACTTTCCACTTGGTCTAAATGAAACCTACTGATAAACCAGTTGCATACACAGTTTGGATACAGTGATCAAAAGAAACATAAAATGTACCAATTACAAAGCTCCCTCTGATATGAGGCTTCATTTTCATAGATTTGTGATTGGTGCCTCTGTAGTCCTTATAGTATGAGAGTGTAGAACCCTTTGGTGAAAGGCCTACTATATATGTTAAAGGCTTAACAAATGTTGCGTGAAGACCGTTTTCATTATGAGCTAAACTAATGTAACTAACCTGCTCCTTGCTTTTAGCATGTTCACCATCAGTACCTTAACCCTGCTTACCCATTACTATTATCATTCTCATTTACACATTTAGAGAAGTCGTGGTCACAATGACTTATATTCTTTTATATATTTCCTAGAAATTATACTTGACCTCTTTGAAGAAAAGTGCGGTCTAGACACATCAACAATTTGCCTTCTTCAACAATTAACTTCAATTTTGGCTTGTAGAACCCAAGGCTATCTCTCCAATCTGTGGCTACTCTTTGTTACCTTGTCTTCCTGGCCTGTCCCTAATAATAGAAGCATTCACTACATTGACTCCGAGGCATACTGAGTGGTGACTGATCAAAGACAAGCTTCTATTCAGGGTCAACACTACCTTTCACTTTTGTATCAGCAGATTCTGCATTTGACAGTTTGATGGATGGTTATTTAATACACTTTAAACTCGACTTAACGTTGATTATACTTGATTGACAATAGCTATTTATTTCAAGATAAAATTTGCTGAAGTCAATTCTATTTCTCAATGAAAAAATTAGGCGATAGATTCATGCTTTTTTCCCTTATCCTTTTGCTTTTACAGCACAATGGCTCCTTCAAGCTAAAGATTTATGAAAGTGGAGACCTTGGTGGGCATATGAAGGATTTCACAGAGGACTGCCCTCAACTCAGAGATAATTTCCGCTTCCACAATATCCAGTCCTGCAACGTGCTTGACGGCCATTGGATCTTCTATGAAGAACCACACTACAGAGGTCGTCAATACTACCTAAGGCCTGGGGAATACAGGCGATACACTGACTGGGGTGCAAGAAACCCCACCGTTGGATCTTTCAAACGGGTTAACTCTGTCTAAAATAAAAGTTATGATTCTGCTTTAATTCCCTACAAAAGTTTCAATAAAGTCTTGAAAGCTGCACGTGTATTTGTTTTTTCAATGTTTTGATCATCGTTTCCCCACTCTATACATTTATCAAGCTGAAATATTTCACAAAATACTGACTAGGCCATTCTTGTATCGCCCATCAATATGAATTAACATAGTTCTGACATCTGCACAATGAAAGTCAAGCTGAAGTGAATGGTTTATAGGCAGAAATAAGTAGTATTCTATCTTCACATGGAGTATAGCAGATATGGAAGTATGGTTTATCAGGCCATCTAGCCTCTCAGTATTGTTTTCCACCATACCCTTTCGATCCCTCCCAGCACTCATCTGCTTCTGTAAGACCTTATAGACCTCTCATTCAGATGGGAAGTAGCTACAGGCTGCGTAGAAGCACCCTATATGTTACAAATCAAATTTAAAAAAAACACAATGTAGTAGTTCGAAATATAGATATTTGTGCCATTTTTCTCTGCAATATAGGGCCAGATGTACAACAGATTTTTGCATGTGCAAACCAGTTTTAGAGCCGTTTGCTCATGCTAAAAAACAGTGAGCCATGACTAACCCTATTTTGCGAGTCACAAACAATTTGCGACTCGCAAAATAGGGTTTAGCGACTCGCTATTAGGAAGGGGTGATCCCTTCCTAATAGTGACTCCAAAAGCCATGTAAAAATGTTTTGCAACTGCAATTGTGGTCGCAAAACACTCGCAGTTTACCACCCTTTCCCTTTGGAAATGCATGCGCAAACCTTTTTTAAGGGCAGGCAGTGGTCCTTTGGACCACTGCCTGCCCTTAAAAAATGAAAAGTGACAGTTTTATTTTTTAAATACGTCCTGTTTTCCTTTAAGGAAAACAAGCTGCATTAAAAAAAAAAACTTCTTTATTTAAAAGCAGTCCCAGCCATGGAGGTCTGCTGACCCCAGCAGGCCACCATCCCTGGGAGTGCTAGCCATTCCCAATAGGGTCTCAAATTGCGAAAGCCTCATTAATATTCTTGAGGCAGGCAATTTGCGGCCCCATTGGGAATCGCTAACAGTGTCTCAAACACTACATCTGGCCCTTAGTTTCTTTTTGCTTTCTAACTCTTGTCCTGCTTGTTTGATTATTAATTACAGTTACTTTTTGCCCCTCTGAAGAATCGGACCATATTGATTCATCACTTAGTGAATTTCTTTTTATTTGAAACCGTGAGCCGGATTCATAAATGAAAAAAGTAATACCACGCAGTTGCCAACTGGTGCTTCCAGATCCAAGTTTCCAAGCACAATCCTGGAAATACCAAGTAAAATCTACCCTGTGGTCCCGTTTTCTCTACGTGCAATTGATTATAAACAGAAGCGTACAGTTATGCACGGTGGAACTGCAACCAGATAAGCAATAGATTTTTTTTTTCTTTTCTTTTTTTTCTCCACAAGGAAAACAATTTCCTCCTAGAGCAAGCCCTCTCGCACTATGCCCCTTGAAAAGTTGAAAGTGATCTATTCCTCATTCCCATCCTGAAGGGGAGTTAATGCAACCTTTAATGGAGTAAACAGCAAGTTATTTTCCAGGTTGAAAAGGGTTGGATCAGAGTTTTTGAATGCCAAAAAGTCATAAGTTTGCTGGCATTCACAAACATTCAAGGCAGATCCTGCCATGATCCAGCCACTCCACACCCTGATATTTCTCTGTAATTGTGGCAGAGGATTCTGCACTAGAGATTTATTACAATAAAATTGCTTTGTGTTTCTGGCCCACTTTATTTATTTATTGTCTTTTATGAAGCGCAAACTTGACCACCAAGGTATCAGAGCACTGTACATAGAGAACTGTTGAGATTTGCAGTACAGTCATTCACTCATTTCTAATGATAGCGTGTACTTGGCAGTCGGAGAGCAAGGTACAACACCATGGGATGCAATTAGTAATATTAAAGTCAATAATATACAATATTAAACAGGGTGAAAGACAGTTTCAAAAGAGTTCCTTTATGGCACATGTTTTTGTAGCACTAGGGATTTAACTTCTTTCTTGAAGAGCCTGAGTGAGGTAATTGCTCTCGTTGAGGGGGGTAGGGAGTTCCACATTTTTGGAGCAGATACGGTGAAAGTGTGATTTGCTTTGTTTTTTAAATTGGGCTGGTTTTAGTGTGAGGGATTTAGCACTTCAAAGAAGAACAGGGTTTAGCATCAAAAGTTAATGCCACTTCAAGGAAGGCGCAAACAGGAGAAATGTTTTTATTTTTCCTTTGTTTTCCGACTTTTCAAGCGTACTGCACTATGCAGCACACATACAAAGTGAGAAAAGCTTTTAAACTTGTCTAGGCATGGTATTTTGTACAGGAACAGTATCCTTCCTGTACAAAACCTATGCTAGACTTACACACACAACCTAACGCTTTGCGCTAAGGTGTGTGCGTGGTGCTCGGCAGCTGAAATGAACGTCTGTGCTAGTGAGAGGGGTGGGGAGACCCATATCTCTGAAGATATGATGCTCTCCTGCTCCCTGTCACACAACGCAGCAGAGGTTCTTTTGGTGCTGCACTGCGTTGCATGTATTTTTTAAAAATCTGCCCCGTATTTTGTGTGTAAGATATCTCCCATTTATTTAGCCATTTCCTCAAAGCTGGAAATCCATGACAAGCTCACAAAGATTGTGAAGTTTCAAATACATGTTCTCAAAGTTCTAACTGTCCAAATCTTTGTAAATATGCACACCTTGGACAATGGTACGTTGTAAAATGCTAATTTATAAATCTGAGAGTTGGTACTGGTGGAGTTGTAAACAAAACAAATCACGACGAAAGAAAGAAAGGAGTGCAGTGGGGGGAAAGAATCAGAGTGGTTAATAGGAAGATTTTGTATGAAGAATAGTAATGCCTGCCTCAGCCCTTTCATGGGGAGATCAGTGGTGAAACATGTTTATATTTAAATGTGAGGGAGAGGTTTGATACATGATTTATACAAAATGTGCTCTCTGAATGTCAGCATCATCTGATAAGTGATCAAGCAAATGTATGCAGACGTTCCAACAGCAATGGACCAAGTGCTTTTACCTATTGATATAAATCCTTGCCAGAGATATTAAACTCAAAGTCACTACCACTAAAGTATTCATATTTTTACATCTGAATAGAGACTTCACTTAAAGAGCTCAACAATTAGACACATTTCAGAGCTATCTGCAGCTAATCCTGTCAACCCTAGGTGGTATCTATGATGATTCTCAAACATAATAAAATACTTATTATTGTATGCCTTTTAGAAATGTCTTTCTTAAATGTAGTATGAGGTATCCCAATGTTCCAGATCAAACATGAGGAGTCCAATATTGAGGTGAGGCTGAAGTTTATTACCTGTCTGGCAGATTCGCAATACTTAGGCAACTGCTGTTATCCTGAATTTCAGAATCCCAGCACACTCACACAGCAGTGACACACTAGGCACACAACAAAGGAGACTCCACACAAGGTTATATACAAATATCCTTTGTATTATCCATAAAACACATTCAATCACAATCACATATAGCACTGTGCCTCTAGGCACTTGTCATGACGTCACAGGAATTACGTAAATCACTTGCCAATAGGGCCACTGTCATTAACATGATAGAACTCATAATAAAAGCTGACCAGTAACTAATGGTTGGAACAGTCCTTAGCATAACATATTATCCACAGTGCAAGATCGTAACAACCTCTATTGGGCACATATTAGAAATAACCAGCAACATTAGCTGTGCACTATAGGACACCACATACATGTACGCCTCTGCATAAATTGCACAGTATGACACAATATCACATCAGGCAGTAGGCGTAAACATCATCACTGAACATATTCAGCCATACGCAAAAATGCAGTATGAAACCTTCTGCATGCACACCAGCAATGAACATAGTCAGCAGTATGCAAAAAAATCCGTAGCCACAATGTCTCCAGAAAGCATATACACTCCCATAACATTTTGTATAATTTGGGGAAAAAAGATGTTTAATTACATGCTTGTGCATAATTAATGAAGGTATAACATTCAATTGTATGTGTGTTTTCAGAACCTAATTACTTCAGGAGAAAGTCTTTACTCTTATATTTGTGACTTCTTAGCAATGGGATCACGGGAAGTTGAGCATCAAAGCACAAATTCAAGCCCTTGGAGAAATATTCTGCAAGATGATAAAAGTTCCTTCTCCTTTCCTTGGCAATGATGACACCACTTCAGGCCTACCCAGCAAACAGCACACTGGCAGAGGGACAGTCCAAACTCCTGCAGCTTCCTTCGTTTTTCTCCTTGGCAAAGGTTTGTCTTGTTGTTACAGCAGTTATCTAAAGTCCTGGGGTCTGGGCCCCAATATTTATATTGCAAATTACTTTGTCCTCTGAGGGCAGAGGGTCCTGTACCTAGTCCAAACCAGTTCTGGGTGCATTCTGTCAGTGCACACCTGCTTCCTTTGTCAGTATGGGCCAGGGTCCTCAGACACACCACAGGAGGTGGAGCCAGCATTGTGGAAGGCAGGCACTTTCCTATTCAGGCCCAGGTGCTACTCCTCCCACCACTCTACATGCAGATAGGTCTTATCAGCCGTGTGCTGACTCACCCTGTCTCCTGGAGCCCCCCAGCCCCTGCCAATCACAAAACCAGACAAGCAATACACAAGCTAGCAGAGGCAGGCTGGATGGTTAGGCAAGAAAATACCTACTTTCTAAAAGTGGTATTTTCAAACACAGAATGTTAAAACCAACTTCACTAAAAGATGTATGTTATCATTCTGAGAAAAACCAAAGGTGATGATGGACGGAGCGTTGACAATACAAACACTCACCCCCAGTCAACTGATCTGGGTTTAATCCATCACCGTTCTTTAGCTCACTCCGCCACCCCAGTTCAGACATGGCCATATGCAAATCAGTCTGACCCTGTGCCTCATGGGAACAGTCCAGCCCGAACTGCCAAGCCATGTCTTCCCTGGACCGGAATCAAGCTTCCCAGGACCGGTTTCTGGCATTACAGCCGTCTTCAGCCGGGCTTGCTTGACTCCAGTGGCAAAGTGAGCAAGGGACTCACGTCTGAGCATACCCTGCCAACTTAGGGCGAACAAAGAAAAACCAAAGGTGATGATGGATGGAGCGTTGACAATACAAACACTCACCCCAGTCAACTGATCTGGGTTTAATCCATCACCGTTCTTTATCTCACTCCGCCACCCCAGTTCAGACATGGCCATATGCAAATCAGTCTGACCCTGTGCCTCATGGGAACAGTCCAGCCCGAACTGCCAAGCCATGTCTTCCCTGGACCGGAATCAAGCTTCCCAGGACCGGTTTCTGGCATTACAGCCGTCTTCAGCCAGGCTTGCTTGACTCCAGTGGCAAAGTGAGCAAGGGACTCACGTCTGAGCATACCCTGCCAACTTAGGGCGAACAAAGAAAAACCAAAGGTGATGATGGACGGAGCGTTGACAATAAGGCGGAGTGAGCTAAAAAATGGTGATGGATTAATCCCAGATCAGTTGACTGGGGGTGAGTGTTTGTATTGTCAACGCTCCGTCCATCATCACCTTTGGTTTTTCTTTGTTATCATTCTGAGTTCAGGCATACTAAACTCGAATTTCTTCCATGTTCCCTGGGTCAGTTAGGATTATAAGATGTTATAATCAAACTGCCCATTCTGGCGTATAGGGACAGGTAGCCTTGCAACAATGAAAAACGAAATAGGTTGTAATTCACTATCAGGTCATGCCACACACATCAGGGCATGCCCTAACCTTTACATACAATGCACCCTGCCATAGGGCCTACCTTAGGGGTGTCTGATCTGTAGAAAAGGTAAGGTTTAGGGACTGGCAAGTGGGTGCACTTGCCAAGTCGACATGGCAGTCACAGGTTCTGCAATGGCAGGCCTGAGACCCAGTTTACAATCTGCTTCTGTGGGTGACACATTCAGTGCTGTAAGCCCACCAGCAGCATTTGATTTACAGGCCCTGGGCACACATGGTGCACTGTACCAGGGTCTGACAAGTGAATCAAATAAGCCAATCATGGAGTAACTAATCAATACATGGATTTTCAAAGGGAGCACTTGCACTGCAGCACTGAATAGCAGTGGCACAGTGTTCAAAGCCATCAAGGTTTATGTCACTAAGCCAAGCATTGTCCATTGTTTTCTGGCAAATGACAGTGATCATGTCTTGGTTGAGTTGAGCTTCAGGTATGCACTGGACATCCAGGTCTGAATGATGTGCAGGCAGGGGTTGAGGTGTTGGATGTCTAATGGGGTGACTTTCAAGTAGATTTGTGTATAATACAAATACTGGTGAGTCTTGAGGCTATCTGGGAGTAGAGCATCAAGCTGCTCCATGTAGAGTCTGAAGATGATAGGGGACAGAATGGAACCCTGGGTGTCTCCAAAGGAGGTGATGTAGATCTTTTGGGACCTGAAGGTGAAAGTGAACAAACTGATGA
Source organism: Lissotriton helveticus (assembly GCF_964261635.1). Lineage (NCBI taxonomy): Eukaryota > Metazoa > Chordata > Amphibia > Caudata > Salamandridae > Lissotriton > Lissotriton helveticus. The sequence continues at coordinate 451,818,081 of NC_136061.1, read as the reverse complement.
TGATAGAAAATGTAGAAGTAGAGTATTGCCAGTAAATCCAATTTGAGACTCCAGGGTGTGTTTGAAAGTGGGATGGTTGACTGTGTTGAAGACATCTGAGAGCTCCAGCAGTATGAGTAGGCAGGAGTCATCTTTATCTGTGGTCAGGAGGACATCATCAACAATGTGTAAGGCGATGGTTAGCATCAATGTGATCTTGGCATTGATCGTAGACTGCTTTTTAAATGATTTTGCCGAAAAAGTATGTGACTGATTGGCCAGTAGCTGGCAAGGTCAGCAATGTCTAATGTAGGCTACCTTAGGAGTGGGAGGATCAGGACTATCTTGAGAGATTCTGGGTAGACGCCTCAAATGATGGAGGTATGTTGGGGTGAGACAGTTTCTGAAGAGAGGATTAAGGACCAGGATGGAGCATCATCTTCAGTGGATTTGTAGGAATTGAGCATGTCAATGAGATCTGCAAAAGATACTGCTGAAGGCTAACCATTGCTTGATTCTATGGGGAAGTGTAGTTGTAAGAATTGAAACAGGCTTGATGTGCTTGATGTACTGTCAGATCTTCTGATGTCATGATTGTGCTGTGAGATCTTTTCACTGAAGAAGAAGTTGATTTCATTGTATTTTTCTATGAAGTAAGGAATAGATGGGTCTTGCAGTGGGTCGTACTATCCCTGAACTCTAAAAAACCCTTACTACCAAACACACCCTCAATTACATTATACTTACTTACACCATCCCAATGTAACCACCAGTGGTGCAAAGCAACACAATATAATAACTACTGCGAAGGTATCACATTTTTGCGATTCGGAGGTAACAGGAGTATACCATAGTAGGTAGGTATGGAAGATCACGTATGTTCAGTTAGACATGGTAGGTAGGTTAGGTTAGATTTCATAGGTTGGGTAACTATAGTAACTTCTCTTGGTGTTGTGAGAGGTGGCTTCAAGTTCCTTAGGCTATATTGCAGTAGGCTGGTATATTTACCAATGTCCGCAGGCCATAATCTCTATCTCTGTGGTATTGAGAATTAGATTGTTACTCATCATCTACTTATTTATGGCGTGTTAGACTGTCCGCCCTAGGGTGGTCTTTCCCTATTTTTTCGCCCTTGCCTTGTTTTTTCCAGCACCTTTTTGTTGGACCTAGGTCTCCGGGTGCCTTACCATTGCTAATCAGTGCTAAGGCGTAGGTGCTCTCTCCTACCAACATGCCTGGCACAGGCCCCTGCTACTGTGGAGTGGTCTTTTTAGTAGCACCCTAGTAGCCAGGAGCTGGCTGGGACCCTAAGATACTGTTGCAACACCAGCCTGCCTTCTCTACCCATAGCTAGACTGGGGAAGCTCCTGGAACCTTCCGGAATAGGGGAGGGGTCTTCTTTTGCTGCCTCAGAGAGTGGTCCTCTGACCTAGGAATACTTAAGGAAAGGAGGGAAATTTTTTAGTCAGTTGGGGCATCACTGACCTGGGGGAACCTACGCAGGAGTCTTAGGCGGTAGGGCCTAGGGGGGAACCTATACCACTGGGAGTGACTGGGCCTAGGCACTGCCTTCCAAGTTGAGTAAGGGACTCTAACCAAACCCACTGATCTGGCCCAGCGTGAGGGGAACCCAGGGACCCACCTGCAGTGAGCTACAGGAACCAGCCAGTCCTCCAGCCACCAACTCAACCCCCCTATTGCCTACTCCCCAACAAGAAACTGCTTCAGAAGGGCGCAGGAACCATCAAGCACCAAGAAGAACACCAATCAGCAAGAGGGACTGCTGGGGATCAACCAGGTACCAGCGCTCTCCCAATCACGTGCTCCCCTGCTCAGCCTGTGCCCCCCTGTACTGCCCTGCCACAGATGAGCTGCCTGAACTGCCTAATTTGCCAAGACTGCCTGAACTGTCTAAACTAATTGTACTGCCCCTCCAGCGCTCCCCCTGCTGCGCCCCTGAGAAGCACTGGAACCCTTAGATCTGCCTAAGCGCTGTAACATCGAAGTGCTGCTGCAATCACCGCCGCAGCCCCGGTCATCTGTGTGGCCCCGAAGCGCTTCATCACTGAGAGCGCTGCCGACATCACCGCCGCAACCCTGGTCCCATGGTGGTGCGGGATAAGTGCTGTGCCCCGAGAAACTGTGTTTGCCCCCAAAGCGCGTCTGCATCTCAGCGCTGCTGTGCCAGTGCAGCGCCCGTCGGAGAATTCACTGCTGAAGCCCTCTGGGTCCCACCGTCACCGCAGCAGGCCTGGAGAGATCCCCGCTGCTGCCTGCGTCGTTCTGGCGGCCCTTGGAGCGCAGGGGTAGGCCGCACTAGGCCCCCCGAAGCCCGACACCATCCCCACGTGACGGGGCGTCTGCCGCGTCACCGGCCACGCCCCCGCATAACGCCGCGCAGCCATTGGTCCCGGCTGGCACGCCCCCATTGGCTGCCCCGCTATTGGCCGCTGTGGCCGGGCCCCTCCTCGCCTGATTGGTTCCCGGGTCGCAGATGTCACGGAAGGCCCGGGAACAGTAAACAACACTGCTGGAGGGGTCAGAGGAGCGCGCGATCTGCTGCAGCCTGGCATTACCAGCAAGGGGGGCTCCCGAGAGAGCACGAGCCCCTCCTCCGGCCCACGACTTCCCTACCAGCAGAAACCGCCGCAAGGGCTTCGGCGGGAGCCGAAGAGACAGGTAATTCCCCCGGGGAGGAGGGCGGAAGGCCAGAGAGGAGATCAGGGCCCCCGAGTAGTGGAGAGGGAGCCCCGTGGCCGCCCCTCTCCGTGAGAGGAACTGTAGTTGGGCCCTGTTGGCCCTGATTAACTGTGAAGGCCCCCCTCTAGCTGAAGTGAGGGTGAGAAGTGTCTACAGCCTACCAGCCCCCTGAACTGGGCCAGGACATTGCTGAGGCCCTCAGTAACTTTTGTTTGGTGAAGTTCACCCCTGACTAGGGGAATCGTTAATGCTGGCAGTCACACTGTTATATTGACTGGATGTAGACCAATGCTGAGTTTATGTTCCTAAGAGGTTCTTATGATAATTGCCCTTGAGACCTGGTTAAGGAAATGTTCACACTGCTTCTTTATTGAGATGCTGATTGAGTCCTTGAGTTACTTCTGCCTAATGAAATGTTTACTCCTACCTAATGAAATGGTGAATGAATGCCTACAGTTACCTAATGAAATGTTCACTTTGCTCCTTTAATGAGATATGGTCTAATGAGTTAATGCTACATTGATTAATCGATTACCCTGAATGACTTGTTAACCCTGAATTTAATCTACATAAAAGTGTATTGATTTTAATAGACCAGCTGGTGTTGTGTCAGTAATTGTGTGTGTTTCCTGTCTCAGTGAGTGTGTGTGCTGTATGGTCACTTCACACCTAAGCTTTCGGGTGCCTACCTGCTTGTGCCAAGCTACCCCGTGGAACTGGTGACCCCAGTTCTCACATGGCGCAAAGATAGTCTTCACATTTTGAAATGTAGAGGTCTTCTGGATGTCAATTTAAAAAATGATTTTGGTGTCCACTGCTGCTATTCATTACAGGTGAGTTTGAATGGTTTTTGTAGAAGACATTACAGGAGTCTGCACAAGGCGCTGTCTCTCTCAAAGGGCTTCGCTGCTGTTGCTTCACTTTCCTGATACGGCACCATACAAGCACAGTGGGTCTGGTTTGCTAAAGCTTTGCACCAACACAAACCAGCGCAATGTGGCAGAGGGGAGTTTACCATCCATCACAACATGTTAGTGGTGCTTTATGTTAAGGGTGCATTACTAAGCTTAAGCAATGTAAATATCCATAGCACAATGCCTAATCTACTAAAATAGCGGCCTACCATCTTTGAATCGAAAAAAACCACATCCTTGAAACAGTCATTAACAAGAGGAAAAGTGGGTATTTCTCAAAAGGAAAAATACACATTGAATGTATTCTGCAATGCAGAGGGGTATACTCCCATGCTAATCCTTTGCTAGACAGTTTACACTGAACTTTGCACCATGGTGGGAGTCTGTACATCGTGCAAGGCAGCCTGTTTTTTCTCAAGCAGACCAGTCTTTTAAATATGGTAAATCTGAACTACCCTGTGCTTCTGATAAGATACAATAATTACTTGTTTCATGTGCATTAGAGGGTCCATGAACGTCTGTCACCATGCCATCACACAAATAAGCACCTGTGTTTTACATATAAGATTTCCGATGGTCAGGTGGTGAAGATTTTGAAGTCTACAATTATCTTAAGAAAGGTTCTGAAATTGCATGAATGCCCTCCCCTCACACCTCTTTATCTCAGGTTCACCTTCAACCCCAAAAAACACGAGATAAAGTGCCTTAATGCTTTTTTAGATCTTGTCTAAGACTGTATGCATGGGCTGTCACTTGCAGGAGATAAAGTATACAACAAGAAGCTTGAAGCCTGTCCATTGCTTTCCATTCGTTGGCTTCATTTTCACTCTTACTTTCTGCCTCCTAATTGGCCTGCATGTGCTAACTTTACCTTCTCTTCTTTGGTGTAGAGTGTGGACTAAGTACTGATTGCGTCATCTTGAATAGTGTCCTTCCACTGCTTAAACTGCGACTGAGGTACTATTTTATTTGTTCTTCCCCACTTGTTGCTTTTTTTTCTTTTTCCTCCATGGTTCAGATGGACCACCTCAACAGTTTCTGATTTGTGTCCCTCATTTGCAAGATCTATTTCAGGGGTCTGTGGTCTGTCTGAACTTGGAAGTGAGCCCCAAACAGGTGTGGCCCCAGCTTCCTGTGTGTCCAAACCATGGCAAAGGCTTCCCTCTAAATAGCACTCTGCTCTATTCCCTGGTAAGTATCCCCCTACTAATGACAGGTGCAGGTGATATAGGCCCTGCTCATTCAACTGTGATAATATAACCCCAATGCCATGCTCTGAAGCATCATTCTATGCAATGAACTCTTTGGAGTCAATTCAGGGGCCTTGAGTACATGTAATGTACACATTACCTGTGTCTGGGTGTCAAATGCATTCTGGCAAGGCATCTGTCCAGATCATCTTCTTGGGCTGCTTCTTAGAAGGTAGTTTGGTTAAGCTGCAGCAATGGTGCCATAGCCCTTAACAAACCCTCTGTAATATCCAGTTAATCTCAGGAAGGCCCTCACTTCTGTCTGTGTTCTAGGGGGTTCCCAGGCCAGGATGGGTTGAACGTTGCTCCCACCCACCTGGTGTACCAGACACATCACAGTTCCCTGCCCTTTCTGGCACTTACAGCCATGATAGTGCCTGAAGTACCTCCTAGAGGTGGTACAGGCGATCTTTCCAGCTGGAGCTGTAGACAACTATGTCATACTGATAGGCAGCACAGAAGGCCTCCTTCCCAACCAGGACCTTCTTCACCAACCTCTAGAAGGTATCATGGGCATTCTTTAATCCAAAAGGAATCCCCCTGAAGAGATAGTTGCCTTCTGGGGTTGAGAATACAGACCTCTCTTTACCTCCCTCAGACACTGCCAGTACCCTGATGGGAGATCAACGGTACTGAGGTACTTGGCAGCACCCAGTCTTTCTATGAGCACATCAGCTCTGGGGATGGGATGAGCACCAGTTTTTATGACTCAGTTGAGTACCCTATAGTCAACACACAACCTATGTTTTGGGGAAGTGCCTGCTGTGGCGATTTTGGGTACCAGAACTACTAGGCTGAACCAGGCCCAATAACCCCTAATGCTGGAATTTTTTTTAAATTTCTCCTTAACACTAGCCCTTATCTTATTGGACAACCTGTACATTTTATTCTTCACAGGAATACTGTCTCAAGTATCTATATCATGGGTACACAAGTGTTGACCTCAGGAGTAAGGAGAAACGGAGAGGCACACAGCCCCAACAACTGGCAATTACCCTCTGCTGTTCTGGGGTCAGGGAAGGAGAGAGGTTGACACCCTCCACTGACCCTTCATTCTCCTTAGAAAATTGGAGGTCAGGAAGTGGTGCACTCTCCCCATCCACCCTCTTGTCTGTCACAAGGCGCATGGTCACCTCAGACCTCTCTTAGTGGTGCTTAAGGTAATTGACATGAGAACCCTTTGGGGATTTCTGGGGGTAATGGGATCCACCAAGTATGTGACCCCCTTCCTCTCCTTCACCTCAGAGAGCCCTGACCAATAGTCTTGTATGGCCCTGGGATCGATGGGCTCCATCACTGTTGCTTTCTGGCCAGGTTGAAACTCTACCAGAGTAGCCTTCTGGTTGTACCAGTTTCATGACCTCCTAGTCGTCTCTTTAATTCTCTAAAGCCTTTTTTCAGAGCTTCTGGGTCTGGGCCTGGGGGTCAGCATGTAGCTGACTATATCTTGGGGTTGGGGTTCTTGGTAGCTCGCTCCCAGCCCTCCTTAACCAGACTGATAGGTTCCCTAACAGGTTGACCACAGAGGAGCTCAAAGGAGCTAAACCACACTCCTTTCTGTGCTACCGACTGTAATCAAAAAGCAGGTGTGGTAAGACGATGTCTCAGTCCTGCCTCATGGGGTTAGGCAGGCCCATAATCATTTCCTTGTGGGTCTTGTTAAACCTTTCAATGAGCCCATTGGTTTGAGGGTGATATGATGTAGGTTAATCCACACCCATCACATGTGGACTTTATATAGTGTGACATCACTTCTTTGGGGGACCATACTTAGGCGGAAATCCCCACCAGGGACCTAGCTACTGCAGGCGCAGCCAGAGTTCTCAAAGGTATGGCTTCTGCCTCTGAGTATCTGGTGGCATGGTCCATCAAGAAGGGGAGACATCTGTTGCCTAAAGCAGCTTAGGGGTGCAAGTGCTCAACACATGTAATTGTAAATGCATTTACATAGCGCTTGCTACCCCTGATGAGGTGTTGTAACGCTTTTTTGCCAATTAGCACACTACTCCTAAACCCATAACGCTTTAGGGTTGAATTAGTATAGTGAAATACGAAAGTAAATTGAGTGGTGGATATGTTAGTAAGTTATCTGGATTGAGAAGGATAGTGGGAGGGATAGAAGAGGGAAAAACTTTTGCCTTCATATACCGCTTGGTACTAGTGATGATGTACGTAGCATGGTACTCCGGAGCCCATAAAGTATTAGTGGTGAATTAGTGTAGTAAATAGGAAATTAATTTGAGTGGTGGACATGCTAGTCTGTGATTTGCATTGAAAAGGGTAGTGAAGGGATGGAAGAGGGAAGGATTTAGAAATCTTGATTGACAATATCGATACCCACTCTATACAAGGAGGTGCTAACAATAGTTAAGGTAACCAGGAGAGTCTTGAGGTAGTTGCCTGTTTTCCCACTGCCTGGCAGGTGGGACATGACCAACAGAATGCATCTGAGGCTGACTTCCTCCGGGCCAATGAAAGTGGGTGACAAGCCTAACAAAGGTCTTGTCCTACCCAGATTCCTGTCAGGGGTATGCCATGAGCCAACACCAGTCGGTAAGCCCTGTAGCACCGGGGGACCACCAACACTATACCTGCCCCAGGCTCCTGAACCTTAGGCTCACTGTACAGGAGGTAATTCTCCCATTATATGATCTCCAGTGGTGTCACCAATGGCCGGGGCCTGAGCTTGCTATCTCAAGTCATTTAGGGTTGGGCACCGTTTCTGTGCCATAATGAATTCCTATCTGGTGGGCCCACTTTCAACTTGCCATCCAGCAAGCTCAGACAGGTCTCCCAGGACAGCAATGTTCTCCCCAGTAGGCTCAGGGAGTCCTGCTCAGATGCGCCATCAGCCTGGAGCATGGGAATTTTGGGTCTGGCTTCCCATGCCCCCTGCCCTTCCCTTTCTTTGTAGCTGCCTGGGCCATTTTTACAGGCTCCATGCTTCTTCGGCTCCATCCTGGGGAGCCATGGTCCTGATCATCATGAAGAGACCCACTCAGGTAAGCCTAACATTTCCAGGTGTGACCTGAGCTCCACTTCCATCCAGTGTGCTCCAGATCATTATCTAACAGGCATGGCAGAGATCACAGCTAACTTAAGAGAACTTGAGACCCCCCTCACTCAAAGGGAACTAGAGCCACTCAATAGTGACTATGCTGGTTATCTGCTACCAAAATCTGATGAAGTTTATTGGGGATGCTTTGCTCTGAGGACACCAAATGAAACCTGACAGTGGTCATGATGGCCTCTATGTGCCTCCGAGTGTCCGCCCTGAGCCCCTTGATCTTGACTCACTACCTATACTTAGAAGTATTAGAAGGCATGTGAGCTTTTGGGACCATCTCTTTGTCACACAGGGACACCAGGGTAACCTCAGCTCTTTTCCCCACACTAACTGGGACACTCTCCTCCCGAAGCACTACACTAGCAAACTCTGGGATCTGCCCACAGGTCGTGGGCTGTGCACTCTTGGGACACTTGACATCCCTCTTCACAAGCCCAAACTTGAGACACTCCAGGCAACTGGGGACATATTTGCTGGGCTGCTTATCCCAGCAGCTGTTGCTCTTTTGGTCAGGTTGGGGCCGTTCCCCTGAGAACTGATGTGGGGGCCTTGAGAGAATGCAGTGTTGTCATTTTTCTCTCCCCCCTTCATGGACCCAGAGGTCCACCTCCTTATCAAGCTCCCTGGGGTCAGAGAGCATACAATCAACTAGATGTTGGTGCAGCTCTGTGAAAAGATATTGAGCATGTGCGTTCTTAGGATCTGATTGTACAGCCCAATATGATCATTAATGTTTCTGTCCCCCAGCACATCCACTGAGGGCCTTGCTGGAATATTTTAAGAAATCAACCCAAAACTGGTTTGGGGGGTTTGTGGCTGTCCCAAAACCTAAAGCGATACCTTTCAGAGGCCTTATTATGAATGCAGCCCATTTTCCTGGTTTGCACTGGGCACACCTTTGAAAATGTGCGCCCGGCGCAATCCTGGAAAATGCACCACATTTTGGTGAATGCGCTGCCCCAGGGAAGCCGTAAGTTCGCACTGCCCTTGGCAGTGCATTCATTAAAAAAATGGAGCAGCTTCTTTAAAGTCGTTCCATGTTTTCACAGCGCAGGCAGTAGACTACCTGCACTTTTAAAGAGAATTAGAGATCCCCTTGCAGGCGGGTGCAGTCAGTGGCTGCACCTGCCTGCAAGGAGATGTCTTGGGGGGTGCATGGGACCTCTTTCCCCCCCGCCAGAGGGTTGCAATCAGGGGGTGCCTCCTGAGAGCTTCTTTGCCTTTGAACCTGCATCTGTAATAAGGTATGGGCGCAGAGGCACAGGGATTCCCTCATTGGCAAGGGGCCAGTAGCCCCATGCAAATGAGGGAACGTCTCTTGAGGAAGCTCTGGTGCTGTATGTGCACCAGCGCTTTCAGTGTTATAGAAGGAGATGCATAAGCATCTGCAGCCCTTTCTGTAATACTAAAGTGACCCGGGGGCACACAAAGTGGGATCAAATGCCCGTTGCACCCCAGGGGCACTTCCATAATACAATCCCAAGGGGTCAACCCAATTTTAGCAAGTAAAATGACCTTCATGGGAGCATACAATTGTTTCCCTCAATTGGTGATAACTTTAGTATCCTCTGTAAGTTCCTAGTAATTAGTACCCCTGGTACCTAGGGCCTGAAGTACGAAATAGGTCCCTAATGGGGTTGCGGCACGAATTGTACTACCCTAAGTGACCTCTCGCCCAGGTCATGCAAACTGACACTCCATCCTGTGTGTCTTGGTACAGACAAAAGCGAAAACATGATATGGCACACAGTCAATGTGTCCTGCCTGCCGACACTGCATGCAGCATAAGTCACCCCTGCAGCAGAACCTACCGCCCTAACGCAGGCTGCACAATACGACATGTGAGGGAATAACTACATGAGCAGATATGCCCCCGTACTGGTCAGTTCCATTACTGCCAGTGCAAATGATGAGGGAAGTCATTTTAAAATCTTCTGCTGGACATAGGTGAAAATGAGTTCCCCAGATACATGTTGGCTTCACTGAAAATTGGGATGTTTGGTATCAGACATCTCATATTAATAAACCCACATCAATGCCAGTGTTGACTTTAGTAATACATGCACCCTGAGGGCACCTTAGAGGTGCCCCCTGAAAACCGACCAGTTAGTGGTGTGCTGACTAACTGTTTTTCCCCAGATTGCCACCAGGTACGGGTTTCTAACACCTAGCGGACCTTTGCTCTCCGGGGGCCATAAAACAAGCCAGCTCGGGCAGAGGGTGTTTTGCACCCCCATCCACAGGATGACCTGCGGATTAGCATTCCAAGGGCAGGGAGCTTCAAAGAGGTTCAGCTCATTTGGTATGGGAATCTGGCTTCTCTCACAGGAGAGGAAACTGACCCCCTTTGCCCAGAGCCCTTTTGCACCTGGACAGGTGGGAACATTAGCTAGGCAGGACAGGCATGTTTACCCTCAGTTGAGCACCACCCCTTTACTGGGCTACCTGATGTGGATGAAACTTTACAGAAGTCACCATCTTAGTGATGGCATCTTTAGGACCTCTGGCACAGGAGTTATGCCCCTTTCCCTGGGAAGTGGTCATATAGGGGGTGTAGTTACCCCATGGGTAAGTAGCCTATTGGCTACTAGCCTATGCTCCCCTAACCCCCTAAATTTAGCATTTTGTTGAGCCCTGGCATGACTAACTTAGATCCTGCTGACAAAAAGAAGACGGGCTGAAGAGCAGCAAAAGATCAAGAACTGCAGAAGAAGCAACTGACTTGGCACCGGCCCTGCCAGCCAGTTGACCTATTCTCAACAATTAACCCAAAGTAATTTGGCCCTGCAAGCTGCTGATCCTCCATAGCCAGGGAGGACTGCCAGTACATCTCCAAATATTCAGGAACTGCCCTGGAACAGGAGTGCGCTTCCCTTCATCTTGCAGGAACCCTAAAGTAGGCTGTGAGACTCCAGGACCCCAAAAACTCAATGCCGCAAAGCTGATGTGGGCCAATGGTGCCAGCATAGTCCCCGGCCCGCCAGATAGAAAACCTACCTTGGGGTTGCCCACTGTGGACTTCTCACCACGTCCTGCACTTTCTGTTCACAGTCCCCATATACATCGACTGCTTCTGGTGACGAAAATCTGATGCCTAAGGACACCTCTGCACCTGTCGTTCCTGGCCCGGGGAGAAGAGGACTGAAGGTATCTCCAAGTACTATGAAACTGGTGCCCACTTGTTGGTTCAGCCCGACTGGTCCCCCAGTTCGAGCTTGCAGCTGCTATTCTGATGGACCAATCTCCATAGACTTTAAAGGGGCAACCGACACTGTAAGGCACCTCTGCACCGGCTGCAACAATGCTACCCAAAGTGAACTGTCTGTGCTGCTTGGGTACTTGCCCCATACTCACTTTAGATCCTGGATATTGGTCCCGTAAGTCACTGTTGAGTGTCCGTATGCAATACATGTTTTTCCTCCAAAGGTTAACCTTACCACGAAGTGCCTAAATTACGGTGTAAAGTATCAAAGTCACCTGACACTGAAAAACACACCTGTACTCTCGGATGACCCACTGTCTCCTGAGGTGGCCTGTCGGTGTTGCCTGCGACACTGCCCAATACTCATTTTAAGACCCAGGGAAGGGTCCCGTAAGTCATTGTTAAGTGACCATATGCAGCCTATGTTTTCTTCCTAAGTTAACATTGTCTCAAAGTGCTTCAATTTTGGTTTAAAGTATCAAAAACGTGTTTTCTTTAAATCTGCTATTTTAAAAAGTACTCACCTGATTTTACTGACTTTGGAGCCTAAAGTTATATAAATATAATTGTTGTTTTAAAAAATTGGTGTGTATATCCATATTGAGTCCTGTGTATCATTTATTGGCTGTGGGTGTGAGGCGGATGTATAACACTTCTCTCTGATAAGCCTGAGGCTGCTCAACCACACTACCCACCTAGAAGAACACCTTGGGATTTAGAGCAAGCCCCTGTCTTCTAGTAAGGGAATAGCTGGACTTTTTGCATGGTATGCCTTTTTTGGTATACCATATAAAGAGCGGGCTTCCTACAGCTACTTCATATGCTAAAAAACATTTATCCAAACCATCACATAGCTTGGCACCAGGTCTTGTGGTATGCCAACTCTCACCTCTCCAGGGGACATTTAGGTTATGCCCCCACCATTGTTGTTGGAATCTTTTTGTTTCTCTCTTAGATCCAGCTCTTCGAGACTTAGCTCATGGGCCATTCTCCTATCCTGCAAGGCCAACTTATTTTCCTCAAGGGCCCAGGTGGCCTCCTCTTGCCACCCTCCTCTTTCTCTGCTGTATGCAGCAAATGGTGGGCGTCTTCATTGGTCCTGAAAGTCTTCTGAAGCTCCTCCTTTTTGGAGTTCTTTTTTGCTAGAAGCTCCCTCTCCTTGCATCATCCACTGAGCTCAGCTGCAATGTAGCTTTCCAGATTGCTGAGCTCATACTCCATATTTACAGGTACAATCACAAGCACAGAAAGGAAGAATGGGAGTGAATTTAGAAAAAAACAAAATGGCCAATTAATGTGAATTTAAAAAGAGGGAGAATCTGGTATCAAAATATTTATATGGAAGTTTAATCTTACACTAATCATTTCTTGGTGCTGCACAAGCACAAGTACTGGATCCCACCACGGAGGACCAATGTGAGAAACTGAGTTGTTGTTTGAAAGGGTTGCAACCCTAATGAAGGAATAGCCACACTCTTTATCAGGACGAAGCACAAAAAGTCACTAAATCAATCTGTGCCTCGCCCTCTGGTAGCTTGGCACAAATGCAGTCTTAACCCCTTGTATGCGTCGGACGCCACCCAGCCGTCCTACGCCGCAGTAGGCATGTGCGTCGGACAGCCAGGAGCTGTCCGATCTGCGCACGCGTGGAAATTCGCCACACCACGGCAAAATTCAAACTGCTCCCAAAGGGTTAATCGGGCTTAATGTAGAGGCAATGTGTAAAGTATTTATGCAGCAATTAAATAAAAAATAATGTGAAATCATAACGCAAGAAAAATCCTAAACTAAAATAGAAAAATAGGGTACATTTTAATAAATTTGTTGACACCAAAACAGCAGAAGTCCAATTTGTTAAGTTTTTAAGAGAGAAATAATGCCTAAAAGATTAAAGCACCAACTGTTGACATCTAGTCTCGCAAGACTGGGTCAAAGTCAAATATGGCCAGCCACGATGGTGCGCATTTCAGATATGCAAAGTGTATTAGGCCATATCTCCACTCGCCTTCAGACTTAGACGAAATTTCAAAGTAAATTGTCTGAAAAGGTAAATTTCAGTGGGGAAAGGCAGCTGGCAGTGTGATGAGGTGGCATCCCCACTGAATGAAGTTGTGGTGAAGATTTCTAACTATGGACTTAGTATCTATTTTCGAAGATGAACATTTGTTGTCGTAAGAAGCTGCAGGGTGTAGCGATCGAGGGCTCTATTAGGCCAGATAACCCATATGCGAAGAGTTGCTGAACAGGATTTGCTGTTGCAGGGAAGAACATAGTGGAAGCTGCCCCAAAGTCAAGCCAACCAGAGATGCATCTTTGTGCAGATCAGCAAGCTGGTAGGTCTCGGTCTCCCCTAGATTATCAGAGTACATTTTGGCAGAGAATTTACCGAGTCCCAAGTTTTGATTTGAGCTATCTAAGCACTTTTAGCACCACTTTCAAAGATCAAGGACTGTAGGAACACAACTTGGAGGGTCAGGACTCATGCAGTCACTGGATCCAGTTGTGGGTTCAAGATGGTTGGAGCCTTTTCTGTCTCTGAGGTTCTGATCAAGAGGCCAGACAACTAGACTTTGGAGTCACTCTGAAAGTCTTGACTTTAACAGAAAAGGTGGTGTCCAGCAGCAGGGCAGGCATCAGACAGTAGGGCATTCCTCTGAAGTGCACAGCAGGCCATAGTCCGCAGGTCAGTCCTCTAGGAGTCTTACGCTGGTCCAGAAGTAGACTGAAGAGTGGGTCTGAGTGTCCTATTTTTTTTACATGGTTCCTCATTTGAAGTGGAAAAAACGTCTGGAGTTTTCCCCTTACAGAAGTGTCTGGAATTTCCTGCCTCCCTGACCTGGTCGAAGGCACAATAGGCTACTGTGAAGTCCTCTGTGCGTGAGCTGAAGTAGAGGCTTTGAAATACAATTGGGGCTCTGCACTAGTCAGTCCCCCCCATGCTTCCAACATCAAGGCTTTCTACTGTGTGGCTATCGATGAATACGCAAAGGCCAACAACACCAACCATGTGCCCAAGAAACAGACTACAGGCGCCAAATTGTTAGGATAAGAACATTTCATCTTTCTAAATATGCCATTTTCTGAATTGTGACTTAAAATCAGATTTTACCGTTAAAGAGGATTTTAAATTATAATTCCTCAGACACCAAAATGACATTTCTTCCTGCTCCCAAACAAAAGGCATCCCTTAATAAATGTAATGAGGTAATCCAATGTTGACCCAAGGGAGAGGTAGGCCTCATAGTAGTGAAAAACAAATTTATGAGGACAATACATGTCTAACTTTTTAAATACATGCCCAACTTTTTAAATACAATACACCCTGCCTTATGGGCTGTTTAGGGCCTGCCCTGGGGGTGACTTTTATGTATTAAAAAAGGATGAAGGGCCTACGCGCTTGTGTAGAGTTCTAGAACACACTGCTGCGTTTGGTGGCAGGACAAGTAGCAGTAGCGAAAATGGTGGAACTGCCTTGATTGCTTTACATTTTCACAGCACTACTTATAGTGATATCCTGTACGATCTTCTATGAACTTGAATTATTATTGATTAGTCTTATATGAGGAACGGGTGAATGCAGAGTGGCCTTCCCTAAATTACAAATCCCCAACTACTAAGAGAGGATAAGCAGCTCCAGATTTGGAGGCCTATTATTTAGTGACACAGTTGCAGTGGTCTGTCCAGTGGATCCACTCACTGACATTTCCAGAGGAGGCAAATATGGAGTTGTTAACAGATTTAGATGTTCTGTATAGAATCCTCTTAGCTCCCAGGAGACCTGTGCAAGAGATACTCACTGTGTTGAGGGTTGTGCAACACTGCTGGCATTGTGTGCTCCAGCAAACCCATATTCAGGTGCCCCATGCCCCAGACATCGCTCTGAGAAGTTTGGAGCAAATTCATCCGGACGGAGGATTGAGGAGTCTAGCAGAATGGTCTAACCATGGGGTGCATAGAATAGGGGATATTTATAGAAATGGGAACTATAATCATTCAATAATGTTTCTTTTGAGATCCTGAGAGGGCAAATTCTCTTACATCACTGGTAGTAGCCAGGGTGTGTCTGCACTAGGGTATGGATGCAGATGAACCTCAATAGCACAGTGCTTGTCAGGTGCTGTGCACTACATTGGGCCAGGCACTACGGAATGATATAGTAACACCCCTACTAGGTCTTAGAGAGAAGTGGAATTTGGAACAGCCCATTTCCGCGGTGGAATGGGCTAAAATCTTTGTGTGTTCGAATACTGTATGTAGGAATGCTAGATTTAAGTTGATAAACTTCTTATACCTGCATAGGGCTTATCTGGCTCCGGAGAAAAATATCTCAGATTTTTCATGATACTGTCATGGGTTGCCCTAGATAGAGTGAACAAGGAGTGGAGCTGCTTCCCATGATGTGGTCATATCCACCATTGGTGGGATTTTGCAGGAAGGTAGTGTCTTGTATTAATGAGATGATTCAGAGAATGATTAAATATGTGCCTTTGGTCTGTCTTCTAGGGGGAGGGTCCTACAGCTGGAAGGTGGAAAAACACTACAGGGTTTAGTGACTTGGCCTTGTTACTTGCCAGATTGGAGATAACTATGCAATGGAAGGTGGTTAGGCCCCGCAGGGTTGAGAAATGGAAGGAGTTGTTGATTCAGTGGGCGGGTACGAGAGCGCAGAGTTGCATGGAGAAGTGAGAAAAGGGAGAGTATCAATTGATAGGGTACGAGCATGGGATAATTTATTAAATTGTGTAAAAGATCCTGATATGGTGGAGGAATTGGAGGAAGAAAGTGTGTAAAACGAAATAAGTAACTTAGCCAGGAATAGAGTATACGTAGTTGAAGATATGAAAAGTACTTTGCACACGAGGACCTGGGAGTGGAGGCTATGGCGGTAATGCAGTGATATATGATGGGATGGGGACTGGACTTTTGGGGAGGGAGGGTTAAGGGTAAATGTTTGTTTAACGTTTTGTGACTTCGATAAAATAATATTTATTAAAAAGGGAGTTTTAGGTTTGGCAAAGGAGTTATTTTGACAAGTCAAATTGGCAGTTCAAAACTCCATACAGACTGCAATGGCAGACCTGAGACAAGTTTTTAGGTGCTGTTTAAGCGGATGGCACAGTACATGCTGCAGGCCCATTCAGTAGCCGCGGTGTCAGCCCTGGGTATTTATAAGTAAATTAAAAATACCAAATGTTACCATGTTTTAAGGCACAACTACGTGTCCTAACACCAACAAAAATAAATTCAGTAAATATAGGAGAGTAGTAGGCAAACATATTGAGGGGGGACCACCCTAAGGCTGACTGGTCTAACAAAGATGCTTTTTCCCGTGCTGCTTCTTCCATTCCACCCTCCAGCTGTCTATGTTGCTTCTTCCCCCTCCCATCCCCACTGTCCATGTTCCTTTTACTCCTCCCAAGCTCACCCTGGCCTTCGTTGTCTGTCTTGTTTCTTCCCCCACCCCTCCTTGTCTGTGTTGCTTCTTCCTCTCCCAGCCCCTAGTGTCCGTTTTACCACTTCTTCACCCACCCCATCTCCCATTGTTAGTGTTTCTTCTTCCCTTTCAAATGCCCCTTTTCTCTGTTGCTTCTTCACTTTCCCCTCCCATTGCCCTGTTTCTTCTTCAATCCCGCCCCCACCCTCCCGTTGTTTGTGTGGCCACCACAAGAAAAAAATGCGCTATGACTTGGCCAGCATTGGCCTCATAATAACACCTTGTTTTTAACATAAATGGAATACGCATGCACATATGTTATGTTAGAAATTTGTAAAGCACCTGGTTACTCCAATGGACTGTCCCCACTCCTGTCTCCTTTATATCAATCAGAAGTATACCACTACCACAAGCAAGCCATAGTCATTAAATGACCAAAGATTGCCTGAAAACCAGGTTTTCAAATTCCTACGAAACAGCACAAAAGCATTATCAAAATCATCCACAATTTGGCAACAAGGAATGAAGAAAAAGTGAAAATTCCTTTTATATTTCGCAATGTGAAATGACTGTTTCTTATGCTGAGTATATTTTATTCATTGTTTCATCTTTTAGAGTATAAACTTGAAGTAAAGTATCTTCACTGGGTAAATGCAGCCAATATTGTTTTCTTGCCTAATGATCATAGTTTTCATGTTATTTCATTTGATTTTAAGCCTAAACTAAAAGAAAACACACATTGGCAAAGCGATTGGGTCTCGTCTAGTGTTAGCCATGTCACAGCACTTTTTTTTTACCTCTCCCATTGCCCGTGCCCTCCCACCGTCCCTCTTGTTGTTCGTGCTGCCCCTTTCCTCCTGCCCTCCCTCATATTGCCCGTGATGACCACAGCACAAGGTAGTCATGTTTGAAGTTGAGGGAAGTCAGCTCTTTTGGAGGCTGTATTAGATAGGGGCCTCACTGTTTTTCAGGTACTCCTGCACTGGAGGGATGAGGAATCATTTTTTAATAGAAGGGGGCCTCACTGTTTTTTTAAGGTGCTCCTGCGCTGGAGGGTTAAGGAATAATTTGGTAATAGAAAGGGGCCTCGCTGGTTATCGGTTGCTCAGCTTGTAGGACATTGTCACCTTTGCCATGTGCCCTTCCCAAGAACAATATCCCCCACTTACATTCCTTCTGTATTTCATGAAAACGCATGCCCGCAAATGTGGATTACAGCTCGCGAATGTGGGCAACGCCCATGTGAATGTGGGCCATGCCCCGCAACTGTGGGCCACGCCCTGCGAATGTGGACCACTTTTTTCGTCAGTGCCCGGGCCAAATTGTGATCCCAATCCGACCCTGGTGGTACCCTAAAAGAATGAGTACAGTCCGTCATCTTTATACATGGATGATATTTGTTTCCTCATTGGTTAGGAACGTTGTCACTCAGTGTACTACAAATGAAAGGAAAACATCGCCATGATTCGAGGAAAAGTCTGGTTTCCAAATATGAAAAGTAGGGAGTGCCTTGGTGCATATTCTTTGTATTGCGACTTATATAGCGCACGTATCACCCAAAGGTATCAAGGTGCTTGCTTAGGGAACCCGTCCTGGTATTCCCCTGTGAGATACCCCGGCAGGGTATCTACAAGGTGAAAGCCAGGCATCCCGCCGCGAGGGGCAGTAGTGGAGATTAAGCAAGTTATTGCCCAGAGTCTGACCCCATGTGTCAAGTAGGCACCGGAGCGAGAATTGTCGAGTTGGCACCGGAGCGAGAATTGTCGAGTCCGTGGAATTTTTGAGCCCGAGACCCGCCGAGGCGGGGAATCGAACCCTGGTCCACGGCCGATCTCAGCTTCCGGGTCTGCCGCCTCTAACCACTGAGCCACGCTTCTCCACTTTAATACAGTTTAATTTAAACGCTTAACTATCTTTATGAGCTGCTTGAAATATTACTTTTTTCAACAAAGTGTGTTATTTTATATTTTAGGAGAATAAAAATATTTTGGTAAACGTAATGTCTACGCCGTTAAAATTAATTGTACAGGAAACATAGCAAGACTGAAATGTGGCCCTGCCTGCAACTACCATTGCTTTTAGGAAAGTATATTGCTAATGCGTAAACCCCATATCACGGCAAATTAGGCAGCGGATGCCAGGAACAGCAGGCAAAAAAAATATTATTATGAACCTTTGCAACTCTGCAATTTATATTTGTCATTTCCTAATTGCTAATTGTCTGCCTTTCACCTGGATTTCCTACACGAGTCAGCAGATGTAATACGTGACACATTTCATCTGCTAAACGTCAACGCCCAGTGGTGCTTAGCTGCACGGGCTTTCTTCATGTTCATACACTGCAATGAACTTTAACCTTTCTTTACCTCTAAACAAAGGCAATACTAGCTGGACAAAAAGGTGACCTCCCACTCAACAATAAAGAATCAGTAGTGTGATGCAGTTTTATCTGAGAATAGTGGAAGCGCTCCTTTTGTTGAGGTCACAGACTAGCTCCAGCACCAGCCTGCTGTATATAAGGACTGTAGGCCCAGATCACACAGGCATCCGTCTCTATAGAGCAACCAACCTGGGAAAGGTAAGAGCACATTTTCATTAACAATATTTGACAACAAAACCAGCCCCGCATTTCCACTGCGAATGAATGTAAATGTTGTCAACGGGGCGGGTGAAAGCATCGCATGTCAGGTGTTTTCGGCACTTTCAGCATGCTACTGATGGTACATTAGGTTCTGAAACCGAGGTACTAGCGCAGAGGAGCCTAGTATTTGAATGTGCATGTATCACGAAAAACAAACCAGTTATGAAGGTATCACCTGATGTGGCTTCTGCTAATCCACGCATCACTTATATGTTTAGACTAAGTTTTAAATGTTGAATATGGAGGAGTCAAAAATGTTGTGTTTAGGAGACCACAAATGTAAAGCCCCGCTTATTGTACGCATTCAATAATGAGGAGTTAATTATCAGTTACCAGAGCTCGACAACTGGTACACAAGTCACTCTCTTTAAACCCATCAGTTTCTGTGAAGACGTCCCCTGTCTCATTTGACACACTTTTAGGCGTCCGATTGTCACGAATTCCTTAATTGAAGCAAGGAATGGGATTTGACTCCCCCTAGACGAGTATTTATCTCTCACCTTTTGGAGCAAGGTTATTTCTGATATTCCGCCTCCTAGGAAATATACCCAATGGACTACAGGAGGAGCTAACATCTGAAAATAGCATTATCCCTCCATAGTATTTGCCATAGTTGTCTCATCCTTTGGTATGTTTTGCCAGCATCAGCAAAACCAATAGGTCTGTCTTTAACGTGGTAAACAATGCATGCACACAGCCTGCGTTCTCAACTGTGCCTGGATGTGTTAGAGTCAAACCTATTTGCATTTACAATGCTTGGTTCTTGTGACTGTGATTGAAAAGCTAAGATTAGGGATGTTGTAATCCAGGCAATTTAACAAGCTATAACGGAGGGGTCCGTGTTTCTAGCATTCATGGATCTCTCCTCGGCTTTTGATTTGGTCAACAGGACAAAGTTGTGGGCCATCCTGTTGGAGATGGGTGATGACGAGGCATTGGTCACCTTTATGGCCACTCTGCACCAAGAGCTCTTTGCAGCCGTACGTGTAACGAATGAGGGTAGGCGTACCCCCCTCTTTAAATCATTAAAAGGGGTACGGCAAGGCTGTATATTAGCCCCCTTGCTCTTCACCATTTATATCAACGGCCTGGGCGCACACCTAGGGGAGCAGGAAGCCGACGTCCCGCATGCAGGAGCCGTTAAAATCCTGGCGCTCCTGTATGCGGATGACGCCGTACTGATCGCTCGCACGGGTGTTGGCCTCCAGCACCTTTTGAATGCCTTTGGCTCGTTTATGGAGCGATTGGATCTTAAGGTAAACGTAAACAAGTCACATACAATGGTGGTGGGCCGTGAGTGTAGTAAGAAGAGAAGTAAAACATTCACATGTAGGGGGGACACGGTTTCCAGGGTATCTACATTTCCCTATCTAGGCGTATTGTTTGATCAGAAAGGGACCTGGGGCCCGCAGGTAAGAGCAAAGAGGTTGGCTGTCATTAGATCATCATCAGCACTCCTGGGCTTTGCTGGTAGGCTAGGGGCTAGGCCTATGGAAGCTCTGTTAAAAATCTATAAGAGTAAATCTGTGGCCATTGCGCTATATGGTTCCGCATTGTGGGGTTATGTAAACTTGGAAACAATCCAGAGAGCAGAGAATAGATTCATCAGAACCTTGCTTCCTGTACCACAGTCGACCCCAACCTACTCCATCCATAAAGAAGTGGGCCTACATTTCTTGTCTGACATGCTGAGCATGGCCCCTCTGATCTTTTGGTTAAAAACCTGGATGAACGAAGAACTCCCATTAAATCATAAGATCATGTTTGACGTTCTGTCCCTGGACAAATCTAATAAGATCCCCTGATTGGCCTAGGTTATAGACCATATATAGTTAGGAATTTGCATTTACAAAACCTTGAAAATTCACTGAAAAAACCATAGGTTAGAGACCATATATAGTTAGCTGGACATTTTATTGACATAAAACCAATGAAATTCCATATATAGTTAGTTGCACTAACTATATATCACGCACCCGCAATCCACTGCTGATGATGTCACATATGACATCATTCATGACATGGTCAGTGACATCACTGATGACATCACTGATGACATCTCAAATGACATCACTGATGACATCTCAAATGACATCACTGATGACATCATCTAGTGTCTGTGTGTTTTTGTAAAGTTTAAATATGTTTTACATATTGAAGAATGAGTGGATGTATGGAAGACTGAGTGTGTGTGTGGCTGGCTGGGAGGTGTGTGACTCTGTGCATATCAATGTGTACTTGTATCAGTGATTGTATAAGAGAGTAAGTATGTGTTAGTATATGTGTGAAAAGTATGGTGTTCTGTGTTTAACTGTATAGATGAGGAAATCGAAGTGTGATTGATTCTTCACAGGACTGACTAGGTGTATGAGTGCATATGATAGTGTTGTAATAATGAGTGACTGTATGTATGAGTGATTGTATGGGTGAATGAGTGAATGTGTGTGTAGACGTAGGAATCAGTGAGTGCGTATGTAGTAACTGGTATTGGTGTGTCATGATGTCATCAGTGATGTCATTTGAGATGTCATCAGTGATGTCATTTGAGATGTCATCAGTGATGTCATCAGTGATGTCACTGAAGTATGGTGTTCTGTGTTTAACTGTATAGATGAGGAAATGGAAGTGTGATTGATTCTTTACAGGACTGACTAGGTGTGTGAGTAACTCCATGGATGAGTGGCAGTGTGTGAGTGTCTGCATAGGTGTATGAGTGCATATGATAGTGTTGTAATAATGAGTGACTGTATGTATGAGTGATTGTATGGGTGAATGAGTGAATGTGTGTGTAGACGTAGGAATCAGTGAGTGCGTATGTAGTAACTGGTATTGGTGTGTCATGATGTCATCAGTGATGTCATTTGAGATGTCATCAGTGATGTCATCAGTGATGTCATTTGAGATGTCATCAGTGATGTCATCAGTGATGTCACTGACCATGTCATGAATGATGTAATATGTGACATCATCAGCAGTGGATTGCGGGTGCGCGATATATAGTTAGTGCAACTAACTATATATGGAATTTCATTGGTTTTATGTCAATAAAATGTCCAGCTAACTATATATGGTCTCTAACCTATGGTTTTTTCAGTGAATTTTCAAGGTTTTGTAAATGCAAATTCCTAACTATATATGGTCTATAACCTATGGTTTTTTCAGTGAATTTCATTGTTTTTTTAAAAGCTAATATCTATAGCTGTAAAATATATTCTTTATTACGTGACGTATCACGTAGCCACGTGAGACGCCTCATGACGCGTCGCATAACCGTGAAGTATCGGCTCTGCAGCGCAAACAAAACCCGTAACGTAAGCGTGCCGGAGCACGCTTACAGATATATATTTTTTTTTTAACCTTAATTAGACAAAATCCACACGTGCACATATCTTGAGGCCTTGCAAAGGCACATCAAACAAACAGTCCCTACAATTTTGCCAAGTTTGCTGGAAATCTATTCCCTTAATTTTTTTTTTACTGTTTCTCTTGGTTTTCCCCTTGTTACGCTTACCGGGACGCTACCCGGTACGCGAACCGGACGCTCCAAAAACACAAGATGGCGGACTCCCGTTACGCTGCCGGTTAGCTGCCCGGTTCGCGTACCGGGAAGCGCCTCTACCGCGAAAAATCGCGGGGGACTTTAATATCCCCCTCATCAATCCTAGGGGGTCAGGAGGGGTTTACCTTGCCCCCTTTCCTTCATTTCCCCCTTCTTTTTTCACCACATCTTGTCTCTCGAACCTACCGAGAGACAAGATGGCGGCCGCTCCGGACTGTTTACAATGTTGACAGCTACGCTGCCGGTTAGCTGCCCGGTTAGCTGCCCGGTGAGCTGCCCGGTTCGCATACCGGGACGCGCCTCTACGGCGTAAAATCGCAAAAAATTTTTTTTTTATTTTTTGCCCCGAACGGCACTTTAATATCCCCCTCATCAATCCTAGGGGGTCAGGAGTGGTCTACCTTGCCCCCTTTCCTTCATTTCCCCCTTCGTTTTTCACCACATCTTGTCTCTCGATCGTACCGAGAGACAAGATGGCGGCCGCTCCGGACTGTTTAGAATGTTGACAGACACCGGAGAGCCAATCAGCTTCACTTCGCGAAGTTCCATTACGCGTCAGGTACGCGAACCGGGGCGCTAACCGGAGCGCTGTCACAGATATATATATTTTATTAAACGTTAATTTCTCAAAATCCACTGGAGCACATATATTGAGACATAGCAAAGGCACGTCGGGCAAACCATATCTACAATTTTGCCAAGTTTCATGTAAATCTATTCAGCCGTTCGAGCTAAAAGTGAGTCCAACCGCCCTATGGAAAAATTAATGGGAAAAACGTGTTTTGGGACCCCCCTTTTTTCTCGGCCCCCCCTTGACGAAACCCCCCCAAATTTTCAGGGGCTGCTCAGAAACAATATATGCCATTTTCCTGAAAATTTCAGCCAATTCCGTCCACAAACGCCAAAGTTATTAGACATAGAATTTTCAGAAATCCCATAGAGAAAAAATCCTAACTATATATACCCACTGGCTATCGCCAGTAGGTAATATACATATATAAACATATATAATCTGCATATCTATATAAATATAAATGCATGCATACATATACATATATGCATACATATGCATGTTATTTACATGAAAGTTTTAAAAACACTAATAAAAGCAAAGCTAAAAAGCCACCCAATTACAAACAGAATGGCTTTAACTTAAACGAGGGCGAGATCTATTGTATTTTCAATGCTTGTTTACTTTGGTTCTATCAAGAAGGCATTCAGATGTGTCACACATTTGCCATAAATTCTGAATGTTAGCACTCTAGTTGCTCATTAGATCACTGTAGTAAAGCTAGTGCTCACCAGGGAAGTCTGCTGGTAATCATGGTTTGCAGCCATTTTCCCGCATTTTTTATCCCGCAGACTTTCAGTCCGCATACCATTATCCCGCAAGGTCATTGACCTCGCATACCATTATGCCGCATTTTTTCAAAACGCATGTGCATTTATCGTGCATGCCTTTACAAAGAATTACGTTTTAAAGGCATGTATGGTAAATGCATTTGCGTTGTGAAAACCACGATGACGGTAGGTTGTGTAGTGTAGTGTAGTGTTGTGTAGTGTAGTGTTGTGTTAGTGTAGTGTAGAGTTGTGGTGGTTGTTTAGTGTAGGGTCATGCTGGGGGTAGTGTTTTAGGGTTTAGGGTTGTGCTGTAGTGTTTGCGTAGTGTAGGGTCATGCTGGGGGTAGTGTTTTAGGGTTTAGGGTAGTGTTGTAGTGTTTGCGTAGTGTAGGGTCATGCTGGGGGTAGTGTTTTAGGGTTTAGGGTTGTGTTGTAGTGTTTGCGTAGTGTAGGGTCATGCTGGGGCTAGTGTTTTAGGGTTTAGGGTAGTGTTGTAGTGTTTGCGTAGTGTAGGGTCATGCTGGGTGTAGTGTTTTAGGGTTTAGGATAGTGTTGTAGTGTTTGCGTAGTGTAGGGTCATGCTGGGGGTAGTGTTTTAGGGTTTTGGGTAGTGTTGTAGTGTTTGCGTAGTGTAGGGTCATGCTGGGGTGTAGTATTTTAGGGTTTAGGGTAGTTTGCGTAGTGTAGGGTCATGCTGGGGGTAGTGTTTTAGGGTTTTGGGTAGTGTTGTAGTGTTTGCGTAGTGTAGGGTCATGCTGGGGGTAGCGTTTTAGGGTTTTGGGTAGTGTTGTAGTGTTTGCGTAGTGTAGGGTCATGCTGGGGTGTAGTGTTTTAGGGTTTTGGGTAGTGTTGTAGTGTTTGCGTAGTGTAGGGTCATGCTGGGGTGTAGTGTTTTAGGGTTTTGGGTAGTGGTGTAGTGTTTGCGTAGTGTAGGGTCATGCTGGGGGTAGTGTTTTAGGGTTTTGGGTAGTGTTGTAGTGTTTGCGTAGTGTAGGGTCATGCTGGGGGTAGTGTTTTAGGGTTTTGGGTAGTGTTGTAGTGTTTGCGTAGTGTAGGGTCATGCTGGGGGGTAGTGTTTTAGGGTTTTGGGTAGTGTTGTAGTGTTTGCGTAGTGTAGGGTCATGCTGGGGGTAGTGTTTTAGGGTTTTGGGTAGTGTTGTAGTGTTTGCGTAGTGTAGGGTCATGCTGGGGGTAGTGTTTTAGGGTTTAGGGTAGTGTTGTAGTGTTTGCGTAGTGTAGGGTCATGCTGGGGGTAGTGTTTTAGGGTTTAGGGTAGTGTTGTAGTGTTTGCGTAGTGTAGGGTCATGCTGGGGGTAGTGTTTTAGGGTTTAGGGTTGTGTTGTAGTGTTTGCGTAGTGTAGGGTCATGCTGGGGCTAGTGTTTTAGGGTTTAGGGTAGTGTTGTAGTGTTTGCGTAGTGTAGGGTCATGCTGGGTGTAGTGTTTTAGGGTTTAGGATAGTGTTGTAGTGTTTGCGTAGTGTAGGGTCATGCTGGGGGTAGTGTTTTAGGGTTTTGGGTAGTGTTGTAGTGTTTGCGTAGTGTAGGGTCATGCTGGGGTGTAGTATTTTAGGGTTTAGGGTAGTTTGCGTAGTGTAGGGTCATGCTGGGGGTAGTGTTTTAGGGTTTTGGGTAGTGTTGTAGTGTTTGCGTAGTGTAGGGTCATGCTGGGGGTAGCGTTTTAGGGTTTTGGGTAGTGTTGTAGTGTTTGCGTAGTGTAGGGTCATGCTGGGGTGTAGTGTTTTAGGGTTTTGGGTAGTGGTGTAGTGTTTGCGTAGTGTAGGGTCATGCTGGGGGTAGTGTTTTAGGGTTTTGGGTAGTGTTGTAGTGTTTGCGTAGTGTAGGGTCATGCTGGGGGTAGTGTTTTAGGGTTTTGGGTAGTGTTGTAGTGTTTGCGTAGTGTAGGGTCATGCTGGGGGGTAGTGTTTTAGGGTTTTGGGTAGTGTTGTAGTGTTTGCGTAGTGTAGGGTCATGCTGGGGGTAGTGTTTTAGGGTTTAGGGTAGTGTTGTAGTGTTTGCGTAGTGTAGGGTCATGCTGGGGGTAGTGTTTTAGGGTTTAGGGTAGTGTTGTAGTGTTTGCGTAGTGTAGGGTCATGCTGGGGGTAGTGTTTTAGGGTTTAGGGTAGTGTTGTAGTGTTTGCGTAGTGTAGGGTCATGCTGGGGTGTAGTGTTTTAGGGTTTTGGGTAGTATTGTAGTGTTTGCGTAGTGTAGGGTCATGCTGGGGGTAGTGTTTTAGGGTTTTGGGTAGTGTTGTAGTGTTTGCGTAGTGTAGGGTCATGCTGGGGGTAGTGTTTTAGGGTTTTGGGTAGTGTTGTAGTGTTTGCGTAGTGTAGGGTCATGCTGGGGGGTAGTGTTTTAGGGTTTTGGGTAGTGTTGTAGTGTTTGCGTAGTGTAGGGTCATGCTGGGGGTAGTGTTTTAGGGTTTTGGGTAGTGTTGTAGTGTTTGCGTAGTGTAGGGTCATGCTGGGGGTAGTGTTTTAGGGTTTAGGGTAGTGTTGTAGTGTTTGCGTAATGTAGGGTCATGCTGGGGGTAGTGTTTTAGGGTTTAGGGTAGTGTTGTAGTGTTTGCGTAGTGTAGGGTCATGCTGGGGGTAGTGTTTTAGGGTTTAGGGTTGTGTTGTAGTGTTTGCGTAGTGTAGGGTCATGCTGGGGCTAGTGTTTTAGGGTTTAGGGTAGTGTTGTAGTGTTTGCGTAGTGTAGGGTCATGCTGGGTGTAGTGTTTTAGGGTTTAGGATAGTGTTGTAGTGTTTGCGTAGTGTAGGGTCATGCTGGGGGTAGTGTTTTAGGGTTTTGGGTAGTGTTGTAGTGTTTGCGTAGTGTAGGGTCATGCTGGGGTGTAGTATTTTAGGGTTTAGGGTAGTTTGCGTAGTGTAGGGTCATGCTGGGGGTAGTGTTTTAGGGTTTTGGGTAGTGTTGTAGTGTTTGCGTAGTGTAGGGTCATGCTGGGGGTAGCGTTTTAGGGTTTTGGGTAGTGTTGTAGTGTTTGCGTAGTGTAGGGTCATGCTGGGGTGTAGTGTTTTAGGGTTTTGGGTAGTGTTGTAGTGTTTGCGTAGTGTAGGGTCATGCTGGGGTGTAGTGTTTTAGGGTTTTGGGTAGTGGTGTAGTGTTTGCGTAGTGTAGGGTCATGCTGGGGGTAGTGTTTTAGGGTTTTGGGTAGTGTTGTAGTGTTTGCGTAGTGTAGGGTCATGCTGGGGGTAGTGTTTTAGGGTTTTGGGTAGTGTTGTAGTGTTTGCGTAGTGTAGGGTCATGCTGGGGGGTAGTGTTTTAGGGTTTTGGGTAGTGTTGTAGTGTTTGCGTAGTGTAGGGTCATGCTGGGGGTAGTGTTTTAGGGTTTAGGGTAGTGTTGTAGTGTTTGCGTAGTGTAGGGTCATGCTGGGGGTAGTGTTTTAGGGTTTAGGGTAGTGTTGTAGTGTTTGCGTAGTGTAGGGTCATGCTGGGGGTAGTGTTTTAGGGTTTAGGGTAGTGTTGTAGTGTTTGCGTAGTGTAGGGTCATGCTGGGGGTAGTGTTTTAGGGTTTAGGGTAGTGTTGTAGTGTTTGCGTAGTGTAGGGTCATGCTGGGGTGTAGTGTTTTAGGGTGTTGGGTAGTATTGTAGTGTTTGCGTAGTGTAGGGTCATGCTGGGGGTAGTGTTTTAGGGTTTTGGGTAGTGTTGTAGTGTTTGCGTAGTGTAGGGTCATGCTGGGGGTAGTGTTTTAGGGTTTTGGGTAGTGTTGTAGTGTTTGCGTAGTGTAGGGTCATGCTGGGGGGTAGTGTTTTAGGGTTTTGGGTAGTGTTGTAGTGTTTGCGTAGTGTAGGGTCATGCTGGGGTGTAGTGTTTTAGGGTTTTGGGTAGTGTTGTAGTGTTTGCGTAGTGTAAGGTCATGCTGGGGGTAGTGTTTTAGGGTTTAGGGTAGTGTTGTAGTGTTTGCGTAGTGTAGGGTCATGCTGGGGGTAGTGTTTTAGGGTTTAGGGTTTTGTTGTAGTGTTTGCGTAGTGTAGGGTCATGCTGGGGGTAGTGTTTTAGGGTTTAGGGTTGTGTTGTAGTGTTTGTGTAGTGTAGGGTCATGCTGGGGGTAGTGTTTTAGGGTTTAGGGTAGTGTTGTACTGTTTGTGTAGTGTAGGGTCATGCTGGGGGTAGTGTTTTAGGGTTTAGGGTAGTTTAGTTGTTTAGTGTATGCTAAAGGCATATTCGTTCTAAAAATTTTCGTTATTTTAATTTGCGGCCTAATAGTACATGCGGGATTTTTTTTGCGGACTGATGGTATGCGGGATTTCGTCATATATTCGCTAATCATACTTTCTATGGCAAAATGAACCTCTCATTTTGTTCCTTTTTAAATTAAATGTTTTAAGAGTTACCACTTTATTCCAATCAAGATGGCTTCAGGTGTGCCATACCTTTGTAATAAGTAGGCCTGTTAGCACTCTAGTTGTTCTTTAGAACACTCTGGGACATTCTGTCATTGGGCTATAGTTGGGCTACATCTGGCTGATATTTGGGCTACATTTGTTTTTTTTGTCTCTGGTGGCCATCTTTGGGCTACATTGGGCTACATTGGGCTACATTGGGCTACATTTGGGCTCCAACATATATATAGCCCAATGTAGCCCAATATATATTTTTTAAAGTTAATTTTCGTAAAAACCACTGGAGCCTATATCTTGAGACATAGCAAAGGCACATCGGGCTACCAGTCCCTACAATTTTGCCAAGTTTGGTGTAAATCCATTCAGCCGTTCAGGCTAAAAGTGAGGCCAACCGCCCTATGGAAAATTGCATGGGAAAAACACGTTTTGGGACCCCCCTTTTTTCTCGGCCCCCCCTTGACGAAACCCCCCCAAATTTTCAGGGGCTGCTCAGGAACAGAATGTTCCATTTTCCTGAAAATTTCAGCCAATTCTGTCCTCAAACGCCAAAGTTATTCGACATAGAATTTTCAAAAATCCCATAGGAAAAAAATCCTAACTATATATACCTACTGGCTATCGCCAGTAGGTAATATATATATATATATTTTAGCTGGGTTAAGTTTGATAAAATCCATTTCATATTGCTATTTGCATTTTAATATATATCATACTGTACTTATAGTTTTTAATTTATGATGTTCTAATTTTGATCCTATTCTTACTAAAAACTTTGCAAAGGAGGAATTCAGTGATATATCATTGGAATGTAGCCATATTATCAAAGATTGCCTGCATGTCCGTACTCCTCAGGTATTAAAAAGTTTCTTGAGTATGGTTTTTCTTTCAATTTTCAGCTCTGGGCAGAGACACAGCAGGTGAATAATGTTCTCCTCTCCTAATTTACATAGCCTACATAGTGTATCTTCTTCTGACTTTAGCCACGGCGGGCGATGACATAAGCCAAAACAAGCTTTTGTGAAGATTTGTTTACATTTCAACGTCCAAAGAGTTTCTAAGTGTGCTTTTACTTTCATTTTCGGAAAACCATTCATTATTGGCCACACATGTTTTCTTTTTGCTTGTACATCTTTATCTATTACCAGCGATAGATAATTTGTTATTTTATTGATAGCTTTTTTTTAAAGATTCTGGAGTTATTGTAGAGCCCCAGATTGGTGTCGAGCATATTCTTCTAATGCAGCGTTTATGTATTTCCAGGCCTGTCATTTCCAGTTTACGCTTGTCCGCCGTAATAATTGAGACATTTGCTTTTCATGGTCACTTTTTATTCTTTTCCATACTTTAATAAATTGTCCATTTCTGGCATATAACTGGTTAGTTAGTCCAAACTCCAGCCTTATTTGCGCTGGGGATGCATTATTAGGCAAATGAAATAGGGTTTTAAAAGTTTTTGTGACCACATTATTAATGGTCACAGCGTCTTTCCCACTACCATATGTTAAAGTAGGCTGCAATTTTGCTGACATAACTTTTAGGAACGGGCGGTAACTCAGGTCACCTATTCATTTCTGCAAGATCCTAAATGCAGCTATCAAAGCATTTGCTTTCCTTGAAATATACATTTTTTTGTGGTTGAAATATTCCGTTATCATGGAATAAAACTCCCAAGTATTTGTATGATTCGACTTGTTCTAGTTGGACTTTCTCCAGAAACCATTTGGATTTATGTTTTAATCTTAAATTTTTACTGACCGTCATAACTTTGGTTGTTGTTTCGTTTATCACCATCCCATTTTCTTTTGAATATAATGATATTTGATCTATTAACCGTTGTAACCCCACTTTTGTTTGGCTTAGGAGGATGACATAATCTGCGTATAGTAAATTAGATATCTGTTTGTTGGCTAGTTTAGGCGGGTGTGCATTTATTTCATTAAGTGCATTAGTAACATCAGCTAAAAACAGATTAAAAAGTAATGGGGCCAATACACTCCCTTGCTTTAACCCTGCTGTGGTTAAAATTTTCTTCATTAGCGTCCAGCCATCCCCCATCCGTACTCCAACCCAGGTGTCCGTATATAGAAGTTGAATTAAGATTAAGAGTGGCACTGGGATATCTTGCACCTGCAATTTTCTCCACAGAAGTTGTGTGTGCACGCAAAAAAAGGCCAATCTAAAATCGACAAAGCTCAAATACAAGGGATGTTTCATTGAGATAGTTTTATCCATGAGTACTGATAAGGCTAATATATTTGTGGTCGTTCCCAATCCTTTAATAAATCCTGTTTGATTGGGCGTGATTATCTGGTTTTCCTTTGCCCATTCAGATATATTTGATAAAATAAATCCCGCAAATATTTTGGCTTCTGTGTCTTGAATGGTTATTAGTCGCTAATTTTCCGGGTGGGCCCAATTTCCTTTTTTATAAATTGGGGCTATTACCTACCCTCTCCAAGATTCGGGTATTGTCATTGTCCTGGGTATTTCTTTAAAAACTGCTGTGAGATATTCTGACCGTAGACCCAGATCTTCCTTATAAAGTGGAAACGGAATTCCATTGGGACCTGGTGCCCTGTCTTTTTGCTTTCGTATAAATTTAAACAGTTGAGTTTTTGTTATATCGTATTCATGGTTGAGTTCCTGACTTAGTGTATCCATCACATTCCATTTGCCATCCAGATTCATTGTTTTCCCGTTGGAGTTTAATTGTGTTGCCAGAAAATTAACCCACTCTTTTTCAGTTAATGCAGATGCTACCACTGATTTATTGGGTCTTACTAGCCCATTTATAATGAAAGAAAACTAACTCCAATGGAGCAGAATAGTAAGCAGACGAAAGAAGATATTTCAGGCAAAGGTTCTGTTATAGTAACTTCCTTCCATGACAAAATAAACGATAAAACTTGCTTTGTTTCCTATTTTAGCAGTAAATGAGCTTGGTTTGGAGTGTTCCACGACCCTCATACATATGAAAGGTGGATGAGGTGTGAGATATCCTCTCACTGTACATATTTTATTTCCTGCAGATCATCTGTTGCAAGACAGGATTTTTGGCGGACGCTCCTATGGGTGCTCTTCTGATTGCACGGACCTAAGTTCCTATCTCAAGACTGCAATTCCCTCCAGGTGCACGGTGGATGTTGTACGAGAACCTCAGTTACAGGGGATATCAGTGCATCCTCAGAATGGGTCACTATTGCGATTACCAGCGGTGGACGGGATAGAATGACTCCATAGGGTCCTGCCGAATGATCCCAGAGGCAAGACTAGTTTTATTTGCAACCAGTGTTGTTACTCATTCTGTGTTCTAAGCTAGTTTCGGATTAAAAGGGTTGTGACTTTTCACCCACATCAGGTTGCGGAGACCATTTGCAACAAAAAAACGTGAGCTACTTTAACATGCTTTTTTACCTGACACAGTGATTTGGTCGTCTGTTTCAGGATTTGAGCATGAATAAGTAGTTGACAGTATTAGTCACTTCGCAGAAGTCGCACCTCAAATGTTGAAAATACAGCATTCACAATGAGAAAAATAGCAAAGTGTTATCCTCAGTATTCCCTAAACTTGCAACTACTCATATTAAAATGTATGTTAATCCTATGTCTTGTTTACCCTTAATGTCTCAGCATCTAAATATATTTATTTACTAACATTAGTAAGACTTCAAGAGCTTAATTAACAAAGGTAAATGTACTAATTTGTGTAAATTTACTATTTGTTGCTATTCACAGACCACGAGTTTATGACTGCGGAGAGTCCACTGTTGGAGCGGAGAACTCTGCACAAAAAAGATAGGCCCCTCATCTTTTTATTTGTGGAGGTCTCCGCTCCGACTGCGGAGAATCGACAGTAACAACCCTATTCATTTAAATGAGTGAGAAATGCCACCCTCAGGCTGCTTCAGGTTGTAAGTATTGGTTAATGACCACAAGAATTCTCAAATGGTAAGAGACAAACATGCAACACACTATTTGAAGGCTCTGTAGAAGTCCGATAAGCCCCACAGATGTATTGATCAGTGTTTTTTGACACGTGAAGTCCAGATTCACCATCAATTACTTACATTCATGATATTTTGGTAGTCGAATATTGGCTTTGAGATTCCTATAAGACAATATTAACATCTACAAACGTATGACGTACAATGCGTCAATGCCAACATAGTCTCCCTCTCATCATAACCTTCACTCCTCATCTTGTGGCAAGTAGGGCTCCGAGTACACTGACCTGGCTGGTCTACAGCTTGAATGACCCAGAAAAGGGCGCTGAGCACCCAGGCAGTGGCAACCTGTTGTAGACACATCATATGGGAAGCCGTGATTCCCCTACTCCGATCACACCAAAAATCTACGTCAACAGAGGCAGGTTGATCTTTTGTCTTTCTAGAGAATGGTAATCCGATACCTGATACCCACGTAATTTAGGAGACAGAAATTGGTAATGCATGATTATGGAACTTGGCATAATGATGCAAGCCAATACTTCAAACTCTGACTGACAAACACATTTGGGACTCTTTTGTAATCATGCTGGAATTGCTGGAATATTTTCTGTACTTATATGTATATGGTGAGACCTCAACCCACCCCCCTACCCCCCAGTTCCTCCCTTTCCTGGTACCAGTTGCTCTCTTTTCTCACCTTTTCTTCTGCTTTCTTACACTTACTGGCATCACCGGCACAAAGGTGTAATAAGTACACAAATATGCAAATTAGAGTTTTCACCCACATAATGCTTTGACTAATGCTCAAATCCAATTTTAGGATACACAACATACCCAACTGGTGTGTTATGTATCAATATTTTATAATCGAAATCTGGTTGCAAAGCATTGAAAATCTGCCGACATCCAAGTTCAAGTAGTAACCCATTTACAAAATGAAAATGTACCTTGAGGACCCCTTACATTTTGTGAATGTTCAAAGAAGTCTGTAGGAGAGTAGGTAGTCATCCAGGTAACCACTAACAACTCTCAACTAAACTTAAAAACAAAACAAAAATATCTGTATTTTTAAAGCAGCATGTTTACTTTAAAAATATGGACTGCATTAAAACATTTTTTTTATCTAAATGCAA
Source organism: Lissotriton helveticus (assembly GCF_964261635.1). Lineage (NCBI taxonomy): Eukaryota > Metazoa > Chordata > Amphibia > Caudata > Salamandridae > Lissotriton > Lissotriton helveticus. The sequence continues at coordinate 451,784,569 of NC_136061.1, read as the reverse complement.
TCATAGACATGGTCTGCTGACACTAGCAGGCCACCATACCAGTGAGGGCCAACTATCAGAGTGAGTAAAAATTTGTGGCATCCCCGATTAATATTAATGCAGTAGTCTGGATTATGACCAACTCCAAATTGGAATATTACCAACTGACCTATTAGTATACGTCAGTTTGTAAAATTCTTTATTGATCTCAAGTAGCAACTGAATTTTTGACAATCAGTAAGTAGTACACCTAGCCCAGAGATGTGTAAGCCATTGCTTCTGTCTACATGCCAAGTGCAAAGCAGTGGCGGCCGGCATGGCTTCTTGTGGCGGGGCAGGTGGATCGCATGAGGTTGATCAGTATTACGTTGAGCAAACCCTCAGTAAATACCTATCTTTCAAAAATGGAGCTTAGTCGCTGCATGATCATATTTAAGAGATGAGAAGAAACTAGTAATGCGATGTACATGCAACTCTAAAAACTCACAGCAAAATCCCCTAAAGTGCAATAGATCATGCAAACATGCACTAGGCAGATAACTACACTATTGCCAAGTGTGTATAAGCAGACAAACTTGTAAAAGAGCAAAAACTACAAAATTAAAGCTTTATAAATAACACAGTTTGTGACTCTTGCAGTGAATGACTAGGAAGCAGTGACGCATATGTCAATGAAGAAAAGAGTGGGATATGATCATAGTCAACGTTTCTTGTCTATGGTCATAAACAATGTTGTATATTTCTCTGAAGCAGGTATAGTGGTTAGATTACACTAATTGTCCAATTAGGTACAATTCATTAATGAAAATCATTTAATATTGACCTTAGAAACCAGCATTGTCAATGAGCATCAATACCAGCATCAAATTAGCCATTTGTAACCATTGAATAGGAATTCTCCCAAAATAAACAGTTTAAAGCACATGAAACAAATTTTAATATTCTGGGAAATGCCAAGATTGGTGTATTTGTGTTCTGCATGACGTTAGATTCATACTGGAGTGTGCAGATTGTTACATCATGTAATATGAAGTTACTAATTGCATTCCTGACTTAGGTAATGAGCATTTGCAGCTTTACTTTTAGGCTATGCTCTAAATACAATATTTAGGACAATGGATTATTAGATTAAATGTTGTAAATATATTTATGATGGTTGTTATACGTTTTCAAAATATGTAAACACGTGGAATACCCTGTCACTTTTAGAAAAGGGGAGCTAATTTGAAAATTTACTATATAATAATAAATGCGTGCTTTATTTAATGTCACAAACATTTGTGAAAAATAGCAGTATAAATATTATGTTGCAACAATTTCACAAACAATTCCAATTTAATGAGGGGATTTCTGAGGAATTACTACTTTTTGCTTCAATTATTCCAAGTAAATTTTCAGAATCATATTGTAACCTAAGGCAGTTTTGTTGTAATACTGTCTTTGTCAGCCACAGGCATACAACTTTCATGGATGTGGAATAACCACTAATTCACAACATTCCTTTTTTATCTTGTCTCTGGTATCACATGTAGTGTGAGAAAAGAATCACAAGGTTGTACACAATTCTAATGTTTAGAATTTGTTTTTCCACTACTTTGTTTACTCAGTTTGTCATTGAAGTCTTCTGCTAACATTAACCTTAAACTGATGTAAGAAAATGCCTCCTTTTTACATAATCACACCTATTTTGTTGTTGACTGATGCTGCTTTATGTTTTGACTATATGCACTGGGCCTCAGCTAATCAGAGCCCAGAGCATGTGCACTGATTCTTTAAAAAATTCAACATTGACTGAACTCCTGATTGGCACATTCAACTTACACATAAGCTACTAGTATATGGCAACAAGTGTACATAGGGCCTGCAGCACTTGTTTTCCCACCACTCAAGTGTCAATGCAAAACGGGACTGCAGACCTGCCACCAGTATCTTGGCTGTGCAAGATTAAACTGCAAATTCGACCTGTCAGAATAACCAATTTATACAGGCATAACCACTCTCTTTAAATAATAATAGGTCATCCATAAGTAGGCCTTAAATGCCCATAAGGCAGGGTGCATTGTATAATAATATAGGACAGGTAAAAGGTTAATGTTTAAAATATGCCTACTGTAAAAATGCTTTAAAAGTTATTTTTACTGTGGCAGGGTTAGCTGTTGCATAGGAAAGCACTGGTGTACTTTATCAAAGTTAATAAAGTTATCTCCATCTAGGAACCAAACAAAATGTTATTTCTTGGGCTTTTTGAAATATTTATATCAAATCCAATTCATTGCTAAACCTGGATTTGTAACAAATATTTTATAAAAAATAGTTCAAAAAGTTACACTTAGCCTGCCTAAATCAGGGCTGAACTTTCAACTGTTACCCGGGAGCTCCAATAGCTCCTTGATTAGGCATGAATTAGCTCCCAGAGCTGAGAAAAAGGTCTTGGGTGTCAGGACGTGTCCTATTACCCTGACAAGACAACCATCTGGACACTGCCTCCATTGTCTTTCTATATAGCCAGAGACCCCTCTCACTGGGAATGGAGCTGCTCCGAGAATCTGTTTTGAGTGACCGTAGGGGGGATTTGCTCATTTCCCTGACCACATGTCTAGGCGGGGCACAGGAGATCTGCACAAGGATGAAAGTTTCTGCCATGTTGGATTTAGGTACAGAGGGAACTGTGGGATTATTTTGAGTACGGCAGACAGGAAAACCTGCTGTAAATGTGGGCAGGGTTGCCCCTGTGATTTTTTTCCCCATTAGTCAAGGAGGGGCCAGAAGTCACCCCTATCCACAGGCTTGCACAGGCATAAATGTGACACTCCTGGGCACACTCTTAAGAAAACTACTGGACCTGTGGAAGACAGAAGCATGACTGACCCACTGTTGAGAGCTGTGAGGAGAGGCCTAGAGGCTGCTTCTGCTCTCACTTGTACCCAGGGCTGAGAAGTGGATTCCATGGGTCAATTGGCTGGCATGCTTTGAAGCAGCAGGGACACAAAAGCTGCAAAAAGCACACTTTCTCGACAGACACCAGCTGAGTAATTTCCATTTGACAATGCTGGCTTCTGTGGAGTGAGTCATGACCCCCAATTGCTGTTTGTGAGGTCCTGGAATCCTCAAAGTATACTCCTTCTGCCTAACCCCATAATCTGGGAAACATTTTCAATGATTTTTCCGGGAGAACAGTAACAACCACCAAGCTGATCTACTGAGGGTTCTTCACCATTAGGCCTGAAATTGCTACAGCTCCCACTGCGTTCTTAACCAGAGCAGCAAATCTGAGTCACTGGGGCCAATTATTGGGCCTAATGCCAACTGGTATTCAACAGTCCCAACTCTTTCCGGCTATATTCAGCAACCTTGCTTCACTGACTTCCAGAAAAGAGACTAAGTATGAAGTTAGAAATCCTCACCGGGCCCGATGCCAAGCAGCATCGAATCTATGTCGACTGCTTGATGGGTGCAAACTCTGCACTCTTCCAGCCTGGAGTTCTTCCTTCCTTGATCAACAGCTTTTCTAAGACCTTGTCCTTCATGAAACCATTGTCAACGATCCACTCTTTGGATCTAGAATGCTGCCTTGCCCTGCTGAGAAAGCTACCTTCACAGAAATGTATAAGTCAGAAGGTAACTCTTTGACAGAGTTCCAACCTGGACCTCATTTCCGACCCATTTTTCATCACAGTCAACAAGACCAAACAACAATAGTCCAATAAGTAAAACCAGAGTAAATAATTTTTAATTAATAAACTTAAATTTAGTGCTTGAAAGCATAAAGCGCCAACCGGGGGTATCTGGTCACGCTAGACAGAGACAAATACAAAAGTTCAGGCTCACTACAAGAGAGCATGGGTCAGATACAGGGACCAGTCTATGTCTGCCACACAGTACCTTGGTGCATCATCGTCAGAGACGAGATGCAAGAAGCAAAGAGGAAATGCGGTGTTGACAATCCATAGAGTGAATGTGATGTGTCAGCTCCTAGTCACACAAAGTTGAATATGCTTCGGAAATGGTGTTGCTGTGCCGTGCAGTTGGCAATGCATTGGAGTCAATCCTTACAACTGCGGTAATGCATCTGCAGTAATAGAGATGCTTCAGTTTCGAGCTGCTGCACTGTCTGGAATACATGGATTCAGCTGGAGCAGCACTTTAACCCACTTCCAAGGGGCCAGGACTGGAAATACACCACTTGGCAGGGCAGACCCACAGATGACAGAGTCCCCGTGCTGATGTGAGTGAGTTGTAAGTCTTTGATGTCCCTGAGACTTCAGAACTGGAGGCAAGCCAGCAAACCCTTGGTGTCACTCTTGTTCTGGGTTAAAGTGATGTAGGTCCAGTCCTTCTCACCCAGGCAAGGGGAGCAGCAGGCCAGCACAGCAAGAGACCAGTTCTCCCTGAGCACCAGTCCAGCAGAGTGGCAGTACTTCAGCAGCGCATCAGTCCTTCTTCCTGGCAGAGTATCCACTTGTCCAGAAGTGTACTGAGTTGGTAGGGTCATAAGTCCAGTTCTCATACCCTGTGGTACCTTTGAAATGGGAAAACTTCAAAGAAGGGCTTTGAAGTACACAGAGGACCTCCCTTCCTGCTCTGGCCCTCGACTAGTGCATGGGGTTAAGCAGTCCTTTCTGTGGATATATGACACAGCCTATTCAGGTGTAAGTCTGAGGATGTGTCCAGCTCTTCCCTCCCATCCTGTCTAGGATGGCCCATCAAGATGTGGCTCGCCCATAAAGTCACACCTAAGCTCCCTTTGTGTGTGGCTTTCTAGAGTATATGCAAAATGCCGAGCTGACACCCACCCTAGGAATGTATTGGAGACACGCTGCAGATGTGCAGCGCTAAGAGCAGAAAAATGTCAACTTTCCAAAAGTGGCATTTTCATAATTATAATTATAAATTCGACTTTACCATTATAGAGGATTTATCATTACAATTCCGTAGGTACGAAACATGACAGATCAACCTCTTTCCAATTGGGAATTACAATGTATTAGATGTATCAAGGAGTTCCCAATGTTAACCTATGAGAGGTGTAGGCCTCACAGTAGTGAAAAACGAATTTGGGAGCTTTTCACTAGCACGACATGTAAAACATCAAAGTACATGTCCTACCTTTTAATTACATAGCACTCTGTACTATAAGCTACCTAGAGCCTACCTTAGGAGTGGCGTATAATTAATAAAGGGGAGTTTAAGGCTTGGCAATGGGTTTTAAATGCCATATAAACATGGCAGTGTAAACTGGACACACAGGCTCTGCAGTGGCAGGCCTGAGACAAGTTTAAAGGGCTATTTAAGTGGGTGGCACTATCAGTGCTGCAGGCCTACGAGTATCATTTAATTTACAGGCTCTAGGTACTTGTAGTGCACTTCTCTGTGGACTTATGGGTATATTAAATATACCAATTGGGTATAAGCCAATTGCACCATGTTTTAATGAGAGAGTACAGGCACTTAGCACTGGTTAGCATTGGTAAAGGGCAGTCTTATAGTCAACAAAAACGAATTCAGCAAAAAGGGGAGGTGGAAGCACAATATTTGAGAGTGACCTTGCAGAAAGGGCCCTTTCCAGCAGAGTTCATTATAATATTCTTGAACTTTGTAAACTGGAGTCTTTTTTTTTTTTGTGCTTTCAACTTGAGCTCTGGGTTAAATTGTTGAAACCTTTATTGAAACTAAGAAGAATAGTGTCATCGGGCCAGATGCACAGAGGCATTTTGCATTGCAAACGGGCCGATTTGTAGAATCGGACTGTTTGCAAACGCAAAAATGTCTTTTTACTTGTACAAAACCCTATTTGTTTTCGCACAACCTATTACCAAATGGCAAATTTGGTCTGCAATTCGGTATTAGGAAGGTGCATGTTTAGGGCGTCCCTTCCTAATACCGAATGGCAGTGGTATGTGTGAATGTTTTGCAACCAAAATGCAGTTGCAAAACATTCCCATTTTATTGCCTACTTTAAGTAGGTGGTAACCCAATCACAAATGAGAAGGACCCATTCCCCTTTGTGAAAGTTTGCAAAAACATTTTTTATGTGCAGTCAGTGGTCCAGCAGACGACTGCAACCCAAAAAATGAAAAGAAAACTTTAAAATTTTTCTTCAATGCATCCCATTTTTCTTTCGGGAAAACAGACTGCATTTAAAATATAAATGTTTTATTGAACAGCAGTCACAGACATGGTGGTCTGCTGACCACATCATGCTACCATTCCAGTGATTTTTGTGATTCATAATGGGTCTAAAACTGAGACCCACCTCATTATTATTCATGAGGTACGGCTATTTGCGACACACTTGGAATCATAAAATGTGTACAACACACATTTGTACATTGTTGTTTGCGATTTCCAAATAGTGATGACAAACATTTGCTATTTGGTAATCGTAAACAGAATTGTTTGTACATGTGGCCCTTTAAGGAATCGGTAAATTACCGATTCCTTAAAATATTGAATTGGTAAATTACCGAATCTGAAATGTTGGGAGCACTCAAATGACTGCATTGCATGGTTAAGGATTCGGTATTTACCACCAAATGAAAGTTGGTGGTAAATATTGAAAACCTTTGAAAAAGCAAATTTGTGCTTTTTCAAAAGTGCCATGTGGCAGACAAACATACCCTTAGGGCATGTATGTGTGTCACATGTGCACCCATGCACTATTCAGGGGTGCAACACGGTGTCAATGTGACACCCTGCCACCCTTGAATGTGTTCCCCCATTACCGAATTGGTATTTACAGATCCGGTAATTCCCATTCATTCCTATGGGCCTCCAGGCCTATAGGAATGAATGGGAATTACCGATTTGGTATTTACCGAATCGGTAATTACCAAATATTACCAATTCGGTAAACTTTACCGAATACTTACCTACATACCATTTACCGATTCTGAAATACAGAATCGGTAAAATTCGGTATTTTAGAATCGGTAAATGGAACTTACCTACATCCGGCCCATAATTTCTTTCACATCGTCAATATGCTGCACATTGTATTGAACTAGCTTGTAAAGTGTTATATCCTACATATTTATATAACATGTATTCTAGCCCTGCTGCCTCTAGCTGCTCAGCCAGAGTGTGTCTTGGTGTTAGAATGTTGGTGTGCCTGTGATGCGTGGAATGCCTGGGTGACTGAGTGGGTGAATGTGGCAGTTGGGGTGTGTATCACTTACAACGCAACTTTTACGTCGTAATGCTGTTACAACGCAGCTATTACAACGCAGGATCCATTACATCGGATGCCATTACAACGCATGGCATTACATCGCAGATGCTATTACAACGCATACCATTACATCGTAAGTATTGGTAAGTATATAATTTTTTTTAATTTTATTTAATATTATATAATTGATTTAATTATTATTAATTATAAATAAAAATAAATAAAAATATTTATTTATGTTTTAAAATATTATAAATTAAATTTATTAATTTAAGTAATTTTTTTAATAAGTATGAGTATAGGAGTATATGTTTTGGTGTACTGAGGTATATGTTTTGGGGTGTTTGGGTATTTTTATGTTTTAGGGCAGGGTTTGGGTTTTGGGGTACAGGGGTGTTTTTAGGTTTCAGGGCTAGGTTTGGGTTTTGGGGTACAGGGGTGTTTTTAGGTTTCAGGGTAAGGTTTGGGTTTTGGGGTACAGGGGTGTTTTTAGGTTTCAGGGTAGGGTTTGGGTTTTGGGGTAAGGGGGGGGTTTAGGTTTCAGGGTAGGGTTTGGGTTTTGGGGTACAGGGGTGTTTTTAGGTTTCAGGGTAGGGTTTGGGTTTTGAGGTACAGGGGTGTTTTTAGGTTTCAGGGTAGGGTTTGGGTTTTGGGGTACAGGGGTGTTTTTAGGTTTCAGGGTAGGGTTTGGGTTTTGGGGTACAGGGGTGTTTTTAGGTTTCAGGGTAGGGTTTGGGTTTTGGGGTACAGGGGTGTTTTTAGGTTTCAGGGTAGGGTTTGGGTTTTGGGGTACAGGGGTGTTTTTAGGTTTTAGGGTAGGGTTTGGGTTTTGGGGTACAGGGGTGTTTTAAATTACATTTACCATTTATAAATTAATTAAAATATATTTATTAAATTAAATTAATTAAATTATATTAATTACATTTTTAATTAAATTAATTAAATTAAATAAATTATTTTAATTAATTTAATTTCATTACAATTTTAAACATATTTAAAATAAAATAATTTCATTATATTAATTAATTAAAATTAATTACAATTTTTATTAAAATTAAATTAAATACATAGATTTAAATTTATTAAATTAAATTAATTACTATTTTAAAATGTATTTTAATTAAATTAAATAAATTAAATTAATTAAATTAACTTAATTACATTTTTTTTTAAAGTATACTTACCTATACTTACGATGTAATGCCATGCGTTGTAATAGCATCTGCGATGTAATGCCATGCGTTGTAATGGCATCCGATGTAATGGATCCTGCGTTGTAAAAATTCCGATGTAACGGAATGCGTTGTAAAAATCAGCGTTATAGTGACACCAATCCGGCAGTTGGAGATGGGCTGAGCAGCTAGGGAGGCTGCTCCTGGTGGGGCTGGTACCACACTAGGCTGGCTGGAGTCATCTATTATGTAACCTGATCTGAAGACTGAATAAGCTAGTCTTGAACATACTACCTGGCTCCTGGTGTCTTTCCACTTAGGACACAACATCATTTTGGCAACTAGGACAGTCTTGAACCCCAGTGACTCTTGGTACAGCTAAGCAACTAAGTAACTAAGAAACTAAAGATCTAAGAGAGTAACCAAGAGATGCTACAAGCAACTTCAAGGGAAAAAAAAGAAGGTAATTCCAGGCAAGCCAGCGCCAGCCCCACCAGTGTCCTTCCTTTGGACAGCCCCAACGAGCAGTGTTACCACCAACTGACACTTCAGCCTGGGAATACATCTGTAACTGTGAGCTGGTGGAGTAGTGCTACTACAACCGATTTTGGGTGGTCCAGCCACAGCGGTGAACAGTGAGTTGGTTGAGTAGTTCAACTACAACCTCATCTGGAGTTCCAGCCACTCGGTAATGTACTAAAATGACAGTGAGTTGGATGTGTGGCGTCTCTACTACCAGGTGTTGGTGCACCAGCCACATCATGCTAATGTGTGAAGAGTGTCTTTAAGTCAAGTGACAGAGTAAAGGTCTAGGCACTGAGGATTACCTTTATAGTGCTTAATTGACAGTTGCAGTGATGTATAGTGCCTCCAAAACCATAGCCTGTCTCTAAGTTTAATAGTCACCATAGCCTGCATGAAGTGGCTGCGCTGATGAAGAGAAATACTTCATGCCTGGAGCAAATATGTCCAGCACTCTGTTGCCTCAAATCTGTTTTCTTGCTACATCGTGTATGGTGAGGATATGGACATGTACTGTATTTGCCCTGGATTTTGATGGTGTGGAGCTGCGCAAGTTTTAAACACTGTTTACACTTTCTGGTCGGTGAGGAGCGTTAAAGGGGGTGTTAGGCTGTGTATTGTGCCCATTGTGCCCACTGCAACAGAGACACAGTCTAATCTCCAACGTCTATATACATTGTATGATCTCTGTGTTTACGCAAGTGCCAGTCTGCTTGACACTGTGGAGTGAGACTACTGCAGGGGGAGCAAAGTATAGCGGCAAGGGATCGGCACCGCCAATTCTGTTAATTGGACTTCTTGTTTGAATCACGGATTTAAGGAAATACAAAAAGAATTCTGTTCCCTGCTGTAATGGTTTACATTGAGCAGTTTAACGGCAACCTTCATTTTAAAACCTTCTCTTACCACGAGACTAGCCACGCACACGCGCTTACCTTGTTCAGTCTGGGTCGCGTGTAGTCCTCTGGCGTAGTTCACTGTGCTCCTGTACTTTCTTTATGACGCGCAAGGCTGCTTCATCTACGTGCACAGACTCTGTTTGAGGTGAATGCACGGACGTGCCTGGAGCCATCCGGCGGGACGTGTGATTACGTGGCTAGATGGCTGCTGTCAATTCGCCACACAAGCATTCCAGTCATCTTTAGACGCACCGCAGTTTTCTTTTGCCGACATATCATTTCCTTTGGGTTTTTTTCAAGTACAGGTACAACGCGGAGTCAACACGTCATGTTTTTCTTCTCCAATCTTCTTTATGAAAACTTCCGTTGCAATGATGTTGTGGTAATGTACTTTGTGAATGTGGTCTCTTATGAACATTTTGAAGTGCTGTTAATTTTAACAATTGTTATGTAGTGAATCTCCGTTTCATGTATGTCGGAGATCACTGTCCATGTATGACATCTGTGTAGCTCTGGATTGGTACGGAGATGACTTTTGGTATATTAGGTAATTTAAGCCATGCCTACAGCTGCTCTATCACAAAGGTTTTTACAACGCTAGCATGTGACTATGATTGTGTGAAATTGTTTTGGGAAAAATAGTTTATGCCTCCGGTTTTCATTTTAGTTAATGCCTTTTCAGATCATTTATAGACATGTTTTTTGAGCATTGTTAGGCATTATTATGGGTGTAGGTTAATTCGCACAAGACTATAGTTTACAGTGCAATGTGTCATGGGCTTACATGGAATGTAACTTTTCACAGGTGTGGTAAATACATGTCTAGCTTTTCGCTTTGTGCTGTTTGTTTTGTCTACTGCAGGGACAGTGTTTTGCCACAACTCGAGTGAGAGTTCGCTCACCGGCGTGTTCCAGTTTGTTTATTGTAAGGTGTCCAAGTGCTCTTGTATAATTATTTATTAGAGTGTAAGGTGTTTTTTTTTTGTACAACATTTTAAAGTTGTGATGCCACAGGTTAATGTTGGTCTAAGGATGGGCTTTCTTAGTTTAGTTCTTAAAGGATGGTATTCACAGTTCCCTTACATGAGGGATGGTCGTAGGTACAGTTGCTCCTACATGTAAGTGTGTTACTCCTCTCTGGAGTATGTCACTTCCACGAGGGGTTGCTTCAACTAGTCTGTACTTAGGTGTACTCCTACGCGGGGTTTGTTGTGGGATCCCTGTTACAGTTGTGCACAGTACCTTTATGGTTAAAAGTATGGGTGACGACCCATTTGTTTGTTTTTCCCTACTCGTGGGATTATGTTCTAGGTAATTTTATCTTTAGCATTATTCTTGGTTATCCTTTGGGGTCATAGTGCTTTTCATTTACAGAGTATGTGGAAGATAATGCTATGTTTTGATATGAGTTAAAATGCAATGTTCTGATATGAATTAAAAAATCTCGTTTGAAGGGGGATGGGGATTTTGCACTTATGTTGTATTTATCTCAACCATCTTTCCTTTTCAGAAAGTTTTTCTCTTGTGATGTATTTTTGTAATCACTGAATCCTAGCGTTTAGAAATATGTTCTAGTAATGATTTCTTATCGCTGCATTCTAGAGATTCGCAATTTGTTCTATTGTTGATTTTCACCTGTTTTAATGATTCCATCTTCTTTGATGCTTTTTACATTTGCTGCATCTTTGAGATTAGTAATGTGATTTCATTGCAATGTAATTGTTTTCTTTTGTTTAAAGAAAAAGAGGTAATGTTATATCCTACATATTTATATAACATGTATTCTAGCCCTGCTGCCTCTAGCTGCTCAGCCAGAGTGCGTCTTGGTGTTAGAATGTTGGTGTGCCTGTGATGCGTGGAATGCCTGGGTGACTGAGTGGGTGAATGTGGCAGTTGGAGATGGGCTGAGCAGCTAGGGAGGCTGCTCCTGGTGGGGCTGGTACCACACTAGGCTGGCTGGAGTAATCTATTATGTAACCTGATCTAAAGACTGAATAAACTAGTCTTGAACATACTACCTGGCTCCTGATGTCTTTCCACTTAGGACACAACATAAAGCCATGGGCAGAAGACGGATCATGTTAACTTCACAACAAAGAAGATTACTGTAGGCTTGTCAAACACACACAATAAAGATGAACGAGATGGCATTCTCAATTATTAATTACATATTGAATTAATAAAGTTAATAGGGATAGTTATATGTAAAACCCATGCCCTAACATAGTCATATTTTATTAATTGATACTTTAGGTACCTGTACCACAAGAATATACTCATTCAAAAAGAATGCCTTGCTGATATCATTCTATACAGCCCCAATTCGCCTATATGACGGGTGGGGTATATAGATGCATATAACACTATTGCAGAACAATGAAACATATTGAAAATTTAGTTTGTGATGAAAAAGATATGCACAGAATCAGCTGCCATCTGCAACATTGATCATTTATTGACAAAGAAATAGTGCGCACAATAGCATTGTCATCCTCACCTTTCTACAGTATTACATTCTTCTATTGGGGCAACTCTGTGTTACCTAGTTACGAAGAGGCCTTTGTCATGTCAGCCAGCCCTGCAGTTCGCATACGTGTGTTTTTTTTTAAACCCAGGATCATAATGTGGAAAACGCAACTATAAGTCCCAGCATGCAAAGTGCTGATGTCTAAACCTTCTAACAGTGTCACACATGACATGGGGCCAGTTGAGAGCTATAAAGGAATGGAAATCACACAGAGCATCAATGATGCAAGAACGAATGGATGAAAGAGAGTGTGTACAAGAGGAGGAAGGGAATATATTTTTCCAGGGCTGCTTTCAGTTTCCCAGTCCAACCCTGAACACCTTGCAGATTGCTTAATTTGGTGTTCACAGTGGCTGGTGTCAGCTTGAAGGTCTCTGGCCTCAAAAACACACCAAACAAGACCTTCTCCTGCAGCATAGATAAAGTAATACACACTGCCAACTGATGCTCTTTATTTCTCTTACCAGTAGCAAAAGCGAGCGTTATAACAAGTCACGTGAATGTGCATGCCTGCCAGTGGTGCATAGTGAGGTGCTGTTTTCACAATCCATCTGACAGATCACTGCGAGGCACAGCTCTTAGAGAAACTCTTGCCCCAACAATGCCACTGCGCTGCGCATGCCTGCCAAGAGCTTTATAAAATACATTGCTTGCAACAAGTTGCTGTAATGATATGCATCACGGTAAGCAGAACACCTTGTTGCACAACAAGCCCTACTTGAAGTGACCGCTGCCTACTCCTAGTTACTCCATGCTTTCTCCAGGCCCAGGACGGAAATGGAAACAGGAACTCTGAAAAGAAAGAAGGTCTCTGTGGCTTTTGTCATCTTGGCAGGGGCGGCATTGGGAATGAGTGAATGAAGAAATATGTGAGGTACAAAGCACTGTTGTCTCAGGTCCATTGTGAAGTTGGATGTCGTCATGGCAAGATTGTAGGAGGAGGGTGTCAGGCAGGTGTTTTGCAGAGAGGGTTCCTAGAAGCCCCCCCCCCCCCACAAGTGGGCAGTCTGAAGCGATTCCTAGTGTAGGAATTGGGGTGGAAATTTGCTGAGCGGAAACCAGGACTTCAACTGAAGCCACAAGAGTCTCCATGGGTGGGGTGGATGTTAAAGTCCTGCTCACCTTACCTCCCAGCAGGGTGAAGTACAGGCAGTGGAACATTATTAATAGGAGCCTTTTAGGGATAAAGGAGCCATTATGACCTCAGAGGTGGACTCGCAGGTTTCTCCAAAAAGGATTGTCCCCAGTTTCCCAGTACTCTCCATAAAGTAGTCAATCCTGACAATAAGGTGACGTTTCATCTCATTGCATTGGTCACCTTTGAGTGGGGAGGGGTTACTGGCCTTAAGAAGGTAGCTGTGAGCCCTGCATGCCAATGAAGTGTCTTTGGGTAAATGACCTAGAAATGTCTGCTTGGCCTGATATGGACAGGAAGATTCATGCAAAAATGCTTGATCTGCCACAAGGCCCAAATTGCTTGTCAGGGAAGTCAAGGGATCTTGGAGTTTGAAACAATATCCTGGGTTCCCACAGACACAGAAGGAATCCGATCCCCTAGGAGAGGATCTGGAACATAAAGGTGAAAAAGAAACTACCCCGAGAAATGTGCCAGAGCTTTCTGAGTTGCATGTGGTAGTATGACCCTTCAGGGCCGAATTCTGTCAAGCAGAAAGAGCATGCCCAAAATTTGAAGGTCTTTGGCACCAACCTGCAGTCCAGGAGCAGGGGGATACTGATGGAACTCGTAGGATCTATTGGGAGGAAGGTGCTGATAGACTGAGGCTAGGGACCCAAAGTCTGGGACGAGCAGGAGATTGATGGCCTCACAACAGTGCAGGGCCCTCCTACTAAGCTTAGCGCATCATATCTTCCTCAACATTTAGGGGAGACAAAGAACTGGGATAGGTTGGTCAACCACTTTTACTAGCCTCAGATATCTTAAAAGTTCTGTTGCTCCTGCACCACCCAGTACAAGGCAGGAGGGCTACCTATGGCTCTGCTAATGCCACGATCTATGATTGGGATGTCTTTTGAGAGGGTAGGGACTGACATAGTCCGTCCCTTGGTCCCTAAAAGTGCTTCAGGGAATATGTTCATATTTCTCATGATGGACCATGGCATTAGGTACCCAGAAGTCTTACACCTGAGCATTGTAACTGCACCCTTGCTGGCCAGGTCTCTGCTTAGTATCCTTAGCAGAGTAGGGTTCCCCAAAGAAGTAATCTGCAATAGAGGGACAAACTTCATGTCTGTGTATTTGAGGCAATGTGGAATCAGTGTGGGGTGACCTATAAGTTCACCACCCCATATCACGCCCAACCAATTGTCCTGTAGAATGATTTTACAAGAATTTAAAAGGCGTCCTGGGTGTAATTCTTATTAATCTGGAAAAATTGGAGTCATTTTGGATAATTCCATGTTACTCTTTGATGTAGTACTACAGATAATAACGCAATTAAGCCTGCTCATGTAATTATGAGTAATTTGGGGGAAAACAATCCTGTGGAGGGACACAAGGGTAGCAAGATGGTAGCTGCGTGAGACATCTGAATGCAGCTCTCCGTCTAACCTTGGGAACAACAATACACAATACACTTGCAACACACACCTGGAAGTATGCTCCCAGGACTGCTTTTGGTGTCTGTCAAGTGCCAACCCAGCTGGACGCACATAGAGGCAGTAAGTGTGACTGCGCCAGCCCCAGGAGAAGACTGCTTCTTGCTTAGGAGCAATTCATTGTGACAGCTGGAGCATGCTGCGATGGATGCAGAGATAGAATGGCTTACATAATGGGGCTGAAGGTTGCAGGAAAGAGTGCATGGAGCCTAGAGGGCAGGTCAGCCATGAGTCTGTCAAACCAGGCTGGCACAGGAGATTGAGCTGGTGACAGTGCAAGAACCAATACAGTTCATCAGAGTGGATGTCAGGCACCCCCCAGGAGGGAAAACAGACATGCTGGAGAAAAGAGGTAAAGGAAACTCCTCCTCCCTTCCTCGCATTTCTGGGACTATAATCGTTGACTTAATTTGTAAACTGATGGGGGAGTCCAGGATGCTGACTGAGGCTAAACCTAAGGTGACAGGTGTGGCACCCCCTACGAGGTCAGAGCAGTAGGAACAAGCAGAGCTAACAGGAATCAGCATGGAATGAGTTGGATCGTCCGATAGCTCGGGATCCTACCTCCTAGAGCAACTGGCAAGTGGCAACAGAATCAGAGATAAATCATCCCCCAGTCTCTCCAACACACGTGACAATGTGCCATGACCCCGCAATTGTTGCTCATCAGGGCCCAGATACTTTCACATGCCCAGACATAGGCACAGAGAAGAAGGTGGCAGAGTGGCCTGCAGGAGGAGAGGGGGGCACCCCCATTGACTTTCAGGAGAGAGCGGTGTCTTAGGGATGGGGGCACTCATAACGGATCCCAATGATGCAGAGCCCTTTAGAATGCCTCAGCTCTATAAACACTGCAAGCATGATAGACGTTTGCTCACTGGGGCAAGGAAAGCTGACTCAGATCTAACAAGTGCTTTTTCTCATTATCTGATGGGATGGAGTGGTCTGCGGAGGACTCTAATTAAACTAGTTAATTCAGGGGTAGTACAACCAGTGAGCTCAGTGATACTTTGAATGGCTTTGCTATGTCAACAGCTCATAATTTTGTACAAAAGGCAGGCAGCAAGTAGCCACAGGTAAAGGTTTGAAAAGGGAGTACTCTGTGACTGTGCATCTAGTTGGAGGCACAGAAGAGGGTCCTAAAGATCCTAACAATAGGAGCCCCCCTACTTTAGAGACTATTTTCCAGTACATCATGACACATAGGAAAGAAACCTGTATGGATAGCTATAGGTTTCAGTCCCAACACGCAAGCTGCAAGGGGTAGTTCACAAGGTGGTTAAGACTTCTGCTGCTATAATTGAGTGAATAGTGGACCTCAAAACTAGGCCTTCAGCTCTCAAATCTGAAGGTGCTCATGCTCGAAAGCATACTAAGGGGCTTGAAACTCAGTTGCTTGATTTCCAGGGAAAATGGAAGATCAAGAAAATCGTCAGTGACTAAATAACCTACCGATTTTAGGAGTGGCAGAAAGCAAAGAGGGATCTGATGCAAGATTGTTTATGGTGAACTTGTTTCAAAAGGCTTTTCCCGAGCAGGAGGGGTGGAACTGGGGTCAAAATACCTAAAGAGTTCCCAGAATTCCAGTGGTATTGAAGCAAACGAATCAGGAAGGTAGGAAGCCTAGGGCAATCCTGGTCTACATTGGCAACTTTCTACTGAGACAAGCAGTCTTTGAGAAAGCAAGACCGAATTCTAAGCATAGTGTTAGGATTTAGCAGCCTTGACTTGTGTGATTTGTATGATCTGATACTTTTTCCCTACCCCTTGCTGTGAGAGCTGGAACATTTGTAGACGCTCCCTAACGTGAATAAGGAGGAGCGGCAGAATGAAGCCTTTGCTTGGCTTACTTCCTCGTGACCACGCCCCCTCTCCACTTCCTGGTTCCTGCTCGTGTGTTGGTCGGCGTTTTGTGGACCCTCTGGTGTTTCTAAGAGGCTCCCTTTGCTCCTTCCCTGCTGTTGCCCCCTTGTCCCGTGTGAATTCAGCCCCAAATTGGTGTGTATGCATGTCTGCCGGTCCTCGGCATTTCTTCGTTCCTCCGCGAGCTATTGTATGCGACGCCCCTACCAAAGCTCACGCATTTTGCGGGCGTCTGCAGCTCGGTACCTTCCTTTGCTTCCCTCCTGGTGGCTGAATTTCATCCTTTTCTTTTTTCGTTCTTTTGATACTCCTGAGAGAGTGAGCGCTCCGCCCTGTTCCTCCATAGGCCCGGGTGTCTCACCTCCTGAGCGTGTACTGCTCCGCTGTACTTGCCCCCTTGCAGCCGGTCGGTGCACCTCACTCCCTTCTTACACTTTGAGTTGTGTTTGTTTGTGTGGTTGTACTGCTCCGCTGTGTTTGCCCCCCTTGCAGCCGGTCGGTGCACCTCACGCCCTTCCCCCTTTTCATTTACGTCTGAGGTGTGGTGAGTCCTTCGTGAGTTCTACTTATCCAAGACCATTCTGGGGCTCCCTGCTGTCCCAGGTTCCTGAACTCATCGTTGAAGCTCGCCCGACCTACAGTTGGGGTAAGATCAATTGAGATAATCACACATGGCAATGTTTTCTTCCTTATATTCAGAGTACGGTGAGGATTGTTACTGTTTATATCTTGGTTTTGTTTCCTAGCCTGGACCATCCCCTGAGACGCCTTCTATTATTCGTTGCCCCTCGTATGAGGAGAGTGGTGGACACTCCTTGGGTAAATTCCCTCATACTTTTAGGAGACAGTAGACCGGAGTGTGTTATATATATCGCATTCTTGCTTCTGTGTCCTGAAGGTGGAGGGATTCATCTTCGCTCCCGTGGAAGCTGGTCCTTCTCCTAACAGAAAGCCAAGCCCACGAATTATCCTTCCCCCCGAGCGAGGATGAATCCTGACCCTTCTATGGAGGCTACGGGCCTTGAACCCCAAACCCCTACTATGGAGGACTTAACTGCTGCTTTAGTGGCCCTTCAGACAGAAGTAGGCAGATTAGGTATTGAAAATCAGAGACTAGTGGCAGAAGTACATCAGTTGAGAACAGGTGCTAGAGAGACAGGTACGATCCCTAAATCACGCAAAAGTTATATACAGCCTGCCAGATTTACACTAGCTCCAACAGAAACAGACACAAGAGCTAGCCCTGATCCCAATGTTTCCCCTGTTCAAGTCACGGTACATACCCCTAATCCTGTTCCCTTAGCAATGCCCGAAAGATTCACAGGGGATAGCACCAAATTCAATGTCTTTATGAATCAATGTCAACTCCAATTCCTGTGTAAGGCGGCCTCATTTCCCGATGATTCGGCCAAAGTAGCATTTATAATTTCCTATCTAGCAGGGAATGCAGCAGAATTGGCAGTACCTCTAGTACAGAATAATGATCCCTTGTTATATGATCTTGATCAGTTTAAGGAAAAGAGGAGGAGTCTTTTTTCGCTAAGCATTCATATATGCAAGCGAGCGACACCGAACTGCTCAATCTAAGACAAGGTTCCAAGGACCTCCTTTCCTACATAACCAATTTCAACCGCTTGGTGGCAGAAACCCACTGGCCCGAAGACAAATGAACATCCTTGTTTTACCGTGGGTTATGTGAGGAGCTAAAGGACCTACTCTCCCAGATAGTGAACCCCCCAGAAGACTGTGCCTCTTTTATTGACCTGGTAGTGAAGTTAGATCATCGATTGCATGAGAGAAGAGGAGAACGGACTCGTACTGTTGTTCCCAAAATACTGTTTCATAGAACGGAGAAACCCCTACCTAAAGACGTTCCAGAACCCATGCAAATAGGGGGAATCCGCGGGCCTTTGTCCACAGAAGAAAAAGAGAAGAGAAGGAGATTGAATCTTTGCCTTTATTGTGGAAAAGGAGTTCATTTTGCTAGAGATTGTCCAGTGCGCCCTAAGACATCAAAGCAATCAGTCAGTAGCCTTTCCAGTTCGGAAAACTTGAAAGCTTGAGGAACAGAGAGGTCGATTCCCCAAGCTCTACGCCTCCACAGATCTCCTCCAATCAGGTACTAGTGGTAAAACACTTTACAGTACCAATTACCCTCACTTACTTGAGCAAAAGACAATACACCATGTCTGTTCTTTTAGACTCCGGCGCTACTGGGAACTTTTTTGATATCCAACTCGCTAAACAATTGGGTCTTACTTTTATCACTAAACCCCAGCCAGAATCCATCTGGGCTGTGGATGGATCTGAATTATCTTCAGGAATGATCAGTTATCAGACCCCACCGTTGGGTATAGTTTTCAATAACGGGCACTCAGAGAGCCTTGTGTTTGATCTGATTGACGCTCCCAATTTTGGTGTTATCTTGGGAGTACCATGGTTGCAGCTACACAATCCCGCTATAGACTGGGTGAAAAGAACCGTCACCTTGAGTTCCCCCTTCTGTAAAACTCACTGTTACTTGGAAGCCCGCAAACCAGATCTACCGTTATTTTGTGCAGTCCAATCAGGGGTAGACTTGTGTTTGCCCGATCAGCATTCAGAGTTTGCCAATGTCTTTAGTGAACAGGAAGCTACCAAATTATCTCCGCATAGGAGTTATGATTGCAGGATTGACCTCATACCTGGCGCAGATTTACCCTGCAGTCGTATTTATGCCTTGACTCCCTCAGAAAACGACTACCTGAAAGACTACCTAGATGAGATGCTGGCCAAAGGATTCATCAGACACTCTACTTCACCTGTGTCTTCCCCTTTGTTTTTAATTGATAAAAAGGAAGGAGGGCTCCGGGCTTGCCTGGACTATAGAGCCTTAAATAAAATCACGATAAAGAACAAATACCCTCTTCCCCTGATTCCTGTCCTCCTCGACCAGATTAAGGGAGCAAAGATTTTTACGAAAATTGATCTAAGGGGTGCTTACCATTTGATCCGGATAAAGCAGGGAGACGAATGGAAAACTGCCTTTCGCACCAAATTTGGACTCTATGAGTATTGCGTCATGCCGTTCGGGTTATGCAATGCCCCGGCGGCATTTCAATACTTCATAAATGACATCCTGAGAGAATATATCGATATCTTTGTAATCGTCTATATAGATGATATTCTTATATTCTCTCAGAATGAAACCGATCATGTTGACCATGTCCAAAAAATTCTACACAAGCTACAGGAGAATCAGTTATATGCCAAATTGGATAAAAGCATGTTTCACACTTCAGAAGTGGACTTCTTGGGTTTCACCATTAAACCTAGTGGCCTTCAGATGGATCCCAAGAAAGTAGAGGCTTTGGTTAAATGGAAAAGTCCCACTTCAGTCAAGGAAATACAATCTTTCCTCGGATTTGCCAATTTTTATCGGCGATTCATTGACGTTTTTCTGAAACTATTTCACCAATCACAAAGCTTCTGAAAAAAGGGGTGCCTTTTTTATGGACTCTCGAGGCAGAACAAGCTTTTTGTGACTTAAAAAACAAGTTCACCTCTGCCCCTATTCTTCGACACGCTGACAATACTCAACTGTTTTATGTAGAGGCGGATGCCTCTCAATATGCGGTAGGGGGCATACTTTCCCAAAGAGATACCGAGACCGGTCAAATGCATCCCATAGCATATTTTTCAAAAACATTACTCCCTGCGGAAAGAAATTACACCATCGGGGAAAGGGAACTGTTGGCCATCAAGTTGTCCTTCCAAGAATGGAGACATCATTTGTTAGGGTCTCCCCATGTGGTTACCATTTATTCTGACCATAAAAACCTTCAGTTCTTCAAGTCTGCTAGGGCTCTTACGCCACGACAAATGAGGTGGTTATTGTTCTTTAGTGAATATGACTTTCTGATTACATATCGACCTGGTACACAACAGGGTAAAGCTGACGCCTTGTCACGTCTCGGACAGGAAAAAAGCTCAACCAACGAACAACCACTTCCTATCATTCCTGAGAACAAGATCCTTGGGGTGGGGGAAAAGGACCACCATCTTCTTGAGGAAATCAAGGAACTACTCTTAGACATGTCACCAGATGAGTGGTTGCACAATCCCCTACACACCATCAAAGAAGGGTTGTATTATCATGACAACAAGATGTTTGTCCCTGCCTCTACCCTGAGACAAAAAATCATAGGATGGTGTCATAGTAGCACCTTGGCAGGACATCCAGGCGGTCGTAAGACTATTGATCTATGCCACAGATGGTTTTGGTGGGAATCTCTGTCCCAAGACGTCTTGGACTATGTACAATCTTGTGTGATCTGTGCACGCCAAAAGGCTTCGCATTGTGCACCCACAGGGCTCTTAAAGCATATAGCCATACCCCCCGCACCCTGGCATACTATCAGTATGGATTTCATGACGGATTTGCCCCCTTGTCAGGGCTATACCACTGTTTATGTAGTAGTGGACATGTTGTCCACATTTCATTCCTCTAAAGAAAATACCTTCCTCTAAAGAACTAGCATCGGTGTTTTTGGACACGGTGGTGAAATTACATGGGTTACCTACAGTTATCATCTCTGACAGAGGTCTCCAGTTTGTCTCTAAGTTCTGGAGAGGAATGTGTGCTGTTTTGGGTATTGATCACAGGCTTTCCACCGCTTACCACCCCCAAACAGACAGGCAAACTGAAAGAACTAACCAAACTTTGGAACAATTCCTGCGGTGTTTATTAACATCAATTCCTTCTACTTGGGTTCAAGCTCTTCCTTTGGCTGAATTTGCATACAACAATTCTAGCCACTCAGCCACAAAGGTCTCTCCTTTTTTCTTTTTACATGCACAACACCCTAGAATGCTTCCCATTGTGTTTCCCCCAGATGACATTTCAGTGCCCGCACTAGAGGAACACCATGCCCACATCCAGGACATCTGGGAATCAGCAAAAACAGAGCTAGGGAAGGCTAAAGAAGCAATGAAGAAACAAGCTGATAAACACCGTAGAACAGAGCCTGTGTACACGATAGGAGAAAAAGTGTGGCTGTCCACAAGAAACCTCAGAATGGAAGGGACGAAAAAATTCCAACCTAGATTCATAGGGCCTTTCCCAATAGAGAAAATCCTAACCCCTGTCACCTTGAAACTTCAACTACCCCCGTGCATGAAAATACATCCCGTGTTCCACAGCTCTTTGATTAAAAAATACATACCTTCCATTGTCCCTGAAATCCCTCCCCCTCCAGTAGTAATAGATGGAGAAGCAGAATCCGAAGTACGCAAAATTTTGGATTCCAGAAGGTTCAGAGGTAAACTCCAGTACTTCATAGATTGGGTGGGATATCCCCCAGAAGAGAGATCATGGGAACCTGCTGAAAATATACATGCAGTCAGACTGATCCGACAGTTTCACAGACTTCATCCCTCGAAACCTGGTCCTAGGAATAGGCCTTTAAGGAGGGGTACTGTTAGGATTTAGCAGCCTTGACTTGTGTGATTTGTATGATCTGATACTTTTTCCCTACCCCTTGCTGTGAGAGCTGGAACATTTGTAGACGCTCCCTAACGTGAATAAGGAGGAGCGGCAGAATGAAGCCTTTGCTTGGCTTACTTCCTCGTGACCACGCCCCCTCTCCACTTCCTGGTTCCTGCTCGTGTGTTGGTCGGCGTTTTGTGGACCCTCTGGTGTTTCTAAGAGGCTCCCTTCGCTCCTTCCCTGCTGTTGCCCTCTTGTCCCGTGTGAATTCAGCCCCAAATTGGTGTGTATGCATGTCTGCCGGTCCTCGGCATTTCTTCGTTCCTCCGCGAGCTATTGTATGCGACGCCCCTACCAAAGCTCACGCATTTTGCGGGCGTCTGCAGCTCGGTACCTTCCTTTGCTTCCCTCCTGGTGGCTGAATTTCATCTTTTTCTTTTTTCGTTCTTTTGATACTCCTGAGAGAGTGGGCGCTCCGCCCTGTTCCTCCATAGGGCCGGGTGTCTCACCTCCTGAGCGTGTACTGCTCTGCTGTACTTGCCCCCTTGCAGCCGGTCGGTGCACCTCACTCCCTTCTTACACTTTGAGTTGTGTTTGTTTGTGTGGTTGTACTGCTCCGCTGTGTTTGGCCCCCTTGCAGCCGGTCGGTGCACCTCACGCCCTTCCTTCTTTTCATTTACGTCTGAGGTGTGGTGAGTCCTTCGTGAGTTCTACTTATCCAAGACCATTCTGGGGCTCCCTGCTGTCCCAGGTTCCTGAACTCATCGTTGAAGCTCGCCCGACCTACAGTTGGGGTAAGATCAATTGAGATAATCACACATGTCAATGTTTTCTTCCTTATACTCAGAGTACGGTGAGGATTGTTACTGTTTATAACTTGGTTTTGTTTCCTAGCCTGGACCATCCCCTGAGACGCCTTCTATTATTCGTTGCCCCTCGTATGAGGAGAGTGGTGGACACTCCTTGGGTAAATTCCCTCATACTTTTAGGAGTGTGTTATATATATCGCATTCTTGCTTCTGTGTCCTGCAGGTGGAGGGATTCATCTTCGCTCCCGTGGAAGCTGGTCCTTCTCCTAACACATAGTGTGGGGGACTGTTCCTTTTTTGTAAAACCTGAATTGTGCCACATAATAGGTGAGAAACACTAGAGGCTCCAGCAACTAATCAAATCCTTCCAGCACAAGGGGGTTCAGGCATTTTTGATGAACCCCTGCAAGGCTCAAGTTAGTCTGGAACAATAAAACACAGGTTTTCACATTTGAAATTAAAGCTAAGGAGTTTTTGGAGGGCAAGACTGTATAACATTTGGAGAATCTGAGTGGCCAGAAATCTTTATGTTTTGGGTGCGTTCACTTTTTTTTTTTGTGGGGCATGATTTTGGGACTAGTAATATGGGATTGTTAAGAAATTGGATGCTTGTGTTTTTTCAAGTGTGATTTTGAAGATTTATTTACTATGGTTGAATGTTCTTAGGGGACTCTGGTGGTAGGACAGAGCGTGAACAATCATCTCAACAGACCCCTGTGTGGTCTGTATGCATCTCATGGGGGATGGTGTTTGGGAGGGGAGGGGGGTATCAATAGGGGAGCAGTGTGGTTGGCAGGAAGGGGGTGAGAGCAGCAGGAGAGTGAGCATCATAAAAAGCCAAGAAGTGAGCAAAGGCCAAGGAGGAGGTAAGTGGGGTGGAGCTGTAGTTCAGATGAACCGCTGATTCGTGGTCCTCAGGTCATGTTGCAGAGAACCTCACCCTGAGTGGTATAAGGAAGTAATGGATAGGAAAGCTGTCATGGTGGTGAAATTTCTAGATGATACATAATGCAGCTGGTAAAACTAGTATCTGTTTGGTGAATGTCTGTTGCTTAAATTACAACTCTAAGAGGCAAAGGGTAGCGTAGATACTCAGATATATACCTGGGGCCAGATATCATTTGTGAACAGGAGACACATATCCCCTGGTGAAAAAGGAACCTATTGAAGGGCAAGGAATACTCCCTCCTTGCATGTACAAATCAGAGCACTCCACCAGGGGAGTAGCTATATTGGCAAAAGGGTGTGTTGGGCTTGGGAAATTAAGTTAGTGGGCAAATTGGGTAGATGAGTGCTAGTCTAATGTCAGGTTTCAAGGGTACGACTCACCATCTGTTCTATCTATGGATCTAATCTAGATGAAGCAACTATCCTGGAGGAACGAGTGGTGGAACTGCCCACTTGTTCTACTATGCTGATTTTGTAAAGTGATTTAAACTTGCATCTGGATGTCTGCATGAAGCAAGAGACTATGTATCAAGGGAGGAAATCTCAGGTGTACAGAGCTATTAGCTACCATATGGATAGTCATGGGTTGGTGGATGTATACAACAGAATTAAAACACCAGATCCTCCTGGGTATACTTATTTTTCGTGTCTGCACAAAAAAGTATTTCCTGCAGGACAATTTTTTATATCTCCTGAACTATTGGGTAGGGCTGATATTAGGAGGCTCCCCGAAGTCTGTTCTGGCAACAATCCCTTAATTTTAGAAATGTCCAGTATAGGGAGAATCAGGAGCCACGGCAAGTGGACTTTTGACAGGAAATTGCTTCTCAGTACCCAGTATTTTGACCACATGAGAAACTGGATAACTGATTTTCTGGAAATGAATACACATAGTGCATCCAGAGAGGCAGTCTGGGATGCATTAAAAGCAGGAGTAAGAAGGGAGACCATCAGCTTTTGTAGTTTAGTTCCGATAGTACCCTTTCATTCCGGACCTATGCTGTTTACGGATAACATATACTGTGGGCTTGGTGGCAAATTGAGTCTGTACACCCGCACCGAATATGTCAGCCTATGCTTTTGCATTAGCTAGCTCGCAGTGCTACTAGAATCTCTTGTTATTAGAGAGATTAGTTTTTGCAACTTCAGAACATAATAACCTCAGACTCGTGGAAACAATATACTATTTTTCACCCAGTCACTCGTGCTTGCTTGTTTTGTTCTCGGAGAGATACACAGAAGAAACAGTCGAGCTAGTTTACAATAAGGATTTGCTGTACTGTAGTTCTTTTCAAGTGCGCTGCTACAACTGTAATACAGTAGCAGAGATAAAGAACCAGTACTAGAGTGAATAGAAAGAAATATTATTGTTCTACCATTTTGCAATAGTCATAAACACATACATGAATATGAAATGCATTTATAAAATAAAGTGCACACTTCTAAGATGCCTGTCTTGATGTACCTAAGTGTACCTAGCACGTGCGTAGGTGAGAAAGAGCCTAAGTCTAAGAGACAAGAATCTCACTAGGATTTAGTTGAACCCCCATACCTGAATAGTAAGAGTGTGGGACCTCGTCCTGGACTTAAGTTTGACACCCCACGAGGGATCATCATACCACTGTCAGCTGGAGCGATGGCATGCCAAAGGCGCAGCGTCTCTGGTCAATGTGTTGGCCTTGAAGTCTCGGTTCCCTCCTGCTTACTGATAGCAAGAGGTGCTGTACTTCTACAGTTTATGTGCATATGTTCCCCATTGTTCAGTATGAGGATGATGTTGGGGATTAAACCTTGTGCGTCGATGGGAGAGGTGAAGTGGACCTCCTGTAGAGTGTACTCATAAATTATTCATATGTGCTCTGGATGACGTCTTAGCAATATCGATTGGGAAAAAGCCACCCTCGGCATGGAACTAGGTGAAAGGTTTAGTCCATAAAATGCTACAGTCCTTATAAGGCGTTATGTCTATAGAAGGCAGTCTTTCCTTATTTGGAGTTATGTCCTTATAAGGCTTATTCATATGAAATGACAGGGAGACAATGTAGGGAAAGTGTACGATGTTCCCTAGACCTATATCAGAGTACCGATATTAAATATAACACCCACACCACCTTGAACTTAACAATGATAATTCACATTTGAGATACACATTTATAACAGTGTCAGTGCATAAAATTATCAAGCAGTCATTTAAAATGTTTCTAAAAACATTAAAATTGCATTTAAAAACAGTTTTTAAAAAAAAGGAAATTACTATTTTTTTGTGAAAGTATGACATTTCTAGTAAAGTTCGGCAAATCACAGGTCTAAATAGGTTCGATCACACAAGTTGAACTACTGTAAGCATACTTAGAAGGCCATGCTTTGGCATAGAAAGTGTAAATTTGAAAAAAGTTATTTTGAGTAAAAGGAAGGGAATAGAAAAATAAACATTGTTTGTTTCCAGCACACGGTGAGCTAGATTCAGATTATATGTCCTGGCTGGGAGACATAACATTGTCGTTGCCTGCTGTCGTAGGGGACAAACATTGTAGTACCTTGCATAGCACGTCAAGTGTGCATAGATGAAACTCCTCAGTGCTGCCAACAGTTGTTGGTGAGGCAGCCGGTGCTGTATTCGATACCTCAGTGCCAAGGGTGGAGCTGAAATCCAACTCGTCAAGGGCACCTGCGGATCCTCGATGAAAGCATGCTTTAAGATGGGAATATTCTGGGAACAGATTCAAGCATGGGACCGCAGCGGTTCCAGCATGGAGTCTAAGTCTCGTGGCGCCTCTGTTAGAGTTGTCAGACACATATCTAACTTGCATTCTCCTCCGCAAAACAGGCATCGGAAAACAGGTACGATGCAGCCTTCGTAGACTGGTCTGAATGACAGGAACCAAGAAGCACTTAGTTCACACCCAGATGTTGTACCATGCGCTCAAGGTAATATCTTTCCAGGAGAGCTTTCACAATCTCGCTGGCCGATGGTCCGTCCCTTGCGAAGCAGGTAAACGACAATCAGGATTGCAGCAATAACTAGCAGGATCAGACTCCAAATACGGAGTGCATAAAGTTAGGAACAACTCCAATGATGGTCTGGAAGGTGTTAAGCCTGCAAAATGCCGGGTTCATTTTGTACGGATTAGCGCCTGTATCTGTGAAGACACCCACAAATGTAAAATCATATGAAATAAGTTAGGAGTATTGTTGGAACAATAGAGGCAGAAGTTATTAGCCTCTAATTCTGTACCGATAAGGTGATATTTTGTGCAAGCAATGCTCAGTTTGGAACTTTGTTAAGGAGCATCCTGATTAAATAGTAGGGCAATGAGAAACAAAAAGTAAATTATATACTTTTGTGTTTGTGTTTGTGTGTAAATATTGTGTATATATATATATGTCTGTGATGTAAATGTTTGTACATATGTGAAAGTAAGAGTATCATTCTTTTTTGTGTCTTTATTAAAACGCGAAAAGTTGGAAAGAAGAAAGTAACAATAAATACAGAGAAGTACTTTGCAATCAAGAGTATTTGAAAGCTGTTTGGAATAACCTTTGGCTATTGATTCTTTTTAAATAGTAAGATTTTTCCAGAGATTAGAGTTAATTGAAGTATCTCTTCAACCTACTAAGGTGTGGTTATTTATCCCAAGGCATTATTTTTTGTTTAAATTTGTGTATCGACCCAGATGCCAAAGGGTTATTTTAGGTACGCTTGTCCAAATAGGTGTATCTGTGTTGAGGTCCTCGCAACTTGAAGTTAAAAGGTTTCTTGTGCAGACCTCAATCGCACGGTTTGCTGTAAAAGCATGGCTTTCATTCTGCTCACAGCATCACACTGTATAAGAGAAACATTCAGTGAAGCCAATGCTGGCGCCTACCTGACTGTATTTGTCGGAGGAAACAATACTTGCATACAACAAGTGACCCTGATGTTCACAGTGACCAGATAGGCAATGCCCGGGAGCATCCCACAACAACCTTGATCGTTCAACATCAAGTAACTCCCATTGGAAAGTAACTCGAACACTGGTGTGATCACGGCAGCTGGAGTTCCTTTCATGTGGCAAGCCAGATTTGAAACTGAACCACTACAGGTCCCGTGCAAAACAATATTTTGGCACATGAGAGAACCACTTAAACCGCTCTTGCAGTTAGTACCACTAAGAAACACCTCTTGATTCCGACTCCTGCATCAAAACCAATACGGTAAATGCCAGAATTTCTTAATGTATTCTTTACCCAATTTTTCATATTTGCCTTCCGGTCTTTGTTCAAGGCAATAGTGAAACTGAAAGGTGGTGACCGGGAGAGTGATTTGGCCGTGGGTTAGCCACTCTGTGGATGGTAATTCAGCCACTGTGAATGGAAGTCTGTCTAGTTTTTCAATTTGCAGCATTGTATATTTAGCTCCCCCTTGTGCCATTTCTATCTGTGTATCAGTTACATTGTATTTTGAAAACAGAGACGTACTGTTTATAAACACCAAGGCGCAAAACCTGCACGCAAAGATTTTAGCGTCCAGCTTAATAACATAACTGAACGTAACTGTGATTGGCCGTGTTGTAATATGGCTAAATCCTGTTCCAGTATGTCAATAGCAGAAGATTCAAGGTTGCCAAATGAATATACTCTGGAGGTCAAAGTTGTTAACCCATTATCCAGAACAGCTACAGCTTTTTCTAAGTTTATACAGTCTATTTTCCGTATTCTCTCTGTAGCTTCTTGTTGGGAAATCTGCCAGATTTCATTATTGGCAGCATAAATGCCTGCATATATGAAACATTTTTGACGTTGTTTCCTAGGTCCTAATAAAAAGTCCCTAAGATCCATGTCTTGTGAGAGTGTTGTTTCACTTCTCTAAGTGTTGAGGTTTCTAGCCATTCTATGCACAACTTCCCAACACTATAGGATGTCACTACCCCTGGATGTTCTCCCTGTACATTTCGTGGATCTGGCCTATGCATACTGAGTCCCTTGGTGATATGCAGGAACAGTTTATGGCATGTGTTTGTGTCTAAGGGCCAAACCACCCACTCCTTCCAATTTGGGTCTGATCTATTGTACTTTAGTACGTCATCAATTATTGCCCCTTCCGTTGAAGAATTCTGCCACCCCAGTGATGGTGTAGGACATTTTGGATTGTTCAGATCCTTAATCTTGGCTATTCCAAGACAGGGTGTTTGTTTTACAGTATCATTTAAAAAAATCACCTGATGTGGAATGAGGCATGCTCTAAATAGTTCCTCTGTACCCTGGACTTGCCAGTTCCTTGTACCCCAAATCGATTTTGAGTCAATTTCGTCTTTCCATAGGTTGAAACCCTTTTCAGACAATTGGACCAAAAAGGAATCTGTTTGGTGTTTGTCAACATAATTTTCAGTGCTGATTTTGGTGCCACGTTATGATAAAATGAGGCTGGGTCTGTGGTGTTAAACCCTGAAAAGTATGCAAATCTCTGTGCAAACATTTGTAAACTTATTTTTTGTGGTTTTAGGCAATGTTCCGATTGATTGTACCTAAATACACTCCTAGGTGAAATGGATTTGTGCAGGAAATGATGACCAAAATGTTGGTAACAGTACAATTTGTCATAGTCTGAAGAACCCTCTAACATTTCATTATTAGAAAATGCAATGTTCTCTAAATCAGACATGATATTTACTGTTTCATTGTCCCAATCACCAGAAAATGTACTGGAGGTAATGAAATCACTTAATGAGATTTTAAATACAAGTTTAATTTTTTAAAGTTTGGTCGGTCCGACAAATGTTGAAATCATTTTTTCCCCATACTATACAATTGGGTATAGGAACATCTGTAATGTTCACTTATGACAAGTCTCTTTGTTCACGATGTGATGATGGATGTGGCTTCAGTAGGATGTTGACCTTTTGGGCTGTTGAACCTTGTTGAAGAAAGTGCCCATTGATAAGCATCAATCCAAGGTGATACCAGGTATGTCTTTTGAAGAAAGAGAAAAAAGTTATTTAATTCTTACTTGAATGGTGTTTAGGCTGGCGTTGTTTCCGGCTCGCTTGGATCCAGGGAAAACGTATCAAAGTTATTGAAATAGCCAGAAGCTGTTCGATCAATTGTAGGGATTGCATCGAGATTAGTTGAAATGTTATTTTCCTCTCGATGAGGCATATTGATGTAGACATCTGTATGTGGTCTAATTGTAACTTGTGAATTATTCTGATTTTCAGTTTGAATTTGAATGTCTGGTTCAAGTGGAACAAGTTCCATAGCATTATTGCTTAGTCCTTCATTCCTTACAGGTGGCTCTTCAAATGTGATGAGTCTTTCTGTTTGAACTTCTTGGATTGTAGCTAGAGGAGTGCGTCTGCTACAGCGGAGTCCACTAGGCCTACTGTTTAGTATCGGCCACATAGTGTGGTTTGATTAAGTCGATTGAGACCAATCTTTTCTCCTTTTTTCCGGCAAGAGGCGGGACCACACAGTTCTTGTTCCGTGTACTGCAAGGACCGGTACAAGTTTTCTGTAAGAAGGTCCAAATTCCTTTTTGTCTGCAATTTTCTCTCTGACCAGATCCCCGACTTTTGGGATCCAGACAGGTCTTGCTGTGACTACCTTGACTTCCTCAGTGGCAGTCTGCATTAGATGAACATTGCTTTGTTTTGTCCTGGATTCATTTAGATTCTGTAAAAAAGCCAAACGATCATGGATATAAATGGTTTTTCATCTGCACCTGCGCCGTCGCAATGAAGATCAGGTACCCACATTTGTGTCCCAAAGAGGACCTCATATGGAGTAACACCCCCTAGAGAGCTTCTTGGCTGGTTGTTCAATGCCCGCTGTACCTCATATAGGTATGGGACCCAACTACCGCCCTTGCCTAATACCCTAGCAGATTGCTTTAAGTCCCATTTTTTTCTCTCAACAACCAAAATTCCCTCGGGATGGTATGGACATGAAAACCGCAATGCTACGCCCAATCCTTCCATGGCCTCTTTGTAAGCCCAAGAGCTAAACGCAGGGCCGAGATCAGAGTGTAAATTGCTAACTGCGTATGTACCGATAAAGACTCGCAAATCTTTTATAACAGTTAGAGTGTCAGCAGAACGCTGAGGTCATACCCATAGGGATCTTGACCATGAATCCACTGCTACCATGATATACATGTATGCCCCGTCCGTTTGTAAGAGGCCCGCAGTGGTCCAAGTACACATATGCAAGTGGTTTATCTGACTCCTTTAATGGCGTTTGTGCCGGCCGTGCAATGGTGGAACTTTTCATCTCCTGGCAGATGTTGCATTTCAAGACATAGGGGGTCATTAGAGTCCGCCCGCCATCCTATCGGTGATTGGGACCGCCTGTCATAAGGGCGGGGGTCCCGTGGGGGGCATAGGGATGTACCCGCCACTTTGGCGGGTGCATCCTGCATTTTTAGCATTGTGGCGGGCGGTGCTCTCAGCACCGCCCGCCACAATGCTAAAAATGCACGTATGCATTTGCATACACAAAGCGGCAGGCACCGAGCAGTGCCTGCCGCTTTGTTTATGCAAATGCAGGGGGTACCCCCCCATGTGCACCCCCACCTCTCCTTCACTCTGGGGGCCCGCAGGGGGCCCCCAAAGTGAAGACCGCATGCCTTTCCGTGGTGGCATCGATGCCACGGAAAGGCATCTAAAGAAGCCCATGTTAATATGAATGCCGGTGTCTGATAGACACCGCCACCATATTAAACCTTTTCTGCCCCGGTCGCAAGGCGACCGAGGCGGAAAAGTGGCGGACGGTCTTTCCATCTGCCGCGGTCCCCCCGTCATCCTAATATGGCGGGGGGTCATTTAGATGAGGATTGCGGGCGGATTGCCCCGCCAGGCCGGCGGTGGCTGCCGCCAGCATGGCGGGGGCAATCTGCCCACCATCCTAATGACCCCCATAGTCTTTAGTTTGCTTAGTTAATCCTAGCCACCAATAGCGCTGTTTCAGTAAAGTAATAGTTGCTGTAACGCCTGTGTGCGCAGAGCCCAAACCCTTGTGTGCAGCTAATATTAAACGTTGCCTACAATCCATATTTGCTATTACTCTATCCCCCACTCCAGGAATCTGAGCATATGGAATGTTTTGTGCATCTAGCTTGTAGGATTATTTGAGTGGACATTTTTTAGGTACTGCTGTGCTGCTTTTGCATGAAGCAATGACAGCTACCACTATAGCTCCGTCTATTCTCATTTTTCAAAGAGTGAGCGCAGCTATTGAAGCCGTGCGAACAGCCCGCTTTGCGGCTTCATCAGCCAATGGATTCCCTTCAACGTAAACGCCATCACATTGATGACTCAGTGTATGGATCACATGAGTCCTCAGTAGTTCGGATTTCAATTCCGCTACCTGTTCCCATAACATTTTGTGTTTAATTGTGTCACCTTTTACATCTTTAAACCAGTTTTGTTCCCAATGCTGTAAGTATTCATTGTACGACTGTACACAGTAAAAATAATCACTCACGATTAGTGTGGGGAATTCTCAATCCGTATTTACAAGTGCCAGTATAAGTGCTTTTAATTCAGTCAACCAAGCCGTGCAGTCTCCTAGAGGTTGCGTTTTTGTGCAACTAGGATGGAACTTGCCATCACGCATGTGACCTGAAACGATAGCACACACCGAAAAATATTGCTGCTTACTTCCTATAGCCGGTTGCGCAGATCCGTCAGTATAAATAATATATTCATACTGTTCTAGAAGCAAGATTTATTTCGTAGAGGATATTCTTGTTCCTATTGCAGGAATACCTGTGTTTTTAAACTTGAATCAAATCTGTATTCAACATCTGTTGCAGTAAGAGAATTAGGCTATTGTATCCATCTTGGATGTAACGCTTTCGCATTTGGGATGCTGGCCTTTGTAACAGCTCCTAAAGTCGGTACTGGATTTACGATAATAATGCGTTTCTCCTGAGCCAGTGCTCTTTCTCTTGCTACAGCAGTCTGACCTGCTGTCAGAATTTTTTCTGTTAAAGTGAAAAACATTTCAGCATTTGTGTACAGGTGTGGTTTTTAAGCGATATGTACTGTTTCTCCTTCTCTAAAGGTTAAATACGTGTACCCGCATTGACCCGCTAATATTCAGATTCCCTAAGTGGTGTACCTAAGTGTACCTAACATATGCGTAGGTGAGAAAGAGCTTAAGTCTAAGAGCCAAGATTTAGTCGAAACCCCATACCTGAATAGCAACACCCCAAGTGGTGTACGTTTATGGTGTTTGGAAGTGTTTGGTAGTGATCATGTCTTCCTGGAGTAAATGAAGAATATTAGTATGTTCCTGTGTCTAATCTCTGACTGAAAAGTCAGGTTTTATTAAGTCATAGAAAGGTTTTACCCTTTGTGCGTAATCTAAAATGTATGTCCTGCCGAAATGTAGGAATCCTAGTATTGATTGAAACATTTTTAAGATTTTGGAGGCTGGAGCAGTGCACATTTAAAAAAAAAAAGTTAACTGCCAGAGTTTTGACTTTTGACTTCACTTGACAGCTCATATCCCAAAAATAGGACATTGAGGTGTGCTATTTTTGATTTTTTTAAATTGAATTTGTAGCCCTCTGCGGCAAATCCCATAATAATGGTGCTCACCCTGGTCAAGTGCCTCTCTAAGTCGTCGTCGGTCAGATAAATATCATGCACATCGAACAATGCTTCTTTATCAAATTTCTTAGGTAATTCTGTTACTCTTGCTGAAAATACACCAGGGCTGTTTTTATACGTTTGTGCTAGGTAACAGATTTGTTGTTGAGACCCTAACGCACTGAATGCGGTCAGATACCTGCTTTCAGGCACTATATTTTTGGCAGAAAAATCTATTTGAGATATCAAGTGTGGTTTTGTATTTTTTCAGCACAATGCTATTTATTAATGCGCACTATGTGCATTTTGACAGCAAATGTCTTTGTGCATGAGTTTAAATGTCTGTAATCTAAAACTAGACAATATGTATTGTCGGATTTAGCGCCAGGAAGCAAAGGATTGTTCCTTGGAGAGGTACATTTTTTAATGACCCCCCAGGTACTCAAGTTGATCTAAGATCTCAGTGACCTGTTTTTTTAGCTGCTTGCTTTATTGGATATTGCCTCTGAGCATTAGGTGAATCTTTTAACGTGATCAGGTGGTAGGTTGAGTTCTCATCCCACCCTGCATGATTTTTGTACAATGCCGGAGCTTGGGCCACTGCCCACTCCTGCGCGTATGTATGTTTAAGGTGAACAAGAACAAAGTTGGAAAATGCAGGAAAAAATATACTTTTCCCCCTGGGGCACTCCATAACAAATGCAGGTGGCCAATCTTGTTCTGCTAACAGGATGTCATAACCAGATGATAAGTTTTTCCCAAAAAAACCTTTTACTTTCCTGGGCTTGTCCCCCTCCACCCGGAGTGTTATTTCATATAACTTATGTGGGACGCTCACCCAGGTGTCTGGTATTTCCACCATGATGGAATCATTCAACTCCGCTGTCACCAGACCTTCCTTCAGGTTCAGGCGAGCTATTGTTACTTCTGCCGCACTGTCCAACATCATCAGAGCCCATTCCCCGTTCAGATGTTGTGTCCTCAGAATTCTGGGCATGTCTCATTTTCAGACCAGCAACTTTCTTTTTCTTAAATTGAGGTTTTGGATTTTACTTATCTTCTGTTTTTAGAAGTAAAGTCTTGAGCGCTCTGCTTGACTCTGGACTGTGTGCGCTTCTCTCTGTTTTCTGACCATTCTTCTCTTTCTGAGCTTTTCTTCGAGCCCTGAAAGGAACAAGAGGAACGTGTATCAATATTCGGATGCCTGTCAGGTTTCCTAATTTTTTCCCTATTCCTAAGGTTATACCTTTTTTCAGAGAGCTCCTGTGGAGGAGACCTGCCCCGGGACTGAGATCTTAGCTTCCTGAGTTAACTGGCCGACCTCCATTAGGCGTTAGCGGATTGCCACTGATGCTGCTTCCCCTTTTAATATTAGCTAGTATTATGGCTGATACATGGTCGTAGTTATTTAATAACTTCATCCCTAAGTTTAGGGCAGGTTCTGCTCCATAGTCATTTTGTATTTGTCTTAATACAACTGACATTACTGCTAATGAAGAAATATCATGACTTCTGGTATATATGGCAGCAAAGACTGTACCCCAAGAGGTGCAATCCTCTAACTGTGGTGGACACCCATGGGCAAACAGATTGTTAACATTTTGTGTTTTTCAAATGGTGTTGTATTTGGGAATACTGCTTCTAACTGGGTTATTTTCTGAGCTACCCAGAAAAGAATGTGTTCATGTTTTGTGGGCAGTTTGCCCATTACCGCAAGTAATGTTTGTGGAGTCATTTTAGTACTAGTGCTCGGTGTAAGAGCTGCAGTAGGTGTAATTACTGTAGGTTGGACCGCTAGTGTCCTTAAAACGAAGTGTGTCATGTTTCTGTGGAGTTTTATCAACTCTTTGAGATGAACAAGTAGTTAATCACCTGTCATTGTGTCAATATCTGGATGTGGTGCATAGGTCGCTAATATCGGCCATGTTGCTCCTGGTCTTCCTAAAGGACCAAGCCTTGCTCTTGTTCCTATGTAGAGTAGGGCGCCATTAAACCAGAAATTGTGTTCCTGGAAAGTACGCGGAATCTCAGTCTCCTCAAACGTTGTGTAAGCCGCTGGAACTTCTTCATGTTTGTAATAATGAAAAGTTGTTGTCACAGCATCTGTTTCTGGGAATATAACCCATGAGTAAAATACCTCTGTTTTGAAATCTTCATGTGCCTCTACCACGAATATTACTACACCTCATCTGGGTGGTAACCCATGTTTGAGTAGTTTGACTGTAAGAGTTTGTCTTACTTTGGATCCAATATGTATTGCATCTGCATCTTCCTCATCATCGGGAAGTGGTTGCTCTATTGGGTTTAGTTCTCTGTTCTCTACAGACATCGTGTTTAAGACACAGAATAACTGTCAAGGACATTATGAAAAGGTTTTATGCACAATTTTGGGAATATTCCTTCAAGCTTGATCAACCAACAGCTAATACAAAAGGTATCTTGCCTACCCAGCTGTGGTGGAGTTTTTTCCCACCTACTCCAGAGGTCTCTGGGTTTTGTAAGTAGGGTCACAGAGAATAAGCACAACTAAGCTACTCAGATTCTACTGTTGAGTAAGTGCGCCATGTATTTACCACGTTGGGCAAACCATGTTTGGCACGTTGGGTGCCATTAGACCACGATTGGTGCCAGGTAGTGTAGTACCTATAGTACCCTTTCATGCAGGACCTACGCTGTTTACGAATAACATATACTGTGGGCTTGGTAGTAAACTGAGTCTGTACACCCTCACCGAATATGTCAGT
The DNA here is from genome assembly GCF_964261635.1 of Lissotriton helveticus. Taxonomy (NCBI): domain Eukaryota; kingdom Metazoa; phylum Chordata; class Amphibia; order Caudata; family Salamandridae; genus Lissotriton; species Lissotriton helveticus. Next base: position 451,748,286 of record NC_136061.1, on the reverse strand, counting down.
CTATGTTTTTGCATTAGCTAGCTCGCAGTGCTACTGGAATCTCCTGTTATCCGAGAGATTCGTTTTTGCAACTTCAGAACATAATAACCTCCGGCTCGTGGAAACAATAAACTACTTTTCAGCCAGTCACTTGTGCTTGCTTGTTTTTCTCTCACAGAGATACACAGAAGAAACAGTTGAGCGTCTTTACAATAAGACTTTATTGTACATTAGTTCTTCTCATGTAAAATAAGTGTGCTGCTACAACTGTAATACAGTAGCAGAAATATAAAACCAGGAGTACAGTGTATAGAAAGAAATAGTATTGTTCTACCATTTTGCAATAGTCATGAACACATACATTGATGTAAAATGCATTTATAAAATAAAGTGCGTATTCCTAAGATGCCTGTCTAGATGTACCTAAATGTACCTGTCATGTGCATAGGTGCAAAACAGCCTAAGTCTAAGAGCCAAGAATACCACTAAGATTTAGTTGAACCCCCAGACCTGAATAGTAAGAGTGTGGGACCTCGTCCTGGGCTTGAGTTGGACACCCCGCAAGAGATCGTCAGACCACTGTCAGTTGGAGCAATGGCATGCCGGAGCCGCAGCGTCTCTGGTCAGTGTGTCGGCCTTTAAGTCTCAGTTCCCTCCTACTTACTGATAGCAGGAGGTGCTGTATTTATACAGTCTATGTGCGTATGTTCCCCATTGTTCAGTATGAGTATGACGTTGAGGATTAAACCTTTTGCGTCGATGGGAGAGGTGAAGTGGACCTCCTGTAGAGTGTACTCATAAATTATTCATATGTACTAAGGATGACATCTTAGCAATATTGATTGGGAAAAACCCACCCTCGGCATGGAACTAAGTGAAAAGTTTAGTCCATAACAAGCTACAGTCCTTATAAGGTGTTATGTCCATACAAAGCAGTCTGTCCTTATTTGGATTTATGTCCTTATAAGGCTTGCTTATATGAAATGGCGAGGAGACAATGTAGGGAAAGTGTACGATGTTCCCTAGACCTATATCAGGGTACCAATATGAAATATAACACTTTGTTTAACGTAGCCAGAAACAACAGGTTAAGGAGGTCAGTGGTTTGTATGATGAATGTGCTGATTTTGAAATACAACCCATGGAAATGATTACAGCAGGTTATGACACCCCAGAGATGCATCAAAAAATAGTAGTGGTAAAAGTCATGATCAATATTAACTATACTACGAAGCTGTCGGAAGTTTTTCAGACACATACAGAGGAGAGCCATGAGTATGGAGAGACAGTAGGCAGATTTTTGTCCCTTCGCACATGGCAACGGGATGTGGATAGAGTATTGAAAGCAGTGAAAAGAACGATGGTAGTTTAGTGACAGAACTGGATAGTATTGTTAAAGTGTTTGAGGTCTATTATATGGAACTATATCAGGAGGATAGGATTTCCTCTCTGGCTCAGGTAGGAGGCTTACTCATGGAAGAAAAGAATGAATCTTTAGATGCTGATGAGATGAAAGTGCTAGAATATGATATCACGTTGGAGGAAGTCAGTAATGGTTAAAAATATTGGCACCTGGTAAAGCTGCAGGTCACGACAAAATACATTCAGAGTTCGATACGGTATTCCTTACAGAACTGGTAAGGTCCAGCTAAAAATGTTTCTTTGGGTTTAAGGAAGTGGCCCTTAGGGGCCACCTGGGTTATCTACAACTTCCTACTCACCTTCTGCCAAATGAAGAGTCGGTCAGACAGTAGAGAATACAAACAATTGTTTATTAGCAATACTCTGCAGAGGATTCCAATCTGACCTGCACCCTAAGATGTCCAAAAGTCTGCAACGCATAACCATTCGACCCAAGAACCTCCAACCTCACCCACAGTGGAAAGTTACAGGATTAGGCCGAACATGAACAAAGGAGCCACAGAAGGATGGGATACCACCTGCTAGATGTGTACTCACTATCACAGTTTCAATGTTGCCATGCTGGGTCTCAGCGTCTCTGTAGCGGGTTGGGCAGGCAAAGGCAGGAGGCGGGTTTTTGTGGTTAAGGGTTTTATTTGTCTGTACAGTATATCGGTGCAGGTTTTACGAAAGGGATATCTCCTGGGCGATCGACTCCTCTGGGTTCGTCTCCGGGATCTGTATTCTTCCTCCGGCGCTCGCCTTCGGGGACTCCTGCCGGGCGGAGGCTCGTGCGTCTCCGTGGTGTCACCAGGAACGCCGCTCAGGAGAGAAGGAAAGAGAGGCAAGTATCAGTGTCACGTCCGACTGTGATACTGTGATACCAGGGAAGGGAGTGAGGGAATCACCGCTCGTGCTCTATACAGGGGGCTGTGAGAGAACGGGGAGTGAACGGAGCAAAGGTCGGCCGGTCAGGGGACGGGTCTACACCTCCTATCTACCCAGCCCGTGATACAGCTCCGTACCTCGTTTAGCCACACACCTCCTGGCGTGCGGCTGGGCGGCTCATGATGCTGATGGCCTCCTGGCTCCCGCGCCGCCGACGGGTCACTCCTCCTCTCTGCCGGGGATGTTACTACGATTCTTCCGGTCTTCTCCTCTGCCTCTTTTATTCCTTCTCCGTTCGACTCCTCTCCCGACTCTGCTCCAACTCTTCCTACGCCTCCGGTGAACAAGCACACCTGAGTGCTGTTAGCTGCCGTATTTGACGTCTGTGTGGGCTCCTCCTCCTCACCGAAGTGCAGCCAGTTAAAGGGACCGTCGTCCTCGTCATCCTTCTCCTGCGGATAATCGGATTCTAGGGTAGGCCCCCAGTACATAGTCTGTGAAGAAAAGAGGGGGGGGTCACATGATGAATATCCGGCCGGGGTTGGCACACCCCCAGACCTTAGGGGGGCCAGCTTCTCCACGTTACAGTCTCCTAATGTGGTAGCAGAGCTACACAAACGGAAAGGTGTGTAGGGGCAGAATGGCCTATTCCTTAGTAACTAGAGAGTGAATGTTGAAGACTGGTGCACAACCTTAATTTTTGTTGGTGATGTCGTCAGGTTTGTTATAAGTTGTGGGTGCTGCTAGGGTAACTTCTCCTGTCGTGGACGTTGATAATCACGTGAAAATATGTGCTTCCTTTTTTTTTTTTTTTAAACTTTACTTATCATTTTCCAAAAAGAGAACAAGGTGTCAGGAGACTGTAGAACATAAGATTAGATATGCGAAAAACACATTATTTTTTCTCAAAAAACATGAGTCAGCTGCAAACACCAAAGAAAAAAAAGAGAAAGGGACGAAGGATGTACATCAGATAAATATAACCAAATCAATAAATATCATAAAGACGAGAAAGGGAAAAAAAGAAAGTTAGAAAATACAATAGAGCCAATTCTCAAAAGGTGCCCAATTCTTAGAAGCAAACAAACGTCTTCTCCTCCCTCTCAACAACTGGACCGATGACTCTAATTTATACCATGCAAGCATCCTTACTTTCCAGTGACAAAAAGTGGGAGGCTCAGCACTCAACCATTGTAATGTTATACATAATCTGATCATAGCCATTGCAATAAACAGGAACGTTGATAATCACGTGAAAATATGTGCTTCCAATGAAACATTAGTTGCATTCCCTTGTGCACACCTTTAGGTCCCTGGTAGTATACCAAGGATTGTTTGAAAGGGGGGGCGTGGCCAGCAGCATGGCCGGTTAGGAAGTGAGACTGCGGAGCTCCTGGGCGACAGCCGCATGATCCGTCTTTAAATCAGACCGCAACTGCCCTGACACGTCCTGACCGGTGGCTGAAGGTGCCCTGCACCCGGTGTGAGGAGCGGACAGCAGAACGGTGGTGTTTGCGCCGTGAAACTTGCAACGGAGTCCCAAGTTCGTGCGCTGCCTACACCAAGATGGCGGCCAGTGGCTGAGGGCACCGACCGCTGTGGGGTCCGTTGACCGACTCGTTCCGTTGCCCTGTGTGCGACCCTGCCGGGGTGGGGGCGCTGCACGCCGGAGGTAAATCCGCGGGCACTACCCTGTGAGTGCTCGGTCTCCCGCCGGCAGCTGAAGACCTGAGCGGCGAGGGAATTGCCTGCACCAAGATGGCGCCTTTAGATACGGAGAAGTCCCCGCGGTCCTGAGCAGAGTGAGGAGAGTCGCGTGCGGGCCGGCAAACGGAGACCCAAGGCGCGGATTGCCGGCGAGAAGAGCGGCGGGAGACGTGAGTGGTTGCCCCCTTGCCGCTGCCTGGAGTGAGGGGACCTGGCCCTGCGTGGAGGCGAGCCCACCAACCCTACCGCCTGGCTGTGGTGATCCTGCGGAGGCGGGCGTGCGCAAGGGCACGGGAGGTGAGTGCAGACGTCTGGCCCCCACTACAAAGACGCTCAGCAGTGCCAGACCCGTCCGCACCCAGAGTCTCACGCACTAAGGGGAGATCACACCTACACGGCCACGCAGCAGTACCGGACCCATCCACACCCATAGAGTACCACGCATTGAGGGTAGATCTCGCCTGAGAGGACGAACAGGAAGGGACACCCGGCGACATTTGAGAGGGCACTGGGACATACCCCCACCCCCCCCCACGCAATATTGGCTAGTCAAGACCACCATCACAGGTCTGGCTGGGGACACTGCGCTGAAGGGTCGACTCGGCCGCGCGCTACAGAGGGACGCTAGCCCTGTGAGACCGAAGGTACTAGAAGGGGCGGAGGGGGTGGGCAACACCGTCTGGAGAGCAGGGGACTGCCTGCCGGCACCACCTGCCACCCGCGGGGGGAGGCCTCTCCGGCCCCCGGACTGTTGGGCTAGCGGACGCTCGAGAAATCATGGGGAGGGGAAATGTCCCGCTGAAAGGAGCAAAACAGGGCCCGATGAACAACTACGCGGCCCCGCGCCGGGGGGCGGATGGCCTCCCAACGGTCCCTAACATAGACTCTGACACGGAGCGGCTCTTGGCAGCAATCCAGGCATCGCGTACAGACATACAAGAGTCCAGAGCTGCATTATAGGTCAAAATTGGTGAGGTGGGATCGGAGGTGACGCTCCTACGACAGGATTTTCGCAACCTCTCAGATAGGGTCACGGCGGTGGAATCACGAGTGGGAGAAGCGGAAGACACCATCACATCATTACGAAAGGATGTGGCAGAGCTCCAGGCAACGCATCGCCAACTCGCGTGGAAAGTGGATGACGCCGAAAATAGGGCGCGGCGCAACAACCTATGCTTTGTGGGATTTAGAGAAGGAATTGAGAAGAACGACATGGTGTCCTTCCTGCAAACATGGCTACGAGACACTTTCCCACTGGCGCCGTTTTCGCAGTGCTTCATAATAGAGAGGGCGCACAGGGCGCTCCTTGCGAAACCGCCGGAGGGGGCCCGGCCACGACCGGTGATTGCAAGATTTTTGAACTTTGCTGACAGGGACCTGATACTGAGAGAGGCGAGAAAACTAGGCGAGATCCAGATTGAAAACTCCCGCATCATAATCTTTCCGGATTACAGCCAAGAAGTGCAAAAGCAGAGGCGATCCTTTGACTCAGTGAAGGCAAAGCTCAGAGACATGAAACTTCCGTACATGCTACTGTTCCCTGCGAAACTTAAAGTACTGTTTAACAACCAAACACTCTTCTTCACCCACCCGGAGGACGCGTGGCAATGGCTGGAGGAACGTCCGATCCTGAACAGTAGAGAGGTGGCGACACGGGAGGAGCTAGACAAGGCAATGAAAAACAGAACGCAATGGGAACTCCCAAAGCCGCGGCAGATGCAATCTAGACGAGGCAGGAGACAAACGCCACTGACGCCATACCATAGCCGCGACACAGGACAGGCGAGGAAGGGGCGGTCGGCCTCTCCAGGAGCAGCAGCAGCCTCGGCTTCGAGATACGAAGTGCTACGCACCACGGTGAGATCTGAAGGTGAAGAGGAGGACGCGCTCGACGGTCCCACTTATGGTGGAGGTAAAGAGGACGCAGATGACATACAATCAGATCATCCATTGGTGCAAGTGATCAGGGTAATGGAGCGAGACGGATCAGAACCTCATAGTGCACCGGAATCTGACTCGCAAGACTCGAAATCCTGACGAGTAGCGACATATGGCGAACATGGCATCAGCAATCCAGGGACATTCCGGTGATAGACTACAGTCTCATACGAAGGCAGGCGGAAAAATGTGGAGTGGCAGTCAGCTGAAGGGTCACACGCAAGTTGACACTCCTCCCCCCTTTTTTGTGTTGTGTTTGACACGATTGTAAGGTTGTTGAGGTTTTGTTAGAGGGGGGATTGGGTGGGTGACAGGCCTACTCCTCCGGAAAGAGATGCCCGTGCTTAGGGCACACCTGGATGGGGAGGGAGGTGGGGTGGGGGGGGGAGAAGTTCATGTTTGTTGGGGTACAAGAGAGGCGACACTGCGTTCACACACTTCGACACACCTGTGCTTACGTCCGAGGCGGACAACACTGGCAGAAGAGCAACAAACTTCGCAATGGCAGATACACTAGATTCACAACATCGGGGAGACAGGGGAGTTTCCATCCTCACTTGGAACATGAATGGCATGGGCTCTAAAATTAAACGTGGGTTGGTATCGGCCTATCTCAAGAGACTGGCGCCGGACATAATTCTATTGCAAGAAACACACCTGCGAGGGAATAACTGTGCGTTCATAGCGAGAGGGAGGTATGAGGTCCTGGCACATGCAGGGTACACGACAGATTCCAGGGGGGTGGCGATACTTCTCAAAAAGTCTACACCGTTTTGTATCACTCGTACCTGGTGTGACTCCCAGGGCACCTATGTAGGAGTGCAGGGAACGTGGAGGCGGCTTAGATACACCATACTCTCGATATATGCACCACCGAAGCTCCAAAAGCGTACACTCACAGCAGTTGCATCCATTCTTCTAGACACAGCTGACACAATCCAAATAGTGGGAGGGGATTTTAACGATGTTATGTCTGAAGAGCACGACAGAACTGGCCACAACCGGAAAGTAACCACCCGGACAGCATTGTTCCAGCAGATGGACACAATTGGCCTCACTGACATATGGCGCTGGCGCCACCCTGCAGAGACCGCATATTCCTTTTACTCAGGGGCACATAAGGTCTTCTCTAGGCTTGATTATATATTTATAGCACGACAATACCTCACAGCAGATGACGTAGCGGAATACAAAGCGCAAGGAATCTCGGACCACTCGCCCCTGTTTGCAAAGGTGGGTGGGGTACGAAGGGGGAGGGGTGCGGAATGGAGACTGGCGGCCTGGGAGCTCCAAAAACCAGAGATTGCACGCGGCATCAGGGCAGACATTAAGGTGTATTTGGCTGAGAATGAAGGGTCGGTGGCCTCAGGGGTCACATTCTGGGAGGCGATGAAACCGGTCATGCGTGATAATGTACGGAGGAGGCTGGGGGAGGAGCATCGGAAACAGCAAGTGGTGGTGGCAGACTTGGAAGCGGCGATCTTAAGTTTAGAAGAGAAATATTTGCAGCATAAAGAGGAGGTGACGCTGAGACGCCTGCTTGACACACAGAATGAATATAGAGAGGTGGTATCCAATGAGGCGAGGACACAATCCCTGGCAACTCTCCATCGTTTATACGATGTCGGAGATAAATCGGGGAGGCTGCTGGCATGGCTGGGTAGAAGGGAAAGACTGGCTAGGTGGGTGGAATGCATCCGGCCGGCAGACGGACCCATAGTGCGCAGGGACGGTGGGATAGCGGAAGCTTTCGCGTCCCACTACGAACGCTTCTACGCGGCCAGGGACCTAGGGGACGAGGCGGAGGCGCTGCGATATATGGAATTGACTGAAGTGCCGGTGCTGTCCTTGGAGGAATGCACGGTGTTGGACGCGGATATCACGGCGGATGAGATTTCGGACGCTATAACTAAACTGAAAACAGGGAAAACGCCGGGACCGAATGGGTTCCCTGTGGAATTCTTTAAACGAGCACCTGATCTTTTGACGCGACACCTTAAAGTCCTATTCACCGAATCCTACCAAGAGGGGACCCTTCCACCAGACCTCCAGCTAGCCACCATAGTGCCGGTCTATAAGGAGGGCAAACCGAAGGAGGAGTGCGCCTCATACCGTCCCATTTCACTCCTTAATATGGAGGTGAAAATCATAGCGACCATACTGGCACAGCGCCTACGAATAGTGATCCCGACCCTGATCCACATGGACCAGTCTGGTTTCCTGCCAGACAGAGCGACTAAACTAAACCTCAGGCGGACCCACAACTGGCTTCAGGAGGTAAGGGGGAGGAGTGAACCACATTGGTTCCTCTCCCTCGATGCAGAAAAGGCATTCGACGCGGTACACTGGCCCTTCCTTATGGCGGCGCTCCAGAAATTTGGCATGGGCCCCAAGTTCCGGGGATGGATACGCCTGCTCTACTCGGCCCCGAGAGCGCGAGTACGGGTAAACGGGAGACTGTCTCGTGAATTCAAGATTGAAAGGGGTACGCGCCAGGGGTGCCCGCTCTCGCCGCTCCTATTTACGCTGACGATCGAAATCCTGGCCGCAAGGATTCGGCAGAACCCAGCGATTCATGGCTTCCTTAGGGGAACCGCAGATGTCGATCAGGAAAAAATATCCCTGTATGCAGACGACGTGCTGCTATACATCACTCAACCTGACACTACTATACAGGCGCTCTTTGCGGAACTGGACGGTTATGGGGCGAGAGCGGGGCATAGGATCAACTGGCATAAGTCGGTGCTGTATGACCCGCGTGGAACAGGGGATTGTGGGACCTTGCCCGATGCACTGGTAACTACCACAGTAGGATTTCAGTACTTGGGCATTTACATCACCCTAGATGAGGCGGTATCATTCAACAGGAATGTAGCACGGATCATGGGGGAGGCGGTGGCGGATATGACCAGATGGAAAAAGCTGCCGCTTACTCTTCTGGGCCGGGCGGCCATGTACAAAATGATCGTGCTCCCAAAATTCCTCTATGTGCTCCAAAATGCATATTACCCACTCCAGAAGGCCACTATACCAAAGATACATGCAGACCTGCGCTCCTTCCTGTGGTTGGGAAAGCAGCCACGGATAGCGTTACAGACACCCCAGCGCCACCAATATAGCGGAGGGATCTCGCTACCCAACATAGAAGCATATTACTGGGCGGAGCACTTGACCCCTATAAATGACTGGTTACATGCCCCGGCAGACCACCCGACTTATGCACTCGAAAGACACAAATTGTCACCCAAAACTATACTATACTACCTATACGGTGGGGGGTTACGTAAGTCGCTACTGCCGGCAACGAAACTTACACTGAGGGCCTGGTCCAAAGCCACAAAACGCATGGGCTGGGAGGGCAAAACCACTAGACAGACACCGTTGTGGCAATGCCAATGGTTGACCGAACTTTGTAAGTTGAGGGGTTTCCAGAGATGGGATGACATTGGTATTTCTACCATAGGTGATGTGGTCTCACGGGGAGAGCTGAAAACGTTTCAGGTACTACAGAAAGAATTTGGTTTACACCACACACAGTTGTTTAAATACACGCAGCTCAAACACGCACGGAGGGCCCAGAACATCGAGCTTACAGAAATGCCGGAATATGCGCCTCTGGAAGGCAGACTCCTCCAGGAGCGGATATGTGGTCAGGCGGTATCCCTCACATATAAAACCCTCACCAACAACATGCTAGGTGACCTGACCAAATTAAGGGGCATATGGGAGGCTGAGCTGGGAGCGATGGAAGAACTGGATTGGGAGTTAGTCCTCATGCACCCCCGGGAAGTTGCAATAAAATCAAGGCTACGCCTCATACAGCTGAATGTGCTTCATAGGACTTACTATGATAGAGAACGACTTCTTAAAATGGGAAAGATAAATGACCCGACATGCCTGCGTTGCCGCCAACAATGGGGGGACTTCTTCCACACTATGTGGGCTTGTGCACACATACACCTATATTGGCAACACGTTCTTACTGAACTAGGGGCGGTGTTGGGAACGGATCTGCCACTAGACCCTAAGTTAGCCCTACTGGGCATGACGAATGAAGTAGATCTACCACGACCACAACTCATTTTCCTGGTGTTAGCGTTGGTGGTAGCTAAGAGGGACATTGCTAAGCACTGGGGGGCCGCAGAGACACCTGACATCGAGGAATGGAGAAGGGGGATGGACCTCTACATGGCGGCCGAGAGGGTGACCTATAAAGCTAGGGGCTGCCCCAAAAAGTTCCGCAGAGTATGGGCCAAATGGAGGCAATACCACGGGCTGGAGGGTGGAGCGCAAGAGGAGACCCCAAATGGAGCAGGGAGGGGTGAAACTGCAAGTTTGATTTGACTAATTTACGGCTGATGACACGGAGCCATGAAGGCGGATACTGGGGGTTGTTGGGGCGTAGAGTTGGGGGACCGGGTATTGTGCTATACTGTCATGTGCTGGGGGTGGTGGGGTGGGGAAGTTCCGTACTGTCTTGCTAAAGTATTCGGACTGCCTTCTGAAATTAAAGATAGAAATGTGTGAAAGGCCCGCTTCTAAAGCACAGGCACAGGTGTGTGTTGATAGTGTACAGTTGGGGGGGAGGGAGAGTTGGGGATTGAAAAGTCAGAAACCAAAGCGGGATAACATATAAACGGAAACTGGGAAACAAGCAGACAATTTCGAGTGTCGTGCCGATATACATGATTTATTGTGAAAGTGACTTCTGATGAGACTTGCGAATTGCTGCCCGACCCCAGGGTTGCGGGCTGAAGGGCCGTGTGATAAATGTAACTTCGGCAACTGTTTTCCTGCAGGGGGAGTCACCGGGCTCCTCAATATGATGTACCGTTTTGTGTTTCTGCAATAAAATAAAAAAAACATTAAAAAAAAAAGGATTGTTTGAAAGAATTTGATTCACTTCATTTGTAAGTTTTTTTGAACTTCCAATTCTTTATTTAATTTCTTTGTTTCTTCTTGATATATGAAATTGTTTCAACATTTCATCATCATTGTATTTCAACCTATCTCATCAAGCTTTAGTTCCTCCTACGCATTTCAGGCATAGAGCCCTTCATCAGGGAGCATCGCTATAAAATTAAATGGTATATAACACTTTTAAATACCAATCTAAGAATGTAATGTCATCACTTTTCAATACAAACCATTCATGCAACATGCTCGTGAACCTGGTAGGTGAACCATCACACGAAAGTGAATGTGAAAAAAACGTGTGTCATGTGAACGGTGTTGAAATAAAAAAATTCTCAGCAAAACAAGATGTTCCACCTCCACTTACATGCCGGTACGAAGCTGATACCACTATTGGAATCGAGTTTGTGAGTAACGTGTCCGAAATATTGCAATGTAATGTAAATTCTAAAAAAGAAAAAGTTTGTTAAGTCGTGTTACTTTGTGCATCAGCAACCATCAAGAGAAAAGCTTGGCTAACCAATGTGATACATAAACTCACTTACAGTTGAAACGCGAAGCGTCTCTTCCCTCGTTCGTCTAATTTCTTCAATCAGGTTGTGTAAACACAGACTGCGCGCTGTTAGTCGTTTATGTCCGGGTTTTTAGCATACGAAGCGTCCTGATTGGTCGCTCGATGCCGATCACGTGATCATGGACTCAAAGAAAGACTACACGCTGGTGCTTTGACCCGAAGGGGAAAAAATACTTAAGAATTCCGCGATCATGACAAAAAATGAATCTTTTAAGGGGTACAAATGTATCAGTCCTAAAAAAATAACATTAAAAAATGACTATAAAAAACATGACAGCAAAGATTCAAATATCGAATATCTATGGTGCGAGCTTGTGTTAAGGATCCAAATAGTATGTTGCAGATGCTAGTGAAATTTAAAAAGGAGACATTGTAATGCATCAAAAATCAAACAAAAACAAACCAAGGTGATGAAATCTCATAAATGTAAAGCTGTCAGTTACTATAAGAGTTTTATAGATAACACGCAAATTCAATGCCACCATTAAGACCGTTTGGTCTACATGAATTAATTCTGTAAATCCAACTGTTCTCCCTCTGTAGTAAATATTTCTTATTGTCGATTCCTTCTTTCTGGGTGACAATCTCCAGGATCAAGAATTTTAGTTGGGAGACATTATGATGAGCTTCTGAGTAATGTAGTGCCACTGATAATTTCTGATTGTGAGTTTGAATGTTAGACTTGTGTTTATTGAACCGTGTCTTGATCTTTCTTTCTGTCTTTCCGATATACACTTTGCCACAGGGGTACTTTAACAGGTATATAACATTGAGCGTATCGCATGTTGCACTGACTCTGAGTTTGATGTTGTATCCCTTCATGGGATGTGCTATTGATTCCCATAGTGGTATCAGCTTCGTACCGGCATGTCAGTGGAGGTGGAACATCTTGTTTCGCTGAGGATTTTTTGATTTCAACACCGTCCACATGACACACGTTTTTTAACATTCACTTTCGTGTGATGATTTACCTACCAGGTTCACGAGCATGTTGCATGAATAGTTTGAATTGAAAAGTGATGACATTACATTCTTAGATTGGTATGTAAAAGTGTTATATTCCATTTAATTTTATAGCGATGCTCCCTGATGAAGGGCTCTATGCCCGAAATGCGTGGGAGGAACTAAAGCTTGATGCCATACGTTGAAATACAATGATGATGAAACGTTGAAACAATTTCATATATCAAGAAGAAACAAAGAAATTAAATAAAGAATTGGAAGTTCAAAAAAACTTAAAAATTAAGTGAATTAAATTCTTTCAAACAATCCTTGGTATACTACTAGGGACCTAAAGGTGTTCACAAGGGGATGCAACTAATGTTTCATTGGAAGCACATATTTTCACTATTCCTTAGTAAGTCAGAAGGCAACCTTGAACAGAAAATAAAATAATAACTAACTACAGTGTTTGGCCGAGGCAAGCAAAATGAATAACGGGGCCTAGCTCAGACACAGCCTAATAGAGATTGCGAAATACAAAATGGAGTCACACTCACTAACCGAGGCTCGCACATTTTAGGGATAACTCAGTGAGTTGCATAGCATAAATACGAATGGTGTCTAATTTAGCCGCACACTGCTAACCTACTGTAACACGGAACAAGTGTATAAAGAGAATGGGGTTTTCAAACCTAACAGGGTTTATCCTGAGGGGATCACACCGCCCTCTTGTGGGGTACTAAAATAGTGATTTTTAGAAAAAAGGATAAGCCACTGGACAAACCGGTCTCCTACAGGTCTATAGGTTTGATTAGTTGCGATGCCAAACTGTACTAGAAAATACATGTGCTGCGCAGTGGGAGGGTCATAGACAATATGATCTCCCCGTGGCTGCACAAGTTTATATCTGGCAGAAGGACCACTAAACATGTCATACGAGGTATTTCATTATTTGATATCGCTGAGGAGACTGGGAACCCTATGTTATGTTATGTTATGTTATAACTTATTTGTAAAGCGCACTTTGACCAAGGTTTCATGGCGCTGTTTCAAGCTGTACTGAGTTGACTGTTCTGAGTTGATAGCAATGGGATCAGATTACTCATGTGCCTGTGTGAACAGCCATGTCTTGAGCTGCCTTCTGAATTGAAGCAGATGGGGACAGGAACGGATCTTCCATGGGAGTGAGTTCCAAAGATGTGGCGCCAGATAACCGAACCGGCATCCACAATGCCGCTTATGTTTAAACTTTGCGCTCACCAACAGATTTTGATGTTTAAAACGGAGATCACGGGTTGGGATATATCTCATGATCAGATTGTTAATAAAAATAGGACTATAACAGTTTAGGGACTTAAATGTAAGACAGGCGGTTTTGAAAGTGGCCTGTTGGAGCAGTGGGAGCCAGTGTAGCTTTTTTATCAGAGGTCTGGCCGATTGCCACTTTGGCTGTTGATAAATTAGTCGTGCCGCCTGGTTCTGTACGAGCTGGAACCTCTTGATCTGATAAGAGGGAAGGCCTAGATAGATTGAATTTGCATAGTCCAAGTGGGACAAGACTAGGCCAATCACAGCTTGTATCAGTGCTGCCTGGGTGAGTAGGTGATGTATCTTCTGGATTTTACGTAATTGGAAGAAACATTTAGAAACTACTGTGCCCACATGGGTGTTAAGAGACAGATCTCCGTCAATAGTCACCCCCAGACTTTTTACGGAAGATGAGCGTTTGGGGAAAGGTCCAAAATCTGCCGGCCAATAATGAGGAGCCTATGGCTTTGATCCTCTAGATGCAGAAAAAGGTTTTTGATAGATTTTCCTGGAATTATCTCTGGAGAGTTCTTAGGTGTAAGGGGCTTCGGCTAGGTTTTATCAAGCTACTAGGGCACTGTGTCACTCTCCTTTTGCTTAACTTCAAATCATGGGCCAAGAATCATCCAGGATTGCAATAACCAAGGGGACAAGGCAGGGATGTCACTGCTCCCCCATCCTCTACCATTTATATTGACCCACGGGTAAATCAGTTATATAGGAGCCAGATCATTAAGCTGGTAAGGGTTAACAATTATGAAACAAAAGAGTTAGCATACATTGATGTCATCTCTGGGCTTATCCCATACCCCCGAAATGCACTGACAGAAGTGGAACAACTGGCAGAAAAAATTGGGTCAATTTCAGGATACCTTCTAAATAAGGAAAAAACCCAGGGGCATATTTACAATCCCCTATCGCCACCACAACGTCACTTCCAGTGACGTTGTGGTGGCAATAGGGGCCTCGCCTTATTCACAAGGCAGCGTTAAGCCACTTAACACTGCTTTGTGAATAGGCACCCTTTAACGCTGTGTTTAGTGTGAAAGAGGTGTGCAGTGGGTGTTGTGGTGGGCGTTCCACCGCAACACCCATTGATATTAATGCTGCCCCCTATTCACAAGGGCAGTGTAAATAGGAGCTAACGCCAAACTTAAGACAAGGAAAACCCTGGTCTTAGGTTGGCAATGTTTGCATTTTCCATGTGTGCTGCACAGGAAAATGCAAAATGCCATGGTTTGTTTATGTACATAAACAAACCTTTTTTTTAAATGCTGTTTTGTAACTTACATGTGTGGTGCATGAAGCAGCACACATGTAAGTTACAAACTATCTATATCACAATGAATGATTACTTCAAATTCAGTGGTCTAAATTGCAACAACATGATATTTGCTCAAATCAGACAGCATGATTCATAAATTGTAAATTAGATTTCACCCAGCCTACTGTGCTGAGACTACGGAGAAAAAAACATCCTGCACCTAGACCTATAGGACGGCTCCTTGTGTAATATATTTCATAGAGCTACTACTTCATAAACTCGTAAACCCACAGGTCTTGGGATCTACAATAAATGATGGAGATGATATGATAACAACAGGAGTAAAGGGACAGTGAGAAATGTACAACTTTATGTATCTTGTAAAACTTAGAACCATATGAATTAAAAAGAGAAAAAAAGAAAAAGGGCAGATTTAAAGGCAGGCGTGGGCCGTACAGGTAAAAGTTGTGGGTGGGGGTCTGGGGGCAGGGCAGAGGAGGAAAGTTGACAAACGACCGAAAAGGTCAATATAAATGAAAAAATAAATCAAACCATTTATCTTGCCCTCGCCGCTTCGCCGACTCGGCGATGCAGAGAGCGCAAAGTAAGTGGTTGTATTGTTTTTAAATTTTATTCTACCTATCCCATCATCGGTCGACCTCCCCCCAGGGCCGGACTGGGAACCAAAACCGGCCCTAGGAAAGTGCTCGGCCGGCCCCGCCCTCTCCCCCGGGGGGAGGGTGGGGGGTTTGGGTGTGCGACCGAGCTCTATGCCAGGGCCGGTTTTCGGATGATTTTGTTACAGAGCCGATTTTTAACAGGATTTGTAACAGGGCCAAAAATGGCCCTGTTACAAAAACAGCCCCCAGGGGCCTAAAACAAGCCCCCACCCTTGCGGCACCCCGGGGGATTGCCTGGTGACCACCCCACTGATCTTACCTGTGCCAGCCATGCCTGTTTAAACGTAATTTCTTGCAGCAGTAAACTATTACAGTTGTCACAGAAGGTTGCTCATGGCAGCAGGTGGATTGTAGCAAAGAAACTGTCCCACATTCACTGCTCTAATCGCCTTCTTTAGGAAAAATCCTGTAGCCCTTCCCAAGAATTCTCCCCACTCCCATTACACCATCACTTGCTCAGCTTGCACACCCTTTTGCATGCTGTGAGCACCCTACAGAGTCAGACTCATAACCCCTCACTTGGAGAGTAAGCAGGCTCAGTTACGATTTACTGCCACAGAGCTATAGGGCATAGGTAAACTTTACCTCTGCAAAAATCAGCCAAAGTCAGCAAAATAATCTTGCTGACAAATACAACTTTTGCATAGTTATTCAAAATGTTGTTTAAAACTGGTATTTGCTGATCAGAAACTGAAAAAATTCCCTTCCTCTAAATAACAACGTTGTGTAAAGAGGCAGTGGAATACAGATCCAGAAAATGAAAAACAAATGATTTCTTTAAAAAAAAGCTGGTACTAGAGATATATTCTAATAGAGATGAAGGGAGAGAAGAGGAGTGTTTCGGCTACAACATGGCAAGAAACTTAAGATCACACATTATTTCAACCACATGCTTTATTTTTGACACCTACGAAGACGAATAACATAATTTATGTTTCTTTTTATATCACGATTCAGAAAAGGGGGTGGTGATGGACAGAGCATCTGAATTAAGCAGAACACTCCTACCCAGTCAAAAGATCAGGGCTTGATCCATCACTGTTTTTTTAGCTCACTGCACCATCCCAGCTCAGAACCTGGCTATATGCAAATTAGTCTGACCCTGGCCCAGTGCATCATGGGAACAGGGCAGACCAAACTACCAAGCCAATTCTTTACTGGAAAGGAAACAAGCTTCCGGGGACCGGTTTCTGGCATTACAGCCATCTTCGGACCGGCTTGCTTGAATCCTGATGGTGCAGTGAGCAAGGGACTCATGTCTGAGCATACCCTTCCACTCCTATAGTGCCCAAAACGATTCAGAAAAGGGGGTGGTGATGGACAGAGCATCTGAATTAAGCAGAACACTCCTACCCAGTCAAAAGATCAGGGCTTGATCCATCACCGTTTTTTAGCTCAGTGCACCATCACAGCTCAGAACCTGGCTATATGCAAATTAGTCTGACCCTGGCCCAGTGCATCATGGGAACAGGGCAGACCAAACTACCAAGCCAATTCTTTACTGGAAAGGAAACAAGCTTCCGAAGACCGGTTTCTGGCATTACAGCCGTCTTCGGCCCGGCTTGCTTGAATCCTGATGGTGCAGTGAGCAAGGGACTCATGTCTGAGCATACCCTTCCACTCCTATAGTGGCCAAAACGATTCAGAAAAGGGGGTGGTGATGGACAGAGCATCTGAATTGAGCAGAACACTCCTACCCAGTCAAAAGATCAGGGCTTGATCCATCACCGTTTTTCAGCTCACTGCACCATCCCAGCACAGAACCTGGCTATATGCAAATTAGTCTGACCCTGGCCCAGTGCATCATGGGAACAGGGCAGACCAAACTACCAAACCAATTCTTTACTGGAAAGGAAACAAGCTTCCGAAGACTGGTTTCTGGCATTACAGCCGTCTTCGGCCCGGCTTGCTTGAATCCTGATGGTGCAGTGAGCAAGGGACTCATGTCTGAGCATACCCTTCCACTCCTATAGTGGCCAAAACGATTCAGAAAAGGGGGTGGTGATGGACAGAGCATCTGAATTGAGCAGAACACTCCTACCCAGTCAAAAGATCAGGGCTTGATCCATCACCGTTTTTTAGCTCACTGCACCATCCCAGCACAGAACCTGGCTATATGCAAATTAGTCTGACCCTGGCCCAGTGCATCATGGGAACAGGGCAGATCAAACTACCAAGCCAATTCTTTACTAGAAAGGAAACAAGCTTCCGGGGACCGGTTTCTGGCATTACAGCCGTTTTCGGCCCGGCTTGCTTGAATCCTGATGGTGCAGTGAGCAAGGGACTCATGTCTGAGCATACCCTTCCACTCTTATAGTGGCCAAAACGATTCAGAAAAGGGGGTGGTGATGGACAGAGCTAATTTGCATGTAGCCAGGTTCTGAACTGGGATGGTGCAGTGAGCAGTGAGCTAAAAAACGGTGATGGATCAAGCCCTGATCTTTTGACTGGGTAGGAGTGTTCTGCTTAATTCAGATACTCTGTGC
The DNA here is from genome assembly GCF_964261635.1 of Lissotriton helveticus. Taxonomy (NCBI): domain Eukaryota; kingdom Metazoa; phylum Chordata; class Amphibia; order Caudata; family Salamandridae; genus Lissotriton; species Lissotriton helveticus. Next base: position 451,730,205 of record NC_136061.1, on the reverse strand, counting down.
ATCACCACCCCCCTTTTTGAATCGTTTTGGCCACCACAAGCGTGGAAGGGTATGCTCAGATGTGAGTCCCTTGCTCACTGCACCATCTGGATTCAAGCAAGCCGGGCCGAAGACGGCTGTAATGCCAGAAACCGGTCCCCGGAAGCTTGTTTCCTTTCCAGTAAAGAATTGGCTTGGTAGTTTGGTCTGCCCTGTTCCCATGATGCACTGGGCCAGGGACAGACTAATTTGCATGTAGCCAGGTTCTGAACTGGGATAGTGCAGTGAGCTAAAAAACGGTGATGGATCAAGCCCTGATATTTTGACTGGGTAGGAGTGTTCTGCTTAATTCAGATATTCTGTCCATCACCACCCCCCTTTTTGAATCGTTTTGGCCACCACAAGCGTGGAAGGGTATGCTCAGATGTGAGTCCCTTGCTCACTGCACCATCTGGATTCAAGCAAGCCGGGCCGAAGACGGCTGTAATGCCAGAAACCGGTCCCCGGAAGCTTGTTTCCTTTCCAGTAAAGAATTGGCTTGGTAGTTTGGTCTGCCCTGTTCCCATGATGCACTGGGCCAGGGACAGACTAATTTGCATGTAGCCAGGTTCTGAACTGGGATGGTGCAGTGAGCTAAAAAACAGTGATGGATCAAGCCCTGATCTTTTGACTGGGTAGGAGTGTTCTGCTTAATTCAGATACTCTGTCCATCACCACCCCCCTTTTTGAATCTTTTTATATCACAGCACAGAGGATCTTACAGAATCAGGGTGTTTGAGAGAAGTGACTTTGGATGTCAGATGATGGACTTGACAGATGACTGTTCAAATGTATATGACTGGTTCCGCTTCAATGATATCCACTCCTGTAATGTGGTGGATGGTCACTGGATCTTTTATGAAGAGCCCAAATACAGATGACGTCAGTACTACCTGAGGCCAGGAGAGTAAACACTTGTACACCATGAGTCCCAGTATTGGTTCCTTTAGAGGAGTGGTGGATTATATCTGAAGTGCAGAAATGCCTCAACTGTAGCTATATTCAGTAAAAATAATACTCAATATAGATTCTCTACAGACAATGCATAAACTTCCAGAAAAGACATATTTCAAATTAATTTATGGGTTGCTTAATGTTGCTAGAGGAGCACTTTCGAGTCTTCGATTCTTCTTTTATATTTCCATGAGTGTACACCTCTGACATTCATGTGTACATGCTCAGATCAGTATAATCTTTATCATCAGCAGAGTAAGGTCTGACACATGCATTGCTCGCCTTCCTAACTATCTGAAGAGACCTTACATATTGTTTTCAAATGTTTTTGAACAGATTTGTAAATGGGCACAAAAAGAAAAAAACATAGATGATGTATATTGCCTGAATAAACCAAGGATTACAGGGACATTATAGTTAGGAAATAGAATTAGAAAAAACTGAGACATTCACTGAGAAAAAACAAAGGTTACATGAACATTATAGCTAGGCTCAGATTTTACGCACACAAAAACATAGAAATTGAGTGGTTATATTTACTTGAGCTATCTATGAGAGAAAAAATTGGATTTCCCCAATGTTTTAGTTCTCGTTATCCTCACATTTTGTGTTAGCATGATGTATCTATGTATCTATGCCTTTATATGTAAGCACCATATCCAATGTAGGCCTGATTCAGCTAATAGGCAAAGGAATAATACATTTATATGCTTAGCTCATGTCGAACAGGCCGAGAACCACACAGACGCCATCTTTCCTGTATTTGTCAGGTCTGAACAGTTAATCATGTGTTACCCTCTCTCGGTCGTCAGGCCTCTTCTATTGAGTTCCAGAGAGCAGCTGAATGCATGCTATTCTTTCTGTCTCCTGAGACGCAAGGTCGCATCTGGCTTTGGGTGCGATAGGCACATTCTTGGAGGAGCCGTGCTTGCACTCCCAGTCACGGAGACGAAAGAGAGTCACCCCTCCCGGCCTTCCCAGGGGTACCTAAGACTGAACTCTTAAACTAATCATGTGTGCCATACATGGTCTTCCTCTAGGTCTAAGAGCCAAGTAGTATTTTTCCATCTACGGTGATTTCATGTATTTGCTGAAGGTATATATGCGTGGTTTTGAATGTAAGCCAGCAGTCTGCTCCGCGCACCTTGAGGGGTGAGGATGGGAGATGCTCCTCTATAGAGTATTTTGCCTAATAAAGCTCTTGTGTTTTCTACACTGCCAACTGACTGGTTATTTGTTCATTGGTATTTGAGCTATTGGTAAGTATAGCTCCTTATGTTATTTTTTATGGTACGTCAGTTGGCGACTCTGGTGGGAGACGTGTTGGGGTTGTCCTGCCCGTACTTGGGTAGAAAGGACAATAAGGGGGAGCTCTGGTCAAGGGGGTGGACTGATCGGAAGTTATGACTTACTCCGCTCACGTGATCAGAGAGCCCCAGCTGCTAGTGACCTCGTGCCGGAGTCCTACGGGCGTAACCCAGGAGCTGACCGTGTTGGTCTTCAGGAGTTGGCAGTAGAGTACACACAATTGTACCTGTGTGCACCAGGTGAGTGAATTGTTTTCTTTGTGTCTGTTGGAGGACGTCATTAGGCGATGCTTTTGGAAACAGTTAACTGTGTTGGATTTGGTGGTCGGTGTTCCACGCAGAATTTTGTGGGTCGGACGGGGCAGCACTGAGGCTGCATGTAGAGATACTCCATGGACTTGTTTGGTGAAATAATAGAGACATCGATCAGACGCCTTGGTGTGGCACGTGTGGTGCTCATCTGGCCCGTGGTTGTACCTGGGTAGCCGTTGGGACACATCTGAAGCGATGCTAAGGCAGCAGGCTTAGCCAGAATAGTCCCGAGGGTGAACCGGGAAGGCTTCAGGATGGTCCGTAGGACATCCTATGGCTAATACCTGCCCGACAATCTCTTGGTAGTCTCTGGACTCCTTTGATTTTGGGTGTTTGTTGGTCTGGAATTTGGATGAATTAGTTCTCCACTAACATGAGTCGACAGGCTCCGTTCCTTGGTTCGGAAAGGACATGTCATTTTGGACAAACTAGGTTCAACAAAATTACCTCAGTGTTTGAATATATGGATTGTTCTGTTGTATTATGTTCTGAGAGAGAATGAATGGTTGAATATGTGGTGGATGGATGAACATGGCGATGTTTGAATGCGCAAACAAGAACACAAAACCTCTCCACGGTATTACCTCTTCAAAAGTCTATCACAGGTGAGAATCCTATTTATGGTACTCACAGATGTGGCAATTGTCACGCATGTAGTTCAGCTATTGTGTTTGCAGAGCTGGTATGGGGAAATAGAAAATTTACTATGAAAGAAATGACGAATTATAGGTCGGCCAATGTGGTCTACCCCATATTATGCCCATGCCCTGTAGGCGATACCAGCCGTGAGTTTAGAATTAGACTCAGTGAACACAGGTCTGCCATTAAAAACAACAAAAAGGGGCCCCTCTAGTGGCACATTGGCAGGAGAAACAACATTTAGTGTCTGACCTGAAATGGAGAATTCTTGAAAAGATCCATAAACCTCAGGATAATAACATCAATGGCCTGAGAGCGAAAAGAGAGGTTTTTTGGATCTATATTTTGCAGATAGCGACCGCTGGTCACAATGAATCGATTCCCTGGCAGAATGCCTTGTTATGATGTTAGAATTTTCCTATTGTAAGGTGTCTTAATGAGCGGTTTTGTCTGATATCCCCCTGTGGGATATATCTTGGTCTTGATCATGACTGGAGTTCCCCCACCCCCTTTTTTGACAGACCTTTTTGTGCTACCTCGTGTCGGAAATATCTCTGCTTTTATGCATACTCATTTTTTGTCCATGTTTTGATGGATGTTGACACCTTTTCCCATCCTAGTCTTTTTTTGCCTTATGGGCTATTTCCATGTATTCATAAGATTCTTTAGTATTTATTTGTAAATTTTGGGACCGTTTCTGGCTAGGTCCGATCACTGGGCACTCGATTTCTGAGTTTGTTTTGAGTTAGAGTATTATTCATATGACTACTGTGTAGTCTTCTCTTTCTTTGGGCTGTCATGCCAGTGTTTATCTGTCTCTTTTATTTTAGTTGTAATGAAATTGAGGTTTGATTCCTCACTTTGGAGCTTGCATGGGCGATTTCGGGACGTTTTGTGGATCATTCAGGCCTTTGATTGCCCTCCATCATGGCGCCTATTAAGGAGTCGGTTAGTCTTGTTAGTCCTTTCTTAATTGTAGCGACCTCTCTAGCTAGGACCTTGTGACCCTCTTACAAGATGGCACTCGTCGTTTGACTACATGGGCAGCCTGGTTAGTCCGTCCTCTATGTTGGCGTTTTTTCTGATTATCACAGGTGGCTTGAATTTTCGTCCATGAAGAGGTATTTGTATGGGCACACATCGCGGGTGCTAATTGACCTTTCCGGCATTTCGATTGTTGCTGAAAGAAATTACTGGCAATGAGGACCTCTTCATTCGGCCACAGGTATAGAAACTGCCACCTTTGTTAATTTTGATTAGGTCCCGGTAACTATATGGTAGGACCTGGGGATCACTGGGGTGTGCCAAGCTGTGTTTTTGACCTGAGTAGTGATTAGTTTTGTTTTGCTTCTTCCCTTAGTTACCGCTCAATGCGGGGGGGGGCCGTTTGCTGTGGACTATTTCTTTACTCCCCGGACTAATGGTTATGTTGTCCCGCGCTATTTGATTTCCTACATTATTGTAATCGTTGCAGGTATGTGTACCGCCCCTCTTGGTTTAGTATCACTATAATCTCTATTTATTTAGGGGGATTAGGCCTGTTATAAAATATGTCCCTGTGTATTTTATATCTTTTAGTTCTGTATTCTGGATACTACGTATAGGGAAATCATCTTACATCTTTACCTGGCCCCTGGGACAATTTCTGAAAGGGTAAGTCACTCTGGTTTCCAATTTTGTAGCGCGATTATGTCCAGCACATGGGCTTTCTTCGAATTGATTTAGTTTACCAGTAGTTGAGGAATACATTCGGTTGTTTCTCCTCTGTGTACATGTTTAAGGCGTGCCGGTTCGCACCCCATGAATCCTTAGGAGAGCGTGGCTTTCATCCCTTGATCCAACCCTGGTTAAAAGGAGTTGTGAGAATGTAGCTTTAGCGTTCATTATATATTTATTCATGTAGCGTATGTTTGTGTTTTTCTTAACTTCAGGCTCTCGAGTACTTCGGGGTGTGGCTGGCTACACACCTAAGCGGCTCTGATTTCATGGCTGCATTGGACATTCAGTAGGTTCTCGTGATACCCTGGAAATAGGAGTAATGTATGTATACGTGTTGTCTTTATTTTCACGGGTGTTGGTTTTTGTCAGTTTTCTTTTTTCTTTTCATCTCTTACTCTTTGGTGTGTGCACTTGGGGCTTTTTTCAGGTTCTTTTATCCTTCTAGCACTGTTCTCAGTGTATTGGACATGGAAGTCTATATGGTTCTTTTGGATAGTTGCTCTATTTTCCAATAGAGGTTCTCCAGCATATAAATCCTTTGATTCGCAATTGAAATATGAATATGTCTTCTTATTCTTGTTCCATTGTCTCCACAGATATTCTCAACTTGTATATATTGATTTCAAGACTGAGACCCCCAGTCTGGTTACATCCTGAACTATTTACCTGAATTATCTACATGACTATTAATTGAAGAAATTGATTCCTCAAGAAACTCTACTTAAAAGTTGTTTGCGCCCTGACGAAGGCACTGTGGATAGTGGTCTTTTCCGAAACGCGCATCGGCGCTCTTTGCTTTGCTTTGCTTTGTTTGCTTGTGTTTGTTGAGTGATCATCATTGTATTGTTTTTCTCCCTTTTTTGTATCGTTTTCTCCATTTGAACTGTAAATATTTTATGGAATTGTGTATGATTGTTTGAGTGATTGTGAGGATGTACTTTGGGTGCTTCAGGATGTTTGGGGGCTGTGCTGTATATTTATATTGATGGTGTATTTTGAAACATTTTGATGATTCTTCTTTTGTGTACATATAAAAAGAAATAAAATAAGAAATATGTTTTTCAAATAATTCCTGGTGTGTGTTGGACAATGCTGTGATATATATGGATCTATGGATGTACCACCTTTAGATTAATTGTGTTCTAGGAGAGGTTTTGTGTTCTTGTTTATACTTGCCTCCTTCTCCTAGTATTTTTATTACCAGGGACCCTCGCCTGTTTTTGACATGTTTGAAAGTGCGACATTTTGATTGTATGAAGAACACATAACGACTGACACATTCCCGTGTTTTAGTAAATTGAGTTGTTTTGGATGTTGTTGCCGCCCTAATGATACTCGCTTGGCTGAGAGTCAGCCTGTCCCACCCGAGGGCAGCCCGAGTCATGATATGTATGTAAAGCATGGTCTTACTCCCATTTTGTTTAATACTCTGTGGCACAAATATACCAAAGATAATGTAGAATTACAATGGCCTTTAACCGGGTCTTTTGATTAAAAGAAAATACAGTATTTGCAGGACCGATTATTTTCCAAACGTAGTCGGCAATCCATGTTTGATTCCTTAAATTTGTGGCAGAAGGAAGCGAAACGTAGGCGTATAAGAGAGGAGAAATTGTGCCAGATGAAAAAGGGACAGACTATTACGCAGAAAGCTGTTGCTTACAATAAAGCCCAAACTGAAAAGAACATTGAGTGTGAGGATAGACAGTTTAGACTACAGGTAGATAAAAGTTATGTGATTCGATCCGAGGCAGAATATGAGATAAAAGATTTATTGGACACACGTCTACCTCCCCCCATGCCCCACAGCGCATATATCCCTTTGACCCCAGCTTTGGCTCCAGCAGCCTCGGCGCCTGCTGTCTCCTCCTTCCCTGCCCCTCTTGGGGGGCCTCCCGTCTTGTCTCCCTCGACATTTGGGACAGACACTTTATGGCCGGATGCTTTGGCATCTCCCACTACATCCACGGTTGTTTTCCCCGACATCAGCTTGGGCTGCTCAGTCTTCCAGCTCGACTCCAGCACTGGATGACCTTACTCCCTTCCGCGTTCTGGGTGTTCTTGGCGCACGGAGATTGTTTACTCGTTCATCTGTTGGGGAAGAAGAGAAACAGAGGATTGCCAATCAGTCGTCCCAGTGGTTGGGTAATCCAATATATAATTTAGCTGATATATGGAGTACCCTTCGAGATTATGAACCAGTTATGCAGCAATATGCCTTAGAGAATATCGCTATACATCTTATTTCCTTATGGGGACATTGTTTCCCAGGAGGCTAGGCCACGCAAGTATTGTACGATATTCGGGATCGAGCTCATAAATTTGAATTGGAATTACAGGAAGTATATAGAAATGTGGAAATTTTGCTAAAATATAGAGAACGACTGCAGTCGAAATGTCCAAATTGGAACTCTCAGCACCCCATGAGGGAAGTTCATCTCATCTATCATTCTGAAGTACCAGAATTACACAATGATCAGAATGTGGTAACAAGACCTGGCGTAGAAACCAGATTCCAAGAGCAATGGGTTTATAACCCTTGGAAAAGGAGTGAAGTTCTCTCACTAAAGTCTCAACTTCCTGACCCCCGTAAAAATCCAACGGCTTACTATAAAGAGCTTACTGAAGCAGCGGCTTCAGCTGTAATGATCTTAGCTGACATAGAGCTATTTTTTGGATTGCTAGTTCCTGTTGATGTATGGCGTCAGGTGCACAACCACGACCATGCTGTGGAACTGGGAGAGACGTGGGACCAAATTAAGGGTTGGGATAAAGATCAAAAACCTGGAGATAAGCCGAGACCTGAGATATTGGCTTTGCCCGGTCGAATAATTACTTACATGCATTCTTTAATTCCACCCCTTCAGGTGTATTGGGACAAATTGACAGCGTGTAAACAAAAGAAGGATGAAAGTGTTTCGGATTTCTTCACTAGATTCGAGGGTGTGTTTATTCATTTTAGCGGACAGGATTTGTCATGAGAAGGAGGCTTACGGCTGTTTGTGACGAATCTGCTACCAGAAGTCTCCACACGGCTACAAGCCGCCAAGAGCACTTGGACTACGTCCACACCCTCAGTCATATTGAGTATGGCCCAGTATTATGAACATAGAGAGAAGGAGAGTAAGGATAAATCAGAGAAAAAGGCGTAGGACCTTAAAATACATGTATTACTGCAGCAAGTCTTTCGGGGACGTGGAAAGGAGAGAGGCAGTAGAGGTTCCGTCCAGAGGGGGCTGGGACTGGCCGAGGAGGCGGCAGACCAGCTGTTGCTCTAGGAATAAACCAGTGCACCTACTGTAAGCAAGAGGGTCATTGGAGAGCTCAGTGTCCCTTACTAATTGCACAGAATGGGGCCGTAAGAGGAAGAGGGAGAGGACATGGAGGTGTGGATCGGAGTGATATGCGACGAGAAGAGAGCGCATACAGCGACTCCGAGAAGAACTGTTTTGATCACCCCAGAGGTAGGCAGTATTATAATGAAGATTGAGTGGTTGATGGGAATGAGGGGTATGCTTACCAATAGGATAGCCAAGGACAGGGTAGGGACCAGGTGTCAGTACCAGTTGATCAGCAAGGCCCTTATGTGAAGGGGCGGTTAATGGGGACATTTGAAAAGTTCCTAGTTGACACTGGTGCGATGAACAGTTCCATTTCTCGTTCGCTGGTCCCTGGGGCTGCTCTGTCCGGGCAGAATAACGTGTCGGTAGGATTCTCTGGAATACCGGTAGTGAGCCCCATCTCTAAACCTATACCATTCACTATTGGTCCTGTAACAGTGGACTCCCCGTTTCTGTTGACTTCACATTGTGGGGAGAATCTATTAGGCTTTGATTTGTTGAAAAAGTTGCACGCGAAAATTCATTGTTCCCCTGATGGTGTTTATCTAACTATTCAATCCCCTGGTGGACATTTAATACAGTGTTTTGCTAAAAACGACCCTCTCCCGCCTGAGTTTGCAACTATCCCGGCAACACTATGGGCTACTGGGGACACAGACGTAGGGATTACTGAAGATTCCTCAAGTTTCCATTACTTTGAAGCCAAATGCTCGTTTACCACGTATACCACAGTACAAAATTTCACCGGCGGGTGAGCGGGCCCTGCTCGCTATTATTCAGGATTTGATTGATAAGGGCGTACTGGAAGAGACTGTTGCCAATTTATGCAATAGTCCTATATTACCGATCTTAAAAAAGGCTCCGGTTGGAAATGATCCCAGTCATGTTGACACATATCGTTTTGTAATTGATCTACGAAAAATAAACAAGATAGTGGTACCACAGTATTCGGTTGTAAAAGGTGCCACAGTATCCGGTTGTTTCTGACATCACTACTATTATCACTATGATTCCTCCCACGACAAAGTATTTCTCAGTTATCGACATAAAAAATGCCTTCTTTAGCATACCAATTCATCCTGATAGCCATCATATTTTCGGCAATCATTATCTGGTCGCAGCTTTCGATTTTGACGCGCTCCCCAGGGGTACGCCGAAAGCCCTAGCATTTATAGTCAAGCTTTGAAAGCTGTATTGGATGAGCTGACGCTGCCCCCTGGTAATGTCCTCCTTCAGTATGTTGTTGGTGGCTTCCGACACTTAGGAAGGCTGCAAAGAAGCCACTTTTAAATTGTTGTCCCATTTGGCCACCAATGGTAATAAGGTGTCCCTCTCCAAATTCCAATATTGTCAACAGGAGGTGACTTATCTCGGTCATCTACTGTCGAAAGAGGGGAGGAGACTAACTCTTGAACGTGTGACTACCATCTGTAATATGTCTGTACCTCGTACTCAGCGTGACGTTCGTGCATTTCTTGGTATAACCTCTTATTGTCGGCAATGGATTCCTAATTTTTCTCTTCTTACTAAACCTCTCCTGTATCTAACTACTAAAGATGTGCATGAACCCTTGCCTTGGACTGATGAGTATCAGAAAGATTTTGACTTTTTGAAATCTGTGCTTTGCTCTGCACCCGTCTTGGGTACTCCTAACTACCGAAAACCTTTTGTACTTTATGTGCACGAGGTGGACGGTTGTTCACTTTCTGTGTTAACACAAGGATTTGGTGGAAAGCAGAGACCTTGTGCTTATTTCTCGGCAGTGTTGGATAACGTCGCCAGAGTCCTTTCTAGCTGCTTGAGGGCTACTGCAGCAGTTGCGGTGGCCATTCGACAGTCGGAAGGGCTCGTTCTGAAAACTGACCTCACAGTGATGGTACCGCACGCTGTGGACACATTATTAAACAAAACAACGACCCAGCACCTTACGAGTGCATGTCTTACTGGATATGAATTGACTTTGTTTGCTCCTGACATTACAATTAAGCAGTGTGCCACTCTGAACCCTGTCACATTGCTACCCCTCCCTTTGGACGAAAAAACTAATGATGTACATGACTGTATATTTCGGACCGAAGAAGAGACAAAGGGGCGGGTAGATCTCACAGACATTCCTCTATCTGACCCCCAAGGGGAATTGTATGTGGATGGCTCTTGTTTCAAGTTACCAGATGGCACGACAACAGCTGCATATGCAATCACGTCCCTCCACACTGTAGTTGAGGCTTCTTAAGTACCCTATCAGTCAGCACAGGCAGTGAAGTTAATAGCATTGCTTCGAGCCTGTGAATTGAGTGAAGGATTGAGGGTATACATTTACACGGAAAGCCAATACGCTTTGGCGTGGCACATAGTTTTGGCTGACTGTGGGCAGAGAGGGTGTTCCTTATTTCCCATGGCCAAAGAATACAGCATGGCCCCTTGGTTTTGCGATTATTAACAGCATTAACATTACCAGAGAATGTGGCTATAGTTAAATGCAGTGCACTCAAGGCAGTGGTAGATACAGTAGGTGAGGGAAATGCTTTCACTGATCAGGTAGCAAAGGAAACTGCTAAATCAAAACTCTCCTCCATGTTTGTAACCACATCTGCTAGATGGGTTACGGAAACAGAAATGTTTGATAATACCATTGAAAGTGTCTGAGAGATATAGAAAGAAGCTACATCTGCTGAACTGGCTAATTGGGAGGAGACAGTGGGGAGGATGGATGAAAACAACTGTTGGGTTGATTTAACAGAAAAACAGAGGTGGTTATTACCCAATGCACTGGTTAATGCTGTAGTGACCATGGCTCATGGCCCAGCGCATATAGGGGCGAAAGGCATTTGTGCCCTTTTGGATCCTGTATGGAAGAATCCCAATATTTCTAAAACTGCTGCCCATTTGGTTAAATTTTGTATGAGCTGCCTGCGACACAATCTGGGAGGCAGGGAACCCGTTCTGAGTGGGAATTTTGCACCATCATCTTTGCCTTTTGAGGTGCTCCAAATGGATTACATCCAGCTGGAGCGTGTGAATAACTTGAAGTATGTATTAGTTGTAGTATGTGCTTTTAGCAAGTGGGTGGAGGCCTACCCAATAAAGAGAACACCGCCTTGGCCACAGCAAAAGCTTTGATCAAGGTGTTTTTCCCACGTTACGGATTGCCTCGGGTGATCTGGACAGATAACAGGGGACACTTTAATGCCAAACTTGTCAAACACATTTGTGACAGATTGCAAATTAAGCAGAAGTTTCATGCCACACGTCACCCACAGTCTGCAGAATTGGTTGAGAAATATAATGTGATATTGAAATTAAAAATGGCCAAGATTCAGGAGGGTACCGGTTTAAAATGGCCCGATGCCCTACCTTTAGCTGTGATGTCCCTGCGAGTTACCCCACGCTCTTGATCCAGCCTGTCACCTTATGAGGTTGTCTTTGGATGACCAGCCAATGTCTGGGGTGTCCCGAGACCTAGAACGTTCCGTGATATTGAATACCCTATGATGTCAGATTATCTCTATGCCTTGACTAAAGATATTCGTTCCATTCATAAACAGGTATCCGCAGTATTGCAGCCCCTGCCGGAGGGTCCCTGACATCGGTTGGAACCAGGCCAGTGGGTACTGGTCAGAAATTATCAGCAGAACTCCAGCTTGGACACTCAGTGGTCCAAACCTTACCAAGTCCTTCTTGCCACGCAGACGGTGGTAAAAGTGGACGGCAAGCGACATTGGATTCATGCGTCGCACCTGAAGCGACTGCCTCTCCCACTTCCCTATGGTCAGCAGAACCAGGACAGCATTTTGACCCAGGAGAGTGAGCGAGCCCCTTTTCCGACGCCCTGGAGACAAAAGAAGGGCAAAGAGAAGGAGCCTCGGGCTCAGAAGGGGTGTTGTCGTCTGAACCAGTGATTGCCCCGGATACTGTTGCCCCTGCAGTTGTACGAAAGGCTCATGATACTCCTGTTGCCACAGATGTACCTTCCCCAGTTTTGTTTACTGATCAGGAAATGCCTGGTCATGCTCGATACACCCTGCGGCCCAGAAAGCAACACGGTACCTCAGGTGAAGATGGTAGGAGATAGGGAAAGACTTGAGTAGTAGGGTTTGTTGGAACCCTGCCTGGGGTACTGACTGAGACACTGGACTGAACTCGTTGAGAGCTTGGAACATTTCATATTGCTCTGTTCAGTAAGAAAAACTGCATTTGGTGAGAGAGGCCCAGGTTGTGTTTTCTTCAAGAGTTAAGCATAACTCCAACGCAAGGATTTGTTTTTTGGTTTCTTTGTAAAGAACAATAGGAGTCTGCCTGTGAGGCTCTAGAAAGACACAGGAAAGAAGAACCCTCTGGCAGGTTGGACTGCACTGCCTGAGTTTATTTTTGGACTTTTAGCTAGCATGTATACCTTTTCCCGTTTTGTCCCTGAAGAGGAACGTTCTTTCGCACCTCGTTATTACCCTGTGAATATGCCTGTCTTTTCTAGTTGGGCACGAAATGTTAAAATTGCATTTTTAGTAACTGTAGCGGTTTTGTTTATAATCCTGATGGGAGTGTTCTTCTATTTAGAATTCCACCACCCAATGCATACTGTTCTAGGAACTAGTACCACTCCTCCAGAGCATATGTTCTTTACTTTAGCCCCACATAAGGAAAGACATCGCCAGACCTACACAAAGAATGTATTTGTTGAACTGCTTCACCAAACACACAGTGCTACCAATACTACCAACTGTTGGGTATGTGGCCTTCTGCCTTTCGTGTTGCACAAGCATGATTTATTCATATCTTTACCTCTGTCTTATGTGGGAAGTTGTGAAGCATGGTTCAAATTGTTATCTATGATGTATAAGCATTACACAGTGGATACCAAAAGATATTCGGAGAAGGATTACGAGATGATTCTAGCCTATATAGAGGTACACCAGGGATTTGACCCCGAGGGAAACGAAGGGGAGGGTTCTTTAGACCCAAATGCTTGTATGAATGTATATAAGACACATGAAAATGTTACTTGGCTCCAGAATGAAATTCTAGATTTTGCGGAGTTTAACTTTACCCAGTATTTTCAGCAATTTAAGGAGCGAAATGTCACAGATGATAGGCCCATTCCCATACCTATATTAAATAGCACTTCTGCCTTTTGCATTCAGGGAGCAGGATCTGTCTCGGTAGGAGAAAGTCGATGTAATTATACCTACCGACTGCGGACTTTTAGCAGCCCACCTTTGTTGACCCCTCCTAATGTGTATTTTATCTGTGGAGAAAACGCCTATACTTGGCTTCCCCGTAGCTGGGCTGGCCGTTGTGTTTTGCTTTTCTCTATACCCCAGTTTACATAGCCCCCTCTAATTATCATAAAGATCATCGGTTAGAGGAGCAGAGCCTGCCTTCTGTTAGGAATAGAAGAGCAATTGACACTACAGATATAGACCAAACCGATACTCCTGAGCAGCACTTTATTGATATTGCCAAGGGAATATTTCCTATTTGGGGCCCCATAGTAACAAGTAAAGAAGTACGACGTTTGGCCAAAGTAGTTGAGAGGGTAATCAACACCACTGAAGACATCTTAACCAATTTGACAGTAGAGCTTCAAGCGACGAGACTCGTCTCGCTTCAAAATCAAATGGTTTTAGATGTAATTTTGGCTGATCGAGGAGGAGCATGCCGCGTGATCGGCAGTTCCTGTTGCGTATACATTCCTGACTCTGCCCCCTCGGTTCATTTAGCTATAAAAAAGCTGCATCGCTTAGCATCCGAAGTGAATGCGGATTATGGTACATGGTCCCTCTCTGGTTGGTTCTGGGATTTACTGTCTGCCTGGGGATGGAAAATTCTGATGATATTAGCAGGTATAGCTGGTATCATATTTACCTGTTGCCTCTGTATACACTGTGTGCCTGCCTGTTGCTCATACTAAACTTGCCTCCTCTGTGACTAATCCTTCTCCAGCAACAGTAAAGAGTCAGTTAGTCCAGCAAGAAATACAGGATCATATGAAGATTGATCAAGGGATTTTTGAAGAATAACTTCCCTGTATAGTTAGCTACATCATGCTAAAAGGGCGGATCTGAGAGATAAAATTCAATTTCCCCAATGTTTTAGTTCTCGTTATGCTCACATTTTGTGTTAGCATGATGTATCTATGTATCTATGCCTTTATATGAAAGCACCATATCCAATGTAGGCCTGATTTAGCTAATAGGCAAAGGTATAATACATTTATATGCTTAGCTCATGTCGAACAGGCCGAGAACCACACAGACACCATCTTTTCTGTATTTGTCAGGTCTGAACAGTTAATTACGTGTTACTCTCTCTTGGTCGTCAGGCCTCTTCTATTGAGTTCCCGGGAGCAGCTGAATGCATGCTATTCTTTCTGTCTCCTGAGACCCAAGGTCGCATTTGGCTTTGGGTGCGATAAGCACATTCTTGGAGGTGCTGTGCTTGCACTCCCAGGTACGAAAGGGAGTCACCCCTCCCGACCTTCCCAGGGATACCTAAAACCGAACTCGGAAACTAATCATGTGTGCCATATATGGTCTTTCCTCTAGGTCTAAGAGCCAAGTAGTGTTTTTCCATCTACTGTGATTTCATGTGTTATGCTGAAGGTATATATGTGTGGTTTTGAATGTAAGCCAGCAGTCTGCTCCGCGCACCTTGAGGGGTGAGGATGGGAGAGGCTCCTCTATAGAGTATTTTGCCTAATAAAGCTCTTGTGTTTTCTACACTGCCAACTGACTGGTTATTTGGTAATTGGAATTTGGGCTATTGGTAAGTATAGCTCCTTATGTTATTTTTTATGGTACGTCATATATAACTTCTGCACCGCAATGCACTGTTTATGAAATCACATATTACATTACCCATAACATCAAGGCTGAATTAACACTGTCTGCAGTATATAGCCAAAGCAGAATTCAAGCTGTGAGGTCTGCTAAATGCAGTGTTTGCAAAGGGTAAGCAGAGCGGCCTAGGTGCACAAGGCCTCTAATTAAATGTGCTCTGAATAAACGATGTTGTCCTGCATAATGACGTGATCTCTCACCTCATTCTATCTCATCTCTGAATCATTTTAAAGACCTGCTGGACCATACTGTAGATCTGAGCCAGCAGGCAATTCCCTACAGACACCTCTTCAACGCGGGCCTACGAGAGGGGTGGAATGCATCAGGCACACTGCACATGTGCGAATAAGCAATATTGCCAAGTATTATGTTAATTTGTGATCTTTTACCTCATTCAGTCACATCTCTGTCTCATTTTAAATACCATCAATACCATAAGATAGGCCTAAGTCTACGAGCAGCGCTGCCCTACAGACTCCTGTTGAGGGTGATTCTGCGGGAGGGGTGGGTTGCACTACCCTGAGTATGCATGTGAGAAAAAACAATCTTGCCTTCCATAATGATGTAATCTCTCACCTCATTCAATCACATCAATCTAATTTTAAGGACTTATGTTTCATTTTTGTTTTGCAGGTTACCTACGCTGCTACCACTGGAGTCCATCTCACATTTTGTTTAATATAGTGTTCTATTAAAGTTACGTTTCTATTTATTTATTTCTGTTTTAATAAAGGATAATTTAAAAATAAAAAATAACTGAGTGTATACGTCTTCTTTTTCTGACAACATTTGACTATTATTTAGTGTGATAATCATCTGCTTAGAGAAGATTTTAAAATAAAAAAACTATTTAACATTAGAGTGCACCTACAAAAAATAATGCCAAACTCTTAGGCACATAAATCCTGAGTAATTATACAACTACAAGAGTTCTATGAGTGTATCACTTTATAACACTATAAGTACTGTCCGTGTGATTACAAAACAAATAAGGCACTGCCTAGCACCAACGAAGCTTCAGAGACTGCCGAGGCACACCCTGCATATTAAAACAAAGATCCTGAGTATGACAATTCCCGGACTTAAGTTGCCTCGAACTCCTCGAATAATTAGTAAATAGTTCTCGGAAAGGTGGCCGTCCCCTAGACTACGAATTGTCTCTGTACCTTCCGCGCCCAATTCACATGTGACATTAACTCAGTACTTGGGGGAATATTTACAAGGAAGCTGTTAAATTATACCCCTTAATTTGTAAAAGAATAACTGACGGGCTCAAAGTTTTATTAAGAAAAGAATGATGTTTATAACTAGAAGTGTAATACAGAGGCTGACTCTTTACCACCTATTTACCAGAGGCTGTAGCTGCGATTAACGGTTCCTAGGGAAAAATTTTAAAAGTCAAGCACACTTGCTGTTTGGATTAGCAACATTGTGTGCTGAACTTGTGACCTGTATGCTCAATAGAGTGTTTCATGAACTGTTACTATGGTAACAGGCAGTAAGCAGTTTGGGGGTAGGGTTCAAAGGTGCTGGCTGCACAGAAACAGTCATATTTATCCAAAGTCCTCTACATGACACAGCAGAAAGTAAACAGAGACCACAGAACACTGTGTACATTAGGAGTAAAAGAAGTACACAACTCTTCGAATTAACCTCAAGAGAGGACGTGAGCAATAGCCACTGGTGTTACAAAACCCCATGTACAATTTGCCTACTCTGTACTCAACAATGGGCAATTCTTTATCGATCCCAATCAGATACTGCTGCTTCACATTTCACAGTGTGCACTTCACTAAATACTTTGTGCCTATTTAAACGGGAGACGGCATTATCGACATTCCAAAACTTAGGAGAATATTTACAACGACGGCGTTACAATTATTGCCGCTTTAGCGGCAGCAAACTGCCGCTAAAATGGCGATAATGGACTTGGAAATCCTTTGTTGTCTTACCGGAAGATTTTTTCTACACTGTTGTTTCCTATGGCAGGGTGTGAGCCGAGACTCCCACCCTGCCATAGCAAACTTGGGGACAGATTTACAAGCCCCTTTTGCGTCACTTTTAACATGGGAAAAGTGTCGCAAAGGGCTTGTAAATCTCACCCTTGGTTTGGATTTTTAAAGAGAGAACACAGAAACCTGCTCTTTCAAAATGCAAAGCAGATTGCTTTTCCCCACGGGGAGCTGCATATTAGCAGGTCCCCATGTGGAAAAGTAATGGCGGCTTCAGAAGGACGTGGGGAGCTGGCTGGGACCATAGAGACATTGGGGCTCCACCCACGGTCCCCAACGTTGTATATACGCCTAAACAGTAAACAGGGCGATATCATTTTCACCACATTTTTGCCTTTTTTTTTAAAATGCGGCGAAATGGCCCTTGTTAATATGCCCTCCAGCTTGCTAAGACAGAGCGGGAACCTTGACTCCCGCCCTGCCATACCAAGCAGCAGTGTCCCAGGGGTTGACACCCCGAGACACAGCAGGAGCCGATCCTGGGGAGTGGTGTTCCCAGGGCCCTCAACTGTTCCAGAATGGGGGCCACGCGAACCCCGTCCCACAATTTAAAAAGCCCCGTAGGGTGGTGATCCCCGGAGCTTAGAGGGACCTCTGAGCACCCCACCCATTTTTTTGAAAGCCCCAAAGAGTAGCGGTCCCTGAGGCTGGAGAGGACCTTTAAGCCCCTCCCACCCAAGTATTTTACTGAGAAAGTACCTTTGAGCCCCCACCCATTTATTTTGTAGCACCGAGGAATGGCGGCCCCTGGGCTACAGAGCCCCTCTGGACCCCCATCAAATGTAATATTTTAGACCCCGCGATTTGGCCCTCCCAAGTAGCTAGTTTCTAAAGAAGCACAGTATTGTACCTCCCAATAGGAGCCTGCGCTTCGTTTTTATTTTTTTATGGCGTATCCATGCACATTCTCTGTTTTTAAAAAAAAACTAAAACATTTTTGGGGCCCTAGGGGTCCTTGTGCGACCCCCTAAGCAGGTTTAGAGGGTCAAGATATTTCTAACCTGCCCCCTTTATATGTTTTGAAATCTCGTTCCACTGATTTCTAGACCTTCGCTTCTACCGAGGCACAAAATGTCTGCCAACACTTCCTGGTTTCGAATGTTGACAACCACTTGACAGCCAATTAGCATTCAGCACGTGATCGTGACGATGCGCTAAGGGTACGCTCAGGATGCACGGATCCACCGAGGCCATAGATATATATATACTTTTAATTGTGATTTTCTCAGGAACTAGTGAACGGATTTACACCATTTAAGCACAAGGCTCGAGTCTGAACCAAGGACTACCTCTTTACCAAATTTGGTGTAATTCTGTTCAGCAGTTCGGGCTATAGCCGTGATGAACGGTTCCTATGGAAAAATGCATGGGGAAAACATGTTTTGTGACCCCCTTTTTTCTCGCCCCCACTTCATGAATCACCCGAAGACTTTCAGGATAGGAGCGGACCGGAGCGCCACACGAGTTTTGAAAATTTTGGGTAGATTCGTCAACCGGCGCCACAGTTATTCCAAATAGAATGTTGCGGATTTACGGATTTCCTATGGAAAATAGGTCCTAACTATAACTACCTACTGGCGACCGCCAGTAGGTGCTATATATATATATATAGTGGGTATGTGATTGACCCGATGGGTGACTGAGAAGGTGTGTGAGTAGCTTTATGGGTGACGGACAGTGTGTGAGTAGCTATATGGGTGTATGAGTGGATATATCAGTGGCTGTATTAGTGAGTGAGTTGGTGTATGAGTGGATGTATGGGTAACTGAGTAGATGTGTGTATAGACCTATGAATCAGTGAGTGGGTATGTGGGTACTGGTATGGGTATATCAATGGTTTTGAGAATGGTAGTGTGGAAGTTGAAGTGGGTGTACGAAAGGCTAAATTGGGGTGTGAGTGGGTGCATCAGAGATTCTGTGGATGATGTCATCAGTGATGTCATTTGAGATGTCCTCAGTGATGTCACTGACCATGTCATGAGTGTTATAATATGTAAGGTCATAAGCAGTGCATTGCAGGAGCACGAGTTATAGTTAGCTCAGCTAACTATAACTGCTGAATTTTCCTGGTGTTGTACAGCTGAAATGTCAGTCTAACTATAGCGTGCCTGTGACCTTTGATTTGTTTCAGTGAATTCCACATGGTGCGGACGTGCCCTCAGCTAGTTCCTTACTGGAATGAGATAACGAAAATTCTCTCTCAAACCTTGGGCTTCCCACTTTGAAAGGATGTCCCACATTATCTGCTAGAAATCGCAACCCGTTCTGCTGGACGTAAACCAGTCAACAAATGTATTGTTCTAGAATTGGCCTTAGCTAAATGCAGGATTGCCATAAACTGGAAGTCACCTGTTGCCCCATCCATTAAATTGTGGCTATCCTATTTATGCACTGGCATAATGACTGCGTAAGAAGCATTGTGAAATGCTATGTCAGGGCGCCCAACTCCGTCTAACCCCCCCAAATTGGCAAAGACATTTACAGATGCTAAATCTGTTAATGTCACCCCTCCACCGACGCATCCTCTTTCTCCATGCCCTGTACCTCTCCTGTACATAGATGCTGTACGTAAACAACAGTGGTCTTCTAGAGAACAAATTTCCCCTCCACCTCCAGCCAACTGTCCCTTAGGATACCTTGGGCAGTCACACATACTTAAATGCAGTGTTTGAACTGTTATATGTTGTCACATATTATGTTTACCACTTTTGACTCTTAATGCTAACGCAACAGGTTAAACTCAGGAATATTGTGGGACTGAACCATGTTCATTATGCTCAACAGCTCCACTAGAACCCCATCATAGACTTTACAATGTATGTAAGGATTGCTCGAAAATATAACTGCAATTATGTTTGTTACTGAATCTGCTGTTGCTCATCATACTATAGAGAAAAAAAAAGAAAAACAGACTAAAAGAAGACTTGGGTTATACACTCTTTATAATCTTATATTATAAGGGTGGTGTCCCAGCAGTAATTTCCATGCATGTTAGCTTTATGTTAGCCTTATGTTAGACACTGTTTTGTTATAATAACCTCATGGCACGTAGCAAAATCCTTAGCGATTCTTACACCCTGTATTAATAAGAGAAAGAGGTCAATAGTTAAAAGCACATTCTTTGCTCCTGGTCTGAGAATACTACATGCCACATTCTGAATCAAGTCCCGAAACCAATCAATTAGTTAGTGTCTCAGCCATCCTCTGAAGTGGTAATAACATTGTCCCTCATTGCTTGTTTTAAGAATTTTAATGGAAGTCTTAATTTCCTAAATAGCAAATTAATATTTTATCTCATATGCCTCTGATTTGACAGGTCAGTAATCTGTCAGTGGTTTGCAACTCCAATGCATGGTTCATGATTTGGTAGGACAATTACCCATGGTCCCATCTTCCAAGGGGCTCCCTAGTGAAGTGAGAGAGACTACTGAAATTCTTACCTTAATAATGCTGCTTATGAAAAAAGTTTATTTTTCTATTTTGACAACTAAGCATGTTTAACAGAACCTTAGAGCCTCATTAATAAATGACATGCGCTGATGCAAAGTCATGCAAAGCAGCGCAACCTTTTGCAAGGTTATATACAATCCAGAGGAAAATTATTTTGCAAAGGTGCTTGTTAGTCTTTTGTAGAGCAAATAGTGCTCTGAGCTTCTTTGCATGAGTTTGTGTCAAGGGAGCTTTACATTGGTGTACCTTGAGCAAATTAACAGAAAAACTCATAGGGGTCAATTCCGATTCGGGAAACTAATCCGTAGCACGATTCGAATTCATAGCCCTTTCCATACGAATCTACAAATCCGTCCGAATCGCGTAGTACGATCCGTAGAAAAAAATATGTCTGAATCTTTGCGAACCGTACGAAAAGCAAGGGTGAATCTGTACGAAATGGACCCTCACAGTGAACGACCCGCAAAGTACGATCCGGACCAAGGAATGAGTATGCGATTCGTACGATAAGCGTCGCGTATGAGCAATTCGTACGGAGAGCCACACAATCACATACACACCGTACCCCTACGATCATGGGGTGTACGAACCGTGCCCCTACGATCATGGGGTGTACGAACCGTAGCCGGGGGTCCGTTTTGTATGCATTTTGAGTCCAATTCTGCTTTCTCGGATGTTTTGAGCTCCCATAGAAAAAAAGTTGTACGGAGTGTTGACTAGACGAATCGTACTTGCTGGGTTGGTAAATGTTGGTGCGATCCGTACGGACATCGCGTACTTCATGTTCCAAATGCCATTCGTACGGATTATTGAGTCGCACGGGCTTTGGTACGGTTCGGACGGAGAACAGCTTTGGGTACACATCGTACTACATCGTATGTACGGGAACGTTCGAGGATACGATTCGTATGGGAAAAATGCTCCGTGCGGCTATTCGTACGGGATTTTAGCGAATCGGAATCGGCCCCATAGTGTTTGATGCACGGCCCAATCTATTAACATAGCCACACCGAGCTTTGCTCCAAAAAATAGCACCTCTTTTAAGCATGCACTAACATAGAGAAATATTTTGATTTCTGGAAACATTACACATATTACATGTGTCCTTCTCTGTACATCACATATATAATATGTGGAACGTTTAAGAATTTGACTAGGCATAGAATTGTGTACTGGAACGGTATTCTCCCAGTACAATTCTCATGCTAGACGGCACACACAGACCTATAAACCATGGTGCAAATGTGTGTGGTGCTAGGCAGCCTGTTTGGCTGCCACAACAGTGAACATCAGGAGGACATTTATTTATAAATATGATTCTAAGCTACTTTCTCTCCCTTGCCCAGCTCAATACAACAATTTTAGTTGCTATGTTGCTTTGTGCTAAAAATAAGTCTTCCCCTTAGTGTCATTGCTTGGCCTACCCAGCCTTAACCCTTACACTTTCAGGCAGTTGGTGGCAATTGCACTGCAAAATAATGTGTCATTCCACTCTCCAACCTTCACCTCACCTTTTCTGCCTTAACCTTTTCACTGTATCTTAACTTCGCTGTGTACCTTCATCATATAACACAGCTCTCTCAACCTCTTCTTTGTCTACCTCACCTCTCTCTAAGTATTCCCAGTGTACCACTCTTTACTTCTCTATCACCCTTCTCTCTCAGGGCCTTCTACCCCTCTCTATCATTCTTTGCGCCTCCCTGTATCACTCTCTGTACCTACATATATATCTTCTTCTCTCTACTTCATCTCTCTTTCTCACCCTTCTTGCTGTACCTTGCAGCATTTGTCCATCAGACCCCCTCGTAACTCTCCTCCATCTACTTCATTTCTTTCTCTACCTCTTCTCTATCTTTACCCAGTAGCGGCTCCTGGAGGGAGTGCTGTGGGTTAGTTGGGTGGGCCGGGCGAGGAGCAGGGTGGACGGTAGTAAACGACGGAATACGGCCAAACGGAGGTAAGTAAACAAATAAATATTTAAAGCGAATTTTGGTGCACATGCTGCATCGCATTTGGCAATGCAGCCCACTCAATGAAATTTGTATTATTTATTTATTTGTTTACATACCTCTGTTCGGCCGTATGCGTGGTTTACTACTCCCACCCTGCTCCTCGCCCACCCCTTAATATGGATGGTAAAGGATATCCTTATAGCTGCTCCTTTTGTTAACTAAGAATGGTAATATAATGTTTAGCTAATACTCTTCATGTATTGTTTGTTATATCACATTACCTCATCACAAAATCTGTATTTTTTTTTAATTTGTTGCCTTAATATGTATAATTTGTTCTTGACTAAGACGTATCCACACTTACCTGACCTATGATTTTATGTGGAGTAAAGTGCATAGAATGAAGTAGCAAATAAAGGCTTCAAGCCAATATTAATTGAAATTGGTGGCCTTTAGTCTGTTAAATTGGTTTAGCAGCATTTGAATGTGACAGCTTGGACACCTTTTCTCTTAGTTTATTACGGCTCCGTCCAGTCTCCGAGGGCCAAACCCTTTGTTGCTATTAAACTTTCTAAAGTGGCCTTTTAAGAATAGTAACTTGAAACCCAACTTTACCATTGAAGCAGATTTTAAATCCCAATTCATTTGAGTGTAAACAACATCTCTCTATCTGGTCCCAAACTGAAGTTAGCACTTACCAAGTGAAATAAGGTAGTCCAGTATTAGTCTGTGAGAGAGACAACCTCACTGCACTGATCATTTAAGTGCCTTGCACGATGTCCTATGAGCAGTTAGGGGCTACCTTACAAGTAACTTACAGTATTAAAAATGAAAGTTTAGGCATGGCAAAAGGTGTATTTTGCCAGTGTGAAATGGCAGTGTAAAGCTGTACGATGAGCTGCAGTGGCTGGCCTGAGACATGTTTGAAAAGGCAACTTTAACTTGTGGCACAGTGAGTGCTGCAGGCCACTAGTACCATTTAATTTATAGGCCCTGGGTACATGTAGTACCATTAATTAGGGACTCGCAAGTAAATTAAAGGTGCCAATTGGGTATAGGCCAATGTTTTCATGCTTTAGGGAGAGAGAGAGCAAGCACTTTACCTATAGTTAACACGGAGAAAGTGTACAAAGTTCAAAAAGCAAACTAAAGCGGTTTCAGCAAAGAAAGAAGAGAAGGCAAAAATCTGTGTTGAACCTGCAGAAAGGTCAAAGTGCAGCAATTGTGTAAACAAATAACAAACATAAAAACTTTGTCCATTAGAGGCACTGTGTTACTCAGCCACACCCTGTGTTATAGAATGACTAATGTATGCAGTGTATTATGGTGACATGTTTTCTCACAATGCCTAGTGTACCTATGTTGGTGCAGCCTCAATCGTATGGTATCCAAAAATATTGAAGACCTTTGTACCATGTACATAGTTGTTTATGTCAGGCTGCTTAACAAAGAAAACGAAGGCAAACAGTTGTCAAGAATACTATATGGAAATGTATTTATCTATTTTTCTATTTTAGTTTTTATTTCATTTACAATGCACTACCCTCTACTACAAACTCCCAGTGTGATTCACAGGACATATTCACGAGGGCATCCCATAAACACAAATCGATTGACTTTAAATAGTGCAGAATTCAGCAGCTAGACTCCATCTTTGCCTCCAGCACTGTTCCTCTATATCCGACCATCTTGCCAAGCTTAGTGGACATCCTGTGGCCAAGCTCTTGAAATTTAAGAGCTAGTTTATTTGCCACAAATCCCTTCATGGTATGTGACCCAAACTTCCTGCAGAACTTATTTTAGTTCTATGTTCCTGTCTGAATACTGTGTTTGGCGAAGGTCAGGCTGCTTGTCTTATCTAATATGCTGTGGGCTCACCAAGGTGGTTGTGCATTTGATTTTTGACTGCCAAACACTGGAACTCAATTTCTCTGGACATGCGAGAGGCTAGCAATGATCTGGCATTTCCGCAAATACTTGTGAAACTATGTTTTTTTGCCACAGTAGCATTATCTTGCTGCTTGCTGGTCGAAGTCTCACCACTAGTGCCAAGATGCCCCAAAGAACATGCAATTAACAAATAGATTAAATAAATGGCAATAAAGCATTTGATCAAATATTTTACTCTCTACTAAAATGGCTCCCTGTAAATATATATAGTTTAGAGGGGCTTGTAATCAATATCCCCAAAAAGTTGTGTCCCTATTACAATATTAATACTTCTGTGAATCAGCATGTGTTCTGTAGAACTGATGGGTGGAGTAAGCTAGAGGTAATATTCTTAAATATGTTGAGATGTAGCTGCCTTTTGTGGCACAAAATCTCTCTTCATTTCTTGCAAGGATTTGTGTTTAAAGTGCTGAATTTGTGGGTCATTGTGAGTAGGAGATTTTTATCCTAGAACTGCTCGAGGTACCACTGGCAATAGGATAGAATAGTCCTTCCTAGACCCAAAAAGATGCTACTCACATGGTAGATGTCTGAGTGGGGCCTATTTTATGCTCTTTGAGCATCCATTCTTCGACAGAATCCAGAACTGGGGGCTCAAAGCCTACCTTACTGGGTCGCCATCGTGCACATGGACAAGAGTGTTTATGAAGGTGTATAACTAACATTTCAAATTATTACACTCATAAGGGAATCTAGGGCCAGATGTAGGTAATTCTAATTTACCGATTCTTAAATACCGAATTTTACCGATTCGGTATTTATGAATCGGTAAATTAGAAGGTGGGAGATGTGGGTACATTTTAATTTTCAATTACCGAATCGGTAACATTCGGTATTTACCGATTCGGTAAATACCGAATCGGTATTGCCCATTGATTCCTATGGGCCTTGAAGCCCATAGGAATCAATGGGCAATACCGATTCGGTATTTACCGAATCGGTAAATACCGAATCCTGCAAGGGTGCAGGGGGTGTCACTTTGACACCTTCTAGCACCCCGAATACAGGCACATGTAACATGTGGCACACAGACATGCCCTTAGGGGTGTGCATGCACAGATGTGCATGCACACCTGAATTCGGTATTTTACCACCCAATTGGATTGGGTGGGAAAATACCGACTCTTAAGGGCCTGTGGCACTCTTAGGAGTGTCACCTACATATGGATTTACCGAATCGGTAAAATTACCGATTCGGTATTTTACAGAATCGGTAAATTTACCGATTCGGTCGATTTACCGATTCTGTAAAATGATGGCCCCTACATGTCAAACACCAAATACCGGTCGGTAACGGCCGAATTCGGCCGTTACCGACCGGTATTTTCTCTCCTACATCTGGCCCCTAGTGTCTGGGGTGATCACACAAGACTGTGCAGTGTACAAACTATTACCTGATTCTAAGTGCATTCATAATTTAGCTTCTGATCTTTTTTCGGTCGAGCCTAGCGCAGCACGCATACGCTGCTCTAGGAGGGGGCTTCTTGGAATCACTCCAGACTTCCCAGAGACTATTTCCTGTGGGTCGGACTCCATCCACACATTCCATTGGCCTTTGCTTGTGGCTTTTAATGATGAAAGCACGCAAATGGGAAAAGACGGGTTCATGTCCTGCGTTTCCTCTAAATGTTCACTCCCATGGCCTTTGAGTCTCGGGAGCAAGCAGCGGCAGGCAGGCTGGCAGCTGGTCGTGGACTGCAAGTACTCGAAACTAGCATTTGTAATGCAGCAGGTCTCGCATTACTGAAAGTATGAGCTATTGGCGTTGCATTAATATTTGCGAGACCTATTGCATTGTAAATGCTTGTTTAAAGGATTTGTTAATAAGGGTGTCACTGCTCTCTAGAAAGGACACTAACAATATTATTTCTTTCTACCTCTAAAAGGTCTTCTCAGCTTTTCAATGATTCGAACTCACTCTCTGCATCATACAAAAACATGTCCATCAGGAGTACACTAGCCTTCCTGGATATTCTGAGATATAATGATTTTGGAATAAATATTTATTAAAAAAAAGCCTCATAATCTAATTCTGACGAATGAAAGTTTAGGCATGGCAAAAGGTGTATTTTGCCAGTTTGAAATGGCAGTTTAAAGCTGTACAATAAGCTGTAGTGGCTGGCCTGAGACATGTTTGAAAAGGCAACTTTAACTTGTGGCACAATGAGTGCTGCAGTCCACTAGTACCATTTAATTTATAGGCCCTGTTCAATTTCTTCAAAATCTAAAGGTACATTTCATAGGTTTTACACCTACCTGTCTCATCTCAAACACTGATCATGCTTTCCAAATTCTAGACTGTTGAGAGGCCTGATACAATGGCATACTCGTTGTAACTTTATATGTGAGCCTTTTCAAGAATTCATTCAGAGAAGAATATCCGAGATAACTGGGAAAAAACATTTGAGATGATACACAGGAAGAGTTAGGGAGATCTGCGAAATATCTGACCTCAGCAATGGCCTCTTACATCACACTCTATGGATATCAGCAACTTTAAATCAAGCGTGTTCTGTTTCGAGGAAATGGTAACGCGTTCAAACTAGTATTTACAAACGCTCCTTTGGAATGGGTACAATGCTCTTATACTAGTCATGCTAGATTAGCTTTGCCCAAGTGTGTGCCTTCCTGGTTTGCACATGATTGGATGAGTAGAGTTAATGTGATGTTTGCACTTGTTTACACCAAATTGCTTCATTGCTTCTTACACATATTTTCACACACATATATATTATATTTTAGTTAGGATGTAGCTTCCATAGGATCAGCATTTTTTCATTTGTCAAATATTTAAGCATCGTTTGATGAATCTTTACAAAATTTTCGAAACTAATATTGATTCTCACTTTAGCTGCTGTCTGGAAAGTATCAGGGTCATCTTTGAAGAGGAGGTCGAGAAAAAGGAGGGTCCTAAAACGCATTTTCCCCATGTTAATTTGCATAGGAACTTTGGATTTGGCTGTAGCCAAAACCGCTGGACAGAAATACATTAAATTTGGCAGGAAGATAGATGTTGTTCCAGGGAACTGCCTTTTTGTAATTCGGTGTAAACTGTTCAGTAGTTGCACAGTTATTCAAAGACATTTCCAATTCGATTTATTGGGATACAGAGGTACCACGACTCCTCCCGATCTCGTGCCGAGATCTGCTTGAACTGAGTTCCAGAAAAAGAGTGAAACAAAAAAGACTTGGGAGCAGGGTACAAATTCCCTGGCATTCCCAGGCCTTTTGGGAGGTCCCACAGGGCCAAAAAAGCATTTTTTTAGAGAAAGATTTCAGTTGGAGTTGTGCATGATCCGTGTTTACTGCCCAAAAAAAATTAAGTGCTACCTCTCGCGCTATATTAGTAATTGACCCCCGGGTGGACCAGGTCTGAGTGTATTTTTATAACAAAGGAGGTGGGGTGCATCATCCAACCCCCCTCCTGGGGCTCATTAATGGCCAGGGTACTTCAACCTCGCTGGAACTTTTCTTTAACAATTAATGCATGAGAGACCCGTACAGCCTCCCAGCTGCCCTGGTGACCACCACCTACTTTTGTTGACTGTTAACTCAGAGACATTACATATGCATTGCAATTAATGTTTTTCGGAGTTCCTGTATTTTTACCCTAGGGGTGTGATCACCACACCCCACTAGTCACGATCTAGTGAGGCACTGGAAGGTGACCCTTGTTGGATTTGTTTTAGTAATTTTTGGGCTTAAGGGTCCTTATTGGTTAGCTATATGGATGAAATCTTTGTATAAGCCATTGAACCCCTTCCCCTACCTAGTTGCCGGATGTGTGCTATATGTTTGTTTGGTGGTCTGATGAGCATAGTGAGGGATGGAATTGTGGCTTTTAGTCGGAGTCCTATTGCAGTACCACTTTTTGTCATAGGCACTTTGCTCAGTGGGACAGGGTCTAGTTACTGTGTGGCCCTTTCCTGAAGTGGTTTATACTGATGGAGGCTACACCTTTTGATTTTATCTTCCATTGTGTTTGTTATGCCCTGTTTAGCTGGAGCCATTATAGGTGAGTGGAACATGTGGAAAGAGAGGGTATATAACTGTTGCTGCCACGTGCCGTGAGCACATTTTGGTTTGGTGCACCTCTTTGTTCCCACCACGTGGTGTGTAACATGGCGTGACCCTTCTGCGCTCCCTCTGGACTTCCAGGTACTTGGCTTTGGATGATCTTTACCCCGTCTTTGCATCTGGATCTTCCTGTTGGGCTAGCTGTGGTCAGTTTTTCCTATAGTGCTGGGCATTTCCCTCTCAAGTAAGCTTATTGCTTCATTTGTCATGTGGGGGAGAGGGTTAGGAGCTGCTCTGTGGTCCCTCTTTGCTCCCATCTATGCCCTTCATGGTGTCCGAGGCTGGGGCCAACTGCTTTCCCTGGATGGTGCCTGCAAGGTCATAGTACCATTGGTCACTATGCTTGGTATGGAGGTGAGTGCACTCAGTGCCCTACATTCGTCTGGAGCTGGAATGAAGATTTGGGATTTACCCTCTTGAGGCACCCACATCTTCCTTTGACCACACCCCACTTCTTCTCAACGTAGTGGCGGGCCTGATGGCCCTAACCGAGTGAACTGGTGCATCTGTTGTTGATGTTGGAAAGGATAGGCAGGGTGACTGGATATTGGAAACCAAAAAAGGGACAGTTAACCAAACATAGAAGAAGGCTAGCTAAGCCAGTATTTGCCTTGTAACCAAAAAGGACCTTTGCCCAAAAAACGAATTGCAAAAGACTCCTGTTTTTTTTTGTTTGTTTTTTTAAAGTTTGATTCTGTTTTCTGTTATAAAATGTTTTTGCTGTCCCGATATCCTCATGCTCTTATGAAGTCAGCAGTGACAGTGGATAATGTGATGTTTAGTCAAGTCACGCCCCTTGGAGATTGGTTTTTTGGCATCTTCTTTTCCACTGCCTTCATAAATTTTACAAAACTGCAGTTCAGCTGAGGCTCTTGGGATGAGAAGCAGGGGAGAACTGCATTCCTTCGTGTGCGTATCTCTCGTTGGTTGAAGTGATGTTTCAGCAAATATTTCCGTTTGTCCTGCAGTTTCTCGCAGGAGCAAATCAAGTGCAGCATGTCCTCTTGCGCTGAGCCACATAGCCGACAAAGGGAACCAACTTTGTTTTTTATCCAGCATGGGAAGTTTTGAATGCAGGGTAGCAAGCCTAACCTATACTTTAAGAAGCACATTTTGACGGATTTTGCGTAACCCACGCCAAAGTAGCTCTGTGGTGCTATCGTTGAGTAAGTGTTCAGGGTCATCCAGCCATTTTTTTGGACTTATCGAGGGTGATATAAATCCCTAAATATTGAAAACCTTCTGTAGTAGTGATTAATTGTCGTGGCAACGTTGTCCAGTGGTTACCGCCCCCAGGGTCGTATAGGATTGATTTATGCCAATTAATCGTGTAACCAGAGTGTTGGCCATATGCTTCCAGTTCAAGAAAGAGTTCCGGGATGGTTGTCCCCGGGTTAGTGATGTATAGGAGGACATCGTCCGTGTAAAGGGACAACTTATCCTGGGCCAGATCTGTGTTTGTTATTCTAAATCCGCTGATTGTGGAGTTCTGTCGAACCCGGGATGCCAGGATTTCAATGGTGAGTGTGAATAAGAGGGGCGACAGAGGGCATCCCTGTTGACCCGGTCCGGTAGAAAGCCTGTCTGATCAAAGTGTATCAGGTCAGGTATCACTGATCACAGTCGCATTGCCAGGACTGTCGCAAGGAGTTTCACCTCGGTGTTCAGGAGAGATATTGGTCTGTATGATGCACATTCCTCTCGCGGTTTGCCCTCTTTATATATTGGGACGATAGTTGTCGTGGAAAGGTCAGTGGGGAGCCTCCCGTCCTGACATGCCCTTAAGAAAAGATTTTTCAAGTGTGGAGCCAGGATGTCCACCGTGCACTTGAAAAATTCGGCCGGGAAGCCGTTGGGCCCCGGAGTCTTCCCAGATCATAGTCTAGCAACGGCCAAAGAGATATCCTCAACCGTGATATCAGCCTCAAGTGTCTTAACGGCCTCCGGGTCTAGCGAGGGAACCTCAGTCTGGCTCATATATCGAAGAGCAACGTCGCAGGAACGTAAGTCTCTGGCGGTGTAGAAGCGCTCATAATGGGTAGCAAAAGTCTCAGCGATGAGTGTATGAGTGTCGGCGAGCCTGCCATCTGTAGCCCTAACGTGATCTATCCAGCGCGCTGCCCGTTCCTTCCTACCGAGCCACGCCAGGAGCTTGCCTGATTTGTCCCCCACGTCATATAAGCGATGGAGGGTGGCCAAATTCTGAGTCTTAGCCTCGTCAGTCACTAACTCCCTGTAGTGGCGTTGTGTATCTATCAGTTTCCGCAAGGTAGTGGGGGATTTCGTAGTCAGGTGCTCACTCTCTAGGTCTAATATAGTCCGTTCCACCGCCGCCACCGTTCCCTGAAGTTTTTTCCTTTCCTCGCCAAGTCTATTCATTATCCTGTCCCTCATGACCGGTTATAAGGCTTCCCAGAGGGTTACCCCTGATTCAACCGATCCCTCATTGTCGGCCAGATATACTCGCACATCAGCCCGTACTCCCTTTAGAACAGTTGGGTTTTTACGGTTCCAGGCATCTAAAGGCCAGATAGCCCCTGTCGTTCTGCGCGTCTGACCCACTCGTACCAACAGCGGCGAGTGGTCCGAGATTCCTCTCGCCCTGTATTCTGCAAAGGTGTCTAGGGTCAAATCTTGTCTGGCCATGAAAATGTAGTCTAGCCGTGAGAATACCTTGTGTGAGGCTGAGTAAAAGGAGTATGTCAGCTGGCCCGGGTGCAACCACCTCCAGACATCCGTAAGGCCTATTGTGGTAATCAGTTGGGCTAGTGGGCTCTGAGTATCTTTGGGAGGTGGTGCCCCTGAATGGTCCATCTTCCTGTCTATAACATCATTAAAATCACCACCCACCAACTGAATAGTGTCCGCCGATTCGAGGAGTATGTTGGCCAGCGTCTTAAGTGAATTAGCCTGAAGTTTGGGGGGTGCATATACCGATATCAACGTGTACGTGCGTCTACGCCATGTCCCCTGAACCCCTACGTAGGTCCCTTGTGAATCTTCCCAAGTGCGGGTAATGCAGAATGGGGCGATGTTCTTTAGAATAATGGCTACTCCCCTGGAGTCAGTGGTGTATCCCGCGTGTGCCAGCACTTTATAACGGCCCCTGGCTAAGAAGGAGCAATTCGACCCCTTAAGGTGCGTCTCTTGTAGGAAAATTACATCTGGTCCTATCCTTTTAAAGTAGGCATTCACCAACCCTCTCTTAACCTTATTACCAAGACCGTTCACATTCCAGGATAAGACGCTGAGACTGTGGTGGTCAGCGGAGTGTGTGTCTAGTGTACTTGCCATTCTGAGGTATCAGCATAGTAATGTGGGTGGTCCTTGGTGTATGAGTGTAGAATGTCGCAACCATGCACATGACTGTAATAAACTAACTGGTTCCCCCCCACCCCCTCCCAACAACCCCACCACCAAACTGGTTGAACTTCCCAGAAGCCCACCACCCCCTCTACACCTTCTCCTCCCGTCCATCCCATACTCACAACCAATAAAGCACAGGACTTTCAGGTGGTAAAGGTCTGTCGCCCTCCCGCTGACCCCCCCAACTAGCCTGACTCTAGGACTTCAGCCGTCACTGTCCAAGAACAGGACGGGGATCCCCGGCCCAGAGGGCCACTAGAGGTAGTAGCTAGGCAAACAAACAACAATAATGTCAAATTATACTCAGAGAGTAGTGGTTGTAACTTGCGTGTCCTCGGCAGCGGTGCACTGCCATCACGGATATCTGTTCCATACTTCTTCACGAATGGGAATCTTGTGTGTCCATGTCACGGTCATCCGCTCCCCCAGTCGCTCCTTGTTCCATCTCTAGGATCACTGCTATCAGCGGGTGGAGCGAGCGGTCAGTCAAATCCTCCAAGTCCGATAGATGATCATTTTCGGTGTCCACCATCTCTTCAACAGTATGATGAGCCACGCTGCTGAATCTGGAGCCCGGTGCCGGATCCTCCCTCATGGTCGCATCACGGTTGCGTTCCCCTCTGATTGTAGGGGCTCTCCTGAATTCGTCGGCGAAAGTGTGTGCCGTTTCATTCTCGGGATGTGGGACCTCTGCGTCTTAGGTGGGCTTCTCCGGAAGTTGGCTGCCGCCATTTCATTTTTTTTAAATTTTATTTAAAAGTTTTTTGTATATACCAACATTAACAACAAAGAAAAATAAATGTTTACAGCACATTTGTTTACAGCTGGCTTACATATCCTATTACTTCTGAAAATCCGTAGACCCAACATTTATGTAAACAACAAAGAGAAAAGAAAAGAGTTTCAAATTACAATTTACAAAGTAAACCATGGAAGGAGAGAAGAAGCAGAGAGAAAAAGAAGAAAAGAAGAAGAAGAAAAGGAATGACATAGAGGAATAGAGTCTTATGCGAAGGGAAAGTCAAAACCAAATTTCCTAACTTATGTTTTACACCCTCCCCATTCTAGTTTTCCATAATTCTATAGGTTGCCATATCTTGGAACCTAATGTTCTTGCTCTCCGCCCCTTCCTACCATATATTGCGCTTTCCAAATTATATGTGGAGAGTAACCTTGCTAACCAAGTCTGAAAGGTTGGCGGAGCTTTATCCAGCCATGTTTTAGCAATACAGATTCTCAGTACTGCCATAGCAACAAACAAAAACTCTATATAGTGTCCTTCTTCCTCTATTATCAGCCCAAGCAATATCAGTTTTGGAGCCAATACTACTTGGATTCCTAGTGTACCTCCTAAGAAAGACTTTATTGCCGCTATTAAGGAGTTTGTATAAGCTTTATTCGAGACAATTCTCATAAAAGCACATTAAATCAGAATATTTACACAAAATACATAATACAGAATAAAAAATTCATTAAACACAGTGCGCTCATACAACATTACGGATAAAACAATATATGCCTAATACATAAAAATCTTAAAAAGGATTTCCTGATTACATACGAGCCCCCAAGAACCGTCGTCTTATCGCCCACGCCCAACCCATGTATTTGGCGACACCCATAACTGTCGAATCCTGCTGTGTTGTGCATAGGATTCTTAGAGCCACTGAACTTTCGCGTGTCCCCAAGTTTTTACATACCGGCGAGAGCCATTTCCTCCTCGGATTCACATAGGCTTCGCATGAAAAGAGAAAATGGCCAAGGCTCTCCTCGGCGTTTTCGCAGGCAGGACATAGACTGTTAGTGGGTCTGTGCCAGCCAGATGTCAATTTCATAAGAGGGATAGATCCTGACCTCAGCTGGAAGACAAGTTTCCTGTCCATTGGTACCGTAACATTATCCCAATAGTTTTCCAAGACAGGTGAAATTTTAGTCTCCAGGAAACGGCCAGACATAGAATCTGCCCTATTGTCATTAAGGAGTATAGTTGTGGACATTCAGCAAACATATGAACTAGGTCTGCATTAATCGAATTACATCTCGGGCAGGTGATTCCCGAAGTGCCTCCCCATTGTGCTATTCTAGCAGGGGTATAGTACAATGAAAACAGCGTTTTATAATGTTGTGACTGGAGGGTAGCCGAACATAAGACCGTACGGCTTAGATCCAGTGAGTCCTGAAAGTTCTCCTGTGACGAGCCTATTTTCTCCACCCATTTTACAGCATACTTTCCCCTGTCATCTTCTTTCAATGTATACAGTTCAGCATAGAGCTGCCAAATCGTACAGTAATGGCCACGCTGTACATATTCCATTATTTTGCACTCCCCAAACCCCAGTGTGCCCCCCTTTTTATTCATAAAATAGCTTCTGAGCTGTAGATACTTAAAAAAGCTCCTTCCATCTAGCTTATACTTAGTTTGTAGCTCGTGAAATAAGCGGATGCCTCCTTGAACATAAATGTCCCCTATTTTCCTAATACCCTTTTCCTCCCATTCCCTCATAACTGAGTCCCTGAATATGTCCCCCGGCAGTGAAAAATTTGTATAAAGTTGAGTGTATCTATTAAATCTCCCCAATCCTACTGCTTTAGATACTGCTTTCTAGACCTTATAAGCTGCTTTCAAAGTCTTGAACCTCGTGTGCCTAAAGTAGGTAAAATCAACTGTATTTAAAAAGGCATTCTGGGCATCCCCTCCGATTAGTGCAATATATAAATTTTTTAGATTAATCCCTCCATCCCCCGGGTCTTGTTCTTGGCCCCCTGCGCCTATCATCCACTGAAAGTACTGCAAAGCTGCTGCCCAATAGTATAATCTAAGATCTGGGGCCCCCCCATCCCCCTTTCTCTCTCGGAAGTGTGATGTACCTATAAGCTCTCCTCGTTTTCCCATGCGCCCAGATGAATCTATTTAGCATGACTTCCACTTTGGTGAACCAACTGTGTTCGAAAAACAGCGGGATGGCCCTGAAGATATAAAGAAATTTAGGGAAGGTAATCATTTTTATAGCATTTATTCTACCCATTAATGTCAAGTGTAGGTTATGCAATCTTTCGGTGTTTTTCTTCACCTTTGTTATTAAGGGCACCATATTCAACTCAACCAATTTATCCAAGTCCGTAGTGATTTTAATCCCTAAACAAATTGCCTCCGATACTATCCTAGTGTCCTGATATACAGTGTTATTGTTTTGTACAATTTGAGTCTTCCCCTTATTGATTGAATACCCCGAGATTCTGCCAAATTTTACAGCCTCCTGCTCAATTTCTGTTATGGCCCTCCCTGGATCAGATGTAATGATTGCCACATCGTCTGCATAGGCAAACACTTTATATTCCCAATTATATAGTATGATCGGGACTATATTGTTGTTACTGGTAAACCTCCGTAAAATAGGCTCTAGATATAAAGCAAATAATAGAGGTGAGGCGGGGCACCCCTGACGTGTACCCCGCCTTATCTCTACCGCTTCGGTATATTCCTTATTAATCCTTATCCTTGCCGTTGGTCCCATATACAAAGCCTGAATTGCTTTGATAAACCCCAGGCCAATCCCAGCCCACGCCATCACCTTCCACAAATAGTTCCAGGAGACCCTGTCGAAGGCCTTCTCTGCATCCAGAAAAATTTCCGCGACAGGGTCCCCTGCAACTCCCACTGCATCAAATATAGTGATCATTTGGCGTGTATGTTGTGTGGTACCCTTTCCTGGTATAAATCCATGTTGTGTATCGGTCACCAAAGTCTTGATAACCCTACTCAATCTCTGTGCCAAAGATTTGGAAAAGATTTTGGCGTCCGCGTTCATAAGCGTGATTGGTCTATAAGACCCGGGTTCTGTTGGAGGCTTAGCCTTTTTTAGTATAATTATAATATCTGCCCCAGTCCAAGAGGATGGGATTGATAAGCCCTGCTGTGCCAACCCAAAAGTCCTATGCATATCTTCCCCCATCACCCCCCAAAAAGTCTTGTAGAATTCGGCCGGAATCTGGTCCGGCCCAGTGGCTTTACCCGATGGGAGTTTCTGTATGGCTTTCTGTATTTCTGTCAAAGTTAGTGGTTGGTCTAGCTCCTCCTTCCCCTCTTCTGTTAATCCCAGACGTGGAGTCTCTGCCAGATAATTCAGGATATCAACGTCTGATGTTGGGGGGCCCTGATCATATAGAGCCTCATAAAAATCCCTAAAGGTCTCTCTGATCTCTTCAGCCTTATTTGTGATCACCCCTGACCCATTTTTAATTTCTTTTATCTCGCCCATGGCCGAGCTTTGCCTTGCTCTGATTGCCAGCAGATGTCCTACCCTTTCGCTGTACTCGTAGCATTTCTCTTTATTGGCAAGGAACTTACTAGCGGCCTTCCTCGCAATGTTTTCAATTGCTTCTGTCTTAACTACTTCCATCTTTAATGTTATTTCTTCTAATGAGTCTTGATTCACTATTGCCTCAATAAGTAATTCTTCTAAGTCTGCCAATTCTTTAATCTTTTCCTGTATCTTAATTTTCTCCTGCCTATCTCTATACAATGTATAGCTCAGGGTCTCCCCTCTTATTGCCGCCTTAAACGCATCCCAAGTATTACCTGAGGAAGCTGTTCCCCTATTTATATTCCAGAATTCAGTGATCCATGTTTTCATATGTGCCAAATAACCATCCTCTCTAAGAAGCCCCCTCTCAAAAGTCCATATAGTTTTCTTCCTGCTTTTAATCTTATATGGGAGTGACAGGATAAGTGGATTATGATCTGAAACTAATCTTGGAGCTCTTTCTAATTGGCTCTCACCTACTAAGGAACTAGACACAAAAAATAATCTAATCTGGCCACCTTCCTGTGGGGGGCTGAGTAGTATGTGCTCCCTGTACCAGATGGATTCTTCTGAGCCCATAAATCTACCAGTGCATTATTCCTTGCAAGATTTACAATCGCCTGAGAAGTCTTCTTTTTCCTCCCCCTGTAAGGGCTCCCACCCGTAAGACCTATACCCTCCATTCCATTTATATTAAAATCCCCACAGCAGATTACTGGTTCAGACCAAATCGCCAGCTCTGTGTCTAAGAACTGGAACAATTCAGGTTCATCGTCTGTGGAGGCATACACCGATACAATTGTGCATCTTCCTGCCTCTGTTTCCCCTTCCACCATCACCCAGCATCCCCATTGATCCTCCTTTTTCTTCAGAACTCTAACCCCCCCTCTTTTTTCTAAAATGGCTACACCCCTTGTTTTGGTGCCTTGTTTCGAGTATGCAAGTACCTCAAAACCTAACTGATTCAATATTTGACTGTTATTCCCTTCCACATGGGTTTCCTGGAGGCAAATTATGTCTAACTTAAGCAGTCTGAGCAGGGCGGCCACTTTCATCCTCTTTGATCCATCATTCAAGCCACATATATTTATCGAGGCTATTCTTACCGCCATAATAGATTTCGTTTCCTTTCCAACCTCTCTCCTATCTTCCTGTATCTCATGGTCATATCAAAATGAATATTTCTCTGTGTCTGAGTGTCTTTGTGCTGTAATGTGTCCTCCAATGCCCCCCATCCCCCCACCCCCCAACCCCACTGACCCCCCTCCCCCTTTAGAACCCTCCCCCCCCTTTTACAGGCAAGTAGGTCAAGCATGACCTACGTGTGGCTGTACTGGATTGTAGTGTCGCTACTCTCCCCCGGTTGGGTCGATTCCTTGTTGTGTGCCCTATGGTACCTGAGACCGTTTTTTACCTCTACTACCTTGTCCCCTTCCACTATTTGTAAGTTCCTCTAAGAACTGATTAGCCTTTACTTCTGAAAAGAACATCCTGGTGTACCCCTTCGTTATAACCTTAAGCCTTGCTGGATACAGTAGGTAGGCTTCTGAACCCAGAGCCTTAAAGGGATCAATTAGCTGCCTAAGCCTCCACCTCCTCTCCACGGTAGTGTGGCAGAAGTCGGGTCTCGCGAAGAAGGTAACTCCTTCGGCTGTTATCTTCAAATTTGGCCTAGCTAACTCCATTATCTGTTGCCTTGCTAGAAAGTTTCCTAGAAATACCAACATGCCCTGGGTAAATTATCTTGACTGTCATCCCTACGTTTCTTAAGAGTAAGTGGAAAACGGTGGGCCCTCTGGACCTCCGTCTCCCAATGCCAATGTGTCTCCGGGAAGGCAGCCTTCAGCAGTTTGATAACGTAGTCCCTAGGGTCTTGCCCTTCAATTCCTTCTACCAAACCAAGAAGTCTAATATTATTCCGCCTCTGGCGGTTTTCGAAGTCCTCCAACTTCCAATGAATATCTTCCACCACTTTCTCTTGATCCACTTTAAAAGTCTGCCAATCTGCTGCGTCATCTTCTAGTCTGCCAGTTCTTTCCTCCACCTGGTTCAGTCTATCCTCTATTTCATCAAACTTTCTATTCATCTTCCTTAAGGAGCCTTGGATTTTTTTCGTTGCATGCCTAGCCCTCCGGTTCTCTGCTCTGGCTTCCCCCTGCATCTGTTTTAGTGTGTTGAACATCAAGTCCAGTGTGGCATGTTGCGGGGAGGGTCTAGTACTGCTCCCTGTAGCTGCTGCCCCTCCCAAGGTGTTAGCTTCTTGATACAGGGTAGTAGTGGCAGTGTAGTCCCACATCAGCTTTCTGTTCATACTGTCGGGGGAGCCACCTCTTTCCTGGTCTCGCCCTGGCTTCTTTCTTCTCTTTTGGGTACTTTTTCCCCCCCCTAGAGTCTGTAGAGCTATGGCTCGAGTCCGATACACCCCCTGATATGCTTCCTGTCCCATCTGAGGAAGGGGAATCCGACTCCTCGTTGACTGAATAAAACTTATCCAGTTCTGGGGATCCGCTGCATCTAGCCCCTTTATTCACTTCCTTTTGTGAGTCTAGGCTGACCAAGCTGCCCCACTTCGTTCCACCTTCTGCTCCTTCCACCCCTTTGCTGCTAAGGCTAGCCTCGACCTGTAGCAATGCATCCAACATTTCGATGTTCGTATTAGTGGTATTGTTACTATTCAGGTTCGCAGTGGGTAACATCACTGTGGCACAGTCTTTCCCCCCATCTGCATCTCCAGCGCTCACCTTTTGTTTGTCATCCGATTGAGCCGTTTGAACCTCTAGCGGAGCTTTCTCGTTGAGAGCCGCTTTCCTCGCGTCTGCCTTCGTCTGCTGTGGTTGCCTGGTAACAGCAGTAGCACTGACGCTAGCGTCCTCGAGGGCGTTTTGCTCCAGCTCAGCGTTCGCGGGCAATGGTGGATGACTCAGATCAGGCCCGGCTGTCACAGATTTCCCAGCGAATGCTTCTATTACGGTAGGCTGCCTTAGCATCACATCACTACTGTCACCATTATTTCCCGCGGTCCTCCGCTCCGATCCCCTTCCTTTTTCCAGCTTTTTGGATTGTGTTGTTTTGGCGGTTGTGGCGGTTGTGGCATTAGTACCCACTCGTGCTGCATTATTAGATTTCCTCGCATTGCTTGCTGGGGTGTCGCGTTGTCCCATCGGCTTTTGGAGGTTGGTTACTGCAGGTAGTAGCTTCTCTTTCGCGCTTCTTAACCGTTGAGCCATTTCTCTTGCCACTGAGAGGTGCACCGCGCCACAATAGATCTCCGTCCACCAGGCTTTCAGAAGCAGGAATATTGAATAAAACCTGCGGCTTGGTCGTGCATCTGGTTCCGTTAACTGGGGTTCAGAACTCCACAACATGCCCGTGCACCTCAGCCATCAGAATCCCGCCCGGGAGAGGAGTATGTGCGACTGCCTCCTACAATCCACTAGCGGCCATCTTGCCTCTCCCAAGCTGGGCTGCCGCCATTTCAAAGTGGATCCTGCGGCCCTCCTCCTCTGCTTCACGGAGCATTGGTCGTTTCTCCAGCCACTGCCAGGCCTCTTCAGAGCGATTGAAGAAGTGTGATCTGCCTTTGTATAGCACCTTCAGTTTTGCTGGAAAGAGCAGCATGTAGGATATATGTAGGTCTCGGAGTTTTGCCTTAACCGAGTCATAAGACCGGCGTTGTTTCTGCACATCCTGGCTATAATCCGGAAAGATCATAATATTTGTATTTTCCAGTCTGAGTTCCCCCTTTTTTCTTGCTTCTCTCAAGATGAGGTCTCTGTCCACAAAGTTAAGGAAGCTGGCGATAATCGGTCGTGGGCGCGCCCCTTCTGGAGGTTTCATGAGCAGGGCCCTGTGTGCCCTCTCTATAATGAAGCAATTCGAAAATTGGGCTTGTGGAAATGTCGATGTCAACCAGTCAAGGAGGAAGGCCGCTTCGTCGTTCTTCTCGATGCCTTCCCTAAAGCCCACGAAGCGGAGGTTGTTGCGCCGCGCCCTATTTTCGGCATCATCCACCCTCCATAGCAGCTGTTTGTGGGACGCCTGTAGCTCCGCCATATCTTTCCGGAGCGTGGTAAGTGAATCCTCCGCCTCGCCAATTCTGGTCTCAATGGCAGTCACCCTCTCCGTCAGATTCCGGAAGTCCTGACGCAGCAAGAGGACCTCGGAGCCCACCTCACCTATTTTGGTCTCAAGCGCCATCCTAGAGCGTTGAATATCTGCCCTCGAGGCGCCGGGGCCGTCTCCCTTTGCGATCGTGTCGTGGCATAACTATCTATAGTCTCCTGTCTGGCCGGCCTCGGCGGAGGGTCTCTTTTCCCCATGACAGAGCTTGTCCCTGGGCAGGAGTCTCTTGGCTCGGCCAGAAAGTCAGATGAGGCGACAGGGAGAGAAAACACTCAGGGCCGGTCTCTCTCAGCCAGAGAGCAAAGGCAAGCGCGGAGGGGTGGGGGTGGGAGGTATTCAGGGGTGCGGGCACGGGCCTCCAGTGGATCAGACTACGTACCCCTCCTTCTCCCTTGTCCACCACCCACGGCAGGGTCCCCCCCGCGGAGGCAGTGGTGATCAATGGCCCCCACGCTGTACCCCCGGGAGGTTTGGTAAGGTCCACAGGGACCCCAGTCGCTACGGATCGCAGTCCTCAGCCCCGGCCTCTCCGGAGGAGGGAGCAGGTAGTCCAGCTCAGGCCTCAAGGCAGCAGGCGTCGGCACGGTCTAGCTCAGTCCCCGATGGGTCCCAGGACGATCGAGGCCCTCTCTCCCTCGATGGCTCCCGAGGCCGCAGGTCTCCTGTGAAGCAGCCCAAGGACTCAGTCGACTCCTCTCCGTGGCGGCGGAAGAATGTGGGGGGAGGGGGGCGAGAGCTCGGGGCACCTCTCCACGTACCAGCTGGTAGAGAGACCGCAAATGTTCAACAGCGGTTCGTCGCCGGGGCCACTGGTAGTCAACAGTCCGGCCTGGCAGCCGCAGGCAAATCAGGGCCGGCAGGAGCTGAAGTCGCGGCCCAAGGGGGGCAGGGGGGAGACAAGGTGCGGTCCCCCGAGGCCTCCAAGATGAGTCAGCCCCTCTCCTTACCCCGGCAGCCGGTCTCTTTGTGCCGTCCCGCCGTCTTTCTTCCTCCGGAACCACACTCTCATCGTCGCACCGGCCCCTGCCGGGTGGCAGATCCTCCTCCGGGCCTCCGTAGATCACCGCAAACGTCAGCAGACCCCCACAGCAGCGGACACCGGGAGTCGGAGGGGAAGAGGGAGGGGGGGGAGATTCTCCCCCCTGTCAGCTGGGCTCCGGTGCAGTTCTCGTGGACACGGAGGGTCCAAGGGGGCTCCAACAACAGGGCCCCAGCAGAGCCGCTCTCAGGTCGAAGGAGCCGGCCCGGTCGCCATCTTGCCTCAGCTCCGCTGCGCCGGCCGAAATTCCCCCTCAGCGCCGATTTCAGCTTTTGTCCCACAAGATCTCAGGCGGGTTTGGCAGCGAAGGTGATGGAGCCTCTCCGACTCTATATTAGAGGGTTTTTTGAAGTATGTGGTACAATGAAAAAGACGGATTACAGCAGCGCACCGGGAGCCTAGTAAGAACACGTCTTACTCCACCATGTCACTGGCCACGCCCCCTAGTATCTCCGATTCTTGTGTTATTCTAGTACCATGATGTTAATTTTCTTTTATTCTTGCTGCTGGTCATCGTCTGGGTTTTCTCCAGATTTATTGTCAGCTCGTTTTCGTTTGAGTAGCTGTATGTTGCGTTCAGTAGATGTTGGAGCCCTACCTTTGTGTGGCTTATTAAGACAATGCCGTCTGCATATAGTAGACAAGGTAAATGGAGTCCTCCTAGCTTGGGAGCATGGGAGTTGCAGTTGTTTAGAATCGGAACAAGGTTGCCTAATAACAGGTTGAATAAAGTGGGGGCCAGGACACAGCACTGTTTCAGGCCCTTGTTGGTCGGTATGTGCCTGGACAAAACTGACCCATCCCCTACCTGTATCTGTACCCAGGTATCTGTATGAAGGTTGATCAGCAGATCCCACAGAGGTCTTGGTATCCCCCAGCCGTCCAGTTTAGACCATAAAATGTTCCGATTTATGTGATCAAATGCAGCCTTATAGTCTATAAAGCAGAAATAGATGGACATTTTGTTTGATTCTGCCTTGTCTGTGAGCATGCCCATGGTCAAAATATTGGTCGTTGTACCTACTGATTTGGCAAAGCCTGTCTGGTTAACCGGGATTAAGGATCTCTCTGTGGCCCATGACAACAATTCTTCTAAGAGAATGCCTGCAAAATATTTTGCCTCATT
This sequence comes from Lissotriton helveticus, assembly GCF_964261635.1. Taxonomy (NCBI): domain Eukaryota; kingdom Metazoa; phylum Chordata; class Amphibia; order Caudata; family Salamandridae; genus Lissotriton; species Lissotriton helveticus. Next base: position 451,687,681 of record NC_136061.1, on the reverse strand, counting down.
ATCGATTAAAGCCACCAATCGATAATTTTGAGGGGAAGCCTTAACTCCTGCCTTGTGGATTGGAGAAATGATGGAGCCCTTCCAGGAGCTTGGCAAGATGTAGCGTCTTATCTCCAGAAAAAGCGGTTCAGGAGCTGCTGCCCAATCTTCCACGTCTTGTTTGTAAAGAATATGTGGGATGCCATTCGGTCCTGGAGCTCCCTCACTTCTTCCTTTCTTAATTTGGCGCCGGATAGTATTTTGTAATTTCGGCAGATCATCATTTAGAGTCGAAGTATTGCTTTCTATGAGGCTGTTGCCCCTGTTAGGTGATAGTTTTTTATGATTGACCCTCTCACGGTCCGATGTTAACACATGGTTTTTTCCCAATGCCTGGTTAAAATGGGTTCCGAGAAAATTTGCCCATGACTCCTCTGTGATGTTGGATGAGACCCCGTGATGCGTAGGTCTTATGAACGAGTTTATAGATTTCCAGAATCTTGCCCCATCGTTTCCTTTGATGTCAGAGTAAAGTCTTGCCCAAAGATTATCCTCCACGGATTTGTTTGCTTCCCACTTTAGTTTTTTTAATGTTGTGCTGTAAATTGATATTTTTATGCCTCTGATTTTTACATTATGCTCTTGGGGGAATTTGCTCGATCTATCATAGCCTGATTTTGCGTGAAGCTTGGGTTTTGTGGCGTAATTAGACATAGTGTTTGTAAATTGTTCCCATTTGGCAGTTTCGCTTGATCCAGTGCGGGCCCAGAATGCTGTTTTGCCCTTTCAACTAGGGTTTCATCCGTTGCTGCTGAGTATTTGATTTTTTTAAAATTAACAGTGTGGGCTGACGCTTTTGATTCTTTGGACGGCTCAAAGTTTGGCTTTACAGTTTCAAGAGTAGTTTCTTCGGGACAATGATCACTATCTCCGCTTCTGCCTATCCGATAGGAACTTATATGTTGAAATAATGGTAGTGAGATGAAGGTATAATCTAAGATGCTGCTATTTCTTGTTGAATGAAATGTTGGGGCCGGACGATTGTCTCCGGAAGTCCTTCCATTTAGGGCCCTGATGTTGAAATGTTCCAGTTATTCTAGGGTCTTGTAGCCTAGTTTAGTTTGTTTGGATATTTGTGACTTCCCTTGTGATGGAATGTCCCAAATTGAGTTTTGGGTTATGAGCTCATCATCTTGCGTGACACCCATGAGGTTGAGATTGAAGTCCCCAGTAAGCACGACGTTAGTTGAAGGTCTTTCTCTTATGCATTCCTCCATATAGTTGCATAGGTCTTTGACAGCTTTTCTCTTACTTCTTGGATGAACATAGACGTTGATTAGAGTGAAGTCGGTATCAGCAAATCCGGGATGCCTGGTCATCCTGGTGGACTCCTCGCAACTGAGGCTTGAACGCAATCCCATGCTGAAGCCTCACAACTTATTTGCTCTTTGTGGGTGGGTGCTGTGGAGTTTTAGTGTTTTACCATCCCAGGCACAACGGCGTCATGGTTCCCGCCACTGAGAACAGCTTCATTTTAGAACTGAAAGGGGGCCTCCACCTCCATTTGATGCAAAAACATCTGGCTTTTGGGGGAGCTGCTGGGACTACACTCCATGAAGGAAACATTGGCCCCGGACATGGTGCCCGAAAATGGGAACCTTTTGACTTGGTGATCTGAATGTCTCCCTTTATGACTTTGGCTGTGGGACCTGGGTGGTTCCTTTCAAACAGTTATTGGTCTCGCCCCATTATCAGACTGCCATGAACCTGGAGTGTGGCCAGCCAACCCTGCCCTGGGCGATCAGCAGCAGAGAGGGGCCCTTTGAGGTCACCCCTTGATGATGAATTTAGTTCATGTCCCCAATTGGCACAGCTCTCAGCCGCTCTAAATTTCTGGACACAATTAAAACACCTTGATTTAGAGTTTGGCTGAGGGTTTACTCCTTCACAACGGTGACGGATATCCTGTCCTCTGTATTATGATATCCATAGGATATAATGGAATCATAATACAGTGGATGGAATATCCGTCTTGTTTGTTATGGAGTAACCCCATCTGCCAAACTCCAATTCAGGCCTTTAGTCTTTTTCTGATCTGGTTACCACTGGGTGTTAAGTTGTTGGGGTAATTTCTACTTGTGCTGAGGGGATTTTACTTTACTGTGCATTCTGGTTTTGTGATTGCTTAAAGGCACTTTCTTCCAACACTGTCACCCCTCTCTATGGTCATTTTGTCCCCGGTCCCTGTTGCGATGGGTTCCCTGTCTGTGGCTGCTGCTGCCATGTACTCTCCCAATTGCTGGATACCTGCACCTGTGTGGGGACTGGTGGGCCTCCCTGCTGGATATGGAGTTCATTCTGATTTCCCTGTGCTTGGTGTTAAGGAGAGACATTAGTCGGGTGTTGTGGTGGCTGGCCCCTGGCTCATTGACCGCTGCTTCTTTTGTTGTTCATGGTAGGCCTTTACCCAGATCCTCTCTGTCAGGTGACCTGGCCTGTAGTAAAAGTAGCACTCCATAGGGTCTGGTTGCAGCTAACCTCCCTGGCCTTTTTTATCATAGCCTGTTTGGAAACTCCAGGTGGAGCCCCCATTGATCCTGGTGTCAACTTCACGGTTGCAGCATTGCTGCCCCCTCAAAGGCAGTATTTTTCAATTTGTGTTGAACAAGTTTTGCGGTGTCTCTTTGGGCCTGCTACTACTTCTCTCTATCTTTCACTTGTTTCTTTTTGTGACAGTGGAGTAGGTGTGCTTGTATCTCTCACAATGGTTTGATGCTTAGACCAACCGCACTCTCCCACCCTCCCTCTATCTCGATGGCTAACCACGTTTTAAGAATGTTGTGGAAAAATGTGACTTGTGAACAGTTCCCTTCCACAGCTGTCATGTTTCTTGTCCCCATCATTCCCTCATTCTATTCAGGAACTCACTTACGCTTTCTTCTGGCTGTGTGGTCTCTGCCATTAGCCCCGTACGTCTGGGCGGTCAGGGAATATTTCCCTCAGGGTGGTCCATATCCGGTGCCAGTATGAATTAAATGCTGCCCTGTCATGCTGGGTCTCTGGTAACATTAGTGCGGGACTAGGGCTTTGGTGAACGCCATATTAGTCTGTTCCCCAATTAGGCTGCTTAGCAGACTCCTAATATCGCCTATTGCAAGATTGATACCTGCGGTGTTTTTCATGAAGAATGTAATCCACTTCCCTGTCCCATCCAGCAATGATGGCAACTTTACTCATAGTACCTCTTTTTCCATCTGGGCCCATGGCACTTCTATAACCCCTGCCACACACTTCTGCAGAAGTGTGTGGCTGGGGTTACAATCTCAGCCAAAAATACATCATCCTTAAACAACTGAAAAACTGTATAGGCAAAAACAATTAACAATTCACTCTACACCCTGTATCACCACTAAAGGCAGTCAACACTGGCTGCACCATTTTTGGATCAACCCAGCGTCCATCACTTCCTATGGCAAGCCAGATACTACTACTACTACTTGCTGCACCATCGACACATCAGTGTCCTCCTCTAAAACAGGCACTTCCTCCACACTGAGAGTAGCTTCATGCACACAAAGAGTAGCTTCATCATCAGATTATTCCTCATGTACAGAAAACTCCCTGACAGAATTTTGCACTTCCTCCTATCCCTCAGACGCACTGTCAGTCTCATAATCATGGTCAGAGGAAGATTCAAAAAGCATGCCAACCACCAGCTGAGCAGTAATTCTGAGGCTAGCCAGAATCCTTACTGATAAAGGTAACTTTTCAAACAAGTCAACATTAACAAACACTTTGTAAAATAAGTAATAAACAAAATGTGGCTTTATCACAAAGACCTATATACTCCAAAACTATACCCCTCACTTGCCAGAAGCAGCTAGACTCACCACCACCTACTCTGCACAGACACAACAATATCCCACTAAAAAAGAATAAGAAAAAATTACACATAAGACAATGCAAAACACATTGCAAAGAATTTCAAGCTCAAAAACACAAACTAAATCCTGCACATCTCCTGAGGCGGAAGCCGGGAGAAGAGATTGATAGCGTCAAAACTGCTTATTTTTAAAATATTGTGTGTTCACCGATAACTGTGTATTTTAAAAGCCTTCATTTCGTGTTGCCATTTTGCACAACCACGCCCAGCGGACTCTAGCGCTGACGTGGATTGACTTGCAGCTTGCCGCCATTCGCTCGGCACCTCGAGGCCACGCCCATCTCCCTAGGCCACGCCCCCAGCGCCGTGTATTTTAGGCGCGCTGACTACGAGCGCGACCTAGAAGCCTGCACATCTCCTGAGGTGGAAGCCGGGAGAAGAGATTGATAGCGTCAAAACTGCTTATTTTTAAAACATTGTGTGTTCACCGATAACTGTGTATTTTAAAAGCCTTCATTTCGTGTTGCCATTTTGCACAACCACGCCCAGCGGACTCTAGCGCTGACGTGGATTGACTTGCAGCTTGCCGCCATTCGCTCGGCACCTCGAGGCCACGCCCATCTCCCTAGGCCACGCCCCCAGCTCCGTGTATTTTAGGCGCGCTGACTACGAGCGCGACCTAGAAGCCTGCACATCTCCTGAGGCGGAAGCCGGGAGAAGAGATTGATAGCGTCAAAACTGCTTATTTTTAAAACATTGTGTGTTCACCGATAACTGTGTATTTTAAAAGCCTTCATTTCGTGTTGCCATTTTGCACAACCACGCCCAGCGGACTATAGCGCTGACGTGGATTGACTTGCAGCTTGCCGCCATTCGCTCGGCACCTCGAGGCCACGCCCATCTCCCTAGGCCACGCCCCCAGCGCCGTGTATTTTAGGCGCGCTGACTACGAGCGCGACCTAGAAGCCTGCACATCTCCTGAGGCGGAAGCCGGGAGAAGAGATTGATAGCGTCAAAACTGCTTATTTTTAAAACATTGTGTGTTCACCGATAACTGTGTATTTTAAAAGCCTTCATTTCGTGTTGCCATTTTGCACAACCACGCCCAGCGGACTCTAGCGCTGACGTGGATTGACTTGCAGCTTGCCGCCATTCGCTGGGCACCTCGAGGCCACGCCCATCTCCCTAGGCCACGCCCCCAGCGCCGTGTATTTTAGGCGCGCTGACTACGAGCGCGACCTAGAAGCCTGCACATCTCCTGAGGCGGAAGCCGGGAGAAGAGATTGATAGCGTCAAAACTGCTTATTTTTAAAACATTGTGTGTTCACCGATAACTGTGTATTTTAAAAGCCTTCATTTCGTGTTGCCATTTTGCACAACCACGCCTAGCGGACTCTAGCGCTGACGTGGATTGACTTGCAGCTTGCCGCCATTCGCTCGGCACCTCGAGGCCACGCCCATCTCCCTAGGCCACGCCCCCTGCACCTCATTCATGTGCACTTCCCGTCCGCGCAGCGGACGAGCGCAGCGAGCGTGCCTAAGGCAAGCCCGTCTGGGCCCGTCCGGGCCCAGACGGCCTTAGGCCCAGGTACTATGCACGATCCTCTAAGCCGTATAACTTACACCCAAGACAGGCTTCAAGCATTGAATCCGAATAAACATCTCAATTGTAAATACATCCTCTTGGAAGACAAGCCATTCATGGGCTGTGTCCTCTGCAACCCGGCGGAAGAACAGGAACATGCACAAACCCTCCGACTTGGCCTTCTCAATTGCAGGTCTCTTGTCAGACACGCTTACGAGATAAATATCCTTGTTCAAAACTCCACGTTAGATATAATGTTTCTTACAGAAACATGGCTGACGCCGAATAACGACTTTGACATGGTCAATGCCGTTCCCCCAGGCTATCAAATACGCTTCCTAAACAGACCGGTCGGGAGAGGCGGTGGGCTAGCATCCTCTACAAGGACCACCTCACCTGCAGGATTGACAATGGCAATGTCAAAGATTGTGAAAGTTGTAACTTTACTCTACAGATCTCTCCTGCAATCTCTCTCTCCGGACTCTTAATATATCGGCCGCCAGGCCCACTTGGGGAATTCTCCAGTACATTGATGGATCACGTCACACTAATAGCAACCACTGCCTCTAACTTCCTTCTCCTAGGGGATCTCAATTTCCATTTCCTTGACCCCACGGATAACTCCGCAGCCAACCTATTGATAGATCTTGCGTCAGTCGACCTGCAGCTCATGAACTCACAGGCCCCCCATGAAAAAGGCCAGCTTTTGGATCCAATTTTTACGAATATTCTAAATTTTAAAACTCAGGAACCCATTCCCTTTCCTTGGACAGACCACCTACTGGTCCCCATGCACTGGCATCTTAAAACCGTTCCGACTCAACCATCTAAAATCAGGACCCTCGTTAGACGGTGGCACAAGCTGGTGCCGGAGGACTGGGAAGCTAAGCTAAGAGAATCCACCCCGCTCCCCTCCCTGGATCCCAAAACGGCAGACAGAGAATTTAATGAATGGCTCACCCATTCCTTGGATAATCTCATTCCGCACACTAGCACTCTAAAACATACCAAGAGGATCAGTCCCGCTCCATGGTACTCCCCTGCATTGAACGCCTTACGGAAGGAATGCAAAAAGTCTGAACGCATTTGGAGGAAGGATAAGTCTGTGAATAAAAAAGAGGTATTCCAGACATCCATGAGAGCATATAAACTAGCACTCCGTAACGCCAAAAGTGCCTTTTATGAGGAAAAAATAGAGAATTCTTCCTGCTCCGCTAGGGAAACCTTCCTTATTCTTAAAGAGCTCCTCCATGTACCCGCCCCCCCAGAAAAACCGCTGGACCCTAAAGCAGCGGAAGACAAATGTGTCAAACTAGCTACCTTCTTCGATGAAAAAATCAAAAAGATTCTTGCATCTCTTCCCGCTACCGAATCCGATCTCATTGAAGGAGATAAGGACAACCCTCCCCTGCGAATGAATTCCCCCCTGAAATCATCTGCCCTTCACCTGGTCTCCTTTGGTCCGGTTACCATGGAGGAGGTAATCCCCACATTTGCCTCAATCAAGAGTGGCGCCCCCAGTGACCCAGTGCCCATACGGTTCCTCAAAAAAGTCACCCACACCATAGTGCCCCCGCTGACCGCTCTGATTAACACCTCATTATTCCAAGGTGAAGTCCCTCTTAGCTGGAAAGAGGCGGTCGTTAAAGGACTTCTTAAGAAGCCTTCCCTAGACCCAGAGGACCTATCAAACTATAGACCCATCTCCCTTCTCCCCTGGATTGGTAAGGTCACTGAGAAGCTAGTAAATAAAAAACTGTCACAGTTCTTGGAAACTAACCACCTACTCAAGAACTCCCAAACGGGCTTCCGACCAGGTCAGGGCACTGACACCGCACTCCTTGCAGCAGTGGAGAAGGCCAGAGACATTCTTGACACAGGAGGATCAGTGGCAGTGATCCTCCTGGACCTGAGTGCGGCCTTCGACACTGTCAGCCACCAGGTCTTAACTCAACGCCTGGGAAACATCGGAGTGAAGGACAAAGCTCTGAAATGGCTCACATCATTTCTCTGCCAACGCTCCTTCCAAGTCTGGGAAAGTGACAGCCGCTCCCCTGCCATCCCCCTCCGGTGTGGTGTGCCCCAGGGCTCGTCACTAAGCCCCACGTTATTTAACGTGTACATGGCCCCACTGGAGGAGGTGGTCACCCCATTTGGAGTGACTATCATCAACTATGCTGACGATACACAGCTGGTGGTAACGCTATCTCACCCCAAGCAAGAACCCTCCAACCTACATGGCTGTCTCTCCAAAATACACCAATGTATGAACGACTCAGCCCTCAAGCTCAATGGGTCAAAAACAGAGATTTTGCTCCTGGGACAAAAAGAGCTCTCCCTACCCCCGAACATCTGGCCCGTCTGTCTTGGGGAACCTCCTGCCCCCAAGGCGGAGGTCAAGAGCTTGGGAATATGGTTAGAAAAAGATCTCACCTTTAGAACACAGGCAAGGAAGACGGCCGGGGTCTGTTTCGGCCTCCTAAGGTCATGTAGGAAAGTGCTCCCCCTACTTCCTTTTAATTCCAGGAAACTGCTGATCCAAGGCCTGATTGTCTCCAGGCTGGACTACAGTAACGCCATTTATCTGGGAGCCCCCGAAGCTACCTTTCAGACCCTTCAGAAAATCCAGAATGCCGCGGCCCGGATGCTCACGAACACCCCGGCCAGAACATCCGCAAAACCCGCCCTGAAGAAACTGCCCTGGCTGCCGGTCAGGGAAAGAGTGGTTTTCAAGGCCCTCTGCCTAGCTCACAAATTGCTTCACAATGAAGGCCCACCAATTCTCAAAAACTGTATTACCCCCTATAGACCCACCAGAGCACTCCGATCGGACCACGAAAACCTCATAGTGGTACCCAGAGTGAAAAAAGCCCGCTCAGGAGGTCGCCGCTTCTCGGTTCACACAGCGAAGCAATGGAACGCGCTCCCTCTGAAACTAAGAACAGAACCGAACCTCCTCCGCTTTAGGAAATCGCTCAAAACTCTTCTCTTCCCATAAGCCATCTATCTCTTCTGCACTCCTTCTCCTCTGAATTATGAGGTATAGCGCTGGGATACTCACGGGTGACTACGCGCTCTATAAAAATTTTAAATAAATAAATATGCTGCTATTATGACACCACATACATAAAATTCATTCATGCATGACAATAATAATCATTTGGAGTAAACACAACAAAAAAGTTTTCCTACCAAATAAATTCAACTACGCAAAACTGCAGATCAATCACTGCCAAAACCACAAACAAGAATCAAAAGCTTTGCACTAGGATAAAAAGGAGAACTAAAACATTACAATCACATATGCAAATAATGCACCAGTCCACACACAATCCACCAGCCAAGCTGGGGATGGGTTTACCTAAAAGCATAAGGATGATCTTCTCTCAAGGGGGGGAAGAAACAGCCAAAATATGTACCCCCTGTAAATGGGGAGCGACTCTTGCCCAAGGGGCCATTCCCCAACACCAACATGTAAAATAAAACTGGTGTCTAATGGCTTCTGCCCCCTTTGGGGACAGATGGGACTAAAAACATATGGCTGATCGGCCCCTAGGAGGGCAGAAACGGTCACAATAATCACCCCATTAAGGGGAGCGACCCTTGCCCAAAGGCCACTCCCTAACATTAACGCACACGCCCACGGTGACGTCAGATTGCTCCCGGACGTTCGACGGACAGAAAGGGTTAATGATCAAATGTTTACTGTAGGTGGTCTTGACCTTGCGTAGGATAAGTGTGGCCATTGGTGTATGGGTCCAATTGTCTGGGGAGCATGTGATCACTACCTATGCTCTGCCCTGATTGGCAATGTGTTCCTAACTCATGTGACATCTGACTTTATAGTGCTTTTAGAAACATGCGTACCTCCTCAGGGGAACAGTACTTTATTGAGAGCAATCTCCCCAGATCATTAATGTGACACTGCGCCTATCTGCGCCTATCTGCGCCTATCTGTGGGATTGGCCAAGAGTTCCCTGCCCACGTTTTTGCCTGCCAATTACGCACCTTCCCATCTGTGACCCATTAATCAGTATTTCTGGGCCTAGGACACAGCCAGAAGTGGCATTCGAGATGAGTGATTTTATCGATAAATGTGTGGATATCCATATGAACAGCCTGAATGTCTAAGTGGCTGTATAAATATGTGGCTGGGAATGTCATTGCCTCTATAAGTATGTGCCTATGTGTGTCAGTTTCTGTGTCGGTGTGGCTGGGTGTATCAGTAGTTGTATCGGTGTGTGTCTGATTATGGCAGGGCTGTATCAGTTGGTCCCTAAGTGTGTAAGAGGTTGTATCAGTGAGAGCCTGTGTTTGTCAGTGACTGTATCGGTGAGTGCCTGGGTGTGTCAGTGGCTGCATTGATCTGTGCACGAATGTGTCAATCTCAGTGTAGTTTTATCAGTGTTTGATTGGGAATGAGAGTAGCTGTATTGGTGTATGGGTTTGGCTGCGAGAGTGGGTGTATTTAACTGGGTGTATGAGTCACTGTATCAGTATGTGTCTTGGTGTGCGAGTTACTGTATGAATATGTGAGTTGGTGTGTGAATGGCTCTGTGGTGCATTAGACTATCTAAGTAGCAGTTTCCATTTGTAATTTGGTGTGTGACTGACTATGGAATTTTGAGTGGCTGTATGAGATATATGTGTGGGTGTGTAAATGACTCCATAGATGTGCAAGTTCATGTATGAGTATCCGTGTGGGTGTGTTTGTGACCTATAAATAAAAATACAAATATAAATTTGTATAGCTTTACAAATACATTTTATTAAAACATTACACACAATTTAAATCAAACAACTAACAAATAAACAACTTATTTTACTATTTACAAATACACTTTTGTGCAAAAGCACTTCAGGAAGCACACAACAAAGTGGTGTTTTGAAGCATCTTACAATACAGTCAAAGGGAAAAAAGGTTAAAGATAAATATCTGTACTGCAATATATACAGCAAGCAGTTATCCAGGGGCATTACAAAGCATTATTTACATGGGACAATTTGCACGTGGAAGCGCTTAAAAACAATTCCAGAAAAAGGCCACAACTAAATTACGCAAGACAAAGTAGGTGCAGCAGGACAGTCCATCTCTACAGTACCCTTGGGAGACCACAGCCAGCTGCAGTCATTATAATAGCACCTCCCTTCAAAGATTTAAGTGAGAAGCTTACTCACTGTGCAAAATTCCACATTCCTCTCACCATACAAATGTCTTCTGTTGGTACATTTACACTTTTTTTACTATTCACAGGTTCTATACTCATATACCAAATGTGATGCACTGTTGAAAGAATCATAAATAAATAGTGGGGGAAAAACAATCATAACTTTGTACAAACCCCTCCCCCACTACCCAAAACTTGGTTTCTAACTCTCAGCTGAGCAGATTATATATGGGATAGCTTACATAACATGTTCATATAAACAAACTTTAACAATAAAGAGATCAAATTCAAGACTCAACACAAAGGCATGATTTTGATGCATACATAGCAGCCTATTGTATTCTTAATTCACAGGGTATCAGCTAAACCTCCTGGGTAGGACATGCGTATACCCCCCATTTGTGTATGAATATTCAAATAGATAAAAGATTGAAACACAGCCATGTCCCGGTATTCCAAAAAGACTTTAACGATAATACTGGTGCGCTAATCCTAAGCAGTGTAGAAAGAAAAAGTATAAACCTGTTAGAAAAAGCTACTTAAAAAAACAGCGATACGTTTTGCAAACATTTCAAAAGCACCCCACAAAATCCTCCCAGGACTGATGACACACTTTCTGACTACGCCTGTACTTTAACCTGCACTTCTCTTGAGTGAATTCATACTTACAGACAAGGGCCTCCTTCATAATGGGATACCTCAATCTCTTCCCCTTCTATACAGCCACTAGGGTGTCCCTTCCGTCACCAGAATGTGACTCTAAAGGCCAGCTATCCTCTGGGTATATGAGCACTTTGTTCTGCACTAGACAAAGTAGTTTTGTTCCTACCATTTTTGCTAGCCTCTATCAGCTTTTTGACCTTCAAGTCCAACTCCTTGACAGTTACGTTATGAGCCAACAAGACTATTTTCTCCTCCAGGGCTCTCTCGGCCTTTCTCTCCTCAGCAGCCACCTGGGCCAGCTGTAGCCTTAGGCACCTCTCAGCTGGCCATTCCTTGACCTCCTCAGGGGACTGGGTTTGAGAGGACTGCATTGAATCCAGTAAAGAACTCTCTCTCCGTGGGGGATCCCCTCTCTCCTATGGACCTTTTGCCCATGCATTTCTCTACTCCTTTCCCTCCTCCCCAGATCCAGTACCCTTAGGGGACTTGATTATAAGTTCAACTACAATCCTAGTTCTCCCTTTTCAAGAGTCCTGAAGTTGTCTTCTTGAAACTCTTCCTGTGGTGTAGAATGCATTCTGTGGATGTAATCCCAGACTGTAAGTGCAGACTAGTACTCAAACATGAACGTACAGGTAAATAAATGGGTGTGTGAGTGGTCTTATGGGTGTGAGATGGGTGCATAAGTGCTTTAGTAGGAGTGTAACTAGGGTCTGTAAGTGTCTGCCTGCATGAATGAGCCCATGCAAATTGCATGCTATTAAATTGCATACTATAAGCAAGAGCCCACATCTAATATCAAATACATTCATTTATATTTGCATAATAAAATTAATATTCATTTAGAATACCAATTCCTCTTTTGCCTTTCCTGCTCCATACATTTTTAGTTAATGTTGTCATTTATGTACCCTTCTACTTTCCCTCCTAGTATAGTGTCTAAAAGCTACACATTTTCTTTCAGCTTACATGCACTCTCTATCTTTTTTCTAAATGTACTTTTATATTCTACAATCCAATTAGCATTCCTGTAAAAGCTCTTTGCTGTTCTCTCAGCAGGCGCTAGGCATGGGAAGTGTGGGCAGCTGCCCAGGGCCCTGCTTCTGGTTGCAGCCATGGGGCCCGCACTTGTAAAGAATCCAGAGTTTCGAGGCCCAGGGGGCCCCTAAGAGTTTATTTATTTTCTATTTAAGCAATTACCTGAGCTGGTTCCCCTCTCTGAGCCTAATTGCAGCATCTGCATGAGAATAACAGATATCAGATAAGTAATTAATTAGAGCTTACATGTGAAGTGCTCCCTGCCCCTATATGAATAAAAAGCAGGATAGCCTGCAGGGTCCACAACAAAAGATAGAATGACATAGCAGTACAAGGGAATCTGCTCACTTAGGATGAGAGGAAAAGGGAGCAGAGAGTTGAATAAAAGGGGTAAGACAAACAGAATGAAGTGGGAGGAAGGGGAGAGTGGATAGGTGTGAGTACCGCAGCGAGACAATAGGTGAACGCAGAGAAGCAGTATCAGCATGTAAAAGTGGCTGGGTCCCTCGAGTCTTAGACCCGGTAGTAAATTAAAATGGACATTGAAACAGTGTTTGTCATGCAGCACTTTTCCTCTATCTTCCTCATGGAGAGGGCACACTAGTCCTTGGTCCCTTATTCCCCTCCTGGGACGCCATCACGGCCTATCACGGGGTGCCTTTTGAATTATAGGGACCGTGATACCATATTCCATCTGGGAGAAGTCCTCTCTACTTTATCAGGGGACCACTATTTCAATTTACCCCGACTTCACCCTGGTGGTTCAAGAGGCGAGATGTAAATTCACAGACACAAAGGCACAGCTAAGAAAGTATGGGATCAAGTACAGCATTCTCTACCCTGCCAAACTCTGAGTGGTATCGGAAGGTAAACATCATTTCTTCGACAACCCAGCTGATGTCCTTGCATTCTGTTAACGACTGGGACCGGGCAGCCCTTCATCAACCAGCACCACCCTGGAATGCTCATCTCTGGACATTAACATTTCTGCAAGCCCCAAACTCCTTAATCCTGGCTGACTGTCCCTGATGTGATCATATTGCAAGTGTTGTTATGCTGGGAGACAACTAGTATTCTCATACATCTCATCTCATCATGCAAAGTGTCCGGCTCAACCCTTATAAAACAGTGATAAGAACTTTACTTAACATGGGCACCAAGCTCCGACGTGTTGCCCACCCTGAGGATGATTCCGTGTTTAGATTTGTTTACGTTTTGGTTCCTGTTATGGGCTTCATTGGGATTCACTGGGATTTCTTCCCCTAGTGTGGGAGCTGCTTTGTGAGACTTTGATTTGATTGTTATTCCCATACTTTGCTTATCTCTCTGTCTTTTCTCTACCCCTTTTTTCCGGACAAGATGGTATGAAGTAGTGAGTACTCTTCTAGAAATGACTAGCCTAACCCTTTTTAGGTCGAGCCTAGCGCAGAGCGCTAGCGCTGCCCAAGAGTGACCTTTTGGAATCAGTCTGCACTTTTTGTAAAACTCTTGCATGTACTGCACTGTTTCCAATGAGCACTCGTGCATGTACGGCATTTAACACTTGGGAGTGAGCAGCAGCGCTATCATTCATTAAATTCCTAGAAGCGCGGGCATGCACCACTCCCGGGCTTGTTTTTTCTCTGTGACCAACATGCTCCCACTATGTCACATGCCTGCATTTTCTTTTAAAGACGGCACTCGTTTCTATATTTTGATACATTTTTCCTTTAGTACTAAAATCCTTTCACTCCCATAATTGGCCTCCAGACATTACATAATTGCCCAAACAAAGACTCATTTCATGCACTATCCGTTTCTCAACTATGGGCATCGTAATTTATAATTGCATTTTTCCATAAAAATCCATAACTAACCAGTCACGTTAAGAATCAATGTATATTGTTTCCGAGCGACCCAACTTCGGGGCATAAATCTTTTCAAAGTTGCTCCCCCGAAGTATAAAAAGTTATTTCTTGGGTGCTCGTGTCCTGCTACACCACCCCCATCATTCCAAATTCGAGTATGTTTACCCCCAACCTTTAAGGCAGAGCAACTGGATGACTTTGCCTGTCTCCCTTTCTCTCTAAGTTTAATTACCATATGCTAATTTCCTTGCCTACTACGTGATTAATTAAAATCATATTTTCATAATCATTTGGCCGTGGCATTGTTTCAACATTATCCGATGCCTTGCGTGTCTCTAAATACAGCGTTGAGAGGGGGAAGGAAGCAGAGCTGAGGACCTTTTATGTGTTGTGTGCCTGCCATTGGAAACATAACTGGCTTATTTACATTTCATCCTTCGGAGGTTGATAAATGAGTTCTGTTGAGCTGGGTAATATAAATACCCACTGTTTAACTACAGGAGCCAGCGCTGGGTAAAAACATGTAGTCGATACAGTATCTGTCTGTATGACCGATCTGTGGTGTGGTTTGTAAATGATGATAATGTTTCCTGTCAGTTACAGTCGGCTGCTTCAAATAATGAACCAACCTGTCCAAATGTGAAACCTGGGGGAATGAGCCTTCTACACTTTTGATAACCACAGTACGGAAATGCTGCAGCCAGCCTATGAACAGCACATCCTGCATTCTAATTAAATATGCAAGATTAACATCAAGAGTGCTGACTGGGTCCTGGCAGTCATTCCCACTGCTGTAATAAACACAGCCCCATCAAGGGTCTTGTAATAATGTTTCATCAGAAACATTTTATATAAAATTCTGATTGTCACCCTTTGCGAAGGTTCTGAAATATGCTGGTTAGAGTCACTACTACAAAAACATTTTCTAGAAGGATAGGATTTTCTTTAATCGAAACCCGACAACCTTGAAAAAGGGCGCGAATGTTTCTTCTACAAGTTTACATCCTCAATGGCAAATATTTTCTCTTTATCATTTGCATTTCTTTTCTGTGCATAATGGCATTGAGCAGGAAAAGCACACCAACTTCTCTATGCAAAGTATAACTTCTGTAGATCAATTTTATTAATGTTATCTAAGGACGCGTGTGACAAACTGTCAGGATTTTCACAAGAAAGTGTGGGAAATACAACAATGAACATCTTTCACAAAGCGGGAAAGATTTCCTCTAAAGCTTTGTAAAGGTTGCATAAAAATACAATTTGCAAGTTCCCACGCCCTTGCTCTTATGCAAATCTCTTCCTATGCACTATAACAGCCTGCAAGTGAATTAACATGCAGTTTGTTGAAGGTCACAGTCAGGTCAGAAGTTTGATCAGCAGATAAAGTTCTATCTGAAAAGGACAGCTATGTAGCCTAGTCAAACACAGAAATGGTCGACTGAGAGCACAGTATGAAAGCAGGTTACTTACTACTGGCAAAAGGGATGAAGAAACACATCAAGCATTAGAAAACATGAAAGAAACAACAGACACAATGAGATAGGGTGTACACACATCTCACATCCGCACAGGAAAAAGAATCCATGCTCCTGACACATGAACAGGAAAGCGATACATTCTAATGGGTCACACTTGTGACAAGTGGCGCTTGTTATACAAACATTTTAGGGGGTCTGACAGGAGATGAAATGTAAACTCCTCCCACAGAGACACAAGAATGGACCACCGTTGCAGACTTAAACCATGCACTGCTGTGCGATTTTCTGCCAGTTTTCCGGTAGGTTACCTCATAGAGTCTGAAGGCTCGAGCACAAAGGCACATTTGACAGAGGATGCTGGGAGTCTGTCTGACTTTTTGGTTGATTTCCACTGAAGGCGATCCATTAACAAGCATTGACATAGCCAATAGGTCTTGCCTTTGGGACCTTATAAGTGTTTAGCCATGCAACAGTTGATGTTGTTGCACCAAGGATATTGTGCTGCATAACTAAATACTTACAAGGTCCCAAAAGCGAGACCTATTAGCTATGCCAATGCTTGTTTCCCTTCCTTTTTTTTAATTATTAAACAACTCCAGATAATACAGAAATCCATAAGAGAAGAGCATGATTTTAGAATAAAAAAGGAAGTATACGCACATCAAAGACAGGTAATTAGAAAATATGAAGAATTTCATGAGCTTATACTGAGTAGCTAGAATAAGTTATACATCTCAATTTATATCTAGAATATAAAGCAATACAGTAAAATAGAGAAAAATACATAGTACTATTATACATAAAGCGAGGTGTTATATTGATCTTAACCCCGTGCTCCAAGCTGTTATAGGAGACCAGATCTTGCTGCCCGCATTCTAGATTGCCTTCCCCTTGTGGCATAAATGGCTCTTTCCTGATTAAACACCCCCAGGAAGTGAGTCAACCACTTTTGAAAACTCTGTGGGTCTGGATTTTTCCAGCGAGCTGCGAGTATTATTCTGTACACAGCTGTACCAATAAACAGGGTTGATTCCTCCTCCAAATTTAGTTCAAGCGTGCTATCATAGCCCAGCATATATAAGGTGGGAGAATCGGCTACTTTATGCCCGAACACCTCCTCCCAAAATTCTAATATCATTGTCTTAATCAATGTTAATTCATCACATTCACAAAACATGTGTATCAGTGTAGCTGGACCCACACCGCATCTAGGGCACTCATCATTTATCCTTTTTCCCCATGCATGTAGCTTTGCCGGAGTAAAATACAAATTATAGATAGTCTTATACAGCTGGGCTTTTAAGCTGAACGATATGAACAGACGTGATGTTAAAGATAAGCTCATATCAATATCTACATTTGGACTAGCCAGCTTGCCTGCCCATACTATTTCGGTTTGTTCCAAGTCGTCCTGTAGTTTTTCAAGAAGCATCCCATATATTAAGCCAATTCTTGTAGTGCTTTTGCATATGGTTTCTATGAGTGGGATCCTTTCTAGATTAATATTAGATGCTTTTAGCCTTAGAATCATATTAACTTGAATGAATTTAAAGTAATCACCATTAGATACATTAAGATTGCTCTGTAGATCCGAGAAGGTGGTATACATATCCTCGCCCAGAAAGTCCTAAATTGTAGTAATTCCTATGCCTTCCCACTTTTTAGCGATGTCAATGTTAGCCAGTGTAGGGAGCACTGAGGAATGCCACAGAGGAGTGTACCGATTGATCCTCGGAATCAACATATATTTAGAAATTTTTGACCAAACTTTCCAAGCGCTAAAAATAACTTAAAATGTTACCTTTTTAAAATAGCATTGGTTCTAGTTGTCTTAGCAAGAGGCCTTTAGCTTTCATCCCTATTGACAGCTCATAAATAGAGGGTATTTCTATGCCCCCTGCATTATCAGTGGACGAGGTGATATTAAGGAGTGGCGCCATTTGTTGGAGAAAATAAGCCCAGAAGTAGAGTAGCATGTTGGGAATGCTTAACCGCCTCTGTGCTGTGGCAAGGATAGATATTTCAAGGATCTCCTAATTTTGCCATTCTGCCACACACATTTTGACATCTGAGATTCGAGGGCCTTAATAATGTTATCCTCAATAATCAAGGGGATTGCCCGGAATAGATACAGTACCCTGGGAAGTATGTTCATTTTTAAGAAATTCCCCCTGCCAATAATTGACAAGTGTAAGCAAGTGACTTGGGCTAAGTCCCTTCTTATGGTGTTCATTAATGGCTCATAGTTAAATTTAGAGATAGATTGGACATCTGGACTTATACTCCAAGATATGTTGCTTTTTTCGCTTTTCTGGAGTCGGTAAAGTCGATGTTATCGGTACACAGTATGATTGTTTTATCTTTATTGAGGGAATATCCCGAGTAGTGGCCATATGCTTGTGTAATAGCCTCTATTTCTATGATTGCTTCAGCCGGGTTGGGTGTTAAAACTGCAATGTCATCGGCATATGCTAATATTTTGGTTTCATATAAGCCGACCACGACAGGTTTAACTGCCTGGTTTTCTAGAAGTTTCAAAATCAGGGGGTTAATATAGAGAGTGAATAAGAGCGGGGAAGCCTTGCCTTGTACCTCTTGAGATTTGAATTGTGCCCGATTCGAGACTCATTGTTTGAAGCTTAGCTTTAGGATCCTGGTACATTGCTCTCATTGATTTTACAAAATTAGGCCCAAAGTTGTTATACGCCAAGACCGCCCATAGGAAATCCCACGACACACGGTCGAAGGTCTTCTCGGCATCTAAGAGGACCATCGACCTCTGGCCCCTCGTCCCGGACATGATGTCAAAGAGAGAGATAGCTCTGCGAGTGTGATCAGTCGTGCCTTTTCCGGGGATGAAGCCATGCTTCCACGGGGAGACCAGATGTTCGACAACCCTCCCGAGCCGATTAGCCATGATTTTAGCATATAGCTTTGAGTCAGAGTTGATTAATGAGATTGGGCGATATGATGATGGTAAATCAGTGGGTATGCCCTTTTTGGGAAAAATAATTATGTTTGTTTCTTTCCACAACTCATGGGAAATGCCGCTCCATTGTATACCAAGAAATAAATCAAGTAGAAGAGGCCCTATAAACTCACCCAGGGCTTTATATATTTCTAGAGGAATTTTATCTGGGCCTGCAGCTTTTCCTGAGGCAAGTGCGCAAAGAGCTATTTGTAGTTCTGTAAGAGTGATTTTTTTCTCGAGATCTTCTCTAGTTATGGCGTCTATGCCCCTGCTCATATCTGTATCAATTATAATATCCCTTAGAAATATGTTAGTTTCATCTCTGTTGGCTAAGCTATCCTTTTGGTAGAGTTTTTGATAGTAGTGTTGGAACACTTCAATTATGTCTGCTGATTGTGTATGTACGTGGCTGCCTGATTTAATAGATGAAATTACATTATAGGAGACTTTCTGATGAGTACGCAGGGCAAGTTGTTTACCAACCCTTTCCCCATTCTCATAAAAATTTCTTTGGTGTACTTTATAGGTTTCTGCGGCTTTCTGGGTCAACCCAGTATTTAGGTCTGTTTTTAATAGTAGCATTCGGTACAACCTGTGTTTCCCATCCTCCCCTTGAGCTATTAATGCAATATGTTCTTCTTCTGCCATGGCTAGCTCGTGCATTCTCTGGTTGTTCTCACAATCTCGTTTTTTGAATCTTGCTACATAGCTAATCGTTTTCCCCCTAAGAGCAGCTTTAAAACAATCCCATACCACACATCTAGGGGCGCTAAAGCGGTTTGTATCAAAAAATCCTTGAGCCCAACTGGTAATGTATTTAATATAATCCCTGTTAGCCAATAATTTCCTATCAAGTGTCCAATTAGCTCGTTGTCTGCTAAAAGTTGTTAAGTTGACTGTAAGGGTTAGTGCATTATAATCAGAGATTATTTTGGGATATTTAATAATTGTAGCTTGGTTAGATAAGTCCCTCGTTACAAGTATATAATCAATTCTAACGTACTTATTATGGGGGTATGAAAAGTATGTGTATCCTGGGTCTGACTTGTTTTTAGCGTCCCAAACATCCACCAGGTCATAGCTGTCTCTGAACCGGCTGATTGCATTGAATACTCTCGGTTTGCGGCCCGAGTAGCTTTGCTGCTTCTGCGTGTTAAATGCAGGTCCAAGCGAGATGTTCAAATCACCACAAAATATAAGTGATCCCGGCCAAGAGGCGAGCTCAAGTTTCCCTTCTAATGGGGGGCACTAGGCGGGCTGTAGACTTGATTCTCCAAACCTGGAATGTCTGGGGACTAAATAGCCCTTGTAAGGGCAAATTGCTACTATCATATCTGATCCCGCATGGTGTTAAGTCGCAAGAAACACATCAACCCCCCGGACATGCTGCGAGAGACCATAGTTTGGGGAATCCAGACAGGACTGAGTGAAACATCACAGTATGCCGGTTCAAAGATAGCCAGGAATTCCACAGGTAGACCCTCCTCCCCCCCATTCTGGTTACAATGGGGCAGCATCCTGTGGGTCCCGGGCTTACAAGTCGCAGCACGTGAGTGAATGAACTTTAAGGTGGCAGGCCCCCTTAAACCCTGTCTACTGCTGCCTACATGCCAGGGTGGGTACATGAGTGAATGGGTAAATGCATGCATGAAATAAAGCAGTGCAACCCGATGACATCACAGCCTGCGGGCTAGCTCAGAGTAGCATAAACAGACTATTTACTCACACAGAGTTTTAAGTAGGGTCGCTGCAGCCAACCACTTATGGGCGCTGCTTCTGAGGGCCTCTTGGCCTGGGGCAGAGTCACTGTCATGTCGAGTTCCGCCTGACTCGGCCATGGCACCCCATCAGAGACAGCTGGGGCGGGTATGCAATTCTCCCTACTTTACATAGGCTCAGTCGACACTACGCAGCTTCACGGATGCGCACAGATATACTCAGCAATTGAGAAACACGCAGCAGAGCTCCCAGACATGCTGATAGGTATAGGGAAATCAATCAGTGAGGAAGGTATTTCCCCTTGTGGAGTCCATCGGCGCTTAAGTTACAGAGGGGGAGATTTACAATAACTGGCGCATCCCTGCATATTAGCAGGGCTGCACCAGTTATTTTGCATGACGTTAAAAACCCTTATGCCACCAAGGATGCTCCGCATTTACAATGCAGCGCACCCTGACGCAAGGATCGACAGATGCGCCAAGCATCTGTTGGGGTAAAGATGACGCAGTGCTGGAGTCGTGTCGGAAGTGCGACACAACTCCAGCACTGCTCAGGGGCAGTCTAAACTTGCTGTACTGCGTCACTCATTACGCCTGCTAAAAGCAGGCATAAGGTTTTGACACAGCGGGGTCGTAAAAGTGACTCACTGAAATGTTGCAGATTTCACTGCGTCACTTTTACGAGGCTTCTTTGCGATGGAACGCCCACCCTGCATACATTAGACATGACGCAGGTATAATGTAGCACAGGGCTTTACAACCTGGCGCATCTCCCTAGATGCGTCAAATTGTAAATATGTCGCATAGTGGCGCATTGTTTACGACGCTGCTGCGTCACAGAAGTGACGCAACGGGGTTGTAAAGATGTCACAAGGGGCTTGTAAATCTGCCCCAAATGACACTGCATGTCTAGACACGGTACGTCAGAGCAGCTCGGTGGGTTGAGAGCCGGAAGCAGAGCTCTGCCCTGAAGGTTGCCCACTGACTCATACTGGCCAGCCTTTGGCCTTTTCAGGGTCGATAGCATCAGCCAAACATTTTTCTTTTGTTTAAAGCGCTAAAAGGCAATTATGTTGGTAAGCTGTTCATGCCGATCAGATCCCATTCGCCCAGCTCTCGCCCAGTACTACGGAGACGTGCATACATGTTCACAAAAGCGAACAAGCATTTGCCATACAATAGGACTCGCATTTACACAAGACCTATTGTATTTTAAATGGGGGTGCGGGCGGGCGAGAAGGCACGGACTGCGGGAGGGGGAGGCACAGGAAGAAATAAGTGCTAACAGTATAAATAAAACATACTGTGCAACACTCGAAGTAAAGGAGCCAATAGCCATGGAGTATATGACTTGTTACTATGTGAGTCATTACATTGCTTGGCATTGCAACGCGGTCATTGCAACGACTGTGTTGTTACCACGCAATGCCATTACTATGCAAGTCATTACGACGACTTGCAGTAGATTGCGCACTGACATTAGAAATATATATAATTTACTATTCCAACTCCAGCCTACCCAACAGTAGGAGAGGTGTTGGAATAGTAACTATACGATTTCTAATGTTAGCGCGCCATGTACTGCAAGTCGATGTCATGACTTGCGTAGTATTGGCATTGCGTGCTAACAACGCGGTAGTTGTAACAACCGCATTGTATTGGAATGGTAGTGTAATCACTGCGATGTAAAGGTAGTTTCCCGCTATTGAAGGATACAAATAATGACATGCCAGTCATAAGGAGGGACTAACAAGCCTAAAACGAATCAGAAGGCAGCATTTAGGAACTAAGCCAATGAAAAAGATGGGCAGAGAGTGGGCAGAGCTTCCACAAAGCTTCCACTCCATACTAAATACTGCATGCCTCGCAAAGCGAGCAGCGCATGCGCGCTGCCGCTAATAGCTAGACCTAAAAAGTGTTCATTAATGGAAATGTCTAAACTTGCTTGGTTACACATAACAGGTTATACAGAGGGAATACATGCAGGAAAGCACTTACCATACAAGAAGCCCCTTCCAAAACTTCAGTCTGCCGCCAGGTTCAAATACTCTGGTGGTGACTCGGATTGGCACATGTGTATCGGCAGTGAGGTGCCGCATGACACGCAGCACTGCACCAAGTAGCAAATTATGGGAAGTGTAGTCCAATCTGGGCTGCAATTTTGATACGTGTAGCACATGATAGAATTTTTTTTTTTTAAACTACCTGTATACTCTATCCGGAATCATTCTGAGTGTAATCATGTGCCGGATTTAATGGCAGCTATGGCCAATATCTAATAAATAAGGA
This sequence comes from Lissotriton helveticus, assembly GCF_964261635.1. NCBI lineage: Eukaryota > Metazoa > Chordata > Amphibia > Caudata > Salamandridae > Lissotriton > Lissotriton helveticus. Next base: position 451,665,062 of record NC_136061.1, on the reverse strand, counting down.
TCAAGGGAGCATTGGCCTCAACATGCAGGGGACAACAATTTATTGTAGTGTATTTCCGATAGTACCCTTTCATGCAGGACCTATGCTGTTTACGGATAACATATACTGTGGGCTTGGTGCCAAACTGACTCTGTACAGTGCAGTCTAGCTATAAGTAAGGGTAAGGTTAACAGTTTTCTAAAAGTGTTGTAGAAAATTGTAAAGAATGGGCCAAAAGATGATAAAATGTTGTAAGTACATACTATGTTGAAGCATATGCTAGCCTTGACAGTGTCTATGAAAGCAAGATAGAGGAAGCATTGGCCGCCAAATGCAGGGACAGCGATATACCTCAAAAACCATTTGGTTGCATAGCCAAGTAACAGTCAGTCTAGCTGTGAGCTAGGACCTGGTTAACAGTTTTCTAAAAGAGTTGTAGACAATCATAGACAATGGTCCAAAAGAGGATAAAATGTGGTGAGTAGATACTGAGGGCTTGATTATGATGTTGGTTGCGGAAAATGAACTGCCTGACCTTAAATCGCTGGTTCCGCTCTACCGTAGGGCAGTCGCAATTCTCTATTTCCCTATGGAAGCTTGTGGGGTGGGCGGAAAAGGCCCTCAGCATTCAGAAATTGAGGTTTAAAAATATCCCTGCACAGTGCGGAAGGTACCATTTGGTGTCTGCCACACAGTGCGCTCCCACTCCCAAGATGTGCATGGACGTTCCTGGTCTGTCTCCCAGCGGTTTTGCAGGGAAGTCAAATCCATTGCAGGCTGCAGGCAGAGTGTGTCTGCAAACCACCAAGTTAGATGATGCCCCTCTCCCTTTACGTGTATGTACTGAAGTGTGAAATGCGTTTGTAGCTCTTGCTCAATATCTACCCATTGGCGTTGCAATGTGCCAATCCAAGAGGCATGGCTGAGGAAATATCCCAGTGGTATTCCTTCCTCTTGCATTATGGTTTCATAGGACATGTGTGTGCCATCCCGATAGAGGTCACCTAATGTATGAATGCCTGCCATATGCCAGTTCAGCCAGAAGCATCTTCCTGTTCCCTCTAGGCATCCCTAACAATCGAATTGCTGGAGCGTAAGGCATAATATGTTTGGTGAGAAATAAACAGCGGTGAAAACAGTGGTAGACCACCTGCAATAGCAAAGGCAGAAGCCTGGAAATTTTAGTGCTGGGGTGGAACAATTGATGAAGAGTGTCAAGTGTTTTTGGATGTGCAATCCACTATTGTGTTCGATAAATTTAACTCCGCCAACCAAAGGGCCACCTACTGTATTTGGGTTGCTAAATAAAAATGTTCTAGGTTGGGCCCCGCTAATCCTTCCTGAGCTGATAGTAAATACAGCTTTTCGAGCACCACTCTAAAGCATGCTGTGTTCCATATTAGATCATATTAGATCACAGAGCATATGCTCAATAGGGCTCAATTGGTAAGTGCGACCCTCCCTGCCACCAAAAGAGCAAGATTCTTTCAGACTGCTATCTGCATGCCAAAGATGTAAGATCCCTAGTGACGTTACGATCTATTAGTTCTTGGTCATTATGATAAATCAGGATGCCCAAGTACCTAAATATAGTCGACTGCCAATTGACTGGGGCATTACAAACAATAAGTACCAAATCCGGCGTGTTGGGGACAAAAGGGAACAGGCATGATTTCTCCCAGTTGACACGTAATCCAGACTGCTGGGCAAAAAGAGTAAGTATGTTAGGTGTGCTGTCTGGGATGGATCCGACCTCTTGGATGAACAACAACAGATCATCCGCACACAACGATATTATGTGTGTGTCTTCACCTAATGGTATACAGCAGAGTCCTGCAAAGGTGCGTATGGAGAGAGCTAATGGCTCAATGGCCAATGAGAAGAGAAGGGGAGAAAGAGGGCAACCTTGTTTGGTGCCCCTAAACACTTTTATGGGTTTGATAAAAAGCTTCCATTCCAAACCCGTGTGGTCTGTCTGTCGTATAGAAGCTTGACCAAATGGATGAAGTGAGGTCCAATGCCACATCTCGGTAAAACATTGAAAAGGAAGGACCATTCAATGGCATCAAATGCCTTTTCTAGATCAAGCACTAAGCACTAAGATCATGACCAGGCACGAGGAGCAGATCGCATTATGCAGAAAAGTAGGCTCAGATTGAAAGAGGTGATGCGATCTGGGACAAACCCATTCTGATCACTATGTATCAAATAGGGTACCAGTGGTCCCAATCTCTCTACTAATACCCCATCCAAAATCTTGTAGTCTGCATTTAGCAATGCCAATGGGCGGTAGGACCCCAGTTGGGTAGGATCTCTATCGAGCTTCAGTAAACTGACCAGCATGGCCTCAGAAAGGGAGTCTGGTAGATGCGAGGAGTGAAGTGCCTCATCATACAGCCATTAAAGCTGTGGGGCCAGAAGGTACGCATATGCTTGATAAAACTCAGGTGGGAAACCGTCTGGGCCAGGCACCTTCCGGAGGCAAAGCCGTGCATAGTGCCCTGAATCTCATTAGTTGTACTCCGGGTGCCCACCTCTAAGCGTTGATCTGAGTTAGCTTAGGTAAAGGAAGATCTTCTAAGAAATAGCCTATTTCCAAATCAGACACCTCTAGAGTTGATTGGTATAACGTTGTGAAATGGAGAACCATCTTCTCATGTATTTCATGTTGTATATAACAAATCACGCTGCCAGGAGACATCAGCTCAAGTAATAGGTTGTATTGGCTCTTCCTGTTGGATCAGTCAAGCAAGAAGGGTTCCTGAGCGGTCAGCTGTCACGGGTATACTGGCAGAATGCGCCGTGTAGTCCAGGCATCTCAGCTGCTCGAGCAGCGTCATATACGTTTTCTTCACATCCTCTACATATCCTCGCCCAGAAAGTCCTAAATTGTAGTAATTCCTATGCCTTCCCACTTTTTAGCGATGTCAATGTTAGCCAGTGTAGGGAGCACTGAGGAATGCCACAGAGGAGTGTACCGATTGATCCTCGGAATCAACATATATTTAGAAATTTTTGACCAAACTTTCCAAGAGCTAAAAATAACTTAAAATGTTACCTTTTTAAAATAGCTTGGTTCTAGTTGTCTTAGCAAGAGGCCTTTAGCTTTCATCCCTATTGACAGCTCATAAATAGAGGGTATTTCTATGCCCCCTGCATTATCAGTGGACGAGGTGATATTAAGGAGTGGCGCCATTTGTTGGAGAAAATAAGCCCAGAAGTAGAGTAGCATGTTGGGAATGCTTAACCGCCTCTGTGCTGTGGCAAGGATAGATATTTCAAGGATCTCCTAATTTTGCCATTCTGCCACACACATTTTGACATCTGAGATTCGAGGGCCTTAATAATGTTATCCTCAATAATCAAGGGGATTGCCCAGAATAGATACAGTACCCTGGGAAGTATGTTCATTTTTAAGAAATTCCCCCTGCCAATAATTGACAAGTGTAAGCAAGTGACTTGTGCTAAGTCCCTTCTTATGGTGTTTATTAATGGCTCGTAGTTAAATTTAGAGATAGATTGGACATCTGGACTTATACATACCCCAAGATATGTTGCTTTTTTCGCTTTTCTGGAGTCGGTAAAGTCGATGTTATCGGTACACAGTATGATTGTTTTATCTTTATTGAGGGAATATCCCGAGTAGTGGCATTATGCTTGTGTAATAGCCTCTATTTCTATGATTGCTTCAGCCGGGTTGGGTGTTAAAACTGCAATGTCATCGGCATATGCTAATATTTTGGTTTCATATAAGCCGACCACGACAGGTTTAACTGCCTGGTTTTCTAGAAGTTTCAAAATCAGGGGGTTAATATAGAGAGTGAATAAGAGCGGGGAAGCCTATCCTTGTACCTCTTGAGATTTGAATTGTGCCCGATTCGAGACCCATTGTTTGAAGCTTAGCTTTAGGATCCTGGTATATTGCTCTCATTGATTTTACAAAATTAGGCCCAAAGTTGTTATACGCCAAGACCGCCCATAGGAAATCCCACGACACACGGTCGAAGGTCTTCTCGGCATCTAAGAGGACCATCGACCTCTGGCCCCTCGTCCCGGACATGATGTCAAAGAGAGAGATAGCTCTGCGAGTGTGATCAGTCGTGCCTTTTCCGGGGATGAAGCCATGCTTCCATGGGGAGACCAGATGTTCGACAACCCTCCCGAGCCTATTAGCCATGATTTTAGCATATAGCTTTGAGTCAGAGTTGATTAATGAGATTGGGCGATATGATGATGGTAAATCAGTGGGTATGCCCTTTTTGGGAAAAATAATTATGTTTGTTTCTTTCCACGACTCAGGGGAAATGCAGCTCCATTGTATACCAAGAAATAAATCAAGTAGAAGAGGCCCTATAAACTCACCCAGGGCTTTATATAATTCTAGAGGAATTTTATCTGGGCCTGCAGCTTTTCCTGAGGCAAGTGCGGAAAGAGCTATTTGTAGTTCTGTAAGAGTGATTTTTTTCTTGAGATCTTCTCTAGTTATGGCGTCTATGCCCCTGCTCATATCTGTATCAATTATAATATCCCTTAGAAATATGTTAGTTTCATCTCTGTTGGCTAAGCTATCCTTTTGGTAGAGTTTTTGATAGTAGTGTTGGAACACTTCAATTATGTCTGCTGATTGTGTATGTACGTGGCTGCCTGATTTAATAGATGAAATTACATTATAGGAGACTTTCTGATGAGTACGCAGGGCAAGTTGTTTACCAACCCTTTCCCCATTCTCATAAAAATTTCTTTGGTGTACTTTATAGGTTTCTGCGGCTTTCTGGGTCAACCCAGTATTTAGGTCTGTTTTTAATAGTAGCATTCGGTACAACCTGTGTTTCCCATCCTCCCCTTGAGCTATTAATGCAATATGTTCTTCTTCTGCCATGGCTAGCTCGTGCATTCTCTGGTTGTTCTCACAATCTCGTTTTTTGAATCTTGCTACATACCTAATCGTTTTCCCCCTAAGAGCAGCTTTAAAACAATCCCATACCACACATCTAGGGGCGCTAAAGCGGTTTGTATCAAAAAATCCTTGAGCCCAACTGGTAATGTATTTAATATAATCCCTGTTAGCCAATAATTTCCTATCAAGTGTCCAATTAGCTCGTTGTCTGCTAAAAGTTGTTAAGTTGACTGTAAGGGTTAGTGCATTATAATCAGAGATTATTTTGGGATATTTAATAATTGTAGCTTGGTTAGATAAGTCCCTCGTTACAAGTATATAATCAATTCTAACGTACTTATTATGGGGGTATGAAAAGTATGTGTATCCTGGGTCTGACTTGTTTTTAGCGTCCCAAACATCCACCAGGTCATAGCTGTCTCTGAACCGGCTGATTGCATTGAATACTCTCGGTTTGCTGCCCGAGTAGCTTTGCTGCTTCTGCGTGTTAGATGCAGGTCCAAGCGAGATGTTCAAATCACCACAAAATATAAGTGATCCCGGCCAAGAGGCGAGCTCAAGTTTCCCTTCTAATGGGGGACACTAGGCGGGCTGTAGACTTGATTCTCCAAACCTGGAATGTCTGGGGACTAAATAGCCCTTGTAAGGGCAAATTGCTACTATCATATCTGATCCCGCATGGTGTTAAGTCGCAAGAAACACATCAACCCCCCGGACATGCTGCGAGAGACCACAGTTTGGGGAATCCAGACAGGACTGAGTGAAACATCACAGTACGCCGGTTCAAAGATAGCCAGGAATTCCACAGGTAGACCCTCCTCCCCCCCATTCTGGTTACAATGGGGCAGCATCCTGTGGGTCCCGGGCTTACAAGTCGCAGCACGTGAGTGAATGAACTTTAAGGTGGCAGGCTCTCTTAAACTTTGTCTACTGCTGCCTACATGCCAGGGTGGGTACATGAGTGAATGAGTAAATGCATGCATGAAATAAAGCAGTGCAACCCGATGACATCACAGCCTGCGGGCTAGCTCAGAGTAGCATAAACAGACTATTTACTCACACGGAGTTTTAAGTAGGGTCGCTGCAGCCAACCACTTATGGGCGTTGCTTCTGAGGGCCTCTTGGCCTGGGGCAGAGTCACTGTCATGTTGAGTTCCGCCTGACTCGGCCATGGCACCCCATCAGAGACAGCTGGGGCGGGCATGCAATTCTCCCTACTTTACATAGGCTCAGTCGACACTATGCAGCTTCACGGATGCGCACAGATATACTCAGCAATTGAGAAACACGCAGCAGAGCTCACAGACATGCTGATAGGTATAGGGAAATCAATGAGTGAGGAAGGTATTTCCCCTTGTGGAGTCCATCGGCGCTGAAGTTACAGAGGGGGAGATTTACAATAACTGGCGCATCCCTGCATATTAGCAGGGCTGCACCAGTTATTTTGCATGACGTTAAAAACCCTTATGCCACCAAGGATGCTCCGCATTTACAATGCAGCGCACCGTGACGCAAGGATCGACAGATGCGCCAAGCATCTGTTGGCGTAAAGATGACGCAGTGCTGGAGTCGTGTCGGAAGTGCGACACAACTCCAGCACTGCTCAGGGGCAGTCTAAACTTGCTGTACTGCATCACTCATTACGCCTGCTAAAAGCAGGCATAAGGTTTTGACACAGCGGGGTCGTAAAAGTGACTCAGTGAAATGTTGCAGATTTCACTGCGTCACTTTTACGAGGCTTCTTTGCGATGGAACGTCCACCCTGCATACATTAGACATGACGCAGGTATAATGTAGCACAGGGCTTTACAACCTGGCGCATCTCCCTAGATGCGTCAAATTGTAAATATGTCGCATAGTGGCGCATTGTTTACGACGCTGCTGCGTCACAGAAGTGATGCAACGGGGTTGTAAAGATGTCACAAGGGGCTTGTAAATCTGCCCCAAATGACACTGCATGTCTAGACACGGTACGTCAGAGCAGCTCGGTGGGTTGAGAGCCGGAAGCAGAGCTCTGCCCTGAAGGTTGCCCACTGACTCATACTGGCCAGCCTTTGGCCTTTTCAGGGTCGATAGCATCAGCCAAACATTTTTCTTTAGTTTAAAGCGCTAAAAGGCAATTATGTTGGTAAGCTGTTCATGCCGATCAGATCCCATTCGCCCAGCTCTCGCCCAGTACTACGGAGACGTGCATACATGTTCACAAAAGCGAACAAGCATTTGCCATACAATAGGACTCGCATTTACACAAGACCTATTGTATTTTAAATGGGGGTGCGGGCAGGCGAGAAGGCACGGACTGCGGGAGGGGGAGGCACAGGAAGAAATAAGTGCTAACAGTATAAATAAAACATACTGTGCAACACTCGAAGTAAAGGAGCCAATAGCCATGGAGTATATGACTTGTTACTATGTGAGTCATTACATCGCTTGGCATTGCAACGCGGTCATTGCAACGACTGTGTTGTTACCACGCAATGCCATTACTATGCAAGTCATTACGACGACTTGCAGTAGATGGCGCCCTGACATTAGAAATATATATAATTTACTATTCCAACTCCAGCCTACCCAACAGTAGGAGAGGTGTTGGAATAGTAAACTATACTATTTCTAATGTTAGCGCGCCATCTACTGCAAGTCGATGTCATGACTTGCGTAGTATTGGCATTGCGTGCTAACAACGCGGTAGTTGTAACAACCGCATTGTATTGGAATTGTAGTGTAATCACTGCGATGTAAAGGTAGTTTCCCGCTATGGAAGGATACAAATAATGACATGCCAGTCATAAGGAGGGACTAACAAGCCTAAAACGAATCAGAAGGCATCATTTAGGAACTAAGCCAATGAAAAAGATGGGCAGAGAGTGGGCAGAGCTTCCACAAAGCTTCCACTCCATACTAAATACTGCATGCCTCGCAAAGCGAGCAGCGCATGCGCGCTGCCGCTAATAGCTCGACCTAAAAAGTGTTCATTAATGGAAATGTCTAAACTTGCTTGGTTACACATAACAGGTTATACAAAGGGAATACATGCAGGAAAGCACTTACCATACAAGAAGCCCCTTCCAAAACATCAGTCTGCCGCCAGGTTCAAATACTCTGGTGGTGACTCGGATTGGCACATGTGTATCGGCAGTGAGGTGCCGTATGACACGCAGCACTGCACCAAGTAGCAAATTATGGGAAGTGTAGTCCAATCTGGGCTGCAATTTTGATAAGTGTAGCACATAATAGAATTTTTTTTTTGAAAACTACCTGTATACTCTATCCGGAATCATTCTGAGTGTAATCATGTGCCGGATTTAATGGCAGCTATGGCCAATATCTAATAAATAAGGATCGAGGGAGCATTGGCCTCAACATGCAGGGGACAACAATTTATTGTAGTGTATTTCCGATAGTACCCTTTCATGCAGGACCTATGCTGTTTACGGATAACATATACTGTGGGCTTGGTGCCAAACTGACTCTGTACAGTGCAGTCTAGCTATAAGTAAGGGTAAGGTTAACAGTTTTCTAAAAGTGCTGTAGAAAATTGTAAAGAATGGGCCAAAAGATGATAAAATGTTGTAAGTACATACTATGTTGAAGCATATGCTAGCCTTGACAGTGTCTATGAAAGCAAGATAGAGGAAGCATTGGCTGCCAAATGCAGGGACAGCGATATACCTCAAAAACCCATTGGTTGCATAGCCAAGTAACAGTCAGTCTAGCTGTGAGCTCGGACCTGGTTAACAGTTTTCTAAAAGAGTTGTAGACAATCATAGACAATGGTCCAAAAGAGGATAAAATGTGGTGAGTAGATACTGAGGGCTTGATTATGATGTTGGTTGCGGAAAATGAACTGCCTGACCTTAAATCGCTGGTTCCGCTGTACCGTAGGGCAGTCGCAATTCTCTATTTCCCTATGGAAGCTTGTGCGGTGGGCGGAAAAGGCCCTCAGCATTCAGAAATTGAGGTTTAAAAATATCCCTGCACAGTGCGGAAGGTACCATTTGGTGTCTGCCACACAGTGCGCTCCCACTCCCAAGATGTGCATGGACGTTCCTGGTCTGTCTCCCAGCGGTTTTGCAGGGAAGTCAAATCCATTGCAGGCTGCAGGCAGAGTGTGTCTGCAAACCACCAAGTTAGATGATGCCCCTCTCCCTTTACGTGTATGTACTGAAGTGTGAAATGCGTTTGTAGCTCTTGCTCAATATCTGGCCATTGGCGTTGCAATGTGCCAATCCAAGAGGCATGGCTGAGGAAATATCCCAGTGGTATTCCTTCCTCTTGCATTATGGTTTCATAGGACATGTGTGTGCCATCCCGATAGAGGTCACCTAATGTATGAATGCCTGCCATATGCCAGTTCAGCCAGAAGCATCTTCCTGTTCCCTCTAGGCATCCCTAACAATCGAATTGCTGGAGCGTAAGGCATAATATGTTTGGTGCGAAATAAACAGCGGTGAAAACAGTGGTAGACCACCTGCAATAGCAAAGGCAGAAGCCTGGAAATTTTAGTGCTGGGGTGGAACAATTGATGAAGAGTGTCAAGTGTTTTTGGATGTGCAATCCACTATTGTGTTCGATAAATGTAACTCCGCCAACCAAAGGGCCACCTACTGTATTTGGGTTGCTAAATAAAAATGTTCTAGGTTGGGCCCCGCTAATCCTTCCTGAGCTGATAGTAAATACAGCTTCTCGAGCACCACTCTAAAGCATGCTGTGTTCCATATTAGATCATATTAGATCATATTAGATCACAGAGCATATGCTCAATAGGGCTCAATTGGTAAGTGCGACCCTCCCTGCCACCAAAAGAGCAAGTTTCTTTCAGACTGCTATCTGCATGCCAAAAATGTAAGATCCCTAGTGACGTTACGATCTATTAGTTCTTGGTCATTATGATAAATCAGGATGCCCAGGTACCTAAATATAGTCGGCTGCCAATTGACTGGGGCATTACAAACAATAAGTACCAGATCTGGCGTGTTGGGGACAAAAGGGAACAGGCATGATTTCTCCCAGTTGACACGTAATCCAGACTGCTGTGCAAAAAGAGTAAGTATGTTAGGTGTGCTGTCTGGGATGGATCCGACCTCTTTGATGAACAACAACAGATCATCCGCACACAACGATATTATGTGTGTGTCCTCACCTAATGGTATACAGCAGAGTCCTGCAAAGGTGCGTATGGAGAGAGCTAATGGCTCAATGGCCAATGAGAAGAGAAGGGGAGAAAGAGGGCAACCTTGTTTGGTGCCCCTAAACACTTTTATGGGTTTGATAAAAAGCTTCCATTCCAAACCCGTGTGGTCTGTCTGTCGTATAGAAGCTTGACCAAATGGATGAAGTGAGGTCCAATGCCACATCTCGGTAAAACATTAAAAAGGAAGGACCATTTGATGGCATCAAATGCCTTTTCTAGATCAAGCACTAAGCACTAAGATCATGACCAGGCACGAGGAGCAGATCGCATTATGCAGAAAAGTAGGCTCAGATTGAAAGAGGTGATGCGATCTGGGACAAACCCATTCTGATCACTATGTATCAAATAGGGTACCAGTGGTCCCAATCTCTCTACTAATACCCCATCCAAAATCTTGTAGTCTGCATTTAGCAATGCCAATGGGCGGTAGGACCCCAGTTGGGTAGGATCTCTATCGAGCTTCAGTAAACTGACCAGCATGGCCTCAGAAAGGGAGTCTGGTAGATGCGAGGAGTGAAGTGCCTCATCATACAGCCATTAAAGCTGTGGGGCCAGAAGGTACGCATATGCTTGATAAAACTCAGATGGGAAACCGTCTGGGCCAGGCACCTTCCCGAGGCAAAGCCGTGCATAGTGCCCTGAATCTCATTAGTTGTACTCCGGGTGCCCACCTCTAAGCGTTGACCTGAGTTAGCTTAGGTAAAGGAAGATCTTCTAAGAAATAGCCTATTTCCAAATCAGACACCTCTAGAGTTGATTGGTATAACGTTGTGAAATGGAGAACCATCTTCTCATGTATTTCATGTTGTATATAACAAATCACGCTGCCAGGAGACATCAGCTCAAGTAATAGGTTGTATTGGCTGTTCCTGTTGTATCAGTCAAGCAAGAAGGGTTCCTGAGCGGTCAGCTGTCACGGGTATCCTGGCAGAATGCGCCGTGTAGTCCAGGCATCTCAGCTGCTCGAGCAGTGTCATATACGTTTTCTTCACATCCGCTAGTTCAAAAGCACAAGAAGATATGGCAGAGTTCTCTCCATCTTTGATAATTTGTTGTCCACCTGCTTCAACATTCTACAACCCAGACCAAGGCAGTGTCTCCTTTAGTGCATCCCATTCCACCAAGGTTGATGCAGCTGTACCAGTGTGATGTTCGTAATACTCTGTAATAGCAGTGAGAAGAGATTAGCGTAAGGAGGGTCCTCCAGAATGGCAGGCTGCAGATGCCAGGTGGGTACTGGGGAGGATTGTGTGTCCCAAGCGACTGTGTGGAGGGTAATAAATTGGGCTTAAAATTCTATCTAGACAGACATGAAATGCATGCGAGGAAGAGTAAAAGGAATACACTTTTGTTGTGGGGTTGTAATCCCCATTGCTGCGTCCAGTCCCCCATTGTCGAAGTGTTAATGGAGGCCGCCATGCATCACAGTGGGGAGAAGGAGCAATCTAAGTCTGTGTCCAGCACAATATTAAATTCTCCACCTACCAACCATCATAGGTCGCACCACTCAGAGAGGATCTGTGATAATGATCGCAAGAAGGAGCCCTGCTAAAAAATATAGGCATAGATGTTGCTTAACAGGAGGTGACGACCATCAAGTCTTTCCCTGAGAAAGACATACCTGCCCTTGGTATCCATCACCACCTCTTCTATCAGGATAGTGAAGCCCGGGCAGACCCAAATTAGCATGCCATGAGCATATGAGGAAATATTTGTGACAAATACTACCATCTACCTTGCAGCTTAATGCTTCTAAATGTGTTAGGTGTGAGTCTTGCAATAAGGCAATTTGAGCGTTATGTCTTTTGATGTATGAGTATACTGCGTATCAACAGGAGGGCTTACTCAGACCCCGGACATTCCAGCTGATGATACAATGAGTTGTCATGTCATGCCTGTGTGGGAGAATGTGAGTACCAGAGACTAAAAGTGAACATATCACTATGTCAGAAGATGATGGCTTGAGTTTGCAAGGAGCACATAAAGCAGACCTTATTCAACCTAATCTTAAAACTGAGCGCCAACATGGTGGTTTAGCAATACCAAAAGAACGGTCTTTACAAGAGGAAGGTCTTCCCAAACCAAGACACAAACTTTGTCAAACAGAGCAGCGCTCTCAGAGGCAACATTAGTAAGTAAATGTGATACCACTAGAGACACTCCACACATGGATCAATAGACCAGCACCCCATCATCAGTTCTGCTCCGGGGGACAGAAAGAAACACAGTCACTCCCTTTCAAACCAGCTCAGCCCAAACATAAAAACAGAATAGCAATTCTAGGATTCTTGAAGATAGGAAATTAGAAATGTATCAAAAAGTAGTTAACAGTTGAAGACAGGTTACATGTCAGATAATGTCATTACAGTGGCTGAATACTTATAGTGCGGTTATTCATGGAACTGAATTCAAATCCATTAAATCATTTGAAATGTCACAGCACAAAAAAGTAATTTAATTGTATCACAGATGAGAAACCAATCAAAACATATGAAAATGTGAACTTACTCAACAATGATATGCTTTGGTGCTCACAGAAAAAGCGGGGGGAGTGCTCAGGGAAAATTAAATGTTGTGCGAAGGAATGGAGAGGCAATGTAGTTCAAGTACATCCAAATAATTTTTCAAAACCAATACGGTCTTCAAATAGACAAAACATCGTTCAAAATAAACATAACAATCCAGGCACAGATAAAGATGTCTCTGTTGCCTATGTTTGATAAATATATAAATATGTTGTCAACGTTTCGACCCCTATTAACCTAAAGTTTGCTTCATCCTTATTGTGGGGTCTTCATCAGGACTCATAAAGAAGGGGTGTGGGAGGGATATGAGCACCATTAGTAACAGCGCAAGAATTCGGGCTGTATTCTCAAGTGTGGGCCGGGTTAGCTCTTGTGAAAGGATTTGCATGTATTGGAGAGGAAGGTGTCAAAAAAATCCACCTAGTAATAGGCAATGGTTCGTGAGTAACCGCTTGCAGCTCTGGTATGAATCTGAGTTTCCAATTGGTCATTGGCTGTCCATTGGTTGTTAGAGCTCCAACTGTTGTGGTCACTTTTATTCACTTTATTATCCTTTATTGGGCATCTCATTTGTAGTGTAATCAAATTTTCCAGTTATGCAGAGTTCATTATTATTGTTTGGCTGTTATTATTTTTACTACTTTGAATATCTTTTGGGATACTGCCCGGACTCCTAACCACCGCGAACCCGTCTGTCAATAATCTTCGTTTTTGGCAGATGGGTTTGCGGTTTTCAATGAGCTGTCCAATAAAGGATAACAAAGTGAATAAAAGTGACCACAGCACTAACAACCAATGGACAGCCAATGCCCAATTGGAAACAGAAGATAGAGATATGGATGTGTCAGTGTGAATAGGAAGTCAGCCAGATACAGACTTAATGATCCCCCACCCAACCTCCGCTGCATAAAATTAAATAGAGCAAGTAGTCCTGAAGAAATTGGACTGAATCATATATATCCACTTAAACGTGCGTCGGTCTGAACTTTTTTCCAGCTGGGGGCATAACCATGGACATTAATGAAGAATTTTCACCATGAGTTCTCAGGAGAAAGCCATTTTTAGCTGGATAACAGTGAATGTTATGTGATGTGTGTATGAGTATGTTTGGTATGCAATGACGGTATGTGAGGTGAGTGTAAATGTGATTTAGGTTTGGGGACATATTTAAGATTGTTATTTAGTATATATTTATTGCATTAATCATGTCAAATTTGTATTTTCAATTGAATTATAACAATGTTTCATCTCTTTTGATTTGTTTTGCACATGTGGACACATACAAAATCATGGTGTTTTTACCATTCAAAAAAAAGTAATTGAAAAATAAGATTGAAAAATAGACAGGAGAAAATAATAAATAAAAAGCAATGTTTGTATTTTTGTACGTTTTTCTTTGATATTCTACAATCAAGGGATAGCCCAATAGAGCTCATTGTGGCCAGAATATAATTAGTGTTGCTCAATTTGGAGGTATATGTATATTTCTGTTTTCCCCTTTTCTACCAGACCACATAATTACAAATTAAGGGGAAGCTACGGTTTTGTGGGCCAAGCCACTGAAGATTCTTCATCTCCGGACAATCGAGCAGATGCTGCATCATTATTGGACTCATTAGAGGGATCAGATATCTGTTCCGCCTCTCGGACAGCCTGCTGCCACTCTCTGACAATTTGCTTCAAGTTTGGAACTGTGATCAGTTTAGGTGACTGTCTTTTTCCCCGCCACCGATGTGATCCAAGGGCATTCCCCACAGAACTCTGCTTTCCTTCCCTGCCACTCGGTCGAGGACCAGAGAATTGCCCAGAGGCCTCTAGACAATCCCAGGTATCCTGCGGTGTGTCAAAAAACCTTGCCTTGCCCTCAGCCACCACATGCAGCCTCGCAGGAAAAAGCAAGGAGTACTGGATGTCCAGCTGTCAAGAGTTGCTGCTTGACTGCTAAAAAGGTGCTGCATTGGTGCAAAGTTGGAGGCTTCCAATTGTTGAAGTTAAGATGCTTTCTTGTTGAAAAACACAAACATCTTGTCAGGAACATCTCCAATCTGCAACTGCCTTCCCAGAGCTCTATCAAAGTATATAGCGGCATATTATCAAGGACCGGTGTTAAAATTATCGCTGTTTTATCGGCAGGAAACTGCCGATAAAACGGCGATAATGGGCTTGATAATACGCCCTTGTTAATTCCCATAGAAGCCCATGTTAACATCAGAACATGAGCTTCTATGAGAATTAACAAGGGCGTATTATCAAGCCCATTATTGCCATTTTATCGGCAGTTTCCTGCCGATAAAACGGCGATAATGTTAACACCGGTTCTTGATAATATGCCCCATAGAACTTTGCAATACAAGGCTCATGGGAGACAGAATACTTAAAGGAAAACAACATGGTAATATTATAGAAACACAACACATCTTCCTTCATAAAAACAAAAATAAAAAATACAAAGACAAGAAAATGAATAATATACCAACAATAGATGTGAACAGAAAACAAAGGTGAATTACAAATGTTCAATCATATGACAAACAAATTCAGCTATCCACTTGGGTTTGACACGTTCTCTCTTCTTGATCATTTCATCCTCCTCAACAGGTTTAACTGGTTTATCATCACTTCCTTTGACATTTTCATTTTCCGGTTCATCTTCTGTCACAATGTTGTTAGGAATTTCACAGTCAGAAACCTATTTTCCCTCAAAATCATTCATTTTACCAACTTGCTCCAACTCTTCACTTATACTGAAATAATCTGCGCTACTAGAATTGGAGATGGACTCCACACTTTATTTGGAACCAACACCACAGTCAATATCGTCATACTCCTGTAAAGATCCGGGAGATAAAGAAAACTTTCCAGATTCATATTTGCAAAAAACATTGCTACCTCTGTAAATGGCAAGTCTTCTAGTGTTCTAAACTTTTCCATCACTAAGAAGAACAGTGTTGCAAAAAACTTTCAGAACTTGTAAAGGTTCTGAAAACTGAGTTTTCCCTTTTTTAACTTTTCAAGGATTTTTTACTTTAACCCACATTCCAACTTTAACATCCACTTTCCCTGATCCATGCTTGTCATCAAATATGCGGTTTTACTGTAAAGTGCCTGTCAAGAATGTTTTTTACCAGACCCCATAGAAATATCATTACCAGCACTTTTGAGTAACCAGTCCGGGTTGCATTTGGTTCTAGTTGTGCGCCCTCTCATAATCTCAAATGGAGACATCTTCAAAACTTCATGAACATTAGTTCTATAAGTCCAGACTGTTTTATGTACCTGTAGTTCCCACTCTTCCCCTTTCATGACAGCAATTTGAACCTTTCGCACATGCCGCTACCACCCAGGGTTGTACAGAGATGTGGTTCATCATAAATTGAACACCATTTTCACTTAAAACTGAACAGCCAAACCTTCCTCCACAAATAGTCTGTCAATAAATTTCAACAAAGAAGCAGAATCAATTTTGTCTACAACTTTGATGGTTGGCCACCTGGAAAACACATCAATCATGGGAATAATGTACTTAAGTGGGGTACCAATGGGACCCATAATATCTATGGCAATGGTATGCCAAGGGCCATCAGGTATGATAGGTTCACACCTATCAGGCCTCAAAGTCTTAAGTGATTTGTCTGAATTGGCACAAACCATACAATCTTACATTCCTCTCAGCACACAAATCCCTACCCGGCCACCAGTACCATCTTTTGACTCTCTGTTTTGTTTTCACAATCCCACAATGGTCCTCATGGCACATACTCATAATGGACTCTCTTAAAGAGGTGGGAGGAATGGCTTTATCCACTCTAAAAATGGAACCGTCATTTTCAGATAACTCGTTCCTAATCTCCCAAATGGTTTCAGTTTATCTGAAATCTTGGATTTTTCAGGCCAACCGTGAAGCACAAATAAAATAATAGATTGTACATCCTTCTCTTTTAAGTATTCCTCTTTTCATTTTTTACCTTAACACAAAAGGAACCTTCATCATGTACTAAAGCTACATGTACAGAATTCCATTGATTCACTTCACATTCTTTCAACTCTAAAGGCAAGCGAGAAAGAAAATCAGCTAAAACATTGCTTTTACCAGGAACATATTCAACTCTGTATATAAAATCTTGTAGTCGTATTGACATCCTGGCAATCCTAGTTGAAGCTTTAAACAATCCTTCCGTAGTGAGCAACTTGACCAGGGGTTTATGATCACTCTTCACAATGCATTCTCTACCCCAAATAAAATTGTGAAAATGTTCTAAAGTCCAAACACAGGCTAATGTCTCGTTCTCAATAACTGATAATTTTTCCTCCGAAGGAGATAACGCTCTGGAGGCAAAAGCAGTAATACATTATTTTCCCTTCTCATTCATTTGAGACAAAACCCCTCCTAGACCTTTGTTGCTGACATCTATGGTAACCACACATTTACTATCCACATCAAAACAACTTAAGACAGGAGCATGAATTATAGCTTCCTTAATGTCCTCAAATTCTTTTTCGCAAAGTACAGACCAAAGAAATTTTAACTTACATCTAAGTAATTGTCTTATGTTGAAAACCTTGCTGGAGAAGCCTTTCAACCATCCCTAAGAAAGATCTTACTTCATCTTTGTTGGTAGGATGGGGGGCATTTTAAATAGCTTCAACTAATTGTGGCTTGGTGGCAACACCCTCACCAGATAAAACATGTCAGAGATAAGTTACAGATTTCACGCCAAACTTACACTTTGAGTGTTCTACAGTTAACCCTGTCTCTTCCAAAACATTAGGAACTTCTTCTAACACACAATCATGCTCTACTTTATCCTTCCCAAAACAAGGATGTCATCTTGGAAGCATCTCACTTTAAGGTATTTGCCAAAAAGCTGTTGCATTAACCTTTGAAAAATAGCGGCTGCAGATGCTAATCCAAAGGGCATTCTTTTATTTTAAAAGCATCCTATTGGGGTAATGAATGCAGTTAAATGTTTGCTTTCCTTATTTAACAAAATTTGGTGGTAAGCAGCGGATAAATCCATCTTAGAGAACCACTTAGCATCCTTAACAAGTGCTATCATTTCAGAAATCTTGGGAAGGGGAAACTTGTCAATTACAATATTGTCATAAAGATGGCGTAAATCAACACAGAGCCGAATTTTACCATTGGAGCGTCTGGCTACTACAGTCGGAGAAATCCACTCTGAGGATTCAATCAGCTCAATGATATCCTCAGTGACTAATTTCTCTAATTCCTTTTCAACTTCGCTGCGAATGAGAATGGGGATGTCTCTAGCTTTATGACTTTTTGGGCCTGTGTCATTTTTTTTAATTATACGGTGTTCAAAACCATTAAAAATTCCAACTTTACCACTAAAAACTTTGACAAATTTATATAACATTACCTTACCTAAAGAACCATTCTCATGCATTAACAATACAGGATCAGGACTATTGGAATTAAGTATAATATTGGGATTTCCTTGATCTTTCCACCCAAGAACAGATGGTCCATATTTAGCAACATATAACTTTCCAAAAGATTCTCTGCCATTAAATCTGAAGGTAAGAGATCTAAATCCCACCATGTCAATGTTATCTCCTCAATACCCTTACAAACTCGAACATAATGGCCAATTAATAGTTAGAACATTTTTCTTTTACTGCAGGACAACACTTACTATTAGCTAAATGCGAAACACTCCCTCAACGATAGCATTTAAGATCCTCTCTTCTTTTATCCTCATAGGTTTTTACTGAATCAGGTTTTTGTTTAGAGGGATTTTGTTTAGCATAACTCTTGTTTTTTATTTTAGCAACAACCTGTTCACAAGTTTCTTTATTATAAACTGTAAGTGCTTAAGCACATCTGCTAGTTAATTCAGCTTTTCTAACTATATCAAGAATATCTTTTAATTCAGCATCACCATTGATCCAAAGCCTTTCTTGAATTGCAGGTACACAAGAGTGTATGACTACTTGATCTCTAATAAATTGTTCTTCCAGGTGATCAAATTTACAATCCTCCGACAGTTTTTTTAAGGCGGCAACATACACATCAACAGTTTCATTTGCTTCTCGTTTTCTGTGAAAAAATGTGTACCTTGTGATACCTAAACACACTTTTGGAGCAAAATGGTTCTCAAAGTCTTTTAGCACATCTGAAAATGCATTACACTTTCAATCCAGCTGGACCAAGATATTGTAAAAACAAATTTTCTTTCTCTCAGTTTCATTTCTTTTTTTCTTCTTCATCAATGGTCTCAATAAAATTTAAAAAATTAAATTTCCATTGCATCCATTTCATTCAAGGTTCACTTCCTGTAGGCCAAAATGCTTGTGGTGGCTGTATAGTGTCATTTTGTATTGCCATGATTGAAATGACAACCTTCTTTCAGTGTCCGTTCTTCAACCTAAAAGGACTAGTTCACTCAGTGTCAGAAATCAAATCCAATAGACGTAATAACTTTCAGTGTGGTAGAACGAAACTAAATTGAGTAGTATCAAATAAAGAATGTGAGAAAAATAAATGCTCACAGATGAGCAGAATAAATGTACCAAAACAAATGCTGTTTCCAAGCGGTGCTTGAATATGTAGAAATCACAAGCAGAAATGACCACGGTCACCATATAAACATAACTGTTGAATCCAACAAAAATTAGAGCATAGAAGATTTAGATTTTAAGGTGAGAAAACACTCCTCAAAATGGCTGCACATAGATTTACGCAATGCACTGCACGTCAATAGTCGCACGCATCAAAGCATTCCGCGTAATCCAATACCTGGTCAAAGTAACAGAATCTTCTAGGAATGGAGAGGAAAGGAGCACTCGGAATTCGACAGCAAATGGAGAGTTCCACAGTAAATACACTTTTTTTTAAATGTAAGTATCCAACAGCAGGTAAACTCCTCCACATAAATCACAACAATGCCATAAATACTTCGGATGAAACGAAGAAAGTGGTCATAAGAAAAATAAAGGGAGGTCTACTAGAACAATGTTGGATTCAACCAACAATAATTGGAGTTTCCAAATCACGATGAACTAAATTCACGAAAAAGCTTGTGGGGTAAATTATTATTAACCACAACAGTAGCACAAGAGGAAGCAAGGGAAACGTAGGTTTGTTCCTTAATTGTGTTTCTACATGAAGATCGGTTCCAAAACTGTAAAGTAGGACGCTTCCAATTATTGAAGTTAAGATGCTTTATTTTTGAAACACCATAGCAGAGGGAACAACTTGTCAGGAACATCTCCAATGTGCAACTGCCTTCCCAGAGCTCTCCCAAAGAATATAGAACTTTGCAATGCAAGGCTCGTAGGAGACAGAATACTTAAAGCAAAACAATCTGGCAATATAATAAAAACACAACAGTTGTACCCTTAGGGTATAATCCGGGAAAAACATCACATGTGCATTCTCCAGACTGACCTCTTGTACTTCTGTGTTTCACATAGCATTGAGTCTCGGTCACAGAAGTGTAGGACCTTAAAGATGAATGGTTGGAAGCTCGAGCCTTGCGCAGGTTTCCTTGAGGGAATGCGATGCCCCTTTCAACAGTGAAGTATTAAGACAGGGAGAATCCTGGTAACAACTCTCTGAGCCACCGCTCAATAAATACCACTGCATCTTGGCCACTCGTTCTGTCATAAGCACTGCACTTACCTGCATCTTTGACACCCGCTGTAAACCGCCAACTCCCCAGTCCACCATGGATTTTCCCGGTTGTTGTGGAGGGAGCGAGGGCAGCGGATCCATTTGGGTCTGGGTTGGAGGTGCAGGGGGCGGGGCTACTTGCAGCGATACTATGTAGCTGCTTCATGGATGTGACACGCAGAGGACGTGCGCAGCGGGCGCGCCAGAGGCAAGCCGTCTGTGCCCGTCCGTGGCCGACCGGGGCAAAATTATAATGCTCCTCGTTTATATTCTACTGAAGATCTTATTATGCTCCGCCCTAACCGGCAAAAGAACTGTGCGATTATGCCATTGGAGAATCAGTCCCTTTCTTGCCCTTGTTGCAATTTTTCCTTTTAGACCTCAGACTCACGTACCTTACACTTTGGCCCATAACGATTCTACTCCCAATTTGGAGCATAAAAAGGAACCACCCACTAAAGATTTCCTGTTCTTTAGTATTAACTGTAGGTCTCTTTCAAAACACAAAGAAGACATTTTCGACCTACTTAGAAACTCCCAGCCTGATGCCATATTTCTGATGGAAACCTGGCTTAATGCCAGCTCCGGCCCTGACATTGCTATTGCGATACCTCATAACTACACGATCCTCAGGATGGACAGTGTGAACAAAATAGTAGGCAGCATTGGAATCATCTTTAAAAAGGACTTTACTTGTAAATGGGAAGAGCTCCCGTTGCATAATTGTGAAGCAGGTCTTTTTAAACTCTCTCTTATACCCCAATTCACTTTCTCAGGGATGTAGATCTATCGCCCCCCGGGTTCAGCAGGAGCCTGGGCAGCAGCTCTTCCAGACTTTATTGCCCCTTTTTTACTTGACGCCGCCATTTTTTTGATTTTAGGAGACCGGAATTTACATCTCGATGACCCTAACTGTTCCACTAGTTCCACTCTAATTTCGGACCTAGCTGCTTTAAATATTTTTCTATGCAAAACTGGCCCTACGCATGAAGCAGGACACCAACAGGATCCTATTTTCTGCAACTTAAGTAGTATTACATGTGAACCCACACTTCCTTTACTATGGTAGGATCACTTTTTAGTTAGCTTTAACCTTAAACAGGTGGTGAGACACGAGTCATCGCCCGCCACAGCTGATGCAACTTGGTCCGGAAATTGGAAAAAACTCAATGTTGATAGTCTTAACGACCATCTGCTGGACTCTAGGCCAAACATAAAGTTATTCAGCACCACAGATACGGACACCATTCACAGCTGGCTCACCGCGTCTGTGGATACTTGTATTCCTTTAACAAAGAATAAAACCAAGAGCCATCGCCTCCCTGCCCCATGGTTCTCAGATAAGCTTAAACTAGAAAAAAACAAATGCAAGGTGCTAGAGAGGCAGTGGAGGAAACACTATGCATCAGCTGAAAGGTGGACTTATAAACAGGCCATTAAAGTTTATCAGGTACTATGTAAAGCGGCGCGAGTCGAATACACTAAGAATAATATGATGACGCCCCAAAAAAATCCTAAACTACTTTTTAAGGTGGTGCAGGAACTGTCTGGCGCCTCACACAAATTGGAACCCCCAAACCCCCCCCAAAACGGAAACGCAATGTGAAAAACTAGCGGTGTATTTTAATGATAAAATTGATCAAATTGATTCTGAACTTGGCATAAATGGAGAACAGCTTCCTAAGCCTAATCAAGTGTCAGCAAATTCTGCCTCTTCCAGGGGGCCATTTGACTCTCCGGAGAGTACACTTAACAGATGGCTACCCCTAGACACAGCGTCTTTTATGGACACGCTAAATAGCATCAGGTCAGGATCCCCTAAGGACCTCTTTCCGATTTATGTTCTAAAAAAGCTGGACCCTCTGATTCTGAAATGGATTAGGGAACGTCTTAATGCCTCACTTGAGGAGGGGGTAGTGCCTGCTATTTGGAAACATGCAATGATCCTTCCTTTGTTAAAGAAAGCTAATGCGGACCTGGACGTTTTCTCCAACTTCCGTCCTGTCTCTCTCCTTCCCGCATTTTCCAAAATTTTTGAAAAGCATGTTAACAACCAACTCACTCAATTCATGAACTCCTAATATATTCTGCATCCATCCCAATCCGGTACAGGACAGGTTTCTCTACCAAGTCGACACTCCTGGGAGTTACGGAAACCATTCGTCAGCAATTGGACAAGGGTGACTCAGTGACACTCATCTTGTTGGATTTGAGTGCCGCTTTTGACACCATATCTCGTGATACCCTTATTCAAATTTTAAATTCCTAGGGTATTGGTGGCGCTGCTCTGAAATTGTTGGCGAGTTTTCTATCTAGTCGTTCATTTCAGTTATTTTCAGCGGTGACTAACTCCAGTCCTCATGTCTCCCTATATGGAGTTCTGCAGGGCTCTATTTTGAGCCCACTGGTTTTTAACATTTACATTAGTCCCCTGGGAGCCATAGCAGAAGAAGCTGGGCTTACAATATACTCTTACGCAGACGACACACAGCTTATCTTTTCTCTATCCACAGAAGATACTTCTAAGGTTTCTTCTCTCCAAATAGGCCTACAAAACATTGCTGGATATATGCATTCAAATACATTGAAATTGAATGGAGGTAAAACGGAGCTCCTCATTCTTGGTGGCAATAAAGATCTTTGGGGCCCACAGCACTGGCCACACCAGATGGGTCCCCTTCACCAGCCATCACAATCTGTTCGCAATTTGGGCATCATTATAGACGACCAATTGTCCATGCGACAACAAGCAGTCATGGTCACCTCAACATGCTTTTTCATTCTGAAAGGGTAAAAAAGATTCTATGGATGGTGCCACCTGGGGCTCAAAAGACGGTGGTCGAAGCCTTGATTGTGTCAAGATTGGACTATGGGAATGTCCTATATCTAGGGGCCAACAAGGATGTAATCTGCAGGCTGCAAGTGGTTCAAAACGCTGCAACGAGACTCTTATTTATTTATTTTATTTATTTATGTAACTTTTAAGGCGCTACAATTACCCAAGGGTGTCTCGGCGCTAAGAGCTGTGTAAGCTACCAGTATCCTAAGGACAAGTAAATTCTAAGTCTAAAGAACTGAGGGCTCATTGAGAAAACAACCAAGTCTTAAGTTGCTTTCGGAAAGTGAGCAATGTAGGGCTAGATTTTATAATGAGAGGAAGGGAGTTCCATAATCTTGCTGCTGCAACAGTAAAGCGTCTGTCTCCCCAGTTAACTTTCCTTGTTCTGGGGGTTTGAAGCAGGTAGGTCGTATTAGAACGAAGCGTTCTGCGAGTTGGAAGGGGCTTTAAAGAGTTTCTGAGAAATTTGGGTCCCATATTGTGTAATGCCTTGTACACGATACACAAGGATTTAAACTTAGTACGGCTTCTGACCGGGAGCCAGTGTAGTTGGGCCAAATGTTTTGTAACAGAGGCAAATTTTGGAAGGCCAAGTAGAACTCTGGCAGAGGCATTCTGGATCATTTGTAATTTGGAGATGACTTTTTCCTGCGCATTGAGGAAGAGGGCGTTACAATAATCGGTGCGAGAAAACACCAAAGTTGAAATGAGAGTTTTGCCTGTTGTAGTAGGAAGGTATGGTAAAAGCTTCTTAATTTTTCGCAGGATGTAGAATGACGACCAAACAACAGAATTCACATGGTGATGAAAAAGAAGTTTATCATCGAATGTAACTCCCAAATTCCTCACTTTGCCCGTCGGTTCAGGTGGAGTGCCCATCTCTTCCGGCCACCACGATGGGGACCAGGCAGGCTGGACCTTACCGAACAGCATTACTTCGGTCTTAGCAGAGTTAAGTTTTAAGCAGTTGCTTCCTAGAATGACCCCCATCGTCAGGACCCTCCGCGACTTACACTGGCTAAAGATTGAAAATCAATCTAAATTCAAAGCACTCTGTTTCATGCACAGAATTAATGCCGAGAGGGCGCCTCGCTATCTTAGTGCTTTAGTTAAACAATACATTCCCACTTGCCTTCTTCACTCGTCCAAGCAGGCCAAATTTGTGACTACTAGGTTAAAATTGGCTCGGTCTCTTCACCAGCAAATCGTTGGAAGACATGCTACCGCCTGAGGACGTCGTTACTTGATCTCAGTCCCCATTTCATCGGAGGGAGTACGCAAATTTTGACCCCCCCCTGGGATCTACCCTGTTGCATCAGAGGGAGCACGCTAAAATACTGGCCCCCTGGGATTTACTGACATCGTATCTTACTTACTTTTAGATTTCTTTGACACGTACTTTAGCAATCTTCGTGTCCCTCATGTCCGTGGGATACATTGTTTGAGGGCACCCTTGCCCTGGAAATTGTGGTAGGCTACTGCCGGAGGAATTATGGGCGTGGCCTAGTAGTAGCGTTCCGCTTTTGACCTCGTGAGATATTACAAATTTGCATTAACCATTTTCAAGAGATAGCCCCGGTTGTTTTTGTACCTGTACTTTGGATTGATTATTTGAAAATTGAAGAATTCTACGCCTTTGAAGAAATTGCTTATATTTTTCCTTTCGCCCTGACGAAGGAGTTGTGGATACTTGTCCTTTCCGAAATGCGCGTCGGTGCTTTTTGCTTGTATAATTTTGTCTTTGTTTTTTGTACTTCTGCATTGTAATTTGTTATACCTGTGTATTGTTGTGTTATTGTACATGGTGGTGTGGTTGCTTGTGAGGATGCCTGGTTACTTGAGGTTGTTTGGGGGCTGTATGATATGTCTATTTTACTGATTTGTACTGTATATATTTTTTTGAAAAAGCTAATATTGATGGACAAAAAATAAAGAAGTGATATGTTTTTCAAATAAATATTCTTGTGTGGGACAATGTTGATATACACAAATTAATGGATATATTACTAACCCTGGGCGAAGCACTACGCTACGCTCGCGGAGTTTGCAAAGTTTTCGCAACTTCGCACTATGCGAGCGGCACGTAGCACAGTGCGAACATGCGTAGTGCAGCGTAGCGTAGTGCAGCGGTCATTTTTTGCTTGTTCGCGGTCCTGAACGTCATGTTCGCGACCGCGAGCAAGCAAAATGACATCCTGGCGAGATTCTCAACGCGAGGAGGTCAGGTTTCTCATTGTGAGTGGTTGCGCATGCTCGCGACCGCTCTCAATGAGAAACTACCTGTTCGCGTTGAAAAAGCTGCCGCTCGAGTAATAATCTACTCGAGCAGCAGAAAACTACAGCTCGCACTGTGCAAGATGCCGTTTTCAATGCTTGCACAGTGCCGTATGCTTGTCCGCACTGTGCAATCATTGAAAACGCATCTTGCACAGTGCGAACATGCTACTACGCAGCTCGCGTAGTGCTACGTTAAGTTCGCGTAGTGCGAAGTGCACTTTGCGTAGCTTCGCGTAGCGCTACTTCGCGAACTACGCCCACCCTTATATATTACCTACAGATTAATATTTTTGTAGGAGAGGTTTTCCCATTTTTGTTGGCAAAGCCTTTATTGTGTCAAGATTGGCCTATGGGAATGTCCTATATATAGGGGCCAACAAGGATGTCATCTGCAGGCTGCAAGTGGTTCAAAACGCTGCAGCCAGACTCTTACACCAGTTTCCTCGAATGGCCCCAATCGCCAGGACCCTCCGCGACTTACACTGGCTAAAGATTGAAAATCGATCTAAATTCAAAGCACTCTGTTTCATGCACAGAATTAATGCCGGGAGGGCACCTCGCTATCTTAGTGCTTTAGTTAAACAATACATTCCCACTCGCCTTCTTCTCTCGTCCAAGCAGGCCACATTTGTGACTCCTAGGTTCAAATTGGCACGGATGGTTGGTAGATCCTTTGCCCAGCTGGCCCCTGTTCTGTGGAATTCATTACCACTTTCCCTCCACCTTGAGCATAACTATGTCAAATTTCGGAAAGGCATCAAGGCATGGTTATTCAATCAGTAAGCTCTAATGGCTGCTCTTTCTCTTAATCTGTGCCCCTAGGTGCCGGGAAACCTCCGGGTAGCTGTTGCGCCATATACATTTAAAAAATACATACAAGAGTGCAGTTGTGAGAGGTCTGCCGCCACACTATTGGTTTTAGATTCCAATGAGACACAAGAGCATTCTATAACGTCCAGCACAGGATCGAATCTGTGCCCAGGAGGGGGTAGCTGATCTTGGGAGTCTAATTGTTCTGATTCCATTATGAAAGAAGAAAGTGAGGAAGTTCTAGAGACAACTCTGTGGATGCAACTCATTCTTGTGTCACCCATGACGCACTAGCCTCCGTGGGTGCGTACCCTTTTTTTCACACCAATAGCTTGGACAATGGAGCTTGCAGTCGGATGTATGAGGGCCTGAAGCCACTACACCCCAGACATTTGTGTTTCAGCACAGTTCATATGTCTCCTAGCAAAACAGGTGACAAGCATGCACTTAGTTACAATGTCCAGGGTGGCAGTACCATCAATTGTGTATGAGAATGCAGCACTGTTAAGGCAGTCTAATTCAGTGGTATTCAGTACCCTACAACACCACACAGATAAGCTGGTGGAGCAAAGTCACATCATATCCATTGAGGGGGACTCTTGTCATGTAACAGATGCTGTGGGAGAGCAAGTGTTAATCCATTGATGGAGATTCTTCCAAAGTCTACTCCCTGGAGTGGGCCCCCAATAAGAGAGCAAGATATAGGCCCTCACCAGCCGATTGCTTCCATGGGGACCCATCAAAAGCTGTAAGTGCCATTACATCTACTTACACAGCCTCAGTGTTGTATTCTGCAGCTCCACCGGTCTGGCAATCTGTGGTGGGAAGCGCGTCAGCAGCCAGTTCTGCAGGCCTGTGGCCGTCAGGGAGGGAGGGGGCACCCTCCAGTCTTGGGCCGGCTACAAGGTAAAAGCAGGCCGCAGCTACAGCTCCAGCATTGTGCATGGCCTCCTCATCTCCAAGCTAGTTCAAAGCGGTGCATGGGCGGTGGCCTGGCACCAGATTCCAGTCTCTTTTGGCAGGCTATCTCTGGGGTAAGAGAGCCCCACCAATCCTGTCAGCCTTGCGTAGCATTTGGAGCGGGAAGGAGAGGAGCTGATACCCAGCACTCCTTAATTAGGTCTCAGCACTCCTTAATTAGGCTCCATACGTTGCTCCCTCTTTCTCACCCTACCCCCCTTAGCTTCAAGGGCCGCCAAGCAATCTCCCACAGTACGGAGTCAGACATTACCCCAGCAGCCAAGGCCCCTGCTCCTCAACTCTCTGCCGCAGCTCTCAGCTCCCAGTGTCAGCACAGAGCGCCGCTCAACACCGTTCACCCGTGCTCGTGGCTCCCATTCGCTCAGTACCTCTAATCACAGACCGCCAGCTGAAGCCATTGGGGATCTGGGCACTGCAGCCTCATTCTGTTTGTCGAAGTAGTCCAGAGGGTTTGGGTGATCAGTTGGTCTTGCACGTCTGGATGGTGTTCGGTAATTTATCAGATAACAGGGTTGGGTTGCAGAGCGGAGCTAGAACACGTCTGTCATCATGCCCTTGCAGGTCACGCCCCCATGATGAGTATTCATGTTATAGTTGTGGGAGGACAGGCGGGATAACCAGACATGGAGGCTGTATGTACTTCTTAATGATTGAGGTTTTATTGTAAATTGGGTACACAAAAAGGCCACATCAGGTTGTCAAGGTATCCTGTTCTGAACCTTTTTCTTTGGCTTTCTCTTTTTAAGAACGTCTTCTCAGCTTCTCATCAACTGCACCTCGCGGAGGCTCGGAAAAGGAGATAGGAAAGGAGTGGTAAGTATTTTAGTTTCCCTAATCACAGGGATGAGGTCTACCCTTCACCGCACCCTTTCTGTGCGTTGGTGTAGTTTAACAGATGGAGGAAGGAAAGAATTCCAAAAGCCTCGACCAGACTTTCCTGCCCTGCTTAGTGTTCCGTAGGTTTCCCCACCTCACGAAAAATGGAATAACCTGTGGTTTGTTTCTGTGATCAATATCCTCCAATTCTGTCTCCTTTAAAATATGATAATAGTGCTCTCCATAACATCAAAGTGGCTTCTTATGTAGCTGGGCGAGAGACAGTGGAATTATATGGACAAACACCACATTAGTGCTCCCCTTTAACCAACGCGCTTTCACTCCCCTTTCTCCCCTTCATTCTACTCACCCATCCTGTCTGGACTTAGCCGCTCCACCGCAACTCCTCAGAGTTGTGGCCTCACTTCCACAACCTCTGAAGGGCTCCACCACTCCTCACTTCACTTCTCTGGCTTGTCTTTGGTCTCGCCGTACTCTCGTGATTCCTCTTCGGGGTCAGGTTCCCAGTGGCTGTTAAAGTGTCAAGGTGGTAAGCCGTAACATGAATTTGCTTGAGAGAGTGCGCATGACTGGTTTGGTTGGCCCCTGAGGACCGACCAAACAGTCAGGGCCCACAGCATTGGACAAGCCTCTCCGACCCACCCACCCACATGCACCCAACCAGACATACCCTTCTGTTATTCCTCCCCAAGCCCCGCCCACTCACCCAGCCTCAATCAGGCTTACCCTTCTGCTTTCTCGCAGTTCGAGAAGCAGAAACATAAAATGGTATTTAAAATACCATTTTATGTTTCTGCTTCTCGCACTGCAAGAAAGCAGTGGAGCGATGCCCCTCCGCCCTATTGGAGGACCCGTCCCTCTTGGTTCCTTCTGCTTGCGGAAGTGCTGCCACGTCCTCCAACTGCTCCCAGTATGAAGTGGGACTCTTCCACTCTCTCTCTTCGTCCTTCCTTTTGTTCTCTTTTGGCCCCCTTCCGGGGTCAGCTCCTCCTTCCGGGATTCTATTTACCCAATCGCGATCCTCCTGTGGTAACATGGGATAAGAGGGTGTTACGGACATAGGAGTAATGCGTGATTTATTTTCTTGACAGGAGGAATACTGGTTCCGGTCCTTGGAGGCGGACTTGACTCCTGGATTACGGGTAAGTATCTGGGAACGGGGTTGTTCTCCTTCAACAGTTTATTGATATCAGTTCCATATCAGCAGCTGTGATGGGTAAACAGGCACTTGATGCTGTACCTTGAGTACACGAATGGGTGCTTTTACTTCTGTTGTCTTGCGTTGATGCAGCCTGTGAATAATCTTCTTGTTATCTGCTTCTTCTATCACATCAATGAAATCATTAAGTGTCTCTTTCCAAGCAGGCCATATCACCAGTATTTTGCATTTTAACGGTAACAAGGTGTTTGTGGTTTCTGGAAGGTGGTGGCTTTGTAACCATTTATGAGTTTGGCTGACACTTAGGGCATCATTAGGATGGCGGGCGGACTTTGTCCCCCCCCTCATCCTCATGGTAAAAGGGACTGCCTGCCATAAGGGTGGGGTTCCCGTGGGGGCAATTAGGATGCGCCCGCCACAGTGGCGGGCGCATCCCGTATTTTTAACATTGCTAAAAATGCATGTCGCCCGGGCGGAAAAGCGGCAGACGGTCTTTCCGTCCGCCGTAGACCCCCCCAGCCATTGTAATATGGCGGGGGTCTTTTCTACAGGGATGGCGAGCAGCTTGCCCCCGTCAGGCCGGCGGTGACTACCCGCCCGCCATCCTAATGGGACCCTTCGAGTGGAGTTCTCACCAACACTGTCTGCTGTCCAGCAGGATCCACTTCTTCCTTGCCATCTCTTAGACCCTGTGCTGTGCTGGCCTCTGGTTCATCTTGGACAGTCTGTGGAACCTTGACCTCCCTCTTGGTATCCAGGGGAGCCCTTCATTTTTCTGGAGATTTGTTGAGTTGTTCTGAGCTGCCACTCGACAGCTGTGGTGGTGTGCTGCTTCGTTTATCGATGGCTCAATAAGCACAACCCCAGACACTTCCTCTGGGACCATTCCAGTCAGCCCTGTTGTATGATGACTCTCTTTACCCAGTTCTGGTATGCAGATGACTGTTTTTTGTATTTGAATTGCTTTCCTTTTCGGTGCCTCTTTGTACTGTCTGACACCTGGTTGATCTCTGCCTCGCAGGGCTTCTGATTGCAGAATTATCTTGCAATTTCCTGTTGCTATTTGCTGCTCTTTCAAAACCTTGTTAAATCTGCCTTTCAAGTTATCACTCCGTATGATGTATAGCTTTAGGTTGCATAGTAGCACAGTACCTCTTTTTATGACCTTCCCAGTAATTATGTGTAGATTTCTCAGTAAAGCTTTTGTTAACTTTAAATGCTTCACATTGGCTAGGGTTGCAATTTGTCTCCCCATACTGCAACGGTTGATTCTGCACTTTGACTGAGGCACATGTGCAACGCATAAGCCATTTGCTGCACCATGACAAAGTCTCTGGGAGAGCACTGTCAATCTCTGCGTTACTTATCCCCTATTTCTTTGCCAGTTGCAGTATCCTCCACAGCCTAGGTTCCCACCAATAAATACAGCACACATACATGTAGCTTAGTTTTCCAAGTAATTATTCGCCTGCATGTAATTGTAAACCCATCATTCTAAACCTGTATTCACTTCACTACTCTCTAACACTCAGTCACAGTTCTACAGAGTTCATCAGGAGCCAAAGGGGTTCCATCATTGCTAATTCACACAACACTCAAGGTGTAGAACATGGTCCATTAAAGGGTAAATGCGATAGGTGCACATCAGGTGCATGGGTGGCCATGAGCTCTAGACAAATTATATGGTAATCACAGACACATATTAATAGGGTAGAGATGTCCATGAAATCTCATCATTAAGCCTGTGTATGTGACTGTTCAATCTAAAAACCCACCATTGTTCTTTCATAAATAGGTATTGAATAGACACCAGTTGTGCCAGTTTGTTTAACACTGTCCAGCATAGGCTGTCTGATGTGTGTCCTTGGTTGATAAAGTGGTTGGTCAGTTTTGTGGTTTTTGTATCTTATGGTGCTCCAATACTCAGTGATATGGGTTCATACTTTGTGTGGGGTCATGCCAATGTATTGCAAGCCACAAGGGCAAGTGATGAGGTAGATAAGCTTAATGCTATTGCAGTTAGTGTGCTGTCTCAGTTCCCGGGGCCTGTAGGTTCCAATGTTAATGCAGGTACCTTGTTCAATTAGAGCAAAATCCCCACAGGAGCCACAGGGGAAATGTCCCTGCACCAGTGGTAGACCCCAGAGTGTGTCTTGTTAGATAGTTGTTGGGAAACAGTGTCTGGTATTAACTAGCTTAGCCCTCATGTTTTGACTGCATTTGAATGCAAAAAGGGAGAATGGAATGGTCTGGTTGCCCTTATTCAATATGTGCCAATCGCTGCATACTGATTTTTTGATGGAGTTACGGAGGCTGAAAAAGGTATTTACAAAGACTTGTCTCTCTAAAGGCGGTTTGGGAGGTTTGTTTCCAAAAGGGCATATTAATTACTATTGTTAGCTCTTTTGGCCACTGAATGTACTAGTCATGAAGGGTACTGACTGTCTCGTGATTGAGAAGAGAGAGCTCTGGCATCTACTCACTGTATTTAACCTTTGTTGGTCCATGTTCTACACCATTTCAACTTCTCTGCTAACAAAGGGCCAAATGAACATAGGTTTGGGTTTGCAATTACCGAATAGTGGATTTTGGTGATTCTCTATTTGGGAATCACAAACAGCTATGTACAAATGTGTGTTTCACACATTTTGGGGCTCATTATGATGTCGGGCGGAAAGCCTCCGGCCAACATTCAGAAGCCTTCCTACTGACTCAGTCGGTTACAGCCCGATGGCCCGATTGTGATGTTCGCAGTCGGAGCGTAAACTGTCTGGTCATTCTGACTCAGTTTCAACCGAAGTGCAGAGTATTCCTGTCAGTTGTAACCGCACCGTAACTCCCTACGGACGGTGTTTACGCCGTCAGGATTACAATGTCAGTTTCCAACAGCCTTTCCGCACCAGCCCTTCCAACATGGAAAGGCTGTCAGAAAGTGACTTTGAGGGCCCCTGGCAGGGCCCCCTACCCCGCTGCCTACTGTTGGTGGCCGAGGGGGTACCCATTGAACCCCCCAGTAAAACCTTGCTTTGTGTGGCAGGCACCATACGGTGCCTGCGACAGGGTGCAGGGTTTTACACATACACCCCATTTTCATATAGGAGTCTGTGTTACGGCAGGTTCTTGGGCGTAACACGAGCTCCCATAGGAAACTATGGGAGTCCGACAGAACAGTGTTCGGTCGCATCATAATCTGGCTGTCGGAACCGCCAATCGCAAGTCAGTTGGTTCCAAGTCCGAGACGGTGGTGGTTGGAGGCTTTCCGACTGACATTGTAATGAACCCCTTAGTGATTCCCGGTGGGTCAAAAATAGACTTAACTCATTATTATTCATGAGCTCGGTCTTGGCTTGGTGTCTATTGGAAATTGCAATAATCAAAGTGATGTGGCCTGCTGGGGTCAGCAGACCACCATCTCTGCGATTGCTTTCAAATAAAGCAATTTTTTTTTAATGCAGTCTATTTTCCTTAAAGGAAAACAAGATGCGTTTCAAAATGAAAAATGAAAAGTGGAACCATTGCCTGCTCTTAAGAAATGTTTCACCAACATTCACAATGGGGAAGTGGTCTCTTGGAAACCCCTTCCCATTTGCAAATGGGTTACCACCAACTCGGAGTTGGTTGTAACATGCACATTTTTAACAACCACATTTTGGTCGCGAACCATTCACACATACCACAGTGAGTCGTTATTAGGAAGGGATGCCCTAAACATGGCCATTGCATTGTTCTATCAAGCTCTTTGAACTCATAACCATGCAGTATTTTTTGTTTTGGCCTCACCTCCTGAGCCATCCTTTATCACTGTGGGGCCGATTCACAGAACAAATCTGAGATAAAATCCTAAAATTACCAATTTTGGTATTCACAAAAGGCATTTAGTAGTAGTAAAGTTAGTATTTTGTCTTAAGTTCATATTTTGTCTTAAGTTCGTATTTTGTCTTAAGTTCGTATTTTGTCTTAAAACCAAAACTTAAGACAAAATACTAACTTAAGAAAAAACTTTAACTTAAGACAAAATCCTTACTTAGGACAAAATACTAACTTAAGACAAAATCCTAACTTAAGACAACATCCTAATTTAAGACAAAATCCTAATTTAAGACAAAATACTAACTTAAGACAAAATACTAACTTTACTACTACTAAATGCCTTCTGTGAATACCAAAAGTAGTAAGTTTAGGATTTTGTCTCAGATTAGTTCTGTGAATCGGCCCCAATGTGTGTTTGTGCCCACAAGCGTATACTATTGAATCTGTTACGGGGTAGCCTCTGTGTAAAATCAAGCTCTGCGCAGATTGAAGGTATGAAAGTTAGTTTATTCATATGTAGTAAAGGATCCCATCCACAGGAACACTGTAGATGTGAAGGAGGCTCAGCTTCAACTGACAGCCTCTTACAATTCACATTCCAAAGCTCCTGGCAACTAGAGCAGAGACACAAAATGCCACACATTGTTAGGGTTTGTGCACAGCAAAGAGCATGTCCCCTCTCATTGCACTAGTGGTTTCTGTAATAGCTCTCTTTAAACATACTATTGAAAGCCTTTCTTGTTATCGCAGCCCCTACTTAAGACTTCTGTGTATGTTGCTCAATGTATTCACAAGTTTGGACATTGCTGTCTTGTTTGCACATTGGACCTTGCTTTTACCAAGGCTTATTTAGAGCACTCCTCCCTAGGCCCTGTGTTACTTCAACTCATTAGCATAATAACTGAAGCTCTGCACACCTGCTTGTGAAAACCACACCCATTTCTTCGAACCACACCCAGCTCTTCGAACCACACCCAGCCCTGTCTATAAACGGCAGCCCCTGAGCCTCACCCAGTGCTTGTGCTTGTCTACCTCCCACTTACCTGAGAACAGATCCTTCGGCGCTGGCACTCCTGCTCTCTCCAGACCTTCATTGGCTTCAACGGACGTGGCTGCTGGCTCTTCCTTCTTCCGGTTTCCGGCTCCTTCTTGCCTCAGCCCCTCTTCTGTCCACTGCAATCGACCTGCAAAAGAGAAAGAGGACAAGGTTAGACTGATCAGTATCCCTTTTCAGCAACAAGTAAGTGCAAAACTTTTTATTACCTGTAAGAACTTTGTCGGCAATTTCTGGACTCATGTAAAGACAATTTGGAACAAGATATCTCCCACGAACTTTGTGGTTCAAACCCCTTTGTTACAAGACTACTTTGTGGAACTTTGTGAAATAAACATTGTTTTACATGGAACTTTTTTAAGATTCGAACAGAAGAAACCATTGACAGCAAGGCAAACAGCAAATCAAGGACTTGCACAAATTGCCTACTGTATTTTGATGTAAAAGTACAGTATTTGTTTTATAAGAAGTCTGGAAATGTGTGAAAAGTGAGTTTGCTATTAAGAATCTAGGCTTTAGTTATATTAAGGTGAATGTTAGATGTTGGTAATTCTGATAATGATATTCGTTTGATTTTACAGAAGTTTTACAGTAATAGAAAGCACATCCCAGAACAGTAACACATTCCAAACCTGGAAGCTAAAGACCAGGATCCAAGAGGTACTTTTAGAAGAGAATTTCTAAATAGATTAAGGGTTAGACAGGAACACTTTTAGGGATAGGCTGCACTTATCTGTTCTTTGTTTGTGTTTCATTAGGCACCAGTTTCTACAGAAGTCAGAGAGGGCCGCAGATTTTTTATTACATTTTTATTTTGTATTTTATGGAGAAAAAAAACCCAGAGAAAATAAAACAAGCGACAGTCCCGCAGTGCTTCCCACACAGGGGGCATTGAAGAGGCATAAAGCATAGGCAAGGCGTTATAGAGAGTTACCACAGCACAGTTAGATAGAGCAGTCCCTGAGGGCAGCAAGATGGGTGGTCAAAGTCAATCCCCCTCCAGAATCCCAGAGGAGTAGAAGTTGCTGCGAAGAAGGGGAGTGGAATCAAGGTGAGTGAGTCGGTGCAGAAGATTCCCGAGGCCTCCAAGTGCCCTGTGGGCGTCGCAACAATAACGTAACTTACATTACCCCACCCAACCCCCCTCCCTACCCACCCCCCAGGTTGTGGTGACAACTACATACATTCATTCCTACATTCATATGACCGTGGTTATATCTGAAAAAGGTAGAGCGCGCGTACTGAGGATGGGCATACTGCAGATGGTAAGCCCCGTGAGAGAAAGCGAACCAAGGGACCCCATCTGAACATGAAATTTTTGAAGTTACCTAGAAAGATGTCCGCAACTCGTTCCACGCTCAATAATCTCCACAGTCTCGCGTGCCACAGGGATATTGCCGGGGCGTCCGGCTTCTTCCAGGCTGCTGCCAAGGTAAGTTTGGCCGCTCCAAGACAGAGCCACAAGATCCGTTTGTCAGCTCTGGTTTGATGTTCGAGAGCTGGGTCCCGGAAACCTAGCAGGACTTGGGCCATGGAATCAGTTAACGGGTATCCGAGAATGTCTTTGATATGGGACAGAATCTCTTTCCAGTATGGGCGGATGACCGGGCAATCCCACCAGACGTGGCGAAAGTCTCCTAACAGACCACAGCCCCTCCAACATTGGTCCGACGAGGCCGAGAATATGCGATGTAACTTGAACGGGTACAAGTATGAAATCCATAAGGGTCTTAAGATGGGCCTCCCGCAAATCTACTGAGTGATTGTGCGCCGTAATGTCTCGCCAGAGGCCCAACCACTCTTCATCTGTAATATGTCTCCCGAGAAGTTCCTCCCATTGCCCCATATAACGGGTAGTAGCAGACTATAAAGGAAGGAGATAGCACCTTTCATAGTGTTGGTTCGCAGGATGAAGGCCTCAAATGGGGACGGAGGTCTGGTGGCTGCGTCGCTAACTCCAGATGAGGTAGCCCAGTGAAGGAGCTGGATGTGGTGAAACCGCTCAAAGGCCGGGACCCCATAATCCCTCATGCAGTTGGCAAAAGTGAGCGGCGCGGATCCGTGGAGCAAGTGTGTAAGGGCCCTACAGCCCCCCTCCCTCCACAGTTGAAAGGGGCCTTCCCGCATTGCCGGCGGGAAGGCCGGGTTGAAAGGGCCGCAGATTTTAGCAGCACTTCTACAGTGGAAACGCAAGAACGGTGTTGTCTCTCTTTTTTATTTTATCCACTTCCCCCCTTTCCTTGAGCTTCTGGTTCTTAGTGCACTGTTTAAAACTAGTGTGCTGGAACAAGCAGTTTCAGGGTGGGGTCGGACTGTCTTCAACCTCCATCAGAACTGAACAGAAACGCAGGTGAGCTGGGCTTTGACAGAAGCACAAGCCTTTAAAATATTCAGTTCTGTTCGACGATGAATGCCGGGGAAGAAACAGAGGGCATTGACGCCACGGATATGGTGCAGGCCCTAAACAAGGACTTGGCCCATAATGAATCAGTGTCTGGCATCTTGCAACATATGCAAGAGGAAATAGAGAAATTAAAGTTGGAAAACACCTTTTTAAAACAGGATTTAAGCAGGTATAAACCTAGGGAATCCCAGTGGAACACAGCTTTTACGCCTTTGTTTAAAACCTCCTCAGAGACAGGGGCGCGAGCAAAACATACAACTTTCCCTCCCCCAGTTGAGGTTACTGTTAATGTTCCTAATGCTGTGCCTTTAGCAGCACCTGAACGTTTTCATGGAGAAAGTAACAAATTCCATGTTTTTATCAATCAATGTCAATTACACTTCGTTTGTAAACCACAACAGTTCCCTACTGATGCTACGAAAGTGGCATTCGTCTTGTCTTTTTTGGGCGGTACAGCAGCCAATTGGTCAATTCCTTTCGTGGATAGAGATGATCCCATCCTCCATAGTTGGAATCAATTTAAACGTACTATGACCAGCCTTTTTGCAAAACACACTTTTATGCAGGCAAGTGATAGTGAGCTTTTAAATCTTAAACAAGGTAACAAGGATTTATTGACCTATCTCACTAGTTTTAATCGTTTACTCACCAAGACACGTTGGCCAGAAGAAAAGAGTGTCTCCCTTTTTTATAAAGGTTTGAGAGACGAGTTAAAAGACGCGCTGGCTCATATCGTTGATTTGCCAGAAGACTATTCTGACTTTGTAGATTTAGTCGTGAAATTGGAACACAGGCTAGGAGAAAGCAAGGGAGATAAATCCAAACTGGAATCGCGGTTAACTTTTATTAGACATGAGAAGAAAGACACAGATAACTTGCGGGGAAGCTGCAGGAACGGGACCTCTATCGAGGGTTTCCCTCCCGTCCAGCAGCTGGTGTCTGATTCCTCCAGGCTCCCCGCGGTATGTCAGGATCGAGGGGATGGGCACGCACTTCCCCTGGCGGCACGGAGATCTTGCGAATCTTACGAGGATTATACTTGGTCCGTGCTGTTCTGAGACACTCACGGGAGCTCTACACGCTAGGGGACAGCTCCGCCGGGCAAAAGATTGCTAGCGTCTACATCAGCAGATGCAGACGAAGTGACCTGAAAATAAAGCCACGCATGGACGTCGAAAGGGGTTGAGAATTAGATATTGGCAGCGGCGCTGTTAATAAGTGCTCAACGACGATATTAAACGGCCGAAATCGGAATGACTGAGCACTACCTCTGATGAGCTCAAATTGGCAGCGCCCTGACGAGACGAGGATTATACTGGGTCCGTGCCTGAAGCAGACTAGAGATCGAAAATCGGACTGGGTTCCGTGAGTACCTGCACTCGGGACTGCACTATTGTGTGTTGAGTTGCGGCAGCCACGCCACTAAATGAGCAAGCCTTGCTGCATGAGAAGATTATGTGCCTGTAGCACAACCGTTGGTGCTGTTGCAGCATATATCCGGCAATAGTGAGCGGACGCTTTCCACAAACTATGCTGTAAGCGCGGCAAGACGTACCTCTGACCCTAATGCTTGACAAACCCACATCGCGCTGCCCGTGGCACTAATAAATGGCGGCACGACTTTCCACATAGTGGAGCTTAGTCCTGGAGAATAGCGCACCCGAAACGGCAAACATAAGGTGACGTCTCCATGGAGGAGAGTTTGCTCTGTGCACTGAAGATTGAATATATGCTGTGGATTAGCCGCCTCACGTCTCTTGAGCTGTGTGTACCTCGATTTAGCGCATTACAAACAGACACTCAAGAAGGACTTCAGCAGGAGCAGGACACCGATGATTCCTAGTCTGAGGGTGAATACCGGCGGCCGCTCCTCCAGCGACGCAACCTCCCATGTTTTTGCTTTTACTCTTCTGTGTTTGCTTGTCTCTGACCCCCCTCCCCCCCTAGGGGCACCCGCCTCTGATTGCTGAGGGAGTCTACGGATCACGCCCACACGATCCAACGACTGGCCTGCTGCACCGAAATTGCGTGATGCAACTAGCCTTACAAAATGGTGCCATTCAAATAACAGCGCCTCTTTTCCCTGGAATTTTAAACTGCTCCCTTCCTTAGCCTGGAGCTCCACCTTGTGGCCTGTTTTTAACAATGCTCCCACCTTGAAAATCTGTGCTGTTTGATGACCCGATGTTTTTGATCCTGAACCTAGCGATCCTCTCCTTCTATAGCTTTGCGGGGATTGATTGTTTGCTTTGCTAAGGTTATTTCAACATTGCTTTATTATAACTCCCTCCAAGCGTATCTGTGCTGTAATTGTTTGCTTCGCTGGACTGTGTCAATCACCCCCCCCTTTTCTTTTGCTACTATTGCCTAGTCTCCTTTGCCTTTACTATCCCAACTACCCTGTTTCCTACTAGCTTATATTATTGACCTTGTCCTTTTGTTGTTTACCATCTAGTACCTCTGTTTATTTCACCTTGAGATCCCTGGTCCATGCTTCATATATTGATTTGGAATTTTATTCTCTCTTTTTGCATAGGTCTATGTTTTTTACTTCGTTCACAAGCAATTATGTAAAGCAGTATTGCTGATTGTCTACGGCAGGCCCTACAAAATTGTTTGACAAATCTAACGCACGTCCGATAACTTTTGCCTTCTACCTCCCAACTACTGTCTCTCCCGCTACCTCCTAACTCCACTGACTACCACTTCCTTCATACCTATTTACATGACTCATATTCTCATGTCTCTGGCCTCTTTCTCTCATATCATCGTGTGACCACTTTCCCTCTCTTTTTTCTTCTCCTCTGCCGAATCCTCCCCTTACCCTTTCACAACACCGCGTCCTTCCTTCCTCCCTTTCCACGTCTCTCCCTCCACAGCTTCAACACACTGCCCTCCTTTGACTTCTCACATGACTATCTGATTTACCTCTCTTTCTTTGCCCAATACACCTCCTTTCAATTTCCCTTCCCCAACCCAGGACCTTTCTCTATCTAAACATGGTCCCAACAATACAGCCCCCAGGCAGGAGATACGTGCCTCTGTTCAAACCTTATGCACCTCATGCAACCTTCCCCCTCTCCGCTCCTACTCTTTCCAGCTTCTGTCCTCTGTCCTCAGCCCTGACATGCCCTTGCCCTTTGTTCCCTACCCTGTTTTTCTGTGAACCTTAGACAGACTTCCTTTTGTCTCTATGGTTGTCTCTTCCCTTATCCTCACTCCCTCTCGTTCCCTACCCCCCACTACTTTCTCTCGCCTTTCACTCCTCCCCTAATTGTATTGCTGATTGTTTTATTTAATGTTTACTTGTTGATTTTCTTCTAGTATATTGTTGTACCACATTGTTGCACTTCCTTTCGTCCCTCCTATTGTCTCCTACCGCATCCTCCCTCTATTTATGTCTCTCCCTCCCTCCTCTCTCAATGTTTTGAGACTGAACTATTTTGTCTGATGCCCGATGGAGCTACTTGGTTTAGCTATAGGGGAGATGGGCCTTGGATTCCCTCCTTGGTCATCACCTACCCAGTCGGTCTTTAGGCAGACTTCTTTTCGTCTCTCCTTATTGTCTCTTCCTTAGCTCCTATCCTCTCTCCCCTGAATCTCTCCCCTTGCCTGCTACTCTGCCTACCCCCTGTCCTTTGTGCCCTATGACTAAGCACTCCTTCTCCCCTTGTTGGGGAAAGATCCAATATTTATACTCTGGAGTCTCAGCGAACCCGCTGAGTGAGTCCACTGCGCCAAGGGAGCCACTCACACTTGAGGTATGGTATGGCACCCCTTGCCAAAGCACTCCCTCTCCCCTTTTTGGGGAAGGATCCAGTATGAAGGCCTTGGAGTCTCAGAGACCTCTCTGAGAGAGTCCACTGCGTAAAGGGAGCCTCTCGCAATAGAGATAGGAAAGGGATACCACTTCCCCTGGGATCACAGCTTACTGGACTTTGGACGTTGCCTTGACTCGTCTACCGGTTTGTGTCCCCGTCACCCTTCCCCTCTTCTCCCTATGCTGTGACTCTCAACCTCCCCTCCCCTCCTCTCTCCCACCTTCATTATCTGTCTATTTCCCCTACTCGATCCCCCCTGAATCTCTGACCTTGCCTTCTTTTCCCCTTACGTATTTGTGCTTATTGTTTATCTCGACCTTACAAGTAACTATGTTGCCATGCTCTAAGAACTGTGTAACCTTTGTAACAATGTAACCTGTAACTATGATCTGATGCTCATGTAAAGCGCTCTGATACCTCCGGGTGTAGCCAGCGCTATATAAAACTTTTAAAATAAATAAATAAATAATAAACTCCCTGAACCTGAACCTCTGCATATAGGAACACTCAGAGGTCCACTCACGTCAGAGGAAAAAGAAAGATGGAGAAAACTTCAATTATGTTTATATTGTGGCAAGGCAGGACATTTTGCCAGAGAATGTCCATTAAAACCTAAAACTTCACAAAAGGGTACTGTTTCCTCTATCTCCTCAACTGAGTCGGGAAACGATTAAGCTCAACAATGGGGGAGGTTACTTGTTCGAGAAAACATCCTGATCAAACCTCTAATTCTGCCGCCTTCATGGTACCGCACATACCTAGACATTTCATAATTCAGATCTTTTTAATTGTTACTACCCAAGTTAGACATTCTCTCCCTGTCCTACTGGATTCAGGAGCAACAGGAAATTTTGTGGATAATAAGTTAGCTAACACATTAGGTCTTCCTATTTGCCTAAAGTCTTGTCCAGAAGCAGTATGTGCAGTGGATGGGTCAGAATTGACCTCTGGATTAATCACAAAACAATCAAGTTCCCTTCTCATGGTCTGTCAAAACGGGCACACAGAGATGATTAGCTTTGATCTGATAGATACCCCTAATTTTGGCTTGATTCTCGGGGTACCCTGGTTAACAACTCATAACCCAAAAATTGATTGGGTGAACAGAACAGTTACTTTGGAATCCTCATTCTGTAGAACCAATTGCTATCAAGAAGCAGGTACAGAACAGAGCACAGTAATACACTGTGCTAGTCTTACACAAGACGAAACAAGTCTCCCTCCTGAATATTCTGACTTTAAAGACGTTTTTGATCCAGTGAAGGTTAGTGTGTTGCCCCCACATCGGTCATATGACTGCCGTATAGATCTTATCCCAGGGGCCCCTTTACCTAATAATAGAGTATATGCTTTGACTGACGAAGAGACCAAATATTTAAGAACCTACCTAGACGACCTACTACAGTCTGGGTTCATCCGACATTCCACATCTCCGGTGTCATCTCCACTTTTTTTATCCCGAAGCCGGATAAATCTCTGCGCGCGTGTATCGACTATAGAGGACTAAATAAGGCTACAATAAAAAATAAATATTCTCTTCCTCTAATACCTGTGTTGTTGGATCAATTAAGACATTCTACTGTATACACTAAGCTAGATCTGCGGGGAGCTTACCACCGGGTCCGAATAAAAGAGGGGGATGAGTGGAAGACAGCTTTCAAGACAAAGTTTGGTCTATTTGAGTACACAGTAATGCCCTTTGGGTTGTGCAATGCCCCTGCGGCCTTTCAATTCTTTATAAATGAGGTCCTACACGAATTCCTGGATGTTTGTGTCATAGTATACATAGATGACATCCTCATTTACTCTAAGAACCCGGAAGAACATACCCAAAATGTTTGTGCAGTATTATCAAAGTTAAAAGAAAATCATCTCTTTGCTAAACTAGAAAAATGTACTTTTAATGTCAGCAAAGTGGACTTTTTAGGATACTGCCTGTCACCTCAAGGAATAATTATGGATGAAAAGAAAATTAGTGCTATACTGATCGGCCAGAACCATCATCTGTGAAGGATGTTCAGAAATTTCTGGGTTTCGCCAATTTTTATAGGAGGTTTATTTCTTATTTTGCAGACATTGCAGCCCCAATAACCACCTTGTTGCGGAAAGGGCAAAGTTTTCTTTGGTCTGATGAGGCGGCACACGCCTTTCAACTTCGGAAACAAAAGTTCACTTCAGCCCCAATTCTGCAACATCCTGATCCTGACTTGCCATTTTTTGTTGGAGCAGATGCTTCACAAGTAGCTTTAGGGGGAGTTCTCTCTCAACGAGATGCAGTAGATGGCCAATTACATCCTATAGCCTTCTATTCCAAAAAGTTATTACTAGCTGAACAAAATTACATTGTGGCTGAAAGAGAACTATTAGATATCAAAGTAGCCTTTTCTGAATGGAGGCACCATTTAATGGGAGCCAAGTATCCTGTTACCATCTTTTCTGACCATACAAACCTACAGTTTTTTGGATCACTAAAAGCATTAACTCCACGTCAGATGCGCTGGTTAAATATTTTGAGTACATTTGACTTCGTTATAACCTATAGACCAGGCGCACAACACATTCAATCTGATGTGTTATCTAGATATGGACATACCTCAGACATGAAACAGGACAAAATAGGAGAACCCATCATTCCTCCCAAAAACATTTGGCACCAGTAAAACAGAAGGATTTTATCACAGATCTATATAATGCACACATGCAAATAGCACCTCAAGATTGGTTATAGAATTCCCATAACTCCATACAACGAGGTTTATTGTATCACGACAACATGCTGTTAGTGCCCACCACAGAATTACAAACACAGGTGAAAATTTGGCATCCCGCCTCACCGTTGGCAGGACATCCTGGCTGGGTAAAAACCCTGGAAAATGTGCGAAAACACTTTTGGTGGGATAATATGAGTAAGGACATTAAGCAATTTGTCACTACCTGTCCAGTTTGTGCAAGACATACATCTTCTCATAAGGCCCCTGACGGTCTGTTAATACCAATGCCATCACCCAAACAACCTTGGCACACTGTGAGTGTAGACTTTATTGTAGGTTTACCACCAGTAAAATCCTTCACAACAGTGTTAATGCATTTTTTGTCTAAAATGGCACATTTTGTACCATTACGAAAATTGCCAACTGCGGCAGAATTTGCCAATATTTTCATAAGAGAAATTGTGCGTTTACATGGTTTGCCAAGTAAAGTGGTGTCAGACCGAGGTAGCCAGTTCTAGATTTTGGAAAAAATTATGAAAAAAACTGAAAATAGATGTGGCATTATCTACTGCTTTCCATCCAGAAACAGATGGACAAACTGAACGACTGAACCAAACCTTACTTCAAACGATACGTTGTTTATTGGCTGATTATTCTAGTGAATGGTTGGAAGCTCTCCCTGTAGCGGAGTTTGTTTATAATAATACTGAGCATGCAGCTCTACTTTGCTCACCATTCTATTTCATGCAGGGGTATCATCCCAGAGCTATACCCATTTTATTAGAAGATTCTCTGTTGCCTACAGTAACAGATAGACTAACGAGATTAGGTGACATATAAGACAAGGCCAGGAAACATTTATTAAAGTACAAAGAAAGCATGAAAAGACAGGCAGACAAACACAGATCTGAGGCCCCAA
Source organism: Lissotriton helveticus (assembly GCF_964261635.1). NCBI lineage: Eukaryota > Metazoa > Chordata > Amphibia > Caudata > Salamandridae > Lissotriton > Lissotriton helveticus. The sequence continues at coordinate 451,621,209 of NC_136061.1, read as the reverse complement.
TTTATAAAATCGGTGACAGAGTATGGCTCTCCACAAAGAACCTAAACATAGAGGGATCCCGAAAGCTGCAACCACTTTTCATTGGACCCTTTAGTATAACTGCCATAGTAAACCCAGTAACAATAAAATTGGACTTACCAAAAGAATACCCAGTACATGCGACATTCCATGTGTCCTTGCTTAAGCCGTACAACCCAAATACCCGACCCGAACCACCACCTCCACCCATACCAATTAAGGGAAATCTAGAATATGAAGTGAAAAGCATAAAAGACGCAAAAAGAATTCACGGACGTCTGTTTTATTTAGTACAATGGAAAGGATATGACGAAACTGAGAATTCATGGGAACCAGCGTCCTATGTACATGCCCCACGGTTGATTAGACAGTTTTATCTAAAAAATCCAGGGAAACCCCGTCCAGTAGGAGGGCCATTGAGGGGGGCGACTGTTAGGGTTTGTGCACAGCAAAAAGCATGTCCCCTCTCATTGCACTAGTGGTTTCTGTAATAGCTCTCTTTAAACATACTATTGAAAGCCTTTCTTGTTATCACAGCCCCTCCTTAAGCCTTCTGTGTATGTTGCTCAATGTATTCACAAGTTTGGACATTGCTGTCTTGTTTGCACATTGGACCTTGCTTTTACCAAGGCTTATTTAGAGCACTCCTCCCTAGGCCATGTGTTACTTCAACTCATTAGCATAATAACTGAAGCTCTGCACACCTGCTTGTGAGAACCACACCCAGTTCTTCGAACCACACCCAGGTCTTCGAACCACACCCAGCCCTGTCTATAAAAGGCAGCCCCTGAGCCTCACCCAGTGCTTGTGCTCGTCTACCTCCCACTTACCTGAGAACAGATCCTTCGGCGCCAGCACTCCTGCTTTCTCCAGACCTTCATTGGCTTCAATGGGCGTGGCTGCTGGCTCTTCCTTCTTCCGCTTTCCGGCTCCTTCTTGCCTCAGCCCCTCTTCTGTCCACTGCAGTCGACCTGCAAAAGAGAAAGAGGACAAAGTTAGACTGATCAGTATCCCTTTTCAGCAACAAGTAAGTGCAAAACTTTTTATTACCTGAAAGAACTTTGTCAGCGATTTCTGGATTCATGTAAAAACAATTTGGAACAAGATTTCTCCCACGAACTTTGTGGTTCAAACCCCTTTGTTACAAGACTACGTTATGGAACTTTGTGAAATAAACATTGTTTTACATGGAACTTTTTAAAGAATCAAACAGAAGAAACCATTGACAGCAAGGCAAACAGCAAATCAAGGACTTGCACAAATTACCTGCTGTACTTTGATGTAAATGTACAGTATTTGTTTTATAAGAAGTCTGGAAATGTGTGAAAAGTGAGTTTGCTATTAAGAATCTAGGCTTTAGTTATATTAAGGTGAATGTTAGATGTTGGTAATTCTGATAATGATATTCGTTTGATTTTGCAGAAGTTTTACAGTAATAGAAAGCACATCCCAGAACAGTAACACATTCCAAACCTGGAAGCTAAAGACCAGGATCCAAGAGGTACTTTTAGAAGAGAATTTCTAAATAGATTAAGGGTTAGTCAGGAACACTTTTAGGGATAGGTTGCACTTATCTGTTCTTTGTTTGTGTTTCATTAGGCACCAGTTTCTACAGAAGTCAGAGAGGGCCGCAGATTTTAGCAGCACTTCTACAGTGGAAACGCAAGAACGGTGTTGTCTCTCTTTTTTTATTTTATCCACTTCCCCCCTTCCCTTGAGCTTCTGGTTCTTAGTGCACTGTTTAAAACTAGTGTGCTGGAACAAGCAGTTTCAGGGTGGGGTCGGACTGTCTTCAACCTCCATCAGAACTGAACAGAAACTCAGGTGAGCTGGGCTTTGACACACATCTCCCTTCTTTACAATACAGGTTAAAACCATAAACGTTATACAATGAGAAAACAGAACAGAAATGAACATAAGAGAAAATTCACAATAAACAAATGAGAGAAACTTAGAGTACATAGTCCTTTAAGTACATTGGAGTAGAAGATACTCTTGTAGACCGACGCCCAGCACCCGAAGTACTGAGTAATCCCTTTGAACTTCTAGTCAAATTATTCAACCCATAAGAGTCAATAGAGGCTCTTAAACCTGTAGGAGAAACAATTGAACCACTAGAACTTTTCGTGGAGTTAGGATTAACACTTCCATATGTTGGATGTCTAGGTACCAGATCATCTCTAATGACAACCACTCTATTAAGGTTCCAAATGCGGTGGTCAGCAGTCTTGACAGCATTCTTAAAGATCTTGATAACCTTCAACGGCTTCAGAAATGCTGTGGAAGAATTTCTTCTACAAGGATTCTTGATCATGACCCAACCTTCCACTTTCACAACAGTTTCTTTCACACTCTTTCTTTGGTCATAAAGCTCCTTACGGGCTAGAATTTTCCTAGTCTCATCCAGTTTCCAATCACGCTCATCAAGATCACCCCCGAGCATTTTGTAAGTCATTCACCCATGTAGGTGCCACTAAAGTGTTAGGATGTCTGCCCCTGAAGAGTTCAAAGGGAGTTTTCCCAGTAGTGGCATGTGGCAAGCGAAGCCTAATCGCACCGGACCACTCCTAGAGACTGCCTATAGGTCTCTGCCAACTCGCCTTAGGTACTCACTCACTGTCCTGATTCCCTTCATCTGCCCTCTCCATTCCGCCTGACCTTAACAGGGCGGCACAATCCAGGACTGCTTTTTAGATTTCCCTGCCATAGACCTCCATGAGAGCTCCCCAAAGGAGACACAGTCGAGCCACACCGCGCTAGAGACTGCCTCTTACCCCTGCCCTCCCTTCCAGCTGCCTGCTCCTGAATCCGGACCCACTAGCTTTTCTCGCCTCCTCGCCCCGGACTCAACTTGGGCTGCACATCCAACCTTGCACCTCTCTGTACTCCGCCTCCTCCTTAGGGGCACCCGGAAGCCGGCTCAGAAAAATCTGCACCACATCAGAAGCCTCTATTCCCTTTCCCCCCCTGTTTTCCCTCATGACCTCTCCTCATTTACTACTTCTCTTACTTCTGGACAGAGCTCCTGCCCCCTAATTTCTGACCTTTCCCGGGCCTCCGCTAACAGCTCTGCAGCGGATAACCGCATCGCTCCCCTTGTTACAAATTAGCCCTCCTCAATTAGACACTATCCTCACAAATCCCTCACCACTGGCCCAGTAAAGAATGCCTCCCACCTCGTCTCCCCCCTTAAACCCTCTCTCCTCACCCTACATAAAAAAGTACGGCCATAACTTCTTCTCGATCTCCCTCCCGCCCATCCTCTCTCCGAAATGAAAAAAAACCCTTAAACACAAACTAATCTGACAATTCCAATTCCCGGAATCCCTCTTTGCTGACCTATACCACTCCTCCGCCTTAGGCCAATTAAAAATGGACCTCATATTCCACACAACAAGAACCACCTATTAAATATCAGTCCTGAGAGACAGATGCCAAATCACCAAAACGACAAAGATGACCCACAGCTGCAAACTCTCCTTTTACTCCCCCTCCTCCTTGCCACTCTGTGACCATCTACTCTAATGGCACAGACCTGATCCAAGCCAACAATGCCAACCTGGACGCTTTTGACCTCCTCTTCCCCTCTCTACTAACAATCAGCACCTCACTACTCTCTCACCACACTCCGTCTCCTGTTACCCCATCCACCTTAGCGCATCCTCTAACCATCGGAAATCCCCCTCTCTCCAATGTCATGGCCCCCCTGCTTTACCTCTTCCCCCTGAGCAACCACCGGTGCGGAACCCCCAATATCCTGTGCTGGGCATCCACAACCCACTCCGCAAGCCTCCCCCCGTTTTCCTCACCCTAACAAGAAAAATAGCCCATCTCTCCCTGATCCCTCGTATCAGTTGTCACTCTCCATAACCCAATCCACCACATCCACTAACAATATAAGTCATCCAATCTCTGCCAGCGCTCCCCCTCGCCGAAGTGATCACCCCAAATGCAACCCCCCGTCAAGAAGAGACGGATTGCCGCCTCGCCCGTATTGAATAGCTACTCTCCACCTTACTACAGGGCATGAGTCTCATCCTAACCAACATCTCGTCACTCCCCCTCTCCTCCCACCCCCTCTCCCCGCCTTGGCCTCTGAATCCCCTGCCCCCTAAGCAGTCAGTCCACCCTCCCTATTCCCAGTCCCCAAGACCAAGCCATGTCCACGGAGGAAGCGATCGAGCTGGCCGCCTCCTATTCCTCCCCTCCAACCCATGACCTGCACTCCGCAATCCAGGTAAACACCGGGACCAGAACTGAGCTACCTGTCCAGAAACCCCTCAGACCCCCCTCCTCCCTCGTCACCATCCCCACGGAACCTATGAAAGAGACCCAGCGCACTAACTGCATGCTCATAAATTTCAGGTCTGCCACGAAACACGCTACAGAACTAGCCAAATCCATTCTCAGCCATGACATTGACATTGCCTTCATCAACGAGATCTGGCTCAATGACTCCTCCCCTCTGATCCTGGATATGCTCATCCCCCCGGGTTTCTTTATCATCAAGAAAGATAGAATAGACCAAAAAGGCAGAGGCGTGGCAATCATCCACAACAATAACCTATTGGTGTCCGAAACCGATACCATCATATACAACTCATTTGAATGCCTAACCGCCAACATCAAAACCACCAACAATAACCTAGTGCACTGCCACCTCCTATACCATCCCCCAGGCAACTCCGTCACGTTCACAGAACACCTATCAGACCTAATCGCACATTGCTCTCTCTGAGATACCAACAACGTCATTCTAGACGACCTTAACCTCCACTGGAATGATAAAAACAGTGCTCCTGTACAAAGCCTAAATGACCTTCTCCTCTCCAGCAACCTCACCCAGCACTGTTCTCAAGAAACCCACAACAAAGGAGCTATCCTGGATGCAATCATCGCCAACCATGACGCAATCACCATAGATCATATCCTACTGTTCGACTGGTCAGACCATCACCTTATCCTATTCCACCTCCCTCATCAGACCTTGCCTCTGCTTTCCATCTCAATCCCCCCCTCATGGTCGAGAAACTTATCACAGACCAACACAGATGAGTTAGAAGAAAAAATATCCTCCCGCCTGCCAATCTCCCCGGAAGGCCTCTCTACCGAAGAACTCACAAACCACTACAACGTTACCATGTCCTCCATCCTTGATGAACTAGCCCCCCTGAAACTGAAAAAACACAGGAACATTCCCTCAAGATCCTGTTTCAACATGGACATTAATGAGTAAAGAAGGCAACTCAGAAAGGACCCCTCCTCCAGCCATTACAAGGAACTCAGAGCAGCAAGAAGAAAGTACCAACAACATATCAATAACAAAAAATCCAACTTTTTCTGCTCCGCGCTGAACAAGGCCAAAAACAGACCAAGAGAACTCTTTGACATGATTAAAAAACAAACGTCCAAGCCAACAGCATCCCTCGTGCAGCCCTCAAAAACCTTATGCGCCAACTTCGCCAACTTCTTTAACGAAAAAATCAACTTGATCGAACTCTCTCTGGACTTTAACCTCCTTCCCCCTAACAAAGACTGCTCTCCAACAAGCAAAATCACCACGAAAAGGCGACCAGCAACAACCTGGTCTTCATTTGACCCCATTTCAGAAGCAGAGATCCTCAAATGTATCTCCTCCTCCAAGCCATCGTCTCACAACCTCAACCCCATTCCCTCTTAAATGGTCAAAGAGCTGAAACTCACCCTGGCTCCACTTTGGTGCGAAATCATAAACAGCTCTCTAAAAACTGGCAACATTCCTGACTGCCTTAAAGTCGGCCAAGTCACTCCTCTTCTGAAAAAACCAGGCTTAGACGCAACCGACCTGAATAATTTCAGACCTATCTCCAATCTTCCTTTCCTTGCCAAAGTCCTCGAAAAATGTGTCCTACGTCAACTGAACAAACATATTGACAACATAAATCTGCTTGACCACCACCAATCAGGCTTCAGAAAGGGCTACAGCACCGAAACTGCAATCCTCAACATCATTGACGACATCTTCAACTCCCTCGATGCAGGCCACTGCTGTCTCCTCATCCTCCTAGACTTGCAGCTGCTTTTGACACTGTAGACCACAGTCTTCTCATCAAAGCTCTCAAAGAGCAGGCAGGTGCAGACGGAGTGGTCCTCCAGTGTTTCTCCTCTTTCTTCCAAAACCGCTCCCAAAGAGTAAAAATCAAGTCCTTTGCCTCCGAACTCGTCCTCGTAAACAGAGACGTCCCTCAAGGCTCCATTCTCTCCCCTCAACTGTTCAACATATACATGGAACCTCTCACCTCCATTCTTTCATCTGTATGCAGATGATACACAGATCTACTTGGAAACCTCCTCCTTTAACGACATTCAAAGACTTAACAATACCCTGAAAGAAGTCCAAGAATGGCTATCAACGAACCACCTCAAACTCAATCAGGGAAACACAGAGAATCTCCTCATCTCCAATAAGGGAAAAAAAAGCAAATCATTGAATGGTTGAAAGCCATTGATGCCCTCAACGGAAATCTCACCCTGGCATCCTCGGTCAAATCACTGGGAATCACTCTTGACCACAAACAATCCATGTCTAATCACATCAAGAACTCCGCCAAGAGCGCCTTCCTCAATCTGAAGCTCCTCGACAAAATCAAACCCCACATCCCTCCCTCTGACCTCAAGCAAGTCACCCAATCCCTGGTGTTGTCCAGACTGGACTATGGGAACACAGTTCTCTCCGGTACAGCTCGCTCTCACCTAGCCCCGCTCAAAACTACCCTCAATGCTGCAGCCAGAATGGTCACTGAAATCAAGAAATTTGACCACATTTCTCCTGCACTCGGAGATCTAAAATGAATCCCAGTCGAAATGCGGGCCAGTTTCAGAACTGCCTGCCTCACACACAAAGCCCTGCACACGGGAAACCGGAATACTTAGCCTCCAAACTCAAGAAAGCTGGACAAGCAAGAAGCCTCAGGAGTTCCAAATCCCTCCTACTCATTCCCCTAAAAACGCGTAAACAAAAGACTGCTGCCCGCTCTTTTGCAGGAAACGCTCCGAATATCTGGAACCCCATCCCAGTCAACATCAGAACCACCCCCTCCTTTCCAAAATTCAAAAGCCTCCTAAAAACCCTCTACCTCAACCGCGCCTTCCCGAACGCAATTACGTGACGCTCTCACCTCCACCAGGCTGACACCTGTCAGCGCGCCCCCAATGGGCAGCGTTCAGTCATCGCATAACCACTACCTTCCTCCTACCCTCTCTCCGAACTCTCATCCCCTGGGTCGGCACTGTGAAGAGAACATTTCCAGCATTAGTCTTGCCTTTCCCTAGGATTTGAGACAACCTCTTGACCCCTCTTCCTCAACGCCACACCACAACCTCCTCGACCTCTCTACCTCAATGGCACACCTCTGGCACTCAGCGGATCTGTAAAGCTTCTTTTTGAACTTATTCTACCTCAACGACACCCCTCCGACACTCAGCAGAACTGTAAAGCTTCCCTTTGAACTTTTTCTGTATTTTTTCCTACCATGCATTTGTCCTGTATTTTGGCTGCTCTTCATCATGTTGTAAAGCGCTCCGATACCTTTTGGGTCTGGCTAGCGCTAAAGAAGACCTCCAAATAAATAAATAAATAAATAAATAAAATATAAATTTCAACTTTCTTGAATATTTCATTACACCAGTCCATTCCAGTGGATTTAGCCTTCTCAATTGTCTCTTTCAGAACGCGATTGAAGTGTTCCACCATCCGTTAGTTTCAGGATGGTATAAAGCACACTTCTTGTGCTTAATGCCATATTGAGTAAAAAAATGTTCCATTTCCCTTGAAACAAATTGAACACCATTGTCAGTTAAGATGGCATCAGGGATGCCTACCCTGGCTATGAGTTTTTGTAAAAATGTCTTAACATGTTTAGTTTTGATGCCGCGTGTAATAGCTATCTCTGGCCATCTGGAAAACAGGTCAACCAGACCTAGAGTATATCACTCAGAGCCCAAAGAATGAACCGGTCCAACGATATCCATCCTGACTTCTTTCCAAGGACAATCATGTACGACCATCGGTTGGACCTTTGGTTTGGCTAACCTCTCCCTCAAGGCACACTACACACAATCCCTTATCGCACTTCAAACCTGTAAATCCATCCTCGGCCACCAAAAGGACAATCTTAACCTCTCCTTAGTTTTTGACATGCCTTGATGTCCTACATGTGCCAAAGCAACCCGTTTGTCCCTAAGGATGGATGGGAAACTAACCCCACACCCCTAACAAGTAGATGACTGAACTCAGAGAGCTCATCCCTGACATTTTGGGTTTGATCTTCCAACCAGTCTTGGTGCGTTTCAATACTTCAAGCAATACTTTGTCAGAGCTCAAAGGCTCTAACCACCTTTGTTGGGTAATACTGTCCCCCTCAATGCAACAAACCATGTCATCATCCTCTTGTGCACAATCACCTGACAAGGATTGTTCCTCTGAATCTATACACGACAAAGCATCAGCTACTTTGTTGTCCACTCCAGGCAGGTACTTGATATAAAAATCATAATATTGTAGAGAAATAACCCACTTGGTGATCCTACTAGATACTGCATCAATGCCTTTTTTTTTTAAAGATTTCACACAAAGGCTTGTGGTCAGATCTAACTTCAAAAACATTGCTCCACAAAAGGTTTTTGAGTTTCTTTATTGACCACAAAACTGCAAGAGCTTCTCTTTCTATTACAGAATTTCTCAATTCAGCCCCGTAGACTTTGTGATAAAAACAAAAGTATGTCATCCTATCCCTGATTCTTTTGTAGGTGGAACGGCACCAAGACCTTTCATACTGGCATCAGTTATCAAATACGATTTCTTCTTAGGATCGAAACAACTTAATTTGGGAAAAGCGTTTAACCTCTCCTTAAGATTGCAAAACTCATCTTCACATGCTAGGTCTTACACAAATTCACATCATTTACGTAGCAAAGATCGCATCTTGACACACAGAGAGGCAAAACCCTGAACAAACTTACTATAGTACTGCCATCCATAAAAAACTCATCAATTCCTCTTTATTGGTAGGTGAATGTAGTTTGTGAATAGTCTCAACAAGATTAGCCTTGGAAATGACACCTCCTGCAGAAATAGAATGACCCAAGTAGTCAATGGAATCTTTCCTGAATTAGCATTTCTCAATCTTAACAGTCAGATTGTAATCATTGAGTCTACTTAACACTTCAAAAACACATTCATCATGTTCTTTATTGTCACATCCATATATTAATTTATCATCTTGATATACTTTCACACCAGAGAGATTTCTCAACACATTCTCTAACGCTTGCTGAAAAACCGAGGCTACTGTGAACAGACCAAAAGGAAGCATGGCAAAACGAAAGGTTCCAAATGGAGTCACTAAAGCTGTGGGATCCTTTGAATCATCATTCAATTTAATCTGATGGTAAGCAGATTTAAGGTTGATCGTACTAAAAACCTTAGCACCTTGAAGTAAGATCAACATATCAGCGATCTTAGGCAAGGGGTATCGATCTACCACAACATGCGCGTTCAATTCTCTTAAGTCTGTACACCGACTTAAAGAGCCATCTACCTTCTTAGCAGCTACCACTGGGGCAAACCAAGGGGTGGCTTTAACTTCCTCAATTATGTTGTCAGCCTTCAGATGTTCTAATTCACTCAGCATTTGCTCACCCACAGCAACAGGGAGATTGCGCACCTTACTACACACAGGCTTGGCATAGTCAACAAGCTGAATGTGATGCATATAATCTCTCAAGCAGACCAAAGTTTTGCAAAAAATCTTGAGGAAACTTTAGTTCTAGCATTTGCACAAAGTCCTCAGAAGAGTTACTTCCTACAGAAGAGACTACATGCGTGTTGAAGTTCTCTCTTAATCTAATGGGGGTGAATTTGGTTCTAAGATTACATCAAGATCTCTATGGGGTAACCAGCTTAATATGCTCCCCCCTTTTTGAGAAATGTAATCCTTAGCATTTATAATCCTGTTCTTATATTCTACAGGTCCACAAAATACTCTAAAAGTTTGATCGGTTCACCCCCCATAAACATGTGGCGTAATATCAGGAGGAAAGATTTTAATCTTGTGTCTGATCTTCTTAAAATAGAACGCCTTAGAAATTATGGTGATTTTAGCACCAGAGTCAAACAAAAGAGAAGTACTTTCACCTTGTACCAAGACCTCATCAATAAGACCATTTTTACTCTTGCAATTATCAGAGACTTGTAGTAGAATTTGACCACAATCAAGCTCAGGATCAGTATCAATAACATGTTCTTCTTGTTAATAAATTTCATTTACTTTACCTTATAGTATTTACCTTTGCATACTACAGCAAACTGCCCTTTACTTTTACAATTGGTACACGTGGCTTTCCAGCCTGGACATAGTCTGTCATTGGCCAAGTGACCAAATTTATCACAGCAAAAGCATTTGGGTTGAAAAGTATTGAACTTCTTATTCCTACTTGGATCAGGTTTCTTTTGATCAAGTTCTTTCATTCTTTTTCGATCTTGTTTGACAACTTGGACCAAATCTTTATCTTTCTTATCACCATTCTTTTTAATGACTTCTGCGCACTTAAGGGAATGTTCAATCCTTTTAGCAATAACCAGCACATCCTCAAGTGAAGGTTCGTCTTTTTGCCACAGTTCTTCTCTGACACTTTCAATATTATATCTCAACATGAATTGATCTCTGATTCTCTTATCTACTGTGGAACCAAACTTACAAGATGAAGCTAGTTTTCTCAAAGCATTTAGATAATTTTCTATGGACTTACCTTCCAGTTGACTCCTGCGACCAAAGTGGTATCTCTCTAAAATGGTACTGATTTTAGGCAAGTAATGTTTGTCCAGCTTTGCAGTACAAATTTCATATTCATTAAGGTCACGCTCATGTATATCAGGAAGATGGTCAAACACCTCTTGTCCCTCTGAGCCTAAGCAATGTAGCAATAAAGCTGTTTTTCTTTCTGCGCTCAAAGAGGAACCGCAAACTCTGGCGTACCTCTCAAAAACTTTGCCCCATTTCTTCCACCGTATGGGAGGGTTACCAGGGCTGGAGGGAAAGAAAGGTGGCGGTAGAACATTTTGCATCTTCCGTGCAGTTGGTTATAAATTCGCTAAATATGAACAGGATTTAAGCCGAGTGAGACGTAGTAAAAGATGATAATGGAAGAAAAGATCATAGAAGTAATATACCCTTTATAAATAAAAGTGTGAGTTTTCTGGAGCCAACAACATAAACAGTCAAAAAGAAGAATTCAAATGAATGGACATAAAATGTGTTTGTTGTAATAGCTTGAACTGCTGCCTGTAACACAAAGAGAATATTTAACAGCAGCAGGAAATACCAATATGACACACAATAAGTGTGTGTGTGTGTGTCACAGACGACGGATGAACTGTAATTAAATCAATGTATACATCACTGTAACAATGACAAATGCTCTAAAACAGAGACTGACACGCAAACGAGCCAAGAATGAAATGTGAGCATGTCACAGAAAGGTATACGATATTTAAATTAGTGTGTACATCACTGATATGATGAGCACTATGCTTCCTCCTTGCATTTAACTTAGTGTGCGCATCGCTGAAATTAAGCGCAATATGCTTGTTATGTTATGTTATGAAAATTTATTCAGCGCACAGCTGCTCCAGCGAAGGAGCGTCCTGGCGCTTGACAAGGTAACCAACACAACACAACTAAGAAGAGAACAAACTAGGGAAAAACAGGCTCAAGGAAATAAAAAAGTCTTAATGGCCCTACGAAATAAAGAGAGATAATCAGACTCTATTGTTGCCTCAGGAATGTATTAGGAAACAAAGCTAGAGCGTTAAAACCTTGTGTGCTTATCACAGAGGAGATGCACAGATACATCCATAGACTGTGGTCGCAAAGGGAACTTAAGATGGCCGCCACGCTACGTGAAAGGTAGCGTGAGTGCGTCGGCTTCTCAAGGTGAGGATGTGCGTCGGCTCCCGAGATGAGGATGACGAGAGCCGAGACAGAGCTCCAACAAAGAAACAAGGAAGGCTCTCCCACGTGAGAGCAGAATCTCAAGCTTGTGAGAAATTCAAAAGACAACCAAGTTCGCCACAGCACCGGTAAGGTGATATGTTATGTTATGTTATTAAGGAGATTTATAGTGCGCACTGCTACTCAGGAGTATCCTGGCGCGGAGTGAGGTCAGTGACACAAGGGACAAAAATTTAGACAGATTGCTTAAACAGATGTGTTTTAAGAAGTTTTTTGAAGGTAGCTAATTCTTTAGTGTGTCGGAGAAGATCAGGCATGGCATTCCACATGGTGGTTGCCTTGACCACAAAAGATTGTCCCCCAAGTCGGGAGTGACGAAACCTGGGAATTACCAGCCGTCTTTGGGAGGCGGAGCGGAGAGAGCGGCTGGGAAAGTAAAATGCAAACCTAGAGCTCAGATAGGATGGACATGGACCATGGAGAGCCTTATGAGTCAGGGTCAGAGTTTTAAAGCGCACTCGCTGGGCCACCGGAAGCCAGTGCAGGTTGCTGAGCTGCTTGCGAACACTCGTTCTCCTGGAGATATTACACAGGAGCCTGACAGCTGCATCCTGGATAACCTGCAACTTCCCCAGGAGGTACCCAGGGATGCCGATGTACAGGGCATTAGCATAGTCCAGGTGTGCCAGGATAAGAGCCCTGACCACGGTCTCCCTGGCAGAGCGGAGGAGCAGAGGAAAGAACCTCCTTAGGGTTTTAAGCGTGCCAAAGCACGTCCCTGAAAGGCGCTTAATCTGCTTGTGGAAGCTGAGATCTGCTCCAAACCAAATTCCCAAGTTCTTGGCGCAACAGCAATCGTCATATATCGTGAACTCCATAGGATGTTGCCCATGTAAAAGTGAAAAGAAGAGCACCGTTGAGCACACACACTAAATATTCCGTAAGAGTTGAGCACAGGCAATAAATATTCTTTAAGTGGCAAGCGTATGTGGATAGCAGAACTGAGGCTGAGTACACTGGTAGAAGCCTATTGGCCCATAGTAATGAATGGGAAGGTATTCCTTAATTGTGAATCGCAATTTGCGATTCACAATTAAGGAATATTAAGGAATCACAAAAAATATTTCGATTCCTACCTACATGCCATTTTGCGATTCCTTAAAAGTGATTCCCTAAAAATCGCTATTAAGGAATCGCAAACATGCATTTACCTACATTTGGCCCAAAGTTATGTAAATGCTTAATTTTATTACACATGAACCTAGAGCTTCCCCTAGCTTTTGTATCAAGATAGTCAGCGCATTGAGCGAAGGGTGTCATGGACCTCTGATTGCCAATAGCTTTTTTGTCTAATCAGTGAGCTCTTCAGACAAAGCTCGCCATGGACCTCTGATGGTCCTTTTGATTGTGTTTTGCCAGACTTGTTCTTTCAGCCGTTTTTGCACATGCTTATACACTGTAATTTTGAGTTTATGTAACTGCATGAGATCGGAGAGACACAAAACTATCTTCCTTATAGGTCATTTCACTTTTGGCCTCTTCTACCAACAGGCTCACAATGAGATGGACATTCCACATTGCTAGTTTGGACACACATATTTCCTCCATCCTGAACATTCAGTTTGGACATTCGTTTGAGCCCCAGGCTCCTTATGAGCTCCCTATCTTTGTTGTCCACAAATGCTTTTCATAAACAGCACTAACTGAGTGTACCAGTACCTAATGGCCAAACTGTTTTATATGACTCTCGCCTATATTTCTACTATAGGATAGAGCGCACCCTGAGCCCAAGTCAGGGTCCCTTGAGCTAAGGCACATCATCCGACAATCGCGGGTAAGCTTGAGAATAATGTGTTAATGCCACGTTTGATTGATTGTGCATACACTGCATCGTGGTGTTTTATATTCACCACATTCTGGGTGAATTCCGGTTTTACTCCAAATTTGCTGCATTGTGGTGTTCAAAATGTATAATTATTTTGGGTATATGGTTTCACAATTCGATAGGTCTTACTGGTCTTATAAATGTATCCTAGCTGTCTTTGTAACCCTCTACAGGTTGGACCACAGTGGATCCATCCTTGAGTTTCACTATAGACTACTGTTTGTATGTTTTCATTTATGAGCACACATGTTTAAGCAGGAGCTATGCTTAAAGTTTCTGACAAATGCCAACACACCTCCTGTGAGGGTCTACCTGCAGGAACATGTTAACCTATACTTATCAACACATCAAATCAGGGTGAATTGACCACTGTGGTGTCCTTTCTCTTCCTTTTTTTAACCCTGACATAGGCACATATGAATAAAGTTGGACGCCTGTCATGGAGTCAGTTTTAATCACTTTATCCCCACTCTGCGTACCTCACTACCCCTTAGCTCACACCAGGGTTTCTACTAACTCTTCTAAAACATCCAAAGAGCTCCTCCTTCTCAGAGTGAGAGTTGTTGCTTCTATTTCAATACTTCTTCCAAGACACTGGTGTTTCTTTTTGTGTATAACAAAGACATCACCTGTCCCATGCTGCAATGGTGTTTGATATTGCTCGCCTGTGCTCGCTTGCTATTGCACTTTGCCTGCCCTATTGCACCACCGACCAAGACGTGATAGATACTGTCTGATGTACTGTATGGGTGTGGCATTGATTTTGGCCAAAGGCTGATGTACCCTGTCTGTAGCCCTTACAATGGATGGCTGTGTCTTCTGTCTGCGTAATCATAGGGGGCTCAATATGGTGAGTTGCTTGTACCCAAATGGGACCTTTATTGCTTTGTAAGACATCCAGAATACAGCACTACATGTTACTGGACACACTGCTCTATTGGCTCCTGCTGAGTACATGTAAACGCTGCATGGCGACTACCCACTAGAGCCTCTGAGCCATGCAGCGCTGGATTGTGTGCTGGCTTCCTCTTCTCCTAAGCAGTTGAACATGCAACTGTACTTAGTTGTGCAAGAGCAAAAAACGGTCATCACTACCAGAATGATGATGATCTGGTAACCAGCTCTAAACATATTCGCTGGGCAATGGAGCTTCTGCTGCACCCAGACGAGCTCTATTCCCTAATTACAGATTACGATTGATGCATATCAAATAGGTACACAATATCTTTTGCAACACGGTTAAACTACACAAGATAGGGCTGGTTGATGATGACTCTTGCATGTGATGCAGTGGGGTGTGTAGGAGAGTTGGGAGACTCCTGTCAGCAGTGACTTAAAGCAAGAGCACAATGGCAAGGGAGGCCCCCAAGTTAACTATTGGTTAAAATGTGAGAGATGGTCTCTCTCAATAAACAATGGAAGGTGCAGAGAGGACTGCCTAGCTTCAAAAGGATCCTCTGCCTTCTTTTCTTTTTTTTTCTGTTTAAGATTTTTTTTATTAAGTTTTCAAAAGCAAAGGAAAAGCCATAATAATATACATTGTACATAAGAAAATAAAGAAGCAGGCATATAACATTGGATAAATATATTATAGAAAGAGGTGAAAGGGAAAGGACAATAAGAAAAGAAAGAAAAAGAAGGGGGAAAAGGAAAGAAGAAGAAAGGAGAAAGAGAGTGACGATGATAGAGAATAGTATTATAAAGAGAAAGGAAAAAAGAAAGAGTTAACGTATAGGAGGGTTAGAAGAAAGATAAGTAGTAAAGGGAAGCCAAATGAGATCAGATTTGATTTTTTGAGAAACAGAAGAAGAGAAAACAGTAGCAATCCTATGTTCATCACAAATAAAATTCTACCAAGCAAGTAGCGATAATTTGGAAGTATCTTTCCAGGATGATAAAATTAGCTTAAAAGCTAAAGCAATAAAAAGGTCAAACAGTTTTGAAACCGAGGATACAGCATCTAGCTCAGGTGATAAAGGGCCAGATGTAGGAGCCCAAATACCGGTCGGTAACGGCCGATTTTGGCCGTTACCGACCGGTATTTAGGAATTGGCATGTAGGGGCCATTATTTTACAGAATCGGTAAATTTACCGATTCGGTAAATTTACCGATTCTGTAAAATACCGAATCGGTAATTTTACCGATTCGGTAAATCCAAATGTAGGTGACACTCCTGAGAGTGTCACAGGCTCTTAAGAGTCGGTATTTTACCACACAATCCTATTGTATGGTAAAATACCGAATCCAGGTGTGCATGCACAGCTGTGCATGCATACTGTGCAATGTGACACACAGACATGCCCTAAGGGCATGTATGTGTGCCACATGTCACACATGTCACACATGCCTTTACTTCGGGTGCTAGAGGGTGTCAAAGTGACACCCCCTGCACCCTTGCAACATTCGGTATTTACCGATTCGGTAAATACCGAATCGGTATTTCCCATTGATTCTTATGGGCTTCACAGCCCATAGGAAACTTTAAACAACTTGGACCACAATTTTTCCCATGTTGCAACAGGGAAAGAAACTGACAAATCATTTTCCCATGCAAGTTTAACAGTTGACTTAGAACGGTCAGTAACATTAGATAATAATAACTTATATATAAAAGTGGCTTTCGGTCTGTGAGTTAAAAATAAAGGATATAGAGGAATAGAAGGGGTTAAAGATGGTAAATCAGGTGGGAGTAAGAGGGTAGTTAGGTGAGATTGTATGGCTGTAACAATGATATTGTATTCATTTAAAAATGAATCAGGCAATTGGTATCTTAATTGTAGTTCATGAAACGGGATAATAGAATAATTATGAAGAAACTGATAAACAAAAGGGATATCCTTTTCCTTCCAGTATTTGTAATAAAAAGATTTGCCTTAGTATTTAAGGAATTTATTATACCATACAATAGATTATAAAAAACAGTGGAGAGGAGTCAGATCTTTGAAAAATATAGAGTAAAGTCTGAGAGTATTTCAGAACGGGATTCTTGGACAAAAAGGTACAATTTGACATAAAGATAATATTTTGAAAGGAAAAGTCTTTTAACAATGACCGTTCAAAAACGATCCATCTAGGGATAGGGGGATCCAAGAAATTATAAGCTAATGAAAAGGATTGTTTGATTAAAAAGGCTGAGTGATATGCTTTAAAGTTAGGAAAGCGGACTCCACCTTCATTTTTAGGACGGATGAGTTTATTTAGAGCAATATGTGGATGTTTGTTATTCCACAAAAAATTTGTACAAATAAAATTTATACGGGAGAAATATACAGTAGGGAGTTTAATAGGAAGCATAGACACTGTGTATAATACATGAGGAACAATCATCATTTTAATGGTGTCAAGTTTACCCCACCATGAAAGAAAGAGGGGGGGCCATAAAAGGAGGAGTGATTGGAGTTTCTTCACTAGTACATCAAAAGTACACTTAATATTATCCTTTAGGGTGGGTGCGAACCAAATGCCAAGGTATTTAATTTTGTAGGGACACCAAGTAAAATTAGTATCATTGAACATAAATTGATAGTAAGTAGAATTTAAGGGTAAAACCTCTGTTTTGGATAAATTAAGTTTATAACCTGAGATGGAAGAGTAAAGCTGGACTTCATTCATAAAATGTGGAAGTGAATCAACAGGGTTAGACATATAGACCAAAATATCGTCTGCATAGGCAGATATTTTAGTTTCAACAGAGGCAAATTTGAAGTCAGTAATCAGAGAATTAGCTCGGATATGCTCCAAAAATGGCTCAAGACACAAGATAAATAATAAAGGGGCAAGAGGGCAACCCTGCCTAGTACCTCTAGATAAAGAAAAAAATCTGGAAAAATGGTTATTGACAAAAATACTGGCACGAGGACACGAATACAAAAGTTTAATATAGGAAATAAAAGAGGGTCCAAAACCAAACCAATGGAGAGTGTGAAACATGAATTGCTAATTAATACGGTCAAATGTTTTTTCCGCATCTAAAGATAGGGCAGCAAGGGGATCCTTACATTTTTTGCCAAGGGAAATAATATTAGTGAACATTCTAGCATTATCAGAGGCTAAACGACCCTTCACAAACCCAACTTGATCAGTTTTGATCAAGAGAGGGATGATATTGTCAAGACGGGAGGCAAGAATCTTAGCAAAAATCTTACAATCATAATTAATTAATGATATAGGGCGATAGATTTTACATAAAGAATGGTCTTTATCAGGCTTGGGGATTATAACAATCAATGCATCCATAAATGACCCAGAGGCTTTGGCATCAGCAATAAAGGAGTTAAAGAGTTGTAAAAGTTTAGGGGAATAAATAGAATGAAAAGTAGAATAAAACTCCACAGGTAACCCATCAGGACCTGGTGCTTTTGATTTTTTCAAAGAGTGGATAGCATTAATCACTTCCTGAAGAGTAATATCCTTCTCTAGTGTGTTAAATTCCTCAGGAAGAAGTGGAGGGGGGAAGACCAGAGAAAACTGAATTTAAGTTGGGATCAGAGGGAAAAGTGTCATTGGAATAAAGAGACCTGTAATACTCATGGAAAACCTCAGCAATCTCTTCATCCGACGAAACAAGTTGTTTAGTAGCTTCGTTAAAAATAGGGCCAAAAGTTTTACATTCAGATTTAACTTTTAAGTAGTTTGCCAACATCCTACTCGCCTTATTCTGACCTCTATGATATTTGGAATTAATTTTAAGCAGAATGTTACAAGCTTCAGTTGTTGCTAATTTATTGAGTTCGGTCTTTGCTGTTATTAAAACATGAAGGGCATCAGAAGACATAGAGGTAAAATATTTGTGTTCTAATGCTCTAATTTTTTGTAATTTATCCTCATATTTGGTTCTCAAGGCCTTCTTCGAAACATAAGAAATAGTGAAGGCACGGAAAGCTGATTTGAAAGCATCCCAGTTATTAGGAATAGAAGAATCTTATGGGTCATTCAAAACAAACAATTCATCAAAAAAAGTAGTGATTTCTTTAAGAAAGACTGGATCAGATAGTAAAAAAGTGTTAAACTTCCAGCGACTAAATTTGGAAGGGGTAAGTGTAAGGTCCAAAACTGCATAAACAGATGCATGATCCGAAATAAAAATGGATCCAATATCAGATTTATGAATAGAGGGAAGAAGGGACTTACTAACCAAAATGTAATCAATTCTAGAACAAGTGTGATGCACATTTGAAAAAAAAGTGTATTCAAATAAATCAGGATTACAAGTTTTCCAAACATCATATAATGGACGAGAGGCAATGGACGATTGGAACGATTTGTGAGTTTTGTCAGGTTGAAATTTGCATTTGGACAATCTTTCAGAAAAAGGGTCTAACCATTGGTTAAAGTCAACAGCCACAATAATATTGGGACAATCAATTGAGGAGAGAAGGATTTTAATATCATTCCAAAATTTAGGATCTGGTTTTTTCAGGGCCATAGATATTCAACAAGACAAATGTCTTGTTTTGTATCACAATCTTAGCCATTACCCAACGTCCATCATCATCCTTTTGAGTAGATAGAATTTGAACCGACAAAGCTTTATGGAACAATATTGCAAAACCCCCTTTTTTTTGGATGCATGAGAAAAAACAACTTGTCCCACCCATTGTCTTTTCAACTTTAGTGATTCCACATCAGAACAATGAGTCTCTTGAAGAAAAGCAATTTGGGAATTGAGTTTAGATAAATGGGATAGTACCTTTTGTCTTTTGACTGGATTACCAAGACCCCAGACGTTCCACGTAACAAAATTACACATGATGGAGGGTTGGGAGGGAGGAAGACACGTGGAGTAGATACACTGCAGGGATGTGGCTACAAGAAAAATAACACCATACAACAAAATTACATGAAGAACATCCAACAAAAAAACTCACAAAACTAGAATACATTAACTCTAAGATAATAAGAAAAAAGAATAGTGAGTGAATAGGAAAGAAAAGCAAAAAAAAAGAAGAGGAAAAGACGAAGGGACAAAGGAAAGTAAGAAGTAAAATGAGAGGCAATGCATGAAAAAGAAGGGAAAACAAAGAAAGAGAAAAAAGAAAAGAAAGGAAAAAGGAGGAAATGAACAAACATATCAGGGTAAAACAGCCCGACCTGTAAGAAGAAGAAAGAGCAATAAAGGTACAGCATGTTAACGCAGAGCGGAGCGGATCTCATTAGGAAAAATAGAGAGAAATAAGAGCTTTAAAAAGTAGAAAAATGAAAGAGAAGGAGGTGAGGAGAAAAACAGAAGAGGATAAGAAAGGGAGAATGAAAAGAATCAATAATAATGAAGCAGAAGAGCGCTAGTAAATATTGAACACGTATACGTCAGAACGAATAAAGGTGAGACGCTAATAGATAGAGAAAGAAGGAAAGGAGCAGAACAAAGAAGATCAGGGATTAATATCCATTCCAGCAGAAGAGAGGGAGCGAAGGAAAAATTTCAGCTTTTCAGGATCATCAAAGGATTGTGAGCACCCATTATGAGTAATTTTGCAGAGACAAGGATGAAGAATTCCATATTGAATATTATGATATCTCATCTGAGGGCGCAATGTTAGAAATTCTTTCCGACGTGCATTGGTTGCATTAGAGATGTCCTGTGAAATAAAAATGTTATGACCAGATCAATTAAGATGACGCTTAAGTCTAACAGCCTTCAGGACAGACATCAATTCAGTAAATTCCAGAAAGAGCATAATGACTCCACGAGGCTTCGCTGGGTTGGAAGTAGGTTGGCCAAGGCCATGTGCTCTTTGGGTATTAAGGGGTGCATTTGTAGATGGAAGACTCAAGAGTTCAGAAAGAGGTTTTTGAAGAAAAAGTACCATATCTGGACCTTCAACATTTTCCGGCAAACCATACAGGCGTAGGTTGTTGCGACAATTACAATTTTACCAAATCCTCGGTATGTAATTTCAATTTATGAATTTCCTGCTCCAACATTGGAATTTTCGTAGAGATATCATGTAGGCCATTGACCCGCTTTTCCAAGTCCAGTAACTTACTTTCCATGAGAATCCACCTCTCCTCAATTTGTTGCAATTTTTCGTTAGTTGTAGTCATGAAAGGCTGAAGGCCTCGAACTTCATCTAGGATAGAGTCTAGAACAGGGTTTTGAGAGGAGTGTATAGGAGACGGTGGGTCATTTTTATGACACTTAGGTTTCGTGCCCGTGATGGAGGAGCTAGCAGCATGTGAATCATTAGCCATGGTAGCGACAGTAGTAGGAGATCTCTATGAATAACACAAGTGGCAGAGCCAGCAGTATTAGAGTTGATAGGATAACAAGCACAAAAATTGGCTCAAAAAAAGCACAGCAAATATTCCTCAAGGAAAAGCCAAAGAAAAGCAGAGTTATCCCTTTTGTTATGTTTTTGTGTGGTAGCGAGAAAAATATGAAGAACGTGAGCTCAGCGGCTATAAAATAGCGGCCGATCACATCTACAAATGGTACCACAAAAAGCAGGGTTATCGTCTGTTGAAAAATGAAAGACCATGCATACCTAACTCGATGCAAGGGACCATTAAAATAACATAGTAAATCCACAGATGATAATAATTCCTCTCAATTTGGAAGAGTAGCAAGGCTAGTCAAGCAAAACAAGTATCACAAATTGCTGTTCGAATGGAAAGTAGTTTACGGAATGTTGTTAAAGAAAGTCATAGCAGAAAAGCAGTACCATAGCTAAGTAAGGCAAAAACAGCAAGTAAAAATTATCTTCCACACATGGCTGCTTTATGGAAAAATAAAGCGTCAAAAACTACACATGTCCTTCAAAAACGATGCATTACGAGCAGAAAAGAAGAGTAGCATGCTAAAATTATGCCAGGAGAGACAGAACAGTTACTAGCGTGGAGATATCAAAGTCTCCTTTCTTAATTTCAGCAACACCTCACTGTTTGATCCACTAACAGAGATCAATGGGATGTTTTGGGGAAGCTTGCAATAAACATGGGCTGCATGTGCTCTCCTTACAAGCCTCCATCTTAGGTACCATCCACAGAGAGGTATTGCTACAAAATTGAAGGCCCTGTAACTCTAGCCACATTAACCGTTTTGCTCTTCACGTGCATTCTTCCAGTGCATGAAACTGCTACACTCCTCTAGGTCACGCACATCCAGCATCCACTCCTCATTGATGGGTGAAGTACCAGATTACAGAGGACTGGTAGACTAATTTAATGCAGGGTTTGACTGGTGGGCTGCAATCCCCTGAACTATAATTATGTTGCTGCCACCATGGAAAGTCTTGTACAGGCCCTTGAGAGGACAATAGTTACTCTCCTAGGAAGAGGAGGTGCGCTTGGTGTGCTCTCCCAACGAAACAAACCCTGCACTGGGGCTCATTCAACATCACAGAAAGGACTCAGAACAAACGCATGTTGAGGATGCTGAGATGGGGGTCAAAAACAACACAGCTTGCACCTTACTCTATCTCAACAAATGGACGTAGTACATCTTAGAAAAATAGTGCAGACAATTAAATGTTATTATGTAAATGATAGGCGATTAGCGGTTAGTGACCTCTGGGCTCCGTCAATCAAGCGATCAATCCATACTTGTACAGCACAGCTTATCACCCATGAGGGTATCCAGGCGCGGTGTTGCTGGGACTCGTTGAAAAGCTAGGTCTTGTTCTCTCTATTAGGTGTATATTGTATGCCCACCACCCTTCGCAATTTTAAGTTTACAAACACAAGTGTTTACTCTTCAATAACGCTTGTAGAAACACAGTATGTACAAAATGTCATCACTCAAACACATCTTATGCAAAGAATTACAAACGAACAGAAAAAACACACTGAAATTCCGTTGCACAGTGCTGTGAAATGTTACTCTCAAAATCGACCCTGGGCCACTGTCACTTCTTTGGGTCCGCTCTTACCTGGTTCTAATTTCTAATCATAGTCTGGAATAGATATGCTCCTCTTCTGGCCAGAGGAACTGGATGTTACACTGAGTCCTGCCAAATCAGTAAAAAGTATGATGTGATTTGGGTCAGTCGAGCAGTAACCAAAGAGATCAATTTTCATCACACTCTGAATTAAAATGAGGTGCATGCTGGAGCACTGAAAAAAGATTTAGAATCTGTATAGGAAACAAAACCAATCCGCCAGACCTTGTCTGTATGTCGGGAAATCATCTCACGTCTCACCGGCCCTCATTAAGCTGCCTTGGCTTCTATTCACACACAGAATAAAGTTCAAAATGATGTTCAAAATTCGCTCCACCTTTTTTAAAGTCCGGAGTGGCACTGCCTAAATGTCTTCAGTTGCTACTTCCGAACTATAGACTGAAGCACAACCTAAGATCCACTGAGGAGGATGTACTGTGAAAGGCCATTTGAAACAGAGGGTCTGATGGTGTAAAACTAATCTGTGTTACAGGAGCTCCGCTCTGTAGTGTTCGGTGCCCGTATCATAGGAATCAACCTAACTTGGCAAGATTCAAAAATCACCTAAAAAACACTTGTCTCCTTCAGCAGTACCCCTCCCCACTCTGAGCGCTGTTTGATCCCATCAAGAATTTAATCTGATTCATTAACACTCAAGAATTCATAAAAAAACACAATCTCCGATCGATGTCGAAGAGTGGATGGGGTCAAGTATTCACTAAGAACAGCTGCCTAAGCTATTATCAGTGTTAGAACTTCAGATAACAACTAAGTAAATACATACAATTGATTAAAGTATAGTTTGCCTCCTATTTTACTGATTATAGTATGCTCTTAATTCCTGGTTCAATTTAGTATTAATTAAATCCAACTAGACTTACAATACTTTCCAGAAATGACATAAACTATAGTAATGAAAATAAACATAATTCTAAACTAAAACAGGAAGCCCTCAATATTATTTCAGTGGTACCGTAATGATATAGCATGTTCTGAGTCACCATGTTCTATTGCTTTGAAGCTGGACAAAAGCATTCACAGATTGGCTGTCTGGCTAATTTGCTCTGTTAATGAAAGTGGAGGGGTAATGAAATGCTACTGATAATTTTTTATTTCTCTTTTGCAAACTGGAATTGCAACCTCATCCTTCCAAAAACAGCCTACGATACGGTTCCACCTTTGTCCCATGATTTGAAGCTGGATAAATATATCATTGATAGATAGCCCTCAGGGGCAAGTAGACCTGCTAATGAAATTGGATGGTGCAACTTCAGCTCGTTTTTAATTGAAAACGAGAAATTATGACTAAAGGAAGAGGAATAATGAAATTCTACTGGTAATATTTCATTTTGCAAAGAGTTAATCCAATCGTATCCTTCCAAACTCGGCTAGGACACGTTTCTACTTTGTCCTAATACTAAGCAAGTCAAAACCTGCACGTGCAGAAGAAGAAACGACTGTTGCATAGATTTATTAATAGTTTGCTTTCACAAAAACACCACTGTGTTACCTGCTACCCATGTATTATTGGCTAAGTCCAAAGCTGACACAAATGTTGTCAGCAAATATTGCACAATAGCACTCCTGTCCGCCCTCTGTTCTGGAGTACACGTTTCGTCTGACATTGTCATTGAACCATCACCCCTACCTCCATTATAAACACAAACAAAACCAACACATTCAAAGTACGTACATCCCTTGTCACAATACAGGATGAATAGGGGCTGCATTCTCCGTAGTGGGCAGAAATGCAAACCCTGTTGAGCTTGCATTCCTGGTGTGTATATAAATGCTTCGTCTATGGGTAGAGAGGTACCACATCCAACAGACAACATGGGAAAGGTAAGACTACAATTTTCGTCCTAACGGGTCCAATTCTGAACCGTGTGTGTGTGCAACGAAATACCCCGCTCGTAATTGGGGTGCATTTCAGTAGCCCATCAAAGATACGATCCCTGTAGAAAAACAAATGTAAATTGAGCATATAAAAATATACATCTGAATCAGATTAGCGTACACACAATTTCCACTTGCACAAAACTCTGGGTTCTCTGGAAATCTACTAAGGTTGGCACAGATTTCCTGAGTTTCTCCGTGATTGTTTTGTGTGAATTTTATGTATTAGATTCACATGTAGGTTTAGTTCTACTGAACCACATTTGCCACTTTCAAAGCAGGCCCTAGGCGAATGGAGCCGATGTGTACTGTATCATATTTGTCTTAACAATGCCTGCCTATTTACACATCATTTATATGGACAGCCTGGGGTTTATTGGGTGACGGTTTTCTTGAATAGAAACGTGACTACCTCCTCTTCTTCACTTCCTCCCATTCCAAACTGAGGGAGTGAGAGTGCCCAGTCACTCCCTAGTACTCACTACTGTACAGCTGTTTTCTCTTTCTATGAGAGGGTCGAAGGAAAAGTCCATAAAACACCTCTCCTTCTTCTCACTCTTCCTGTTTTTAGGCCTAACATTCGAGACCTCTTGTATACTTTAGTATACTTATTTAGGGACTTACAGCCATCCCCTGCTGTTCATTTGTTTGCTTTGGTGTCCTTTAAAAAACCTTTCTTGCCAGTGGTCAACCTGCCTCTGTGTCCCTACTATTTGTCTTTGCTTCCTCCCAGGGAGTATAGGCCGAGTACTGTATCATTACGCTTTGTGTGATTATCTGATGGTTTGTGGGACTATTTCTTTGCTTCCTGCTGGGGTTACTGTTTGCAGTCTAGTTCACTTAATTTCGGAGTGCGGTCGACAGAATGAGGAATGCAGCATTTGGATCACTGCCCCAGGCTAGCCCCATAAAAAGGCTTGTAAAGATTACAATCTTCTCATATTTGCCGGAGGGAATGTGCTATCAATCCAGTATTGTTCCAGACAAGGCTCTTTATTTACTTTACACATGCTTCCCTGTAACCTCACCCTGCAGCAGAAGAGGGTGGGGGGGGGGGGGTGAACCAGGGGTGCTGCAAGAGAGGTTAACATTGTGCCTGCTTTAACACTTTCTGGCTCGTGGGCAGTAGCCACCGGACAGAGTTTTGCAGTTTTTGGAAATGACCTTGTATATTTTTTATGCTGAATTGAATTTAGGAAGTGCCACCCGTAGCTGCTTGTTTGTAAATTGACAGTTACGCAATTCACTATGTCTTCAAAAGTTCCAGAAAGAATCCAAACTAAAGACTGGTGTCACCTGAAGAACATACTTCAGTTTTGCAGCCGCACGCAGTCGTTAGTTTGCGGCTTCTCTCAGGATTTGGTTCATCAAAAGATACAGCTGTATGTGCTGCGGGCGCCTACTCTGGCCCCAACAGAGCGGCATGGCTATCGATTGTCTGTGTGCCACCTTGTGCAGAGCTTCACATCTGGTGGCTGTACATACGTTAATGCAATACCAGCCAAGGGGCAGTCAGTGTGAGTAAGTTGTGGCTGGCGTGCTACCTCCTGGTACCTCCCGTAGACCTGACGAGGGAAAATCGGATGCCAGTGGCACAAGGAGAAGCAAAAACGTATCTCACGACATTGGAAGACCAGGTCTACAGAGCTCTGCCACACCATTGTGCATTTCTGTTAAATTATGATATCTCAGTGTACACTGAGGCTGTCGTCAATGAGCACGTTACTTAAACATGTTTATAACAGTGATTCGTAGTAAAAGGTATACTGCGAATTGTTTCTTTTTACCATCCCATTCCTTGCCTTGTACTGAACCTTCTGCCCAGTTAATTGCTTATTTTGCCTGGGCCTTGTCAGCTGCTCAATGAATGGAAGTAATCATTTCCAGTCTATGAGGAGTGACGTCATCCCAATTACAGAGACGCACGGGGCCATGTGTTTTACCATGTTTATAGCCAGTGGGTATCTTTTTTCTATCTTACTGCCCATCCTTTGACTAAACGTCTGGGGGGCATTCTGTTTCGGAAATAGTGTTAATTGAATGGTTGCTGTGACTCGGCCTGTGTGGCTTCCAGCAGCACATCTCACCACAAAGGAGGAAGATACATATTTATAGAAGAACAACATATTTCCAAGGGGCTTTAGAAGTATGTTTGTGCTTGATGAATGTAACAAGCACCTTCAAGTTCACTTTTTAAATCATTCTCCTGCTGAATCTACGAGAAGAAATAATTGCTTATGTGTTACACTATCAACAGTTGTAACACAGAGATGCATATCAGCTGTGTTTTCTGATCGGGAAAACAGAACCCTTTCAAGGTGACCTTTGCTAGATTTGTAATTGATTTCTCCTTTTAGCAACCAGCAGCCTTCCTTTGCTCAAATTGGAATGGCAGAGCCACGGAAGCCACGCTGTTGTGCTTAAGCTTTACTTTTGTATCAGCAGCACAGCCGATATGGCAATAAGGGGTCAACACACTGGACAATCAGTATGTTGCATTTAAATGCAGATTTATTGTGAGTCTATTGCTTCCATTTTATATAGCATTTTTTTGGTTAAAAAAAAATAAAAAAAATATGCATCCTTACCTATTTTGGATAGCGTGTGCAGCTGTATAAATATATACATTATGCGTTACTGGATTTTGCCAGTCACAATAAATTCTTGCTTTATCATAAACCTGTCTTCTCGTGGGACATTTTATTATTCAACTAGTTGTGTGTTTTTTCTAACCCCCCCCCCTATTTCTTGTCTTTATGTCTCAGCAGAATGCGCTGTGAACACGGAATTTAGTTGGTCAGAGACTGTCAATTGTGAGTGTGATCTATCCATTCACTGGAGCTAGTACTTCATTTGTGCTGGTGGTTGTCGGAGTCAGTATATCATTTGTGCTGGTGGTTGCTGGTGCCAGTACTTCCTTTGTGCTGGTAGTTGGTGGTGCCAAGAATTAATTTGTTCTGGTAGTTGCCGGTGCCAGTACTCCATGTCTGCTGGTGGTTGCCGGTGCCAGCACTTCATTTATTCTGGTGGTTCCTGGTGCAAGTACTTCATTTTAGCTGGTGGTTGCCAGTGGGCCTCCCCACCCCTTACGTTGAGGGACCAGGGCTCTTTTCACTTCTTACCAGACTGCTGCCCAGACCTTAGCCAAAGTGCCTTGGGTGCTTCAGCTTCCTGTTCCTTATGCCTATCACCAACTCAAACTCAAACATCTCTGGTCAGCTCAGCTGAACTCACACTGTACACTGTTAGCTGTGCACTTAAAGATACGTTGGATCTTGCCTACTTTTTTGTGCTGCCAGTGCTGCTAGCTGCCTCAGTCTACAGCCTGAACGTGAGCCCGGACCCAAGCCCCAATGACCTTCTAGCAGGTGATCCTTTGGGCAATGAAGCCCTGCACCTGCTACCCCACAAACTCACCAGTAGCTAGTAAGCAATGTTGTGACATTGGCCACCAGCACCGAGTAAAAAAAAAAACAATACGCACCAACTAGAGGATCTGGCCATCTACCTGCACCCTTTCCACCATCTATTCATTCATGCATCAATTTTCCATATGCACATTTATCCATCTATATAACAGTTTCCATCATCCAGGGCATTCGTCTGGTCATGCATGCATCCTTCTATCATTCTAGACAAATTCTGCCATTCACTCATTCACCCATCCATGTACACATTCACAAGAACACCATTCATTTATCCACATGCAATCTTCCATCCTTCCTTCTATCCATCTACGCACCCACTCATCCATCCATGTGTCCATCATGCAAATCATCCACCCTTACAGAAACAAATTCATGGACACTGTTCCAACACAGCACACGTTCAGCATCACCTCAGCACCACCTGAGCATCACCAAAACATCACTAACCATCATCTTAGTATCACCTCAGTATCACTCAGCACCATCTGAATGCCACCTCTGCACAAGCATACCACCACCTCCATATCACTCAGCACCAGCACAACATCAGCTCAGTACAACATAAGCATCAGCGCAGCACCACCAGAGCACCACCACAGCACCATCCCTGCATCAGCACAGCACCATCTCAGGATTAGCACAACACTACCCCCTGCATCAGTGCACCACCACCAGTGTAACACCTACTGAGCATCAGCGCAGCACCACCTGTGCAGCAGCACAACCCCACCTCAGCAGCAATTCAATACCAAAGCAGAATCACTTAAACATCAGCACATCACCACCTCAGCTTCAGTGCAGCACCGCCTCAGCATCAGCACAGCATCCCCCCAGCACAGCACCAACTCAACATCACTCAGCATCCCTGAGCACCAGCTCAGCATCACCTGGGCACCAGTGCAACATCAACACGTCAGCATGACTTAGCACCACATCAGCATCGCTTAGCACCACCTCAGTATCACTCAGCACCACCTGAGCACCAACACAGAATCAGCACAGCGCCATCACAGCATCGCACAGCACCACCTCCTCATCAGTGCACCACTACCAGTGAAGTACCACCTCAGCACCAGCACAGCACCACCTCAGCACCAGTGCAGTACCACCGCAACATCAGCACATCACCATCTCATCATCAGCACAGCATCACCTAAACATCTGTGCACCACCCCAGCACAGCCCCACCACAGCAGCAATGCAGCACCAAAGCAGCACCACTTCAGCATAGGCGCAGCACCACCTAAGGATCAGCGCTGCATCACCTCAGCACAGTACCAACTCAGCATCACTCAGCCCCACTTGAGCACCAGCACCAGCCTGAGCCTCATTGCAGCACCATCAGCTCAGCATGATTCAACACCACAGCATCATTCAGCCCCACCTCAGTATCACTCAGCATCACCTGGCCATCACCTCCACACCAGCACGTCGCCACCTCAGCATCACTCAGCACCACCTGAGTATCATACAACATCACCTGAGCATCACCTTTGCACCAGCACCCCACCACCTCAGCACCACTAGTCTTCCCTCAGAATTTGCCATCTGTTGATTCTCCCCTAGTGTCCTTCCACTGCTCATGTTGTAATTCAGGTACTATTTCCCAGCCTCTACCCTCGCATTGTTTATGCCATTAGAACAGGCAAGAAGAAGTTGCCAGCATTGCAAGGATAAAAAAAACTAGAAGACATTTTTTTTATGTTAATGAGGGAGGTTTGAAGCAGACTTGACAACTAACTAGGAAGGGCCCTCCCTCTGTCCTTTGGGGGTTGTCTGTTGCAGTCACCAGAGGTGTGGAAAACGTGGTTCTCCAACAGCTGTGTCTTTCAAATTGTTCCTACATACTGCTCCGATTTGGAATTAGGAAGGGATGCCTTAAAACATGCTACTTCCCAATACTGTATCGGTATGTATTCGCAATTCGCAAGTTGTGATTCAGAAATTGGAATTCATACATACCAAAATGCTTTTTACTGGTCGCAACCTGTAAAATGCATGTGAAATGTGGCCCATGTGGCCCATGTTCTTACCCATGATCAATTCTTCATTTCACAGTGACCAATAGATTGTTTTAATCGTCTTACAACACGGAACCTCTGACCCTAATCCATCTTTCGCCATATTGGTTGTTGGCCGGGCTCTAAAGATTTACGTCTTGAGAGCTTTGGATGTTATGCATTCTGGTAGCCCTTTTATCAATTTTGTTCCTGTGAAAAAGGGTGAAACGCCATCTTCCTCTACCCTGCCCAGCAGGTGAAAACGATAATATTCTCTGCTTATCTGACACAAGGTAAGGAAATACCTGAAGGAATCAAGCCTCACTCTACCAGAGGTATGGTGGCTTTTTGGGTTCAGTGGTCTTTTCCACTTTAGTTTGAGTATTGCACATGGGTCAGAACTATATTTTAGTTCAAAGATCATGAAGACTTCGATGGCTGCTTCACCGAAACTTTTTCTTGTTTGGTAGAACCTTGTTCCTCTTGTCAAGAGTTGTCTTAGTTCCCTCAACTGTTGGGTGGTGGGAACTTCAATTAGAGTTTTTCTTTTGCTATTCTTAGACTATAAAGGAATGATTGAAAGAGACTTTGTGTTGGCATACCCCCATCGGTAATGAATGGGGCGAGGAAAGGAATAAGAGGAGGTAATGCTCGAATTACTTTCCGGCAATCTTCATTACTTACTCTTGCTGTTCCTTTTGTCCCTTCCTTCTCTCCCTGTTCTTTCATTAGTCCCGTGTTTTGACTTTATATTAAACAGAAAGAGTAAGAGGAAGGGAGGGGGGGTTACGGATCTATTTTTTTATGCTTTTTATAGAAAGGGAAAACAGCTTTACATTAGTAGGTACTAGGTAGTAAATGGGCACACTCACTCCATCAGTAAGGAATGGGACTAGTAAGGAAGGATCAGAGTAATGAAGATTACTAATAAGGTATCTGACCATTATAAAACATATGGCCCAAGTTCTATTTAGCTTGATGTACATTGTGGCTAATACAAAGTAAAACATAAAAAGGGAGTTTATGTGTAAAACTAAATTGAAGCACTCCTGGAGTAACATTGAAACTACAGTAGCTCAATTTAATTTATCAAAAATTACTAAAACACCATTAGGTTTGAGGTCATTGGCGGCAATTCAAATATGTCTTAAACTTAATAATTTTTTTAAATTGATATATTTTTTTATGAGATACATT
The DNA here is from genome assembly GCF_964261635.1 of Lissotriton helveticus. Lineage (NCBI taxonomy): Eukaryota > Metazoa > Chordata > Amphibia > Caudata > Salamandridae > Lissotriton > Lissotriton helveticus. The sequence goes on along the minus strand of NC_136061.1, from coordinate 451,589,918 downwards.
TTTATTGCACAATTAGAAATGTGCACAGTTGTAGAGTTCTGAATGTTCCCTAAAGACTGCCATGAAAAGCAGCATGTTTATTTTGAAAAATGGTGTAAAGGTTTTTGGGACATATTTTTCTGTTTGTACACACACCTGTAAATAGAGTCTTTTATAATGTTCAGATATTGGGAAAATGGACAAACATAGTTAGAAAGAAAAAATAATTATGGTCCAATAAGCTAAATAATGTATAGCTAGTTTAGATCCACCAGATTCACATATTGAATATTTCATATTTATATTAGCAAAGGGATAAAAATGACATTAGATTTTAATGTTTAGAATGTTCACAACGAAAATACACCTTACCTAAAAACAACAATGATTTTCAAGAGTTTTAGCTGTTTGCATTGTAAATGACCATACCTTTTATTTATCTTTTGTTATGATAATTAACACATAAATAAAAGGCATTGTCATTTACAATGCCAATAGCTCAAACTCTTTTAAATGCAAGACGTAGGACGCCATTGTCCCGGTCTGCTTGGAAAGTGAAAGATCCCATGCCGTGCTGAATGTTGCTGGAAAGCATGTAGTGCCTGCAGTTGGAGAAATTCATTAAAGACAATAGTGCTTACAGACTAAATAAGACATACTATGTTACAAATGAAGACAAGACAGTACTAAGGAGGAACTAACAAGCCTATTAACGAATCAGAAGCCAGCCTTTACAAAGGACAATGACAAAAGCCAATTAAAAATATGGGCAGAGAGTGGGCGGAGCTTCAAGTCCATACTCGAATACAGCATGCCTCACAGAGCAGTGCAGGCGCTGCCCAGGCTCGACCTAAAAACATTGTGAATCAATAAATACAAAAGTGAAAGTAAATGAGTGAATGAACACAAAAAAAAAAATATATAACGAATGGATGAAAGTACAAACGTGCAAATGTATACATGAGGTCACAAGGTAGCCTCTCAAGGTGCTTCCTGGCTTGAAATAGTGGAGAAATCCTGATATTCATTAAAAAGGCTTTTCGGCAGCTTCTTTCCAAAAGGGAGGTAGTCACTTTTAGTGCATCTGTTCACAAAAGCAGGTGTAAAACTGGGGTGTTTAGCTACTTGGAAGCGCATGTTTCTGAGCATAACGTAAACTCTCACAGGGAAATAACATTCAAACTTGCTACTGGGGAAGTTTGAGGTTTCACCGTGGACTCATGCTTGTGTAATGCAAAGTGGTCAGATGGTGACTCAGGCTAGGATTTGGAGCAGTGCAGTCGCTTTGCAGCCAGTGTGACTGCTTGAGAATCGTTATAGTTTATTGAATTCCAGGCCACATTGGGAAACAGAAGTGGTGTTCTTATTGGTTAGGTGATGTATATAGATGGGTCTAGTGCTTTCTTTTACTCCTTGTCCATGTTAGCTTCTCTAATGGTAAAACAAATGCACAAAAGGGTTATATGGTTTAAGGAAATTTACAGCAGAATCATAGCAGTTACTTGTTCTTACTGCAGAGGGCATTTACAGACTAGCAGTGCTGCTCAGGAAAACATGCTCTGTCCATGAATACAAACAGGCTCTATAGGGATAAAAGAGTCACCACACCCCATATATCCTATACCCCTAGATGACGTATTTACTGGGTGCAATCCTCCAAATCCAAATTTTTCAGTTACAAAATCGGTATTTAAAGCACCAAACAACTCCTGTTTTGCCTTTTCTCTCAGCCTTTTCACCCAGTATATTTCGTCAGCTTGGACCTCCTGAAATGTGTCAGAGGAAAACAGGAGTATTGCGATAATTATCACACCACTCAGAACTCTGATCCTTGTGAAAGCATTCTACAGACACTCTTGAGGATTGTGGTGGTGCTTGGTCACTTTGAAGTAATTGCAATGTATAAGCGGGTCTATCGCCCTTTAATGTATGGAACTCTAAGTAATATATTCATAGAACCAGCAAATAACATTTCTATTTTCTGACTGTGAATATCTCTCTTACCTGATGAAGAGAGCAATCTGTGATGCAACTAATGCTCCAAATCCTACAATCAATTTCTCCTGCAGATCATCTTCTACGAGGACCGTAACTTTGGTGGACGCTGCTATGAGTGCAGCTCTGACTCTGCTGACCTGCACTCCTATTTCAGCCGCTGTAACTCCATCAGAGTACAAAACGGGTGCTGGATGCTCTATGAGCACCCCAACTACAAGGGGCATCAATACCACTTAAGAAAGGGCGAGTACCCCGATTACCAGCGGTGGAATGGCTACAATGACACCATCAGGTCTACAAGGATGATCCCACAAGTAAGTTTAGATTTTATGACATTTAAGGCCAGATGTAGGTGTCAAAATACCGGTCGGAATCGGCCGAAAATACAGATTTTCGGCCGTTTCCGACCGGTATTTTGACATTGGAATGTAGGGGCACTGAAAACATACAGATTCGGTAATTTTACCGAATCGTAATTTCACCAAATTGGTAAAATTACCGATCGGTAAAATTACCGAATCTGTATTTTCCTATTTAGGTAGCACTTCTAACAGTGCTACAGGGCCTTTAGAATTCGTTATTTACCATGTAATACAATTGCATGGTAAGTAACTAATTCTTGTGTACATGCACATCTGTGCATGTACACCTGTGCCATGTGGCACACAGACATGCCCTAAGGGCATGTATGTGTGCCACATGGCGCACAAGCCAGTTACAGGGGTGCAACAGGGTGTCAAAGTGACACCCTGTCCCCCTTGTAAATTCGGTATTTTTACCGATCCGGTAATTACCGAATCGGTAACTGCAATTAAATCCTATGGGCTTCAAGACCCATAGGAATCAATGGCAAATACAGATTCTGTAATTACAGAATCGGTAAATACCAAATCATACCGATTCGGTATTTGTTACCGAATTTCTACCTACATTTGAATTACCGATTCATGAATACCGAATCGGTAAAATTCGGTATTTATGAATCGGTAATTCACAATTACCTACATCTAGGCCTATATGATTTACTATTTCATGATTGTATTTCCCATCAATATCAAGTAATGATTTTTCTATGCATTAATAATTGCACAAATGCCATTGGGAGATTCTATTTTGAGCAGAAATACTAAGCTGTTATCGTCTGCATTTTTTCTTGAAAGATAGAAGCCTACTTTATTAGGTAACCCATCACAAAATTCAGGGCGAAGCAATTTTCGCACTGGTTCCTGTATTTGGATTAATGTGGTCTCATAGATCTTCCATGTCCAAAAGTCTCCAGTGGGTGTTAAAAACCACACATAACCTGTGTATGCAATAAAATGAGAATTTCAGCAAACAGTAATCGGGTTACAAACATCCAGCGCATATTGAGAGAATGTGTGTCAAAGCTTCTTACAAAGGTGCAATTCACGTAATAAAATTGTGCACCCGAACAATGCATTTGGGGTTGAACTTGCCGCACACCAGTGATTCAAGCACAGTTATCGTAAGTGTTCTTTAGTAAAGAGGGCATGCAAGTGTAATAATGTGCAAAAATTAATATATACCATTATATGTGTGTGCATATATATGTATATATGTTTTATATACATATAGACATATGTATATGTATATATGATATATAAATATATATATATATATATATATATATATATATATATATATATATATATATATATATTCACTAGAAAAACAAATGTTACAGGGAAGTTATAGTTAATCTCACATTTCACTCATACAAGACCATTGAAATTCAATGCTTATATTTATCTGAGCTTACTATAACTTAAACCCATTGGAGAACTGGGCCTTATGGGCCTAGCAGCGCAGGGCACGCCTGATATCTCCGGGTTCACCTGCCTTATCAGTCAGAGACACTCGACACTCTGTTAGGCGTAGAAAATCAGGTTTATTAGCTGCAGCTAAGCACAGTGGTCCTACAAGTACACCAATGGTAAGTTCTCAGGATACTGCCACTTCATTCAGTGGTGATCAGTCTTTTATACCATACATATTTACAATACCCACTCCCAAAACATACAGAACTGACAAATGGGAAAAGTTCGAAAACAAGCTATTGGGTATCTTGTATACGCCCTTCTTTCAGACCCCGTGTTCTCCCCTCCCCTCAAGTTAATCAATGGTAGTGCGTGTAATTCAATTTGCAGGTGGCAGGACTTATTTGCGAGCCTCAAAGGACAGTTGTGTAACAAGAGAGTACACGGAGAGAATAGTGAAGGCCAGTTAAACAAGATAAAATAAAGGAAGAATGGTGAGACCCAAACAGTCAACTAAGACAAGGATCAATCAGTCTAGACATGGATTAACTAACTCGGCCAGTCCCTGACATCGGTTTCTTAAACAAGGACAAAGGGTTACCCCTTAACAGGAGAGGCGAGCAGCTGAAAAGGCAAAAACATTATGTTTGCCGTGTCGCCTGAGTGAGGGCAACACAAAATGGTGACTGTCACAAAATGGCGGCTGACTACGAAGCGAAGTCGAAAATCGCGGAACCTCACCCTGCAATGCACTTCCTATGACCTCACATGTTGCCTCACATTTCTCCACATTAATTCCCATTGGGATTGTGAACAAGAAAGCAGCCCGAGCTGCTAATCGGAATTACACCAAATTTTGCAGAAAGCTAGCTCTTGGGCCAGGTAACATGCTTTACATTAATAAATATATATATATATATATATATATATATATATATATATATATATGTTTCACTCTCACTCTTCCACAAGAAAGAATTGAGCCGCACACTTCGTGGTGAAGTTTTGGAAATTTATTTAAACCGCTCCTTTTTCTTATCCTTTCCTAATGCATATACATATATATATCTAATCGTAATTTAGAGGTATGCCACAGTACATGGTGATAACAAAACACAATATTCTTGGATGATAACAGTCCTTAAAAAGTTAAAAGTCAGCCGTATTGTTTGTGTGTGTTCTGAGTTTTGTACTCAAATATACATTATTACGATTTTGGCATATCTAGAAAGACATAGCGACTTTAGCAAACTGCCTACAGGTAAGGGAAATTCAATCAATCAATTGATCAGTCAAGTTGTTTTTGAAAACAAAACTGCTTTAAAACATACATGTAGAAATTGAATAAAAACATTGTAAATAAATCATACAATAGATCAAATTAGTTGAAAAGCAATAATTATATATATGATAGTAGGATATACTTATACTCAACTTTTAACTGCTCAGGTGTATAAGTGTTTTGAACACATCCCTTATATAAACAACACATACTTTAATAGGCCCTGCATCTCCTATTGCTAAATTTAGAAGAAGTAGTTAAAAAAACATTATACCGGTAGGCCTGAACATTTCTGGATAATCCACAGACAGTGTAAGTATTCGCTTAGGGCAAACACAATTGGACGAGAGGTATCAAATTGTATGATCCGCGGCGACTGATGTGTACCAAAATGAAGACAAATAGGGTGTAGTGACTTACTCCTAGTTATACAGTATGCCAGGCAGAAGTAAAATACAAGTTCTATAAGTTCAACTACCAAACAGTTACAACGAGGGTTGTGGATATTGGAAAATTATAGAGTGGACCAACTTGAACTAAAACTTTTAATACACGAAGTGCCATACCCAAACCCCATGAACCATGTTTTTCCTAGGGGCAGATAGATCTCTTCTACAAATATCTCTAAGAAAGGTGAGGTTTATTCTCCAAATGCTTGGCAGTGGGACTACCTTCTCATGACCAATGCTTTTGCTACGGGTGGATAGATCTTATCTACAAATATCTCTAAGAAAGGTGAGAGTTTATGCTCCAAATGCTTGGCAGTTGGGCTCCCTTCAGCAGTGTTTCAGTGCATCTGGTCTATGATGTATGACCACTGCAATTTCTTTAACAATAGCCTCAGCTGAAAGGAGTTAGGCATGCGGGATCAGTCCACCAACTTCTTAATCCTTAATAAGCCTTGATGGTAAACTCCACTCTGTTCGCTGAGTTTGTAGAGTTGTTTGCACTCTGCTGACTTCTGAAAAACTCCATTCCACATAGTGGAGTTTATTCCACGCATACGCTTGCCAAAGGCAAGTTCAACGCTAGACCACTTCTCAGCTAGATTCCTCAACGCAGGATGGTCGCTACAGATCGCTTTGAGAAACCTTCCATTTGTGGTGAGGAAGCTGTTACTCGAGTAGAACTTCCACTCAAGCAGCAGAATTAAGCAGCGCCCTCTTGCGATGGGCGTGATGCAGTTCGTACTGATTTTTCACCACAGGACAAACACCTGACGCTAACAATCAGTGCCAACAGCATGAGGTAATGCACTCTGCCTCTCGGGGTACTCTGCGTAACTTAGCAGGGTGTTTTTGTTGCTACTCGAAACTCCGCAAACCCTGCCCAGGCCTAATCCTAATGTGGCTAACCAAGATTTTACACCGCAGAACCAAGGTATAGTACTAAACATGCAAGAAACATGTGCCTTGTAGGGGGATAACTTGGCCATGGTCCAAACATGTACCCAATATAAAAGGGGTCTTAAATCAGCCAAGTGCTCAGTTCTTAGTAGCCTTATGTAAAAAAAAACAATGGTAATATTTGGGGACCCCCTCTATGAGACCATGAGTCAGGGAAAAAGAGGAGAAAGAACATACAATAGTATCAAAGATTTCCCTCATCGACCATATTATTTACATATAAAGATTTAGGACCTAAAGTCTTTGGAGGCGTTTTGGGGTGACTGACAACGACGGTTACATGAGAGAGAAGGTTTTGTACAAGAGATTTTATTGGACTACTAAGAGTCATTGTGAAAATATCCACAGATCAGATTTGACAAATGGGAATCTGAAAAGACGCAATTTCTAAGGATGACACTACCACTGGTTATTAGAAATTTGGAATAGGACTGTGGCCTTTGGATAACATGCGGACCTTAATCTGTGTGTAAAAGAACTACTTACAAGATCCCCCGAACCTCAAAACGGATAACTTTGAAAAAGCATCGACATCATTGGGATATTGGAAAATTAATATCTCATATGCTAGGTTTATGTAACAACACAAACTGGTCCCCTGGAATCCACATGTGTTATATCTCACGAGGTCCTGAAGAAGGTGGTTTTCGGACATCATTTAATCCACCGAAACGCGCGTAGACCATTCTAGTGCTGGGTCTCATACTTTGTTATTGAGACTTCTTGAGTACCAAGTCTTGATATAGTTTGCGTTGATGCTATGAGAGTGAAAGGAGTGGTATGAGAGTTGATATTAATGTGTATGAATGAAGTGATCCAGGGGGATATGGTTATATTAGGATGTTTTATGTGGTTGTTTTAGGAACAGTATGAACTATAAGAGAAATATGTATCAATGAACATATGTATTGTAGGACTGAAGTCTACATTTTGTCAATTGCCAAATGGACTTATTTCAAAAAAGAAAAGAAAAGTAAAAACATAAAAAAATAATGAATAACTTTTTGATATAAATAAAAATGTATTTTTGAGATAAACCTTAGTGTTTATAGGTGTACTTTTTGAATTGAATTGACAAATTATGTGAAGTAATCTTTATATGTAAATAATATGGTCGATGAGGGAAATCTTTGATACTACTAAAAAAAACAATGGTCACATAAGAGTAGCTTAAGGATGATTAGGGAGAGATCTAATGAACACATTTCCTGGTATTATCGGCCTTGATGTATTTAGGAATATCAGCCTGTTAAGGTGTGCTATCTTATTCTTGGCTTTATAAATCTCCTATGCTGTGCAACTGCTCTATTGATCGATGCATGTTGGAACCTTATGAGTGCACCACCCCAATGCTTAAGCATAGATCTACTTTTCTCCATTTGGGACACCCAAGATAATTTACTGTCAATCTTTGTTCCCAGATATTCAAAGTTCTACAACTATTTAAGTTGTATAGTACCTATGCAGATGTTATTCTTAAAAGACCTTTGAGTATTCAATGCCATTTATTTAGTTTTTGAATTGTTGATTTCCAGGCCCTTGTAATCACAATAGTCTTTAAACTTAGCTAGAAGGTTTTGTAAGCCCCTGAGCGATTTAGAAATGAGTAGAATATAATCTGCAAATCATAATACAGGTATGGGGGAATCTTTAATTTGGGTGGGTCGTGAATACAGCCCATCAAGTCTCTAAAAACGTTGTTAGTAAAGAGGTAGAAAAGAGTGGGGCAAGAAACTTGTCTCACCCCTCTATATGCAGAAATGCGCTCAGCAAGTTCATCTTGTTTGCCCCAATGCACTTGAGCATAGTTAGATATCATGCAACCTAATAATGACTGATAGTAGAGGAGAATGCAGACCCATTGACCTAAGAGTTTTTCCAATCTTATTGCGAACTATTGGATCATTATTCAGTCTCCCTTCTCCACCGAGAGGCAGGCCTTTGGCCCTATTAATTAAAATGTATACTTGCCAGTGTGAATTTGGAGGATTAGTTAATTGCATGGCTATTCAAACCGAGCAAAAACATTTTGTAGAAAGATATTGTATTTCCCTCCCCCAACCCCACATTTTATTTGTCATAATGAGCTGGTCATAGTATGTATTATTGATAGACTCAGTTACTGCCCTACCCTGCTTTGGTTGTCCATATGGAAAACAAAGGAAACTGACCTCACAAGGGACATATTCAGTTACTGTTTAGCATGTCACAAGGGCTTGGCCAGTGTAAAGAATATATTTGATTGACTCAGCCTTAGCCATGCTTTCTTCAACACTGCACCTCACAGTTTATCCAAGAAAAAATAAGTTCAAGCCCTGCTATTAGCACAGGAACAAGGCCGCAGACTTGAGTCAGAATCCCACAAGCCTACAGTCAAGAGTTATATACAATTGTTCCAAAAGAAGCCCCTCACTAGCTACATCTGGGAGATTGGTAGAATTATTTCATTTTAGAGACGACACGGTGAAACACTTGCTGTCCTTCCCTTTAGGTTTTCAGCATAAGTTCAAGTTTTAACCGTGCCAATGTAATGATCACTCTGGTCAATCTATGCTGCATTTACTTTTTTTGTGGTTATTACATCAGATTTACTAAGCATTATCTGGTTTTTCTATTAAAAGCCAGAAATCATAGACAGTGCAGGTTAGCCTATCAAAAGTTTATTAGAGCTACCAGACGTTGAAACCTGTTTTTGTGTTAGTTGATTCTTGCATGTTGCGGTTCGCTCGAGGAGCACAATGTATTCTGACTAATTAGGCTCTTTTATAATGGTTTATAGCATTTTTATGTTGGAGATATATCTTTTATTTTGATGCTGTTATTTGCAATCTAATTTTATGATAAAACTAATATGTAGTGATCATTTTTTAATAAGATATTTTATGTGTGTTTGTACTTTTATGGCCATTCTGGTGGCCAAATAAAGTTTGTGAAATGAAATGAAATGAGTTGTCCAATGTATATGTCTTGGGTCCAGATCGTAGGTTGACAAATGCAAAATAAACATGATCCTTAAGACCGGTAACAATTTTCCAGTATATGAATTCAAAACAAAACAGTTGGTCTACTGTGCTTACTTTAGCTCCAAAGCCTGTCCGAATAGGGGATAAGGTGTTTTTATCTGATATTCACTGTTCAAGTTTATTCAAAAACTGTCTGGCAAAGATCTGCTGAAGATTAACTACTAGACTTATCAGTTTATAGTTCCCTGGCAGTGCCTTGTCTCCTTTTTTGTATATAGGCAAAATGGAGCCATGTGCCAAATTTGGGGATCTCTGTTCCATTAATTATATCATTTGATAATAAATGTATGTAGGGGGACCATAATTGTGGATCATGGTGAAAGAGATCCCCTGAAATGTTATTAGGCCCCAGTGCTTTACTGGTTTTAATGTGTCTACAGCAACCATAGTATCAGCCATGAAAATAAATTGATTATTTTAGGAATAGAGGCACAAGGTACATAGGAGGCATTGGAATCTGTTGCAAGGGAGGCATCCAATGCAGGTACAGAGGAACAGAGACTATTAAAATGAGAAACCCATACTGAAGGTTGTATCGAATAATCAAGGGGACGGCTACCCTGTGAAATTATATGCCAGAAGGATATCACACGTTAAGCCCTCTAAGCATTCAAGTGGTCCATCCAGACAGCGTCATCCCATTCCCTTTAACTTTTGTTAAGTGTAGATCTATATTCGGATCTAGCTTTCTTGATACCAGGTGGAATGCAGGATTTAATCGCATGGATGAGGAAAGATTTAGCTTTGCGGCATTCCATGAATACTATGGATTGCTCCTCCTGCTAGCAAGCTAAATAAATAGTTGACCTTGAATGAGCCGCTTCAAAAGATTTCTTAATTGAACAAATAGATGTTGATGAATAGTAATGTGGTATCTGAGTAAAGACCTCCACCAGGATACATTAAGATAGTTTTATAATTTGAAATGTATTCCACGGAGAAGATCCAGTTCATCACATAAAGAAGTTGAGGGTAACTGACTACAACTGTCAAAGACTTAACATTCTTCTCTCAGCCCACCTATGACATCCCTCTTGACATACTCAGTATTCCACTTGAAAGATAGCCAAGCTCAGGTGTCACAAGTAGTTATAGGAATACCCTAATTCGGGAGATTTGCATATGGAGCAAGTGTCAGAGAAGAAAGATTATAACTCTTTCTTTGAATTCCATGGTTAGCTAATACCTTTGGCCATTTAAATGATCTATAATTATTACTGAAAGTATTGAGGTACTATTTAAAACTGTAAAAGAATGGTATATGAAAGGATTCATACCAAAATAAACATTATATGATTAAAAAACAATTTTTAAAAAAAGCAATTCAATAAAAAGCAAAGGTTGATGAGAAGTTATAGTTAGGAAAACGTAACTATTTATTTTTATTTAAACAATTAAAACTAAATAAAATTTAGAAGTTTGAAAGTTATAGTTATAACCTAAATTTATAATTTGCGCATCAACCAAAATGTAATATGACGCAGACTCCTCCTCCTTTTAAGTTTTGAACTTGCTGCACAGACTAAATGAACTAGGACTCGCCCTTCTACCATGCACAGCTCATATCCTTTCATATTATATCACTCATGCAACGTTCAATTATAGCATTAATAGCAACATTCATGACATTGCAAATTACAATTTCTGACAACAATGTGTATGCTAGAAGTCTGCGTTATATTTCATTAAGTCTGCATAGCGAGTTGACAACACTGTTGTCAATTATATCTTCCAAAGTCCAGCGCTGTATGTAAAAAGTATTTTCTTGTTTTATTTCTTTCCACAGTATCAGGGTTCATTCAAGATCAAGCTTTATGAGAGAGACAACTTTGGGGGTCAGATGATGGACTTCACAGATGACTGCCCAAATGTTTATGACCGGTTCAACTTCAATGACATCCACTCCTGCAATGTGCAAGATGGGCATTGGATTTTCTATGATGAGCCCAATTACAAAGGACGTCAATACTACCTGAGACCTGGGGAGTACAGGAGATACAGCGATTGGGGAGCCATGAGCCCCAGGGTTGGTTCCTTCAGAAAAGTAGATTATATCTAAACTGCTAAAAACCTCTGTTGTAATTTCATTAAGACAGATTAAATAAAATATTTTTTTTAAAGTGGTCTCTTTTATGTGTTTTAATAGGTATAGGTATTTATGATATTTGAAAATATATATTTAGATGTAATCTTCTATCAGACAATGGTAAGAGAATTTGAATTTGAACCCAGGGGGGCATCATTTATCCCTACTTAAGCAGTTTGAACGTGGGGTAGGGGAACGGGGGTGACAGAGTCTCTAGGTAATTCAGTATAACATTATACATTTAAGTTCTTATTTATGGCAATTTAAAATTTTAAATTGCATTACCTGATTAAGCTGAATATTATTGTTTACTCAGACGCTCCTTCCATTTGAGTAAACTTGTGTTTTAGTGGCTTTGACGGTGAGCCACTGGAAGTAGAATGCCAGTGGAACTGATCTTAATTATGTATTGTTGGTACTTTTTTGTAATATCCCTCAGTGCACACAAGTGTAGTACCCTCATGGTGTCATTAGTGGAAACATTCTTATTCATGGCTTTTTTAACTTGCTCTCCAAGAATCTGTAAAACCAACCTCTTTCAGTCAAAGGAGGAAGGAATGGAGGGTGGAGAGATGGGCAGTAGGTTGGAGAGAGGATGTATGTATGCTGAGGTGGGTGGATGGAGAGATGAATAGAGGTATGGATGCTCAGAACTTGGTACATGGTTCCAAAAGGGGGGTTTCATTTTTCCATGTTTGAGAGAGAGAGAGAGAGAGAGAGTGTGTATGTGTGTTTGTGTGAGTGTGCGCGCTCGCAAGCCCACTCACCGAGGACAAAATAAACATAGACATAAACTATGGAAGAGTGTAAACTTAAAATATCTGAACACTCTCCAATACAAATCTTACATCCAGTAGTGTTGCCTCATAAATTTGCACGAGTTTGAAGTCACAACATATTTTCTCCCCTGAGGTTTAAAAGTAGCAAGCATGCTTGCACTGTACAACAATTCTTTACTATCAATGCAATGGCCTTTGGCCTGCAACGTCTCAATCCCCTGATCAAAATTAAAATCAGTAGCTTCCAAAAATTGCCAATCACAATAAAGAATGAAACAGGTAATACATTTTGTTAGGTCGACAGAAAAACAGAACATCTGGAGCTTGCACTTCTAGTGTCAATGTAACCAAGTACTCGTTATCTGGACTGTGTATGTGGACATTTAGGTACAAAGAATCCAACATGGGGAAGACAAAACCACAACTTGAGCACCAGAACTTTTAACTATTGTTTCGGATCCATCGTTCTCTCGGTTCATCTAAAGATGAAGTTTACACTTAAAAGGGATCGGACATTAATGTGATTAAAAATATACAATAATTATTTTTATGTTGCACTATTTTAGCTATGTTAACTTAATTTAGAAGGGAAAATGAAATGTTCTCCACTGTACTACAGTGACAGACGGAACCAGATTGGAAGCAAAGTCAGGTTGCTCTTTTCCTTAATTACGAAGCGGCAAAATGTATTTGCTCCATGTTTTCATAGTAGATTAGAATGCTCATTCTGACTGGGCAGTTTGTGCTGAGGCTACTAAAATATTCAGACATTCTGAAAGCCTTACTAGAATACAGTGTATTTAATTCCATGTTGACATTGGAAAGGGTGTCTTTTTGTTAGACATTTCTCTTACTAATCTTTTTGAAAATCTTGTTCGAATGGCATTATATGCTAAAGCAAGCACTACAAAAAGTAAAACGAAAGATGGGATAAAATGCATTTTATTTTGAGAGTAAGTTTAACAGAATCCTTGGCTGCATTTAGAGTTCGGTGAAAGCGGGACATCCTCCAAAAAGTGGCGGAAGTCCTGTGTACCCTTTTAAGAAGGTGTTGATGTCTGTGCATTTAAGATAGGGTTAGTGAGACATCACCTGCATTATGGCAGAATTCCCTAATCAGACAAACTCTAAATCACCCTCCTCTCCCTATGTCTTTTTTTGAAACACTTGAAGGCCGATTCCGATTTCGGTGGGAAGTGCTCCAAACGATAGTCGGAGCCGTTCCGACCGAACCGGAATGTGTGGGACGGATTCCTTTCCGACCGAGCCATTCTGATGGGCTCGGTTGGAAAGGAATCTGATTTAGATTTCCGGATTGCAGACGACATGCTTAGAGTGCCTATCCGCAGTCCAAAAATCCCTCAGTACTCCCCCGATCACATCTTTATGACCGAGGGAGTACGATGGCAGCTTTTCACTGCCTTTTCGTGCCGGTGTGTCCGGCACGAAAAGGCAGTCGGAAGCTGTCTCTGGGGGCACCCAGCAGGGCCCCCACGGGTGTGAGGCTGCCCAATGGCGGCCTAGGGGCACCTATGGTGCCCCTCCGTTGATCCCTGCACCCGGTGGCAGGCACCTTGGTGTGCCGGCCACAGGGTGCAGGGATGAACTGTACCCCTGCTTTCAACAATGCAGGCATGCATTCCGCTCGGAATGCATGCCTGTATTGTTAAGTATACAAATTCGACCGAACCCTGTTCGGTCGCATCGTACTAGCAGGGCTGTAACCGATGACAGCAGGTCAGTCGGTTACAGCTCCTGGCTGATGTCGGATAGACTCAGGTCCATCCGACATCGGAATTGACCCCTCAGTTGTTACAAACTAAGGGGCCAATTCCGATGTCGGACGGTCTCAGGTCCATCCGACATCGGTCAGGAGCAGTAACTCACCTACTTGCTTTTGTGGGTCACGTCCCTGCTAATACGATGCGACTGAACAGGGTTCAGTCGCATTCATATACTTCACAATGCAGGCATGCATTCCGAGCGGAATGCATGCCTGCATTGAGAAAAGCAGGGGTGCAGTTCATCCTTGCACCCTGTGGTCGGCACCCCAAGGTGCCTGCCACAGGGTGCAGGGATCCACAGAGGGGCACCATAGGCATTCGGCAGCCTTGCACCCATGGGGGCCCTGCTGGGGGCCCCCAAAGACAGTTTCCGGCGGCCTTTTTGTGCCAGACAGACCGGCATGAAAAGGCAGTGAAAAGCTGCCATCGTAATCCCTCGGTCGTAAAGAGGCGACCGGGGGAGAACTGAAGGATTTCCGGATGGCAGACAGGCTCTCCGATGATACAAGTGGGCTGTAGAAGTAATTTTGTAACCCATTAAAGTAGCTCTGTCAAACATGTTCTAGGCATGTCACTGCAGACTGTAGATTAGTTTTAAAACTGCCAGTCTGACCTAGCAAAATAAACCTTTTGTCTGTGACAAACGTTTGTTTTTTCAGTTCAAATATCTTTATAGTTATTTAAAAGAAGTAATACATTTATTAATATACAATGCAATACAACATAGCATTATGAAATATACGATAAATTACGATCAAAGAGTTATACAAAAAAAAGACAGAAAATCCTATCACGAATTAATGAGCTGTGCTAAAAAGGAGTATAAACATATTGTTAGTTAAGCAAAGGAAATCCAATATATAAATAAAAGATGACCTATATATAAGTTTTAAATTGATTTAAATGATATTACATATCCAGGTAAGGAGAATAAATAAAGATACAGCATAGCCATGTCAAGATCATACAGTAGTCGTATTGCTTGATAAGTAAAAACGCATAATAAAAGAAAGCAGAGAGAAAAAAGAAAAGACAGAAAATAGCAGAGAAGAAGAAAAAGAGGAAAGGAAGAGGCGAGAGGAAAGAGGAGGGGATAACTGCTTCAATATAGTAAACAACCTAAGAAGTAGAGTCAAAATGATACTGAGCAACTAATCCCTGGGAAGATAGGCTCATATAATTAACCAGTGACCTCCAGACGTTACTAGAAATGGACGGAGTAAAATGCTTCTCTTCAACAAAAGTATGAGCCCCACGAAGGTATGATACCCAAGCCCACCAAGTATGATACGATAAAAGATTAAAAGATTTCCACTCAGATAGTATAACTTTAACGGCAATGGGTATAAGTAGATCCAATAATTGCAAATCCGTATTATCAAGGGGTAAAGGAATAGATGTAGCCCACGGGCCCAATAGAATCATAGGTAAAATGCGTAGCTATTGCGGAGTGAACACAGAGTCCTGTAAAATGTACTTAGTAGAAGCACTAACTGTTAATGACAGAGACCAAAAGCATGTTGGTCTATGGGACGTGTGAGAAGACAACAAGCATCAGATTTTGGCAGTAAAGCACTTATGGGTAGGTGTCATAGCAAAAAAAAGGGACCAGCCCGCATTAGTTAGAACACGCAAAATTCAATGGTAACTGCACAACCAGCAAAAACAAATACAATCACCAAAGCATAAAGTTAAGCCCACGATATGCTGTTTATGCAATAATATATTCCTGGAGTACAGACAAATGAGTAGAAAACCACTACATAAGTGTTACCATTTGTAAAGAGTCCTGCCAACAACTGACAAAGTTTAAAAACGAATGTTCAGGTCCTGAGAAGTAGAGGTGTAAAATTGAACATGACAATACCTCATGTAGACCCAGGGTAGTTAACGAGTGGACCAAACAGGAAAATAATTGGTTTTATCTCCTCAGATTCAAAGAACCGATTGCGCCGGCCGCCATTTTGAATCACTGCAGAGAGGAGAATATCATCAAGCAACGTTGCAGACAGAGAAAGTGTTTACGATCACAACAAGCAGGTCCAAGTGCTCCCGCGATGTTACGCTGCCCAATGCTGAAGGATGGTGATTAAAAACCACTAGAACATCAGAGTAAAGCCAGCGTCCGCATCAGGGATCTGACGGAGCTCAAAACAGCGTGGCCATCTTGGTTGCGCGCTAATCCACCCCCCCCACAAACTTTTGTTTTTAATAGTTAAAAGTCAATCCTGGTGTAGGCCCAAACAACACACAGGGCATGGTGTATGGTATGTAAACGGTAGGACATCTGTATTTAATTTTACATGTTCTGGAAATGAAAAACTCTAAAAGTCGTTTTTGACTATGGTAAGGCTAGCTCTCCAATAGACGCACACTGATTTGCCTTATTACACTTACTATGTGATAACTCCAGTGTGGGAACAGCTAGTAATAGAATGGTGATATACTAACTCACTACTAGTTAAACAATGTTTGCATGCGATAATTGAGTGCTTTACATTATATGCTATTTCTTTTTAGAAATAACATGATTTTCTTATTTTTGTCCTAAATTAGTGCAGTTAATTGATTCTCAATGATGATGAGCAGTGTTGCAATCTTGTCTGTGCAGGATCTATCTTTGTGGAGGCCAGCTTGTTGGTCTCACAACTTACTGTCAACTTGTGCCTTCATTCTGTTCAGTATGGCTGTTTAACGCTTTGCCTGTGGATGATAGAAGAGTTATTTTTCTGGAGTCTGTGCAGCTACTCGGTTCACCTTTCATGCAGATCCCTCCTTCCAGTTTAAGGGCACCTTTTCCTCTTCCACAAGTATTGCCAGGTCCTGCTGCCTTCCCATTTCTCAGATGTTTGATGGCTTGCCATATTTCTTCCTCGGTTGGTCTGCTGCAGTCAATTGGCAAGTCCTTGTCAGCTTGCTGAATGTCTGGTTGAGACTGCAGCACTGGCTCATTCTGCAGTTCTTATAAATGCTCCACCCACCTTTGTTGTTGGCCTTTATATCCATGATTGTCTTTCCAGCTTTGTCTTGTAGGCCTTTCTGGCTTACTGTATCTGTCAGAGTGTTTCCTTGTTATATCGTAGAGTTCTTTCAAGTTTCCATGGCTTGCTACTTCTTGGGATTCTGTAGCAAGACCGTCGATGAATCTTAACTTGTCTGTTCTTAAGCTTCTTTTTGCCTCCTTGTTGGTTTTGATGTATTCACCTTGAGCTTTCACTTGTTCTGCTCTTATTTGGTCTATTGCAAAATCTTGGCGCCCCATTTTGTTTTTGATGATTGGTACTGGTGGTACCTGACTTTGACTGTATCTGGGCTCTGCCTACCCAGGGCCAGGGCCAATGCTAAGGTGAAAACACTGTCAAAACATACAGACACACTTTAGGGTATACTATGTGGTAGGGTACCTCTGCGATTGGCATGACCTGCCCTATAGGTCCCTTGTACATAATAGGGCAGAAGGATTAAAACTACCTTTACTTCCCTAGTATACAAGTTTAGAGGCCAGTAGCCCTTTCTGCACTTGCATGTGTGCACTGCTTAGAACCCGAGGCCATTTTGAAAGCAGCCCTGTTTTGCAGTACTGCTTTTAAATTAAAATTGCGCCAAACTCGACTGCAATAGGGGCATTTAAAAAGTGATAAACTACAATATTATGGCATATTTAGTACTCCCCGGGTCTTCCCTAGGTGTCCCAGGAGTGAGGAGAAATGTAATTATACGGAGGACGCTTATAAAAGTGGTTTGATCTGCCCAAGATATAGAGAAATTGCACATTTCGCTTCCCAAAATGGACTTTGTGCTAGAAACACTGTGGGGTGAGGATCTACATTAGTTTTTCATATTCAGGACCCCTAAAGTCTCCCCTATGTGTCCCAGGTGTGGAGGGCCATGTAGCTATAAGCAGGGTCCTCACAACAGGTGTTTTATAGGCCTTGGTGTTGGAGAAACTGGACATCTTATTTTTCTTAAGTAGATCCCCATCCACGTAGGTTAACATTGCAATAGTTTAAGAACTCATAACTATCGCTAGGGATTACCAAAACATATTAGTCAAGGACTTGGGAGAATAGTATTGATACATCCAACAATATTATATTGTTGAATTTATCCCAAAATATGCAGAAAAGAAGTTATAAGACTTGTAAGCCAAAATTCAGCATTCCTGCCCTCTTCCCTGATTGGTCAGAATTAACAGGATCAGCGAGGCTGCTTTGATGAAGTGATAAGTGGCACCCAGGGAGAGAAGCTATCTGATAGAGGAGGACTCCGCTACACAGGAATTCCAGAGCAGGGGGGAGGGGTTGTAAAGCTGGAGCTTCAAAGGAAGAATGAGAGGCAGAGCAGAGCCCGATCTCCTCTGAACCCAGCCAGATGGCAGGCTTAAAGAAGGAATTTGCAAATGTAAAGAGGAGGACAGCTGTAGAAATGAGCCATACTGAAGGTTGGTCTAACTAGTTATTGCTCCTTTGTTGAGACGTCAGCCATATTGAAGTTTGAAGAAATAGTGCTCTCTGGGAGACCAGTATGCCACACCTTGGAGGAAGTGGTCATGTTCTGGGGTGTTGCCCTGCATTTAATTGGATAGGTGTCCCCTCCTGCTTGACCCCAGAGTACACTGAATAAGTATCTGAGAGGGGCAGAGACTCTCATACCTGCTGCTTGAAACTAAGAGAAGAAGAAGGGTCCATGCTGGAAGTATGATTTGCATGAAACAGGTCCTGGACTTTGACTCTGATGGCTGCAAAATCTGGAACTGCAGCAATGTGGAACCCAGCATGCTTCAAGGAGAAGAAAGAGTAGACTCCCTACAAGCTACTGGTTAACAGAACTCACCTGGATCATCACCACCAAGAATCCCCAGCCTGGAGTGAGTCCAGTTGATTTGTAAGGGTTTTGTCCAAGTGGATTGTAGGAACTGAAATCTCAAACTTTCAAGGATCAACATAGGGACTCCAGAGCCTTGGATGATGTTTTAGACACTTTGAAGCCCCCAGAGGAACTTCAGGAAAAAGTTGCAGAAGTTTGGAGAACTTTGGAGCAACATTGGACAAAAGCTCTTGAGGAGGGACCGACTCAACCGCAAGAGCCAACCCGGCGACCTTCAACCACGAGCCGACCTGCCCTGCTGGTTTGCCCCAGTGAAAATCTCTGGAGGTCCAACTTCCAGAGTTTTTCTTGGTCCCCTGGACTACACCTACTGCATCCGGGAATAGATATGAACATGCCACCAGGTACCTTGAGGAAATACCTCTTAGGACAATAGCTGCTCCTGCAGTTTTCAGGGCACTGCTTGGTATGTTCACCAGAGTGGGTTTTAGAAAAAATAGTTTTTTTCAGGTAGGGCCACATACTTCCCAGGACACTCAATTACAAGTGGAGTGTGTTCTATCCAATCATTGAAAAGAAGGGTGAGTTACCTACCTGGTCGAATTTGGAACCCCCAGGAACCCTCAGAGTGTTCTGCATGTGAATTGATTGAAACCCCACCATGGCACTTCAGACATGACCATGTTACAGGTCACATATGAGGGAGTTAGAGGAATAGTCCGAACGGGCTGACTCGTCTCAGACAGTATATGAATAAATAGAGGCACTAGGCAAAGTTGCCCATTGTTCCCGCTTCTCTTTTCTTTAGCTATGGAGCCACTATCAATGCATCACCACAAGGAGGGGGAGGCCTGGGGTATTCATTTAGGAGACAGACTACACACTGTCTCATTGTATGCCGGCAATTTACTACTACACTTACCGGACCTGCATGATATCTCTAACACAATAGCGGCTATACTTTGTTATTTTGAATAGGTATCGGGTCTCCGGGGGAACTGGACAAAATCAGGGTTATACCCATTTTGTGACGAGACCACTGAAATAAATGTGCGTATGAATAACTCTACTTTTAGTTGGTATCCAGTAATGTTCCGGTATCTGGGCATTTCCATATATCGAAATCCCACTGACATGTTGGAGGGAAATCTAATACGGGCCATATATGCGGTCAGAGCCCAGATTCAGTTCTGGAAGTCACTTCCATTGAGCGTGATGGGCAGAATTACGTTGACAAAGATGATAATATTGCCAAAATTGCAGTACTATTTCTCAAATCTCCCAGTATATATTCCAGGCAAAATCTTTCGCAACCTTGAACAGTTGTTCCGGGACCTCATTTGGAACAAGGACGGTCTAGTATTGCATTATAGAAACTTCAAGTTCCTACCAGCAAAGGAGGTTTGGCGGTCCCCAGTATTGAGTTATACTACTTGGCAGTGCAGTTGTAGTTGGTAACGAGATGGCTAGCAGGCATGGAATTGGAGGATACAGCCACTGTACAGCCTCCTTGGTCTCAATCTCATATATATCATTTATTTCACCCCATTGCTCGACTACCGTACCAATAACAACATTGTCTAGCCCTGACACACCGATGTTACAGGAGGAGTTTATGCTTAACCAAAGCTACAACCCCCCTATGCCCCATCGATGCCACTGCTGGGGACACCTAGAGGCAGAACAGGCACCACTAACAGGGTGCTTGCACGCAGGCAGGAAGTAGAGTTAGAAACACTGGGTTATCTATATGCAGATGGTACCCTGATACCATTCGAGACATTCAGGGAGGACTATGGCCTGCCCGCAGGGCAATTTATATTGCACACTTCGGTCACAAGATAATTGACAGCAACATGGGGAGACATAAACACTGAACCAGAAATACATTTTTGATGCAACACCTACATGTCATGGGCTAAGGCTCACACATTGTACACTGGTTAGTTGAGACATTACTTACTCACACAATGAAACCCATGACAGCCATTCAGACAGGGTGGGAAATAGATAGAGGTCAGCAATGGATGAACTAAGAATGGAATACACTATTAGCTAGCTCCACATATATACCAAGAAGCTCAAAGTTGAAGCTTACACAGACCTATATAACTCAGAGGGTGTACCTCTCCCTGGATAAAAAAACAAATATTTCCATACTACTACTTTGGCATGTCCATACTGTCTACAGGTAGATGCAGATCTCCTTCATATGCTGTGGTCTTCCCTTCCCCATAAAACATACTGGCAAGAGGTCACTACGACACTTGCAACATGTACTGATCAGTCGATAACACACACATGGGAAGTATGCATATTGGGCCTTTATCCCAGATCTAAGAAGAACAAAGTCACTTCCAGAAGGGGTGGAAACTCATTGACCCCCCCTGTGGTTGTTAGTTGGAAAAAGTCACTTTTAGTGTGGGCACAAGCGGAAAGTACATCGCTACATAGTGAATAAATGCTGGGGTACGCAAATAATGAATTGCCCAATACTGGGACACTATACTTACATATAGACAGGGAAGACAAGAGCAATTCATGGCAGGAGAGTGATATGGGAGGTGAGGACGCGGATACACCGACACACACTACTCTGAACTTGGGTTTAGACCACGGGCCAACAATGGGACATAGAGTGCACTAAATAAGACAGGAAACATTGGTCTTCCTCTCAAGAACAGCACAGAAGGCACAGTGAATCTGTAAGGAATGAATAGGGAATGAGTCAAGCATGATGCATGCATCTTGGCTCAGGCATGAAAAGTAGGTGATGGCATTGTTTATATGTGTATTTAAACACTATATCTTGTTTTGCATTCTCCTTTTGCTCTAAAGACAAGTTCAGTGATAAATATTTGCAAGTAGTCTTGATAGGACGCAATGATAGAGAATAATACCAGAGTAGACGAGATAACCGTTGTGTTTGATGACAGGACATGCAGATGCAATTTCCAGACATTGATATGGGAAAAACAAATGCACAGCACATGGAATAGCTGCCTTTACTGATATTTGAAACCAACATTGGACTAAAGATGGCATGTATAGGTGGTGGAAAACTTGCAAACTGTTAATCTATAATGGGAATTTTATTGTCCTCTAAGGTATATATGTATGTAATCACGTGTAATTTTTGGATAAAAATTGAAAAATGCAATAAAGATATTTTTTTTAAATGAGGGAGTGGAGGAATTCAATTTAATTCTTTTATTAAGATTTGGTTCTCAAATGAGGTCCACAGAAAAATATACACATTTTAGTCACAAATGTCAATGTTAAAATACATTCCAATTACATATTTAAATCCTTTTCCGCAATTAGATAAGCCAAAATAAATATACACGTAATTTATTATTGTTAGCACTTAAAAAAAGAATACACATTTCATGCAACAATTCATACCCAAAGGAGCAAAGTTATGTGCAATTTGTTCCAAGGAAGTAAGATCAATTACAATAAGATTAGCGTCTCTAAAGAGGCTCATAACAAAATAAGGCAGGATATGTTAAGTTTAGTCATGAGTAAATCGAGATAATAATATTTCACTTGCATATTTAAGTCCTTCACCGTCAACAAATAGATCAAAATAAATACACGCGTAACATATTATTATTAAAATCTTCAAGACTGGGCAATTAATGAAGCAGACAATTTGTGTGAATATTTCAAAGCCAATAGCAATCATAAGAGGGTCTTCATATAGCCCTAAATGTACATTATTGCTAAAACTGTTTTCCAGCCAGATGGTAAATAGACATACATACAAAATATCATTTTAAATGGCACTTATTCTAAAAGGACAACATTTTGTATAAAAAATCCATTCTCCCCTAGCAGCAAAAGTTATGCGCAGAATTAATCCAGAGAAGATAAAACCACTGGCGGCCATGGTAAAAGTCTACATATAAACCCAACATTTAAATTCTTGAAAGTATAAGTTACCTTAGGCCGGAAACGAGAACAGAATTTCAGTAAAAATATCCCATAGCTCCTACGAGTACCTCCTTTCTAAACTATGATCAATGTAAGTGATTTAAGCCTCGTCAGAGCAGACCTATAGGTTTGTTCCTCTCACATAAGAATTTACAAAGAGGATAAAATATGTTCAGGAACTCCTTAAAAATGAAAATATTTTGTGCATATTATTTCATTCTTTGAATTAAAGTAAAACTCATGTGCTGCTGCTATGGTTTTAATATTATTCTGAAAAACTGTGGCCCTAGCAGCCGAAGATGATGAGATAACAAGACTGGGCAAACAAACAAAACGTGATTAAGGTTCTGAAAGCCCAGATTGCACATATTACAATATTTCCCTGTTCTGGTGGTGTTAGACCAATTTGCCGTTAGGTAGTATTGAGTCTTTATTGCGTGATTTGAAAAAACCATTGCAAATACAAAACATTTACAAATATTTCCAAATTACATTTAACATATCATGTTCATAAAAACAAATATGGGTAGCAGTAACAGATGGAGCTTTCATTTAAAATAACGTGCTCATAAAAAGCCAGTAGGGGTGGCAATAACAAGTGAAGCTTGACAAACTTTATTCCGATGGGGAGTCGCAAACTGTGGACACCTCTCTAAGTTTTTTTGCAGTGCGCTCCATAAATCTTACTAGGGCACAATTTAATTTAGTGTTCCTAGGATCAAAACAAGCCAGAACCGCTGATCTACAGCTTC
Source organism: Lissotriton helveticus (assembly GCF_964261635.1). Lineage (NCBI taxonomy): Eukaryota > Metazoa > Chordata > Amphibia > Caudata > Salamandridae > Lissotriton > Lissotriton helveticus. The sequence continues at coordinate 451,566,288 of NC_136061.1, read as the reverse complement.
TAATCATATTTTGATTCCAGTGGTGCTTGAGTAGGCCCCGTCTCTCTGCCAGTAGTTTTGGGCATAGACAGTTGATGTGTATGATGTCTTCTTTGTGGGTCCCACAAAGTCGGCATAGGTCACTTCCGTGTTCTCTTTTCCATTTTGGCCAATGAGTCTACAAGTTAATAACTCCAAGTCTCAATTTTAGAAAGCTTAGTTTCGTTCGAGCGCTGAAAGATGTAGTAAGGTACGGCTGTGGAATTAACAAGGCATAGGATTGAAGGGTCATCCACCCATGACTTCTTTTTGCAACAGTGGCTTTATCCTCCACTATTGATAGTTGTTTGGTGCTGATTTTTGCTAGCCTTTTGAATTCCTTCTTACTAGAATGCAAGTTGCAGAGGTCATTTAGGCATAGGGTTGATAGTCCTTTTGACCAGTAGTCATGCCCTGCTCGCCATGAGTTGTTGTCAATACTAGCCCACAAATGGTGCCCTAGACTTCCCTCCTTTGATAGCCTCAGTTTGTGGCAGCACACAAGAAAAAACATGGCTCTGGACAATGGTTGTTTGCAGATGCCTAGTTCCAACCTCATTTGTGCCGGTGATGTATGATTTGGTAATTTGAACACTGACCTGTAAATCTTGGTGATGATTGTGTCCAGATGGTCACTGTCCAATCATTTTAGAGCTTCACTACCATAGGTTAAGGTAGGAATGATTTTTGCCTGAGCAACCTGTAGTGTGGGAGCGAGAGTTGGGCCTTGTAGCTTCTTTTGAAGTAGTCCAATTGCAAAAGCAAGTGCCGTACCCTTCCTTTTTAGTTCTTCAAGGTGAGATTTGTATTTTTTATTATTGTTAAGAATGACTCCAAGGTACCTTTGGCAATTTGATTCGACAATGCTTTCATTATTCAAAGCCCAAGAAAGTTTCTTAGCTTTCCATGAATGCACTGCTAGGATTTTCGTCTTCCTGTTGTTAATGCTAAAGCTCGTTGTTATTTGAATAGTCAGAAGTAGCGTTCAGGAGTCTTTGCATTCCGATCTTTGTTTTACTTAACAGAACCACGTCATCCGCATATAATAGGTTTGTCAGCGACAGACCAGATAGTTTAGGAGCGTGGGAATTGACCTTGTTGAGGACTTCAGGAAGGTCGGGTAGAAATAGATTAAAGAGTGTCGGGGCCAAGACACAACCTTGTTTGAGGCCTTTTTTCATCGGAATTGGGCGGGACAATCTTGAGCCGTCCCCGATCTTAATCCTAACCCATGTGTCCTGGTGTAGAAGTTGTATGGCTCTTCGGAGGACCGCTGGAATACTGAGTTCAGACAACTTCTGCCAGAGTTTGCTTCTGTTAACATTGTCAATGCCGCTTGGAAGTCAATGAACCTCATATAAAGCGGGCAAGAACATAACTTCGCTTGGCCGATCAGGCAGGAAAGGGTCATAAGATTAACTGAGGTACCGGTGTTTGTTGTAAAGCCTGTTTGATTCAGAGGAATTATGGAGTTGTCGTCAGCCCATGCCCTAAGTGAAATGAGCAGCACTCCCGTAAAATACTTTGCTTCATTATCAATGAGTGCGATGAGGCGGTAATTTCCTGGGGATTCTTTATCCCCTCCTTTAAAGATTGGTGCAAGAATGGATCCACGCCAGGAGGGCGGTATGGTGTTGTTTTGCAGGCTTGAATTAAAAAGGGTGCTTAGTTTCGCAGCCCAAAACGTTGCATCTTCCTTAAACAGAGCTTGAGGAATTCCACCTGGACCAGGAGCACCATCCTTTCGTCACTTTTTTTATTATTTTTTCCATTTCAACCTTCTGGACTGTTATAAGGTTGACACTGCTTTGAGTCAAGAGACGCTCTTTTGTTGATGTCATTTTGTGACCTAGCTTCGTTAGGGAATTTGAAGTGTTCAGAACAGATTCCCTGACAATCTCTTTTTGTGTCACTTTGTCCGCGGAGGGGAGATTTAAGTGGGTTATGTACACTTCCTGATCATTAAAGTGAGAGTACAGAAAATCGACCCACTCTGTCTCCAGTATGCTCGAGGAGGCAACTTTATATGCTCGCCCAGATGCGCTATTGATTGTACGCCAAAACCTGGCAGAGTTGTTTGTTTTAATATCATGCTGCAGTTTGACCCAAAACAAGTTCCATTGCGTTATGCGCAGCTCACGTTTCGCTTTCTTAAGGTGACTGCTGGCCTCTCTCAGTTTTATTATTTTAATGGGATCCATTGGATCAGTTTTTAAAGCCCGCCATGCCCGATTCATCGATCTTGTTGCTGATAGTATCTCAGAATTTGCACGCGGCGTGTGCTTTTGATCAGTTTGGCTTATGTGTTTTATTGGTTTCGCGAATCTGTCAATAAGTTAGGTTGAAAATGTTGACCAATTGGCAATTATGTTATGCGGGCTTTGTTTGGCCTCTGTTGATACCTGTTGAAGATTCTTAAGTGAGCATTTAATTCGTTTGAGGTTGATTGTAAAACTCTCAGATGGCAAAGCCCTTTCCTCTTCGTATTGCATAAGACAAGTCCTCAGCATAATTTCTTGGGGACAATGGTCACTTTCTATTCTGTTTCCCAGACAATAACCTGCTATTTGATGGAGCAATGAAATGCTGACAAAGGTGTAGTCAATTAGTGTAGTGCCTTTTTTCTTTAGGTAGGAAAATCGAGGTGGCTTGTCAGCGGAATAACGCCCGTTTAAGGCTCTAAGGCCCAGATTTTCAAGGTTGCCTTGTAGAGAACTTCCATGTGGGTCATCCTTGTGCCATCCCGGCCGATCTTGCGATGGTATCACCCAGATGCTATCGTGTGATTTGGTGACCTCATTTTTTTGGAGGTCTGACATTAACCACATGTTAAAGTCACCAGTAAGTAAGATTTCTGAGTTTAGAAAACTTGTTTGCACTCTTACTACTGACGCTTTGGCTTCTTCTACAAAGGATTTCCTTGATGCTGTATTTGGACGGACGTAAGCGTTCATTAAGATTAGCCTCCAGCTTTGGCCATTACTCAAAGTGAGAGAAATTCCCACACACTGGAAATGATTTGATGAGCCCGACAGGTCCCAGGAGGTGACTGCATTTCTTGTTGATATATAAACTGCAAGGCCGCCGCTCCCTCTTCCTGGATGATTCAGTTTGTAAGCTGGGGTGTGATGGATTTTAAAGCCTTCTAGATGCTGCGGTGCCATGAGCCATGTCTCTTGCAATAACAGTATGTCAAAACCCCGAAGGTAGGAAATAGTGGCGTTATCCTCAAGTTTGCTTGTTAGGCCATTGATGTTCCATGAGCAGATTTTTAGAGGGATCTTTTCGTAGCGGTCCTCCCTACTGGGCTGTCAACGTATGAGGCGGGTTGTATTCAGGGCACCGGCCAGCCATGACCATGAACCCGCCTCGTCATGATTCCTGATTGATGTAATTCTGTCTTCTCTTGCTTCCCTCATTGAGTGGAAGGAAGTGGGAGTTTTGTTGCGTGCGCCCCTGAGGACGGAGTATACCATACCCCTCCCTGCATGACTATGTTCCACACCACGGCTTCCCTGTAGAACATGTGGATAGCCCGCTTCCCTGCACGGTTGTATCAGTATTCGCCATTGCTTAAAGGTATCAATTAACCCTAGAATGTTAGTCATTGCCTCTGCGGTGCTCCAGGTGACCTTTGTGGATTTATTTGATTGGCCTTGACATGGTGCAATGAATTCTACCGATATTATGTCTTGGGTGTTTATTGCATTTGACAGACCTGATGCTTGTATCAGCTTTAAGATGTTACCCCGATTTAGGACATCGTGGCTACCTCTGGACTTGTATTCTGGGTAGAAGAGGGTATAGAGGTTGTCCCCACTCCGAGCTGTGCTAATCAGCCTAGGCATTGTCTCTGTATTGGATATTTGAGCAACTTTTAACAAGGGACCCGTAGAAAGGACCTCGTTATGCACAGTATCAAGCCTTTCATTATTGACATGGCCAAAGGACCATTTGGCGCTTGCTGGGAGTGCGCCCTGTTGGTTGTTGACACAGTTAACTGTGTCTACCTGTTTTATGATGGAGCCTCCAGGCTGCCTTGTCACGAGACTTGGTGTATGGTTCACAGCCTTTTCATTCTGCATAATGGGTGTGTTTGGGGGGGCCATGTTAGTAGTGGTTTTTTGTTCTTTTGCATCAATAAGCACACATTTTCCTGAAGGAGCCATTGATGGTTTCTTTGTTGTTGACGAGCTGGAAATGTCACTCTTCCTTCTTTCGCTGTCCTGGATGATTGATTGTGCTTCCGTTGTAGTTACTGGATCAGTGGAATTTTTTCGCTCATCATCTCCTGAGGCTCCAGGACGTCTGAGGGTGTTAAACATCGGGTAGAGATTTAAGACTTGTTTACTCCTTCTCATTTTATTGCGTCCTTTCCGCTTCATCTATCTTTTCACTTTTCCCTTAGGATTACCCTCTTCTTGTTCAATTAGAGAAAGAGGGGTGGAGCTTGCTCTGCTGGTGACCTGAGGGGATTGCTGTTCTCTCATACCGCCACCTTGCACAGCTATCTCTTGAGGTCGTGAGGAGTTGGCAGCTTCTTCCCCTCTTAACCTTAGGTTGGAAACTGTTTTTGCTTGAGGGGCTTCACTTAAGTTGCCTGAATCTATTTTGCTGGCATTTCCAGGGATGGGTGTAGCTTTTGCTATTTCTTTTAAGTCTGCTACAAGCTTTTCCATTATGCCTGGGAGTGAACAAAGTTTCTCCACTATTGGTGAGCAGTCACATCCTTGCTGCGGGCGGTCTACAGTTTCCTGGGCCCGTCTGATCAGACTATTTAGATTTGAGATCCTTTTGTCGATTTTGGCTACGTATACTGCAAGTGTATTTGAAAGGCTGATTTGAATGTCCATTTTATCCGCCTGATAAGACATTGCATCTGCTGACTTTTGGAGAATGTCGAGGGCGGTAGCCCATGCTTTTTCTTGTGAGGGGACCTCGCTTTTGTCCTGCCTTGGGGTTACTGATGGCTGAGGGGATCCAGGGATTGAGTTCCCATTCTGTCGAATCAAAGTAGGAAAGCTCTTTCATGCCTCCCTCCACATCCTCTGAGTTCATTATGATTTCAATAGGCACTGGCTCAGGTTTGCACACACTGTATTGGTCCTGTTGCTCGGTTCCCCCCACCCCAAGGGAGGTAGCTGCTCTTTCCGTCGTGAAGGCGGTGTCGATGCCCTTGATGAAATGAAACGCAGATTCTCCATTTTGACTGCACGGGATGCTGAAGCTGGCTTCAGGAAGTGTTTGGTTGAAGTTTCCCAGAATGCTAGTTTTTTCTACCGCTAGTTCTATATTGGTTTCCAGTGTGTTGAGGGCGACACTGAATTTGACAAGTCCCGATGGTGCAGAGTTGTGTCGACACGCTCTCTGTGTTGAGGGGGACTTCCTTACTGGGCTCCCCCTGACCATGGTTCGAACTACCGTTGGCGATTTGGTGGAAGCAGTGGCTGATGTGTGACTACGTTGGGAGGACCATGATGCCCCGTTTGATGCGCTGCCCTTGATGATAGTCACCAGTGGACTTAGGGGGATTGGGAGCCCAGTGATGGTATTGTTGCTAGAGAAGACCATTAGCCCAACGTCCTTTAAGTAAATACATTTTGCTGTTATCTTTGTTTGATTTCCAGTAGGTTTGCTGGCTTTAATGTCCGGACACTTCCTGGTGGCATGAGACATACTTTCAGTTATGATGTCAGTGTCGTTCAGCAATAGGTTAGATGACTGCTCTGGGTCCGAAACTGACCTCACATTTCTCCCTCTGCTTTTCTTTTTCCTTTGGGGAGCCGTTATCCTCACCCTGCCAGATCTCATCTCAAGGTGAACAGGGTAATGAGGAACGGGTAAATGAGGACTGATAGCTATAGGAAGGCTCACTGGACTCCTATTGCACCTCTACCCTTGCTTAAGTTGCAGCTTCAGCCAACTGCTACTGGCCACCAATCGCTGGGCGCAGGTCACATGTCACAGATCCCAGGTCTCACACTCAGGCTCAGACCCCACGAACTCATGCGCCTTGCCTCATTGCCTCATTGCTGCTCTTCTCCTCACCAACCAGCAGCCCCCAAATAGGCAGACAGACAGAGCAGGAAGAATTGCTTCAGGGTGGAGGTGGCAACGGTAATGCAGTCTCAAGCCTACAGCTTAGTTTTTAGCACGGACTAAGTGTGATGGTTTTCCGCCGTATCCCGCCGTGTCACATCAACCCCGTGGCCATGGAGGAAATAAAACGTATGTGGACGCGATGCTCCAAACGCTGCACACCTACCTCTTCAGGTGTGGATGGTCGCGATGCGTAGTCCGTGTCTGAGCCTGGACCCGGCCTCTTGGAGCCTCTTGGAGCAAACCGGACACCTCCTACCCTCGGCGGCTCGGCTCGGCTTGGCTGCGGCGAAGCAGCACGACGCTGCACGGCAAGGAAGGCAGCACACTCCAGGCGCGGCCCTTCGCTGCTCTCCGCACTTGCCTCAACAGCGCTCAGCTGCCGCTCAAAAACCAGGTTCAAGTTTTCGGCGGTGATGTGTTTCACCGGCGTCACCCGAGTTTGTCCCAATAATCCCGGACTCCTCTCTCCGCGGCTTCTGCGGCTACCGCGGCTCACGAGTCTTTTTTTTTTTTGCTTTTCTACACACCGCGGCTTTTCCAGGCTGAGGCCGCAACCGCAGCTGCTCCTCACTCTTCACTCCTTACTCTTGCTCGCACCACTCTCTAGCGCCACCGGAAACTGCTTTCGACCTATTTGCCGTTAGGTCATTTACTGGAAGTTAATTCATACAAAATTAAATCAAAAACGGCAAATACCATGATCCCAATGCCAGACTAAGTACTTCTGGGCAACTTTTGGATTGCATGATGCAGACATTGCCTCCAGCCTTTTCATCCTCCTGCAGTACTCAAGATTCTCGAAGCTAATAATACAACTAGTACTTTTTAGGAAACTTTTCAGGTCTAAAAGCGGGAGAGAAATCACAAACTCCTCTTGTTTGTCGAAATGATTCAACATGAGAATAAAATTATGGGATAAAAAAATATTTATCTATCTTTGCACAAACTAATTCCTGATTCAAGAAACCCTTTATTGTATTTGGTTCACTACTTTTCAGCCCCACCGATTCACTCTAGCTAATCTTTGAACAAATAAGCTTACAGGTCAAGTCTAACCTAATAGCTGGAGTTGGGACCAATGTTTTGAAGTTACATAATTTGCGCAAGATCTGGCCTTCTAATATGTCGAAGAAACTCAATGTTCCTGTGATACATTCAATAGCATATAATAGTGTAGGAGGGACTTTCACATTAAAAACATATATCATATACAAAAAAATGCCTTCAGTCCATTACATTCTAAAATGCACGTACCCCATTTGCACGTGAGGCAGCTTTGGAGGAATAGTGTTCAATATGTGATTTGTCCCTTGTACTATTAGCTATTAGTTTCCCCAGGCAAAGGTAAAAATCTACAATCTCAGGTTTCTCTTGACCCATTCTCCAAGCAAATGCATTATTCTTTCACTTTTTTTTTTTTTCAAATCAACATTTTACTTTTGGAGACATTTATCTTCAAGAAATGTACCTTTGTATATTTCTGAAGAGACAACAGTTTCTTATTGGACCCAAAAGGGGTTACATGCAAGATTGCAATATTGTCTGCGTACATCAGACAAGAGAAAAGATGACCACCTATCTTCGGCGTATCTGATGGCCAAAGCGTTTTGGCAGGTCTGCTACATACATAGAGAAGAGATGTGGGGCCAACAGGCAGCCTTGCTTTAGGCCATTTTCTGTAGGTGTCAAAGTGGATAGGCCTCGATCTCCGCTAGTAGCACCTGACACCACATATAGAGTGCAGAGTGATGCTGAGTGATACAAGGGGGGCAGGCATTCCCACTTTTTGTTGTTTTTTTCATAATGTTGGCCGGTCACTTCATCTTAGGTAGTTGAGAAATCTATAAATGCCATAAAGACATTTGCCCTCTAATTAAAAAATACTTCTCCTCGATCAACATGCAGATATTATCCAAAGTGCAGTGTTTTTTTCTGAATCCTGCTTGTTCAATAGTAAGAAGTATTTTCCCACCTTATCCATGAGGTGATCCAAAATACTACATGCAAATACTTGCCCTACCACATCCAATAAAGCTATTTCACTATAATTGTCCAGGAGGTGTCTAAGCTCCTTTTGTGAAAAGTGGAATTCTGATATTACCATACCAGGAGAGGGGAATCTTCCTCTTCTAATAGCAGTAGGAAAAAAGGGGGATAATATAAGTAGCCAGCAACATAGGGTCCTTTTTAATCATTGACATGAAGATTTCATCAGATCCCATTGCTCCATAGGCTCTAATTCTATTAATGAGTCCTACCATCTCACTCCTTGGAGGCGCTTATCAAGGTTCAAGCCGTCTAGAAAATTCAGTTATGAAGGAAGATGTCCAAGCCCCTTTTAGCATTATTCCTTGAGGACACCTCTTTTAACTGAACCCAATTATGATCTTCCTTTTCTTGCCTTAGAGAAGGTTCTTTACTTGATCTTTTCCTATTTAATAAGTTAATTTACGTTGATCGAGAGAGAAATTCTGGAATTGGGCCCTCACTACTTTATTTATTTGCCAATTTAAAAATATTACCGGGTTTGGGTATGGTCTCCGCTGAGATGGTGAATGATTGGCTTTGCAGGCAGAAACCAATGTATTTGGGCAGCAATCAGGAGATACCAATGGGTCCAGAAGCCAAGGCTGCTGGACTCCTATTATTGTTTGCGCTGATTTCCAATCAATATTGTCAGTGTCTCTTTTAATTTTAAGGATGCTTCAGTAATCCAGTGGATTCTACAGTTTGATTTTTTTAAACTTACAGATTTATTTTTAAAAGCCTACTTCTGTTTGGTCACATTGACTTTACAGGAAATCACTGTAAGTGTTTTCTGGTACTTCCTTATGGGACAGCATATTGAAGGTGTCAGCTGAGAGATTATATAATTGATAATAGAACCACTGGAAGATAATTTATGCATAACTTTTGCTGGTGTATCATCGCCTATTGGCAAAGATTAGATCTGTGTTTCTCAAGCCTTCTAGTAAAATCAAGCCTCTTTTATTAACCCAACTATTATTTGGGAACATAGCTGGGGGAATTTGTATAGCTTCCTCTTTAGAGGCTTTGGAGAACAGCATTAAACTATGAGTTGAGACTTTGCCATTAAAATCACCAACCAATACTAAACGTGTGCAATCCTCTTTTGACATTTGGGAGCCTGGCGATGCAAGCATTTACAATTAACAGTGTGCCTATACTTCATTATTCTTCTCGGGATCTATCGTGACTGCCTGAATTAAGTTAGAAACATGCGAAAAATCTTAATAGACCCACCTAAAATTAGTTCTGAGCAGTATGGCTAAGCCCCCTTTTGTGGGACCTCTAGTCACTGGGAGAGCAGGCCGGCTTAACACATTATAGTCTTCTATAGTCCAGTTCTTTCCCATCCAAAATTCTTGAATGCAAGCTATATCAGCTTTCTGTTCTTTTAGCCAGCTGCATTCCAGGAGATTATTTTAAGATCCCTACTAGGAGCAATTTTTAAACCATAGCCCGTAGACCCCCCGCCTCCCAGTTCCATTTCCAGTCTTCCTCATCTATAGTCAGTATTTGTTTGTCTCTTTGTAAGTAATGAAACTCTCCTACCTCCTTTTTCAAGCAAGACCCTCATTATACTTTCTCCCTCCAGGTGAGAAACTTCAGAGGAAGGGAAACCTAAGTGGCAATTGACCTGACCAATAAAGTATACGAATTCTGTGCAGATGTTTTAAAATCTCTCCTTCTAAGGAACAAAAATATCAGTACCATGGCAGCGTAATGTATCACTGTTCAAGATTATAAGATTGGAAATTACCTTACTCCTTGAGGGCCTGATTCACAGAATTAATTTAAGACAAAATCCTAAATGTACTACTTTTGGTATTCACAGAATGCACTTACTACTTTTGGTATTCACTGAATGGATTTACAACTACTAACTTTACGTACGTACTCGGGCCGGAGATTACGGCCCAGAGGCGCAGATTACGGCCCGTTGGTGGGACTTCCGGCCAGGAGATGGGACTTCCAGCCCGTAGGTGGGGATTCCGGCCAGTGGCGGAGATTTAGACATGGCTGAAATCTCCACCTCCGGGCAGGAAGTCACACCTTAGGGTCTGAATCTCTGCCTTCAGGCCGTAATCTCCGGCTTGAGTGTGGACGTAAAGTTAGTAGTCGTAAATCCATTCTGTGAATACCAAAAGTAGTAAGTGCATTCTGTGAATACCAAAAGTAGTAAGTTTAGGATTTTGTCTTAAGTTAGTTCTGTGAATCGGGCCCTGAGAGTCCAAGGTTTGATCACATAGGTGCCTTGGTGATATTGATGAACCTCTTGTTTTTAATTCAACTTGTCCTCCCACTCACATTACTGCAGTTGGATTGGGATTCAAGATTGAGTTTAAATTAAAGATCAGTTTCTTTGACCCTTTTTTGTTTATTCTACGTAGCTTTTTCCTCTTTACAATCTTCTGCTTGCGGCCACTTTTATTTTCACTATTGATCTTCTTATACTCCAAGGCAAGTGGCAGGTCTGTTGTGGGCTTTCTTTTATGAAAGATGGGGGAAACGTTCTTTACCTTCACCCCTTCGGTGCTCTTGTTGTAATGGTTTCACCATGAGCACCGGTGCTCCTGTGCTCATAACAAACCATTCCGTCATGAGGACAGAGGCACGAAATTCCTCTGCTGCAAACAGCAGAGGGATTTCAATTTTTTGGGGGGCCTCAGAAGGTGGTCCAAAGGCCCTTCACTGGTTTTCAATCTAATGACTATCACTCACATGGTCACTGACATGGCACAGTCTTTTTACCCCCCCTTGGGGGCATATCAGGGAAACCCCCCCCCCCCGAACCACTCCACCAGGGTGGCAGAAAGCCCACTAGGCACAGATTTGTTTTTAGCACTGCGCCTACCTTGTGGATTTTCGGTCCTAGCCGAGCCGGCACATAGGGAAACCTAGCAAACCTTTCCCTTTTTAAAACTAGACACCAAGGGGAATTCAGGATGGGATTACTTGCCTGGCTCTCACCAGGTTCTGTTACCCAGAATCCCCTGCAAACCTCAAAATGTGTCACAAAAATCACATTTTCAGCACAGTTCTGTGTTGGAAAGTTCTTGAATCTGCGCGGATCCACAAAATTCCACCTACCCCGCATTCCTCAAAGTCTTCAGAGAAGAATGGTACCTCACTTGTGTGGGTAGGATGTTGTAACTGATAATCAAAAGAGAACGGACACTGGTATCTGCAAAAAAAACATTAGTTTTTATCGAAAACGCTCATAGATATCCTGGAGTTGTTATAGCGGTATATCTTTTCATCCGCCCCATCAGGAGTCTTGGCATCGTCATAGGGTCAACGATTAACGTGCAGTATGCCTGCCTCACCCGAGGCTACTTCTGGTGAATGCAGAAGTGTCCAGAAATGAAAAAAGGAAATCTAAAATATAATGACTCAGCCAGAGGAACTTGGCTTTTAATATAAAAAATTGACTGGTCACTACTATTAAAAACGAAATTAAGATATTGAGGTAGTTGAGTTACTAAACTACCATATCATTATTGAAAAAAGTCGACATGTTTCAGCTCGTCGAGCCCACAGAGGGTCAGTGGAGCTTTCGTCAGGACATAAACAGAAAAACATACAAACAAAAATAGATATGTATAACACATACACCCTTTATGTGTATGGTGAAGATCACACAATGGAATTTCCAAGCTGTGAAAAAAATCAATGAGATCATTATCACAAAAGCATGTTCACTGGGTTTAGGCAGACATCTTTTAATAATTGCATTATTATATGCAAGGACGTGGGTCAACCGGATTACGGCATAACCCTCGTGGGGTGAGTATGTAGGGGAAGTATCATGGGTTTCAGAGTAGATGGTGAATACTCATAAGCTTTTTATTTTTCTGTGACAAAGCTGTGCTTACATGGCTAAGGTGGATGTCAGAATACGTTCAATAGGAGTAATTACGAGCTCAGATAACAATTCAGGCTGAATTTAAAAAAGTGACACGGAAGCAATGCGCTAAATTACCTCATAGCTAAAGAGTCTATGCGTTGTGTAAATAACGGTTCGTGTATTAGTGAATCGCGGGTGTTGGGAAACCAAGGGTTTTACAAGTAGCGGTTCGCGTATTGGTGAATCGCGGGTGTTGGGAAACCAAGGGTTTTACAAATGGGGTTTACTACATATGTGGTTATGTGCTACCAACTTCATGCACACCCCATACAAAAACCCGTAAGGTACCTGGTGTTTTCTGAAGTTAGGTATCCAACAGGGTATCAGAGTCGCTTCTGGATTTTCTCTACATTCGGAATAATATATATTCATACAAGTTAGTTTGAGCCGTTATCTTACCTCTTTTCTTTGGAAACACTCAGAGAACGCCATTCTTACCCATGCGGCATCAATCTGTGAGCCTTGTGCTGACTCTGCCCCCGGCTGTGGGCGGGTCAGAAGTTGTTGGTCTTTTATACTAGCCACTAACACAAAGGTAGGACCATTTGTTTACAAAATCGCTATTGTGGGCTAATGTGTTGAACAAAGCCCGGTTCCAGGCACAATTATCGGCATGATTCAATGTCGATCGAGTTAGCTTACACTATGTCCTGTGTGTCTATTTTGCATGGCTTGTTGATCCTTCTAATTGCATCTGGGGGTTAGGGCACAATTGTATAGAATGTACTATTTTTGTAGAAACGGGTACTCTTCATTTTTCATGGATGAGATCAGAATAGTTGAGTCCACGGAATGTGGTCATTCATTCCTATTTCATTAGTCTTTAAGCGGTCCACCCATCTCTGTTCTTTATTGAAAAGAACTTGTTCCGCGTTCTGATCCTTAGTTTGAAGCATTTCTAGTACTGTCCACTTTAGCTCGTCACATGTATGGCCGGCCTCTATGAAGTGGGTGCATAATTTGGTCGTATTCTTTTTTAACCTGACATTGCTCCGGTGTTCCCCTATGCGGAGTTTGACCTTCCGGCACGTCATGCCCACATACTGCTTTTGGCATGGGCATGTGATCAGATATATCACGTGTGAGGAGTTACAGTTAGTATGGCTCCTTTGAGTCCATTTGAGATTGTCATTCAGCTGTAAGGTCTTTGTACTCGACGTGAATTTGCACACTCCACAGGTGCCACAGGGATAGTGTCCGGTGACTGGTACCATATGTACATCTCTAATAGTTGACTTAAGAGGTGGTTTTCTAGGTTTCGTGTGTACAAGAAAGTCCTTTAAGTTCTTGGTTCTTCTGTTAGCAAAGCGGGGCTTAGGCCAGTTCAATGTTCCAGAGGTTAATATCTGCCAATTTTTCTTTATGAGTTTTTGCACCTCATAGGTCGCTGGGCAAAACGTAGTCACGCAGGTGACGAGATCTTTGACCGGTTCTTTTTGTGTATTCTGTAGCAGGCAGTCTCTAGGTTGATTAGAGGCTCTTTTCTTGCATTTAGATATTATTGATGGTGTGTAGTTCCTTTTTTTGAGTTTTTTACTCAATTCTTCTGCTTGTTTTTTGTAGTCCTCTTTTTTGCTACAATTCCGCTTATGCCTCAGGAATTGGCTATATGGGAGATTATCTCGCAACGGGCGAGGATGGTAACTGTAATAGGACAGCAAACAGTTTTTGGCTGTAGGTTTGGTAAATGTTTTTGTCTCTAGTCTCCCATTTTCCACAAATATGGTGAGGTCTAGGAAATCAATTGTCTGCTTATGTGCTGTGGAGGTAAATTTTAGCCAGCGATCTCTGCTGTTAAGCCATTCCAGAAATGTTATTAGGTCAATTTTGGTATCCCAGATCAGGAGGACATCATCAATATATCGTTTCCAGTATTTGATACTGGAAACGTATGGGTTGGTATCGTGAAGAATGCTTTCTTCCTCAAGGCGGCTTACGTAGAGTCCGGCCACCGAAGGCGCAAATGCACTCCCCATGGAGGTGCCATGGCGTTGTAAATATAATTGGCCATTATACTCGAAGTAATTTTCTTGCAGAGCAAGTCTGCAACATTCGAGTATGAAATGGCGCGGAGTTTTGTATGTCCAATCTAGCTTGAAGAGCAAGTCCTCCAACATATTGAGGGTGTCTTCTTGGGGTAGGCTGGTGTAGAGGGATTCTACATCCAGCCCTACCAGTAGCATGGTTTTTTGGTCAAAATTTACATCTCCAATCTGGTTCAGCAAATCCCTCGTATCCTTGAGATATGTTGGCGTCTTTTGTACCAATGGCTTTAGAAACTCGTCAGCAAATTTCGACAAGGGCTCGAGCAAGGAACCGATTCCCGAAACTATCGGGCGTCCTGGGGGAGGTGTTTTGTTTTTATGGGTTTTTGGTAATGAATAGAAGAAAGGTATTTTGGGTGCCTTGGGTGTTAAAAATTCGGCCTCTTTCTTTGAAATCCATCGATTCACCTCCGCTTCGTGTACCATAATTGCGATCGTATTGGTCAATCTTTCAGTGGGATCACCATCTAGTTGTTTATAGAAGGTTTCGTTGGACAGTAGAGTTAGGCATTGTTCATTATATCCTTCTTTTGTAAGGATTACCACCCCGCCACCCTTATCGGCGGGTTTAATTATGATCTTCTCATTGTCTCTTAGTTCGAGCAAAGCCTGTTTTTCTTTATTGCTCATATTGTGGTAGACCTTTTTATTTTTGTCCATTTTGTCAATACCTTTCATTATGGCTTGTTCGAATGTTTGAACTTCGATGGGCACTGCGGCAGGGGGAGGACAGAATTTAGATTTTCTCCTTAGGTTAGTATCTCCCTCCGTCACTGGATTGTCGGAATTACCAATTACCAATTACCATAAAAAGCTTATGAGTATTCACCATCTACTCTGAAACCCATGATACTTCCCCTACATACTCACCCCACGAGGGTTATGCCGTAATCCGGTTGACCCACGTCCCTGCATATAATAATGCAATTATTAAAAGATGTCTGCCTAAACCCAGTGAACATGCTTTTGTGATAATGATCTCATTGATTTTTTTCACAGCTTGGAAATTCCATTGTGTGATCTTCACCATACACATAAAGGGTGTATGTGTTATACATATCTATTTTTGTTTGTATGTTTTTCTGTTTATGTCCTGACGAAAGCTCCACTGACCCTCTGTGGGCTCGACGAGCTGAAACATGTCGACTTTTTTCAATAATGATATGGTAGTTTAGTAACTCAACTACCTCAATATCTTAATTTCGTTTTTAATAGTAGTGACCAGTCAATTTTTTATATTAAAAGCCAAGTTCCTCTGGCTGAGTCATTATATTTTAGATTTCCTTTTTTCATTTCTGGACACTTCTGCATTCACCAGAAGTAGCCTCGGGTGAGGCAGGCATACTGCACGTTAATCGTTGACCCTATGACGATGCCAAGACTCCTGATGGGGCGGATGAAAAGATATACCGCTATAACAACTCCAGGATGTCTATGAGGGTTTTCGATAAAAACTAATGGTTTTTTTGCAGATACCAGTGTCCGTTCTCTTTTGATTATCAGTTACTAGTTAAGGGGAAACGAATGGACTCTTTATCCTCTTCCCTCCTTTTTGTTTGATATCAGTCTTTAAGCAGCGCACAGCTGCAGGGATTCCCAAGAGACCTAGTTATATTTCATACTAGACTCTGGATCTTTAAAATTGAGGAACCATGGAGAACAATATGGGTTTAAGCTTTACAGGCAGTGACATCGACGAAATTCTAGCAGGCCATTCTTTACTACAGAACCAAGAACTCATCGAAGCAATCGCACAAACAGATAAGTGGGACACTCTGACTACTAAGAAACGGGAACAAATCCGGACTGCAATACACGGGATAATCATGACCGAATATTTAAGATCCAAATCCGCCCCAAAGGGCTTATGGGTCACCAATGCACCGAGATTTTTTTTGCATGATTTGGTCTTCCGACGCGATTGGTCTTCTATCTCGTGGAAATGCACACTGGACTACCTTGTACTAATAGTTAAAACAGCCAAAAGACTATCGGACGCACTCTTAGAAGAGATACAAGAGTGCGAGAATGAACTTAAAAAAAGCATAAATCCGCAGGTATACAAGAAACGCCTGGACGAAATCACCAAAGAAATGGATGATATGCAAGAGTATCTCACACAGAACAAACTTCAGAAATTATCTAAAGAACTGAAAAAGTTCAGTCAGGAGAAAATGCACCCGTATTCTAAGGAAGATTTTACCTTTACCAACGGCGGCTCAGATGGAGACTCATCTGGTGGGAATTCCTCAGAAGGGTCAGAAGCTAGCTTCGACGGTTCAGCCCCAAGAAGAGGCCGGAACAATTTTCGGTTTTCACGTCCCCGACGAGGCAATAGATGGCAAAGACCACCATCTTTTCCTGGCAATCCCATGCCCTACTACCCTCCATACATACCTCCTTTTGCTGGATGGATGAATCCTTACCATCCAGACGCTAACCAACAACACCAAATGGAGAGTCAACATATGCCTAATAATGTCACTCAACATCAAACACAGCCTTTTTTAGGGAGAGGCCAAAACACAACGAGAGGCAAGAAGAAAAATATCAGGTGGCAAGACCAACAGCCCAACGTACAAACGAGAAGCATGGCCTCTGTACAACCGGGACCGAGCAAGTAGATTCACTCATAGTGAATTTGACGACAATCACTTTAACCGAAGACCAAAAAAATGTCCTTAACAAAGGACTTGGGTTTGTGCCAACACCTACAACTGACCGCTTTAAACTAAAATGTGAAGCAGCAGAGTTCTGCAGAACCCTAAAACTCAAGGCTTTCTTTGGTAATTCCGACAATCCAGTGACGGAGGGAGATACTAACCTAAGGAGAAAATCTAAATTCTGTCCTCCCCCTGCCGCAGTGCCCATCGAAGTTCAAACATTCGAACAAGCCATAATGAAAGGTATTGACAAAAATAAAAAGGTCTACCACAATATGAGCAATAAAGAAAAACAAGCTTTGCTCGAACTAAGAGACAATGAGAAGATCATAATTAAACCCGCCGATAAGGGTGGCGGGGTGGTAATCCTTACAAAAGAAGGATATAATGAACAATGCCTAACTCTACTGTCCAACGAAACCTTCTATAAACAACTAGATGCGGATCCCACTGAAAGATTGACCAATACGATCGCAATTATGGTACACGAAGCGGAGGTGAATCGATGGATTTCAAAGAAAGAGGCCGAATTTTTAACACCCAAGGCACCCAAAATACCTTTCTTCTATTCATTACCAAAAACCCATAAAAACAAAACACCTCCCCCAGGACGCCCGATAGTTTCGGGAATCGGTTCCTTGCTCGAGCCCTTGTCGAAATTTGCTGACGAGTTTCTAAAGCCATTGGTACAAAAGACGCCAACATATCTCAAGGATACGAGGGATTTGCTGAACCAGATTGGAGATGTAAATTTTGACCAAAAAACCATGCTACTGGTAGGGCTGGATGTAGAATCCCTCTACACCAGCCTACCCCAAGAAGACACCCTCAATATGTTGGAGGACTTGCTCTTCAAGCTAGATTGGACATACAAAACTCCGCGCCATTTCATACTCGAATGTTGCAGACTTGCTCTGCAAGAAAATTACTTCGAGTATAATGGCCAATTATATTTACAACGCCATGGCACCTCCATGGGGAGTGCATTTGCGCCTTCGGTGGCCGGACTCTACGTAAGCCGCCTTGAGGAAGAAAGCATTCTTCACGATACCAACCCATACGTTTCCAGTATCATATACTGGAAACGATATATTGATGATGTCCTCCTGATCTGGGATACCAAAATTGACCTAATAACATTTCTGGAATGGCTTAACAGCAGAGATCGCTGGCTAAAATTTACCTCCACAGCACATAAGCAGACAATTGATTTCCTAGACCTCACCATATTTGTGGAAAATGGGAGACTAGAGACAAAAACATTTACCAAACCTACAGCCAAAAACTGTTTGCTGTCCTATTACAGTTACCATCCTCGCCCGTTGCGAGATAATCTCCCATATAGCCAATTCCTGAGGCATAAGCGGAATTGTAGCAAAAAAGAGGACTACAAAAAACAAGCAGAAGAATTGAGTAAAAAACTCAAAAAAAGGAACTACACACCATCAATAATATCTAAATGCAAGAAAAGAGCCTCTAATCAACCTAGAGACTGCCTGCTACAGAATACACAAAAAGAACCGGTCAAAGATCTCGTCACCTGCGTGACTACGTTTTGCCCAGCGACCTATGAGGTGCAAAAACTCATAAAGAAAAATTGGCAGATATTAACCTCTGGAACATTGAACTGGCCTAAGCCCCGCTTTGCTAACAGAAGAACCAAGAACTTAAAGGACTTTCTTGTACACACGAAACCTAGAAAACCACCTCTTAAGTCAACTATTAGAGATGTACATATGGTACCAGTCACCGGACACTATCCCTGTGGCACCTGTGGAGTGTGCAAATTCACGTCGAGTACAAAGACCTTACAGCTGAATGACAATCTCAAATGGACTCAAAGGAGCCATACTAACTGTAACTCCTCACACGTGATATATCTGATCACATGCCCATGCCAAAAGCAGTATGTGGGCATGACGTGCCGGAAGGTCAAACTCCGCATAGGGGAACACCGGAGCAATGTCAGGTTAAAAAAGAATACGACCAAATTATGCACCCACTTCATAGAGGCCGGCCATACATGTGACGAGCTAAAGTGGACAGTACTAGAAATGCTTCAAACTAAGGATCAGAACGCGGAACAAGTTCTTTTCAATAAAGAACAGAGATGGGTGGACCGCTTAAAGACTAATGAAATAGGAATGAATGACCACATTCCGTGGACTCAACTATTCTGATCTCATCCATGAAAAATGAAGAGTACCCGTTTCTACAAAAATAGTACATTCTATACAATTGTGCCCTAACCCCCAGATGCAATTAGAAGGATCAACAAGCCATGCAAAATAGACACACAGGAAATAGTGTAAGCTAACTCGATCGACATTGAATCATGCCGATAATTGTGCCTGGAACCAGGCTTTGTTCAACACATTAGCCCACAATAGCGATTTTGTAAACAAATGGTCCTACCTTTGTGTTAGTGGCTAGTATAAAAGACCAACAACTTCTGACCCGCCCACAGCCGGGGGCAGAGTCAGCACAAGGCTCACAGATTGATGCCGCATGGGTAAGAATGGCGTTCTCTGAGTGTTTCCAAAGAAAAGAGGTAAGATAACGGCTCAAACTAACTTGTATGAATATATATTATTCCGAATGTAGAGAAAATCCAGAAGCGACTTTGATACCCTGTTGGATACCTAACTTCAGAAAACACCAGGTACCTTACGGGTTTTTGTATGGGGTGTGCATGAAGTTGGTAGCACATAACCACATATGTAGTAAACCCCATTTGTAAAACCCTTGGTTTCCCAACACCCGCGATTCACCAATACGCGAACCGCTACTTGTAAAACCCTTGGTTTCCCAACACCCGCGATTCACTAATACACGAACCGTTATTTACACAACGCATAGACTCTTTAGCTATGAGGTATTTTAGCGCATTGCTTCCGTGTCACTTTTTTAAATTCAGCCTGAATTGTTATCTGAGCTCGTAATTACTCCTATTGAACGTATTCTGACATCCACCTTAGCCATGTAAGCACAGCTTTGTCACAGAAAAATAAAAAGCTTATGAGTATTCACCATCTACTCTGAAACCCATGATACTTCCCCTACATACTCACCCCACGAGGGTTATGCCGTAATCCGGTTGACCCACGTCCCTGCATATAATAATGCAATTATTAAAAGATGTCTGCCTAAACCCAGTGAACATGCTTTTGTGATAATGATCTCATTGATTTTTTTCACAGCTTGGAAATTCCATTGTGTGATCTTCACCATACACATAAAGGGTGTATGTGTTATACATATCTATTTTTGTTTGTATGTTTTTCTGTTTATGTCCTGACGAAAGCTCCACTGACCCTCTGTGGGCTCGACGAGCTGAAACATGTCGACTTTTTTCAATAATGATATGGTAGTTTAGTAACTCAACTACCTCAATATCTTAATTTCGTTTTTAATAGTAGTGACCAGTCAATTTTTTATATTAAAAGCCAAGTTCCTCTGGCTGAGTCATTATATTTTAGATTTCCTTTTTTCATTTCTGGACACTTCTGCATTCACCAGAAGTAGCCTCGGGTGAGGCAGGCATACTGCACGTTAATCGTTGACCCTATGACGATGCCAAGACTCCTGATGGGGCGGATGAAAAGATATACCGCTATAACAACTCCAGGATGTCTATGAGGGTTTTCGATAAAAACTAATGGTTTTTTTGCAGATACCAGTGTCCGTTCTCTTTTGATTATCAGTTACTAGTTAAGGGGAAACGAATGGACTCTTTATCCTCTTCCCTCCTTTTTGTTTGATATTAGGATGTTGTAAATCAAGTCCATGAGGCATCAGGTATGTAGATAAGATTTATTATTAAGCACAGCAGAAATGATCCAACGCCTGCTGACCAGTCAACCAACTGACTCTGCAGAACTTGGAATCCACAACTTACAACTATTCCAGAACTGATTAGGTATCATAGAGAGTTACTATTTACAGAGTACATAACAATCTTAAGATCATAGAGAATCTAGCTTACAACACATCTCCTATCTTTGCAAAACAATAATATAAATTTTGCAACATTTAAGCTTAAGCATATTAGCACAAATAATCACTTAGATAAGAAGGAGGTTTACGGTACCTTTGAAGTCTGGGAAGAGAGAGAGATTGGGGAAGAGGAGTGTGAGGAGATGATATGGTGTCAGGTGTAGTATATGGAGGACAAGTATCCAAAACATCACCAGCACCATGATACCTTCTAGTAGAGGAAGAAGAAGATTCATTTTGAGATACAGGTGAACATTCTTGAGATATGAACATGTAACCACTACCCCTTTCCTTATTTGAGAAAACAGATGAAGACTTGTAAGGAGTGGAACTTGAGAAATCAGGATCATTGATTTTCTCATTATTCTTTTTATACACAGCCACCCTCCTTAGATTCCATTTCTCGCCATTTTCTAGGAGTACATAATCAGAAAAAACTTTCTTAACAGAAAAAGGTCCTCTAAATTTGCTTAAACCTTTAGAGTTTCTTCCAGGTTTTACTTTGACCAAATCTCCTTCACTAATTCTATTACTCACAAACGAGGAGCTTGAACTTGGTCTGGAATCTAAGACAACATCATTATTTAGAATCTGCTTGACCCAAGAAGGAATGAGTTTCGACCCTGGAGACCTCCCACGCAAAATCTCAAAAGGAGATTTTGTAGCATTCCCATGAATAGTCGCACGATGTGCACTAACCATTTCGTGGACAAGATCAGCTGCACAACGACAGCTGGAAACAGCCAGTTGTATTGTTCCTTTAACTAATCTATTGATCCTTTCACATAAACCATTCCCTTGAGGATTGTATAGGGAAGTTCTGTGGTGAGATAAACCTGAATGAGATAGAAATTGTTGCATTTTCTGAGAAACTAGCTGGGTTCCATTATCAGTTATAATGACACTGGGATAACCTTCAGAAAGAAATACAGTTTTCAGAAATTGAATAGTGGTATCAGTAGTAATGTCTTTAACAAATTTAACTACAATCCATTTAGAAAAGACATCAACGCACACAATTGCAAATCTTTGATTGACATTTAACTCTGACATAGGTCCTATAAAATCTAAACATATGGTATGCCATGGTATATCAGGACAATTAATCCGTCCTATAGTACTATTGGTAGCAATTTTCAAACGTTTTTCACTCTCTTTACACAAGTTGCACTGCTCAACCCACATGGCAACTTGCGCATCCATAGTAGGCCACCAAAAGTTTTTTCTAAGTCTTTGTTGAGTTAGTGATTGTCCAAGATGTCCCTCATGAGCTATGTCGAACAACTTTTTCCGTAAATCGCTGGGTGGAACAAATTTGTCATTTCTTAGGAGAATGTCATCCCCACAAGTAGACAGCTCGTCCAAAATTTTTATATACCAGTCTTCCCATTGTACTGGAGGATTCCCAGGTTCATTAAGAAATGGAGGAGGAAGTGTGATATTAATATTTTGTGCTGTGGCCATTATAATTTAGTAAATGTCAGTATAATTACCTGTTTTTCTGATCTTTTCTCCTTATTAGACGTTGTGTTGAGTTGTATTGAAGGGATGTCAGAAAAACGGCAAATTTTTCGAGAGATCGAGTGTTTCAATGTCTAAAATGGCCGCCACATGAAAGCGAGGCTTGGTTTTAATGAAAGCGAGGCTTGGAATGCAGACTTTCTGTCTCCAGACAATTGCTGTATTTCCTATGGAAACAAATCTCAAACAAAATGGCCACTAGCGAAAACGAGGCTTGAAACTCACGTTTCAACGTGGTTGCGCAGTCTTCTCTTGCTTGCGGTTCTGAGCACTCGCGCTGGGCCGTTGCTAGGAGACAGCAGTTTCTCCCGATAGGAGTAAAAGTTTTCTACGATAATTATCCAAATTTACTAACTTGGTGAATAACTCCAACGTCTTCCGGTTTCCGATGTCAGTTCCTTGTATCGACTTAGATCGATGACATCACTGGGTTCGTTTTGTTGGATCGTTTTCTTACTGGCGATAAAGGAGGCTCGAATTTCTTCTTTTGAAGCCTCTCCTGGATGTCGAGGACAGCAGGCTCAAGTCGCCAAATTGTTGTAAATCAAGTCCATGAGGCATCAGGTATGTAGATAAGATTTATTATTAAGCACAGCAGAAATGATCCAACGCCTGCTGACCAGTCAACCAACTGACTCTGCAGAACTTGGAATCCACAACTTACAACTATTCCAGAACTGATTAGGTATCATAGAGAGTTACTATTTACAGAGTACATAACAATCTTAAGATCATAGAGAATCTAGCTTACAACATAGGACTTGTGCCCACGACAGGAAACGGACCAAAACGCAACGTGGACACACCACATTTTTACAGTGATAACTGGCCCTTTTTTTGCAAAGTGCCTAGCTGTAGATTTTGAACACTATCTCTGCCAGCACCTAGGGAAACCTAGAAACCTATACATTTTTTAAAACTAGACACCCAGGGGAATCTAGAATGGGATGACTTGTCTGGCTCTCACCAGGTTCTGTTACCCAGAATCCCTTGCAAACCTCAAAATTTGTCAAAGAAAACACATTTTCCTCAAATTTCTGTGGTGGAAAGTTCTGGAATCTGTGTAGATCCACAAAATTCCATCCACTATGCATTCCCCAAAGGCTTCCAAGAAAAATAGTAACTCACTTGTGTGGGTGGGTCTATTACCCGCGACAGGCAAGGGCCCAAAACCTATTGAGGCAACATCAAAATTACCTATCACAAAACAACCTGGTTTTGCATGGGGTGTCCCATGAGTTTTGGGCCCGGGCTCGGCAGCCTTCTAGAGAAACCTACCAACCTACATATTTCTGAAAACTAAACACCTGGGGGAGTCCAGAAAGGTATGGCTTGTGTGGGTCCCCCAACATTTCCCTACCCAGAATCCCCTGCAAACCTCAAATTTAGCTGAAAACCCCGACTTTTTTCTCACATTTCTGTGTGGGAAAGTCCCGGAATCTGCGTGGATCCACAAATTTCCTTTTACATAGCATTCCCCCATGTCTCTTGATAAAAATGGTACCTCACTTGTGTGGGTGCCTCAAGTACCCGCGACAGGCAAGGGCCCAAAACGTATTGAGGAGACATCCAAAATGACCTCTAAAAAACAACCTGGTTTTGCAAGGGTGGTATCCTGGGTTTTTGACCCTGGGCTCGGCGGCCATCTAGGGAATCTTGCCAAAAACACACATTTCTGAAAACTAGACAGCCGAGGGAGCCCAGAAAGGTATGGCTTGCATGGGTCCCCCAACATTTCCCTACCCAGTATCCCCTGCAAACCTCTAATTTTGTTGAAAAAATATTATATATGGGAAAGTTGTAGGATAACCAGGCTGACTCTAATTTCCTACCACCCATCGTTCTCACTGGTCTCTCAATAAAAATGGTACCTCACTTGTGTTGGTAGGCATAGTGGCTGCAATAGGAAATGGCCCAAATCGTACTGTGGAGAATTCAAAATTACCTATACCAAAACAACCAGGTTTTTGGGGGTGCACCTGGGGTTTTGGCCCCAGGCTCGCTGACATCTAGGGAAACATACAAAACCCACACATTTCTGAAAACTAGACACCCTGGGGAATCAAATGAGGTATAGCTTGCATGGATCCCCCAAAGATTCCCTAACCAGAATCCCTGCAAACCTCAAATGTAGCTGAAAAAAACACATTTTCCATATAATTTTGTGTGAAATCACCGTGGTGGCACAAATGTCCTACCCCACAGCGTTCTCATTAGTGTCCCGAGTAAATTGATGTTTTCAAGAAAATGTGAGGTTTGCAGGGGATTCTGGGTAGGGAAATGTTGGGGAACCCATGCAAGTCATACCTTGTTGACCTCCCCCTGGTGTCTAGTTTTCGGAAATATGTAGGTTTGGTAGGTTTCTCTAGACGGCCGAGCCCGGGGCCAAAAACTCATGGGACCCCCCCATGCAAAACAAGGTTGTTTTCTGATAGGTAATTTTTACGTTGGGCTACCAGCAGATTGCCCTCACAGATGGAGCAAAGGAGAGGTCAACATTCTTCACACCAGAGAGACAGATTCCGATGCCTCCACAAGAGCGGAGGGGCACTACAATACAGCCCCCAGACCTGTTGCAAGATAGTGGTAGCATGTGCCATGCTGCACAACATCGCCACCAGGAAAGGCACACCATTGGAGGTCAGTGAATCGGAATCCTCAGACGTGGAGGGGCCTGGCCCAGGATCTATGCCAGCTGGTGTAGCTGATGTAGCAGCTGGGCGCCAGAGGCCAAATGAGATTACACGCAACTATTTGTAGGTAAGAAAAAATGACACAATGCCATATCTCATGTGTGCGACTGTTTTTAATTCCTTAACTGCAGGATCGATTATGTCACACAGCCTGAATGCCAACTAGTCACACTCCATTTTTCCTGCACATGTTATTCTCACAGTGCAAGACTGTAAACAGGAGGTAGTGTACAAGTGAAGTCTGTAGCTGCCCTCTTCCACTGGTCACAAACTTTGCACCTCACATGCGGGGCTGGCGAGCGGAAGCCCCTGTTGGTGGTTGCACAGTGTTCTCCTCATTAGGCATGGTAGGCCACCTGTTTCGGCCACTACAGCGCCTCTCCATGATGGGTGGTGGGGTGGTGCTGCTCCGCCATGACAGTGCGTCCTCTTCAGTGGGAGTTAGTAGTACAAACTGCCCGCAGCTCGTCTACAGCAGCTGTAACCTGCACCAGTGCCCTAGCTACGTCCTGGCTACCGTGTGCCATCTCGCGCTGCATGTGTATGCTGCGCGTGGAGAGGATATTGGTGGCAGAGGCCAGGTGGTTCACGGCCCGTGTGTAGAGGTCCAGGCGCTGCAGCTCTCGGCGCCTAGCAGCACGGTCTACTCTTAGTTCTTCACAGACTGCCTGCAGGCCACCCCTCAGTTCACCCGTCATGCCCCTGAAGCCAGCCCTCACCTCTCTCTGTAAAGATTTTATGCGTTTTGCTTGCAGGCGCTGCACCTGCAACATAGGCATTTCCAGGCCGGCAAAGACTGTTCTCTCCCCCGGATCTGCAGGACTGCTGGTTGTGCGAGGTCTGCGCCTGGTTGTACCTTGTGGGAGTTGGTGAGCATGTGCACAGACTTCTTGCTGTGGCTGTGTGGGCTCAGAGTGCACATTGATATTGCTGCCCTCTGCCTCGCCCTCCAATGGGGGTAGCGGTCTGACTACGTGTCTCCTGCATTGCTTCGGAGGGATGACGGGGCTGTCCTCCCCATCTGTGTTCTCCTCATGCCATGCTTCTCCTAAATTTGGACTTTCGACCAGTGTCCCACTGCCTGTAGGCTGTGTTGCAGATGGTGCTGTGGACGTAAATGCACACATGTATTAACTGTACTCACTTGCACTTGGCAATTAATACATTTCACAGTTTGGGATTACATGTGTTATGTACTTTCCTTTCCTGACCTGCACATGCTATTGGGGACTGGCTGGGTGAAAATGCACCACTTTGTTGTTCATGTGACTACATCTCCCATAATGCATTGCCCTGTGTACCTGCTCTGGACTACAAATCTTTTTTACTGCCCCTAGGTCGCTGCTGGGGGGTGTTTGGGGGTATCAGGGGTGTGATGGCATGCTTCTTACCTGGTCCTGGTACTGGTTGCTCAGAGCTGTCGAGATCAGCCACTCCCATGACACTTTCTGGTTGCAGGGCCCCCTCCACCAGTTCCTCCAGTGGTGTTGAGTCAGAGACTGCTGAGGTCCCTCCACCGGTGGTCCTGGACTGCTCCAGCCTGGCAGCCAACTTCTCCTTCGAGCGCTGGTGCATATCATACCATCGCTTTCTAACTTCATCCACACTCCTGTGTGTCACCCCCACTGCATTAACTTTTTGCTGAATTTCAGCCCAAATGCGCATTTTGCGGGTCTCCGGCACCCTCAAAGATTTTTTACCAAACAGTAGCTCATGGCTGAGCACCGTTTACTGGATTAATGCCTCCAATTCAGCCTCTGAGAATTTCTGTTTTCTCTTCCTTGAAACTTCACCCTGCTGCTGTGTTTCCTGGCTGGCCATGTCTCCCCTTTCAGCCATAATGTAGAAAACTGCAGAGTTCCCTCTCCACCACTCCTTCACTCTGACTGTGACTCAGCAACTCAGGTGCAGCATGGGTAGTCACACTTCCTGGTTGTGATGTCATCAAGCTGCACCTGAGTTTCCGATTAGCAGATTTGCGAAATTCGCAAAATTGTGATTTTTTCCGTTAAGAAATCGCAAAATTGAGATTTCTTGCGGTTAAGGAATCGCTTTTGGGAATCTCGCAATTAAATAGCGATTTTCACCGAATTGCTATTTAATTGCGATTTATTACATACATATCAATTTGCGATTCTGATTCTGCGATTCGCTAAAAATCACTAATTCAGAATCGCAAATGGGTACATATGGCCCTAAATTATTAAAATAGACAGATGATGGATGAGTGTTCCACAACTCTTATGAGATTCAGGAGGCATTCATTAGATCTTAGACTAAGTTATACAGCTTGTGACTGTCAGAATTGGCAAGTGATATGATACCCACAATTACTTAGTCAGCTAATTACTTTGGGGAGTTATTAAAATAACTAAACAATGGTGCTGCCCCAGGAAGCAATGGCCTCCCTGCAGAACTTACAGGGAATATGCTGAGAAAGTGACTCCAATTCTGCTGGAGGTTTATGAAGAGACATATGAAAAAGGCAGACTCCCACAGACTATGAGGGAGGCAATAGTGATTAGATTACTAAAACCAGACAATCATCCTGAGCTGTGCCGATCACATTGCCTAATTTTCAAGATAAATGTGGACAATAAAATATTAACAAAAATGTTGACTAATAAACTATTGCCTCTCATGCCCTCCCTGCTTAGTCCAGATCAATCTGGCTTTAACCCGGGAAGGTCCACTGTGGTTAATTTACAAACCCCATTCACAGTTACCCAACAAATTATCCCACACGTTTTTCGATGGGGGAAAGGCATTTGACTTTATAGAGTGGACGTTTTTGTTTGTAGTATTCGAGGGAATGGGGGGTCGGGAGTGCTTTGCTGCACTGGATTGCATTAAAGTGCACTGATCCCTAGGGCAGAACAAAAGGAAATGACAGACGTTCTGAGCTGGTGGATAGCAGGAGAGGAACCCTCACAAGATGGCCACTGTATCCACTACTGTTTGCTCTGGTGATGGAGTCCTTAGCATATATACTTTCATCATCCCAGGTGGGGGACTCAGCCAGGAAAACAAAACTTGTTCCTCACACTATATACCGGATGCGGTATTACTATTTATCAAAATCCTAAACAAAACCAATTCCCAATCAATGGGAAATCATTGCTTTTACAAGATGATCTAGTTTGAAAATAAACTGTTCCAAATCCATTATTGTCCCATTGACTTCAAGTACTACTAGACCCAGTGTAGACTTATGACATAAGATACCTGGAGATAATGTACCATAGAGACATTACTATCAACATTGCAGAAAACCATGGCAAATGTAAGGCACCCATTTCTGATCTAGTGAAAAGATTATGCTCCCACACATGATGGCAGGCAGGGTCGCTCTAATGAAGGTGTTGGTCCTGCCAAAACTGCTGTACCCATATCAAAATATCCCAGTTCTATTAAACAAAGAATACGCTACTCAGCTCCGGTCACTATGATTAGTACTTCCGGCTTTATGGAATTTTTTATTTTTACATTTCCATTTGTATTTATTCATATATATTTTTTGTGGATTGTATTTGTATTTATCTGTATTTATTTTGTGCTTAGTATAAAAAATGGAGCAACCATGGGTACATTTACATATACATTTAACCAACAAATGATTACTTATGTTTTAGTGAACAATGGGTTTTACCCACTTACGTTACAATACGGTCGTTTGAAACCATTTGTATTTTAGTACAGCTTAAACAAAGGAACCTACAACCAGTGCTCATCCTCCTGAACAGTCCTCTGCAAGCTGACAAGTCCACTGGTCAGAATCTCCAGGAGTGTCAGAGCTGAACGGAACGTGAAACACACATTAAATGACGGGTGGAACTCATGGAATTCTTTTACACAGAATTTTGTGGAGTGTCTAAAAAACTCAGCAGGCTTCCGCAGAGCTCCGTGAGCGGGCAGATGTGCTTGTCTGCCCATTTGCTCTGTTTTTTTAATGCTGGGAGCAAGATGTGCGCTTCAGCACTGCATAACCAGCGCGAACTGCACCATGTGGCTTGAAAAGGCGTGGCCAATTTGTATTACCTGATTTCCAGTGCATGTGCAGGGCTTTATTTTTTTATCTAAATAAATCTTTTCAATCCTCCCCATCCCACTCATGCACCCCTCATTTAACTTTATTTTATTAGTGAGCGTCTTTGTGTATTTTAAGTTTTTGTCTTTTTTTTTCTTTTTGTGAGACTTATTTGTACTTTTTTTGGTTTTCCATTTACTTCCTTTGTTCTTCCTTTCTTCTTCTAAGTTCCTTCCTTTTGCTATTTCTTCTTTTTTTCGCACCCAGCACCGTGGCAGATCAGGGCATGGCAGGGAGCTGTGGCACCAGTGCGGCTGCTAACAACCTACTTTGCAGTCACTGCCGTGGCTAAGGGTTACAGCCCTGACCTGTATTTTCAGAGGCAGAGATGGCCGCCTTTGTGTTTTTCCATGCAGCACCACCTCCTGGCAACAGATAGCAGGCCTAGGAGCGGCTACGCCCTGCCAGACCATCGGCTGCTGTAAGAGAAGGGTACACCAGTGTCTGTGCTGGTACACTGGGGTACAGTGCACTCTGCAGCAGTTAACGCAGCGCTGGGCAGACATAATGCACTGGGAGCAGGATCTGCTTGACCTGCTCGTTGTCGAGGTTACGGGGCTCATTGAGTAATTATTTAATTGTTGTGCTGTGTTCTACAATGCTAAAAAATCAAAAAGCATGCTGCTCAGACTGAGAGGTAGGTTAAGTTTACGTTATGAGTGAGGGTTTGTTGTTCCACTCTGCCAAACTTCACATAAACTAAGGGCATTCTTGGAGACTGGGTCTGGGGACCTTCCCCCGCAGATGGGATATTGTGCAACACAGCCCCTCAGTATATAGACTAGTAAACTGCCTGGGGGTTCTGTTGGGATTGTACTATCCTAGATTAGTCCTGCTTGCAGCAATATGCTGTCACCTGTGCTATGGACAGAACACAGCAAAACTTTGAAGCCCACCTTCACGAGTGGAGGCCTATAAGCTAGACGCACAGTGCAGAATGGGGAAAGGGCCACCCGGGAGTGAGCTGAGTTTGCCGACAGCTGCACTGAATGCCATCAGTACCAAGATAATTGCAGTAAACTGTGAGTTAATTCAAATCCAATTATTGCAGTTATTTATATGCCTGCCAGCAGCTTCCTTCCAGGGAGGTGACTAGTGTTGGCTGTTGGTAGAGACATTATGGGGAAAGATAGCGTGGCCAAATCTGCGATGTCTACCAAAATTGACAATTACAAGCAGATTGTCCTACCAGCAGGGACCATGGAAGAAACAAGTACTGCAGCAGCTGAGCACTCACCAGTGACAGTTCAAGCAGAAGAACCCACCCTGTCTGATCTTATGGGGGCCATCCAAGGTACTCGCACAAAACCAGTCAATAAAATAGATCAATGGCCATTGATGTTAATTTGTTGCTAGCAGACCTGCGTTGAGTGGTGGAACGTGTCACATTGGCAGGGACATTATGTCCGACCTGCAGACAGAGATAGCATCCCTCCACGAAATGGTATCCTCGCTTCACAAAATGACTATCCCCCTGGAGGACTGTGTTGAGGATGCGGAAGGTTGCTCCAGAAGAAATAACCTCAGTTTTGTAGGGTTTCCAGAAAAAGCTGAGGTGCAGTCAATGTGAGTTCTTGCACCCGCAATCTCTATCTATGTTTTTCTTGGTTGAATGAGCTCACCAAGTATTGGCGCTGCCTCCCTGTCCTGGTGCCCCCGAGAGCGGTTATTGCCAGGATGTTCAGTTACAGAGACAGAGACATGATACTGCACCGAATCTGTGTTAAGGGCTCACCAAACTATGAGGGTCATCCAATCTTAGTGTTTACACACTACAGCATGAAGGTACAGGATCAGAGAAACTTTTTTTAGTGGTCAAGGGAAGGCTCCGAGATCATAACCTGTGCTATAGTCTGATGTACCCAGAAAAACTACGAGTAATACACCAGGGTACGGTGCAGTTTCTCACCTCTGCTGTCGAGTCATCGGACTGGGAGGATGCATTTACGGGTCTGGTCTCCCAATCCTCTAGGGACCTGGCCACATGCACTCCTGCAGCAAGGCACAAATCCTCATGACAGAGACACTGAATTGCATTCCGGTCTGCTCGGACTGCATATTTTGAAAAAAAGTTTACGTTATGGATATTAGGTCATCCAGTGTGAGCTAGTGCCCACTCAGTCACCTACTAGTACATCATTCCTGTATTCTTTCCTTCTGTACCAGTCTACCAAACAAATTGAAAAAAGAAATTCTTGGCACCTGACACATTTTTCTGGCCAAGTTATCAATTATATTTCATGGCTTCCTTAGTGGATTTACGGCACACCTGTTCAAATGTTTCCCATTTGACAATCTTCAACTACAGTGACTGACTAAGCCAAAGATTAGGCAGTGTGTGCATGATGATGATGATCAGTGACACCCCACTATTCTATAGCAAAACCTCTACCTACCCACCCTAATCCCTCTACGTTACCCTGCGGTAGACAAAGTTAAGTTTAATTTCCTTACTGCCAAGCGAATAGATTTGTTGGAAATAATTTGTCGTGGAGGGTGAAGCCGGGGAGTACAGTGGAGCTAAGTGCCTGATACGAGTTTTGAGGATGGAATACTTTTTGATGAACGTGACAAATTCCTTTCAGCCAGTCACTGTATGTGTCTTTTATGCGAGGTGTGTGTGGGTAAAAAATGGCCCTGTGAGTTCGACTAATCAGTACATCAACTTCCAATGGTCCAAGGCGACCAGCAATGTACTGCTACTGTGCCACTATATAATTTTAAACAAGTGTTTTGCACAGAGCATTGGTTACAATTTGCCTTATTTTTTCTTTGGTGATATAGCTACTCCTGCTGGTCAAACAACTACATGGTAGGATATAGAAGCCTGGTTGTGGTGGCAGAGACTAGGAGGCAATCAGGGCTGAATTCTATATTCTAATGGCTGGTGGCCTTGCAGGATGAGGAGGCAGCTGCCGCTGCCCTGGGCCCCAGCCATTCTCGTGGCATCCTCACCAGCGCTGCTGGCAGCTGTTATGCACCTGTTTTACCACCACCACTGCTGCCCTCCCTCCCACTGAGACAACATATTCCAGCGTGGCATCCTGTAGCATCTGCTGAAGCTAGATCACAGGATGGCACAGATTGAGGGTAGTCTTAAGAAGGTCCGGACCAGCGTGAGTAATGCTCTCTTTTAGCCCTTTTATTATTTTTAGTTTTGGTGGGAGGGACGTTGAGGGTGGAGATGGTGGAAATTGGGATGGGAGCAGGACTGGTTTGGACTATTCTTTGAATATTGGTTGGGAACGGGTGATTTTATTGGGGAGAGGGGCATGCCTGTTGTGGGCAGAAGAGGGTGAGTTTTGTTTGTTATATTGATACAAAAAAAGAAGTGAAATGAAAAATTATTCTTCAACCCTATGACTTAAGTGTTTTACTTTTACTTTGCACTGCTGCCTTTACTCACAGCCTGTATTTAATCAGGTTATTGAAGTGCATGTGTACCAGCTAGCTATAGTTAGGTATACCCATGTCCTACTACCTTCTATAACTATATCATTCATTGAACATTAGAGGTGTAGGGTATGCCGCCATTGCCTATATTGCCTACAACAACCTAGATAAACAAGGAAAGTCATAGTCATATAGTATAGTAATCTGCAGTAGAAGTAAGTTACTTACTAACTAAAGTACTTCACTTCTTTCCAGTTCTCATGCCTGAATGGATGAAGCCATGGCTGCTACCTATCTCAATCTTCAAAAGTGTCTTGCAGGGTTTCCCAAGCTGCCTTCCTAATAGTGGTGGTAGTAGTAGCAGGCTAAAAGGGAAGGCATCACAACAAGCGAGGTCCCACTCCCAACTAGTGGAGTTCCAACTGTAGTATTAACCAACAGAATAATCCATTACAGACAACTAAATTGAAAGAAAAACACAGAGTTTGGAGATAGTTGAGAGGCAATAAGAAAATAAATATAATCAACCTGCTAGATAAGCAACAAAAACAGTTAGAAAGAGAGTTCATCTCGTTTTATTAACATTCTTTATTCAGAGTCATCTCATTGAAAAATACAAATCTGCGCCTCCAACACTTTTACCCAGTTATGGGCTTCTGCAGGGCTGCACACATACACAAAGATGACTTATATTACTAATGTATACAGACACCGTAAATTACATATATTTGATATATACACATATATAGTATAAGACAAATCCTTAAATAACACTTTTGCGGCGCAACAGTAATCTACAAATGCATGATGTGTATAGATTTGCACAATAGACCATTGTTAAATATTATTTGTACATTTCTTACATAAAATTGTTATCTCTATTTTTTGACAGACAGTGAAATACTTGTTTTGTCATACATTATTCATTACTGTACTGACATTTTGCACACTTTTTCTATTATCAAGCCTAACACACTAATTATCTACTCATTTTATTGAGGTCTTGCATTTGTAGAGTGAACTCTTGATATATTATGAACATCTTTGTTATAGAAAGCTCAAAGAGTTTATATAGTATTGATTACTATACACATATTTATTACACAAAGTTGCGGGAGTATGTGGAATCTAGCTTTCATTACTACCTTTTTATGCATAACCTATTCCACACAAAGCTCAAGAAATCACTACAGGGCTCTTTGAATTTTATAAATCTCTAGTATGGGCCCTTGTCTATTTCATGCTTGAGCAGGCCAATAGTTTTTCTTTTTCTACCTTCCTGACCATAACTTTCTTGCCAGGTTAATTAACCAAAGGGGTGTTCATTATGTGTCTACAGGGATATGCTTTGGTCTCAGTGGTGTAAAAAACGGAGGTAGAGAGAAACAATGACATTATCCTCCACCATACCATCATGTGCGTTTGTGACAAAATCTATGTGGGTAACACTATGCAAACACTTAGGACAGTATTCAAGAACAGTATATGGCGTGTCTGAAAGGTGACTTCACTTACACTCTGGTACCACATCAGGATGTATGTCCCTACAACGCATGCTATTACAACGCATACAATTACAACGCATTTATTACAACGCAAGTATCATTACAACGAAAGTTTTTACAACGAATACCATTACAACGCGAAGTAATAAAAGTAATGGAAAACTACCATTACAACGAAAACAAATATAACGCATACCATTACAACGCATATAAAGGCAATTGAAAATAAATTTTAATTTAGTAAAATAACTCCTGGGACGGGATGCAGGAAAAATAGGGGTTTTGGGTGGGGAAGTGTATTAAAATGTAGTAAGAAACTGTACGATAAATACTAACAATAGCAATTCAATTTGAACAATTAATACTCGAGTATTGGAAAATTAATACTTGAGTATTAAAAAATACTCGGGTATTAAACGGATTAATCAAATACAAAAAACAATGTAATAAATCATCAGAAAACAAAATTCAAGAGCAAAAAATATTACAATTAAATAACAGAAACACATAAATGAAACTCTGCCGAAAATAATTACCAAGACATAAACATAGGCGCCATTTTAGAAACAAAGCTAGAAATTAGTTCTACAGCTCTTTTCATGAAGCAAACACCAAAGCAACCAAAACAAAATGGAGGACTAAAGGCAATTAGAAGCCTAAAACACTCATTTTTAAATAGTGAACTTAAATTATACGTTTCCACATAAAACAAATAGGAAAAAAATACACATTAAAAAAATACTTTTATAGAAAAATATGATGACACTCACAAAAACCTATAAATACAAGTAAAACACCATTTTGAATTCAGTAGTCATTGAACTACCAGAGAGCAAACGATAAAGGCTGACCCTCTGACCTTTCTCCAAAATAATCAACTGGAGCCCAAAAAAACAACTCCTTCCGATGAAATAAGTAAGTATAAGTTGAATGACAATAGAAGATCGCTTTTTTAAACATAAAACAAGATTTAATTTTAACATTTAAACATTATTATATTTCAGATTTCCCCAAACCTTATCAACTCTTTTAAAGTCCATCTCGACATGTGAAAAAAGTGACAAAAGTTGTAAGTACGTTTACAAATATGAAATATAATAGTTTTTAAACTAAAACATATAACAGTGTTGCTAGTAATCATGTTAAATAATTCAATGTGGATATTTTAAAAATTTAAAATAAATTCATATTATGACTAAACCAACTAAAAATATTTAGTAATCTAAAGAGTATTACCTTTCCATTTTTCAGCTTACTAAATAATTTTCAGAGGACAAAATATTACGTCAAATAAAGAATAAATCATAAGAGAAGACAACCAATAACAACGTTATTATCAGAGGTAAACATTTCAAATTGTTATTCATTGAAATGATAATTTTGTCAAGTAAAATATTTTTTTAATAAACTGTTGTATTGGGAGAAAAATAGAGAACACAAAATAAAATTATTGTGGAATATCGAGAAATGTTTTTAATATTTTAGAACAGTTTCTTCAACAATATTTCCAAATGGTGTTATTGACAAAAACATTATCCCCCCCCAAAAAAATAGGGATTTTTAAATAAGAATTTAAACATATATTTTCTTTCAACCCCTCAATAGATAAAACGACGATCCAAAAAACCTCGACAAGAGAAAAAAATGGCCTAGACAAATCCAACCAATTGGTAGACGACCAGCCGTCCATCAAACATCCAATTTAATTAAGGTAAAATCAAAAAACCAACAGTTACTCGTTAAATATTAACCACCTTTTAATCCTCGAATAGAAAACAATCCTTTAAAAAGAACAGTAAAATTGTATACTTATTTTTAAACAGATTCTGAAATTCGAACATTTTCAAAGTTAAGAGACAAGAACTAGCTATAATAAAACAAAGAAATATATATGTATAATGTATATATTAAAAAATATTATATAGAGATATATTTTTCCTGCACAAAAGGGAACATCTCAGAAATGCAATGCAATTTTTTTAAGCAATGTTAAACACTTTAAAAGCTGTATGAAATTGAACTGCACAGTATTTAAATGTAACGTAATGTTTAAAAATATCTGACCAATAAAGTTATAAAAAGGCATTTATAAGTGATCATCAAGAAAACAATATATATGAAAAATAAACAGATTAATAATATCTTTTTTTTACATTCCAAACAGACAAACAATTAATAAAAAAGCACTGCAAAGAAGAACAAGAAGAATCTTTTTTTTCGCAAAGTGTCAACACAGCAAAAAATAAAGGTGAATGAAAGATAAAGAAAAAATGCTATTATTAAAAGGAATTAATGTTGTGTACAATGTGCTAATATTTACTTTGAAATGTAGTAGAAGACTAAATATGTGTTAGTGTAGGAATTGTTTTGGCAGTTCTAATTTCAGGAAGGTGAACCAGTAGAGTAAGTAGGGATTTAAATTACTATTCTAACTCCAGGAAGGTGTAGCAGTAGGGAAAGTGATGGATAGTGTAGGGGTTTAATTTACTAATCTAACTCCAGAAGGTGTAGCAGTAGGGAATATTATGAATAGTGTAGGGGTTTAATTTACTATTCTAACTCCAGGAAGGTGTAGCAGTAGGGAAAGTGATGGATAGTGTAGGGGTTTAATTTACTATTCTAACTCCAGGAAGGTGTAACAGTAGGGTAAGTGATGGATAGTGTAGGGGTTTAATTTACTATTCTAACTCCACGAAGGTGTAGCAGTAGGGTAAGTGATGGATATTGCGGGGGTTTAATTTACTATTCTAACTCCAGGAAGGTGTAGCAGTAGGGTAAGAGATGCATAGTGTAGGGATTGTAAGTGATGTTTGGAAAAAAATGAAAATTTAACAAATACATTACATGAATACCTTTTCTCTTTCTTTTCAGATAATGTCAACAGAAAAAATTGCCACATACATCAAATCCAACAGAGGGAATAGATTATTGAAACATGCAGGATATATATATTGTAAAGAGAGAATTAGTGAACCACGAAGACATTGGAGGTGCGTGCAATATTACTCAAGCCATTGCAGAGCGGTAACTCTTGATGAGACAGTCATTAAAACAACAGACCACAACCACTCTGCCTCTGCAATGGACATTGAAGTTCGTGAAACTGTTAACGCGATGAAGGAAATTGCATGCACCTCCAATGACACTTCAGGTTCTATTTTAAGAGAGGTTGCACAGCATGTCCACAGTCATGTAGCTAGCAGTATGCCTATAATTCCAAATCTGAGAAGGATAATTCAAAGGCAAAAGCAGGCAAGTAACACACATACAACCACTCCTCTTACCTTTTCTGATATTCACATTCCTCTTGAACTCACTATATCCTTTTCTAATGAACCTTTCCTCCTGCATGACAACCAAAACCCTCATAAACGTATTCTTATCTTCAGTACACCCCGCAACCTTGTCAAATTAGAGAATAGTGAAATATGGATGATGGATGGGACATTTAAAAGTACGCCCCATCCATACACAAAAATGTACACTATTCATGCTAAAATTAATAACAATGTTATTCCCTTAGTGTACAGTTTGCTACCTGACAAACAAACTGCAACCTACACTGAACTTTTGTCAGTGATTAAAAACAAAACATCAAACAAAAGTCTTAGTAAAATTATTATTGATTTCGAATTTGCAATGATTAATGTTATTACCAAAACGTACACGGATACCCAAATTCAGGGATGTTTTTTCCATTTTTCCCAGGCTTTTTGGCTTAAATTACAAAAAACATCCCTGGTTGCAGGATAGTGAACTACAATATGAACTTAAAAAACCTAACAGCTCTTTGCTTTGTTCCTCCTGAAAGTGTAGACGAGTACTACACTGCAATTACAGAATCTGAATTTTTTACTGAAAACAAAAAAAAATTGGCACCCTTACTAAATTATTTTGAGGACACATGGATTGGGCATCTAAGCAGGTCGGGTCGCAGGAGGAAGCCATGTTTCCATGTGGAGTGGTGGAACTGCTACACGAGCTGCTTGGAAGGAGAAGCAAAGGCAAACAATGCCATAGAGGGATGGCATAACTCCTTCAACCATACAATTGGTAAACCTCACCCCAACTTTTATCATTGTTTGGAAACTTTGAAGAAGGAGCAAAGTTTTCAAGAAATTAGAATGTCCCAAACATTAACAGGTAGTCTAAACCCACACATCTCCAAAAAAATCAAAGGAAATGTCAGAGAGACTTTTGGCTATTTTACAACAATTTTAGTTGTGCGTGCCTTTAGACTACCTTGATAATGTTGCTAACATACTGCATTTTTAACTATAAAAACAACTTTACTTTCCTGCTTTGCCCTAAATTCACCATACATTCAATTACAGTTGGCTTTTTTCTAAAACATTTTTCAAAATTTAAATGTCGGGTCACCTTACCTTTAGATGTCTTCTATCTTCCTGTGAATCCATTCTTATGTTTAATCCACCAAGAAACTCACTCCAGTGTTTCAAAACTTGTTTTCCATTCTTTTTTTCAGTTAAACAATTCCCAAAAATCCGATTTTTGTTTAAAATAAAAACCCTCCAAGTTCAAAAAATCCATTCCAAATGTGTAATATCCAAACAGTTGAAGATCGAATACCAATTTTCCATCAAAGAATCCAGAACCCAAGTCTTCTTTTTTCTTCTTTATCCAATAGCGATCTCCAATCCCAAAATCAATTCATCTCCAAAGTTTTGACCAATAAATCCATGATCCTTCTTCTTTTTTCTTATCCCGATTCAAAAGAGGCAAAAACATCCTTCTAAAAAATCCATCATTGTAAAGTACTTCTCCAAGAATCATTTTCAAAATTCCATTTCCAAAAAAAACAACTCCTTCAAAATCCAAAATCCGGGTCCTCAATCTTCTTTTACATAAACAATGCTTACACATTTGCAAACTTTTCAAATGAACATATTTAAACTTTACTTAATTATAATACACTTTTAATACTCCAAACAGGTGACCCGACAACGAAATACACTAGCTACATGATCGGCAACATGATGAAAAACTGTAAACTATGTTAATATTAACACATGCAACCTCTCCTTATTCTCACTTTACAATATATATAGTCCTATACTTTTTTTTTACAATAAATAAAGTTATAAATGATTCCTACCTGAGCGCAGATCTGCTTCCTGCTGCTTTGTCCAACGACGCTCTCCAAAATGGCCGCAAGCTTCACGTTTACGCGTCTACGTCATCTGGAGTAACAAACAACAAAAAAGGACAAATTAATAATGTTATGTATTATTTTACATTAATGTTATGTTAAACAAATTTTTAACATATAATGTACAAAAAATATAATAACATTTAATAAATTATTCCTTATTAAAAAATATATTTATTTAATAAATATATATAAAAACCATTATGCATTCTGTCTTTTAATATATTTAAAAATGTTAACTCTACTTTTAATATGTATGTACTGCTATCATAATTAATATAATAATGTTCTTACCTCTAATCTTGTTCCATTTATTTCTGGTCTGTTCCGCATCCAGTTACAAATGAACTTATAAATGTGAACCGCAGCAAACATACACGTTACTATGGAAATAAATGAAGGACAATACAACCCATTGATCTCAATGTTAAAGCGTGGGATTTTTAAAAAAATACATACTTTCTCAATTACTATTACTATTGTTGTTTAAATTTGTATTTTTTAAAACGATACTCTTAATTAATATTAAATAAAATATAAATACATTTTAAAATTACTTTTTTTGGTTAAATATTATTACATTTATAATATTTAAAAAAAAGTAATTTTTAAATTACTATTAATATTATACTTGAGTATTAATACTAGAGTAATATTTTACATTACTTGTATATTAATAATTGATCAATTAAAAAAAACAATGTTTTTAAAACTGTATTAATAACCATAATATTTTCTAAACAATATTTTTTTTTTTAGCATAACAATTTTTTTTATTAATAAACCTTTCTTTTTTTAAATGTATATACTTTTAAACTTAACTTAATATTAATTTTATTTCTTTATATATTTATAATTACATTTCTACTAATATTTTAAATGTTTAAAAATGAATACTTGAGTAATTTTCAAAAACTAAATACATGTTAAATATAATTAATATAAATATTATTTGTAAAGTATTAACTTATTATTACTAGAGTATTTTTTTAATACTTGTATAATAATACTTGAGAATTTAACAAATATAAATAAATTAAAAATATAATTAACATGCATAATTTTTTTAATGATTAATTAATAATTAATCCATAAAAAAATTCATTAATTTATTAAATATCCAAAATTATACTTAATCTAAAAATACATAATTTTTTTAAATTATTAACTTAATAATACTAGAGTGTTTTTTAAGAATACTTGTATATTAATGCTTGAGTAATTTACAAATATAAATAAATAAAAAATATAATTAATATACATAATTTATTACATTTCTAATATTTTTATTAATAAATAATAAATAAATAAATACATAAATAATTTATTAAATATCAAAAATGATACTTATACTTAATGAATAAGAAAAATAAAAATACTTACGTTGTAATAGCACCTGCGTTGTAATAGCACCTGCGTTGTAATAGCATGCGTTGTAATAGCATGCGTTGTAAAGGCACCTGCGTTGTAATAGTTGCGTTGTAATAGCACTGCGTTGTAATAGTTGCGTTGTAATGGATGTTTCCCACCACATCAATGCGTTGCAGGAATAAATAGGACCAATTTTAAGTACCATACTATAGGGCTAGAGAGTCGGAGAGGAGGAGATGGAGAGCTGTTAGCAAGAAGCTAAAGGGATATGTGAACAGAGATCCATGAATGAAGGACTCATCTTAGATCACGAGGTTCATTACTTTCTGATAGGGAGACAACAGAAAGGCATGCTCCCTATGTATCACAATGAGATGCCCTGACTGGATACAAGAGTGACTACTTGTTAGTGAGCCTCTTGAACTGAACAACAAGCGGTAGGGCTTCTAGCCACCGACGATGAAAAATCCTTTATTTGTACTAGAAAACGTCTTACACATATAGTAAAATTGGGCTCTGGAGGATTCGAATTACAACAAATGTTCAAGTCTTGGACTGAGAGAGAACTAGAAGACTTTGCACCATGTAGCAAGTTTTGACATGAAAGGTACATCACATTTTTTAAGTCTTAAACTAAGAGCGAACTAAACGTTTCTGCACCATGTAGGTATTTTTGGCACCAAAGTCTATGCGCCGGTGATGTGTGCTCAGAATGTTTAAAGTCTTAGATTCAGATAAGATTAGAATGTGTTGTGCAATGTATGAATTTCGGGTACCGGAGTTCATTTGCCAATCATGTGTGCTTAATACCCTTATCATCTCCTTAATAATAAAGAATATTATTGTGGCCAACGTCATTTTAGGTTGCAAGAGGACACGCTTTTACATAATTAAGGTTTTAGAGGTTAGAATGAAACTAAGGGGCAGTTTGTTTAATGTTTTTATATATAAGTAGTAAAATTGCGTTTGGAGGATTGAAATAAAAAAATTAATATGTCTTGAATTGAGAGGGTATGAAAAAGTTTTTGAGCACAAGGTTTAAATAAGAATAAGATACAAGTGTTCCCTCATGGCACTTTTCTGTAGTATAAACTTTGATGTATATAGTAATGGCTGACATGAGGTACTATGTAGTTGCCTGAAAGAACATCGTAATAGTTATGATGTAGATTAGAGAAAGTGAAAAACACTATGATAACAGAACCGCAGGGAACAGAAATATCGAACATGAATAGCGCAGTTTTGGCGCTTGATCAGTGAGTATTATGCGCATGCCACACAATGGTTTAGATATTTTGGTGTAGATGGAGGAGGCATTGTGTCTTGACGCAGACGCAGGGGAGATTTGGGTCAGCGGCCTAGCAGCTGAGCATCGAAAAGGGAGACTTGGTACTCACTGCTGGCAAGTGGAAAAGTTGTGAGAAATGGACTGTTCACTCAGGCGCAGTAGAGTATTAGGTTAGCTGTCTAGTTGCTACATTTGACCACAGTGTGAGGGTATTTAAGACTGTCTCTGAAACACATGCACACATGCATCTTGGCAATATTTTGGAAGATGCCACAATTGCTTGAACACATTTTGGATGGACAAACACTTGTGAATAGTTGGGGAGTTTTAGCAATGTAATGGTCAAACAACCAAATGCTTTAGGAGATATAAGAGCTTGTTTGGGGAACTACATGCGTAAACAATGTTTCTTGGGAGTGTAATAATGTAAGTGAGTCGCAGTGTTTTGTCTTCGTAATACTTTATTGTTGCAGATCATGCCACATCGTACAAACAGCTAGGTGGCCAGCTCAAGATGTACTTAAACATGTAGTTGTCGTAGACCGATAATCAACCGATAACGTGGTGGAGTCTTTGAGATAGGGGCCCCAATGCACATTATTGAAGCATTGCCACTAGTGGGGAGACTAATGTAATATTGGGCTGACTGTAGATCTATAGTCGTAAGCTCAAACAGGCCGGAGTCTTTGATGCCGACAAGCGTTTAGTTACAAAACATGAAAATGGAGATGATCTGAATGTTGACATGTGCAAATGGGAATCTTTGGTGTTCTAGGTGACCCTCCTGTTTCAACAACGGCCACATAAAATGTTAGAACGAATAATAGCATGATACACAGTTTATTGCTTTGGCCAGTTTTAGTGCATTGTCGATTGTCGCATTTATGTGAGATAAATGTTTGCTCTCCTTCTCCCCTGTTTTCATGTAGCTCTATACAAATGGATGTATGCCGAGGGAGGAAATAATCCTTTCATCAAGAAATTGAAGAATAATCTGCAATAATTGGGATATGTTTGGAGTTATGTGCATATTTAGATGCCCTCGGGCAATTTCTGAGTTAACCTTTTGAATTACCTAAGGCTCACTAGCTTCTTATGCACTGGGGCGATTCTTGAGTTAACGTTTGCCTGACCTATGGCTCACTAGCTTCTCTTTCAAGTGGTCGTCCATTTATTAATGAGGGTCATAATAACAGTATACATTTGATCCTTGACTTGAATCTTGAAGTAGATAGGGACCCACACTCATTTCATTGGTTGTATCTAGATGTTAGTCAGAGTCACTCTCCTAATTTTAGTTATTTATTGTGTATCTTTGCCTCTTTGGTTTACAAAAAGTGTGCACTAAAGCCACATATGAATCACAAAGAAGCGTAAAATAAACTTTGCTTCATGTATTAGGAGTGAGCGTGTGATGTTTTGGGTAAGTGAGAATCAATGGCTATGTAGCTTAGTGATATCATTACAGTCTCAGGGTGAAGTGTAGGGCTGATAGCCGTGCGTTCCTGCATACAGGTGCAGCGCCTCCATTTTCTTGCCCACATTATGTTATGGTGGGCAATATAGTGGTATTGTTTCTCTCTGCCTCTGT
This sequence comes from Lissotriton helveticus, assembly GCF_964261635.1. Classification (NCBI taxonomy): domain Eukaryota; kingdom Metazoa; phylum Chordata; class Amphibia; order Caudata; family Salamandridae; genus Lissotriton; species Lissotriton helveticus. Next base: position 451,522,913 of record NC_136061.1, on the reverse strand, counting down.
TTGTTTCACCTTTTGGATCAATTATATCCTTGCAGACACATATTGAATGCCCCTTTGGTTAATTAACCTGGCAAGACAGCTATGGTCAGGAAGGTTTAAAAAGAAAAAAACTATGTACATACACATGCATGAAATAGATGCGTGCCCATACTAGAGATTTATGTAATTCAACGAGGCCTGTAGTAATTTCTTGAGCTTTGTGTGGAATAGGATATGAATAAAAGCTAATAATGAAAGCTATATTCCACATGCTCTATGAGCTTTGTGTAATAAAGATGTGTATAATAATCAATACTATATAAACTCTCTGAGCTTTCTATAACAATGATGTGGATAATATATCAAGAGTACACTCTATGAATGCAAGACGTCAATAAAATGAGTAGAGAATCGGGTTGTGGGTCTTGATAACAGGATAACTGTACAAAATGTCAGTACGGTAATAAATAATGTATGGCAAAATAAGTATTTCCCAATCTGTCAAGAAATTAAAATAACAATATTATGTAAGAAATGTACAAATGAAAATTAGCAATGGTATATTGCACAAATCTATACACATTACACATTTGTAAATTACTGTTCTGCCACAGAATTATTTGTGTATAGAGTGAATATATATTTAATTTATGGTGTCTGTGTAAGTTAGTAATGTAAGACATGTTTGTCTATGCTTGTTGCCCTGAAGAAACCCATAACTGGGCGAAATGCATTGACTGCGCAGAATTGCCTCATTAAATTAGAAGACTCTTAATAAAGAATTTTAAAAAACAGCGAGAAGACTTCTGTGTAGGAAGGTGGAATCTGACTATATGGTTACCATAACTTTTCTCCTGGTGTTTTGCTGGTTTTCAACTTATTTGGCCTGGGACCCTGCTATTCAGGGCCCCAGACTATCTGCTTTCTCTATAAAATGGACTCCATGTACTTTAGGTACATATCAGATTGGTTACTGGGTCACTCTTGTGAGACCCAGGTACCCAGGTACGATAGGTACCATAGGTACCCAGGGCATAGGTGCACCCTAGGCCTACCAGGAGCTGCATCATGTATTGTGCCACCCCTGGTTTGCCTTCCAAACTGACACCACAGGTCTGCTCACACAGCCTGGGTAAGGTGGTGTAATCACCCCTTACTTAGATATAGTATACCTATATCTACCTTTATATATAGACACATATACACCTATAAGCCACTCCTATGGTAGGCCTCGACAATCCTGGAGGCAGAGGGCTTGGTTTTATGTGAGAGGGGGCTCTGGCATATGCTGAGCCCCTCTGCAGCTTTCAGAACCATCTCCTTATAGCTGTTCTATAATATAGCCATACCATATACTATTAAGTGCATTATAATCCACGCGGTTAATGCTAACTTTGGTTTGTCTTCATCAAAACATGTTGTGTAAGGTGTCAAACACTTTGTAATACTAACCACCGCCAGTTCTGGCGGCGGGGGTAGCATTCCACCCTTCTAGAGGGAAAAGACATGTAAGTTACTGCTTTACCCGGTTAAAGTTAAACAAAGCCTCAGCATCACAAAATGAATGGTGCTGCCACATACACGAGTCTGACCTCCTGTTGCTGGGGGAAACACCAGCAAGGGTGGCCTGGACAATAGGTTTCCTGTCCAGGGAGGTGTCAGCACCTCCCCAGACAGGGGTTTGTGTATTGGGGCAGCGAGGGCTGCATTCAGTGATTACATCTAGACACTGCCTGGGGCACACAAGGTGCTCCATGCATAGCCCGGTTCAAACCAGTTGCTGAGGCAGTCAAGCCCCAGCTCTGGTGCGAAACTGGACAAAGGGAAACCACCCCCTTCTCAGGTCCACCCATAGGAGGGACCTAGTCAGGTAATCCAGCCCCCTTTCTTAGTATAAGTATAGGAGCTATGTCCCTGGGACTTTAGATTATCCTGGACGTATCTTTGAAAGACATTTCTTGGACCTTTGACATCCCATTCTGACTGGAAGATGGAAGACATCTCCCTTGTGGTCAAGGAGTGACCACCCTGTGCAAACAGGCACCAACAGCAACTTTGCCGGTCTGCAGTTTCAAGGCTCCCGTCTGGAATCTGACAACTCTGCGACACTAAACTAGACTTTTAGACTTCACTGACCCCAACCCACACCCACAGCAAAGCTGAGAGCCATGGCCGACACAAGATACGTGGGACCGGACATCTTGGACAGCCTGCATTTTGCTACTTGCACTCCTTTCCTCAAGCCTCAGTAAGTTGTACATTGGGGTACGAGAAGCCCTAGCCCCGAGCACTATTTTCACTGACATTCAGGCCCCCTCACTCCACGAGTGTCCCGTGTTACCACATTTGCATTTAAGCTTGATGCATCTTCCCAGTTCCTTGCCCATTGGCTAGTGAGCCCCTTGAATATGCCATCTTGAATCTAACTTATGATCCTGATTGCTCCAGGCTTGCTTCAGCTTTCCTAAAAAGGAGAAGTGCCACAGACCTTGCTGGTTTGCAACAGAGCCAATATTGACATCCTGCATGGGTTGTGGTTGCCAAGGCTTGTTGGATCCAACCTGGATACTGATGCTGCAGTCATCTAGACCCATTGTGGTACAGCTCAAATCCAGCTCTTGGTCATCATCGATGCCTCTTGGACCTCGTAGCTGAAGAGACAAACTCACCTTCTTCACCTTAAAGCACCTGACATCGTCTGGTTCCTTCCTGGTTCCTTCCTGGTCACTGGCTAGTGACCCAGACTCTGTCCCCTCTGCTTTCAGGTTCTTCACATCACTGATCCACCCTTGAATCCACCCGGACACTTTTCCTCTGGTCGCCTGCAGCACTTCTTTGCAGCTCTCCATAAAAAACGATGACGAAACCCGACACGAAAAGACACCTATGCACCCAGCTTCCCTGGGTGAGGTAACACGAGTACTCTGGTGCTCCCAAAGGGTCTTGACTCTCGAAGTGTTCTAGTTTAAAAGGGTTCCATCCTAGTCCATCCAGAAGTGTCCTTAAATTGTAACTTTGTATCTTTTACGATCTCAATAGAAAGTCAAAGGGAACCCGTGCCTGTGTTTAGACACTGCACGCGTCTCCTGTGGGCCTCCTACTTCCTAACCTTTGGTTCTTTAGTGTAGCCCCAGCGTTCCACAGGCCCCAGGCCTGCTTTCTAACTCTCACATGGTACCATTACCACTTTCTTAGTATATGGTTTGTGAGGCCCATGGGGCATAACGTATACTGTGCAACTTATCGTATATTAACTGTGTGACTTGTATTGTATTTTTACCTCTGACCTCATAAAGAGTGCAGAGGGGTTGTGTTTAGATTAAATACATATATATTTGATATATACCTTGTGTGGTGTCCTTTCATTTGGTATTCAAGCGATTATATATGGTAAAACAACTTGCTTAACTCGCCTACTGAAGTCTTAGCCTGAAGACTGCTGGTTCATGCTACCACTAGGATAGCTTTCTATAAGGTTGTCTTTACAACCACCATCACTAAGGGTCGATTAGACTGGTGCAAGGTGCCCACTAGAACTAGTGGACATCATATGCCAGGCTAACTTCTCACACTCTCTATCTATCAGATTGGTTATATTTATGTTCTTGTGTAAATATTGCCTCTCTACTATGTCCAAATATGATTAATTATTAGCTTAATGGGTGGCTAGCCAATTAAGGTGGGCAACAACTAATCTATATCGAGAAGACATAATACACATGCTGGTGCGGCAAATGGGTCTCCAGTCTGCCAATACTTGTTCGTTCTCTTAGATAAAATCAATGAGTTAGTGGGCTATATATTTATATCATATCTGTACAAAGACTGAGACCACAATACTACCACCATGACACAACAAAGAAAAGAATACCTGATATTATAACAAAAACTAGCAATAGTAACTTGTTCTGAGCAATGGGGAGCTATTAAATTAAAACTAAAGTTATGAAATCCTTGTGACAGAAGCAGTGGACACATGGTCAGCAGTGGAGTCTATAAGGTTGAGCATTTACACAGCACAAGGCCTGAATGATGATGCTGATGAATTATGTTCTATATCTAAATCCCTTTTATGTGCTGGTGGGTAATTGGGGCAGGTCTGGGCTATTGCTTAGGTAATAGAAGATCCCACAGTGAGCTGGTGTCGCTTTCCCCACATCCGCCCCACCACGTGTGTGTTCCATTTATGGTGTAAATGAAGTCACCTCAATAAATAACACAGCCCGGTAGAAGAGGGTTAGAGGTTTGATGAATGGATGGAAAAGTGTATTCAGGGAAAGGTGTGACAATGACAGACACTACAAAACATTAATATGAATATTCATCAGCCCGACAATGAGTGGCACACCACTTTACATCTGTTGTGGAAGGAAATGAAGAAATTAGTACGACACAGTTTAGTTCAATCCATTGCAAATAGTCCTTCAACCACAGAGACCCAAGTTATATATCTAAATGTTCTGTCATTTAGGTTTGAAAAATACAAATTACAGAGGAGTGAATAGAAGTTTAGTCTGGGTGTGTTGAGAGGGGCTGTACAGTGTGATAAGTGCCTGGATTCCCAAGAAATGTACATCCAACCGGCCACTTGAGACTGAACAGTAACGGAAGCACCTAGGTTTCTCAAAGAATGCAAATGGAGGGCAAAAAGGAAGATTGTCAGTTTGAGGTTACTTAAAGGCTTCAAAACGTGTTGATGCACTACCAAAGTTAGGGTATCAGGGTAGGGTAAACTGCACAACCCTGACCAAATGTTGTGCAGCCTGGCTCCCTCTGTAATTAGGGAACCCACACAGTTCTAAAAATGATGATTGTTAAAAGAAAATTTTTACTGCATTGCCAAATTGGGCTGTGCATCTGCATTCTTCTCGGAATGTCGGTCTTTGGTGCCTGGCTGAACTGGTCCGGTAAGGTAGGCAGGAGTGTTAAGGAACTTTCATCTTTAGTGCAGGAGAAGAAGAAGCCTGTGGATTGTAAAGCAGAATCAATATTGTAGAGTCAAGGAAAAGTACAAAAGGTACCAACTACAAAGACTCAGTGGCAGAACAAGAGCATAGGCTGCTGCAATCATTCATTTTTACCAGTCATGGCAGATCAATTAACTGAGAAGTGAGAGCAATTTACAACCAAACAGGAACAAGTAGCTGCATGTACCAGGCTGATCAATCTCACAATATTTAGCTGAGTGCGTGCATCATGTAATGATTATAATGATGATGTGGCTTCGCAAGTCTGTTTCCAGTTACTATTCCCGGCTTGTCATTGCAAGCGCTTGCCCTGGATGCTTTCCCTTAGTTATTTGCTAACGGAAAATAATATCTTTCAGGTTGTTGATGGATAGGTATACAACCAAGTGTATTTCCTGTACACTGCTATGATGCCGATCCCACTGATATCCTGGGCTGGATTATCAGAATCACATGATCTTTGTAACAAGAACCTTAGCCAGAGATTCACTACTGTTGCTGTTTACTGCTTGAACCTTATCTGATCGCTGATACACTCTAAGGAGCCTTGGATTACGACAGGTGCTAATATAACTGATCTTGTTGCCTAGGACTAAACTATTGATTCTATTTGAGGTACCAACACAATCTCTGAAATTGACAGACAGGAGACATATTTTTGTGCCCTGAGGAAGCTCCCAATGTGGGAGCGAAACACGTTGGCTGTTATCCTACTTCTAATGGTTTTAAAATGTTGAAATATTCAAATTTAATAAAGAAGTGACTTTTCTCATACATTTCTGGTCTACTGGACTTTGTAAAGTTGTGCACCCCCATCATTGTTCAACTATTCGCTGATCTGGATGCACAGTTACGCTACTCAACAGCTGGCGTAGGGGTTGTTTGCACGACTGTGGGTACTATTTATCGTAAATGGTGTGAGGTTTGGCATCAAGGACCCGCTGTTGTCCTTATATACTTTCCAGTTCAACACATATAATCACAGTAAAAGGAAAAACACCAGTTGGCCCACGAGCTCCAGGGAAGGACCACATATGGCACACATGATTGACAAAGCTTAACTATTTATTACTGGGAAGGTCAGGAGGGGTGACTCCCTTTCGTCTTGGTGCCCGGGAGTGTAGGCATGGCACCTCCAGGAATGCACTTATCGCACCCAAAAGCCAGATGCGACCTTGAGTCTCAGGACAGTCGAGTAAACAGCTTACGTTCAGCTGCTCCCAGTAATTCAGAACTGAGGCTTGACAACTACCGGAGATTAACACGTGATCTCAGCCCCTGTTCGAGCACAAGTTCGAAAATGGCGTTTGTATGGTTCTCGGCCTACTCTATGAGCAGTGGATACGCAAGGAGTGAATAAATACTGTCCTCCCTGCAAAAGCAATATATATATATATCAAGCAAAGAGGGTGCATATAGATGCATCATGCTAACATAATATGGTTCGATACTCCTTATGTATGGGAAATCTATTTTTCATCCCTCAGAACGGCCCTTTTAGCATGATGTAGCTAACTAAAACGGCTCAATCTTCAAATATTCCTTCATCAATCTGCATTAAATCTTTGAACTCCTGCTGAACTAATTGAGCCTTTAGTGCTGCTGGGGATGGACCGGCCATGGAGGAGGTGAGTTTAGTTGCGCAATAAGAGCAACATGCCGGTCCACATTGTGCACAAAGGCAACACGTGCATATGATACCGGCTATACCTGCCAGTATTATAAACATTTTCCATCCCCAAGTAGACAACAGATCCCAGAACCAACCATAGAGGGACTAAGGGCCTCATTTATGAGGCTGTGCGTCACTTTTACGCCGCCGGTGCGTCACTTTTTGTGACGCACCCTTGGCGTAAAAAATGCACCTTGTTGTGCCTTATTTACAAAGTGACGCATCTAGGTAGATGCATCACTTTGTAAACCCCTGCGCTACATTATACCTGCGCCAGGTATAATGTATGCAAGGGGGGCGTATTGACGCAAGAAAGAGTTGTAAAAGTGACGCAGTAAAATCTATGAGATTTCACTGCGTCACTTTTACGACGCCGTTGCGTCAAAATCTTGCGCCTGCCTCACAGCAGGCGTAAGTAAGACTGACGCAGGCCCTTTCACATGGGGCTTGCCCCATGTGAAAGGACGCATTGCTGGAGTTGCGTCACTTTTGTGACACATTCCAGTAATGAGTCACTTTTGCGCTTACAGATACGTCAGAAATACTGACGTATCTGTAACTCCTTGCGACATGATGCGTCATACATTAACTATGACGCATCAGGAATGTCCCAAGGAGGGCGCACTGAGAAGTGACGCATCGCTGCTTTCACGCAGCGATGCGTCATTTCTCATAAATGAGGCCCTAAGTACCAGTCTCTACATGTATTTTGGGAGCCAAACGATGTAGCTTCTGTATAGCTAAATGAACGGTGGGGGCGGAGTCAGGGATATAAACACAGCAAGAACTGCTGATCACACAGCATGCTCCTCCTCAATCTGCCAAGATAACGTCTAAAACCATATGATTTTGAAGCGAAACGAGTCACGTCGCTTGCAGATCTACGGTCCGATTAGTCAATATTCCTGCAGAGGTGTTAATTACCCCTTCAACTACTCTCAACAAACGGCGTACTTCTTTGCTGGTGATTATAGGTCCCCAGATGGGAAACACTCCTTTTACAATGTCGGTAAAATGCTGTTTAGGAGTATCTGTCTGATCTATATCGGTAGTATCTATCATTCTTTTATCTCTCTTAACAGGCATACTTCGTTTATCTAAGCGGTGATCCTTGTGATAATTAGAAGGGGCAATATAAATTGGAGGGTACAGGAAGGACAGGTAGCAATGTCCAACCCAACCACGTGGAAGCCAAGTATAGGCATTTTCTCCACAAACAAAATATATATTGGGAGGGGTTAACAATGGAGTACGCAACCGATGAGTGTAATTATATCAGCTTTCTCCTACTGATATGTACCATACTCCCTGAACACAGAACGCAGAGTTACTATTTAGTATAGGCACTGGAATAGCCCTATCTTCAGTAACATTACGGTCTTGAAAATGTCGAAAATACTGAGTGAAATTGAACTCTACAAAATCCAAAATCTCATTTTTCAACCAAGTGGTATTTTCATGCGTTGTATACATATTCATACATGCATTAGGATCTAAGGTTCCCTCTCCATTATTCCCATCGGGGTCGAATCCTTGATGAACCTCAATATATGCAAAAATCATTTCATAATCTTTTTCCGAAAACCTCTGAGTGTCCACGGTATAATGCATATACATCATTGAAAGTAATTTAAACCAAGCCTCACAACTCCCCAGATGAGACAAGGGTAGGGATATGAATAAGTCGTGCTTGTGCATAACAGATGGCAAAAGGCCACAAACCCAACAATTTGTAGTATTGGTGGCACTGTGTGTTTGATGAAGCATTTCAACAAATACATTTTTCACATAAGTCTGATGATGCCTTTCCTTATGTTGGGCTAAAGTATAAAGAACATGTTTTGGAGGTGGGGCAGTTGTTCCTAAAACAGTATGCATATGGTGACAAAAATCTAAATAGATAAATACTCCCATTAATGTGATTAGCAATATCCCTATAACTATAAATGCAATTTTAACACTTTGAGTCCAACTAGAAAAGACAGGCATATATGCAGGGAAATAACGCGGTACAAAAGGACGTTCCTCTTCAGGAACGAAACGAGCAAAGGGATACATACTAACTAAAAGTCCAAAAATAAACTCGGGTGATGCAGTCCAACCTGCCAGAGGGTGCTTCTTTCCTGTGTCCGTTTAGAGCCTCACAGGCAGGCTCCTATCGTTCATCACAAATAAGACCAAAGTAAGCTTCTCACATTGGAGTTATGTTCTCACACAACTCTTGAAGAAAACACAACTTGGGCCTCTTTAAACAAGAAAGTCAGTCTTTCTTTCTGAACAGAGCAAGCAAATGTTCAAGACTCTCAGCGCGTTCAGTCCAGTGTGTCGCTCAGTACCCCAGAAGCGCATCCAACAGACATTCGTGGAACAGGTCTGTACCCTATCACTCAAGTCTTTCCCTATATCTTTTCATATTCACCTGGGGTACCGTGTTATTTTCTGGGCTGCAGTTTGTATAGAGCATGGCCAGGCACCTCCTGATCAGAGAACAAAACAGAGGATGATGAGTCCGGTGCAACCGGGGTACTGCGACCCTTTCGTTCGACTGTAGGGGCAACAGAATCTGGGGCAATCACTTGTGCTGATGATAGAGGCCCTTCCAAGCCTGGTGCACCTTCTCCTTGCCTTTCTCCAATTACCTAGGCGTCAGAAAAAAGGACAAAACGAGGAACTCGCTCACTTTCCTGGGTCAGAACCCCTTCCTGGTTTCTCTGATCATATGGAAGCAGGAGGGGTAGTTTTTATAGATATGACACATATATCCAGTGTCGCTTGCCGTTCACCTTTACTGCCGTCTTCGTGGACAACAGGATTTGAAATGGATCAGACCAACGGGGATCCAAGCTGGATTTTCGCTGATAATTACGGACCAGGACCCACTGTCCTGGCTCCAAGTGATGTCGGGACCCTACGGAAGGGGCTGCAAAACTACTGAGACGTGTTGATGAATGTAACGGAGTTTTTTAGTCAAAGCATACATAGGATACTCTATATCACGAAATGTTCTGGGTCTCTGGATGCCCCAAACATTAGCAGGGTGCCCAAAAATGACCTCATACCGAGATAAGCCAGAACAAGAATGTGGGGTAACCCGTATTGACATTAATGCCAGTGGCAGAGCATCTGGCCACTTCAATCCGGTACTTTCTTGAATTTTTGCTAATTTGAGCTTCAGTATTCCATTATACTTTTCAACCAACCCAGAGGACTGGGGGTGTCGAGCCGCATCGAATTTCTGTTTAATCTGCAGTCCATTACAAATGTGAATGATGATTTCTGCATTAAAGTGTACGCCGTTATCACTCCAGATCACCCGAGGCAATCCATAGTGTGGGAAGTATTCTTTTACCAACTCCTTTGCTGTGGCCAAAGCAGTATTTTCTTTGGTCAGTTAGGCTTCCAGCCATTTACTGAAAGCACACACCACGACCTAGGACATACTTCAAAATATTTACACGCTCCAGCTAGATATAATCCATCCTGAGCACCTCAAAAGGCAAAGATGGTGGTGCAAAGTTTCCACTCAGAACAGGCTTCTTGCCCCCAGGATTATGTTGTAAGCGCACCATGCAATATTGCACCAAATGAGCAGTGGTCCTTTGAATATTTGAAATGTACTATACAGGATCTAATAATGCACAAATACCCTTTGCCCCAATATGAGCTGGACCATGTGCCATTGTCACCACCGCATTCTCTAATGCATTAGGATACAACTAGGCATGGGCGGATTTCACGGATCCACGATCCACGGATTTTGCGGATTTGCGTATTGTTGATCCGCAAAATCCGCAGATCTGCGGATTTTTTTTTTGTGGATTGCGCTCGTGAAAGTCAAGGATGCAAAGGCCTCTATCCAGCATCACAGCTGATTTTCGACTGTAGATTTGGGAAGAAAGCACACCTGCCCAGCCTCGACAATGCTCACGATTGTTTTTGGGCTGATTTATGCATCACTGAATTTGAGCTTCAACTGTCCATCATAGTGGGTAAATGGCGGGAAGACAGTTCACACCGCAAGTGTGTGGGCGGGGCCAAACGGGCGGGGATTCCATGCGAGCATACATGCCTCTGGTGTGTATAAAAGGTCAGAGACCGATCAGAGCAGCAGATGAAGAGAAAGAAGCTCCTGGTCACAGGAACAGCCAGGGGATTGCGCTTGTGAAAGTCAAGGATGCAAAGGCCTCTATCCAGCATCACAGCTGATTTTCGACGGTAGATTTGGGAAGAAAGCACACCTGCCCAGCCTCGACAATGCTCACGATTGTTTTTGGGCTGATGAATGCGTCACTGAATTTGAGCTTCAACTAGGGCACATGCTTTATTGATATCTGTAAGTGCTTCCTGTTGAGGTTTAATTTTTGTGACAGGACCATCGTGCCAGAATGAACCCTGCCCTTCATATCCTGTAACTATTTTAGGATGGCGCCGGCAAGCTGCCAGCGCCATCCTGAAATAGTTACTAAGTTAGCTTCAACAGGAAGCACAAATAGATAAAATAAAGCTGGTGCTCGAGCACCTGCTTTATTTTATCTATTTGTGCTTCCTGTTGAAGCTAACTTAGTAACTATTTTAGGATGGCGCTGGCAGTTCCGGCGCCATCCTAAAATAGGTACAACTTCTTCAAGCTTGAAGGCTTGAACTTTTGCCCCCCCGGATCTGCCGCTCGCGGATTTGCGGATTTTTGGTAAATTCGCAGGAGTTCGCGGATCGCGAATTTACCGAACATCTGCAAAATCCGCGAGCGGAACGGATTTTGTGCTCACCCTTAGATACAACCACTGCTGTTTTTCTGTAAAATCAATCCAACAATCACCTGCATCTAATTTCCCTACTTTCTCTTTCCAGTGAGCCAGCTCAATAGGGGTAGCTTCTTTCTGAATTTCTCGGACACTCTCCATGGTGTTATTAAACATCTCTGTTTCAGTCACCCACCTAGCAGAGCTAGTCACAAACATTGAGGTCAATTTGGATTTCGCAGTTTCCTTAGCTACTTGATCAGCAAAGGCATTACCTTCACCCATTGCAACATCCACTGCCGTGTGTGCACTGAATTTAAGTACAGCCACCATCTCTGAAAACTCAATGCTGTCAGCAATCGCAAAATCAAGCGGTCATGCTGTATTTGCTGACCATGGGAAGTAAGAAAACCTCTTTCGGCCCAAAGCCGGCCAAAACTATGAGCCACGCGAAGGCGTACTGGCTATCGGTGTAAATATTTACTCTCAATCCTTCACTTAACTCACAGGCCCGAAGCAATGCCACTCTCTCAGCTGCCTGTGCTGATTGATAGGGTACTCGAAAAGCCTCAAATTTAGCGCGTTCAGTCCAGTGTGTCGCTCAGTACCCCAGAAGCGCATCCAACAGACATTCGTGGAACAGGTCTGTACCCTATCACTCAAGTCTTTCCCTATATCTTTCCATATTCACCTGGGGTACCGTGTTATTTTCTGGGCTGCAGTTTGTATAGAGCATGGCCAGGCACCTCCTGATCAGAGAACAAAACAGAGGATGATGAGTCCGGTGCAACCGGGGTACTGCGACCCTTTCGTTCGACTGTAGGGGCAACAGAATCTGGGGCAATCACTTGTGCTGATGATAGAGGCCCTTCCAAGCCTGGTGCACCTTCTCCTTGCCTTTCTCCAATTACCTAGGCGTCAGAAAAAAGGACAAAACGAGGAACTCGCTCACTTTCCTGGGTCAGAACCCCTTCCTGGTTTCTCTGATCATATGGAAGCAGGAGGGGTAGTTTTTATAGATATGACACATATATCCAGTGTCGCTTGCCGTTCACCTTTACTGCCGTCTTCGTGGACAACAGGATTTGAAATGGATCAGACCAACGGGGATCCAAGCTGGATTTTCGCTGATAATTACGGACCAGGACCCACTGTCCTGGCTCCAAGTGATGTCGGGACCCTACGGAAGGGGCTGCAAAACTACTGAGACGTGTTGATGAATGTAACAGAGTTTTTTAGTCAAAGCATACATAGGATACTCTATATCACGAAATGTTCTGGGTCTCGGGATGCCCCAAACATTAGCAGGGTGCCCAAAAATGACCTCATACCGAGATAAGCCAGAACAAGAATGTGGGGTAACCCGTATTGACATTAATGCCAGTGGCAGAGCATCTGGCCACTTCAATCCGGTACTTTCTTGAATTTTTGCTAATTTGAGCTTCAGTATTCCATTATACTTTTCAACCAACCCAGAGGACTGGGGGTGTCGAGCCGCATCGAATTTCTGTTTAATCTGCAGTCCATTACAAATGTGAATGATGAATTCTGCATTAAAGTGTACGCCGTTATCACTCCAGATCACCCGAGGCAATCCATAGTGTGGGAAGTATTCTTTTACCAACTCCTTTGCTGTGGCCAAAGCAGTATTTTCTTTGGTCAGTTAGGCTTCCAGCCATTTACTGAAAGCACACACCACGACCTAGGACATACTTCAAAATATTTACACGCTCCAGCTAGATATAATCCATCCTGAGCACCTCAAAAGGCAAAGATGGTGGTGCAAAGTTTCCACTCAGAACAGGCTCCTTGCCCCCAGGATTATGTTGTAAGCGCACCATGCAATATTGCACCAAATGAGCAGTGGTCCTTTGAATATTTGAAATGTACTATACAGGATCTAATAATGCACAAATACCCTTTGCCCCAATATGAGCTGGACCATGTGCCATTGTCACCACCGCATTCTCTAATGCATTAGGATACAACTAGGCATGGGCGGATTTCACGGATCCACGATCCACGGATTTTGCGGATTTGCGTATTGTTGATCCGCAAAATCCGCAGATTTGCGGATTTTTTTTTTTGTGGATTGCGCTCGTGAAAGTCAAGGATGCAAAGACCTCTATCCAGCATCACAGCTGATTTTCGACTGTAGATTTGGGAAGAAAGCACACCTGCCCAGCCTCGACAATGCTCACGATTGTTTTTGGGCTGATTTATGCATCACTGAATTTGAGCTTCAACTGTCCATCATAGTGGGTAAATGGCGGGAAGACAGTTCACACCGCAAGTGTGTGGGCGGGGCCAAACGGGCGGGGATTCCATGCGAGCATACATGCCTCTGGTGTGTATAAAAGGTCAGAGACCGATCAGAGCAGCAGATGAAGAGAAAGAAGCTCCTGGTCACAGGAACAGCCAGGGGATTGCGCTTGTGAAAGTCAAGGATGCAAAGGCCTCTATCCAGCATCACAGCTGATTTTCGACGGTAGATTTGGGAAGAAAGCACACCTGCCCAGCCTCGACAATGCTCACGATTGTTTTTGGGCTGATGAATGCGTCACTGAATTTGAGCTTCAACTAGGGCACATGCTTTATTGATATCTGTAAGTGCTTCCTGTTGAGGTTTAATTTTTGTGACAGGACCATCGTGCCAGAATGAACCCTGCCCTTCATATCCTGTAACTATTTTAGGATGGCGCCGGCAAGCTGCCAGCGCCATCCTGAAATAGTTACTAAGTTAGCTTCAACAGGAAGCACAAATAGATAAAATAAAGCTGGTGCTCGAGCACCTGCTTTATTTTATCTATTTGTGCTTCCTGTTGAAGCTAACTTAGTAACTATTTTAGGATGGCGCTGGCAGTTCCGGCGCCATCCTAAAATAGGTACAACTTCTTCAAGCTTGAAGGCTTGAACTTTTGCCCCCCGGATCTGCCGCTCGCGGATTTGCGGATTTTTGGTAAATTCGCAGGAGTTCGCGGATCGCGAATTTACCGAACATCCGCAAAATCCGCGAGCGGAACGGATTTTGTGCTCACCCTTAGATACAACCACTGCTGTTTTTCTGTAAAATCAATCCAACAATCACCTGCATCTAATTTCCCTACTTTCTCTTTCCAGTGAGCCAGCTCAATAGGGGTAGCTTCTTTCTGAATTTCTCGGACACTCTCCATGGTGTTATTAAACATCTCTGTTTCAGTCACCCACCTAGCAGAGCTAGTCACAAACATTGAGGTCAATTTGGATTTCGCAGTTTCCTTAGCTACTTGATCAGCAAAGGCATTACCTTCACCCATTGCAACAACCACTGCCGTGTGTGCACTGAATTTAAGTACAGCCACCATCTCTGGAAACTTCAATGCTGTCAGCAATCGCAAAATCAAGCGGTCATGCTGTATTTGCTGACCATGGGAAGTAAGAAAACCTCTTTCGGCCCAAAGCCGGCCAAAACTATGAGCCACGCGAAGGCGTACTGGCTATCGGTGTAAATATTTACTCTCAATCCTTCACTTAACTCACAGGCCCGAAGCAATGCCACTCTCTCAGCTGCCTGTGCTGATTGATAGGGTACTCGAAAAGCCTCAAATTTAGTGTAAATAGTAGTGATCGCATATGCAGCAGTTGTCGTGCCATCTGGTAATTTGAAACAAGAGCCATCGACATACAACTCCCCTTGAGGGTCAGATAGAGTATTGTCTGTCAGGTCTACCCGTCCCTTCGTCTCTTCCTCCGTCTGAAATATACAATTATACAATCATGAACATCATTGTTCTTTTCGTTCGAAGGGAGGGGTAGTAACGTAGCAGGGTTCAGAGTGGCACATCGTTTAAACGTAATGTGGAGAGCAAACAAAGTCAATTCGTAACCTGTAAGACGCGCACTTGTAAGGTGCTGGGTCTTCGTTTTGTTCAATAATGTATCCACAGAGTGCGGTACCATCACTGCGAGATCAGTGTTCAGAACAAGCTCTTCCGACAGTCGAATAGCCACGGCGACCACAGCAGTAGCTCTTAAACAGCTAGGTAGTGCTGTGGCGAAGTTATCCAACACCGCCGAGAAATAGGCACAAGGTCTCAGCTTACCACCAAATCGTTGTGTTAACACAGAAAGCAAGCAACCGTCCACCTCGTGTACATAATGCACAAAAGGTTTTTGGTAGTCAGGGGTATCAAGAACGGGTGCAGAGCAAAGCGCAGATTTTAAAGAGTCAAAAGCATCCTGGCAAGCATCAGTCCAGGGTAAAGGTTCATGCACATCTTTAGTGGTCAAATACAGAAGAGGTTTGGTGAGAAGGGAAAAATGAGTGATCCATTGGCGACATTAGGAAGTTATGCTGAGAAATGCACGAACATCACGCTGAGTACGAGGTACAGGCATATTAAAAATGGTAGTCACACGCTCAGGGGTTAGTCTCCTACCCTCTTTCGACAGTAGATAACCCAAGTAGGTCTCTTCCTGTCGACAATATTGGAATTTAGAAAGAGATACTTTATTGCCATTAGCCGCCAAATGAGACAATAATTGTACAGTGGCTTCCTTACAACCGTCCTCAGTGTCAGAGGCCACTAACAGATCATCAACATATTGCAAAAGTACATTACCAGGGAGCAGAACCAAATCATCCAACAATGTCTTCAAAGCCTGACTATAAATACTAGAACTCTCCGTGTACCCCTGGGGAGCGTGACAAAACCGGAAGCTGCGACCAGATAATGAGAAGCCAAAAATATGATGGCTATCAGGATGTATCGGAATGCTAACTAAAGCATTCTTTATATTGATCACAGATAAATATTTGGCAGTGGGAGGAATCATAGTGAGAATAGTAGTAATGTCACAAACCACAGGGTATTGGGGCACCACTATTTTATTAATTTCATGCAAATCAATCACAAAACGATAAGTATCAACATAGTCAGGATCACTTCCAACAGGGGCCTTTTTGAAAATCTGTAAAATGGGAGTGTTGCATATATTAGCAGCTGTTTCCTATACCACACCCTTTTTGATCAAATCTTGATGGATGGAACGCAAAGCTTTCTCCCCTGCCGGAGAAATTTTGTACTATGGTATACGTGGAAGACGAGCATTTTACTTTAAAGTAATAGAAACTGGTGGAATCCTTAATAATCCTACATCAGTGTCTCCAGTGGCCCACAGCATCTCAGGGATAGCAGCAAACTCAGGAGGGAGGGAGGGGTTCATTTTTGGTCAAACACTGCAAAGTATGCTTGCCAAGAGGATTGATAGTTAAATAAACACCATCAGGTGAACAATGAATTTTTGCATGTACTTTCTTCAACAAATCCAAGCCCAATACATTTTCACCACAATGGGAAGTCAAGAGAAACGGGGAGTCTACCATAACTGGACC
Source organism: Lissotriton helveticus (assembly GCF_964261635.1). Lineage (NCBI taxonomy): Eukaryota > Metazoa > Chordata > Amphibia > Caudata > Salamandridae > Lissotriton > Lissotriton helveticus. The sequence continues at coordinate 451,506,182 of NC_136061.1, read as the reverse complement.
AATTGTAAACGGAATAGGGTTGGAAATGTCTCTTACCACTGGAATTCCCGAGAATCCCACCGAAACATTATTTTGCCCGGACAGAGCAGCCCCTGGGACCAGCGAACGAGAAATAGAACTATTCATCGCACAAGCATCAACTAAAAACTTTTCAGATGTCCCCATCAAATGCGCCTTTACATAAGGACCTTGCTGATCAACGGGTACTGACACCTGTCCCCCGCTCTATCCTTGGCTGTCCTATGTATAGGCTTTCCCTTCGGTTGCATCCATCGCACAGTCCTCATTATAATACTGCCTACCTCTCGGATTATCTAAATAATTATTTTCTGATCCGATGTGCGTTGCCTCTTCTCGTCGCATATCACTGCCATCCACACCACCTCGACCTCTTCCTCTCATAGCCCCATTCTGAGCCAGTTACAATGGACACTGAAATTGCCAATGCCCTTCCTCCTTACAGTAAGCGCACTGGTTTGGTCCCAAAACAACAGCCGGCCCTCCGCCTCGTCCGCTTCCTGCCCCCTTCGGGATGAATCCTCTACAGCCTCTCTCTCTGCCTCGTCCTCGAACGACTTGTTGCAACAACACCCGCGTCTTAAGATCTTTTGTTTTCTTTTCCATCTTATGCTTACTCTAATTTTCTCATTGTTCGTAATATTGGGCCATACTCAATATTACCGAGGGTGTAGACGTGGTCCAGGTACTTTCGCCGGCTTGTAGCCGTGCAGAAACGTCCGGTAACAAGTTGGTCACAAAACGATTAACAAATAATCGTATACCAGCTTCCACTGATAAATCCTGTCCACTAAAGTCAATGAATACACCTTCAAATCTAGTGAAGAAATCAGAAACGCTTTCGTCTTTCTTCTGCTTACATGCTGTCAATTTATCCCAATCCACCTTACGAGGCGGAATTAAGGAATGCATGTACGTAATAATATGGCCAGGTAACTCCAATAGTTCGGGTTTTGATTTATCACCAGGCTTGCGTTCCTTATCCCAGTCTTTTATCTGTTCCCATGCTCCGCCTAACTCCTGAACATGATCCTGATCATGCACCTGACGCCATACATCAACAGGGACTAGCAACACAAAAAATATCTCTATGTCAGCTAGGGTCATAACGGCTGAGGAAGCCGCTTCTGTGAGTTCTTTATAATAAGCCGTGGGATTCTTACGGGGGTCAGGTAGTTGTGATTTTAGCGAGTGGACTTCACTCCTCTTCCAGGGGGTATAAACCCATTGTTCCTGCACTTGTGCCTCTACACGAGGTCTAATCACTACATCCTGATCAGTTTTTAATTCCGGTATTTCAGGGTGAAAGATAGGATGGACTTCTCGCATAGGGTGCTGAGAGTCCCATGAGGAAAATTTTTGGTGCATCCGCCCTTGATAACTTAATAAAACCTCGACATTTTTGTACACTTCCTCTGGTCTAAGTTCAGACTTATGAGCCCTGTCTCATAAGGTGATAAGACATGTGGCCATGTGTTTCAGGGCATGTTGTTGCATAACAGGCTCAAAGTCTCGGAGCGTGCTCCATATATCTGTTATAGTGTAAATAGGATGTCACATCCACTGGGATGACTGATTTCCAACCATCTGTTTCTCATTTAGTCCTACAGTTGAACGATTAAACAACTTTGTGTGTCCAAATTCCCCGGAGCATGAGCTGGAGTTGAAACAGCTAGGGAGGGGGTCGTGCTTGAGGACTGGGAAGCCCACGCAAGGGTGGGGAGAGACAAAACAGCTGTGGACATAACAGAAGACGGCAATGTAACAGACCAGACACAGAGGGAGATAAAACAGAGGAAGTTCCCGGAAAAACAGGGGAAGAGGAAACAATAGGGGCAGAGGCTGAAGGGACCGTTACTGGAGTTGGGGGAACAATGAGATATATACGTTGTGCAGCATAAGGGGGGGTGGACGAGTACCCAATAAATCCTTCATCTCATCCTCCGCTTCAGTTCTAGCCACATATGTCTTATCCACTTGCAATCTAAATTGCCTGTCTGCACAGTCAATTCCACGTTCGGTTTGAGCTTTATCATAAGCAATGGCTTTCTGCGTAATCACCTGACCTCCCTTCATTCTGCATACTTTCTCCTCCCGTATACTTCTACACTTTGCTTCCTTCTGCCATAGGTTTAGGGAATCAAACATTGACTGTCGACTACGTTTAGAAAACAATCGATCCTGCAGAAGATGTATTTTTTTCTCATTTAAAGACCCAGTTAAGAGCCATTGCAACTCTACATTATCCTTAGTATATTTATGCCATAGTGTATTAAACAGGATTGGGGTAATACCATGCTTTACATACATATCATAACTTGGGCTGCCCTCAGGCATGGCAGGTTGACTTTCAGCCAAGCGCGTATCATTAGGACAGCGACAACATCCAAAAAACTCAATTTACTAATACACGGCATAGTGATCGTTGTCACGTATTCCTCATTCAATCATAAAAATGTACTTTCAAACATGGCCATGTTCAAACATTCACAACATATTCAAACGTACTCTTATTCAAAACATACACAGAGCAAAAATATATGTACATACAAAGATATTCAAAACGACATGTCTCTTTTTCGTCTTTCCAAACAAAGAACAGAGCCCGTAGACTCCTGTTCATGGAGAATCAATCAATTCAGATTCCAGACCAACAGATATCATAATCAAGCAGTCCAAAGACTACCAAGAGACCGTCAGACAGGTTTAACCACAGACTGTCCTACGAACCATCCTGCAGTCTTCCTGGTTCACCCTTGGAACTATTCTGACTAAGCCCGCTTCCTTAGCACCGCTTCAGATATGTCCCCAAGGCTACCCAGGTACGGATGTATGTCATCACATCGCTTACTAATACCACGCATGCCATTACAACGCGGGTATTAGTACGCAATGTCAATGACATCGCATGCCATAACATCGCATACTTTTACCACGAGTGTGCTTTTACCACGCATGCCATTACAACACAAAGGCATGCGTGGTAAAGCTATACTTGTGGTAAAAGTATGCAAGGTAAGTAACATTCCTATCCCTACACCTACACAACAGACTACTCCCACCCCTACACTGCCCAAACCCAAAAACACTTCCACACTACTACACTACCCACACTACTCCCACCCTTACACTACGCTAAACCCTAAAATACTACTACGCTACCCACACTACTCCCACCCTTACACTACCCTAAACCCTAACACACTACTACGCTACCCACACTACTCCCACCTTACACTACCCTAAACCCTAAAACACTACTACGCTACCCACACTACTCCCACCCCTACACTACCCTAAGCCCTAAAACACTACTACGCTACCCACACTACTCCCACCCTTACACTACCCTAAACCCTAAAACACTATGCTACCCACACTACTCCCACACCTACACTACCCTAAACCCTAAATCACTACTACGCTACCCACACTACTCCCATCCCTACACTACCATAAACCCTAAAACTCTACTACGCTACCCACACTACTCCCATCCCTACATTACCCTAAACCCTAAAACACTACTACGCTACCCACGCTACTCCCACCCTTACACTACCCTAAACCCTAAAACACTACTATGCTACCCACACTACTCCCACCCCACACTACCGTAAACCCTAAAACACTACTACGCTACCCACGCTACTCCCACCCTTACACTACCCTAAACCCTAAAACACTACTATGCTACCCACACTACTCCCACCCCACACTACCGTAAACCCTAAAACACTACTACGCTACCCACGCTACTCCCACCCTTACACTACCCTAAACCCTAAAACACTACTATGCTACCCACACTACTCCCACCCTACACTACCCTAAACCCTAAAACGCTACAATAAACAAACACTACAACACTACACTGCCCAAAAATATAAATCACTACACTACATAAACACTACACTACCCTCCCCAATACACTACACTAAATAAACACGACAACACCACAACACACTAAAAAGTTTTTTTTAAAAACACACACAACACAAACATTCCAAACACTACCCTAAACCCTACAAAATGACCCCCCCTCCCTCGCCCCCCTCCGCTGCCGCCATTACACATTACATCGCATGCATTGTAAAAGCACATGCGATGTAACGGTATGCGTGGTTTTACCACACGTTGTAACATCGCATGCGTTGTAATGCATGCAATGTAAAAGCAATGCGTGGTAAAACCCGCGTTGTAATGGCTGTTCCCCCCAGGTACAACTCCAGGCCTTTCCGATACCAGTCCGGCCGGGTGTGCACCACACGTGCCACACCAGGGCGTCCGATCGGCGTCTCTATTGTTCACAAAACAAGTCCGTGGAGCATCTACCCGTGCAGCCACAATGCTGCCCCGTCAGACCCCCAAGATTCTCCGTGGTACACCAACCACCAAATCCTAGACAGTTAACTGCTTCAAGAGCACTGCTCAACAGCGCGTTCCAAAAGACACCAAAAACAATCCACTCACCTAGTGCACGCAGGTACAATTGCGTATTCTCCACTGCCAACTCCTGAAGACCAACTGGGTCAGCTCCTGGGTTACGCCCGTAGGACTCCGGCGAAGGGTCACTAGCAGCTGGGGCACTCTGATCACGAGAGCGGAGTAAGTCAAAAACATTTCGGTCCGTCCACCCGCTCGACCAGAGCTCCCCTTTCTTTGTCCTTTCTTCCCGGTTACGGGGAGGACGACCCTATCACGGAGTCCCACCAGAGTCGCCAACTGAAGTACTATATACAAATATTATAAAGGGCTATCTCTACCAATAGCCCCAATCCCATTTACCAAATATTCAGTCAGTTGGCAGTGAAGAAAGTTCAATCATTTATTAAGAAAAATACTCTATAGAGGAGCCTCTCCAACCCTCAACCATCAGGTGCGCGGAGAAGACTGTTGGCTTGTATTCAAACATGAGGTTATATACTTTTCAGTTTAACACATATAATCACTGTAAAAGGAAAAACATCAGTTGGCCCTCGAGATCCAGGGAAGGACCATATATTTGCGCTCGGAAAGCTGATTGGCTCTCGGGTGTCTGTAAACATTCGAAACAGTCCGCAGCGGCCGCCATCTTGTGTCTCGGTAGGATCGAGACACAAGAGGTGGCAAAAAACAAAGGGGGAAATGACCAAGAGGGGGCAGGGTACACCCCCCCTGACCCTCTAGGTTTGATGTGGGGGCCATAAAAGGGTCCCGCGGGACAAATATTTTTAAAAAATTCTTTTCGATTTTCGCGGGGGGAGCGCCCGGTACGCGCACCGGGGAGCCTACCGGGGAGCGTACCATGGGGAAAAATAGTGAAAAAAATTATATAATCATAATAATAAATAATAAAATAATCATTTTGAGTGATCAGAGGTAGGGTAGCTCTGAAAAGAGCTTTTGGGTTCTGTGGCGGTTTTAGGTACCTACAAGTACGTCCCACACACACCCACACGCACACAACCCCACCCCCCCACACCCACACACTCCCCACACACACCTCACACACGCACACCTCCACCCACACCCAAACACCCCACATCCCCACACCGACACCTTACACATCCACACCCACACCCACACATCCCACACACACACACACTCACACACACACCTCACCCCCCCCAACACACACACACGCACACACAGATACCTCACAGACACACCTCACACATCCCACACACACACCTACCCCCCACACACACACGCACACCTCACAGACACACCCACACATCCCACACATACACACACATCCTACACACATACCTCCCACACACACCCCACACACACCTCACACACCCACACCCCCACCTACACCCAAACACCCCACACACCCACACCCACACACACACCTTACACACCCACATCCCCACCCAAACCCACATACCCCACACACCTACACACACCTATACACCTCATCCCCCCTCAGACACGCACACACACACACACCTCACAGACACTCCCCACACATCCCCCACACACACCTCCCCGCCCCACACATGGGGAAAACTCAGTGAAACACTAAAATAATAATTTAAAGTGCTTAGAGGTAGTGTAGCTCTGAATAGAGTTGTTGTGTTGTTTGGGTGTTTTAAGTACCAACATTTAGGTACCAATGCTGAGTCTTAAATTTAATGTACACCGTTTCCTCTGTAGATAATTTGCATGTTGTTACAGAAGTTATTGTGGTATATGGAATCCATATCATAGTCTGTCAGGAAAGCAGAAACAACATGGAGGCAGGAGATGAAAAAGAGATGTCAAATACACATTGGAGATAATATATTGGGAGAAAGGAAGTATCTATGAGCAAAATTACTATGTAACATAAAAAAGTTGCACAGTATATATAAGTCTGACTTTACATTATAATCAATTTGGTACTAGTTTAAGAATTACATATAAAAATGAATAATGTCTCAAACAATTTTAGAATTATTAAATATAAATTTATTTTTCAGATTCTTTTTCAAAATTTGATAGAACTTCTAATATTTGACTGTCAGAAATGTCCTCATTTTGAATCAGCAAATCTACTGATTCTACACATTGAAGTAGTTCATAGTCCCGTGATTCATCCATGAATTCCAAGTTATCATTGGGTACAATAATTTCTTCATTGTTGCTCTCCAGAACAATTTCAAAGGAAATGTTTTGCTCTCCTTCCATTTTCGTGCTGTAATTTGCATAAAAAATAAATATATCAGTAGGGATAGGGCACTGTTGGGTTTAAGTTCAGACAGGTAGTTTGGATTTTTTAACAGTGAATTTATCTTTGGGCAGTGTATGGTATCAGACTGGAAGTAGAAATATAAAAAAGTGTATGTGATGAAGCCTAAGTAAATTCATAATTATACAAGACAAGCCTAACTCCATCCATAACTATAATAGAGAAGTCTATCTCAATCTATAACTATTACAGAGGGATAGTATATAACTATCAGAAAAAGTTTTCCAAATTAACTTAAAGTGCACAACATACTTCAGTTTTCAAAATAATAACTTACCTTTGAGAAAGCAGTTGAAGTTGTCAGTGAAAATGCTCTTGAAATGTACTTCAGGAAGTAGTAGTCAAAATGGCTGTGTTTCCCTCTCTTTTTTTATATATATTCAGGTACATAACCAATCAAATGTCATGAAATAATAGTAGAAAATGAAAGTAAAATTTTAATTGGTTGTCAATTCTAACACTTCAGATGTGTTTTTGTGAAGTAATTTACCTCAGGATATTTAGAGAGGTCTACAGGCTAAATGGCTCAATGGAATTCCACCAAATTTGGGAAAATGGTAGGGATTGGTATGTAGTATGAGCTATTCTATATTTGGTTAAAGTGTCTCCAGTGATTTTTATGTAAATTAACTTTTCACATTTTTTGGGAGCGCTTCCCGGTGCGCGCCCCGGTACGCGTACCGGCAGCGCTACGGGAGTCCTCCATTTTGTGTTTCGGTAGATTTGAGACAGAAAATGGAGGACAAACAACATTGGGAATGGGTATAAGGGGGCACGGTAGGCTCTCCCTGCCCCCTTAGGTTTTCTGAGGGGGTGTTTTCAATTTCCGCGGGGGGGGGGGGGGCGCCCGGTACGCGCACCTGGAAGCGTACCGGGGAGCGTACTTTCGTGAAAAATAGTGAAAAAAGTTAGAAAAAGATAATCATTTGGAGTGATCAGAGGTAGGGTAGCTCTGAAAAGAGCTTTTGGGTTCTGTGGCTGATTTAGGTACCTACAAGTAGGTACCAATGCACAGTCTTAAATTCAGGAGGAATATTCTATTCCCCTCATCTGAAAAGTGCACACCATCTCCTCTGTAGATATCTTGCATGTTGTAACGCAAGTTGTTGTTGTATATTGAACCCATTCCATAGTCTCTCATGTAAGCAGAAACAGATGTATTCACATGTTTCCGTGCTTTCTCAAATTGTGGACAAAATTGGTTGGACCAGTTCCATTTCTGCCTTTGGCATATATTGGAAAATACCAAGGCAGTTTGAGGAAAAAGTGCCATCAATTGTTCAAAGGTGTCCTTTAAAAGCATTTCCAGACCTACCCCAGTCAAAGTGCCTAAGTCATTTCCACCACAGTGCAGAATTATGAGGTTAGGGTGTGGCAAATGCAAAAAGGTTTTCACCAATGGTATCAATTGGTGACATCTCAATCCTCTCTGGCCAATCCATTTAATGTTCACATTTGGTAAATCAAGGTTGTGAAAATTTCTGGTAGCTGCATACCTTTGAGCCCAGTGGATATTGCTATGTCCAATAATCCAGACAGAATACATGGTAGAGGAGGTTCTGGTACAGTCAGATGAAGTGTAGGAATAAAATGGCAGTTGGAACAGTAGGAGTTTGCAAAAAAAAAACTGTGGAGCAATGATTGGTAGATTGAGATAGTTGAAAACTGAAAGTTAGGGTGCATGGTTGTGTTCTGTGTAAGAAGTAATTTGAATGGTTAAAAAAAGTCATTTAAAGAAACATTGCACCAGATAAGCTGGTGTATTCGCAGGTCAAACATCCTTGCTGAGGTGATTTGCAACATTGTAGAATAAACTTTTAAACCTGAGAGCTCAGTGAGGAGGGAGTTGCTATGGTAACAGGTAGAAAGGGCTGAGGGGGGGAAGGGTGTTGGTTTGAAAATACAGAGGGAAGAGTTTTGATTGGTTACCATGAGCAATATGTGTGTAGAAACAGAGGTTTTCTGTGCCATTATTGGTTGCAGTGCCTGGAGAACATACCTTTTGCTCTGCTAAAGAAATATTGGTGTGTGTATCTGACACTGTTCTGAATCTCCTAGAGCATTGGTAAAGGTGAGTTATGATTCATTTAATATACATAGAGACTTGTATACTCTATGGAGAAGATTTGGAAGCAAATTGTGGTTTTTTAATGTTGCTTTGTGTCATGCTTTTTGATAATGCTTGTTAAAAAGTTTTTACTGCATAGAGGAATTGTATTTTGTAAAATTGTGAAGTTTTAGTAGTGACATGGAATGCTTGTACATAGGACCTGTGCTGTGTTTCTTAAATGTGATGTCAAAAACGATTTTGGGAAAAATGAATGGCTTTTACATTTTTTAGAAGGAATAATGTGTGTGTGCATGTTTAAAGAAATAAATTTGACTCTTTACAATGATGTTACCTGTGTTAACTCAGTGTAGGAAGCATATTGAGTTTGTTTGCATAGAGGAATTGTATTTTGTAAAATAGTGAGGTTTCAGTAATGAGATGGAATGCTTGTACATAGGACCTGTGCTGTGTTTCCTAAATGTGATGTCAAAAACTATTCTGGGGAAAATGAATGGCTTTTACATTTTTGTTTATAATGTGGCGCAGAGGTTTAAAAAGTGACGCATCTACCTACATGCGTCACTTTTTAAATATGGCGCAAAAAGGTACATGTTTGGTCTTTCCTGGGGAGCGTAGGTGGTGAGGCTTGTGTCTAAGAGTGCAGTGGACTAGGCTTCATGAAGCCTATCCCCGACTGCACTCTTAGACACAGGCGTCAATTTGACTCTTTACAATGATGTTACCTGTGTTAACTCAGTGTAGGAAGCATATTGAGTTTGTTTGCATAGAGGAATTGTATTTTGTAAAATAGTGAGGTTTCAGTAATGACATGGAATGCTTGTACATAGGACCTGTGCTGTGTTTCCTAAATGTGATGTCAAAAACGATTTTGGGGAAAATGAATGGCTTTTACATTTTTGAGTATAATGTGGCGCAGAAGTTTAAAAAGTGACGCATCTACCTACATGCGTCACTTTTTAAATATGGCGCAAAAAGGTACATGTTTTATGCCGCCGATGCGTCACAAAAAGTGACGCATCAGCAGTGCAAAATTGACGCAGGGCCTCATAAATGAGATTCTTTTTTTTTGCACACTTCTCCAGTTTAGTCCTGTCCACTGCACTCTTGGACACAAGCCTCACCTTTTGTGATCCGCTGGACAGTCTTCATCTCATCTGCACTCCTGCTTAGGTGTCAGAATCCTATCACATGTGGAAAGCTCCATGTGAAAGTGTTTGCCTCAGTCTTATCCCTGCTGTGAGGCAGGTGCAATATTTTGATGTAACAGTGTCCTAAAAGTGACGCAGTGAAATCTCATAGATTTCACTGCGTCATTATTACGAGGCTTTTTGCGAAGAAATGACCCCTCTGTGTACATAACACTTGACAGAGGTGTAATGTGGTGCAGAGGTTTAAAAAATGACGCATCTACCTACATGCGTCACTTTTTAAATATGGTGCAACAAGGCACATGTTTTATGCCGCCAATGCGTCACAAAAAGTGACGCATCAGTAGCGCAAAACTGACGCATGGCTTTATAAATGAGGCTCATCTTTTTCTTGCACACTACTCCAGTTTAGTCCTATCCACTGCACTCTTGGACACAAGCCTCACGTTTTGTGCTCCCCTGGACAGTCTTCATCTCATCTGCACTCCTGCTTAGGTGTGAGAATCGTATCACATGGGGAAAGCCCCACGTGAAAGCGTTTGCCTCAGTCTTATCCCTGCTGTGAGGCAGGTGAAAGATTTTGACGTAACAGTGTCCTAAAAGTGACGCAGTGAAATCTCATAGATTTCACTGTGCCATTATTACAAGGCTTTTTGCAGAGAAATGACCCCTCTCTGTACATTACACTTGACAGAGGTATAATGTGGCGCAAAAGGTTTAAAAAATGACGCATCTACCTATATGCGTCACTTTTTATATATGGTGCAACAAGGCACATGTTTTATGCCGCCAATGCATCACAAAAAGTAACACATCAGTAGCGCAAAACTGACGCATGGCTTTATAAATGAGGCTCATCTTTTTCTTGCACACTACTCCAGTTTAGTCCTGTCCACTGCACTCTTGGACACAAGCTTCACGTTTTGTGCTCCCCTCGACAGTCTTCATCTCATCTGCACTCCTGCTTAGGTGTGAGATTCGTATCACATGGGGAAAGCCCCATGTGAAAGCGTTTGCCTCAGTCTTATCCCTGCTGTGAGGCAGGTGCAAGATTTTGACGTAACAGTGTCCTAAAAGTGACGCAGTGAAATCTCATAGATTTCACTGCGTCATTATTACGAGGCTTTTTGCGGAGAAATGACCCCTCTGTGTACATTACACTTGACAGAGGTATAATGTGGTGCAGAGGTTTAAAAAATGATGCATCTACCTACATGCGTCACTTTTGAAATATGGTGCAACAAGGCACATGTTTTAGGCCGCCAATGCGTCACAAAAAGTGACGCATCAGTAGCGCAAAACTGACGCATGGCTTTATAAATGAGGCTCATCTTTTTCTTGCACACTACTCCAGTTTAGTCCTGTCCACTGCACTCTTGGACACAAGCCTCACGTTTTGTGCTCCCCTGGACAGTCTTCATCTCATCTGCACTCCTGCTTAGGTGTGAGAATCGTATCACATGGGGAAAGCCCCATGTGAAAGCGTTTGCCTCAGTCTTATCCCTGCTGTGATGCTGGTGCAAGATTTTGACGTATCAGTGTCCTAAAAGTGACACAGTCAAATCTCATAGATTTCACTGTGTCATTATTACGAGGCTTTTTGCGGAGAAATGACCCCTCTCTGTACATTACACTTGACAGAGGTATAATGTGGCGCAAAAGGTTTAAAAAATGATGCATCTACCTACATGCGTCACTTTTTAAATATGGTGCAACAAGGCACATGTTTTATGCCGCCAATGCGACACAAAAAGTGACGCATCAGTAGCGCAAAACTGACGCATGGCTTTATAAATGAGGCTCATCTTTTTCTTGCACACTACTCCAGTTTAGTCCTGTCCACTGCACTCTTGGACACAAGCCTCACGTTTTGTGCTCCCCTGGACAGTCTTCATCTCATCTGCACTCCTGCTTAGGTGTGAGAATCGTATCACATGGGGAAAGCCCCATGTGAAAGCGTTTGCCTCAGTCTTATCCCTGCTGTGAGGCAGGTGCAAGATTTTGACGTAACAGTGTCCTAAAAGTGACGCAGTGAAATCTCATAGATTTCACTGTGTCATTATTACGAGGCTTTTTGCGGAGAAATAACCCCTCTCTGTACATTACACTTGATAGAGGTATAATGTGGCGCAAAAGGTTTAAAAAATGACGCATCTACCTACATGCGTCACTTTTTAAATATGGCGCAACAAGGCACATGTTTTATGCCGCCAATGCGTCACAAAAAGTGACGCATCAGTAGCGCAAAACTGACGCAGGGCTTTATAAATGAGGTTTATTTTTTTCTTGCACACTACTCCAGTTTAGTCCTGTCCACTGCACTCTTGGACACAAGCCTCACGTTTTGTGCTTCCCTGGACAGGCTTCATCACATGAGTATTTCTGCTTAGGCCTTATAATTTTTTTTTAGAATAACATTTGAAAAACAATGAAAAGGTCATATGTATAAGCTTTTCATTACACTACTAAAATATTTTTGCTGCAAATGAATGAGTTTTACATTTTTGAGAAAGTTTAAATAGTAGGACCTGCACTGTGTTTCTAAAATGTTATTGAAAAATCGATTTTGGGACTAATCAATGAATTCTACATTTTTTATAAAGAATAAATAGTGTGTGCATGATTACATAAAAAAATTTGACCTTTTCACAATTATGTCACCTGTGTTACCTGAGATTAGGAAGTAGATTGTGCAGATGAGGTGAGACATGTGCAGAGGGACAGAGGAGGTGAGGTTTATGATCAAGACTGTAGTGGGAGAGAGGCCTTTCCCGGGAAGCATAGGTGATGAAGCCTGTGTATAAGAGTGCAGTGGACTAGACGTTATGAAGTCTATCCCCTACTGGACTCTTAGACACAGGTCTCATCGTCTTTGTACCTGTGGACAGAGCTGTCTTCCACTATACTCTTCAATACAGGCCTCACCTTTTGTGCACCCCTGGAGAATCCTCGCCTGATCTGTAACCCTAAATAGATCGTTTGCATTTTATCATTGCTTTGTTGTTTCGTAATAGTGGTCTATAATGTGCTATTTTTTTTTTAACACAGATTGAAATCAAGATTTCAAGAGTAAGCAAAACTGCCCTCAAGGGAAAGGAGAAGAAAACAACATAACCGCCAAAAAACAAAAACAGCAACGGAATTACAGCACTCTCCCACAACAAATACTTCAAAAAACAGGAACCTAGCTCCTGGTAAGAGAACTAGGGGGGTCATTACCATGTTGGGCGGATCGCCACCGCCATGGTGTTGGTGGCGATCCGCCCGACAGAAATGCCCGTCCGCCACCCTTTTCCCCCTGCCACATTACAATGGCGGGGGGGACCGCAGTGGAGGCAAACACCGCCCACCACTTTTCCGCCCCGGTCACCTTGCAGCCGGGGCGGAAAAGGGTTCATATGGTGGCGGTGTCCATCAGACACCCCCAGCCATATTTGGATGCTTGTAAATAGGTGCCTTTCCGCGGCGGCGATGCCGCCACGGAAAGGCAGGTGGTCTTTGCTTTGGGGGGGGCCCCTGTGGGCCCCCCTGGTGAAGGCCGAGGTGGGGGTGCACAGGGGGGGTACCTATGGTACCCCCCTTCATTTGCATGTACAAAGCGGCAGGCATCGCTTTGTATATGCAAATGCGAAAATGCATTTTTAGCATTGTGGCGGGCGGTGCAGAGTGCACCGCCCGCCACAATGCTAAAAATGAAGGATGTGCCCGCCACTGTGGCGGGCACATCCTAATTCCCCCAACGGGACCCCCGCCCTTATGGTGGGCGGGCCAGAATACCGATAGGGTGGCGGGCGGACAAAGTCTACCCGTCATCCTAATGAGGCCCTAAGTCTTTTATACGGAACATATGTACTTCAAAAAATATTGTTGAACAGCATGTAGAAAAAGAGAATGAGAGAGTAAATTTGAAAAGGAAGGAGAGAACCTCAAAGAATCCTACAACTGGAGCAGGAGAGAATAATATGTATAGGAATAGAAGGCAGAATCAGTTTAGAGACATTCGTAAACGAATGTTTAGCAATAGGGTGGTTTTAAATTTGCTAAAAAACATTAGGAAAGGTAAACAGAGAGCTGCTTTTTATAAGAAAAAGAAAAGTGTAGAGAAGATTGTTGATCAGGCTTTTGAAGTTAAGAAAAAATTATTTATTTTAATAATCAATAGAATTAAGACACTTAACAAGACAATTGATGTTTTCAAATCAAACAGTAGATGGAAAAGCGTAATTAATCGGACTAATTTTTGTAAAGTTTTTTCTGGAGAAGGGATGCACAGTTCAAGTTCTGAGCCATTTTTTAATGAGGAGAGTTACTTCCAGGAGAATGATTTAGTGCATGCAGTTGACACCAGTGGTCGAGCGTATGAAGTGAAAGACGGTTGTCCGATTGAAAAAGAGAAACTTGTGCCTAGAGAACCAGAAGAGGTGTTAACTGATGAAGTTTTAGGGAGACGTACTAAGGGTCCAGTGTACACTTGGAAGTGTAGTCGTATTTGTAGTGTGCGACAGGAATCAATTGATTTGTTTTGTAATTTCTTACGTACATATAGTAAGAAAAGTCTAAAGCAGAAAGTGAAGTTGTTGCAAGACTTAGATCCTTGCAGAGTGAGAGAAAACACAGGTTTGCAAGGGCATTCACAGGCTTGTCTTTCTAGAAAAGTCTGTCAGAGTGTTTTTCATCATTTTAGGATGTTAGCAGTGCATCATACCAAAATGAGGAAATTAGTGAGAATGTTGTATTATGCAAAAAGTCCAGCACTTAAGCTTAAACAATTAAACAGTGCTCTTTTGCATGGAACTGAATTAGATGTGAAGAAGATTTGTGAAGAAATTGAGATTTGTTATTTTGGTGAAAAAGAGGATAGTGTAGAAATTGACACAGCAATTCAAGGTAATGTGGAAGACAATGTACAGATTTCAAGTACAGAAAAGTTTGAGCAGGAAATTACCAGGTTTAAGGTGAAATCAAGTGAAAGGCCGAATTTTACTTGTGTGTGTTGTCGACGAAGTCATTATAAGCATCAAACTAGATTAGTTGATTTATATGTAAAAAGTGAAAAGATGAATAATTATGAGTGGAAGGATTTTGCAACTTATTTGTGGGTGGAGAATTGTTTTGATTTGAGTTCTGATCAGCGTATTTGTAAATATTGTTATGATAAATTACATCAAAACAGAATGCCTGCTAGAGGTGTTCATAATAATCTGGAGTTGGTAGACATTCCCCGTGAATTGATGGATTTAAATACATATGAGTCTATTTTGATTCAATGTGTCCATCCTTTTCAGGCAATTGTTCGCGTGGAGCCTAAGATAGGGAAATTGCCTCCTACAGATTTCCAGAGAGGATTAAAGGGAAGAGTTGTTTATTTGCCTCTTGATTTGAAAAAAAATATTGATACAATTGGTATAGAAAAAGTAGAAGAGGAACCTTTAGTTATTCTAGTTAATGGGGTTCCGACAAAGAGTAAGAAAATCTGGCAAGATTTAGTGGATGTTAGGAAAGTCAAAAAGGCAACGTTGTATTTAGTCAAAAACAATGAGTATTACAAAGATGTATGTGTTGCAGCAGAGGAAACAGCTGCAGATGAAGACAGTGATTGTTCAGGCGGCCAAATTGAAAAAGTTGATGTGTCTAGAAGTGAAGAAATATATGAACATTATTCTGTTCATCCTTTGCATTCCAAAGAAGTAATGGGGAATGCAATTGAATTGTTTCAAATGAAAGCAGCAAAAGGAAGTCCCATTAGTGTATGGGAAGAAAGTTTGGAAGCTCGTTGTTTTCCACAGCTATTTCCAACAGGTCGAGGTGGACGATATGATGATCGTCCACTTCAAATTCCTGCATCTGAATATCGAACTGTAAGATTATATGCTGAAGATCCAAGGTTTCGTCAATGCATTCCCTATTTGTTTCATCTACTGTCTGAAAGTGACTTGTCTGGGCTTTCTTATGCAGTAAACCATATACTGAAAAGTGGAGCACATCTGCAAAATGTTTCGGCGAGGGACTTTATGGAGAAAGTGAATCTGCAAGATAATATTTTGGAATCTCATCTAATCAATCTCATGGCATGTCAGCGTGGTACAAATGAGTATTGGTACCGTCGTCATGGGGAATTGAAATGTATGCTAAGAAACTTAGGAACTCCGACATGGTTCCTCACTCTTAGCTGTGCCGAGTATGCATGGGACGACTTACTTCAATTTCTACGAGAGGCAAATGCAAATATACAAAATATAGAATTCAAAACACCTGGAGAGCTGTGTTCTTTGGATCCAGTGAATGTATGCAGATATTTCAATCATAGATTTGAAGCTATGATGTCTTTTATTACCAACAAAAAAAATCCTCCCCTTGGAGAGGTTTTGGATTTCTTTTGGAGAAAGGAGTATCAAGCGAGAGGTGCTCCTCACATACATATGTTGTTGTGGATTAAAGATTCCTTTGTGTTCTACTGCAGCCTCCTAGAGTGTTCTAAAGAACAACTAGAGCGCTAACAGTCCTACTTATTACAAAGGTCTGGCACACCTGAAGCCATCTTGATTGTAATGAAGTGGTAACTCTTAAAACATTTAATTTAAAAAGGAACAAAATGAGGGGGTATATTGTGCCATAGAAAGTATGATTAGTGCTGCAGAAAGAAAAATTAGGGCACATTTTGAGTGACTTCCCAAATCCTCTTCTATTTCATTAAAAAATTCTGAAATGCAGTCTCCCAAGATGGCCACCAGAGACAAAAGAGCCCAAATGTAGCCCAAATATCACCCAGATGTAGCCCAAGTATAGCCCAATGACAGAATGTCCCAGAGTGTTCTAAAGAACAACTAGAGCGCTAACAATCTTACTTATGACAAACGTATGGCACACCAGAAGCCATCTTGATTGAAATGAAGTTGTAAGTCTGAAAACATTTAATTTAAAAAGGAACAAAATGAGGGGGTTCATTTTGCCATAGTGGATTAGTGAAAAACCTCTGCTTACCCTGGTGTGTCACCCGCAGCTTCGCCGGATAGAGCAGGGCGTAATCCAATTGTGCTTCTCTCAGTTTCTTGTTAACTGCCAGAAACTTGCGACGTTCCTCCTGCACCATAGGAGTAAAATCAGGGTAGATAGAGACGGCGACCCCATTGTACTGTAGAGTCTGTTTGGACCGAGCCGCCCGCAGTGCAACATCCCGATCGCGATAATTGAGCAGTGGGCGGGGCTCCGAGTTTAGGAATTGGTGCCAATGATCTGTGCGCTCTTTCCACTATAAATTGAGGGGAAAAAGCATCTTCCCCCATCGAGGCCCGGAGGATTTTCTCCACATATAGTTCCATCCATCCAGTATCTGTGGACTCCGGAACGCCCATGAAGCGGATGTTATTGCGTCTACGTCGAGCTTCCAAGTCCTCATTCTTGGCTGCTATCACCCACAGTAGGTTATCCATGCAGGCTAGTTGGGATGTATGGGACGCGGCAACATCGTCGGTGTCCGAGATCCGCTGTTCTGCTGCAGTGAGCCTTTCCTCGTGTTGCTCTACTTTGTGTACCAGTGCGTCCATCCTGGAGGACATTCTGTCCACTTTATCAACCACTGTGGCGAACCCTTGTCGCATCTCCGAAATCAGATGGTGCATATCAAGTTCCTTAGAAGGCGAGGGCGCAGTTGCAGGATCCGTGCCGCTAGGCACTGGTTCCACAGTCCCGGTCTCAGATCCTTTTTTTGCGCCGTCGAAATTGATTTTTGACTGGCGGTTCTCAGGGCGCACCATTGTGTTCCTGCGTCTCTCCCGCCGCGTCGCACTGGGATCCACAGAGGGAGCAGGGGGTATATTCCGACCAGGCAGTGCGCAATTCACCCATCCCCAACTCAACGAGACTCTTCAAGCTGGAAAGTACTTCGGCGTGACCATATGGGAAGGTATCGGCCAGCAGGAGAAGGCAGGTATCAGGGAGCGCACTGTAGGCAGACTCCACCAATGCCACAGCAAGATGTCTCTAAGAGAGGCGCAGCCCGAAGACCAAGGGGCCAGGACCACCACGTGGCCGTACAGCAAGCTATGGGACGTGTCCAGGGGTTCCCGCAGCTCCACTGAACTTCCAGAGGCTTCAGGCAGGCAAGAACCAACAATCACGCTGAGTTTCGGGAATACGATTCTTCCTCGAGTTCCCAGGTGCCGTCTGCGCTATGTCCGCCCCCTGTGTACAGTATCTGGCAGTTGCAGGCTTCTTTCAGCAGGTAGGTGGCCCCCCGCAGGCCGAGCAGCGTGTAGTTTAAACTATTGCAGAGAAAAGCAGTGCTCCGTTAGGGTGCACGGTACCTTGACGCTAGTGACGGGGCAGGTGTCCTAAAATGGTGCCTCCGGTCGCGTCTTCCACACGCCGCGATGTCTGTGAGCGTCCGCCTCTCCACAGCATTCCCTCGATCAGGAGCGGGAGAAAAGTCAGCGCTGGGCTTCAGGTGGGGATACAACGGCCAGATGGGCAGGCCGAGTGGACCGCGCGCGGTCAAAAGTGCTGCTGCTCACACAGACCAGACCGCGGTTGGGGCCCACCACCACGGGGCAAGTACCGGACTCACCCAGGCATCTGCAGCCGATCACAGCAACACGGCAGCTCCAGGGGCAGCGCCGGCGATTCCAGAACGGGTGATTTCTCGCTTGCTGTCTCTCCTAGAGGTCCCAAACTTGGATCGAGTGCAGGTGACGAATCAGGACACCCGTACAGCCACTTTTGGGAGCAGCAACTCTCCAGAAGGTAAGGATTTGTGAAGGAATAATGCATCAAGGAGCGGGAGCCAAACGGTCAGGCGGCCATTCCGCTTGTGCGCCCTCTAGCGCCCCCTCTGAAAACAAAACCTTGACATTGATTGGGTTAAACACACCCTGACTTTTTGATCCACTCAAGTGGCTGCTAAATCAAACACTGTAGCTGCCGCTAAGTCTCATGGCACTCGCCAGTACGTAACAAAACAAGTCTTGCGTGTGCCAACAGAAAACAAATTACGTCACACGCCGGAGTGAGGAATTTAGTGGGAACTCTGTGCTGCACATGGAGCGAGGAGTCCCCGAATTCCACAAACTCTGTGAGCAGAGTGTATCATTCCACTCACCCTTAACCAGCACACAAGACATTAAACAGGTAAGTACATAGACATGACTATCATTACAAGCGGGAAGAAGACTAAGGCTAGGTCACAGTGGACCCAAGACCTTTGCATTGAAAGCAGTCATTATTCCACTTCAGACATGCCAGACAATTCTCCTCTATTGGTAAACATTGGCTGGTACATTATAAATATTTACATAAAGGATACTACTTTCCAATTCAAGTGGTCAAATATAGTATTGAGCAAGAATTGAAATATAAAAGATGCTTCAGTCTGGATCCCGATTTCTGGCTTGGAGTTGCCTGATGTTAAGCACTTCTGGTCACAGAAGATAGAGGCAATGGGGATAATGATATAGAATGATCGCACTTGTGCCGACCTGCCGCTGGCAGCCATCCCTCCATTGCCTGGGAAAGAGGAGAGTTCCAGGACAACATCCGTGCAATCTTGGTGAAAATTGTGTGCTGAGGGTGTTTCTTCAGCTACCAGCTTCTGACCGCCCCTACACTTCACCCTATCGGGCCCCCGCTGCACACTCGAGGATGCCCTTCAATGCGGCCCCCTTCAGACCTCCGACGCTTGGCTTTGAGTGCCGTTTCTGCTTCTATTTTCACCCTGCCAGCCCTGCCCCCGCTGGCGCGGATCACTGTACGGCGCTTCTCCCACATCCTGATCGATGATGAAAAACCGACCGAGGTCCTTGACCCCAAGTGCCGCCTCCCGTTGCCCAGCCTGCACAGCCACCCCCCACTTGCAATGGGCCCACTGACGTAGATAGTAAGTAGAGCCTGATTCTGGGCTTTTGCTCGGTGCACCCCCCTCTCACAACTACTCCCGCCCCAGATGCCAGAACAGAGATCAGAGCGCCTGACGCAAGTTGGAAATGGCTGTCTCTAGACCTTCCCCTAAGCCCCGGGGTGGTCTGCGATTCTCCTAGTTGCTCTGACCTCCGCCACAAGGCCCTGACATCGAGCCAGGCCACGGGTCCTGGTTCATGCTCTAACCCCCCCAAAACAACCCTTGTCTGCCTCTTTGAGGCAGGTTTAATGTCGCCCCACTACCGGAATCAGCCTCCGACTGAGACGAGTCGGCGTCACCCTCCACCACCCAGCTCCCCCCTTCATTTTCATACTCCTGCGATCTGGACAAACAGAAGGAGACCGCGCCCCCCTTTTTATTTCATTCTCCTGCGGTTTGGGCAAATCGAAGGAGACCAAATAACAATTGGTCTCTAATAACGCCCTAAAAAATGGCAACTTTCCTCCATCTCGCGCTCCCAAGATGGCCTACGAGTTGCCCACCCCCCTCATGAGAACAGGGAGAGTGTTTGCTTATCCTCATGTCCGCCCAAGCCTCCCTCTCAAAGAAACTCTCTACCCGGACTGTAACCTTCTCACAAAGTTTGCTCGGCTGACATACACCCTTATTATTTCTATTATTGTCTTTTATGTATTGTGATGTACTATTATCTTCTTCTGTTGTCCTTTTTTTATTTTTTTTATTTCATATTGAATGTTGATGTCTTGTCAACTTCCTATTATGTTATTATGACTAATCTGGCATTCTTCCACTACTATTTTGTTATCTCTATAACTATTGCTCCCCTGTTTAACTGAGTGCTGATGTCTCGCCATCATGTCTGTTATGTTTTCACTAGAATTTGATGCTCCATTATCATTATCATTGTTACGCTATCACTACCTAGCTTGACCCTGCTGTGTTCTAATCTGTCTAATTCTGGTGATACCCCAGTTGTTTAACTTTGCTGCAGCTTCCTCACGGTTACCATCGTTTTTTTAAAAGATTTTCCTTAACTTATTTTGGAGCTCTACGGCTGTACTCCCTCTACCTTATGCTCTTCCTACCACTTATTATTCTGTCGTACTCCCTCCTTACTCCCCCCTTGGGTTTATTATCTCGGCTCCTCTACTCTCCCCACTACTTTAATCCGCTGCCCCCCTACTCACGCCTTAACCACCTAAACCCCCACTACTACCTTCTCTCATATCTCTGACTACTTCCCTCCCCTCTCGCCCCTCCTCAGTCCCCTCACCACCCACTCATACCATGTCTCTTATCTGCGACTTCCTACTACTCCCTCCAAACTCCCCCCGATGGCCCATCACCCCCTGACCTCTCAAACATCTACTACCTCCCACCTCTGTTGTCCCCCCAAAGGCCCATCATCCCCCCTTGCAAACGCCTCCTACATCTCACATCTTTTGTCACAGCCCCACCCCACCCCACCCTCTCCCCTCTCTTCCACCCTATTCCTCTCTGATGGCCCATCTAACAACCCCATCCCCTGGTCCCATTCCCCCTAACCCCGCACTCTCAAGACATGGTCCTTATTCCTGGAACAACCTATACCCATCCAATCTGTCCAAACATGCCAAGAAAAACTTTAAGCATAAACTTCTGACTCAACTCCCCGAAACACTCATCGTTGACTCCTACCTTAGCCTTACCTCACCTACATTACCCAACCCTATTTTCTACTCCAAACGCCCCTTCAAAGGGAAAAGCATCTTCCTGACCTATCTCACCATCTCTCACTCCGATAATATCCTATACGGTTTCAAATTTTCTACCTCCCCTTCTCCTGTTTGTTTGTGGAGAAATTGACATCTCCATCTTTAAAACCGGCAACATTCTCATCCAAGCACTCGAGCACCACCTCAACACCTTCGACCACCTCTACAGCTCCCTGATAGACATTTTATCCAAACCTGCCCCCAATCCTCCTCCCTCACCTACATCTGTCACTCACTTAACATCCCCCCTCCCACTAGCCCAGAGCCCACAACCCCTAGTCACCCTAACTGCGCGTCCCACCACCCAAATCCCCACCTCATCTACAAACCGACATCCCCAAACCTTCCTTGACATCCCCAAACCCTCTGCACCTACATCCGTCACCCACATAACATCCCCCCTCCCACTAGCCCAGAGCCATACCCTATAGTCACCCGTACTGCACGTCCCACCGCCCAAATCCCCAGCTCACCGACCAACCGACATCCCCAAACTTTCCTTGCTGCCGTAGGCCCCTCCACATCTTCAGGACCCCTCCCCCTGAACATCCACCCTCCCTCCTGCCAAAACAGAAAAGACCCACTACGAAGAACACTCCCCCGTGCATGCGAAGGAATTTAAGTCCAGGGCACCCCACCCTGTGCTGCCCACCCCTCACCCATTACACCTATACCTCCAACACAGAATCACTCTCCTCCCCCTCACCATAACCTTACCTCCCCCACTCCCCTATCTCAAACGCATCTCCCCCCTGGCCCCACGACCTACCAGCACTAGTGACCCCCCTCCGCAGCGTCCAACCGCACTAGCTCCCCCAACCCCATCAAGCTGCATCTCCCCCTTCCCTCCTTCAGGCTCTCATCTCGGCCAACATCGAACCCCCATGCCCCACCCCCTTCTCACCGCACGAGCCAACTCTCAACCATATCGCTCTAACACTTTTCAACATGGAACTGAACCATTCAGACTGATCTTATAAGACTCAGAGAAGAGATCAGGGGTCTGATCAACAAGGTCCTCACTCACCCCTCCCAACATAACCTCTGGAAAACTATTCCCCTCAAAAATAGATCCTATAGGCTGCACCGTGCTCGGAACAGTCTCTCCCCCTTGGCTGTTACAGACCTATGCAACTCTTACCTTCCCAAACCCATGACCCCTGCTCCCACCCCCTATTTTTCCTGCTTCCTTGTGATTCTGGGTACGAGCAGAACACCCTCCTCTCCCATTTCACCCAGACCCCCAACCAAACGTACCAACATTCGTGCACTACCGCCAATGCCAACCCTATGCCCATCTCCTGCATGCTCATAAACTGCCGCTCGGCTGTCCGACATGCAACTGAAATATCCGAAAGCCTCCTTAGTGAATCCATCAGCATTACCTTCCTTACAGAAACCTGCCTTAATGCCCACTCAACGGCCATCCTTGACCTACTCACCCCCCCCGGGCTACTCCATCATTAGGAGTGACAGACAAGACAGAATTGGAGGTGGCCTAGCTATTATTTACAAAAATAAACTGCAACTGTCCCGTATTAAAAACTCTGAACACTTAACCTCTGAATACCCTGGCGCCGATCTCTCTATCCAGGGTTCCCCCCCCAATTCGACTACATAACATCTACCACCCTCCGTGCGATCCAATTCCCTTCGCTGAGGAACTAACCGCCTTTCTTTCTCAATTTGCTCTCTCCAACTTGAAAAACATCTTCCTTGGAGACTTTAAGATCCACTGGAACAATATTTCCACGGATTTAAAGATAAGGATAATAGCATTTTGTCATAAAAACTCCTTGTGGGGGAATCAGAATCACATTTTAAACAAAGGTATCTTCTTGACTAATGTTATAAACATATAGAGAAAAAGACAAGACATGGTTTTTACAAGAGAAGTGTGATAACTAAGGGCCAGATGTAGGTGGCCAAATACCGATCGCTAACGCTGAAACGTTTGCGATCGGTATTTGGCTGAGAGCAATGTGGGTGAGTTTAAACCTACTAGCAAAATAAGGAATCGCAAAATTTGCGATTCCCTATTTAGCTCTTGCATTTAAGGAATCCCAATTTGCGATTCCTTTAATGCAATGTAGGTAGCACAAAAGAAAGTGCACTTTAGGCTTAAGGAGTCGCTAATTATCATCAACTTAAAGTTGGTGGTAATAAGCGATTTCCTGTAAAAAAGCACTTTTTGGCTTTTTTTAAAGTGCCATGTGGCACACATTCATGCCCTTAGGGCATGTATGTGCGCCACATGTGCACACAAACACATTTCAGGGGTGCAACAGGGTGTCCTTTTGACACCCTGGCACCCTTGAAATAGCTCCCGCTATTTGCGATTCTTTAATAGCGAATCGCATACAGTTAATATCTTCCCATTCGTTCGTATGGCCTCCTAGCCCATAGTAATGAATGGGTAGATATTCCTTATTAACAAATCTCAATTTGCGATTCGTTATTAAGGAATATTAAGCACTCGATAAAATGTTAGCGATTCCTACCTACATTCAATTTAGTGAGTCCTTAATAGCGATTTGGTAAAAATCGCTATTAAGGACTTTCTAAATTGAATTTACCTATATCTGGCCCATATTTGCTGATGTTTTACATGTAGTTGCCAACTCCCAGAAGTAAGACTTGCTGAAGGCTTTTAAGCTAGAAAGGAGTGGCGTCTAATCAACGTGAGCCATAACCAGAGGAGTGTTGCTTTTTTGTTTAATATTTTGTCCCATTTTTCCCCCTTCCCCAGGGAATCTATTCTTGCCAAACTGAGTTGTACAGATGTGAGGAAATTGCCTACTTCTTCTCAAATAAAAATTCTACAATTGATCACTCCTTTCATCTAACTGAGATCCCACCTATCTCCCCTCTCGGCGCTGACAATAGACTAAATGGCCCACCCGTCCTGACTCTGTCTCCTTGCCTTTCCACCCCTCTCCCTTATACCCCTCCTGAAATCAGCCTATCCCCCCTGCAATTAAAAAACTATGCATTTTGGACTCATTTTCACCCTGTTACTGAACTCGAAGTCTCCAACATCATAACCAAACACAAACCGTCCTCACACTCAAAAGACCCTATCTAGTCTCATACAGAATCTTAACCATATCATTGCCCCTTACTGGACCAACATCATCAACACCTCCTTTTCCACCGTCAAATCACGCCTATCACTAAAATCCCTCCTCAGACCCCCTCTGGAAAGTGATTGTGACGATTGTAGCAACCCTGTTGAGGCTCTGCTAGTCTGTGGAGCACAGCGCGCTCACTAGGAGCATTTTAGCTTTTAAAAATTGTAGCCTATTCGTGTATTTTACTTGCTGACAAATTTCTTTGTGCACACTCTTTATCTGTGTCATTTTTAAAAAAACGTCCTGTTTATTGCCGTATACTTGCATTTAACTGTTGGAACACCGCGTTTTGGAGCGGATCCCTTTCCCCTCCGGGGCTCTTGTGTACCATCAGAAGCAGCGGAAATCTTGGGTGGGGGCTGGGGATTGGAGCGGTCTAGTCGTCACAAGGACGCTAGACCGGTATATAACGCAGCCATGCTGACGCGCAGCGGGCACGCGCGGCGGGCTTGCCGGAGCACCGCCGGAGTCACGCCAGAGTCCAGCCCGTCTGCGCCCGTCCGCGCACGGACGGGCCCGGGGGCGGGGACTCCTGGCCAACGGCTTCTCTACTCCAGGGAGGAACTATACACCCTTAATAGAGGTGAGCAGCTTGTAGATCAGGCAGTCCTGTTGACGCTTAAGAAACACGCTATACTGCATCCCGATAAGGCCATGCCCCCGCCGGTTCGGTTTCCTACATTAAAGATAGGGAGCCTTAATACTCGCTCGCTCCATTGCCATCACTTAGAGATCTACAGTATGCTTCAGGATAGTGACATCGATATCCTGACTCTTTCAGAGACCTGGACGGGCGAGAACTCAATGCCGGATATAATCGCTGCTCTCCCAAGCGGATATGATGTGATGTGGCACAACCGCCCAGGTGGCGCCCGGGGAGGCGGGGTAGCTATCTTCTATAGGAAGACCCTGTTAGTTGAAAAGTTACTATCTGAGACAATTGATCTGACGGATGTGATTGGGGTAAAGGTCACTGTGCACGATGTGTGCTGGGTGATCCTGTCAGTCTACCGTCCGCCCAATTCAACTCCACTCTTCAATGATCTATTCTGCCCTATTATATCCGATTTATGTTCCAGATATATGAAAATCCTGGTAACTGGAGATTTCAATTTACATTGGGATAAACCCAACTGGGACTTACCCACACGCCAGCTGGACACTTTAATGTCTGCGGTGGGTTTTAAACAAATTGTAGATGTTCCCACACACGAAAAAGGTCACACTCTTGACCTCGTGTGGACCACAGATGCCAGTCTAACCCTTATAGACGTAGCCCCTTGCGTCTGGTCTGACCACCACCTGATATCCTGTGAGGCCCGCATTAAAGGCTGTATCACCAGCTGTCCGCCTGGTATCAGGAAAACCCGGAAATGGGCCGAGGTTGATCTAGCATCCCTGACTAAAGCGCTCCCGGCAATATCCCAGGCCACTGATCTGGAATGCAGCTTGGATTGTGAATACTCTGATCTTACCGGGAGCATGACCCGGGCCATTGATCAAATAGCGCCGGTGAGACTACAGCAAATAAAGCGATCCGGTAAAGGAGCTCCTTGGTTTACGCCAGCCTTAAGGGAAACAAAAAGAAAGCTCAGAGCTCTAGAAAGAGTATGGAGGAAAACCAAACAGGACTCTGACAAGATATGCTATAAAGCTTCCCTTCAACAATATAAAAACTTGATGACCCAAGCTAAAGCGGACCACTTCGAGTCCCGCCTAAGTCAGGCAGCGAATATTCAGAAAGAGACCTTTAAAATATTGGCAGAGTTGAGCAAAAAAACCGACAATTCTAGGGCTCCTATGGATTGCAACACCTTTCAGGCCTACTTTTTAGAGAAGGTGAAGCTCATCATCCAGGAGATAAAGAGTGGGGTGGGATCAGGGACTGCTATAACATCAGCATCTGAGATCGTGACCGACTGCTCCCTTGAAATATTCCCAGAGATGGATGCATTGATCCTAGAACAACTGATGAGGAAAATCAAATCTGGTTCCCCAGCTGACCCGTGCCCACCTGAGATCTTCTGTGTGGCGCGCCCCTTGCTGGAGGAGCGTATCATCTCCCTCCTCAATAGATCTTTAGATACGGGGTACTTACCGGCTGAACTGAAGGAGGCGCGTGTAAGACCTTTATTAAAAAAGCCTGGATCTGATCCGGCGGTGTTAAAGAACTACAGACCTATTTCCCAGTTGCCCTTCCTTTCTAAAGTTCTTGAGCAGCATATACTAAAGTCCCTGTCCCTCTATTTGGAAACTCACCATCTACTCCACGAGCGACAGGCAGGTTTTCGTGCTCATCACAGTACCGAGTTGGTGATGCTATCGGTGTTGGATGAGCTAAGAGGCATGGCTGACTGCAAGAAACCGAGCGCCCTGATTTTGCTGGACCTATCAGCGGCGTTCGATACTGTCAGCCATGCCTTGCTTTTGGACAGACTGAGGGACTTTGGGATTAAGGGCCAGGCCTTTCAATGGTTGCAATCATTCCTTACAGGAAGGACCCAAAAGATACAACTGGGGGACGAAACATCTGAGGTGGGGATCTTAGAGTGCGGGGTGCCACAGGGGTCCGCCCTGTCCCCGCTTCTATTTAACCTCTACCTGCAACCATTGATTGCTTCTCTGGCCACTATGGGCTGTAAAGTCTATAACTACGCGGACGACACGCAACTGCTGCTAAGTGTCGATGACACCACGGCCGCGCAACTCCAAACTCAGAACATCTTGCGGTTCACAGTGCAATGGATGACAGATAATCTGCTAAAAATCAACCCTGACAAGACCGAGGTACTAGTGATTCCATCTACTGCCTCACCTTGGGGTGATCTCTATTGGCCTACAGAGTTGGGCCCGGCTCCAAAACCAAGCTCGTCTGTAAAGAGCTTGGGGATCAAACTGGATGACGATCTGTCAATGGCCCCTCAGATCTCTGTGGTTGTGGGAAGTTGCACGAACATCATTAGGCAACTGCGGAAGTTAATCCCTGTCCTCTCACAATCCATGATGCGATCAATAGTAACGGCCACCATCATCTCCAGAATTGATTACGGGAATGCCCTGTACCTTGGCTTACCGAAAACTCTGACCAGTAGACTCCAGGTCATAATGAATGACGCTGCCCGGTTGATTTTCAGATTACCGAGGAGATCTAAAGCTACTCCCCTACTACAAAGCTTGCACTGGCTCCCCATCAAAGAAAGAGTGGAATTTAAGAACTTATGCACGGCCCATAGGGCAATCTATGGGAAAGCCCCAACTTACATCAAAGATCGTCTGCAACTTTATTGCCCCACGAGAACACTTCGATCCTCAGACTCCCAACTACTGGTCTGCCCCCGCTACAGGCTAGTGACCAAGGGAGGGAGAGCCTTCTCAGTGCTAGTCCCTCAGTTATGGAACAGGCTGCCGGAGGCACTGCGTCGGGAAGGGAACTTACTACGATTCAGGAAGAACCTAAAAACACTCTTGTTCAGAAAAAGCATGAGCACAGTATAATCCAGCTCCCATCTTGCTAAGTTATTGTTACTACCATCTTTCCTGGCGCTTAGAGGCCTGTAGGTGATTAGGCGCGCTATAAAATCCCATTAACAATAACAATAATGACCTGAACAACCTCTGCCCTATCTCCAACCTACCTCTCCTCTCCAAAGCTCTGGAAAAATGTGCCCTGCTTCAACTAGATAAACACATTAACAACTTCAACCTCCTTGACCCCCTGCAATCCGGCTTTAGAAAAGGCTGCAGCATGGAAACCGCCCTGCTAAACATAATCGAAGACATCCACTCTTCCCTTGACAACGGTGAAGCCTGTCTACTCATTCTCCTTGACCTCTCGGCTGCCTTTGATACAGTCAACCACAACTACCTTCTCAACACACTCAAGTCCCGCTTTGGCCTTAATGGCCAGGACCTTAAATGGTTCACCTCTTTTCTCCAGCACAGAACACAACAAGTCAAACTGGACAACTGTCTATCTAACCCCTCTCTGGTCACCCTAGGTGTCCCCCAAGGCTCCATTCTCTCACCTTCACTCTTTAACCACTTTATGGAAGCTCTTGCGCTCATCCTGAAACAAGCTGGAATTAACTACCACCTCTATGTCGACGAAAAACACCACTTTTAGTATAAGATTAGGTCCCGCGCTTATGTTCTTCATCTTAACCACACCTTAAACAAGAACCAACACTGGTTTCACACCAACAATCTCAAACTCAACCCCAAGAAAACTGAAATCATTCTCTTCTCCCCTAAAAACATCTTCTCATCCAAAACTGGATCTCTGACCTTAATGCGCTCAACTGCTCGCTCTCTTTGTCCAACTCAGTGAAATCCCTTGGTTTCACAATTGACAAAAACCTTACCCTCAACAACCACATAAAAAAACTCGGCTAAAGGAGCTTTCTTCACTCTCTGTCACCTAAAGAAAATCAAATCCCTCGTCCCTCCTGAAGATTTCAAATGGGTCGTCCAATCCCTGGTACTCTCAAAAATTGACTATGGGAATGCTATCCTCACAGGAACCCCCAAATTCCACCTAGCCCCACTCAGATCTGTGCTCCACCTAGCAGCCAGGCTTATCACTAGCTGTAAAGATTTTGACCACATCTAACCATCCCTTAAGGCTCTCAACTGTCTTCCAGCTGAAGGTAGATCCTTATATAAGACAGCATGCATCACACACAAAACCTTACACCAGAATGCCCCGCTGTACCTCGTGAACAAACTTAAAAAAGTGGGCTGCACCAGAAAGATGAGGAGCACAAAATCCCTCCTCCTCATCCCCCCTTATTCAAAAAGAAAACCACTCAATCTTGCTCCTTCTTTGGAAGCGTGCCGATCATCTGCAATGACCTCCCAAAAGAATTGCGCTGGAACCCCTCCTACAGTGCATTAAAAAATGACCTGAAACTACACCTCCTAGGCAAATACTGGGGTCCTTACTCAGTCCTCTGACCTTCTCTGACCTCACCCTATACTACTTCATTCCCTCCCCTTCACCTATACCCCTCCCCCGTCTAGCTCCCTATCCTACTCCCACCTCCCCTGAAGCCTGTTCCTCCATCTACTACTTTATACATATATCTACCAGCTTTTGTTATGTATATGTCCACTAGACCTTAATGAAATGTCTGTTGTTATTCTATCGTTTACAGCTCAGCCCTGAAGCAAATTCCCATCACCAGCCACTTCATATACAAATGTATATGCTTTTTGTTGTGACCATGTTTATCAGACCTCAATGGAATGTCTGTTTTTGTTGTATTATATATACTGAGTTTTTGATCAACTCTTGGAATCTTGTTTAGTCACCTGTGAAGTGCTCTGATACCTCCGGGTCTAGCCAGGGTCTAGTCCGGGTCTTGTGTTTTTTGACAACATGTCAAAAAAAACAAAAAACTCTGACCATCACCCTAATTGTAACATACTTGAGTATGTGAAAGATACAACTTAACACTATAGAAAGTAGGTGATGGTGGATGTTGTAATGAGAAGATATTATTCTGCAAAGAAATTATAGATTTATGTTACTTTCAAGAGATGTCTAGTTACCATTACAAACCTATGAATCAGAATTAATAAGGCAGATAATAGTAGTAACCACTAATAAAAGAAAAGAATGAGCCCCATCATGTTCATGCTAAAGGCACTCAGCTTGATTGGGTTACTACAGCCATCACCACTTCATATTTTAATGCTGTTAGGAGGTATGATACGTAATTCCATATGTGTTCCTACAAAAATGCACTGATGAGTCTTCTATGCTGCATGGCTATGGTACATACTGTAAAAGAAATGATCGTTCTTGCTTTAGCTGTATTGTTAGGCATTACAATAATTTTAATAACCAAAAACCCTGGCTTTACTGCAATCTCATCCAATGGCTATCCAACATTGTGGAGCTCTCCTCGTCTGACAGCTGAAGATTTTGGAATTCCATTGATGGAGGAAGACCCAGGCTTGGGCAGCATAAATGAGGCTATGGGAGTACATGGTGATGAGTGGCAGCTAGGCAGTGCAGAATGCAAGAACATCATTGCCGCTTAATACTGACACATGGGCAATCGTGTTCATCAACTATGGAAGCATATTTTAAAAGGCACACCTAGAAAATAGTGTGGCAATGTTCAGTAATATGCATGATCATTAGGCTGGTGCAGATACATTTTGTCAGGCAACACTGGCTTAGGTACGATAAAGAATTTGGCACCAGGAGGGAGTATGACCCTGAAAACTTGTGGATGGAAGTACGTAACTAGTAGTAGCTTCATTACATGGGATTCCTGGACTGGGAAGACTACACATAAAGAAGTAGGCTCTCTTTGAAGAAAGAAGGCTCCCGACTCCTAATACTGCTGACAGGAGACAACTCACTCAAGATGCCTGACTGAACTCCTGCTGGGACCTAAGGACTGGAACTGCTTTCCAATGGCCAAGAGGTAGGTCTACAACTTGGTTACTTCATTGAAAAAAAGTAGAAGTACTCTTGGCTTCAAGAGGGTCTAGCTGACTCCAGAGGATTTGACCCCGCAGCAGACCTGACTAGAGCAAGAGCTGGCCCTAGATTTATCATAGTGTCGTGTTGACCTTGAGTCATGCATGTGGTGCAAGGGCAACGCGATCTTTCAGTTAGAATCCCAATCCACACAAAGAGACCTTGTGGGGCCCTGCGTTGCTTGGTAAATCTTGTGTACTCTGTACTGGAAAGGCGTAACATGGTTGGTGAGTGGGTGTTCTGAAGTTTTTTGGCTCATTCCTTAATTTAGGTAAACCTTGGAATGTGTCAAAATACAATACCTTCCCCATAAAGGGTAAATGGGGGAAATGTCTTTATTGATCCTCGTTTTATCCTCTTTCTAAGTGTGCTGCTTTCTATTGGTGAGGTTTGTCTTTGGAGGTTGTGCCAAATTCTGACAAGAAAATGAGGCTCATTATGCTTGGAGCTTTGGCTTCACTGAAATCGGGTACAGAGAGATATCATGTTGAAGCTATCCAGCATATTGGTATCCTGCTCAGCTATAGGTTCATGTTTTGCCCAGCTGGAGAATTTTAAGAATCAAAAAGTGACTAGGGGTTCAATTTATTCTTACGGAGGGAAAACTTTGTTGCAATGGAGTTCGCTTCCTGCCCAGACTATGGTTTACATAGTTTGAGGATAGGGAAAAATACTCCACCATGGTCAAACTATTCTGACGGCCTGATGGAATAAGTGCCATTGGAGGTTTGACTTTATATGCCCACCCACCTAAGTTAGATGGGCGGACATATAGCTGTTTTTGAATGCCTGTAAGCACCAGAAAAACGATGGCAGTAAGGAGCACTGAAAAGAGCGAGTTGCCCCCTTCTATGAGAGAAAACACCTGAGGTGAGGGGGCATTGGGATTTTTCTTTTAAAAAATGTGTCATTTCATGTGATGCAGCGCTCACCCTGAAATATCACCAACGCAGGGTCCAGGTCACTCCGGTGGGGCCCATAACACCGAAGTACAACACACCTAGTCACACACACACACTTTACCTCAGACCCTTGCAAATATATATATAAACAAAAATGGGCTGTGTGTATTCTCTCCTATGATAGAATACCTCTAAGCACAGATTTTTAACACCAACATTTGTTTTCATCAATAATTCTACTAACTAATCCATGCATCAATGTACCCCACCAATTAGGTCGATGGACCAATTAGTTGAGTAAGTTGCTGGTGATTGCCAAGACCAGCATAACCTCACTACAACAATACATTGATTTGCA
Organism: Lissotriton helveticus; assembly: GCF_964261635.1. Taxonomy (NCBI): domain Eukaryota; kingdom Metazoa; phylum Chordata; class Amphibia; order Caudata; family Salamandridae; genus Lissotriton; species Lissotriton helveticus. Next base: position 451,473,721 of record NC_136061.1, on the reverse strand, counting down.
TAATTAATTGACTCTAAACAATCACAAACACCTGAAATCATTTAAAAAAATTATGTAATTAGTTTGCATAAAAGAAAATTAGCATATATTCAGTTATTGTTAATTTTCACTGAGCATTGCCATTTATTCAGGAAATAAATCAAGAAAACTGTTTAATAAAATCATGAAGAGAAAATTCAGGTTCACATTAATTCCATTATTCTCTGAGAGAAAAACATCAATCAATCTTTGGTCATGTACCTGAACGAGAATTCTTCATGAAAAGATCAGAGGAACATAGTTAAAAAAACACATGCATTTAATTCTAAAGATTTCTACACTAAAACCTACCTACCCAGCATTAAACCCCAACTATACTTACTAACCCAGGCCTCCTTGGACGCAACTCTTTTCCCAGGCCTAGTGTTCCGGGATCGTTCTCCAACCTACAGAGTGAGCCTTCTGGCATAGTTTCAGGCTCCCATCATCTCTGCAAACAGCTGCAGTGCAAACAGCATCTCTCTGCGATCAGCTTCCGTGACATTAAACCCCAATTTTGCTCTGATATTTATACATTATTTGCTGGTTTTCTACCCTCAAATGTTTCAAGTCCTGCCGTTTCCCTTTCTCTGATTGGTCATGACATTGCAGTTATTAGCTCTCAGAATGTTCGATAATCGACAATGTATTTTTTAATTTTCAGGATGTCCATGAATAACTTCCTGATGAAAAAGATGACAGATACAAATTCGACTGTCCATGCATTTCTTAACTTCCAGGATGTCCGTGACCAACTTTGTTTGACAAACTGATAAATACAAGTTCAACTGTTGCGGTTCATCATTAGGCCTTTAAATGTTCATTTTCAGTGATTCAGCTGTTTCCACGTGGTTATTTTTGGAAGGCATTTGACTTTTATCCGTGGCAGACATTCAGCTGTTCTCGTGGTTAGCATTTTGGCCCACAGCCACTCACCAGCATTCATATCAAATGGCCTTGAATATAGTCAGCTGAAGTTGCAAAATTTTCAGTGAAGCACAGAGCATGGACAAGCTTCTCTCAGCAAAATGATGTAAGCTTTTCTACTGCGTAAAACCGGGAAAAGCGAAGCCATTTTGGAATTGGCAACCAATCAAAACTACGATAAACAGAAAAAGAAAATGTAATTACACAGAATATAAGTGTTTTTCTGTCCCCCCACCCACCAGTGCTAATACTTGTCCTTTAAAACTGTTACCTAGCAAAACAGCATCACACTGCAAGCCATTATAAATGAAGCAGAAAACCAGCATGCAGTGTACAATGTACATTGCAACATAGACATGCATTATTATACCACTTAAATGCACAAAATAGATTAAACATGCGATTTACATCACTAATTAATATGTTAATCAAACCTGTTATGCAAAGCATTTCCGACATGTAATGTGTGTGTTTTGGTTACTACACAGCAATCGAAATTAATATATTTACTTTGTTATGGGGGTGATTGACCTGAATGGGGTACACACAAAATCTTCTGTACCTCGCGCCATCACATGTTGATGGAGACGTACAGCAAAGTGACAATGTACCGTCGTGATAGGGCTTTCTGCCAATGCTAGAAATGTCTTTGGGCCAGCGAACATTTTTAAATTTGGCTGTCTGAACCTCCACCAGGGTGACAGAGTAAAAAGTTTAATCAGGCCCTAAAGTCTGAAGGTAAAATCTAGGACCTGGGCCAGGTGCAAATCTATCTGAGCAATGAACCAACCTCAGCGTCCACACAGTCCGGTTTTGTCCCAGACATAGCTTTTGGTACCACAACCAGCAGGTTCAGTGGGAGCTCAACAATGATTTACTTTACTTGGAGGGACTTCCACTGGTCCCGTTCTTGGACAGTGCCCTGGCGAAGAATTTTGACTTGTATTTCATAGACTATAAGATGTGCTAAAATTAACATAATTTTGGAATTCTGAAGACATGGATGATGAGGTATTAGCATATAACACCTAGTGCTTGCATTAGGTTGTGCTCATTAAGATGCGCTTTATGTGAGGTGTATTTTTACTAGCCTGCTAAGTTCTGTGATTACATATTTCATGGTCAGTTCTAGAAGTGATTCAGCAATAGATTTTCTTTGTTTGATCATACCAAACCGTGAAACATTCCTCTACAGCATCCTCTCTCTCCCTTCTTTCTCTTCTCTCTGGGCTCAAAGGTTTGCTTAATGCTTGGCTAACATTCAGGATTGCTGGGGCTGTGGAGTCCGGGTAGTTCGGTGTTTTGAAGCATTATAATCCAAATAAGGATACCTCATGTGTAATTAAACAAACGTACTGCTTGATAAGAATAATCAACAATAAATCAGTATATAGGTGAAGTATGTCATTAACTCAAGCTTTGAGAAATAGTCATGTAGTCCAACATAGAAATCTTTGTCATGAAAATCATACCCAAAATGAAAAATACAAAAGTTGCATTCGTAAAGCATACAACAGCACAAATCCAAAAGAGCAATGTTAATTGTGTTCTGTCACGATTTTGTGATGAAAATTACACTTCATAATGGGTCAAAAACATTCTATTATTTAGGTCCAAGTTCCTAAGTCATAAAGATAGGGGTACGGTTAGTGTCCTTGATTGAATAGTGTGTACTTGCTTTTATCCAACGATGGACAGGGGGTGCTAGGCCAAGGGTTTAATGAGCAAAGCACAGGTATATCCTCGCAGGCTTTCATGATGGCTTTCAAGAGATTGCATTCCCTTTTCACCACTGAGTGATAATGACTCTATCAGGTGTTGATCCCAGAAGTAAATGCTGCCATTCACCTCGAGAACTCAGTTTTAGCTATTTTCTGCCTAATACAATTTAGCATTTTTTGCAGCGTTATTATCAAGCCTTAAACTTCCATTGTTGTTACTGTTCCGCTAGCTAGGTACACTTGTGGTTGCTATATTGGTTCTATAGGCAAGTAGTGTTTGATAATTGTCAACCTGTCAATCAGTATTACCTTTAATAGACACCACCAGAACAGTGACAAATTTAAATAACAATGTGCCCCTCACATAACCTATACGTTTTCGAATTAAACGATGATTAACCAAATTCTAGATTATGTAAATGTTGATTTAGATTTAATAAACATCTGAGTGTTATATTTTGAACAATTTTGTACTAATAGGACAACCCTGCACTTGGCAGAACTGTATTTTTCCTGTGTCTGACAAATCTACTCTAAAAACTAGGCCTTGACTACATTTAATTTCCGAATGTATGCATGATGATGTGTGTGTTTTATTTTCTCTGTTCGTTAGATTTAACGAAAATGTGCACTTGTAATTGTGGCAATAGGTAACGTTTTAGAATTCTTAAATGAGTTTTGTTTAACTTTGCTCACCCTATTTCTAATGCGCACTCTCCATTGACTTCTGCGGTGAATTAGTCTATGACAACTGAAAATTCTGGCGGTGAATCAGTCTTCTGAGTCCCTGGCTTTAGAGGCTGAACCCTTATAGTTTTTTTTGCCTTGACTTCATTTATTGTACTGCTTCTTTTGATTGAGCCTTCTTCTAATTCTCTATGCTGATTTATTATACATTTTATTTCATTTCTATTTCTTACCTTCTCTATAGCATTCTGAATTATTAAAAAAAATCATCTCTTGCAATTTTACTACTGACTCTTGAGTATTTATTTCCTTGAACTACTATTTATTAAAATGATGTCTGGGTGCTGTTAAGGGACACATTGCCTCGTTTAGGATTGGGGTTTAACACATTTCCTCATCCTTCATAAGTGCTTTATCTGGGTAGAGAGTGCCAACCAAATTTATTAAAAAGTGCTTTTTGGGGCGTGGCCAAGATGGTGGAGCAGTGAGAAGCTCTTTACCAGAGTGTTTCCTAACAAACATAGGGTGAGTTTCCAGTGTTCACAAGAGTATAAGATGAGCTACAAGAACGAGCAGGTGTATGAAATGCACAGAATCATAAAGAACACAAAAAGGAATGCAGAAAAAGGGGTGGAGGAAGGCAAAAGGTTTGGGGGAGAACCTCCAGAAAGGGCCATTTCCAACACCCCTCCTGCTCAAAGACAGGGTAGACTAATCAGTACCTTGACGGCTTGGGAGATAGAACATGGACAAAGGCCCTCCACTGCAGGAGCACTTGTCAGTTCTACACCTCTCTGTACTCAGTTGGATCCCTCTGTCTACACTCTCCTGGACTGGAGTAACCCAAGGACCCCATCTGTGCAGCACCTAACTGTACTTAGCTCACAGAAGCATCTCAGAAGGCACATAGTATCACTCTGGCCAACAAAGTGATGTGGCTCATTCCACTTGTGGGTCAGAATTCTGTCCCCAATCCAAGGAAAACTCTGTCCACAAGGACAAAAACCAACAGAGGCACTAGAGCTGTTAGTGTCCACAACCACAGACCATCCAGGTGTCTCTCACTTCTGCTGTTTCCCAGTGTGCCTGGCAGTAGCTGCAGGGGTCTGGCACAGTTTCTCCACTCTACCTCCCACTAGGTATCCTGAAATTGATCCTTCAACCCAGAGTCTCTACCAGTAGGCTGAACAGGAGTCTGGGGTGAGTCCTTTCTCCCCCTGCGTTTGGAAGATGTATGCTCAGATGGTTGAGGTCTTAGGGAGCTCTGGGCGGCTCTACCTTCTACCTCTTCTATCACATGTAGCAACCCATGCCTCAGAATACAGTCAATGGGCATCTGGGGACTAACTATGACCCTCCTTTGGGTCATCTCCCCACCTCATTCCAGGGATACCAAGGCCATGTGGCACACAGCCCTATTGTAAATGGCAGCAGTGATCTCCTGCGATGTTACACTTTTTTGATTTCTGAGTTGTTAAATAAAATATGGTAATGTTTCATACATAATTGTGTTAATGGTCACATCACACTATCATCGTTTTTAGCTCGATTGAATCAATGGTGATTCTAGGATAGAATTAGTGACCTAACTTGTGGTACTTTGTATATTTTTACCTTGAAACATTTAGAGAAATATGTGTTTTCAATAATGGCTCTTACTAATTTTGTATGTCAAAAAGTAATTTTATATGCATGGTATCCACCAACATCCATTCTAAACAATGTGTTATTCAACATAATGACTGCAAGCTTATGTGCTACTTATATCTAATAATAAATCTATATACCAAATCATTTAAATATATGATGTGTTGTTATGTGTTGTGTGTTATACTATCAATATTTAATCAAATATAAATAATGTTTTTTTAAGAATGTTGGTTAATGTGCCATTATTGTGTATGTAAACTGGCTTACCCATTGCATTTTTACAATTTTTTACCTCTTTGAAGTGTAGCGGAAAATATCTGTGAAATAGGATTCATAGTTATACACTAAAAGAAGTGTGTAGTCTTTCATTGTGGGCAATATGTAAATTAAATTCTAACTAAATTCCACAATTAATTAGTTCCTCAAACCAGCTATTTGCAAGCCCACCCAAAAAAAATTCGAAAGATGTAGACTAGAAAATGTTATATTTCTGTAAGAAATAAAGGTTTCATGTTAGAAAAACAAACCATAATGAAGTGACAAAATAAATTACAGACACAGAATTTACTACTATGTTGGATGTGAATTATCAGAGTAAAGCAATGGTTCTTAAAGTCCATGTTCAAAATACATACTTCTATTGCAAGGCAAATAGGGGTGCATCACAGAAGAAAACTAGGACTTGCAACTCATTGTGATGGTCTTGCTGAGAAACGTTCCCATTGGTTCGGCCAAATGATCCTGCTTCAGGTGGCTGATGTATCTGCAGTTGCACAGCCTGAGGTGATGAAAGGTGGCTCCAAGGGATGCAGGGTGTCCCTTTCTGTGGGGGAGCTTGTTGGAGTGTTGCCTGATGTAGAAGGTACACAGAAAGGGAATGTGCCAAATTTTCAACATTGTGAGGCCTACCCCTGTCATAGGTTAACATTGGGGATTCCATATTACATTACATAAGCTGTAAATCCTGAATGATAAGAGGTAGTTCTCTACATATGGAATGGTAATGATAAATCCGTTTTAATGGTTAAGGAAAATTTATCATATCAATTTAAAAAATGGCACTTTTAGAAAGGTGCCATTTCCTGCTCTTATCCCTGTGTGCCTGCAGCCTGTCACATCTAGGGTAGGGGACAGCTGGGCTTTGTGTATTCTCCCTAGACAGCCATACACAGACAGATCTTAGGTGTGACTTGATGGGCCATCCCGGGCAGGATGGGAGGGAGGAGCAGGACAGAGCCTCACACTTACACCTGAATAAGCTGTGTCGTGTCCCCACACAAAGGGCTGCTTACCCTCTGTAGTGAATCTGGACCAGGGCAGGAATAGAGGAACACTGTGCACTTAAAAGCCCTTCTCTGAAGTCTCCCACACTCAAAGGCATCACTGGCTATAATAATTGGACTTCTGACCCTACAAACTCAGGACACTTCTGGACCAATGAAGACTCTACCAGGAAGAAGGACTGCTGGGCAGCTGCAGGTATGCCACCCTTCTGGACTGTCGCTCTGAAAGAACTGCTTTCTAGCTGAGCTAACCTTCTGCCCTTCTGGGCTGACTGAGAAGGACTGGACCCACTTCACTTGAACCAAGAGTGATTCCAAGGACTTTCTGGCTTGACTCCCGGTTGAAGTGTCAGGGATATAAAAGATTTCCATCTCACCTGCCCTCAGCACTTGGACTCTGCCATCTGTGAGTCTGCCCTGCCAAGTGGTATCAACTCAGTCCTGGACCCTTGGAAGGTGGTCTAAAATGCTGCTTCAGCAGAATCCATGCATCGCCTTCAATGCAAGGCTCGGCAGTAACGAATCGCAGCTGTTGCGATGACTGACACCAATCACGCATCACCACTGTGTGGCGCATAATCTCCACCGTGGACACAGCATCACCTTTGCGAGGTTGGGAATCACCTTCCCTGTGTGGACAGTCATTGACGCATCACTTCACCTGCACTCCACATCTTGTCTTTGCTGACGACTAACCAAGCACGTTCCCTTGGATGTATGACGGTACAACGCGTGGTATTGCCACGCGTACCGTTACAACGCAGGTTTTACAACGCAAGTTGTTACAACGACTTGCGTTGGGGGGCGCTGGATAGTGAATATTTTAATTTACTACTCCAACTCCAGTCCCCGTGGATAGTAGGGAAGGTGTTGGATAGTAAATTAAACTATTCCTTATCCTAGAGCGCCCTCCAGCGAAAGTCGTTGTAACGACTTTCGTTGTAAAACCTGCGTGGTAATGGTACCACGTTGTAAAAGTTTCGTGGTAAAGGATGTTCCCCTGTTCCCTTTATCCCCCGTTCTCTTTATCTGACCTGATCCCCATCGTGGTAGGCCTGAACTTTTGGTATTGACATATCTAGCACAACCAGATAACTCTGGTTGGTGCGTTGTGCTTTTAAGCACTATATTTCATTTTATTATTTAGAAATTACATTTTATACATTGCCTCTAAAGTTAAGCCTGACTGCTCTGTGCCAAGCTACCAGGGGTGAGCACAGGTTAATGTGCATGTGTTGGTGACTTACGCAGACTAGGATTGTGGTTCCTGCTTGGACAGTGTGCATACCCCTGCCAACCAGAAACCGAATTTCTAACACAAGGTATAACACTCCTCCAGGTAACAAACATAGTCCAAAACATCACCATGTATAAACACACTCTCCGTACATATGGCTAAAATTCCAAATTTACCATGGTCCTTCACCTGTATGAATATATGAAATGATGAATTATTCATGTGCATTTACTACTGCTTACCCTCATGAGAAGAAGTGGTCTATTACATCTTGTCTAAGATCATTTATTTCTACCTCTCCACTGTCATTTTAATTTTGCAGTTCATCATAGAAGTCATCATCCGGGATGAGAGGGATGTTCAGCTGCAGGGCAATGTTGTGTGGCATACTACATAACATAGTTATTTGGCAGGACTCATCCGGTGAGTAGAGGAGGGCTCAACCAGGCATATCAAGTCAATGAAATCTTGCTTTCAGGAGCCCAAAAGCATGCTCCACAGTCCTCCTGCATCTACCATGTGCCTCACTGAAACAGACTTTCCCTGGCGTTGTTGGATTTCTCAGTGGTGGTATCATGATGGTCGGTTAGGATAAGCAGAGACTCATGAATACAAAATACAATGTGTGTAAGATTAATAGTGTACATTGCAACATTTGGAAAACATTTTTAAATGTTGTAATACATTTTAACATTGCACTTGCCAATAATAAGTCAGTTCCTCACATTTCAAAATTATGTCATTTGCTGTTGTATGATGCTATTGCGTAGCACAAATGAATCATGGGGGGATCCAAGGAAGTGTGCACAGACGCTTGGGATATAAAAATCTGGAATGCACACAACTTGCACATTGATAGAATGAAAATGTTTTCTTTTGTGGTGCATGATGTACTCTGTTGTGTTGTGAAACCAAAACAATGTATGTTACCTCAATGGCACCAACCATATGTGTTATACAACCCACTCAATCCATAAACATTAGGCTTTACATTGTAAGTTCTGCAGCATTACTTGGAAATTGAATGAAACACTTCCTGTGATTCATTATCACTGTCAACCTCTTCCACATCACTGAAAGTACCTTGCGACATTACATTATAATATCTGACTGTGAAATGAAATAATCCAGGAAGAGGAATACAACAATAGTTTTCAGAAGTGCTCTAGGAGCAGTTGAGTTCTGATTAAGGGGCTAAAGTTAAGGCTCCAGCTGATAACATACATCTAATATAGTTTGGCAGTTCAGTGTATATTTTCAGATGATATCTCTTTCTTGCATGGTGACCAGGTCAGGAAATGGATGGAAACACTTAGCTCTATCTTGGGTCTATCTGTTTGTAGTTAGAGTATGTTTCTTATAAAAAATCATAAATTATAAATTCATTTTTTTAAATACATTTATTAACATATATCAGAATATATGTACATCGTGAAACAACAACAATTTATTGATATGTGATCTCATATTTTTTAAATAAACATAGTTGTCCAGTTATACTACTATGTGTGTGATGCTCTCCTTTTCCATTCCAGGTTTCTTATTTTATAACCTGGGACTTGTAGTTTACTTGTAGTATAGAATAATCAAGACTACAACTGCCAGAATGCAATAAAGAAACATGCACTGAAAATGAACATCAGGCAGGTTAATATTGCAAATATTTTTTAAATCAGTCAACAAAGGTTTTGTTTTTCAACCATGTAAGATATAGGCATAATGTGCATGATTGCTTTGCAAAATGTAAATATAAATATATATATATATATATATATATATATATATATATATATATATATATATATATATATATATAATATATATATATATATATATATATATATATATATATATATATATTCACTGAAAAAACCATAGGTTATAGACCATATATAGTTAGGAATTAGCATTTAAAAAACCTTATTTTACTCACACAAAACCATTGAAATTCCATATATAGTTAGTTGCACTAACTATATATCGCGCACCCGCAATCCACTGCTTATCATGTCACATATTACATCATTCATGACATGGTCAGTGACATCACTGATGACATCACTGATGACATCTCAAATGACATCACTGATGACATCTCAAATGACATCACTGATGACATCATCTAGTGTCTGTGTGTTTTTGTAAAGTTTAAATATGTTTTACATATTGAAGAATGAGTGGATGTATAAGTGTCTGGATGAAGGATTTAGTAGGTGCGTGACTGACTGTATGAGTGAGTGATTAAATGTGTCTCACTGAATGCATGGGTTAGTGACTAAACTGTCTTAATTTGTGCATCATTATGTCTGTTGTTCTGTAAACTGCTGCATGTGTTGATCATTAGCTATACGAGAGGCTATATGTGTTATTAATTGGTTGCCCAAGTATTTCTATGGGAGATTGAGTTTGTGTAGGGGTGGCTGGAAGGTGTGTGACTCTATGCATAGATGTGTGAGCAGTTTATTCACTAGGTGTATGAGTTCAAGAGTGCATGTGGAAACAGCTACATGGGCAGTTGACTGTGTGCATGAGTGTATTGATGAGTGAATGGATATCTCAATGCTACATGTCATAGTAAGTACATATGTAAAACACAGTACATGTGAGAGTTGGCATATATAAATAACTGTGCATGAGAGCCACTGAATGAGTGAGTAGTTGTATCGATCATTGTGAACTTGTATCAGGGATTGTATAAGAGAGTAAATATGTGTTAGTATATGTTTCAATAAGTAAGGTGTGTTTAACTGTATAGTTGAAGAAATGGAGGTGAGATTGTTTCTTTGCATGACTGACTGGGTGTGTGAGTAACTCCATGGATGAGTGGCAGTGTGTGAGTGTCTGTATACACTGAGTGTATCTAAGGTTATATTAGAGTCTGAAGAGGTTTATCGTATTAGCACAAGAATGATGTCAAATGAGATGTCATCAGTGATGTCATCAGTGATGTCATTTGAGATGTCATCAGTGATGTCATCAGTGATGTCACTGACCATGTCATGAATGATGTAATATGTGACATGATCAGCAGTGGATTGCGGGTGCGCGATATATAGTTAGTGCAACTAACTATATATGGAATTTCAATGGTTTTGTGTGAGTAAAATAAGGTTTTTTAAATGCTAATTCCTAACTATATATGGTCTATAACCTATGGTTTTTTCAGTGAATTTTCAAGGTTTTGTAAATGCTAATTCCTAACTATATATGGTCTATAACCTATGGTTTTTTCAGTGAATTTCAATGGTTTTTTAATAGCAAATATCATAAGCTGTCGAATGTCAAGTACGTGGTAAGTGAAAACATTTTCGTGTTTATGCACACTGATCTGCTTTGAATGGTGCCCCCCCCCCCTCATTTCTATTAGGAGTACTCTCTCTTTGCAGATAGTGAAAGGTAGTTAACGCAGGCCTTTGCCCCCATTGTAATCCGTCGTGCCTGCTTCTCTCTCCATTTGATTGATTGTTATCCAAGTATTTACTGTTTTAGAATTAGTTCTCTTTGGTTCATTCTCTATTTACAAACAAACACAGAGTCGCAATACTCTGTTTAGTCTTTGCAGATAACGAAAAATCGTGTAAAAAAAAAGAAAAGGAATCGAGCAAAATCAGTAGGCCACTAATGGGATCTCTTTTTGACCTCGCTAAAATAGAAACATTAGGAACAACCCCTCATGACAAATACAAAACTAGTGAGATGAACTGAACTCCACACAATGATGGCTGCAAAACAGCTCGGCTCCGCCACCCACCCCGCCCAAAATAACGATAAAGAACGGCTGCCATGATTGGTTGCGGAATGACCACGACGGAGCTACGAAATGGTGCTGCTCTCATGCTAACCCCAGCTTCAGTCTGAAACATCCAGAAACACTGTAGACTACCAATTCGATCAGTTCCGGTAGCGCCCCAATGTAACCCGGTAGAGAAGAACTAGCCCTCCCCTCTTTGACTGATGGTTCTTGTTGCCTGTCCCTTCTGTTGTCATTTAACAGAACTATTTAGCCTGCTGAAAGGGGTTGTGTTCCGACCGCTGGTTGGTGGAGACATTTTGACTATATTCTGTACCTGCGTTGTCGCGTAATGCGTCATATGACGCGCCGCGTTAGCGCATCCGGAAGTCATCCGGGGCGCGCAGCGCGTAACGTAAGCATAACAAGTCATGTGACTTGTTAATAAAACTTTTCATTGGTTCATTTTACTTTTCTTATTGTAATGATGAAAGGCTTGGTCATATGACCTAAAAATTACGCTTTTCATTACTTCCGAACATTATTTTTTCTTAAATATATGTTATAATGTTCCAGGCTAATGTACTTTCCCGGAAATTTTACAACTGTCCTGCAAGTAAAATATATTCTTTTTTCGAGAAAAAGAGCGTTTCTTCGTCCCATGACGGAGCCGTTGAGCAAAAGAGGGTCGACCTGCTGTCTTAGTCGCCGATACGCCTGAATATGAGATTCTTATCGATCACTTTATGTTGCAGGAATAGAAAACACAATAGCCCTTGACCATTTATCTTTACTGCGTTCCTTCGTATTATACCTTTTACCCTTCATGTAATTGGTCTGCTTTATTTCACTTGCCTTTTAATGATTCTAAAACAGTCACTATTATTAAAAACTTTACCAATGTATATACTACTACCATGTTTTCTTTTAAAAACCTTTATTGTGAAAATTTCATTATACAAATACGAGCCTATAACCACGTGGGCCTGCCACAGAGCAAACTGTAATCGTATATGATGAATAGACATTTACACTGTAGAGGAACGTAACGGGCGGGCCATTAGGTTGCAAGAACTAAGGTGTCTAACAGTTACGGAATCGGTGGACGTACATTTTATAATTAAAATACGACAGGGCCAGTTACAATAAAATTATCTAGATATACATTTGCGGGCAAGTACCATGGGTGACGTTAATTCGAACTTTCAACAGTACAGTAATCAATAACACATCAGAACTTAATATCAATAGGGATGTCGAAATATTCAATCAATTCTCGTCCCCGCCCGCCATGTGCTTCAAAACTGCATACGTATCTCGTGATTTCAAGGTTCTGCAACCAGTACACAACAAGGAGTTACGAGTCCCATTTATTCCGGCGCCATTTTGGGCGAGGACGGGCAGGTCCAGGATATAGTCAAAATGTCTCTACCAACCATCGACTATGATGATGTTCATATGCTGTATTTATTAGAGTAACACTCATCTGTCCACATGAAATTAATTTGCCACAATCTAAACATGTCATTTTAATCTTTCCAAAGTTCTTTTAAATATTTGGGACCGTTTCCCTTGCCTCTGAAGCTCTCAGTGCCACTTCTTTGATGAATGTACTAGCAGGTCAGGGGTTCTCCTCCAAATCTCTCTTTTATGCAGCACTATAATTAATTGGTGCCACCTCTCCATATGACGATGCATGGTATAGTTACCACAACTATATTTTTTTTCGGTTCCTCTGGAGAGTTCATCGTGGCAGATGAAGCGTGTAACGTACCGGGCATTTACCTTTTTTTGCATGTACAGGAAAGGAAAAAAAAATCGAGCGTCCGAGTTCTAAGGTGTCCAAGGGCCATTTTAGTGGACCAGGCCCAAATCCAAAGAACAGGCCGCCATTTTGAGAGTCCTCTTGCAGCCGCCTGTCGCTGTAGCATCAAGAGCAGCCGAAACTCAGCTGAATGGCAACTGAAACGGTAAAGGGGCGCCCCACTACAGCAGACGAGCCTCCACCTAGGAAGGCCCATTCACGCCGGCTCCCCCCCCCTTCGGGCACCCCACGCCGTTATTCGGAGCAGTATTGTAGGATGGCCACACCAGTGCGGCAACTTGCTAGACATCACCTCGGTGGTAACCGAATCTCAACGCCTTGTGGTGTCTCCTATTCAGAAAACATTGTTATGCTGCCTTCGACCTATTCGCCGCAAGTGCACACACAACTCAACTGCATAGCTTGCTAGACACCACCTCGGTGCCATCCGGATCTTGGAATGTCAGCACCTTTTGGTGTCTTCTCTTCAGAAAATATTGTTGCGCTGCCTTTGGCCCCATTCGCACATCGGTCCGCTACTGACGCCATCTCACAGGCTAATGGGGCGCCCCACGCCGAGTTTCAGCATTGTAGAATAACCACACCAGTACAGCAACTTGCTAGACATCACCTCGGTGCCATCCGGATCTCGGCGCCCCACTGCAGATGAAGTGCCTCTCAACTATGAAACCACCACGGTGACATCCGGATCTTGGCGCGTTGTGCTGCCTTCGGCCTATTCGCACATCGGTCCGCTACTGACGCCATCTCACAGGCTAATGGGGCGACCCACGCCGAGTTTCAGCATTGTAGGATGACCACACCAGTACAGCAACTTGCTAGACATCACCTCGGTGCCATCCGGATCTCGGCGCCCCACTGCAGATGAAGTGCCTCTCAACTATGAAACCACCACGGTGACATCCGGATCTTGGCGCGTTGTGCTGCCTTCGGCCTATTCGCACATCGGTCCGCTACTGACGCCATCTCACAGGCTAATGGGGCGACCCACGCCGAGTTTCAGCATTGTAGGATGACCACACCAGTACAGCAACTTGCTAGACATCACCTCAGTGCCATCCGAATCTTGGCATCTCAACGCCTAGTGGTATCTTCCATACAAAAAATATTGTTACGCTGCCTTTGGCCCCATTCGCACATCAGTCCACAACTTAGACATCACCTCGGTGCCATCCGGATCTTGGCATCTCAGCGCCTTGTGGTGTCAGTCAGAAAATATTGTTGCGCTGCCTTTGGCCCCATTCGCACATCGGTCCGCTACTGACGCCATCTCACAGGCCAACGGGGCGCCCCACGCCGACTTTCAACATTGTAGGATGGCCACAGAAGTGCGACAACTTACTAGACACCACCTCGGTGCCATCCGGATCTTGGCGCGTTGTGCTGCCTTCGGCCTATTCGCACATCGGTCCGCTACTGACGCAAACTCACAGGCCAACGGGGCGCCCCACGCCGACTTTCAGCATTGTAGGATGGCCACACCAGTGCTGCAACTTGCTGGACACCACCTCGGTGCCATCCGGATCTTGGCGCGTTGTATTGCCTTCGGCCTATTCGCACATCGGTCCGCTACTGACGCCGCCTCACGTGCCAACGTATTTTCTCCGCATTTTATACCCTATGCCGCATAACAGGTCATGTGACTTGTTTATAAAACTTTTCATTGGTTCATTTTACTTTTGGTTTCCTAATGATGGAAGGCTTGATCATATGACCTAAAAACAACACTTTTCATTGGATGAAAACTTTTTTTTTCCCCCAAACGATGAAAGCCCCACCTTGTTTCTGGATGTTTCAGACTAAACTGGCGTCAGCATGAGAGCACCACCATCTCGTAGCTCCGTCGTGGTCATTCCGCGAGCAATCATGGCAGCCGCTCCCCACCAGAAGCCTGCAGGAGTCGGGGCCCCCAAAACTTTTGATGAATTCTCAAGGCGGAGGGGACGCTTTCGAGAATGGGGTCCAAGACCTAGCAGACAAGCGTCCGATTTCCAAGGTGTCCCAGGGCCATTTCAGTGGACCACGCCCAAAAAGGAAAGAGCCTGCCGCCATTTTGAGAGTCCTGTGGCAGCCGCCTATCGCTGCACCGCAAGAGTGGGCGCAACTCAGCTGAATGGCGGATTTTGACACAGTGGACCAAAAGCGGACGGAATGGCAACTGAAACGGTAAAGGGGCGCCCCACTAAAACAGATGAGACTCCACCTGGAGAGGCCCGTTCACGCCGCCTCCCCCGGGGCGCCCCACGCCGTTATTCGGAGCAGCATTGTAGGATACCAAAACCAGTGCGGCAACTTACTGGACATCACCTTGGTGCCATCGTTCTGCTGCCTTGGAACTATTCGCACAACAGTTTGCTACTGATGACCCACCCCCCGCGACGCCCCACGCCGTTATTTGCTGGGTGGCAACTTACTAGACATCACTTTCGTGTCATCTAGATTTCGGCGCGTTCTGCTGCCTTGGAACTATTCGCACAACAGTTTGCTACTGATGACCCACCCCCCGCGACGCCCCACGCCGGAAATCTGGACGTTGTGCTGCGTTGGGACTATTCGCACAGCCGACCGCTACTTCGTTGTTTTTCCCTAAAAATGTTTATATGTTATTACTATTTTTGTTTTCTTGTATATATTTATAAATTATTAAAGTTTTATAATCTTACTACTTTGTCGGAGTGCTATATATTTTTAATGTGACACATAATTGTAAAAACTTTGATGTACAAAGAGTCATCCCTGGAATCTTCCGCTTCACGCTCGGTCCCCTCCCCAATCACAATACAGGATGGTTTTCAGATAATAGCAACGCTTCTGCTGTGACGGATCTCATCGAGTGTGGGCCTTGATCTACTATAACTCCTTTGAGAAGGGGTGATTCTTTACAGCTGTGGCCATAAACTACATCTGCAGGGCTAGCTGATAGCCTAGGACCGGCCTGGACAATCGGACACAGAGGAAAAGGAGTGTCAGAGGGTGCGGTAGTGAATAGGGCAAAAGGGAGGTGTCGGGCGGGCACAGGGTGTGATTCTCAGGGAAGAGCAGCGCAGATGGGGGGAGGTTTATTACCCATGCATAAGACAGAGAGCGGGGGTGACCACTGCCTGGGTGAGATGCTTGCGAGGGTGGGGAGCCATGCTAAGGATCGACAGCGTGCACAGAGTGGGTCTGGTCAAGGCATCTAAAATGGCTGCCGTGCACGACAAAAGTGTGGCATTTGAAAAAAGACAAGATGGCGCACACAATGTTTTTCAACAATTCCTGATTTCCTTCGAATCGAACGTTAACAGACGTTGGGGCATATTACCAAAGTTAAGCGATATTTATCCCTAACGATGCATTGCAAAGATTTTTTTACCGTCAGAAATTATCTCGGATAAACCTTGCTATTATCAAGGTTTATCGCAAATACGATAAAAAACGACCGCAATGCATTAATATCGCTGAAAACTCAGCGATATTCATGCATTACCGAGCTAATGCTCTTAGCCATGTTATCCACCTCCCATTGGATAACATGGCTAAGAACTGCTCAGGGCAGCTGTTACTTTTTGGAGATATTCGCGCTTATCTCGAATATTTCCAAAAGTTGATAATAGGAGATAGCGATGTTAGCGACTGTTTCCAGTCGCTAACATCTTGGCATGCCCACTTTGCATGTCATTAGTGATAAATATCACTCACATGCAAAGTGGGACCCAAGATGGTCGCTATCTCCTACTAGCCGTCGCTAACTGGTGTTAGCAACAGCTAGGTAATACAGATATAATTTTATCTCCGCGAAGCGGAGCGCTGTTACAGATATATATCTTGTTTTTGAACGTTAATTTCTCAAAATGCACTGAAGCACATATATTGAGACATAGCAAAGGCACATCGGGCTACCAGTCCCTAGGAGATAGCGATGTTAGCGACTGTTTCCAGTCGCTAACATCTTGGCATGCCCACTTTGCATGTCATTAGTGATAAATATCACTCACATGCAAAGTGGGACCCAAGATGGTCGCTATCTCCTACTAGCCGTCGCTAACTGGTGTTAGCAACAGCTAGGTAATACAGATATAATTTTATCTCCGCGAAGCGGAGCGCTGTTACAGATATATATCTTGTTTTTGAACGTTAATTTCTCAAAATGCACTGAAGCACATATATTGAGACATAGCAAAGGCACATCGGGCTACCAGTCCCTAATATTTTACCAAGTTTCGTGCAAATCCATTCAGCCGTTCGATTATTATTATTATTTTTTTTTTTTGCCCCGCGGGGCCCTTTTAAAACCTCCACATCAAACCTAGGGGGTCAGCGAGGATCTACTATGCCCCCTTATGGTCATTTGCCCCTTCGCTTTGGCCTCCTCTTGTCTCTCGATCCTACCGAGAGACAAGATGGCGGCCGCTACGTACTGTTTGGAATGTTTACAGACACCGGAGAGCCAATCAGCTTCGCTTCGCAAAGCTCCGTAACGCGAAAAGTACGTGAAGCGGTGCGCTGTTACAGATATATATCTTTTTTTGAACGTTAATTTCTCAAAATCCACTGAAGCACATATATTGAGACCTAGCAAAGGCACATCGGGCTACCAGTCCCTACAATTTTGCCAAGTTTCGTGCAAATCCATTCAGCCGTTCGATTATTATTATTATTTTTTTTTTTTGCCCCGCGGAGCCCTTTTAAAACCTCCACATCAAACCTAGGGGGTCAGCGAGGATCTACTATTCCCCCTTATGGTCATTTGCCCCTTCGCTTTGGCCTCCTCTTGTCTCTCGATCCTACCGAGAGACAAGATGGCAGCCGCTACGGACTGTTTGGAATGTTGACAGACGCCAGAGAACCAATCAGCTTCGCTTCACAAAGCTCCGTTGCGCGAAAAGTACGCGTCCTGGGCCGCTGCCCGGTCCGCTGTTACAGATATATATCTTTTTTTAAACGTTAATTTCTCAAAATCCACTGGAGCACATATATTGAGACCTACAAAAGGCACATCGGGCTACCAGTCCCTACAATTTTGCCAAGTTTCGTGCAAATCCATTCAGCCGTTCGGGCTAAAAGTGAGGCCAACCGCCCTATGGAAAACTCAATGTTAAAAACACGTTTTGGGACCCCCCTTTTTTCTCGGCCCCCACTGGACGAACCCCCCCCAAATTTTCAAGGGCTGCTCGGAAACAAAATGTGCCATTTTCCTGAAAATTTCAGCCAATTCCGTCCACAAACGCCAAAGTTATTAGACATAGAATTTTCAAAAAACCCATAGAGAAAAAATCCTAACTATATATACCTACTGGCGACCGCCAGTAGGTAATTTATATATATAAAACCACTTTTTTCCTTCGCGCCTCGTTCTCCAGCGAGCATAAAAGACGAAGCTTATCCGATATTTGGCACACAGATTTCATTTAAATGGAGCCCCTAAATCCGACACGTTTCGGGCATCTGCCCTGGTTCACAGATCGTCAGTGCAAAGCTCACCATTTTCTTATGTAGTTTTTTTCTACACCACACGTGATAGTAGACATGGAAGTGACACTATTAGCGGTAAGCCATACATTTTCTATCTTTCTTATTGACTTATTTTTTCTCTTTTTTAGTTTTTAACCATGTTGTTTTCCTATACATAATTAAATAAACAATGTTAAGATATATATGTTATATATATATATATTACCTACTGGCGGTCGCCAGTAGGTAGTTATAGTTAGGACTTAGTTTCCATAGGAATTCCCAACATTCTATTAGGGACCTTTAAGTGAGACTACAGCCCGAACTGCTAAACAGAATTACACAAAATTTGGCAAAAAGGTAGAGTTCGGTTCACAGATTACGCTTTGTGTTAAATTGTGTAAATCTGTTCAGTAGTTCCTGAGAAAACCAAAAGTAAAATGATAGATATATCTATAGATGAAGTACGGTACGTGTACCATCCAAGGATTATACGTGTATCTTCCCGAGCACGAGCTGCATGCTGATTGGCTGTCAACTGTCTGTCAACACTCCCTGTCTAGACACCCTGACCCCCTAGGCCTGCTCAGGGGGTCCCACAAGGACCCTAAGGCAAAAACGCGTGACACGCATATGGTACGTGTACCCCGTGAAAAAGAAAAAAAAATGACATCTGCTTTATTGTTAATTAGCCCCCGGGGGGACCAAATCCTGGGGGTAATGTTTTTATTTATAATGGGGGGCCCAGAGGGGCCCCCAGCTCCGTGGACCACCACCCCCCGGGGCTTTAACTATATGTATGCGGGGGGCTCATGGCCCCCCCCAGCCCCGGGGACCGCCACCCCCGGGGTTTCTTTTAAAAAAAAAAACCTGTGAGGGGGGCTCAAGCCACCCCACATTTCCCGGGGACCGCCACCTCCCCAGGGCTCTAATATTCAAAATAGGTGGGTCCGTTATGGACCTCCCAGGAACCACCACCCCCTGGGGCTTTTCAATGTGGGGAGGGGGTCACGCGGCCCCCCTCCTGGAGCCTTTGATGGCTCTGGGGACCGCAACCCCCAGGGCCAGCTCCTGCAGTGTCCCGGGGTGCCTACCCCCGGGACACTGCTGTTTGCTATGGTAGGGCGGGAGCCTCGCGGTTCCCACCGTACCATAGCAAACTGCTTTCCTATTTGAAAGAGAGAGCAGATTAACCTGCTCTCTCTTTCAAGTAGGAAATCAGATTGCTTTTCGTTAGGGAGAGCAGCATGTAAGCTGCTCTCTCTGACGAAAAGCAATGCCGGCTCCCGAAGGATGTGGGGAGCCGGCTGGGACCGTGGGGGCATTGGGGCTCCCCCACGGTCCCCAACGTTGTATTTGAGCCCCGGGGGATGGGGTCCCCGGGGATTATAAAAATTTGTGATAGAGGCTATTTTCTTTTACGGTAGATTTAGAGTACGCGTACCATGCACGTACGTACGACGTATGGTGCGAAGTTTGTAAGTTTGTAAGTCATCCCGTAAGTGTACCTAAGCAAGAAAAATAAAAATATTTTTCAGATATATATGAAGCGTATGTGTTTAGATGTTGGGTGGCTCTTAAAAGAGCCCTTGTGTTTACACAAGTAAGTACCGATGCAGAGTCTAAAGTTCATGAGGAAGACTCTGTTCCCTTCATCTGTAAAATGTACCCCATCTCTCCTATAGATGCCTTGCATATTGAAATGCAGATTGTTTTTGTAAATGGACCCCATTCTGTAGTCTCTGAGAAAAGCAGAAACAGATTTATTCTCATGTTTTCTAGCCTTCTCAATCTGTGGACAAAATTGATTGGACCAGTTCCATTTCTGTCTTTGGCATATGTTGGAATACACAAAAGCAGTTTGGGGGAAACGTGACAAAAGCTCTCCAAAGGTGTCCTTCATAAGCATTTTCAGACCTACCCCAGTCAAAGTGCCTAGGTCATTGCCACCACAGTGCACAATTATGAGGTCAAGGTGCTGGAGATGTAAAAAGGATTTCACCAATGGCATCAATTGGTGCCACTTTAACCCTCTCTGTCCAATCCATTTAATGTCTACATTGGATGTATGACGGTGCAGCGTGTGGTAGTACCACGCGTACCGTTACAATGCAGGTTTTACAACACAAATCGTTACGACTTGCATTGGGGGGCGCTGGATAGTGAATAGTTTAATTTACTATACCAACTCCAGTCCCCGTGGATAGTAGGGAAGGTGTTGGATAGTAAATTAAACTATTCCCTATCCTAGAGCGCCCTCCAGCGAAAGTCGTTGTAATGACTTTCGTTGTAAATCCTGCGTGGTAATGGTACCACATTGTAAAAGCTTCGTGGTAAAGGATGTTCCCCTCTACATTTGGTAAACCTAGGTCTTTGTGAATTCCTTTCTGTTCTGCGTACCTTTGGCTCCAGAACTTCTCTCCTCATAATCCCTTTTGTCCTCATATTCCCCTCTGTCCTCATACTCCTCCTCATTGTGTTCATACTCTCGTTTCTCCTCATATTCCTCCTCTTTCCTCATTGTCTCCCCTGTCTCCTAATACTCCCCCTTCTTTTTATACTTCCTCCTCTCTCCTCTTACTCCACCCTCTCTCCACATACCTCCCTCCTAACAATTCCCCAGTCAGTAGACTAAGTATGGGCGAAATGCACGAATTCGCGGTACGCAAATTCGCGCGAAAGCAAATTTGCGTTCTGCATAATCCGCGAATCCGTGCAAATTTGCAGATTTTTTATTTACGTGTTTGCGGGCCTTTTGCAGCACACTGACCGCGAATTTACCCATGCGGTCGTACATGGCTGTAGCCATCTTGTCCCCGTTGCGTATATCCGTTTCCGGGCGCTAGTTGCACGCTCGCATTGTGTGCGGGCGTTTTTGCGTGTTCGCGGGGGAAATATCATGCAAACTTACCCATGCGGTCCTCTATGGGCACGGCCATCTTGTTTTTCATTAATTGCTATGGCTCTGGGCATGCTTTTTCAATCCTCCTCATATCTTTGCAATCCTTTGTTTCTTTGATTTTTTTTGGATCTTTTTTACTCTTTATCTATCCCTCACTTTTTCTACATCTATATTTTGTGTTTTTTTCTACTTTTGGTTACTGTAAAGCTACTTTTTTTTAACTCTTTTCTTTTCTTTTTCCCTATTCTTTCCTATTTTTATTTCAGCTGTCCAGGACCATGGCAAAGGGAGCCAGGAAGAGCAAGGGGAAGGGTCCCGCACCCTGTACCCAGCTCCCATGCGGGCGCTTAAGGGGGGAAGCAGTAATAGCCCGGGAGATTTTCAGCATGGTGGAGGTGGCCACACTGATTTTCTCCGTTCAGCGCCACCTCCCCAAAACCGTTGCGGCAGGTGGCTGGCTCGGTGCCGGGTATGGGCTCCGGGAGCATCAAAGGCTATGGGGAAGGTGTGCCGGGCCATGTATTGTGAGTCTGGGGTCCGGCGTACCCACAGCCAGGCGACACACCGGTGGTCTGGCATCTGGACCGGGAACACGACCTGCTCGACCTGCTAGGCGTCGAGATCCCTGGGCTTGGTGAGTAGTAGTAGCTATTTAATCACTACTCTGTTTTCTCCTGCTCTATGTTATCATATTGCAAATGTTTTTTTTTTCGAAGAGCAAGAATGCTGCCGATTACATTGCAGGTAAATTATGTTTCAAAAGCTTCTGTGATTGGAGGTGCTGGCCTGCTCACTGGCGGTGCTACTATGCTTACTTGTTTTCAATTTTGTGTTAATTTGGCCTGGGTGATGATTATGTATCAGTGTACTTTACAGAACTGCGTAATGCTAGACATTAGAGACTCAAGTCCAGTCCTTCCTTTGTACTCTTGCCACTAAGAAGAGATAGTGGTGGTGATCATAACAGACTGTGTCCGTCACTTTGCGTTCTGCGGAGTGCTGCCTGCCAGTCCTAGTAGAACCTTTTTGTAGTTGGTTTAGTGAGTAACATAACTTTCCAATTAGATGGTCCGCGAATCCAGCAATATCCTAGTAGACCACATCAGATAGGTCAATACATTTTGTGCAATTGTTGTCTATTTCCCCGAAATAATTTTTTTTGTTTTTTTGAAATGTTTGATGTGGTTGATAACAATCATCCATGTTTCTGTCTTTCTTTCATGTTGTACATCAGCTTCCCCAAGGGGCAAGGGGACACAGGAGGAGGTAGCGGCGCCGGCGGAGCAGGGACAACAGCAGGAAGGCCAGGATCGGTCCGGCGAGGGCTCCTCTGCTGGCCCCAGTAAGTTTTCCTGTTAATATTAATAATTATACTTCCCTATCTTTAACAGCACCTGTATTTTTTCCAAACGTTCCTCATTCTATTTTTTCCTAAATCGTCTTTGATCTTCTTGTAGACTGTTTCTAAATTCTTATCCTGCCTCTAGTATGACTCCCTGTGGTACTACTAGATTATTATTAGTCTGTCTTTGTAGCTAACTAAGCTTGCACAGTTGGCAAAAGGTGTTAAACAAAACTCCTATTATATTCAGTAATAGCTCTATGCACTGAGTGCAGTCCTCTGGGTTGTCCTTAATGTCTATTGAAGTCTTCTAAATGGTTATGCTTTGACAATTCCCAACACTAAAATGTCAATGGCCACCAAGAATAAGATACTAGTTTACTTTTTGATTGGATAGGAGGACAATCCATACTACTACTGTTATGTTATGTAATGTTACGTTATGTTATGTTATGTTATGTTATGTCATGGGTTCTTTTATAGCGCATGACTCACCTAGGGGCATCTCAGCGCTTTACCAATGGAGTCCCGCACACATAGACAGAAAAAGGGTTATAGCATGGCCAAATTAAAATAAAAATGTTTTTAATTGTTTCCTGAAAAGCATGTAAGTGCTAGATTGACGTAGAGCCATCGGAAGAGAATTCCAATATTTTGGGGCGATGTATGAAAAGGCTCTACCGCCTGTACGGGTTAGCCGAATACGCGGAATCTTCAGGAGGGCTAGGTCATTCGATCTTAGGTTACGTTCATGTACTTGTTTAGAAAGTTTATTGTAGAGATATGCTGGCCTCTCGCCTCAAAATGCTTTAAAGGAGAGGCAGCATACCTTGAAAATAGATCTCTTTTGGACAGGGAGCCAGTGTTACTGTCTAAGCAGAGGAAGGGAAGGGGATCCGGATGGCGCATTCAGAACCATTCTGGCGGCGGTGTTCTGTATAACCTGTAGTTTTGCCAGTGTGGTGGTGCCTATTTCCGCCAACAAGGCATTACTATAGTCTAACCTGCTCACTACCATTGCCTGTACAACAGTTCGGCGATGTTCTAGTGGAAGGTAGGGAATAATTCTCCGTAATAGGCGTAGGTTATAGTAGCATGTCCCTGCTATGTTTTTAACATTGTCTTTCATATTGAGCAGGGCATCCAACTGGATTCCCAAGCTTTTTACTGAGGGGGACGGTGTAGGCGCTTCTCCCAAATGGGACTGTTGCAGGGACTATTCTGCACAAACAGAACTATAGACAAGAAATAGGGCATTGGTTATAAATTATAATAGGTGCAGTTAGACTTTCCACATACCTCAGTCATAACAGAAGTGGAACCTCCAATCTCCTTACTGACTAGCTAGTGTGTCCGAGTCATTATTTAGCTCCCGGTTGCAGCGATGATTGATCCCCAATGATTATACAACCCAGGACATAAGACTACTGAGTCAGAGTCCCGACCTCTCTGAGCCACGGGCTCATGCTTGCAAATTGCAAACCCTTTCGCTCATTCACTCATGACCAAAAACCACAGAGTCTATGTAAGTTTTAAAGCTTTATTAAAAGTAAAAACATTTATTAAAATCAACTTCATCATATAAGATAAACGGTGAAGGATTCAAAACTGAAAAGTGGCTGATTTCACACATTAATTGTGGGAGAACCCTCACCTGGTTGGAACTTCAAGTCTTCTTTGTGGGGATGAACCATTGCTGACTCCAAGTGATGATGATCTGATCTTGCTCTTGTTCTTAGAAGGGAAGCTTCTGTCTGTTTTGAGAAAAATGGTGTGTGTTAAAAAGCAAGCATTCATCAGTTGTGCCAACAAGTGTAGCAAGACATGTTACGGCTAAAGAAAGGGACATTTGTAGTTTAGAAGAGACTAGAGAGTCACAAATTATTAAATTTGTTTATGTAGTACTAGTAAAAAAATGTCATTCCTAGACAAAATAAGGAGTGGTATATATGGCATCTAAGAATATGAAATGTATTTTCTAGGCGGAACATCGGCACAGCAATCCACCAGTGCCGGGGCCAGCGCGGAGGTGGGCACTCCTGGGGCGGAGGTAGTGCAACAGCCATCGGCAACTGCTGTGGGGGATGCCATGGTAGTGGCGGGCAGTGGTAAGCTATTATATTCCTTACTTATTGAGATTGCAGACTGCAGAATGTGCTCTCTGCATGGGTGTATATGTTGTACAGTACAAGTACACTTTACTGTTAAGAAGACTTACAAATTTAGAACTAAGTTTTTGTCAACCAGGTAGAAGACATTCACCCTTGACTTCGCATTAGCAATAGCATTAGCGGCGGGAGTTGACAAGTAACCAATGGCCTCCTCTAAATTTGACTTCAACTCAGCTGTGAAAGTTTTATTGAGAAGCCAAGTCAGATCAGAGATGAACTTGATGGATGGGATGAACGAAAAGGGAAAGAAGGGTGTAAGAAAGGTAGAGCGAGTTAAAAGTAATGACTGGCAAAGAATGATACGTGTTTTTGAATGCTGCCCGAGGTGGCTGGGATTATGATGCATGGCCGGTTCAAGGCTGAAGCAAGGATGGGTGGAAGAGAAAGGGAAGAGGACTGCCTGGGTGGGTGAAACAGAAACTGTATGTGTGCGCAATATATCCTTTGGGTTAAATTCAAGTGCAAGTCAAGCACGGATGCATGGCTGGCGGTTTCCAAAATAAAATAAAAAGGTTGTATTTCCGTGAGAAAAACTAAGGTTTGGCCAGTTGAGACATTAAGAAGAATGATTGACATTTACTTTGAATGGATGGATGCCTGGATCATGGTACTTTCTTACTCATAGATAGCATAGGTGTATGTAGACAGAGTAGACGGTCACTGGATGAAGTAAGTGTTACTTTGAAGAGCATGTATCACCGCACCCGCAAGTCCGTTCCAGTGTAACAAAGGCGAGGAAAAGAAGTTGTAATTTTTCAGAATACTACCATGACTAGTAACAATAGTTTGCAAACACAGCATATATCCTGCGATTACAGGGGCCACTCACTACCTCTGTTAATAATTGTATTACAACTCTGTCATTCATGTGTGGCCTATCAGTGTTCACTCAATAAAAAACAAAGCACCTAAAGTCATCCCATATGTAAGCAAATATCCTGTGAAGGGATAGATAATCATATTATTTATCTTCTTCATTTTCCTTTTTCTAGTAGTCATTGGCACTGCAGGGTGAAAGTTAAATTAATTAAGCAGTAGCACTTGTAACAGAGTATGGCCAGTGCCACCTGTAATAGAAAAGTAAGAGCTTCACCGCCTGCATGTACTAGAGTAGTACAGTAACTCAAGCCTGTGTCATCATGGCTTGCGTCTGTTTTTCTCGGGTGCAAGTTGACTGCGCTGGCATTATGCTGGCATCCAGAAGTTTACGTACCAATTTTGCTAAACAAGAGAGAAGAAGAATAAGAAGACTGGTGTACTGTCTGAGTCTAATGTAGTGAGTCCACATAGTGCTACTAGAATTGATTCCTGGAACTCCCACTAATGTTAGAGCCGAGGCCGACGAAGTGGGAGATTAGATAGATACAGGTCACAAATGTTATGTACTGGGCTTGTGTTAATCTTAAAGAGCATTGGTTACAGTTTGTTTTTCTTTCTTCATATATGCTCCTTCCAAACTAACACAGAAGGAGTGGGCTAGACGGGCCCGGCAAAGGAAGCTGGAGGTGATTGTCGCCGAATATCGTCGGCTGGTGGCCCAGGAGGAGGAGGAAACGCAGTCTCAGTCCAGAACATCCACCACGACAGCTTCATCCTCCTCCACACTCCCTCGGTCAGCCAGTCAGTACAAGCCTCCAGTGGCATGGAGCCATGGTACCGCAGACACCTGCCACCGCCAAGCAGACAAAAAAATCAGCTGCCCCCCACAGCAGGTGCAAGGCACTCATCCATTGCCTAACCCTCAGGGTGTCCAACCTTGAGCAGGAGATGGAGAGAGTTAAAACCCTGCTCAAGAACCTCCGCAGGGAGCAACGGGACCACCTGGCCAAAGGACACCACCGGCGGCAGTAGAGGAGGAGAGACTGTCCCTTGCCCCTTTTTCAAAGACGTTTGGGGGAGTGGGAATTGGGAGTTGGGTTTTTTGGACTTTAGGGACTTTTTATTTAATGGACATTCTTTGGGGTTAGGGAGGGGGGTGAGTCGGGGCTTGTGGGATAGTTTATTGTGGAGAAGTGTGGCTCACTGGTTAGAGGAGGCAGACCCTGAAGCAGAGGTCAGACCCGGGACCAGGGTTCAATTCCTGACGCGGCAGGGTCTTGAGCCCAAATATCCACGGACTCGATAATTCTCGTTTCGGTGCCTACTCGAATCACGGGTTCACACTCTGCAGCTCTGGGCATTAGCTGCTTAATCTCCACTACGGCCCCCCCGCGGCGGGATGCCTGGCTTTCACCTTGGGGATGCCCAGTACGGGTATTTCACAGGGAAAAAGCCAGGACGGGTTTCCAAGGCAAGCGCCGAGATGCCTACGGGTAATCGAGCGCTATATAAGAACGCATAATAATAATAATAATAATAATAATATTTTTGTTAGGGATAAAAATATTTATTTACTTCCAACTTAAACATAGCATACGTGTTTTTACCATTTTGCGGGGGAGGCGGAGGGGTTAACTGTACGTTTGTTTTCCTGAAACTTAACTGGCTGCTTGATTCAAATTAACTAGGTAATCGCCCAAATGTTTACAAAAGTAAGGGCCACTCACAGAGTTAGTGAATTCAATTGTCCTACCACTTTACTAGTACTACCGTCAGTCTCTCCTCTCTCCTCCTACTCCATTATTCTTCCTCCCCCAAACGCTTATCTTACCTGTGATTCATGTTTGAAAATAGGGCTAGGCACAGGGCTGGCTGCATGGCAAATGGCGATTAAGGTTGGCAATCCTGGCATCGTTGTGGTGGCAATAGTGGTGGTACATAGTGGCAGTAGCAACATCTGGAAAAAAAAAACCTTGAGTGGCCTGAGTGGAGCATTAGAACAGAATGATAGATAGCACAGTACACAAGAATAGTGCCATAATTTAGCCTAACAAATGCTATAATATTCAAAGTATAACTACTAGTTGCGTGGAGTTTGGCTTTGGCTACTACAAGAAATAATCCTGAAGGTGAAGGATACAGCAGCGTAATTATTCGCCACGTGTAGGAGGAGGATGTTCTTGATGATCAATCCAGTTGATGGCGCCCATGAAAACCAGATTTGATTTGCAAATAGTCATGAGTCTGTGTCAAGCTGAGTAAGGATATATCCTCGGATTCCTTCACCAGCCTTGAAATTGATTTTCTGTTGCTTTGACCTTATCCTCCCCAGCAAGTGTGTGTATTTATTGTTGTCATTTAGTCACATCTCAATGAATACCACACAGCCCGGGGGAAGAGGGTTAGGGTTTGAAATTTGATTGGGAATGGGTTTTTTTAGGAAAGTTTTGTGGAGAGAGGAAAAAAAACACAGCATGGACAAACAGCAAATGAAGATAAACAAATCTTTGGATACAAAGATATCCATAAATCTTTTAAGGGACATAAAGGAAGTGCATGCACTACTGCATGCATAAAGTTGATTGCTAGATGGATGGTTAGGTTACTTAAACTAAGTAGTACTTTCTACAACTTACTAACTATGAAGAAACAATGTGTCAGTACAGGGCACACTCATAGAAGTTCACAACAATAACATTAATTAAAAGATAAGGACAAGAGGATACTGTAACTGTATGTTGTAGTTGTCCTGTTGAATGTAGGATGTTGCGTGCATCCAGCCATTCCTCTTATTCGCGGTACTCCTCCATTCCATCTGATGCTCCGTCGATCAATCTTGGTGACTAGACACACTGTCCACCGCCTGCCTGGCGGATGCGGAATTGGGGATCGCTAATGGTAAGCCTGAGTTAATCATTTTTCCAATCACACAGGGTAAAAGCCGGCCTGTAAATGTTGATGGAAGAACAGGAAGAGATATTAAAACACCACGGAGAAAAAAATATAAGGTACACTGTGTAGTGCAAAAATAACACTTTCAGTTTCACAGAGGCGACAGTATTACATACAACTCAAGCATCATTTCGAAAGTGCGTACTCTGAGTCTCCTTTTCAAGGAAAGTAATTAGTAAGTATGGGCAAATTGTTTGGATCTTCGGTCTGCGAATGTGTGCAAAATCGCCCAAAAACGTGAATTCGCGGATTTTCCCGCAAACTCGCAGATTTTCTTGGCGATTTGCATAACTATTACTGGAGTACTTTCTACTGGCTAATCCAGTAAGTGCTACCTCGTTGGGTAAATGCATAGTGCTTTTCCTACACTACAGCTGCGTAAAGTGTCAGAAGAGTTGTCTCCAGTGACATCTGCAATAATGCATTACCGGCAATGTTAGGCTATGGGCCGAAATGCACCTTAGAAACAGGGCGAAATCACCTTTCCCCTCAACCTACGACCCAACTGCTGTTTGGACACAAAATTAGACCTTCCCAGCAGTGCTCCCAGACCCCTAAACCCACTCCCAAAAATCTAGAACAGCCCCCCAAAAACATGCAATACTGCTATCCCCAAAGAGGCCTAAGTTAAAATCATGCCAAAACGCACTCTGAAAGTAGGCCCAAAACCCCCCTTTTCCACCATGGAATTTCTTCAAACCACTTGCAACCAAAATTAGACCTTCCCAGCAGTGCTCCCAGACCCCTCAACCCACTCCCACAAATCTAGAACACCCCCAAACAGCCCCCAAAAGAATGCAATACTGCTAAAAAAACACCTTTTTCCACCATGGATTTTCTTCACACCACTTGCAATCAAAATTAGACCTTCCCAGCAGAGCTCCCAGACCCCTCAACCCACTCCCACAAATCAACAACACCCCCAAACAGCCC
The DNA here is from genome assembly GCF_964261635.1 of Lissotriton helveticus. NCBI lineage: Eukaryota > Metazoa > Chordata > Amphibia > Caudata > Salamandridae > Lissotriton > Lissotriton helveticus. The sequence goes on along the minus strand of NC_136061.1, from coordinate 451,444,091 downwards.
CCATAAAACATGTAATACTGCTATCCCCAAAGAGCCCTAAGTTAAAATCGTGCCAAAAAACACTCTGAAACTAGGCCCAAACCCCCCTTTTCCACCATGGATTTTCTTCAAACCATTTACAGTCAAAATTAGACCTTCCCAGCAGTGCTCCCAGACCCCTCAACCCACTCCTACAAATCTAGAACACCCCCAAACAGCCCCCCAAAAACATGCAATACTGCTATCCCCAAAGAGGCCCAAGTTAAAATCGTGCCAAAACGCTCTCTGCAACTAGGCCCAACCCCCCCTTTTCCGCCATGGATTTTCTTCAAACCACTTGCAATCAAATTTAGACCTTCCCAGCAGCAGTGCTCCCAGACCCCTCAACCCACTCCCACACATCTAGAACACTCCCAAACAGCCCCACATAAACATGCAATACTGCTAGAAAACACCCCTTTTCCACCATGTATTTTCTTCAAACCACTTGCAATCAAAATTAGACCTTCCCAGCAGTGCTCCCAGACCCCTCAACCCACTCCCAAAATTCTACAACACCCCCAAACAGCCCCCCAAAAACATGTAATACTGCTATCCCCAAAGAGGCCTAAGTTAAAATCGTGCCAAAACGCACTCTGAAACTAGGCCCAAACCCCCCTTTTCCACCATGGATTTTCTTCAAACCACTTGCAGTCCAGATTAGACCTTCCCAGCAGTGCTCCGAGACCCCTCAACTCACTCCCACAAATCTAGAACACCCCCAAACAGCCCCCCAAAAACATGCAATACTGCTATCCCAAAGAGGCCTAAGTTAAAATCGTGCCAAAACGCTCTCTACAACTAAGCCCAAACCCCATTTTTCCACCGTGGATTTCCTTTAAACCACTTGCAATCAAAATTAGACCTTCCCAGCAGTCCTCAACCCACTCCCACACATCTAGAACACCCCCAAACATCCCCACAAAAACATGCAATACTGCTAGAAAACACCCCTTTTCCACCATGTATTTTCTTCAAACCATTCGCAATCAAAATTAGACCTTCCCAGCAGTCCTCCCAAACCCCTCAACCCACTCCCAAAAATCTACAACACCCCCAAACAGCCCCCCAAAAACATGCAATACTGCTATCCCCAAAGAGGCCTAAGTTAAAATCATGCCAAAACGCACTCTGAAACTAGGCCCAAACCCCCCTTTTCCACCATGGATTTTCTTCAAACTACTTGCAGTCAAAATTAGACCTTCCCAGCAGTGCTCCCAGACCCCTCAACCCACTCCCACAAATCTAGAACACCCCCAAACAGCCCCCCAAAAGAATGCAATACTGCTAAAAAAAACACCTTTTTCCACCATGGATTTTCTTCAAACCACCTGCAATCAAAATTAGACCTTCCCAGCAGAGCTCCCAGACCCCTCAACCCACTCCCACAAATCAACAACACCCCCAAACAGCCCCCAAAAAACATGTAATACTGCTATCCCCAAAGAGGCCTAACTTAAAATCGTGCCAAAACACACTCTGGAACTAGGCCCAAACCCCCCTTTTCCACCATGGATTTTCTTCAAACCATTTACAGTCAAAATTAGACCTTCCCAGCAGTGCTCCCAGACCCCTCAACGCACTCCTACAAATCTAGAACACCCCCAAACAGCCGCCCAAAAACATGCAATACTGCTATCCCCAAAGAGGCCCAAGTTAAAATCGTGCCAAAACGCTCTCAGCAACTAGGCCCAACCCCCCCTTTTCCGCCATGGATTTTCTTCAAACCACTTGCAATCAAATTTAGACCTTCCCAGCAGCAGTGCTCCCAGACCCCTCAACCCACTCCCACACATCTAGAACACCCTCAAACAGCCCCACATAAACATGCAATACTGCTAGAAAACACCCCTTTTCCACCATGTATTTTCTTCAAACCACTTGCAATCAAAATTAGACCTTCCCAGCAGTGCTCCCAGACCCCTCAACCCACTCCCAAAATTCTACAACACCCCCAAACAGCCCCCCAAAAACATATAATACTACTATCCCCAAAGAGGCCTAAGTTAAAATCGTGCCAAAACGCACTCTGAAACTAGGCCCAAACCCCCCTTTTCCACCATGGATTTTCTTCAAACCACTTGCAGTCCAGATTAGACCTTCCCAGCAGTGCTCCGAGACCCCTCAACTCACTCCCACAAATCTAGAACACCCCCAAACAGCCCCCCAAAAACATGCAATACTGCTATCCCAAAGAGGCCTAAGTTAAAATCGTGCCAAAGCGCTCTCTGCAACTAAGCCCAAACCCCCTTTTTCCACCATGGATTTCCTTCAAACCACTTGCAATCAAAATTAGACCTTCCCAGCAGTCCTCAACCCACTCCCACACATCTAGAACACCCCCAAACATCCCCACAAAAACTTGCAATACTGCTAGAAAACACCCCTTTTCCACCATGTATTTTCTTCAAACCCCTTGCAATCAAAATTAGACCTTCCCAGCAGTGCTCCCAAACCCCTCAACCCACTCCCAAAAATCTACAACACCCCCAAACAGCCCCCCAAAAACATGTAATACTGCTATCCCCAAAGAGGCCTAAGTTAAAATCGTGCCAAAACGCACTCTGAAACTAGGCCCAAACCCCCTTTTTCCACCATGGATTTTCTTCAAACTACTTGCAGTCAAAATTAGACCTTCCCAGCAGTGCTCCGAGACCCCTCAACCCATTCCCACAAATCTAGAACACCCCCAATCAGCCCCCCAAAAACATGCAATACTGCTATCCCCAAATCGGCCTAAGTTAAAATCGTGCCAAAACGCTCTCTGCAACTAAGCCCAAACCCCCCCTTTTCCACCATGGATTTCCTTCAAACCACTTGCAATCAAAATTAGACCTTCCCAGCAGTGCTCCCAGACCACTCAACCCACTCCCAAAAATCTAGAACACCCCCAAACAGCCCCCCAAAAACATGCAATACTGCTAAAAAACACCCCTTTTCCACCATGGATTTTCTTCAAACCACTTGCAATCAAAATTAGACCTTCCCAGCAGTGCTCCCAGACCCCTCAATCCACTCCCAAAAATCTACAACACCCCAAACAGTCACCCAAAAACATGTTATTCTGTTATCCCCAAAGAGGCCTAACTTAAAATCGTGCCAAAATGCACTCTGAAACTAGGCCCATACCCCCCTTTTCCACCATGGATTTTCTTCAAACTACTTGCAGTCAAAATTAGACCTTCCCAGCAGTGCTCCGAGACCCCTCAACCCACTCCCACAAATCTAGAACACCCCCAATCAGCCCCCCAAAAACATGCAATACTGCTATCCCCAAAGAGGCCTAAGTTAAAATCGTGCCAAAACGCTCTCTGCAACTAAGCCCAAACCCCCCCTTTTCCACCATGGATTTCCTTCAAACCACTTGCAATCAAAATTAGACCTTCCCAGCAGTGTTCCCAGACCACTCAACCCAATCCCAAAAATCTAGAACACCCCCAAACAGCCCCCCAAAAACATGCAATACTGCTAAAAAACACCCCTTTTCAACCATGGATTTTCTTCAAACCACTTGCAATCAAAATTAGACCTTCCCAGCAGTGCTCCCAGACCCCTCAATCCACTCCCAATAATCTACAACACCCCAAACAGTCACCCAAAAACATGTTATTCTGTTTTCCCCAAAGAGGCCCAACTTAAAATCGTGCCAAAACGCACTCTGAAAGTAGGCCCAAAACCCTGGTTTTCGACCATGGTTTTTCTTTAAACCATTTGCAATCAAAATTAGACCTTCCCAGCAGTGCTCCCAGACCCCTCAACCCACTCCCACAAATCTAGAACACCCCCAAACAGCCCCCCAAAAACATGCAATACTGCTATCCCCAAAGAGGCCTAAGTTAAAATCGTGCCAAAACGCACTCTGAAACTAGGCCCAAATCCCCCTTTTCCACCATGGATTTTTTTCAAACCACTTGCAATCAAACTAGACATTCCCAACTCTCACAATCTACTGGAAGGTGTACGACTTTTCACCCAAACACACGCGCCCGCAAAACACCAAAAAAGGCCAACATTCGGCCAATTCAGGACCAAAAAATGCAACCCCCCCTCTAAAACCTTGCCAGCATCATTATGAACGAGCCTGCATCAGGCCCTGAGCCCTAGACTTCGTGAACCCTACCAAATGAAACCTAAAAACCCTAGTAAACTGCACTAACCCCCCAAAACAGCCCTAAACCCTAGATATGCTTTGTCAGACAGTCAAGGCAGGCACCACTGAGTGAAGCAACCTGATGTAGCATACCTAGGCTCTTTGTCACAGACAGACAAAGCATATCTAATTGTATGCAGCAAGCCACATAGCTCCAATTTTACATGAACTGCTGTCTGGACTCTGCCAGGCATAACAACACTACACTGCCTCGACCACTCCATACCGCGACTAGACAGACATGTAGTTCTGCTGTATTAGTTGTTGTAGACTGGTTTACCTGTTTGCCAATCACGAATTGGCCATAGTTCTTCCGTAAACCAACGCTGATGATCCATCCATCCCAGTGAGTGACTGTAAAGAAAAAAAATATATTATTTAATCAATCATCATGGTATATTGGCAAAACAGTAAGTCCAAGGACATTTGGAAAATGCAACGTAATGGCCCCTGCAGTTGAAGTACAATTTGAATTAAACTAGGTAAAAAAAGCAGAGTAGACTTGAGTTACATTTAGTGTGTAAAAGATTAAATAATAACAGAAGACATATGATTCATTTCATGCACAACAAACAAACAGCAATTGCTTTCATCAGAGCTAGACAGCCATTGCTGTCCACTGCATGCCATCTTCTTCTCATTATTCATTACCTGTTCCACTTTTTGTCCGCATTCTTCTTCTGAAAGTGAGGGCCCACAGGGCAGCCTCTCCTGTCAATTTCAGAAGTAACTGTCAGCAACAGCAAGCATGTAGTCAGTAATTCCAGTCCCACTTGAGGGGGCTCGTCTACAAAGACAAAGTTTCTTTATTCTGCGTAATCCAGCCATCTGCCTTGAGGGAAATGGATAGGGGGAGTCTGGAGGAGGAGGATAGAGGAGCATGATTGAGTTGTGAACTTGTGAACCTCAGGAATGCAGACTGCGGCACCTTCAAATCAATAAGGAAATAAGATGAAGACAGTGCTGCTGACGGACTTGTTGTGATTAGGTGATTAGAGTTTTGTTGTGGTAAAAGTTGCAAAACAAAGAAAGACACACAGGAATAAAATTGAATATAGGACGAAAAAAAGGAAGTCATTTTCAGGCCTCGGTGTCAGGGAAGTAGAGCTGGTCCTCAAACTCTATGAATTGAGACGGGAGTAGGTCAGCTAACAGAGAAGAACTTCCGTCACCTAAATCGGTGTCCTCTTCTTCCTGCGTGCATTCACGTATTTTGTAATCTGGTGGTATGAAGTGCTGATTCATCTTGATTAGTGTTAACCGCTCCACATTTTTGGGCGAGAGGCTGGTCCTTTTTGAAGTTACAATGGCACCAGCAGCACTGAAAACACGTTCAGAAGACATGCTTACGAGTGGGCAAGACAAATAATTTAGAGCCAGGTTGGTGATCAGACGCCATAGAGGCCTTTTCCCATACCAATACAGCAATGGGTTCTGATTAACAAAGACCTCTGTTGGGTCATCCAGATAGGCCTGCACCATCGACTCAATGTTCTCCAGGGTTGCTTCACTTTGCGTACCATCTGTGGCCTTTGCATCACTGGAACGAGCAAACCCTTGATGAGTTAGCCAATTCGCTTCCGACAATATAATGACTGGGCCTGGTGCAGGTGAGGATGATGATACGGTTGCTGGTGTCGTTAACGTCTGTGAGGGAAAGTGACTCCCTTCGGCCACAGATTCAGAAGTGGAACTTGACGCCGGATGGCCTGCTGATTCAGTAGTACTTCTGCTGGCTCCTTCAATTTTCTGCCGCTCTTTTTCGAACCGAGTGGCTGACAGAGCTAGCCAATGTTTCTACTTTGAAACATCTGCTTCATTAAAAGGAATGAATGCTTTGCTGGCCACTGCCTTTTTGTACTGTGGATCCAGAATAGTGGCACAAATGTAATGTTGTTCTGTATGTATTTTTTTAAGCCTTTCATTGTCAACTAGGCGGCTTAATAACTTCTCCGCCAACTGATATGCGTCTTGCTTTTCAGTATCATCACGGAACGTTGAAGACATCGCCTTCAGTTGGTGCTCTAGCATGTGCAACAATGGGATAGCTTTGTTCAAAGAACAGTCCTCCCTGCTGACTTCATGCGTGAAGACCTCAAAAGGACAAAGCATGCCTGTCAGGCTTGCAACTAGCTTCCATTCCTCCAACTCTAGCCTCATGTCTTTCATAGTAGAACCCAGTGCAAAGACATACTCATTGATTACCCCCCACTGCTCAGACAGATGCTCAAGCATGTAGAAGGTTGAGTTCAAGCGTGTTGTTACCTCCTGGAGGAGTCCTTTGACTGGCAGTCTACGTTCACGTTGCATGCTCCTCAGCTTCTTCCGTGCCTTTAAAGAATGGCTGAAATGTGTGCAGATTCTTCGGCAGGTGGTCAGTAACTTCCTGACTGTGATTTCTTTTTTCAAGAAATCTTGCACAACAATGTTAATACTGTGCGCCAAACACGGCACTCTGAAATAGCCACCTTGCTGCATGGCCTTAACTATATTACTGCCATTTTCCATGGTTACATAACCAATCATGCGATTTCTTGGATGCAGCCATTCATATTCCTTCCTGTCAAACTCCTCCAAAAGTTTAGGTGCAGTATGAGATTTCTCCATGGCAAACATGGCTACTGTTGCATGTTTCCGAGTAGCTTGAAAAACTGTGTCCGTGTCAAGACCTGCTTTTAACTTGTCTTTAACCCCTGCAAAAGAGACCCAGTGTGCAGTGATGCACATGTAATCAAGGGCTTGGCAACTGGTCCACATGTCTGTTGTCAGGTGGATAGTGTGAACAGCACTCTTCTGAATAGCTGCGCCAATCACCTCCAGCACATCTTGATGTAGTGCTGGAACATCAAATCTGGCAAAATAGGACCGGCTAGGAACTTTCCATTTAGGGCAGACTGTTGCCACAAATTCTAGAAAACCCACCCCTTCCACAAAAGAAAAAGGGAGAAGGTCCAGCGCTAGCATTTTAGCCAGCTTTGCGTTATACAGACGTGCAGTTGGGTGGTTGCGTTCAAATGGCGCCTCCGACCAAAACCTGCTTCTAATGGTGGTCTGGACCGTTCTACATGATGATGATGATGCAGACTTCTTCAAAACAGTTAGGCTCATTGATGTACTTTTTCACATTGGTGTCTCTCCCAGACTCTTAGTGTGCCTCATACATGTTGCAGGGGTAGAGGGTGTGGGCGCTACCACTGCAGTGCTGCTGCCAGGGGTACTGGGTATACCAGAAGTAATGTTGGTCGGTTCTTGACTTCCCCCCTGCACGATCAGCCCCTCGTCATCATCAGATGCAATGTGAATTGATACATTTGGATCAGTTCTACTTTTGGCTTCCTGGATATTCCTTAGGTGCGCCTCCCACTGGATAGTGTGGTGTTTTTGGAGATGACCTCTCTGGCCTTCAGTACCATAGTTGGTACCAAGCTTACCACGACTAACTACTATTTTACAAATCGAACAAACAACCATGTTTACTGCCTTTTTGCTAACACTAAAGAAGTCCCAAACTGGGGACTGGAGATGTCTGGTGGTGGTGGAAGTGTAAATGTAAATGTAAATGTAAATGTAAATGTAAGGGACATTTATAGAGCGCTACTACCACTCCAAGGAGTATCTTGGCGCTTACACAACCCGGTGGAAGAGTTGGAATAGGGAAGAGAGCATCCTAAATTATTAAGCACATCCACTAGACTAAAGTCCTACACAGAGTATCAGACATAGAGAAAATCCAAGTTTTCAATGCCTTCCTAAAAGGGGCTTCTTGGGAGAAGGACCGCAAAGAAAGGGGAAGTTTATTCCACGCCTTGGTTCCTAGTACAAAAATAGATTTGCCGCCTTTTGTAGCCAGTTTAAAGCGAGGAGTGGTAAGTAAATTCTGGCTAGCAGATCTAAGGCAGCGTGCTGGGTAGTATCTTTTAAACCCCCTGCGTAGATAGATCGGGCAGCCGCGTTTTGGACCATCTGCAATTTGTGGAGCACGATTTTATTTGCTCCAACGTAAAGTCCATTGCAGTAGTCAAGCCTAGAATTTATTAAGGCCACTGCGACTGTTTTCCTCGCTGAAAGAGGACGGAGATCAAAAAACTTCCTAAGTGCTTTAATAATTTGAAAGCACACGCCTGCCACTGCTACAGCCTGAGGTTTAAAAGATAGGCAGTTGTCAAATTTTATGCCTAGGTTACGTGCGGATGCAATTGTATTGGGAGGAGCTTCTGCATCCGATGGCCAGCATACCAAGGGGGAGAAAGGGTTATTGATCCCCATGGGTAGGATTTCCGTTTTTCCGGCGTTGCACTTTAGATGGTTGTTATTCATCCATTTGAATGTTGCTGCAAGACAATTCCTAAGATCTTCCTCGGCACCTGGTTTTTCCTTATCCAGCACCAAAATCAGTTGGGTATCGTCAGCGTATGAGATAGAACTGATCCTGAATGACGCGATCAAGTTCATCAGGGGTTCCATATATAGATTGAAAAGAACAGGGCTCAAACTGGAGCCCTGTGGCACCCCTGAGCTGACGTTTTTAGCCTCAGACTGATATGGGCCAAGCACTGTTATTTGGCGCCTGTTAGTAAGGAAATTCCTACACCAGGCCAACACCTGTCCTCCCACCCCTGCGGCAGCCAACCGGTCCAGTAAGATGTTATGGGATACGGTATCGAAGGCTGCCGACAGGTCAAGAAGGATAAGGACAGCCTGTTTTCCCTGATCCATTGCTGCTCTTACAGTTTCAGCAGAGTATAGTAAAGCTGATTCGGTAGAGTGTTCTGACCGAAAACCTGACTGATTCGAATGGAGAACGTTATTCTTCTCCAGAAAGTTTGTCAGTTGGCTATTGACAAACTTTTCAGTCAGTTTAGATAGAATGGGTAACAGGGAAATCGGGCGCAGGTTGGAAAGGGTGGTAGGATCGGCCAGGGCCTTTTTTTGGAGTGGCTTGACAGCTGCAAGTTTCCAATCCTCAGGGATACTTGCTGTTGCTAGAGAAGAGTTGATGATACTGTTGATCATAGGATTAACTATCTCTATTAGTTGGTGCAACACCGGAGCAGGGCAGGGATCAAAAGGGGAACCTGATTTGCTGGCTAAAATAGCTTTAGCAGTTTCTTCCAGAGAGACTGGGGCGAACTCGTCGAAACGGGGGGGGGGAGTCAGTTTCGCTATCTCTCCAACATCAGTTGTGATGATGGTTTCTGATGGAAAGGTATTAGTGATTGTTAGGATTTTATTCTCAAAATAATCAGATATCGCGTTACAGAGATCTTGCGATTGAGGGATCTCTTGCGAAAGAGCTGAAGGATTGATAAAATCCTTAACAATCCTAAAGATAGCTTTTTGTTCTTGGCCTGCTGAAGAAATGGCCTGTAGGTAATAGGCTTTTTTTGCTAGTTTTATTCCTACGTGATACTTCCGTCTTGCTACTATATAACTGTTGCGTGCGTCGGTGTCGTAATTACGACGCCACCTCCGTTCTAGCGTTTTCACTTCGCCTAACTCAGTCTTAAGAGCTGGTGAAAACCACGAAGCATTTTTTTTCTTATACCTAGGTTTCGTGTTCTCATTGTTGGATGGTGTAAGCAACTTGCCCGCTCCAGCAATCCAATCACAAAAGATTTGATAATCTAAAGGAGTACAATCAGCAGGAGCTGGTAATTCGTTATTGAGTTTTTCAACAATGTCAGCTCTCCTCGCTAATGACTTCCAATTTGGAGTGGGTTTCATGTGAGGATTATCTGTACGTTTTAGGAAATTGACAGAAGGTTTCCAGTTCTCAGCTATAAGAAAAGGAATGAGGAAGTGATCTGTCCAAACCTGAGGGCGAGGGGGTTTGACTATAAGGCCAGGAAGGTTAGAGCAGATGCCATCTAATAGATGTCCTGCTTGATGGGTGGGTTCACGATTCACCAAAGTAAGTCCCAACACTTCAATTGTATCTAGGAAGCAACTGACTCCAGGATCAGTTGGGGCCTCAAGATGTAAGTTGAGGTCACCCAACACCGTGAAGTTAGAGAACCTAAGAGTTAAATCGCTCAACACATCACTAGCAGAGTCCAGAAATGTGGAAGGGGGGCCTGAGGGGCGATAAATAAGTACTCCAGAAAATACAAGAGAGTCATGGAATACTAGGGAAAAAGCAAGTGCTTCTGACTCCTTAAGCTCCGTCAGTGCTTCTATGGTACATTTAAAACGGTTGCGATAAATAATCGCAAGACCTCCTCCTCGTTGTTCCTGCCTATCTAGACGTAGGATATGGTAGTCCTGTGGTAGAGCTGTGGCAATGGCAGGATTGCACCATGGCTTCAGCCATGTTTCCGTAACAAAAAGACAATCCAATTGAGATTCAGTGATAAGATCAAAGACGTTCTGAGCGTTTTTTACTAAGGAGCGAGCATTAATCAGCCCGCCTCGAAGTAAAATAGTATCACTGAGTATCTCAGGCGGCAGATCAGAGTTTAAAGTTAGCCGACAATAAGCACAACAAGCCGGGCCCTGCCAAGTGTGGGGGTCTAAGGAACAGTGACAGGGGGCATATGGGCCCCGAAATGATAGTAAGTAGTCACGTGACATACTTGAGTTAGGAGGCATCCTGGAACAGTAGGAGTGAAGATCAGAGTCTCCCGCCTCTCGCGCCTCCTTAGCGCTGACGGGCGCAGACGGGCAGACTCTGGCTTGACTCAGGCGAGAGTCAGGCGCTTCCGCTGCGCGTCACCGCTGCGCGGGAGGGTGTGAGCTTTAAATACAGGCTCACCTGCTGCCACGCAGAGCACTAGAGCGCTCTGACGAGTGGCACCCTTAATCCAGAGCAGTCCCAAGATGGCGGACGGGCGCCTCGAGCAACACTAATTAGAGGCAGTAATCCGCTCTAGAAGCGGTGAGGGCACAATTAAAGTGCAGGTATGTGGGCGGACTGATGGAAGTTAAAAAACAAAGATTTTACATTTCAATTTTACAAATTTTACAAAAACGATACATTTTTAAAATATTAACAGCGCTGCGCGCCTAAACACACGCTAGCACTATTGTGCGCTTAAAAAGATGGTGCAGCTTTCCCTAAGGCCGAGCCACACTAGGTGCTCGCCTTAAATACAGACTCACCTGCTGCCACGCAGAGCACTAGAGCGCTCTGACGAGTGGCACCCTTAATCCAGAGCAGTCCCAAGATGGCGGACGGGCGCCTCGAGCAACACTAATTAGAGGCAGTAATCCGCTCTAGAAGCGGTGAGGGAACAATTAAAGTGCAGGTATGTGGGCGGACTGATGGAAGTTAAAAAACAAAGATTTTACATTTCAATTTTACAAATTTTACAAAAACGATAAATTTTTAAAATATTAACAGCGCTGCGCGCCTAAACACACGCTAGCACTATTGTGCGCTTAAAAAGATGGTGCAGCTTTCCCTAAGGCCGAGCCACACTAGGTGCTCGCCTTAAATACAGGCTCACCTGCTGCCACGCAGAGCACTAGAGCGCTCTGACGAGTGGCACCCTTAATCCAGAGCAGTCCCAAGATGGCGGACGGGCGCCTCGAGCAACACTAATTAGAGGCAGTAATCCGCTCTAGAAGCGGTGAGGGCACAATTAAAGTGCAGGTATGTGGGCGGACTGATGGAAGTTAAAAAACAAAGATTTTACATTTCAATTTTACAAATTTTACAAAAACAATAAATTTTTAAAATATTAACAGCGCTGCGCGCCTAAACACACGCTAGCACTATTGTGCGCTTAAAAAGATGGTGCAGCTTTCCCTAAGCTACTTTCAGTTTCAATGCCAGATGAAGTGGAGGATGGGCGTGGCTGAATTCGACTCTGTTGTGTACTTACAGCACCACTACTTGAGGTAATGGAGGTCGAGCTGGCTGGAGGTCCATGCCGGCTCTTCTGATGAGAAAATATGGAAGCTGTAGGTCGTGTTGGTGTAGAAGTTCACTGCGTTGGTGGTGGTACCAGTGCCACGCCGCCCACATCCCGCTCAGCAGCATTTCGGGATAGGGTCAAAATGTCTTGCTGCACGCCCGCTGGGGCTGGAGTGACGACAGTGATGACTGGGTCAATGTCAGACTGTTCATCAGCAGCAGAATACACCACTTCTTGTTCGTCGTCATCGTCACCCATAATTGAAAGACTTGCGGAAACCTTCCTTTTAGGCTTGGCTACCTTTGTCGGCTCATGGCGTGCCTCCCTCTCAGACTGCATTGGTGTGTTCCAATCAACATGAAGATCATCAGAAGGAAAGGGGCTTGAAGAAGAACTTGTAGTAGCCCTCCTTGACCTTTTTCTTGCACGGGATCTGGAACAATATGTCATAAATCAAAAATGTTATTGTTTCCAATTATTAAAAATTATTACAAAATTACAGTGCGTTAGATAATCATTGAAATTCATTAAAAATGTGCTTATTTTGTACATGTTAAAAGAACATCTCTTGTCTCCCCATGTTCCGCTTGTCGTAGGAGCGATTCTACTTTTCTCATATATTTGACCCCCCTACAAGCCAACGTGGGAGACGATCCCTTCAACCATCGAATTACAGCTTGCCTGCATGTACGAATGTTCATTTTATTAAAAATGTTTTTTAAAAGTTGTCTCCTTAAGTCCATAAGAGCCGGGCAAACACATAGCAGGTGGGGTAATGTTTCATTTTGGTACCCACATAGCCGACAATGAGGGTCTGTATAACTGCCCTTCCAGGATGGTAGCAAGTCCTTAGAAGGCTGTAAACCCAGCCGGTGTTCTATATATCTCTGTTTTAGATTCTCATTAAAATGACTTTCTAAATAAGACTGTGGCTTTGGCCCAGAATATGAGTTTATCACTGACCACCCGTGTCGTCGCTTTGAGATTATCAATTTGTCTTCAAGAAAGGATTCCCATTTGACAGCGTTGTTTGTTGTCTTATCAAAGCTGGTTCTGTCCGGGATTGAATCCCATGTTGATTGGATTTTTAAACCCCTCAAGGATTGCAACAAGAAATCTCCCCAGCTGCCTAGTGTAGACTGTTTCTGCTGGTTTTCGATTTCATTCCAACACAGGCTGTCCAGTGAGCCTTCCTCTGACAAACGTAATTTGTGGCAAAGTTTCGCAAAAGTACCCTTACTGCGAAATTTCTGATTCAGCAGGCCAAATTCTAGGCGTACCTGTGCTGGTGAGGCTGATTTTGGAAGATTTAGAGCCGCTTTATATACCTTTGTTTGTAGGTTATTTAGCAGCCCCGCTTCTTTGCCACACCAGGTGGGTGACTTTATGGATCACCATCAGGAGGAGTGGCTTCCTTGGATGATACCTCCGCTTCAATCTCGATTTCCTGATGTGCCCCTACTTCTGGAAGAACAAGCATTGTGGGCAGTTGTGCCGCTCCATGCGCCTCTAGTTGCGCCTCTCTAGTTGCGCCTCTCCATGTGCCTCTCCTTGCGCCTCTCCTTGCACCTCTATTTGCGCCTCTAATTGCGCCTCTACTTGCTCCTCTCCTTGCGCATGTACTTGCGCCTCTCCTTGCGCATGTACTTGCGCCTCTCCTTGCCCATGTACTTGCTCTTGTACTAGTTGCACCTGTGTTTGTCGTTGCGGCTGTGGTTGTTGAACACTCTTCAGCTGAGTTACACCCGGTGTTGATTGGATGCTACTTTCTTGCGATGAGCCAACATAACTGGTCGATGGTGATTGAACAATTAAAGTGGCTGCCTCTGCAACACTCATGGGCTTGGACCTAACTCGGCGTGGTGGCACTGAGCCCAATGAAGCGGAGGTGCTGCTCCCAGATTGGTCCCCGGCGGACACTGCTGCTGCTGCAGGCGTAGTTTTTTCCCCAAAAAAAGGTGTCTGTGGGCACACCAGTCTCCTTGGTAGGTAGTGCCACTTGCTTCTTCTGCTCCTTCTAACTGGCAGTGGCACTGGCAACTTTTTTCGTAGAGGCGCTACGGCCACCTTTCTTTGGGCCCATCTTCTTCAGATGTCAGTACAGCAGGCCCCAGTTGCACGAGTTGCAGAGTTGTCTGTGGCCACACGTGACGTCACGTGACGTTGTGCTGCATTCAGTCTCTACAAATAATGAAAAGACAGGCGAATAAATAATTATTAATGAAGACACCCCTTAGGCTGGTGGCAGGGGGATTCCTTCACGCCCAGAGTATTTGCTTCTGGGCGACTTCCCACCGGGAAACCTAACTCGTCCACATCCACAGCCTGTAACAACTGCAGGAATCCCCCTGCCACCAGCCTAAGGGGTGTCTTCATTAATAATTATTTATTCGGCTGTCTTTTCATTATTTGTAGAGACTGAATGAAACAACATCTGTGCAACACTTAAAGTTAAGGTTGTAAAAACATTTTCCTTTGTTCTACACCACATAGTTTAGGCGCCTTAGCGTGTGCCAAACGTGTGGTGAAGAACCCTTTCTGGTCCTGATGAATGCTGAGCTGACTACTGGCTCCTTAGCAGAAACATATCGACCTCTTTTTTCTTTATTTCTTTTGATTAACACGAAGGACGTGATGGTTCAAATTAATATAACCATTTACATGTCCGCTATTTCTCACTGTTTTTAATGGGGTTAGAACTACCCTCTTATTAAAAGAGAGTTTCAGTTGGAGGAGTAGTCCACACTCCTTTTAATTCAGTGCTTTCACCACACCCTTTCGTTATCATCCTTTCTATAAGGACCCAATGAAGATAACTGGCTACCGACTCCCAGTTGGTGCCTGAGGGTTCCTTTCTTTATACTAAGTATGTTTATTCTATTTTCTCTCCCTATTGGTTCTATCTTATCCTGGTGGTAGAAACTATACTATATATATTTTTACTACTGTTTTTCTACCTCAGTTATGTTGTCACTCTTTCGTTGATTGGAAACTAAATTCAAGACACCCCACAGAAAGACTTTGTCCATGGACCACTGAGTACCCCTGGGCATAATGGATGAAAGCAAGACAAACTGGGTGCAGGCCTGAGAACACTGCCTGGCTTCAAAATGGCCACTTGACCCTCACCACATGGCCAGGCCCTGCCTGGACCAGGCCTCAAAATGCACCCACCCACATGGCCAGGCCCCAACAACACCCCAAAAAGTAAAAAAACATACAAAAATCACCACAATCCAATGCCATCCATGCCCTCAATGATGTTTAAAATCAAGACACCCCACAGAAAGACTTGGTCCATGCACCACTCACTACCCCTGGGCCTATTGGCTAGTGAGGCTTTACAGACACCCCAAAATAAAAAATAAAAAACACACATATAACAGTGAGCTAAAATTCCATGACATAAATGAGATTTAAGTTAAGAAAACTCACAAAAACAGTTGTATCATGCACCCATGACTTACCCTGGGCCTACTGGATACTGTGGCTACCCACAATATATATTTTTTTAAGTTGTGAAAAAGTTTTAAAACTGTAGTTGCAGCAACTGCAATGCCCCAAACAAACAACAGCAACTTACTTGTAAAATCTCAAATCCAAAAGTGATCCAAACTCCAAAGTCCAAAAAGTCCTCAAATACAAATATCCAGCAGCAGCCACAAAAAGTAATCCTTCCAGCTCCAGATCCAAATCAAAAGTGACCAGGATATGGACAAAGCACTGGGAGCCAAATGCCAATCTGAGGAGTTATTTTGATCAAAATCATCATTTTCAGAAGGTTTATGATGCCTGCGGTGGATTTCTTGTGCAGAATTGCAATTTCGCGGTGTCAAACTCTCGCTGTGCAAGATGACGTAATCACATGCACACGGGAGAAAAACAACTCAGCGAACACATAATCACGGTAAGTCAACACCGTGCACGCGATATTATATTTTTTCAAGCGCGACCAAGCAAAAAAATCGGCCAGCTTGCGAATTTGCGGATTTTTGGGCAAATTCGCGGGATTCGCGGACCGCAAAATTGCCAAAAATCCGCAAATTCCACAAACGGAATGGATTTTACAGTAGACATACATTGCTACATACACTATTGGGCAGATTTACAAGCCTCTTGCGCCTCTTTGTTGTTCTATTGTGTCACTTTTTTGATGTAATGTTGGCAAAAATAATGTAGCAAATTGCATATGTATTTGCAAAATGAGGTAGGGTTGTCCACTGAAATGTAGTAGTTATATACATGGAATGTGTGCAGTCACGTAACCGTTTTAGAGTATTAAAAGTGTTTTGGTAAAATGCATGGTCTCATATTTTTTCTCTAGAATCACACTGAGCGTCTATGTATATTAAGGAATTATACTCGCCCCTTTTTCCATATTCTCCCCCCTCTCTCCTTACCGTCTCCCTCTCTCTCCTTATACTGTCCCCTCTATCCTGATATTCCACCTTTTTCCTTATTCTCACTTCTCTCTCCTCATAGTGCTCCTTGTCCTCATACTCCCCCCTGTCCTCATATCCCCCCCTCTGTCCTGTTACTCCTCCCTTTCTCCTCATATTCCCCCTTCTCCTCATATTCCCCACTGTCCTCACAGTCCCCCTCTCTGTGCTCATACTCTGTCTTCTCTCCTTATATTCCTCCTCTCTCTTCATTCTCCCCTCTCTCCCCTTATACTCCCCTTGTCTTCATACTCTCCCCTCTCTCCTCTTACTTCCTTCTCTCTCTTCATAATCTCGTTTGTCCTCATATTTCCCCCTGTCTTCATACTCCTCCTCTCTGTGTTCATACCCACCTGTTTCTCCTCATATTCATCCTCTTTCCTCATTGTCTCCCTGTCTCCTAATACTCCCCCTTCTTTTTATACTCCCTCCTCTCTCCTCTTACTCCTCCCTCTCTCCTCATACCTCCCTCTTAACAATTCCCCATACATTGCTGCATACACTCTATTGGGCAGATTTACAAGCCCATTGTGCCTCTTTGTTGTTCTATCTTGTCACTTTTTTGATGTAATGTTGGCTAAAATAATGCAGCAAATTGCATATGTATTTGCAAAATGACTCAGGGTTGTCCACTGAAATGTAGTAGTTATATACATGGAATGTGTACAGTCACTTAACCATTTTAGAGTAGTAAATGTGTTTTGATAAAATGCATGGTCTCATTTTTTGTGTAGAATCACACTGTGCATCTGTGTACATTAAGGAATTATACTCGCCCCTTTTCCATATTCTCCCCCTCTCTCCTCACAGTCTCCCTCTCTCTCCTTATACTGTCCCCTCTCTCCTGATATTCCACCCTTTTCCTTATTCTCACTTCTCTCTCCTCATACAGCTCCTTGTCCTCATATTCCCTTTCTCCTCATATTCCCCCTTCTCCTCATATTTCCCACGGTCCTCAAAGTGCCCCTCTCTATCCTCATACTCTGTCCTCACTCCTTATATTCCTCCTCTCTCTTCATTCTCCCCTGTCTCCTCTTATACTCCGCACTGTCTTCATGGCCTCCCCTCTCTCCTCTTACTTCCTCCTCTCTCCTCATAATCCCTTTTGTCCTCATATTCCCCCCCGTCCTCATACTCCTCCTCTCTGTGTTCATACTCCCCTGTTTCTCTTCATATTCCTCCTCTTTCCTCATTGTCTCCCCTGTCTGCTAATACTCCCTCTTCTTTTTATACTCCCACCGCTCTCCTCTTACTCCTCCCTTTCTCCTCATATCTCCCTCTTAACAATTCCCCAGTCAGTATACATACAGTGCTGCATACACTCTTGGGCAGATTTACAAGACCCTTGCGCCTCTTTTTTGTTCTATTGTGTCACTTTTTTGATGTAATGTTGGCAAAAATAATGCAGAAAATTGCATAGGTATTTGCAAAATGAATCAGGGTTGTCCACTGAAATGTAGTAGTTATATACATGGAATGTATAAAGTCACTTAACCGTTTTAGAGTGGTAAATGTGTTTTGGTAAAATGCATGTTCTCATATTTTTTGTCTAGAATCACACTGAGCGTCTGTGTACATATAAAAAGGGGCGATCCCCTCGATCATAAAATTCAACTGGGTTAAAAAACAATGTGAGGGCAACATAAAAGATGGACCCAGAACACAAGGGGAAGATTGAGCCACCACTGTCGTTTTCATGTGTCTTTGGTGTTTCTTAATCTTGCGGCCATCCTTAGGAAATTGACAATGCAAAAGAGTGTGAGAGCCTCCTCGGACAATTTAAAAAACAACAGCGCCACCTTAGCGTGTTTGAACCTGGCAGTCTTTAAAATACTCTTTAAAAACAACTTCCTGGGGTGAGCATAATAGGGGCAAAGTAAGACAAAGTGGAGCGTATCCTGCGGAGACTTAGAGTCGCAGCCGCAGGGTCCCCTCAACTCAATAGATGTTAAAATTCCGAAGGACACCCCAGTGTGTGATGAAGTAGGTCCAGCCTATATCTGGTCATCAAAAATCTATCCTGGGCATTATAAAAATAAGACAGTTATGGTTCAAGACCTGGACAAGATTTGGCCAGTAGGTGAGCTCTCACAGTTGGTTTTAGCATCTCAGTGTCTTCCCTGATGGAGGCCTTGTGCTTGAGAAAAGTGGACTTAACAATCGCCCTGTCCCATGGAACCAGCGATTTCGGGTTGTTGAAATAATCAGCCAGACCCAGACCAGACAAGGTCTCCCTAACATATTTGAGCCAAGGAATATTATGCCCAGGCTCCCTGGTAATACAATCACTTATTATCTGCTTGCTCAAGGCCGCTTCAGGGTTAGTGCATATTTTTAACCAACACGTAAGAGGTTTCAGTTGAATCGCGTCTCTGATATAAGAGAGTCCTAACTCTTCGTGAATTGAATAGGTAGGGGTACTCTGTGGGACTCTGAGTAGCCGTCGGAGGAATTTGTTTTCTTCTGTTTGAATCCTTGATGGGTCAATGAAGCCCCACACCTCACTGTCGTAAAGTGTTTTCACATTGCAGATGGCCCTATACAGATTCAGAATTTGCTCGGGGCCCCAGCGACCCAACCTGTGTGCATGATTCATAATTGCCCCTGTAGAGCTAATAAGGGATCTGCATTTCTCATCTGTCAGTTTGTTAAACCTGGTTCGGCTAGTGAATAAAATTCCCAGGTAAGAGAATGCCTGCACTTTTTCTAGGCAGCGGGTACCTATCCTGAAGGTGGATTTCCTGCCTGGTCTTTTTCCCATCTACAAGATGTAAGATTTGGAGAGGTTGGCGGACAGGTCCAGTTTCTCCATGAAGCCCACGAAACCATCAATAAGGTAATGAAGGCCGTGCAGTGCATGACAACAGCACTGCGTCGTCCGCATAAAGCAGGACTGGGATCCCTCTATTACCTATCTTCGGGCTGACCATCCCTAGTGCTCCCAAAACCTTATCTAAGCCATTAATATATAGGGAAAATAAAAATGGTGCCAGAATGCAGCCCTGTCTCACACCCCTGGAACAAGGAAAAGAGTCCGAGATGTCACCCTCGACATTGTATCTAACCTGGGCTGAGGTATACTGGTGCAGGGTGCTTAAGATGTTATCCAATCCTGGGTCTACTCCCATGGCCTCAAGTTGTTCCCACAGTTTCTTTCGATTGACTCGATCGAATGCAGCAGTGAGGTCCATGAATGCCAAGTACACCGTCTCATTACTAGTGGCAGTGTATTTGGCAACCAGGAGGTAGAGATTAAGGCATTGGTCAGAAGTTGAGCGACCCGGCCTAAAGCCGTACTGAATATCCGAGATGATATCATATTCGTCCGCCTAGTCCATAAGCCGGTTAAGAATAGCTCTCCCATGACTTTCACTGTGACGTCGATAAGGGAGATGGGCCTGTAACATTGTGGATTGTCTTTATTACCCTTTTTAAATATTGGAACGATTGTCGCAGTGGACCAGGAGGAGGGCATGCCCGCCTCTACTGCCGTGTTAATCATTCTTGATAAGATACAAGCCCACAAGTCTACCTGGGATAACAAGAATTCTGGAGGGATCCCATCCGGACCCGGGCCTTGTTACGGGTTAAGCCCTCAATTCCCGCTTTTATCTCGCCTATGGAGAATGGGGTATCAACAACTGTTTGATTTCCTGTCCCTATTGAAGATAGTACACGGCTCATACAATCATGATTATAAAGGGCTTTAAAATGCTCCACCCAGGCCTCAGGCAGGACGTGGCAAACAGGCTTGGATATATTCTTATCTTGGAAACATGGTTCGTTCAAGGTTTTCCAAAAAGCGGTCATGTACCTAGATTCAGCCGCTTCCCTCAGGTTCTCCCATACCTGATGTTGCAGTGAGGTTTTAAGTTGTTTCAGGGCCTGCTTATACCTCCCCCGGAAATGGACCCCATGGACTTATCTTTGGCGACCATCTTTAAAGCTGCCTTCAGATATCTCAAGGCGCTAGAACAGTGTTGGTCAAACCACCTAGGAGTGTCCTATTCCTCTTTGGGGATCTACTTCTAAGAAGGCCATCTATACAATGGGCCCCTCCCTCAAATGCGGTGATTAGGTCCGCCCCCTCTATGGATGGATCTAGGCACTTCCAAACCTGACGGTTTTTGTCCGCCATAAGTGCCTTGTAGAATCTGTCACAATTAATGTTTGTCCATCTTAATCTCCTTCCCTGGTCCGTGGCTGTGAGGGAGCCTCTAGACTGTTTGCAGGTAGAATGTTTAGCTGGGTCAGGGTCCCTGAGGATCAACACCAATGGGTTATGATCACTAAAGTTGCTTAGCTCAACATTGAAACTTAGTATCCGGCATATTAGGGAACTTGGTACAAAAATGAAGTCGATAACGGAGCCCCTTCTCATATCTTTAAAGGTTTGGAGGATACAAGGGTCCCTAGCTGTTCCTAATAAATCCATCGTGTATGTAAGAGCGTGGGTACCCAGCACCTTACCTAGCTCCATTCCCTCCCTAGTGTGTTCCATATATAATCCCTCTTCTCTTGCCCACACAGCCCATTCCCCCTCACTGCTGGTTAAATAGGTGCACATGTGGCAATTAAAATCTCCTACCACCAGGGGGGGCGGAGCTAGCCAGCATCAGAGATGGCCGCCTGATCCCTTTGCTCCTCCGCCTAAAACACGATCCTTTCAATCATCCAGCAGGTGATTCACTCTAATTTGCCAAATAAAGCCCTCTTACAGACCCAAGAAGTGTGGAGCGGAAACGGTCTCGGAGTTGATCAGCTCCGACACTGGGAAGTGCTGTTGTTGGGACGCCTTGCCGAGCGACGACCGGAGCAGAGCGGAGGTCTTCCAGGGAACAGCACGATAGAGTGGCCTGATCACGGGTACCTACTTCGGCGGAGACGGTGCCGGACACCCACTGCCCTAGACCGGGGTGCTGTGCACGCGCACCAGGCGGGGAAGCTGGCTATTGACCCACAGTGAGGAGCGGAGGCGCCGTTCGGAAGGGAGGCGCCCAACCTCGTGACTCCATCACTGCACTCGAGCGCTCGGCTTCTACCACGCCACTGGGCCTACTCCTCAGCCGGGGACTGGTGTGACTAGCAGAAGCGCCTGCTGGTGCGAGCTCTCCATGGTGGACACAGTAAGGAGTCGGGAACACACTAGAGGGGAGCGGTGCGGTCGGGAGCCAGGTGAGGCGCACTAACTTACCCCATCTGTGGCCTCGTGAAGCGGCCTTGAGTGGTCGCAGCCAGCGTGGGGGAGGACGCCCTTATCACCGGCCCTCACCCTCTCCCCTCACCACTACTAAAACTCGGAGCAGGATACTACCTCGGGGCATTGCTTGAACATAGTGGGCTTGTGCAACAGTTGGGCATCCTTTCTGGGCCGACATTTTGTGCTACGGACTCGGAGCCCTAGAACGTGGATTGTGACTGTGCTGGTTCACTGGACAGGGAGTTGAACACCATGACTGAGCTGCACGAATATTCTATTGCTGGGCACTGCGGGCGAGGGCCCTCTGATCAGTGAAGCGTCTGGGCAACCGAGGAAGGAGGAGGCCCTGATATTGAGACTGGTGGATATTCGGGGATCGTCGTGACTGGGCACTAAGCAGCCAGATGGGCACAGTGTGTGGGATTTTCATGGTTGGTCTATTATTCCTCGCATTGCGGCCCGGACTAGGGGCGTAGTATTCAACTACAACAGATGGTACGACCATAGGGAGAAAATATGGTACGCCCAGATAGGACACAACCCAAGATATCTTTTGGCGCCAACAAAAAAACACCGCCCACTGATACCCCGGCTCGGGAGGAAGATGCTGAGCAGGGGGGAGCGACGGGGAGAGAAGACCCTGGGACGGATCTGCGCCACATATTGCTTGCCATGTAACAGAACTTACAGGGTGGCATAGAGTCCCCAGGGAACAAAATGGACGCACTGACATATCGCATGGACCGCATGGCGGAACGGCTCGACAAGCATGCCGAACGCCTGGACATGTCGGAGCGACGCCTGGGTGAAGTAGAAGAGGCTCAAACGACCCTGGACTCAGACCACAAACAATTGGGCAAAGTGATCCAACTACTGCAAGATAAAACCGGGGATTTAGAAGCGAGGTCACGTAGATGGAATATACGCATCACTGGCCTGCCGGAAAGCACACCAACTGCCAATATGGAACTCTTTGTGGAGGCCCTCCTCAAAAAGTTGCTGGGAGAGACTGTATTTTCCAGGATGTTTGTGGTGGAAAGGGCGCATCGCACGCTGGGACCTAGACCTAAGCCGGGGACCCCTCCTCGACCTAAAGTGGCAAAGCTTTTGAATTATAGGGATCGTGACGTTGCTCTGAAATTGGCCAGAGAGAAACAACCTCTGCATTATGAGGGGAGCACGTTATCCCTGTTTCCGGACTTCACGGCAAGGGTGCAGGAGGCACGCCAACAATTTGTCCCAATGAAGCACCAACTGAGAGGGATGGGGGTCGACTATGCGATGCTTTATCCAGCAAAACTGCAGCTCAACCGGCATGGAAGATCCATGATCTTCACGGACCCTAAAGCTCTTCAGAAAGCCATGAAAAATTGGAGGAAGGATCGACCGCGGGCTGTGGACGGCGAGTTACTAGAGGAGGCTTCGGGCGGACGACTGGATGAACAAGACTGATTCAGATACCTGTTCACAATAGTGCACAATTGCAGCTGTGGCTCTGAGATGTGGTGCTCCTTTTTCTTTCACCTCAATTTCTCCCGCTCTACAGTTGGCTTGGGCCCAGGCTGCGATGATGTCACGTTGAGGACTACTGTGCAGGCACTGGGTGGCAGTGAGTAGTGTATGCATTGAGCGGGGGGTATGTATGCCTGTTAGGATGTTGGATTGCGATTCATAGGTGCGGGCTATTTGCCTCCTGTTGTAGCTGCTGTTATTATGCACGCTCCTACTGCTGATACGACTTGAGATGTATGATTCCTAAGGAAGAATACTCGCTTGCCTTGTACGATGCGTGTAGAGGAGGGGACTGAATAGTCCGATGAGATAGCTCTGGTGGGCTGGCAGGGCCCCTGATGGACATTGGATATGCACTGGACCTTTTTGTAGATTTTGCATATCACCTGAAATTGGTTTTGTATAGACGGGGGGCGGGACGGGGCGGGATGTTTCAATAATACCTGTTACCGTAGATTAGTCAAGTCAAGTCAAATGATCTTTATTCGGATTGTAAAACATCCATAAAAGTACACATAAAAACCAACAGAAATAAAGGACACAAATTACATTTGGTTACAGGTTCATAGCAATACATCATTTTCCATGTGCAAAAAGTGCAATCGTTAGTGCAAAATGTGCAATGTGCAATAAGCAAAGTGCAAAATGTGCATAGTGCCAGTTTCTCAATCAGTTAGCATGGAGGCACGGGACCGAACAGCTGCTTTAAAAAAGCAGCTCATTCTAAAGATGACCTCGTCCGTTTTCAACAGTGACAGATCTTTAAAAGCTAATTTAAAATCCGTCAAAGCATGTTTTCTACAGTACGGCATTATAAAGTGCAAAGTAAGCATTCTGTAAAAATCACAAAAAAGATAAAATGAAGCAGACTTTGTTTGCCGCCTGTATTACAGAGGCAGTTTAATTTTTCCACATTTTTGTTAAAACCTAGGGGAAAGCTGAGTAAGATTAGTTCCGAGCAAACTACCTATGCCCCTGAGTGTGAACCACTTTTATTGCTTGCCTTCACTGCCGAGGGCTCTTTTTGTTATTGTTTTGCATTGCCACCTTGCTTTTCCTTTTGATTCTGAGTTAAGGGTAATGGGGGGAGGGAACTGGGGGTCCTGTACGATTCTGTTGCAGTGGGGGGGGGAGAGTGGTTGGAGTTTGGGGCGTGGCCATGTTGGGGTTGGGCATGCGTGGGAGGGGGACGGGTAGGGATGCGCAATTTTGCTATGTTTTTGATTATCCATATGAATGTATGCGTAAATGTTCGTGTTGTTCTAGAAGATTGCATTGGCAGATATGTCATTGTTGGTTTTGAGAGCTGTGTTTTGAGTTCATCTGAAATGTGCACAGAGTGGTGGACACAGATATTGCTGATGTGGACGGTTTTATTTGTTTATCACTTACCCGATGTCACCTGAAGTGAACCAGTCGACGCAAGATGCAGATACAATTACGTTACTGACATGGAACGTACGTGGTCTCAATGACCATAGAAAGGTCAGACGAGTCCTACAGAATCTATTGAGGCACTCTATTGACCTTGCCCTTCTCCAGGAGACACATTTGAGACCAGATAGCCCGACGTTGTCCTATAGGGGACTTAATAGACATATACACGCTGCAGGGTTTACATCACATGCCCGGGGGGTGCTCACATGGGTCAATCCAAGGGCGAACATAATGCAGATTCCTGTTGTCTCTGATCCGGAGGGACGATTTGTGACATGCTTAATTTGCAACGAGGTCATGTCCAGGGGCAACCCAAATAAAAAATATTCATTTGGGAACTACACAATGATCCGCCACATGCAGAGGTGGCACCCTAACAATCTGGCACAAGCTGAGGTACGGGATCTGCCTCAGAAAAAAAGAGACCATCAGGCCAGCACCTCCTCAGGTGAATCTTCATTTGCAGCACCAGAAGGGCGCGAAACAGTACCAAATATACAAAAAATATTTGGTGTAATAAAAATGGTCTGCATTTTTTCCGGAAAGACCCTCTGCTACGGGGAACTAAGCATTCACCTTATTAATGCTTCCATCGACAACCACAACTGCTCTAAATGTGTGGGTAAAGGCATGACTTTTCATGTAGTCAACTCATACAGACCGAACTATGATTGCCCGGCTTTCTATTTGAATTTAGCTTCTACTATATGGGAACACTGTGGGGAACAAGTTCTATGGGGAGGCGATTTTAATATGGTACGACGTCCCGAGCTGGATAGATCAGATGGCCGGGTGCGGCGTCCG
The DNA here is from genome assembly GCF_964261635.1 of Lissotriton helveticus. NCBI lineage: Eukaryota > Metazoa > Chordata > Amphibia > Caudata > Salamandridae > Lissotriton > Lissotriton helveticus. Next base: position 451,418,675 of record NC_136061.1, on the reverse strand, counting down.
GCATGTTCCGCCCGTGCTCTTGAGGCTGAGATGGTAAGATTGGGTCTGCAAGATGCTTGGAGGACTAGAAACCCGACATAGGGAGGGTACACGCACTATTCAGCGCAGCATGACATACATACGAGGATCGATTACTGGCTACTTCCCACTTCTTACATCTCTGCGGTATTACAGTGCTTGACCCTGCCGCGTATGTACTCTGATCACTCCCCTGACCTTATTAGACTTAGAGCATTGATGAACCGCCCTCCGCCTTTTAGTTGGCGCCTCCCTCCTTACGCACTACTAGATTCGGCATTTCGCGAAGACTTGACGTCTGCGGTTGAGGAATTCTTTGAAAACAATTTGGGTTCGGTGGACTCCTTTTTAACCGTATGGGAGGCCTTTAAAGCTTATATGCGCGGGCTGGATACAGCTAAACATGCAGGTGTTCTAAAATCAATAAGGGGGCGCCTTTCATTACTAGAATCCAAATTGAAGGACATAGAGGCGAGGCGATTGCGCGACAATGGCGTGAAACTGACCAGTGAATTGGCTAAGACGCTTCGTGAATATCACGAGGAGGCAGATACCGAAGTAAAGCATTTGGGGAAATATGGCATAGCCAGGTCATATGGGGAGGGAGAACGGCCAGGTGCAGTACTGGCGCGAATGGCGAAACAGCGCAGGCAGGGAGTTATGGTGCCCATGATGAGAGAGGAACACACGGGTGAGGTATTGACTGAGGCACAGGTAGCGGCACGGTTTAGAGACTTCTATGTGGCACTGTATGCATCAAGGGGATCGGCATCCAAGGAACGCATTTTGAATTACCTGACGCACATACAACTGCCCGGATTGACAAACACGCACCGGGAGTTCCTAGTTAGACCGTTTGAGAGAGAGGAGGTAGTTTGGGCGCTTTCTTCCATGAAGGTTGGAAGTGCACCTGGCATCGACGGATTCCCAGCGTCTTTTTATAAGACGTTTTCTGAGATTCTCATCCCCAAATTGTTGACCCTGGTGGCGGAGATGGCGGAGGCGGCAATGATGCCACCCACGATGAGGGAAGCCATCATTGTGGCTATTCTTAAGCCTGGAAAGCCTCCTGATGATTGCTCTTCCTACAGACCACTATCATTACTTAATGTAGATGCAAAGATATTTGCTAAGATAATTGCCAATCGACTAAGCCCATTGATACCTACGCTAGTAGCCCCGGAGCAGGCAGGATTTGTACCCAATCTGAATTTGACTTACAATATACGAACGGTGTTTGCGTCCTTCCGGCACACGAAGCAGGATGTCCCTGGGGTTGCGGTCTTCCTCGATATGGAAAAGGCCTTTGACTCTGTTGAATGGCCTTTCCTTCGCCTAGTGTTGAGAAGGATGGGAGTGGGCGACCTCTTTATACAACTTTTGGATACGCTGTATGCTTCTCCAGTGGCCAGGGTGCCCATAGGTTCCCTCATGACTGAACCCTTCTCGGTGGAACACGGTACCCGACAGGGTTGCCCGCTGTCGCCTCTGTTGTATGCCTTGGTGGCGGAACCTCTGGCATGTGCACTGAGAGAATACCATAGCCATCGCGGTCTCAGTTTTCCTACGTATAATTTAATCGTGTTCACGTATGCGGATGATACTTTATTGTATGTGAGGCACCCAGAAGACAATCTCTCGACTGTGCTACGGGAAGTGGTTTTTATTAGGTCACAATCCGGGATACATGTAAATTGGGGCAAGTCCTTAATGTTTCCTCTCACTCCGGCAACGACGAGGGTAGATTCGGATTACCCAATACAGTGGGCCACTGAGGCGGTCCGATATTTGGCGTTAAGCTGCAGACAGATTCTGATGTTGTTCTTAGGGAAAACTACGGAGTGGCCATCTCTAAGCTGGAGGAAGATGTCGACAAATGGATTGCACTGCCCTTGTCGCTGATAGGACGAATTTCCTTGCTAAAGATGATCGTGCTTCCACGTTTTTTATTCTTTTTTAGTAACATCCCCATGGTCCTGTCGGGTGCATTTTTTCATCAGCTACATGCTCTGGTGCTCCGTTTGGTCTGGGCTGGGAAACAGCCTAGGGTTGCCTGGAAGATTCTCATTCGATCGTATGAGGATGGGGGGCTTAATGCCCCGTACTTACAATTATACTACCGGGCTGCTCAAGGAGTACACGCGTATGGATGGATATATGGACCAACAGATGTGCCACATCTCCGTATTGAGGCATTGGTGGCTGCTCCGGCTCCACTACCGGCCTTATTGTCCCGACCTAGGGATCGACGCACAGGCATTTTGGACTCCATGAACGGGGTAACGCATGCATGGTTTTATCTCATGGATGCTCAGGCTTGCTCGCTGTTATATGCTCCCGAGGCGAAAATAGAGTGGTGCTCGTGGCTTGCCCCCTGCAGAGAGAGAGCGGTGATAGCGGCCTTGTCTGACTTAAACGTCAATACCATGGGAGATCTCTTTGTGTTGGAAAAGGCCTGTACATGGGATGATCTTCATCCGAAGGAGGGCGCTGGGACTTTGTTGCTCCCACGCTTTCAGTTTCACCGAGTTCGGCATGCCCTGAGGGGATTTCTCGGCGAGGACATGTCGGAGCCCCCAAAAGTTTTGGCGTATGATTATGTCATTACTGCCAAAACCTCTACTAAATTGATCACGAACCTATACCGTATTACTCTCGCAGAACGGACTGTGGAGTACACTAAGCCGTGACTGGCTTGGCAGATGGATTTGGAAACTGAACTCACAGAGGAGATATGGAAATATTGTTGTGCTAACGTCAGTAAGGTTTCTCTGAACGGTAGACATGGACTATTACATTTTACATTTTTAAACAGGGTCTATTACACCTCAGAGCGGTTATTCCTACATCTCGCTTGGCTGTGCCCGAGGGTGGCAGACTTTTGGCGAGAGGTCTATGATGAAGTGAATCGAGTTACTGGTTTGTTGCTGCCCCCAACTCCCTTACTGGCCTTGTTAGGTTATTCAAAGGAGGTGCCACCGGCTGCACGTCGGCTGGTGGATATGGCCTTCTTAGTGGCCAAGCGGTGCATTGCTCTTACATGGATGCGGGGCCCGGCTCCTACACTAGCACGCTGGTCTAACGATATGCTGTATTGCTGCACACAATCGGAGCACTACAGTGAATTACTACCGCCACGCAACAGACCTAAAAAATAATGGACGATGTATCTGGAAAATAGACATACACAAGATGAGGGTGGGCGAGTAGAACCATGCTCTATACTTGATATGGGGGATTCAGGGGAAGGGGCGCCACCTCCTATTGACTAAGATTGTAGATAAAGCTGAGATGACTAGGAGATCTGGGCGGGTATTCTGATTGTCTATGTTGTATGGTGTGGGTGGAGTGGGAAAGGAGCTGTTTCATAATGCAACGCCCATGCTATCTGCTTGTTGAAATATTGATGTCCTGCAATTGCTCACAATGTGCTCATTGATTGTATGTTGATAAATGCCAATAAACAAATAAAAAATAAAAAAATCTCTTACCACCACCAATTGGGCGCTTGCAGTTTCTATTCCAGTCAGCCTCTGGTCCAACTCTGCCAAGCTGGCCATTCTTTGTCCGCCCTTAGTGGCATTATAAAAAATAATAAATATTAGTTTTAGTCCCCTGTTTGTGAACCGTATTTCCTGTATGCAAGCCGAGTCCCATGCTAGGTCCTCCCATTTCCCCTGTAACCTCAAGACCACATAACTGATTAGACCTCCGTTGGCTCGCCCGGAGGAGGATCTGCACGCTGGGACAGGATACATTTTATATCCTTCCAGTGCTAATATGCCACTGTCTACCTCCCACGTTTCCGGCAGGCAAATAATATTAAATCTCCTGATGTATACTAACCAGTCCTGATATTTTAATTTACTGGACAGGCCTGCTATATTCCAGGTGATTATGTTAATGTTTCCCTGCCCTCCTATTGGTGAAGGAATGGGCCTTTGGGCAATATGCCCAGTAAGAGGATCGGCCCCTCTAGAGGGATTTATCTCTGTAACCATCGTACTGTTAACTCTCTGGGTAGGGGGCTGGGTTAACGTTACAGTCAGCTCCCCGACTAGCCCTCCAATATCCCTGGTGTGATGCACATCCACCCGCACCCCCCTTGATCTATAACTGCCCTCTCACTTAGTCAATCTAGATCGCTCAGGGCAGAAATGCTTTGTAGTGGCACGTAACGATTACGTAAAGGTACTGGACGCTCTCCCCAGGTTGGACTTGCCATCATTTGCCTTGGGACTTCCCTATTTGTGGTGTGCATCAGGTCTCTATAGAAGAAGCCAAGTGGGAGCAGTCTGACTCTGGTGCCATACTCCTCCTGGTAGGTCCCCTTCTTTTGAAATTGCAAGAGGTCTCTAACCATTTCTGGGTACCTAAAATTTAGGATAACACAGTCTCCCGGGAATCCCTTCCTGCTTTGTCCAATCCAAGACACTCTTCTGGCCATAATAATGTGCCTGTGGTTGCTAATGTTGAAGCCTAAGTTATTGGCCAGCCAGTGAGCTGCCTTATTGATCAGGGAACGTGTGGTTTCCTCCCTTGCGTCACTACAATCTGGGATCCCTGTCATAACTACTATAGAGGGGCTTGCGGCTGGGGGGAGGTCTAGTACAGGTAGTTACCGGGTTTAGAGTGCCTGGTCCAATACTGATGCCGCTAATTCATCAGATTTTGCGGGTCCGCACCCCAAGAGTCTGGTTATGATGCCAGTGTTCGGGCGGTCCTCTGGCCTCTCCAACCTTGACTACCCACTATCTTCCCTTAATCTAGATGGGCCTCGATTCTTGCCCAAGGTGATTCTCTCTAGTGGGTTTGTCATTGCTGCCTCTTGCCTGGTGCAACCTGAACGATTTCATCATCATTATCCCCTCCCATCCCATCTGTCGGCTGTCCTGCCATGGTTTAAGTGCTAGGGTCAACCTCCCCCCACCCCGTGAGCCATGGCCCCTTCTCCAGTACAGGCGCAGTGCTGCCTTGTGTGATTAGCCGCGAGAGTAGCCCTTCTATCACGTACAACCTCTCATGCAGGGGCCCCAGATGCAATGTTAAAAGTGTCTCCAATTTCAACATTAGTTCTCTGTTGCTCCCATGCGGCAATGCTGGGTCACTGCAGTTCGGGCACGTAGTATGGATTGTGGATGCCCCTTCTCCCGTAGCCCCTTTCCCTTTCACTCCTCCCCTCTATCTTGTTTTTTTCGAAGTCTGTTGTCCGCCTCTCCTTGAACTATTGGCTGGGGCCTTAGCCTCACCTGGAGCAATCGTCCTGGTTGAGATGCCCTAGGCCAGCAAGGCCTTTTTTGAGGGGGTGACCACCTCATCGCTGGACTCACGGGTAGTCTTTTTCTCTGCCACCTGGGTTGATGTTAAATCCTCCTCTACCCCTGGCCCTATTAAGTCCGGTGTCATGGAAATGCGTCCTGAAGTACCCCCCTCTTGTGTAGTGTCATGCGACTGATTACTGACATCGTTCAATAACACAATGGCTTGTGTGGTTAAATCCGCCCCTGCTGTTGACGGAACGGTGTGTATTATAGCCTTGATAGAGGCTCTGTCTGCCGTTGTGTGTTGTCCAGGGGAATCCTAGTGAAAGGGGACGAGCATCTAGCTATGGAGCCCAAGGACGATCTCTTTTGTTCTATAAGCTTGTCCAGTGAGAGCCTCTTTTCAGTTAGTTGGATTTCGTGGATTAAAAGAGATTCAGCCCTTACCAGGAAAGCGTCCTAGGTGCCCCTTACTCCTCCCCCTGTAGCTACAATAGCCTCTTTGCGTTTGCTCATTGTGCGGGCAATTACAACAGCCCTCGAGATGTCACACAATTACAATGTTCTTTACCTTGAGGTGGGGAACGCTCGGCGTATCACAGTTCTTCTCGGCCTCCACTTGAGCCTAGGTGTTCTGTTGGGTCGTAAATGCGGAGTAAGAGGGGTGGCCCAGCCCAGCCTCTTTCGGCCTTTGCCCGGGCTTAGACAGGCACCCGCCCGCGCTCGTCCCGCGTCGCGGGGGCTGGATGTGGCTAAGTACCCTCGATGAGAAGGGGGGAGGGGCTGCTGCTCCTCCTCGCGGCTCCACTTCCTTCTGGGACTCCGAGTCCTGATGCCTGCCCCTGCTGCCGGTCTCTCAGGTGTAACTGGTGTGCTCACTTTCACGATGCGACTCCCGCGGAGCGGGAGGCGCGAGTTGTAAATATGGACTCCGATGAGAAGGGGGGAGGGGCTGCCGCTCCTCCTCGCGGCTCCACTTCCTTCTGGGACTCTGAGTCCCGATGCCTGCCCCCACTGCCTGTCTCTCAGGTGCGGCTGGTGTGCTCACTTTCACGATGCGTCTCACGATCCGTCATGGACTGTTTTAAACCCCTATAGACTATGCTTGCAATCTTCTATGCACCTGCATCATCATTACACTTTAACCAAACACTCTCACACTACTGTTTTAGTATTGTAGTGAGCCATTCAGCAGTATGTGCTTATCTATGTTCTGTGGTAAAACTGAAGCAGTTATAAATTCAGTCAGGCACTTTCCTTGCAGAACTATAATCATCCACTCAGTACCTAAGTACTCATGCATTAAAACAGGCTTTAGGCCATAGACTGCTTCAAACCTTCATAGACTATGCATGCAGTCTTCCATGCACCTGCAAACTTGTCTTTTAAACCTTCAATTTCCCAGTCTGTATCTTTACACTTCCAGCAAACACTCATTGCTGATTCATTATTCTACTGGGCCATTCAGCAGAATGTCTTTATCTATGCACTGTGCTAAAACTGAGTGGTACAAAAGGGGGTGGTGATGGACGGAGCATCTGAACCAATCAAACACTCACACCCAGTCAACAGATCTGGGCTTAATCCATCACCGTTCTTTAGCCCACTCTGCCACCCCAGTTCAGACATGGCCATATGCATATCAGTCTGACCCTGTGCCTCATGGGAACAGTCCAGCCCGAACTGCCAAGCCATGCCTTCCCTGGACCGGAAACAAGCTTCCGAGGACCGGTTTCTGGCATTTCAGCCATCTTCAGCCCGGCTTGCTTGAATCCAGTGGCAAAGTGAGCAAGGGACTCACGTCTGAGCATACCCTGCCAACTTATGGCGAACAAAGTGGTACATAAGGGGGTGGTGATGGACAGAGCATCTGAACCAATCAAACACTCACACCCAGTCAACAGATCTGGGTTTAATCCATCACCGTTCTTTAGCCCACTCTGCCACCCCAGTTCAGACATGGCCATATGCAAATCAGCCTGACCCTGTGCCTCATGGGAACAGTCCAGCCCGAACTGCCAAGCCATGCCTTCCCTGGACCGGAAACAAGCTTTCGAAGACCGGTTTCTGGCATTTCAGCCGTCTTCAGCCCACTGGATTACAGTGAGAGGAGGTCTGCCACTCTTTCACAAGGATGATGTCATCAGTGATGTCATCAGTGATGTCATTTGAGATGTCATCAGTGATGTCATGAGTGATGTCACTGACCATGTCATGAGTGATGTAATATGTGACGTCATCAGCAGTGCATTGCGGGCCCGCGAGTTATAGTTAGCCGAGCTAACTATAACGGGGGAATGTCAATGGTTTTGTATGTATGAAATGTCCAGCTAACTATAACATGTGTGAAACCTATGTTTTTTTCAGTGAATTTCTAAGGTTTTTTTAAATGCTAATTCCTAACTATAACGTTTGTGAAACCTATGTTTTTTTCAGTGAATATATATATATATATATTTATATATATATATATATACATACATATATACATATATATATATATATACATACATATATTCACTGAAAAAACCATAGGTTTCACAAACGTTATAGTTAGGAATTAGCATTAAAAAACACCTTAGAAATTAGGTTTATATTAGTTTATAACTACAGAAAGTCTCATAGGATTACATGGGTAGACCCATACCTCTGGTACTCAGGAGTAGTGGATCACATTCGGTGCTCCACAAACTGTCAAGATACGAATGTTCTCCAACTGTGTGTAAATTTGCTTCCACAATGGATTATGAAACGCGCAAGTATCAGAGGTGGCCACAGCTCCATATGTATTATGGCTCGAACGTGCGAGGATCATTCTGAAGAACAGACAAAGTATTCAAGATAACCTTGATGTTCCATGCTCTCACTATACACACAAAACTAGCGAGGCAGTTTACAAATCTAGCATACCAAATTATTCTCATATAAAGCAAAATACTCAGCCTTCTCTAAACAATGTCACAAGTACGTGTCGTGTGCAAAGCAAAGCAGGAAAGCAAAAATAGCGTATAAGCTTCTAATAAACCCATGCTAACTTAACAGGGTGTGAGTGCACCGCTCAGCCCCACGGCACCCTTTCTTGATCAAAGCACGTGATATAAACGTGGGCGAATTAGGAACACAGAGTCCAAGCCTAAAAACCAGAGTCAAGTTTACATTTCCCCAAAAAAGTTATTCGCTCTTTGATAGAAAGCAGTAGCTAAATAATAAAGAATACGTAGAAAAATCAAAGAGTCTTAATCCAACAGCGTGTAAGCACAGAATGTAGCAACAGCCTCCAACAGGAAGTCATTGTTCTCATCTGAAAACATTTCAGCCATCCAATTCAATAGTGGGAATGAACATCAATGACCGGAGCCTCTATCACCATCGGAGGAAAACTCGGGTCATCTTCAATGTAACTGCCTGCCAAGAAATCAAGCGCCGCTGTATAAACATTCCAACGTCCCATTATTCCATGTGTCGCTGCTAAGGCCATAATCCCGCCACCAGTACAGAGCACGTCATGAACCAGTAAGGGGCTCATCAGCTGGTCATAATCTGCGTTGGGAGACACCGTACTGCAGAGACACAAATCCAGGGCCCAGTCGAAATCACAGCTCAGGCAATGGAAGACAGGTTGATTGCATGTGAAAAAGGAGAAACGAAACAATAATCCATAAACTGCACTCAACGTTGCAAGAGGCAGCGCTCCATAGAAACTAATCATTCGGTTGCGAAGCAACAGCAGCCGGGACATATTATCGTCTGCTGCAGGATGTGCATCCATATTTATGTAAACAAATTAATAAAAGCTCACCGGCAACTAATGCGAGTATTAAGCGCAAACCACCAAAGATGCTGCAAAAAATCGAATGAAAAAATCCCGAAAAGACACCAAAAGACACCAAATATACAGAAGTCACAAGGCTACTGCTTCTAACTTTAAAAAAGTAAGGTAACCCCATAGTCAAGGACACATTAAAGATACTCTAAATTAACTCCCCAAAATTCAAGAGCACGTCTGTATTTAATAAAGCAGGCACTTCTGCGCAGGTGTTTGCTACATGAAGGATAAATGTTTCTGTACCAGATATAAGAGAGACCTCTTTTGGAGACAATAGCGCTCTTATACGACTCATTTGGTTGACTCTGCTTTCAAGGTCGAAATTGACAGCCAGATGGAAAAATCCAGCTTCCCATACAGAGGAGTTAACACAACTTTTTTTTAATCAAACCACACGCTCAGTTACCGTAATCTTGTAAGTGATGCCTGCTAACATTGCACAACAATCTCCATTATTTCAAAGTAAATAATTCCTGTTTCCAGTAAAGTGAACGTTGTTATGATAGCAGATGTTGGACTACCTTTCAAAACTCAGTCCAAATTAGGCGCATCTTGTATACAAGAGCCATGCAATTGTATGTGTCTACAAATTAAGTAGTGATCTGGTACTATTGTGCAATACTCGCCATTCACATAGACTTCTTTTCCCTCCCTTAGACACTGAAATGTAAATGGTAATAACCAAGCTTCATACAAATAAGCGTTCCCTAAACATCCATATCTGCCTATAGCATAGTATTTCATGCAAACCTCAAACTTAACCAGGTTACAAAATAACGTTATCATACTCTGGATAAGCCACACACCTGAATTGGATCTCCAATAAGTCAGCACTTCTAACCATTCTCATAGTGCGCCCTGTGCTCTGATTTGACAGTGAGAGAGTGATCGCACCATAGTTTGTACTGCTAATAATTCTCAGCATACGCTACGAATACTCTTTGACGTTACACGTCGCATCAAAGTGTCCGTGTGACGTCATGTACGGCTCCCCGTACAAAAAAGACGCAAATGTTTTTACTTGTTTAAAAACATATATTCATGTATTTAATGAACATACTAACAGAAGACTTAATATAGGATAATTATGGAATATTTTTTTTTAAGTTTTAAAAATCCTATATTACTTCTATATTGTATGAGTGCAGCTGCGTGCCCCTCCGCCTAGTAACCTAGACTCCACCACGCCCAAACCCGGTTCATAAGCACGCGTGATCGTCACCACAAAACCATTAGCACGCATATCGCTTTTCCACACATGCATTTACAACTAGTATGCATTTACCACACATGATAAATGCATAATCTTAATAAAAATTTTGGGGAGACCAACACGTGTTGTAATGCCTGTGCCTTACGTCCTTCAAATTAGTTTCTAGCTATACGTGTGACCAAGTCTGATAAGATCGGAGACCAAGGACAAACACCATGGTATCTGTGGAACGAAATCTCATCGATCACAGAGAAAATATGCACAGGGTAAAATGAAAGTAACAGGTATAAATAAAAATAATGGAGAAAAACGACTAAAATGGCGGTTGAAAGGAGAATGTAATCAACCTTTGGCGCCTCGACATTACATTTCAAATAAATATACATACAATATGTTTATTAATATATTACAAAAGTATACCACCGGATGACACACATGACCCGGGAAAAGAAAGCGGCAAATTTAATACCTAAAATCAGGAGAGGTTTGCTTGAAGAAAAAGAAAAAAAGTGCACTTGCAAATAAGGCTGCGCATGGGTAGAGAGTACAACTGATGCAGGAAAAAAAATGGAAAGTTTTACATACTGTCATAGAAATATAGCTCTAAAAATTGCCCCCGTAATTTGCCCCCCCCCCCGGGACCTAATAAACAAAACGGCCTTCTAGATTTTTTTCACATTTTCCACCACGTACAAGTACTGCAGAAGTACCCCGCCATTTTTTATTTTATTTAAAATAAAAATTGAGCCTAAAGATCCATGTACCATACCCCTGCCCCCTTTCCTTATTTCTAAACTTTCTTTTACTGTTTTCTTCTGACTCGGCTCTCGCGACAAACAAGATGGTTGCCAACATTTCCTGTTTTGGAGTATTAACAACCAATCAGCATGCAGCTCTTGCTCATAATTGTACATATTTCCATATGCCTACGCCGGGATTTTCCTTTAAAAAAATAAAATAAAAAATAGAGCCTAAACATCCATGTACGACCCCCTGAGCAAGACCAGAGGGTCAGAATGTTTGTAGCCTACCCCCTTCCCTTATTTCTCAACTTTGCTTTACTGTTTTCTTCTGACTCGGTTCTAGCGAAGCACAAGATGGCCACCAACACTTCCTGGTTTCGAGTGTTGACAGACAGTTCACAGCCAATCAGCAAGCAGCTCGCGCTCGTAATTGAACAGATTTCTGTACGCGTGCTGAACTCCTTCTCTAGATATCGCTATGATTTTACTTCCAATTTTCTCAGAAACTACTGAACGGATTTACACCATTTAACAGAAAGCACAATCTGCGAACAGAACTCTACCTCTCTGCCAAATTTCGTGTAATTCCGTTCAGCCGTTCAGGCTGTAGCCCTGGCTAAAGGTCCCAATGGAAAATTGCATGGGAAAACACGTTTTGGGACCCCCTTTTTTCTCGGCCCCCACTTGACAAATCACCCCCAAACGGAACCGAGCAGGCCATTTTCTTGGAGAAATTCACGAAGATTCGTCCACCGGCGCCAAAGTTATTCCAAATACAATGTTGTGGATTTCCTACGGAAAGTAGGTCCTAACTATAACTACCTACTGGCGACCGCAAGTAGGTAATATATATATATAAATATATAATATATATATATATATATATATATATATATATATATAGAGAGAGAGAGAGAAGGCGAGAGAGAGCGAGAGAGATAACACTTATAAGGGAAGTTTTTGTGAAGCTTTTGTGATTTATATGCTGCAACACATAAACCATTATTTTAGATGCCTCAGGTGAGCTTTCTAGCAAGCGGCACATAGTCCATCCTAGGATGGAGGCTGGCTGACTTCTCCATCATAACAGATGAAAATTGTATGTCGACTGGGTGTTCTCCCAAAGGCAAGGGTGAGAGTTGTAGTTACCTTAGGGTATGAGTTATAGTTACTTGAAATCCTTCAAACTATAACAGCTGAATATCCACGGTTGTATGTGTGTAAAATCTGAACCTAACTATAATGTTGCTGCAACCTTTGTTTTTTGTGAATTTCTAAGTTTTTTTTAATTTCTATTTCCTAACTGTAATGTCCCTGCAACCTTTGGTTTTTTAGTGAATTGCTACAACTTTGTTACGCTATTTCCTTTCTATAATGTTTCTGTAACCTTTGGTTTTTTCAGTGAATTTCTAGTTTTTTTTTAATGTAAAGTAATTTTTAATTACCATACAGCTGTGCGTGGTGGAGGGTTGGCCTCAAGGCTTGGCCTGTAGCCAACCCCCTCATGGAGCCAACACAAGGCCTGGACTGTGGCCAGGCCCTGTAGCCATCCCCTCAAAGGTAGCCACCCGGGGAGAAGAACACAGAGCCCCCCTCATCAGGCTGCATTTGGACTTCCCCAGGGACCACATCCCTCTGTGCCTGGGCTGATTTTGGCTCTAGGGGATGGAGTCTCATGTAGCCTTGTGCATTTTTTTTAGTGGAAGGGTGTACATGACCCTCCTACATGACCCTCCTCCCTGGGGTCCACCACTGCAGTTATGGGGTAGGGTAAATGGGGAGCTGACAAAGCCAATTTCCTCCCCAATCACCCCATCCCTAGGGGCCTGGCCAATGACTAAAGGGGAAAGGGGACTTGCGCCCCTCCTCCTCAGGGTGATTTTTGGACCCCATCCCCAGGAGCCCGACAACCCACCATATCCTCATTAGGGGCTGTGGTGAGCCCCAAGGCCCCCTCGACTACAGCCAGTTTCCCAAATCCAGCAGGAGCTACCATTGCCCCTGCCTGCACGTGCCAGCTAAAAAATGCTGCTCCATGCCGGCAGAAGAAATATTCATATTTGTTTCTCTGTTTGCATCACTGAGGGGAGGGAAACAGTTCTGAATTCCAATCCCAGCTGGCAGGAGCATTTTCAAAGCTCCCGCCAGCTCGGAGTGGATTTCGTGCTGACTCACGCTTGGCGGGAGCTTGAAATTGCTCTTGCCAAGTGAGAGCAAACACAGGTTTCCCTGCCTACACCAGTGTGGACAGGGAAATTACTATGTTCCGGAGGTTGGCCACCCCAGGACATAGCAGGAGCCAGCCTTGATAGATGGGGTCCCCAGGGCTATTAATGGCTCTGGGAGGTGGGCGCAAGCTTCCCCTCCCCTTTGCTTTTGTGGCTGGGCCCTGGGGGATGGGGTCTCTGGGGCAAAAATCGGCCTGCAGTGGGGTAGCACGTGGCTCTTCTCCCCATAACTATTACAGCCGGGCCCTTTGGCATGGGGTTTCCGGGGGTGAAATCGAAGAAAATGCTGTTCCCTGCATGTGGGAGTAATCTTTTCCTTGACAGCAGACAGGAAGACGGATAAAAAGTCTGCTCCCAGTGAGCGGAACAGTTTTTCTGCTCCCACCAGCAGGTAGCGGAATAACTGTTTGCTTTCACTTGGTAGAAGCTGTCAAAGCTCCTGGGGCCATACTTGGCATGGGAGAAGGGCTATACGCTCCCCCTCTACTATATACGTGGCCCAGGAGGGGGGTTGCATGGCTCCCTTCTGTCCGTTTAAATATATGAAAGAAGCTCCTGAGACATAGCCAACCCGGTGGCTAAACATTAAACAAGCGTGGGTGGCAGACATCTTAGGACTCGGGACCGAGTCCCAAAAAAATGCTAAAAACAGATATAGGATGCAGGCTATGGATGCTCTAATCTGTTAAGCCTGGAGGTAGGTTCCCAGAGGGTCCCCGTCTGGGGCCAAACACAATTGATTTTTAATGTCGCCGCAAATTCACAGAAGAAATGCAAATCCGTGGTACCGCCCATCTCTATTAAGAAAAGACACGGGTATGCCAGGGCACTGTGAGATGCAGTGTATTTTTTAGGGGAAGAGGATGCGTAGTTCCCCTCACAAACCACCAAAAGGCCCTGGGGACCCCATCCCTGGGACTGACATCTTATTGAAGGGGAGGGGACTGTGGTGCCCCCTCCCTGAGCCTTAAAAGGCCCAATAACAGCATCCCCTGGGGCCATAACACGAATTAAGGGGAAGGATGGACAGCCCTTACCTCAATCCTAAAAAGGCCCTGTGTTCCCCATGCCCTACAGACAATAATTTAATGAAGGGGAGAGTGTGGTGCAAGGAGAGGCACCAGGTCCCCTTTCGCCAAAGCCTTGTTCTAAATAAAGGGGAGGGTGTCACACTCACCTCTTACTCAGTCATACAATGGCCTTGGGACCCCATTCCCATGGACCAGCGCTGGGATGTGTCCCCAAGTCCTGGTATACCGTCTGTTTCCCTGCCTATGGGTGTGGCCAGGGAAAGTGCAACTGTGCTTCCACCAAGCAGGAGCATAAAGATGCTGCAGCCCGTCGGTTTGGAGCAATGCCAGCTTCTCCTGCACCTGCGATGGGTGCTATCAGGGGAGCGGGCAGGCCTGCAGGCGCCCCTGGCCTCCCTCTGCAGGCTCCCAATATGGGACCAGCTGTGGTATGCCCCGGGTGTGCACAGGTGCATGTCAGAATAAAAAAAAAGGTGTAATAATGCTGGATTCTGCTGACAGAATAATAGCCTGGGGTTCCCCTGTTGGGCACCAGGGCACCTAGTAAACCAAAAAAAATTAAATTCCAGCTCGATTTGAGGAGAGCCATCAGAGTTGCAGGGGCCCTTGGCTCCCCCTGCCCCCTGTTTAGAAAACAATGGGTGTCCCATGTGGGACCGGCGTCATGTGTCTCCTGCATGACCCATTGTAAATTTCCCCATTGTTAACCTAATTGTGCACGTTGTAGGCTGCATTTTTAGTTGTAAACATTAATATATATACACATGCTTGCTGTTGTTCCATATGGCCTTTCACACAGAACCTACATCTGTTTTCGTGTTCAGTTCTTTTCCTGGGATTTATTCCGAACACCTGATGCAGAGAGATTATCAGCTTGGGTTTATTCAAAAACACCACACTCACCTGGGCCCATAAATATTCATACAATAAGCTGGCTACCACCGCTGGCGATGAGGACTTATTTTAACCTTATAGTGAATTAAACCTATACACCATTTCTTACTAATACCTTATCACTTAGTTCTCAAATTTCCACTGGTCGATAGATCAGATTGCTAGCATAATAGGTATAAAGGACATTTACCTTATCTCTTTGAATGACCACAGACTCAGGAGAGTTTTAACCGCATGCGCGCTAGCGGGTTTTCCCGCTGCGAGCTGGATTTTCAAAAAACCCGCGTTACGTGACAAAGCCAGCTCGTCATGCGCGTAGCGCAGGTAACGCCCATGACGAGCTGGCTTTGTCATCCGCGCTGAAGGGGTAAAACATTTATCTATGTAATAATGTTGTGAGTCAAATATCAATACATGTCAAACACCAACTTATAAAGAGAATGATCAAAGAGAAAATCATAGAGACTTAGTAAAATCTCATGACGTTGGTACCTGGGAAGGGTGGAGAAGGGAAATGGTACAAGGACATACCACACAGATTGATATGTACCTAGAAAGGTTTGAGGACCAACCCCTGCCCCAGGAGCTGGAAAAGGGACTCCCAAGTAGTCAGGAGCCAACAGATCAGGACAGGTAGAGGACAGGACAGGTAACCTCTTCTAAGTGCAACACTAGCGTTACACCCCTCTCTGGTGCTTCTCTCCTTGGTTTTTCCCCCTTCTGGATGGACAGATTCTTCTACTTCAGCATCCTCTCAGACTCTTCTCTCTGTCCGTCTCTCCTTTCTCGATTCTTCTGTCAGAGTGCTCGAGCAGCGACTCTGACCTCCGTGGCTTCCGCTGTCTTCTGCAGCAATGAGGGGTCAGTGACAGGTTGGTGACAAGTCTGACAATCTTATTTACAACAAGGGGTGGTGATGGACAGAGTCTCTGAATTAAGCAGAGTACTCTCACCCAGTCAAGAGATCAGGGCTAGATCCAACACCGTTTTTTAGCTCATTGCACCATCCCAGTTTCAGAACCTGGCTGTATGCAAATTAGTCTGTCCCTGGCCTAGTGCATCATGGGAACAGGGCAGACCAGACTACAAAAGCCAATTCTTACACTGGGAAGGAAACAAGCTTCTGGGGACCGGTTTCTGCCATTTCAGGCATCTTCGGCCCGGCTTGCTTGAATCCTGATGGTGCAATGAGCAAGGGACTCACATCTGAGTATACCCTTCCACGCTTAGGGTGGACAAAATTATTTACAACAAGGGGTGGTGATGGACAGAGTCTCTGAATTAAGCAGAGTACTCTCACCCAGTCAAGAGATCAGGGCTAGATCCAACACCGTTTTTTAGCTCATTGCACCATCCCAGTTTCAGAACCTGGCTGTATGCAAATTAGTCTGTCCCTGGCCCAGTGCATCATGGGAACAGGGCAGACCAGACTACAAAAGCCAATTCTTACACTGGGAAGGAAACAAGCTTCCGGGGACCGGTTTCTGCCATTTCAGGCGTCTTCGGCCCGGCTTGCTTGAATCCTGATGGTGCAATGAGCAAGGGACTCACATCTGAGTATACCCTTCCACGCTTAGGGTGGACAAAATTATTTACAACAAGGGGTGGTGATGGACAGAGTCTCTGAATTAAGCAGAGTACTCTCACCCAGTCAAGAGATCAGGGCTAGATCCAACACCGTTTTTTAGCTCATTGCACCATCCCAGTTTCAGAACCTGGCTGTATGCAAATTAGTCTGTCCCTGGCCCAGTGCATCATGGGAACAGGGCAGACCAGACTACAAAAGCCAATTCTTACACTGGGAAGGAAACAAGCTTCCGGGGACCGGTTTCTGCCATTTCAGGCGTCTTCGGCCCGGCTTGCTTGAATCCTGATGGTGCAATGAGCAAGGGACTCACATCTGAGTATACCCTTCCACGCTTAGGGTGGACAAAATTATTTACAACAAGGGGTGGTGATGGACAAAGTCTCTGAATTAAGCAGAGTACTCTCACCCAGTCAAGAGATCAGGGCTAGATCCAACACCGTTTTTTAGCTCATTGCACCATCCCAGTTTCAGAACCTGGCTGTATGCAAATTAGTCTGTCCCTGGCCCAGTGCATCATGGGAACAGGGCAGACCAGACTACAAAAGCCAATTCTTACACTGGGAAGGAAACAAGCTTCCGGGGACCGGTTTCTGCCATTTCAGGCGTCTTCGGCCCGGCTTGCTTGAATCCTGATGGTGCAATGAGCAAGGGACTCACATCTGAGTATACCCTTCCACGCTTAGGGTGGACAAAATTATTTACAACAAGGGGTGGTGATGGACAGAGTCTCTGAATTAAGCAGAGTACTCTCACCCAGTCAAGAGATCAGGGCTAGATCCAACACCGTTTTTTAGCTCATTGCACCATCCCAGTTTCAGAACCTGGCTGTATGCAAATTAGTCTGTCCCTGGCCCAGTGCATCATGGGAACAGGGCAGACCAGACTACAAAAGCCAATTCTTACACTGGGAAGGAAACAAGCTTCCGGGGACCGGTTTCTGCCATTTCAGGCGTCTTCGGCCCGGCTTGCTTGAATCCTGATGGTGCAATGAGCAAGGGACTCACATCTGAGTATACCCTTCCACGCTTAGGGTGGACAAAATTATTTACAACAAGGGGTGGTGATGGACAGAGTCTCTGAATTAAGCAGAGTACTCTCACCCAGTCAAGAGATCAGGGCTAGATCCAACACCGTTTTTTAGCTCATTGCACCATCCCAGTTTCAGAACCTGGCTGTATGCAAATTAGTCTGTCCCTGGCCCAGTGCATCATGGGAACAGGGCAGACCAGACTACAAAAGCCAATTCTTACACTGGGAAGGAAACAAGCTTCCGGGGACCGGTTTCTGCCATTTCAGGCGTCTTCGGCCCGGCTTGCTTGAATCCTGATGGTGCAATGAGCAAGGGACTCACATCTGAGTATACCCTTCCACGCTTAGGGTGGACAAAATTATTTACAACAAGGGGTGGTGATGGACAGAGTCTCTGAAATAAGCAGAGTACTCTCACCCAGTCAAGAGATCAGGGCTAGATCCAACACCGTTTTTTAGCTCATTGCACCATCCCAGTTTCAGAACCTGGCTGTATGCAAATTAGTCTGTCCCTGGCCCAGTGCATCATGGGAACAGGGCAGACCAGACTACAAAAGCCAATTCTTACACTGGGAAGGAAACAAGCTTCCGGGGACCGGTTTCTGCCATTTCAGGCGTCTTCGGCCCGGCTTGCTTGAATCCTGATGGTGCAATGAGCAAGGGACTCACATCTGAGTATACCCTTCCACGCTTAGGGTGGACAAAATTATTTACAACAAGGGGTGGTGATGGACAGAGTCTCTGAATTAAGCAGAGTACTCTCACCCAGTCAAGAGATCAGGGCTAGATCCAACACCGTTTTTTAGCTCATTGCACCATCCCAGTTTCAGAACCTGGCTGTATGCAAATTAGTCTGTCCCTGGCCCAGTGCATCATGGGAACAGGGCAGACCAGACTACAAAAGCCAATTCTTACACTGGGAAGGAAACAAGCTTCCGGGGACCGGTTTCTGCCATTTCAGGCGTCTTCGGCCCGACTTGCTTGAATCCTGATGGTGCAATGAGCAAGGGACTCACATCTGAGTATACCCTTCCACGCTTAGGGTGGACAAAATTATTTACAACAAGGGGTGGTGATGGACAGAGTCTCTGAATTAAGCAGAGTACTCTCACCCAGTCAAGAGATCAGGGCTAGATCCAACACCGTTTTTTAGCTCATTGCACCATCCCAGTTTCAGAACCTGGCTGTATGCAAATTAGTCTGTCCCTGGCCCAGTGCATCATGGGAACAGGGCAGACCAGACTACAAAAGCCAATTCTTACACTGGGAAGGAAACAAGCTTCCGGGGACCGGTTTCTGCCATTTCAGGCGTCTTCGGCCCGGCTTGCTTGAATCCTGATGGTGCAATGAGCAAGGGACTCACATCTGAGTATACCCTTCCACGCTTAGGGTGGACAAAATTATTTACAACAAGGGGTGGTGATAGACAGAGTCTCTGAATTAAGCAGAGTACTCTCACCCAGTCAAGAGATCAGGGCTAGATCGAACACCGTTTTTTAGCTCATTGCACCATCCCAGTTTCAGAACCTGGCTGTATGCAAATTAGTCTGTCCCTGGCCCAGTGCATCATGGGAACAGGGCAGACCAGACTACAAAAGCCAATTCTTACACTGGGAAGGAAACAAGCTTCCGGGGACCGGTTTCTGCCATTTCAGGCGTCTTCGGCCCGGCTTGCTTGAATCCTGATGGTGCAATGAGCAAGGGACTCACATCTGCGTATACCCTTCCACGCTTAGGGTGGACAAAATTATTTACAACAAGGTGTTCATCACCACCCCTTTTCTAAGTCTGACAATCTAACAGACTGAGCCTACCTTAGTTAAACTATTCTCAGTGTATGTACCACCCCCCAATGTTTCAATATTCGTGAATCCACTACTGGTGATTGGACAATGGGATGGGGAGAGGTCATCACACCATACTAATGTAATATCATTTTCTTAGGTTCATTGTTCTATGTTCCCTCCCCTTACTTATTTTCCCAAGCTTTAATTTCCACCAGCATTTCACATTAGGATTTTTAAAATGTATGCAAAATTTAGTTTTTCTCCTTCCCCTCTTCGGGTCAAGAGGTTCTGTTCCCAGGCGCATCTTCTCATCAACTGTATTTGGCAGAAGTTCATTGTCACAGCTCAAAGTTTTATAGAGTCCATTGCGCTTGCACACACCTCGGCAAGATGGAGATTTCAGTCACCCTTCAGGTCCAAATACGAACTAATGATAAAGTCAAAGGATAACATGTTAGAAGACGAAAATAAATGAATGCACTGTATACAACTTATCCCTACTGTAATTCCTTTAATTTATTTTAGCTATTGCATTAGCAGTTTAGTAAGACAAGCGAGGTTTAGTTTGAAGCGTAGCATGTGCATTAACATCTGAGGTTCAAGTGGCCATTTTGAATACTACTGCCCAGCTGCAAAGGTTTCCCACCAAAGTGAAAGACGTCATACTACGTAGATGCAGTAGACGCATGCGCAGAAAAGTTCCCGCATTTTCAGCAGCCATATTTTAGGCATTCGGATTACGTGTTAGTAAAGCACATTTATAAGCTTCCCCTTGATGAAGTAAATGTCGTGTGGTGCAATAATTAGAATTTACAAAACATATTGGTTACATTATTACTTGTTATACGAGAGGATTGAATCAGAGCAAGTTTCTTTACGTACGAAACCTTGCTCCATCACACCAGAGACAAGTTCAAACAGCAATGTCCCTTATTATTCTATCTGGTGAGACACTTGTACCTAGAGATAACACGAAAATACAGCTGCTGTTTGTGAGCACACGTCTAGTCATATTGCTGAGTACAAGAGTTTAAACACGAAGACTGAGCGAGAACAATGAGACATGATTGCTACGTCAGCTGAGCTTTAGAACATCCATCTGTGTATGTCAAGGTACGGATTTTCGCCACTAATCCCAGAGTTCTTTGATATACTAGGAAGTGGGAGGTTCAGGCTAATCTGCCTTATTACATGTTAAGGCTTTTGATAGTATATGGTTTATTAGCCATACTAACAGTGTTTTTGATATGCATTTATTTTCCAATTGTGGCATGAATACTGCATTTTATGATACAATAGTTTGAATAAATATTCTACATTTTCTTTTTGTCTTTTATTTATTTTATGTGGACTAGTACGAGTGAGAGAGCAAAAGGGTGCGTCCTGTTACTGCCATCCCTGAGAGGAATGAGAGGGTTGTGTTCTGGGACGCCAATTTGCTTGTTTTTCTGGTAAGATTAGGAGGCCAAGTGAGGCACGATAGCTAGTTAGACTTGGGTTCATTGAGGTGGAAAATGTTAAAGGGTGGACTCAGACATGTTTGTTTCATTTGTTTCTTAAAGAAAGAAATAATAATTGGTCTTTGACTATTTATTTTCACATTTTTCACCCTCAAAAGGTAATAATAAAAACTATGTAAAGAAAGTCAAAGACATGTACTTTAATAAAATGTTTTAAATATTTTCAGGCAATCAATAATAATAAACATTGCATTGTGTTCCCTATTGAAATATATATTTGACAAAAATTATTGGTGATTTAGGGAGAATTGTAAGAGATCTACTTTATATATGGGGTGTTGGGTGTGGAGAGGGAAAATAACAAAGGTCAAAGTAAATTTATAGTTTGGTGAAAATGTCAGTAACAACGTAACATTTCAGACTCTACAAAACATAGAAATTCACCAGTTACAGTTATAGTTATCTCAAGTAACTATAACTCTTAACTTAAGGTAACTGCAGCTCGTGCCCTCGCCAAGCCACATATTACCTTACTCATAATCTCTTCTATGGCATCGTTGATAATATCACTGCAAAATTTTCAATTCAATTATTGATGAGAAAATTGTGCATGGTGGAGGCTTTAGTTATCGATGCCTTAAAGCATGAGTTATAGCTATATATACTTATACAGGGTGATCCCTTTTGTTTGAACAAAGCTATACCGCTAAGAAGAGTGAAACACGAGTAGGGGGTTGTTTTTATTCATTTCAGGTTGGCTTGAATAATATTTTACCTCGCGATTATCACTAGGTATTTATAGTTAGATCTGTTTTTCCATACATGGAGCACTTTTAGGTTTGGTAATAAGCAAGGCCCTGTTTGACCAATTGTCACAAAACTTTCCAAAAAACGTTTATCCACCTCAATCCTTCCTAGAACGTTTTTTGTGGTCATCCGTCCAGCAGGTACCGAGAAAATAGGGGGTCCCAGAATGCAACATTCCAATGCATTTTCCATTGACTTCTTTAAGATGGGCTACATCAAAAATAGCTAAAGGGAATTACACCAAATTAAGCAGGAAGCTAGATCTTGGTCCGCTGTTTGTGCTTTTTGTGATTTGGTGTAAATCCTTTCCGACGTTTTTGAGCTATTTAGGTTAAAAAAATATAGGTATTGGATGGTTGGGGTCACAAGAGCGCAAATTAAAAAAAGAAGCCCTGTGATTGGGTGAGAGGCCCTTTTTTGCTGTGAACCTACACGGTCCAATGGGAATCGAAGGCTCATGCAGGTCTCAAAAGAGCAAGCACTCTGATTATCTGGCTGTCAGACACTCGTAGCTGTATATGGGGCAAAGGAAAGGAATTCTGTCCCCCTAGATTTGAAGAGGAGGTCTCCAAGGGATAACTACTGTGATGAAAATAATAAAATCAATATGTCATTTGAAATGTCATCAGTGATGTCATGAGTGATGTCAAGTGTGAGGTCATAAGCAGTGCATGGCTTGAGCACAAGTTATAGTTGTTGCTGCTAACTTTAGATGCTGAATTTCTTTCTTAGTTCAAAACGTTAACGTTGTAACTAACAAATTCACCTAATTTAAACTTTGCTTTAACCTTTGTTTTTTTCTGTGAATATATATATATATATATATATATATATATATATATATATATATATATCCAACCAAACGAGTCGCTTAGAACCCTGCCGCTTTTCAAAGGCGGGCCTCGGATGGGATAGCGAGTCCCAGTGTATACAGCCAAAAACCTTCTCCAGTTTAAGAAAAGAAATCCGGGCCACTTGGAAATGCAAAGCGTATTTATTTAATGGCTTTCTCGACGCGTTTCGCAGGTGAAACCTGCTTTTTCACGAGACAGAAACCAAACACAAAGTGCACATTATATACAGTCACATGTTGTTCTATTCACATACATGGAAGACAGACTTGTTGGTATATCTACGGGCTGAGTTCACTACTTTCAGACCTCGTCAGGCAACAAAAGTAAAGGCTGCAAAAAACGTTAAAGTAACACGCAAGATGCAATTTAAATTAAACCAAACTGAAATTGTTTTCTAACCTGAAAATGGATAATTAACATTGCAGGGAATATGTAGATTTCACTTGTGAAATTTATATCAACAGTTATTTGTACGATTGATTGAAGCATATGTAGTACATTCTTAAATGT
Source organism: Lissotriton helveticus (assembly GCF_964261635.1). Lineage (NCBI taxonomy): Eukaryota > Metazoa > Chordata > Amphibia > Caudata > Salamandridae > Lissotriton > Lissotriton helveticus. The sequence goes on along the minus strand of NC_136061.1, from coordinate 451,395,426 downwards.
ATCAATACCCAATAAGGCCCATGTGGGCTTTTCATTTATCGTTGAAGGTTAGTACAGTACCACATCATATTTAAAGCTGTCCAAATTCTTGGTCAACTTTCTTTCAATAAAGCCCAAGTGGGCATAAATTGCTCATATTCCCAATTCAGGTGGTCCACTCAAACAGTCTTATGTGATCAGGTGCTCCCAAAGGTCGAACAGATTCCCAATTATGATCACCAACAAACTCTGTAAACCAGAAATTAAAAACATGAAATCAGTGACTGTTTTATATGTGATAAAGTGATAAAATAAGTGCTTAGTTAAAAAACAGCAGGTATATATACACAGTCAAACTCGCAGGCTAACCCAGATGCACACTAAGTTCCTCATGTAAATTGTGACCGTTCGGTTGGGTCGTCCTGTATTTAATAATCAGTCTCGATTCGAGTCTCCTCATCTCCTTAATACGATCTCCCCCTCTTTCCCTCATGGGAACTGTCTCAAGTACACAGAAGGACAGCATATTTGCATTGCTTTTATGGTGTGTCGCAAAGTGTCTCGCGATAGGATATTGTTTATCCCCATTCGTTATCGCCCGCATGTGTTCAAGCACTCTTTTCTTGGCCTGGTGCTTGGAACCGCCAATGTAACATAACTGGCAGGGGCATTGTAGGGCATATACAACATGGTCGGTCAGGCATGTTACATGTTTGGTGATTTTGAATTTGTTTGTGTCTTTGGACAGCTGTATTTCTTTCGTGTTTTTACTGTTGCGACAGGCTTTACACCTGCCACAAATGTAAAAACCTTGCACCGGGTTTCTCTGCTTCACAGTCTTGGGTAAAAGAGTGGAGCAGAGAAGGTCTTTGAGGGATTTAGGTCTCCTGAAAGTGAGTTGGGGATGTTCCGAGATTTCAGGAGCTAAGTCTTTGTCTAGCTTGAGTATGTTCCAGTATTTGTTAAGTGCTTTCCTCACTTCTTTGGAGTCACAATGGTAGTCAGTGATAAATCTACTCATCGCATTTGGGGATGGTTGATTTCTTTCTTTTTTGAATTAAGTAAGCTGGTTCTTTCTCTTTCATTTACCTTAGCCAGGGCACTAGTTATGCATTTGCGTCCATATCCCCGTTCTCTAAACCTTTCGCTCATAAGGGTTGTTTCTCTGTTGTAATCATTTTCATTCGAGCAGTTTCTTTTAGCTCTTAGAAACTCTCCTACTGGAATAGAGTTAATCAGATTTGTGGGGTGACAGCTAGAGGCATGCAACAAGCTGTTGCCCGCTGTACTTTTCCTAAATAGAGTCGTAGTTAAACTATTATCTTTACTTTCAACTCTTACATCTAGGAATTCAATGATTGTGGGATTGATGTGACATGTAAAACTCAGGTTAAAGTCATTAGTATTAAGGTCTTTGACAAAATCCAATGCCTCTTGTTGGCTTCCGCTCCAGACAATAAAAATATCGTCTATATAGCGGAGCCAACACACAATTTTAGTGGGATATACTTGGGATTGGTAGACCACTCTCTCTTCCCACAGTCCTAAGTACAGACAGGCGAAGCTGGGCGCAAAACAAGTCCCCATCGCGGTGCCCAGTAGCTGATGGTAAACTGTGTCATTAAAAAGAAAATAATTCTTGGTAAGGCATACATATGCCATATCAAGAAGCATCTCAGTGTGAAGGAGGTAGGAGATGGACCGTGCTCTAAAGAAATGTCTACATGCTTCGATACCTTGTTGCTGGGGGATGCAGGTGTAAAGGCTATTAACATCAAGGGTCATGAATAGCCAGTTGGGGTTCCAGGACATATCATTGATTCTTTGTAGGAAGTGGCCCGAGTCCCTAAGGTACGAGGGTAAATTTTGCACCAAAAAAAATAAAGACTGAAGTAAAGTTGTAAATTGTTGAAATGTTCAGTAGAAGCATAATGTTTTAAACTAAAAAATCGATAGAAATGTACCGACTTTAGTTATAGTAAGTAACTATAACTCATGCCCTATGGTAACAATAACTCGTGCCCCCACCATATTTTTTATTGCAAATATTGGAGTGATATTATTAATGATGTCATAGGAGATGTCATGAATTATGTAATATGTGGGGTAATTAGCATGACAATGTGTGGGCGTAAGTTCTAGTTATTTTAGGGCAGGAGCTATAGTTATGCAAGATAACTATAACTCGTAAATTTCCATGGTTTGTATAGGTTAAAATGATATGTTGTTGCTGAACTTCCATCTTACTATAACATTACTCTAGTCTTTCTTTTTTTTCAGTGAATTTCTAGTTTTCAAAAAAAGTAAAGTAATATTTTATTTCTTTGGTCATGCAGAAGGGATTATTGACAGGCCCTGCGTCCATCCGCACTCAGCGAACGGTCGTGTGGCGGGTCGGTGGCCACAGGGTCCAACGTGCGGTAGGTGGGTATGCCCCGTATCTACCAAATTCTAAATACAGCTCACCATGCTGGTAAGTGTACTCCCATGTTTTATACCCAAACTGAAATGCATTCTGTGCTGCGCTTCATTTTAGGTTGTCCAGTGCTTGCAATAGTATCTAAGGTGAATTGAGGAAAAATTTCGAGATGATTAGAATTAGAAATATCTAACAAAAGTCACTCTACACCTTTTCCAAATCAACACTGAACTAAAAGAACTGTTTCCTAGTTAGGTTTTCAGAATATTTAAATTTTTCAGTAGCTGATTAGAATTAGAAATATCTAACAAAAGTCACTACACTTTTTCCAAATCAACACTGAACTAAAAGAACTGTTTCCTAGTTAGGTTTTCAGAATATTTAAATTTTTCAGTAGCGTATGTCAAACAGCCCAGTTAAAATTAACATTCTTATCTATTGCGCAAAAATGGAGAAAATACATTTGGCTGCTTCGTTATTAGGGAAAAGAGCAATCAAATGTGGTGCCCAACCTAGTTTAATCTGCCACTGTAGTACAGGGCCAGCACTACTGTAGTACTTAGCAGCCGCTAAGTGAAAGGTTAAGCCACTGTTTGAAGCTTAATGTAGCACCAGGCCTTTATATGTGCTGGTATTATCTTTACCGTAGAAGGGGCAGCACAAGTGCCTGTTGTTCCTTCTGTAATTCCAAAGTGCCCTGGGGGTACAGAAAACAGATGGACATACTCAGTGTGCCCCCCCAGGCAATTAAAGGAAAAGGTCTGCATTACACTGACTCTCACATCTACCTGCACTACATTCCCGCAGAAACACACCTAAATAAATAATTGTGAACACAACTGATGACCATGGCCTACATGGGTTAGGATAATTACTTTGTGCTGGAGCTAAGCACATTTTGACACATTGCACAATAAATATATATAATTGTACAGAACATTGTAGGAAGAAAGTTGTTAAGATTTAAACAAGATTCTCCTTATTAGAGTCCTCATTGTGCATACACTGCTGCTAAAAGATGATTTTGTTTTGGTTTATTGTACTTGTATTGTGCATAGAGATATGCGAGCCACACAGATGGGAAAAGCCGAGCCAGAATTGAGCCCGTGATCCAGGTTGACTCTAAACCCCAACAATGAGGCAAGACAACCAAAAAAGCAGCATGGTGCCCACTAATTCAAAAAGCTCATTCACTAACACTGTTGCCATCTTTCCAAAAAATAAAAAGCTGGACTTTTTTCATGTTGAAAGGCTCGTCAAAGTCCCAGGATGCCGATTTCAATTGGGATCAAATATAGGCCCTGGAGTTTTGCTACAGTGTTTTAAGTGGTATGAAAAGTACAGGGGGATCATATAAAAGAACCATTGCCAAAAAGCATAACTGAATCATTACCAAGAAGCATTGTGTTTGTAATTAAGGATGTGGTTTAAACATCTGACCAGTATTTGGGTAGCACACTGTGAACTTTCTGTTATTTCATCCAGACAATATTCCCAAGAACGCAATTACATGATAGACAAAAAACCATCAAAAACATATTAGGCAAGCGATTATGTCAGAGGGAGGACTAACCGATGCTCCTTATAATGCTTTTAATGCAGTATCAAAGTCACAGCAGAAAAATATTGTTGCCAAAAAGCCTCATAATATGCATCAACTGCAAATAGGGCTTGGTGCTTGTAACTGCAGTTAACATTATTATAATTAGATCCACGGCATTATGGGGTTTTGAAGTGAACATGTCACGCAAACCGATGTTGATGCATCAATTTTGGTTTCTTACCTTCACTGAGATAAGAAAAATATAGTATTCATCCTTGTCCCTAGTTTACATGAGCGAACCACACCTGAATATTGCTGAGGAGTTACCGCAGCCCAATATGTTTATAGTTATCTTGAGCAAGGCAGAGAGTGTCCTACTTCTGGATGCCCCTTCCAGAGTACACTAATTTCCGTGGCCAGTCCATGTATACCTCATTAAGTTTAGGTTTATTCTTTGCATTCTAGGTATTGCAGCCCTGATTGTATAATGGGATCACAAAGCAAACACAAGGAGATGATGGACGGAGAGCTGAAACTTTTCAGACGCTCCCAGTCACAAATCTTGAGTTGAATCCATCATTGTTCCTTAGCTCACTTTGCCACCCGAGTTCAGACCCAGCTACATGCAAATCAGTCCTGACCCTGTTCTTCATAAGAACAGTCCAGCCCGAACTGCCAAGCCAGGTCTTCCCTGGACTGGAAAAGGGCATCCTGGGACCGGTTTCTGGGTAACACCCCTCATCAGCCAGGCAAGCTTGAATCCAGTGGTAAAGCGAGCAAGGGACCCATGTCTGGGCACACCCTGCCAACTTAGGGCGAAAAAAAGAAAACCCATGGAGATGATGGACCGAGTGCTGAAACTTTTCAGACACTCACCCCCAATTATAGATCTGGGTTCAATCCATCCATCATTCTTTAGCTCACTTTGCCACCCCAGTCCAGACCCAGCCATATGCAAATCAGTCTTGACCCTCCTCCTCATCACAGTCCAGCCCAAACTGCCAAGCAAAATCATCCTGGTACCGGTTTCGCGGTAACAGCCCTCATCAGCCAGGCTAGCATGAATCCAGTGGCAAAGTGAGCAAGGGACACATATCTGGGCATCCCTTGTCAACACAGGGTCAAGACTGATTTGCATATAGCCGGGTCTGAACTGGGGTGGTGAAGTAAGCTAAAGAACGATGATGGATTCCACCCAGATCTGTGACTGGGGGTGAGTGTCTGAAAAGTTTCAGCGCTTGGTCCATCATCTCCTTGTGGTTGCTTTGTATAATCGGATCAGCAGGGACACAAATCCTTCACTGCAGAGAGCAAACCTTACTGGGTGACCTTCTCATGCATGGAAATGGAGAACTTGAAGCCACTGTAGCCATCTCCTCCTGCCCCACCGCTACCATCAGTGGGGTAGATTGTCAGTCAAATGGCAGTGCCGGTCTCCAACAGGGGCAGCTGCGGTCCGTGCAGGAAATAGCGGTGAGGCGGTGGAGCTGGAAAAAGTGGCATTCGAGGGGCGATGCCAAAGGAAAATTACCTATTTATTTAATTTGTCCTCTGCATCGTCCCTTGAAATCCCCCCTTACCAGGTCACACCGCCCCACTGCTGTTTCCTGCATGGACCGCGGCTGAACGGGGGTGATAAAGGGCTTTCTTACCAGGATTCCAGGGAAGCCACTTTCACTCGGGCCCACTGCTCTTCTGAATCTGCATATGTTAATGTCCCATAGCTGGCCAAATCAGTTTCTTAAACTAATGGGCCAGTGGATGTTACACTCAAAGAGAACTTCGTATAACATCTCCTACATTTATTTATTACATGACCTTTCTGTTTTTGCTTACTTTATTTCTTTTGTCGAGATTTGATTGTGTGACCTACTTGTCACATACATATCAGCAGTGATCACTTATCCTACCATTTATTCTTTACCTGTTCCTTAAGTAAATGTTTTTTAACATTTGAATAAAAACAAGAGACAGTGGAAACTTCCTAATTGTAGCACCTAACCCAAATCCCCCCCAAGTTTTTAGTCGCCCCGATAATTTGTATGGCGAGATGTGTGCACACTGGTTAACACCCACTGTCACAGTGACAGTTCATCCAAGAACTCAAGTAATCAATACAAAAAAGCAAAGGTGCACCACATAATTCCAAAATTACAAAGCCAATAATCACAGATGTAGATTTTCTTAGTTGTGATTTTCTTTATTCCAATAGGGTGTACAATCAAAACACGGGTGTTCGCAGCCGACGCGTTTCGTCCTCAAGGGACTTCTTCAGGGCAAAATATTTTTGTATGAATGGTCGTCGTAATGGATAGATACATTTTTTGTAACTGAACGTCTCAAAGGATCTTTTGAGTAATGGTACTGGGATACCACAAAAGTATTTATATGCGCAAACAGATAAAATGAAAGCGAGTCGTCTTCAAAGATATGGTGAGACGTCTTGTGTAAAGTCCTTTTTAGTTTATATGTAGACTATCATGCGAAGGATGATGGACAGAGAAAATGATTCTTCCATAAGGGATGACTCTTGATAAAGTGTTATGTTCCCTGCATCCTCCTTCCTCGTCCCAAACCACGCAAGAAACGGCTTCCTTCCTGGATTGTTTTTTTAACCTTTAATCAGCAAGCAAATGCACCCAACATGTTTTCGAACACCTTCTTGCTGAAAACAGTTTCTAGATTTATAACCTCGCTATTCATTGGAAGCTGGGAATATGTGACTTTATTTGTTTATTTCATGTTAGTTTACCCTTTTATGCACTTTTTAAAGGTCTGTCTGGTAACACCTTACACAAATAAGACCTGAGCTTTGCTCACTCCGTGTATCTACTATTATTATTACAAAATTCAAGAATCAAATGGGCAAACTGACTGTAAAATAATTAACACAGCCCTCTCATTGGATCTGGCAAACATGTGGGTCATGGTGGGATGTGGGGGCAATGCTTTGCATGCAGTCTTGGACATGGGGTATGCCTCTGCTCCTTCCTGGGTAGTTCTGGGGCTAGCCTCAGTGGTCTATGGGTCAATGGGACCAATAGTTATTGTCATGGTAAACATGTGCTAATGTACAGTTTTAAATAAAATGTAAGGGGCCATTCTTTATGGGCTAAAGCCCGAACAGACACATTATTTATTAGTCAGTCATGGTATAACGCAATGTGTTCATGTTCGCGTTTTCTGTAGTTTTCATCTAATGTTTATTTTCACGGCCTGTAACAGCCAACTTTGTGTTAAAACACTAAGGGCATGCTTACGACATTGGCGGTGTGGGGGCAGGCACCATGCTAGCGCCCACTCCCACACTGTCAAAGTTGACTGCTGCCCACCCACCAGATTACCAGTTTTCTTGTGGCCTGGAGGGTGGTGCTTTGGTGGTCCCGCAGCAATGGTGTTTACAACCTCACATGTGGGCCTTAGAACTGCAGCACCGAGGGAGCCCCAAAGCAAGTTTCTGCATGGCATGGGCTGTGCTTTCCATGCCGTGCAGAAACTGGGGTGCACACACACAGGGGAGCACACCATGTGCCCCCCTGCATGGATCAATTGTCTAAACACATCCATATGCAACTATTTATATCTCAATGTTTTATATATGACTATGAAGGCCATGCGTACATAAAGGATCACAAATATAAACTTTCTTTTTTTTACTTTTACAAAATAACACTACAAATAGTGATATTCAATGTCTGTAATAATGCATGATTAAATAAAAACACAATAAATCACAACAAACATTCATCTCATACAAACATACATACAGTTGTCTAAATGAAGGTTTGATAACCTAAAGGCAGGAATTCTGTGTAAAATCACTGTATAGGCGTAATTCAAATTGAACAAATAATGAAACCCTTTATCTTCAGGGTTTGCATCGATTATCTGGTATTCATCAGATGTTTTCAGACAGTGCAACAAAAAATGTGATAACATAATCTAGTAATACATCTTTTTAATTTGAGAAGAAATATTGTGGCTTGAATTATCGATGAATCTTCACGGAATTGAGTTTAACTGCATTTCAGTGACACAAACTCCTTCTTCAGGAAAGCTCCAAGCAAAAACATTCCAAGATTGGCAACACTGAAACCTGGTTCAAATGAGAATTCTTTAAACAGTAGGAAAAGTAAATGTATAAGGACAGGAACTATGATTGCAAAGCGGAACATCACCAAATGATGGGGAGGTCAGGTGTCACCAACCATTGTTGAATGGCAAAGATACATGGACTGCTGCATGATGATGGAGCTCACAATTTACGAATCAAGAGGGTTACTGAAAAGTTGTCGCAGGTATGAGGAAAGTGGAATGCCTACAGGGGGGACTCTGTGAGCCCCCGAGGGCGGAGCATGTTCAGGACCTCATGGAGTGAGGGTGAATGTGATTCAGTGGGTGTCCGCATGATTATGTACTAGCAATGGTTGGCGGTCACATGGAAAGGCGCAGATGTACTCCCTAATGATTATGATTGTGCAATAACTGTATGTGTCAATGAAATGCATAAGGACACAATATGTAAATAGACCACTTAGTTGGTTGGTGAAGCTTTCAAATGTAATAGTTGGAGATACCAATTGTATCAAACTTGATAGGAAAAGTCCCCAAAAAAATTCTGCCCACACGAATCTGCCATGGAATATAAGTTCCTCTCCTCATGATCACTCCCACAGAACAGAAGTTTAAATTATTGAAATTGTGACTTGGTCCATTTGTAGATCAATTATTATCAAAAAACGTAATTCATGGATGATCCATGGTCATGGAGAAATGAAACGGGGCAGCAAAAAGACTTCTGGTTCAGAATGGCAATGTATCCCCAGACTCTGAGGCAAGTGGGGGCCATAGTTTCCTCACCACTACATTTTCATGGCTGGTTCACCACCATGAAAAGGATAGCAGTGAGTAAAAATCATAATATGCTTGGTGCTGCTGCAGGGGCACTTCCCGCATATTGTGATACTCAGACCGTGCCACTACAGAGGGAATGTAGAACCCCAGTTTTTGCAGAGGTTCCATGCCCGTCCTACTGACAGAGTTGGAATATGGTGGTTGGACCACCGGTAAGGCGCTAGCTGAACCACCACCACTGCACGACCCCAGGTTTGGCAGTCCACGGAGTGCCTAACTCTGAATTAAGCCCTTAGAATGTCAACATCAACAGGGATGCATTGTCTATTGATTTGAGATGATAAAAGGCAATGCGTCATGATTCTTCAAGTTTTAATGCAATTTTGTTTTTCACAGTCACAGTTCATTATTAGGAGGGAGAGGTCAGGCTTAGATTGTGTTGGGCTCGCAGGTCCATAAGGAAAGTGAGCTGAGCCAGAGCTGGGCATGTGGTTCTAGCCAGGCTCAAGCTTTTACAGGGTCATTGGCCTCTAATTGCACACACTGCCAAGCTTAATTTCCTTGATGCTGAATTATTCAGTTTTGGCTACATTGGGTGAGTCCAGCATCAGCAAGGTCAGGAGCTGGGACTTAAGAAAACTGGGCCCTCAATATAGATTAGATCTGCAGAATCCCATGTGCAATTCCACTCTGCACAATTATAACCACTCCAGTATGCATGCACTCAGATTTGTTGCGTGGAAGAACACAGAACCGAATTTTACAGTCTGAAAAATTTGGTGTGTAAAATCATTAAAATCTTGGGTTGCAGGTGTCCCAGTTGCCAAACACTGCCCAAGTGTTCCATTGCACAGGGTGCACAAAAAATGCACCTCCGTGTCTTTTTAAAGCCAATGCTGTTCCTTAAGGCTCTCCCAACACCTAAGCTTCTGCCTGAAATTGGCCTTGTTCCCTTTTACCACTAGCTAACAAGGCAAAGCAGATTTGTCTCCAAAATGGGCTCTGGTAATTCCTGGTCCACGTGACATGTAATTCCTCACTCTGTGGCCCAATGCAAGAGTTATGTGTGAGGACACCATCCAGAAACGTTATAACTGCCACACAGCCAACCTGTAATCGGGGTGAAGGCCTGCCAGTGGTTTCTGTGGTTACAACAGTCAGATTCCAGTACATAGTCCATACCAGGAGTCTTCAAACTTTCTGTAGTAAGAGCTACTTATGTTCAATAAATATCTTCCTGAGCTACTATTAATATTAGTGTTGTGTAGTGACCACATCAGACGAGATTACATTGGTGGCAACGCCACTCAAGACTATCAGCAGTGATGACCTCAATGCATTAGAAAGGTAATCAGCAGTAATTTAAAAAAAAGGCTTTATCAACTTTTCAGGCTTCCGGATGGGTAATATGTACTAGCCCCAGCGTAATGCCCCTGACACAAATGTAATATGTTTCCCTAACACAACATGATTTATCACTCAAATTTTAGCTTTGAATGTAACATAACAAATGTATTTATAAAGTACATGTGCATGCTGAAGGGTATCTTGGTTCTGAAATGGCACAGTTATCCTTTCCAAACTCAATGGATGAAATGATTGTACTGGAAATTCAACTGAAATATAACTATTTTACTACAAACACCAGCTTACAAGTCTTGAAAATACACATATTTTTATCTCAAATATCCGCTTTTTACTATTGGCATATACATATTAATTCAACCAAGCAAAATATTCTAATTTAGTAAGTTGGGTTGCATACTGGAGAGCTACTTACAAGTAGGTGGAGAGCTACCAATAGCTAGCGAGCTACTTGTTGGAGAAGCCTGGTCCATACAATGCTATTGCTGGATATTTGTAGTTACATGCATCATGCCCAGTGGCTGTTGGATTTGTCTACTGAACAATATACAGGTGGGTGTATTGGAGTGGCATACGTTTTAGATGGATGTGGACATATATAGGTTATGGTTTGTGAGTTAACATAGGTAGGTAGGTAGGTCTTTATTCTCGGACCAAACTTTATCAGGGACTATGCAAAATGTATTTGATTGGAAAGAGGTTGTTTTTATATATATATATATATATATTCACTGAAAAAACCATAGGTTATAGACCATATATAGTTAGGAATTAGCATTTAAAAAACCTTATTTTACTCACACAAAACCATTGAAATTCCATATATAGTTAGTTGCACTAACTATATATCGCGCACCCGCAATCCACTGCTGATCATGTCACATATTACATCATTCATGACATGGTCAGTGACATCACTGATGACATCACTGATGACATCTCAAATGACATCACTGATGACATCACTGATGACAACATCCAGTGACTGTATGTTTCTGTAAAGTTAAAATATGTCTTACATATTGAAGAATGAGTGGATGTATAAGTGTCTGGATGAAGGATTTAGTAGGTGCGTGACTGACTGTATGAGTGAGTGATTAAATGTGTCTCACTGAATGCATGGGTTAGTGACTAAACTGTCTTAATTTGTGCATCATTATGTCTGTTGTGATGTAAACTGCTGCATGTGTTGATCATTAGCTATACGAGAGGCTATATGTGTTATTAATTGGTTGCCCAAGTATTTCTATGGGAGATTGAGTTTGTGTGAGGGTGGCTGGAAGGTGTGTGACTCTATGCATAGATGTGTGAGCAGTTTATTCACTAGGTGTATGAGTTCAAGACTGCATGTGGAAACAGCTACATGGGCAGTTGACTGTGTGCATGAGTGTATTGATGAGTGAATGGATATCTCAATGCTACATGTCATAGTAAGTACATATGTTAAACACAGTACATGTGAGAGTTGGCATATATAAATAACTGTGCATGAGAGCCACTGAATGAGTGAGTGGTTGTATCGATCATTGTGAACTTGTATCAGGGATTGTATAAGAGAGTAAATATGTGTTAGTATATGTTTCAATAAGTAAGATGTGTTTAACTGTATAGTTGAAGAAATGGAGGTGAGATTGTTTCTTTGCATGACTGACTGGGTGTGTGAGTAACTCCATGGATGAGTGGCAGTGTGTGAGTGTCTGTATACACTGAGTGTATCTAAGGTTATATTAGAGTCTGAAGAGGTTTATCGTATTAGCACAAGAATGATGTCAAATGAGATGTCATCAGTGATGTCATCAGTGATGTCATTTGAGATGTCATCAGTGATGTCATCAGTGATGTCACTGACCATGTCATGAATGATGTAATATGTGACATGATCAGCAGTGGATTGCGGGTGCGCGATATATAGTTAGTGCAACTAACTATATATGGAATTTCAATGGTTTTGTGTGAGTAAAATAAGGTTTTTTAAATGCTAATTCCTAACTATATATGGTCTATAACCTATGGTTTTTTCAGTGAATTTCAATGGTTTTTTAATAGCAAATATCATAAGCTGTCGAATGTCAAGTACGTGGTAAGTAAAAACATTTTCGTGTTTATGCACACTGATCTGCTTTGAATGCTGCCCCCCACCCCTCATTTCTATTAGGAGTACTCTCTCTTTGCAGATAGTGAAGGGTAGTTAACGCAGGCCTTTGCCCCCGTTGCCCCCGTTGTAATCCGTCGTGCCTGCTTCTCTCTCCATTTGATTGATTGTTCTCTTTGGTTCATTCTCTATTTACAAACAAGCACAGAGTCGCAATACTCTGTTTAGTCTTTGCAGATAGCGAAAAATCGTGTAAAAAAACAAAAGGAATCGAGCAAAATCAGTAGGCCACTAATGGGATCTCTTTTTGACCTCCCTAAAATAGAAACATTAGGAACAACCTGTTGATAATACCAATGTGTATGTACATAAGCGGCGTTCATTTGTGTTCACAGTACCCCTTGTTGATTGTTTGAATCGAGCATTGAATTGTTCGAAGTTGATTCTCTTAAGAATCTTCTCTGCCTGCAAACGAGGAAGAATAGGAATATTCTCTCTCCCTTTGCAGATAGTGAAGGGTAGGTAACGCAAACCTTTAACACGTCGTGCCTATTTCGTTCCTCATTGATTGATTGTTTCCCCAAACATTGACTGTTTGGGAATTGGTTCTTTTTGGAGGTATTCCCTGTTTACAAATATACGTAGGAAAATCTTTGCAAATAGTGAAAGGGTACGTAATGCGGACCTTTCTCCCCCGTTGTAATCTGTCATGCCTATCTACTCCCCACTGATTGATGCACCTGTTTCACCCGGACCATTTACTAGAGATACGTCATCTGGCCCGACCAGAGAGCACCCCTAGTGAAAAGGACATATGCAATAATAACGAAGTGATCACTGTATCCTGTTAACAGAAACTTTAGCATGAAACAACCTGGAAAGAAAAGAATAGGAAAACGAAAATCAGTAGGCCACTGATGAACATGAACTTTTATTAAACAACGAACAAAGAAACGATAACATAACGTAATGATAAAACCTATTAATGTCCTAGAAACAAGAAAACGTTAAAATATGCCAGTGGTGAGAGACCAGAAAAACAGTAAGAGAAACCAAATCACCCCTCGCTGTCCCACCGCCTGCCACGCCAAAAAAATCGATAGACTAGGGAAAATGCAAGTCAGTAGAACATCCGCCCCCACTCTGGAAACTTCCAAGGTGGGGCAGGGTTGCGGCTACGCCCAGCCGGGAGCAGCCCATATAAGGCGGGTCCTGCTGCCACGCCTCGGCCAGGAGATCCTAACGTAGGGTGTAGCCGGAGGAGAGGCCGAGGCCAGCGGGACCCGGCCAGGGGATTGCCTTTACAACGCTGAACAGTTGCAGGGGGGGGAATGTCTCCTCGACCCTCCCCTCTCTCTCCCAGTCCGGCCGCGGTGGCCCTTGACAGTTTCAGGTAGTCCCGCCACATGCTCTTCCGGTCCGGCCACCAACGGTCGGGGGGCCGAGGCCGACGGGATCCGGCTGCAGCCGATAAACCAAGAAACCCGTTCATGGGGCCAGAGCCAGGGGCGTCCGGCCGACATCTACCGGAAGCCCGGCCCGAAGACGGACGGGACACTTCTTCTTTCTTGAATAATGGCTGCGACAACACTGGGGGGGATGTCTTGCACATGCCTCCGACCCCCCCCCCTCCTCCTCATCGCCTGGTCCGGCCATAACAAATCTCAAGCGAGACGCCGTGGGGTGCACTGGGAGGGAGAGACGGTGCGAACAGGCCTCTCCCGCCTCCCCAGGTGGAGGCTTCCCAGCTGCACCCTCAGCGCTCCAGGTGCCCGGAAAAGGGTTCTTCCACTGTGGCCATGCTGCAACGTCTCGCCTGGCAGGGTGGAGCCCGTCCGCTCATTTGACCCCGCGATCGCCAGTAGCTACCGAACTCTCAAAATGGCGGTCGACCTGGCAAGAGCGGGCCCAGCATAAAGAAATGGCCCGGTCACTGGTTGACTCCACCACCGTAGTCCTCCACGACCTTGAAGATTCTAGAGGAGCCGCGGGAGTCTCCGACCCCCGATGGGGAATGACTGCCATGATCGCCCGTGGAGTGACGAAACTGTATCCGCGGGATGTCGGCGCTCCCATGCTGGCGCCAGCCTCACTTTGAATTACTAGAATCCTGCAGACCTCAGTTCCGGTGAAAGCACAGTGTGACCCGGTAGGAAAAATTGTTGCACCCCCTCCCCTTTTTGACTGATAGTTCAAACCACCGATCCTTTCCTTTGCCCTTTTAACGGAACTTTGGACTGCCTCCCCCTCTTTTACATTTTCTAGAGAAACAAAACATTAACCACTACATTAGCATAGCAGTTGACACCAGAACTGTATTCAAATTGAAAACCAACAACATCTTCAACAGAATCCTTTTTGTTTCTGCTGTGACCCTGCTACAGCACAGGCATTGTCCCCAGCAGTAATTCTGCAATGCCGGTAAGAATAGCTGTGGTGCCTACTGGACTCACTCACCCCCGCGGCGCCCCACGCCGTTATTTGCTGGGCGGCAACTTACTAGACATCACTTTCGTGCCATCTAGATTTCAGCGCGTTCTGCTGCCTTGGAACTATTCGCACAACAGACTGCTACTGACGACCCACCCCCAGGCAACATCTTCTGAATTTTCATAATTTGAAAGAACTAGTAACATGTCCTCATCAGGAATTCAAAAGAAATTGCCACGGTCTCTTCGTTGTTTAAATGTTTTTACTGTTTTTGTTTTGTTGTATATATTTATATGTTATTAAAGTTTTATATTCCTACTACTTTGTTGGAGTGCTATATATTTTTAATGTGACACATAATTGTAAAAACTTTGATGTACAAAGAGTCATTCCTGGAATCTTCCGCTTCAGGCTCGGTCCCCTCCCCAATCACAATACAGGATGGTTTTCAGATAGTAGGAACACGTGTGGTGTGACGGATCTCATCGGGTGTGGGCCTTGATCTACTATAACTCCTTTGAAGAGGGGTGATTCTTTACAGCTGGGGCCATAAACTACATCTGCAGGGCTAGGTGATAGCCTGGACAATCGGACACAGAGGAAGAGGAGTGTCAGAGGGTGCGGTAGTGAATAGGGCGAAAGGGAGGTGTCGGGCGGGCACAGAGTGTGATTTTCAGGGAAGAGCAGCGCAGATGGGGGGAGGTTTATTGCCGATGCATAAGACAGAGAGCGGGGGTGACCAGTGCCTGGGGAAGATGCTTGCGAGGGTGGGGAGCCATGCTACGAATCGACAGCGTGCAGAGAGTGGGTCTGGTCAAGGCATCTAAAATGGCTGCCGTGCACGACAAAAGTGTGGCATTTCAAAAAAGGCAAGATGGCGCAGACAATGTTTTTCAACACTTCCTCATTTCCTTCGAATCGAACGTTAACAGACGTTGGTGCATATTACCAAAGTTAAGCGATATTTATCGCTAACGATGCTTACCAACAAATTTTTTACCGCTAAGCATCGTCAGAAATTATCGAAGATAAACCTTGCTATTATCAAGGTTTATCGCAAATGTGATAATAAACGGCCGCAATGCATGAATATCGCTAAAAAGTCAGCGATATTCATGCATTACCGAGCTAATGCTCTTAGCCATGTTATCCACCTCCCATTGGATAACATGGCTAAGAACTGCTCAGGGCAGGTGTTACTTTTTGGAGATATTCGCGCTTAGCGCGAATATCTCAAAGTTGGTAATAGGAGATAGATATCTTGCATGTTGTAATGCAAATTATTGTGGTATATGGAACTCATACCATAATCTCTCAGGAAAGCAGAAACTGATCCTTTTGGGACCGCCTAAAAAGGCCTAGGGAGTGAGGGGTACTCTACTTTGCCCCCTTTTCACGTTCCGAACTATTTTATTTTACTCTCTTCTGTAATTACACAAAATAGCAGCGATAAGATGCATCGGAGACACACAGTGAGAGAAAGGAGGCCGGAGATGAAGAAGAGATGTCAAATACACATTGGAGATAATATAGTGGCAGAAGGGAAGTAAATATGAGTAAACTTACCATGTAACATAAAAATGTTGCACTCTATACTATAAGTCTCATTTTATACTACAATCACTTCGCTACAACCTCATAAATTAAAAATAAAAATGAATAATGTCTCAAACAATTTTTGATTTCTAAATATAAATGTATTCTTCAGAACTTTCTAAATTTGAAAGAACTAGTAACATGTCCTCATCAGCAATTTCCTCATGAAAAGTCTGCAATGATGATTCTTGTAACTCTATGGTCTCCAAACATTCGATAAATTCGCCATCAACAGATTGATCAAAAAAATCATTCAAGTCATCTCCTCCTTGTGACAATATTTCATTATTGGTGCTGTCAATTTCAATCAATGTAGTGGAATCATTCAAGTCATCTCCTCGTGACAATATTTCATTATTGGTGCTCTCAATTTCAATCAATGTAGTGGAATCATTCAAGTCATCTTCTCCTTGTGACAATATTTCATTATTGGTGCTGTCCATTTCAATCAATCTAATGGAATCATACAAGCCATCTCCTCCTTGTGACAATATTTCATTATTGGTGCTCTCAATTTCAATCAATGTAGTGGAATCATTCAAGTCATCTCCTTGTGACAATATTTCATTATTGGTGCTGTCCATTTTAATCAATCTAATGGAATCATACAAGTCATCTCCTCCTTGTGACAATATTTCATTATTGGTGCTCTCAATTTCAATCAATGTAGTGGACAATTCAAAAGAAATTGCCACGGTCTCTTCATTGTGAGCCATTTTATTTTGAAATTGCTTGCTGTAAATTGCAGAAAAAAATAATCACTTTCATTTATCGTTTTTAGTAATACATAATATAAAACTAACTTTATCAAGTATTTAGTATAACAGAAGGACTGCAAATAAATAACAGAAAACATTTTTCAAATTATCTTCAAGTGTACAACATAGTTCCCCTTACAAATTAACAACTCACCTTTTTAAAAGTAGGAGAAGTGTTAGTACTGTGTAAATCAAACACCAGAAATTCACCACCAAAAATTCCTCACAAATGTACCTCAGACAG
The DNA here is from genome assembly GCF_964261635.1 of Lissotriton helveticus. Lineage (NCBI taxonomy): Eukaryota > Metazoa > Chordata > Amphibia > Caudata > Salamandridae > Lissotriton > Lissotriton helveticus. The sequence continues at coordinate 451,378,146 of NC_136061.1, read as the reverse complement.
TAGTATCACAAAATGGCTGTGGTTTCCTCTCATTTGACATATATACATAACCAATTAACTTTCATCACACACAAATACAAAACCAAAGTAACATTTTAATTGGTTCTAAATTTCAACACTTTCAAATGTGTTTTCCCCATGCAATTTTCCATAGGACATTTACATACGTCTACAGCCTGAATGGCTGAACGGAATTACACCAAACTTGGCAAAATGGTACATCAAACCTAAAAGGTCAGGAGGGATCTACTATGCCCCCTTATGGTCATTTCCCCCTTCGCTTTGGCCTCCTCTTGTCTCTCAATCCTACCGAGAGACAAGATGGCGGCCGCTACGGACTGTTTGGAATGTTGACAGACGCCGGAGAACCAATCAGATTCGCAAAGCTCCGTAACGCGAAAAGTACGCGAAGCGGAGCGCTGTTACAGATATATATCTTTTTTTGAACGTTAATTTCTCAAAATCCACTGGAGCACACATATTGAGACCTAGCAAAGGCAAATCGGGCTACCAGTCCCTAATATTTTACCAAGTTTCGTGCAAATCCATTCAGCCGTTCGATTATTATTATTATTTTTTTTTTTTGCCCCGCGGGGCCCTTTTAAAACCTCCACATCAAACCTAGGGGGTCAGCGAGGATCTACTATGCCCCCTTATGGTCATTTGCCCCTTCGCTTTGGCCTCCTCTTGTCTCTCGATCCTACCGAGAGACAAGATGGCGGCCGCTACGGACTGTTTGGAATGTTTACAGACGCCGGAGAACCAATCAGCTTCGCTTCACAAAGCTCCGTTGCGCGAAAAGTACGCGTACTGGAGCGCTGCCCGGTCCGCTGTTACAGATATATATCTTTTTTTAAACGTTAATTTCTCAAAATCCACTGTAGCACATATATTGAGACCTACAAAAGGCACATCGGGCTACCAGTCCCTACAATTTTGCCAAGTTTCGTGCAAATCCATTCAGCCGTTCGGGCTAAAAGTGAGGCCAACCGCCCTATGGAAAACTCAATGTTAAAAACACGTTTTGGGACCCCCCTTTTTTCTCGACCCCCCCTGGATGAACCCCCCCCCAATTTTCAGGGGCTGCTCAGAAACAAAATGTGCCATTTTCCTAAAAATTTCAGCCAATTCCGTCCACAAACGCCAAAGTTATTTGACATAGAATTTTCAAAAATCCCATAGAGAAAAAATCCTAACTATATATACCTACTGGCGACCGCCAGTAGGTAATATATATATATATATATATATATATATATATATATATATATATATATATATATATATATATATATATATATATATATATATACATATATATATATATATTACCTACTGGCGGTCGCCAGTAGGTAGTTATAGTTAGGACCTAGTTTCCATAGGAAATCGTCAACATTCTATTTGGATTAACTTTGGCCCTGGTGGATGAATCCTTGCGAATTTCTCAAAGAAGATGGCTCGGTCCGCTGCGCTCCCTCCCTGAAAATTTGGGGGGGATTGGTGAAGTGGGGGCTGAGATAAAAGGGTGGTCCCAAAACGTGTTTTCTCCATGTTATTTTCCATAGGACGTTTAGACACGGCTACAGGTCGAACGGCTGAATGGATTTATAAGAAATTTGGCAAAACTGTAGAGTCCGGCTCGCAGATTACGCTTTTTGTGGAATGGTGTAAATCCGTTCAGTAGTTGTTGAGAAAATTAAAGTTAAAGTCAATTATATATTTATAAGCGCGGACGGGTGCGCGCACTGAAGCGGCTGCATGCGCGCGGAATTTTTTTTTGCTGCGTGACGTCTGTTAACGTTCGATTCGAAGGAAATCAGGAAGTGTTGACCGCCATTTTGTCACTGCGAGTAAATATATTGTCATTTCAAAGCGTTGGAACATGGAAAGGGGAGAAGGTAGAGATTGTTTTGCTGTGTAGGTTTTCTCAGGGTGTGCAGTAAGGACCTTAAACGCGAAAATATATATATTTTTTTTTTCGAAAAAAGTTGCGGGTTGCGCGTGAGTAAATATATTCTCGTTTCAAAGCGTTGGAACATGGAAAGGGGTGAAGGTAGAGATTGTTTTGCTGCGTAGGTTTTCTCAGGGTGTGCAGTAAGGACCTTAAACGCGAAAATATATATTTGTTTTAATAAATCAGAAGTTTGATTGCTTTGATATGAGGTGGCTCTGAAAAGAGCCCTTGTGTTAATTGAGTTGTTTCTGCATTTATAAGTAAGTACCGATGCAGAGTCTGATATAATATTGTTGGCAGCATTTTGAAAGGAAAGACAGGGGCCCATTTTCTGGTTAACAGGCGACCAGGCCAACTTTTCACGCCAGGCCCATTCCTGCAAAGTCGACGGCCATTTTTAGGAGATCTGCAACCACCGGCAGTCACTGGGTTGCAGGAGCAGATGGACTCAAGCCTGTTGGGCGAAGCATCGTTGCACCGCCACAGTGGACGAGACCCTGCTGGGTGAGTGGAGCGTCGCTGTACCGCAACAGTGGGAGAGTCCTTTGCTGGGCTTGTGGAGCGTCCCTATTCCGCCACAGTATGCGAACCCTTTCCTGGGCTCGTGGAGCGTCCCTATATCGCCACAGTGGACGAACCCTTTGCCGGGTGCGTGGATCGTTGGGGGTGCAGCTGAGGGGCCTCCACCTGGGGAGGCGGGAGAGGCTCGTCCGCGCCGCCTCTCCCTCCCAGTGCACCCCACGGTGTCTTGCTGACATTTGTTATGGCCGGACCAGGCGATGAAGAGAGGGGGGGGGGGTCGGAGGCATATGCAAGACATTCCCCCCTCGTGGCCTGCAAGGCGCTGAAAAAAGAAGAGAATGGGAAGACAACTACATCTCGGGTAGGGCCCATGCCTTCTCTGGCCGATGGCGGCCGGCCGCTCTTTGCCACGGCCCCAGGAACGGATCCCTTGGTTCATCCTGGGGACAGGCCTTGGCGAGTGGTGTCGCCTCCGGACTATTCACGTAATGGTTCTCCACCCCAGGCCGTTGCCGACGGCTTTTTTAGACTTTCTGACGCTCAAAAACCCTACTAGAAAGCAGCCCAAAAGTAGCCCAACATTGCTACTTTGGGGAAGGAGGGACAGGGACGGCGTCAAGTAGACGGCGAAATGCATTGTGGGTTTGTTGCTGCGGCCGTTTGTCATGTAAATAGTTGTTTTAATATATTTTTGTTCAAGAATAAAAATGTTTTAACCTGTTATTTTGCTGTCGTGTGGTATATTTCTAATATTTGTCGCTCTGTTGTCGTTTCCCCACCCAAATGTAACATGTGATTGTAATGTACAGCCGGACATTCCGACAGGACATGAGAGCAAAAGGGGGGGGTCAGATCTGAAGTTATTACGCTTTTTGTGGAATGGTGTAAATCCGTTCAGTAGTTGTTGAGAAAATTAAGGTTAAAGTCAATTATATATCTATAAGCGCGGACGGGTGCGCGCACTCAATCGGCTGCGCGCGCGTGGTAATTTTTTTTGCTGCGTGACGTCTCTTAACGTTCGATTAGAAGGAAATCAGGAAGTGTTGACCGCCATTTTGTCACTGCGAGTAAATATATTGTCATTTCAAAGCGTTGGAACATGGAAAGGGGAGAAGGTAGAGATTGTTTTGCTGCGTAGGTTTTCTCAGGGTGTGCAGTAAGGACCTTAAACGCGAAAATATATATATATTGTTTTTTCGAAAAAAGTTGCGGGGTGCGTGCGAGTAAATATATTCTCGTTTCAAAGCGTTGGAACATGGAAAGGGGTGAAGGTAGAGATTGTTTTGCTGTGTAGGTTTTCTCAGGGTGTGCAGTAAGGACCTTAAACGCGAAAATATATATATTTTTTTTTCCGAAAAAAGTTGCGGGGTGCGCGCACTCGGGCGCGCACAACTATTTACAAAAGTGTGAAAATGGAGATAAATCAGAAGTTTGAGTGCTTTGATATAAGGTGGCTCTGAAAAGAGCCCTTGTGTTAATTGAGTTGTTTCTGCATTTATAAGTAAGTACCGATGCAGAGTCTGATATAATATTGTTGGCAGCATTTTGAAAGGAAAGACAGGGGCCCATTTTCTGGTTAACAGGCGACCAGGCCAACTTTTCACGCCAGGCCCATTCCTGCAAAGTCGACCGCCATTTTTAGGAGATCTGAAACGACCGGCAGTCACTGGGTTGCAGGAGCAGATGGACTCAAGCCTGTCGGGCGAAGCATCGTTGCACCGCCACAGTGGACGAGACCCTGCTGGGTGAGTGGAGCGTCGCTGTACCGCAACAGTGGGCGAGTCCTTTGCTGGGCTCGTGGAGCGTCCCTATACCGCCACAGTATGCGAACCCTTTGCTGGGCTCGTGGAGCGTCCCTATATCGCCACAATGGACGAACCCTTTGCCGGGTGCGTGGATCGTTGGGGGTGCAGCTGAGGGGCCTCCACCTGGGGAGGCGGGAGAGGCTCGTCCGCGCCGCCTCTCCTTCCCAGTGCACCCCACGGCGTCTTGCTGACATTTGTTATGGCCGGACCAGGCGATGAAGAGAGGGGGGGGGTCGGAGGCATATGCAAGACATTTCCCCCTCGTGGCCTGCAAGGCGCTGAAAAAAGAAGAGAATGGGAAGACAACTACATCTTGGGTGGGGCCCATGCCTTCTCTGGCCGATGGCGGCCGGCCGCTCTTTGCCACGGCCCCAGGAACGGATTCCTTGGTTCATCCTGGGGACAGGCCTTGGCGAGTGGTGTCGCCTCCGGACTATTCACGTAATGGTTCTCCACCCCAGGCCGTTGCCGACGGCTTTTGTAGACTTTCTGACGCTCAAAAACCCTACTAGAAAGCAGCCCAAAAGTAGCCCAACATTGCTACTTTGGGGAAGGAGGGATAGGGACGGCGTCAAGTAGACGGCGAAATGCATTGTGGGTTTGTTGCTGCGGCCATTTGTCATGTAAATAGTTGTTTTAATATATTTTTGTTCAAGAATAAAAATGTTTTAACCTGTTATTTTGCTGTCGTGTGGTATATTTCTAATATTTGTCGCTCTGATGTCGTTTCCCCTCCCAAATGTAACATGTGATTGTAATCTACAGCCGGACATTCCGACAGGACATGAGAGCAAAAGGGGGGGGGTCAGATCTGAAGTTGGGCAGGCGATAAGATCACGTTTTGCTATGTGGGGCTATCTATGTTCGTGATGGGGCCTAAAAGGGGGCAAGATGGCGGGGCCACTGTGCCGTGACTTTCGCTTTAACTCCAACAGTGGTGAGGGTGAACACAAATGAACGCCGCTTATGTACATATACATTTTCATTTTCTAGACCACATGAAACCTGCGTCAGGTTTCATATAGGCGTTTTGTTGCAGGTGGGCATTCATTTGCATGAAAGCCCTGTAAAACTAACACAGTGAAATTTAGAAGATTTCACTGAGTCAGCTTTATAGCATTCCTGAATCAAATACTTACGCCTGTTTGAAACAGGCATAAGGAGTGATGCACCATGCAATGTGTGGCTTGCTCCTGTGCATTGGAGTAGACATGTCGTGCTTACGACGTGATTCCTGCAATGTGCTGCTTTTGCGGCACAGGTGCGTGACGCATCTGTGGTTTTTTTGCTCAATGGTGCTCCACATTGTAAATGCGGCACACCATGGGTGGCAGAGCAGCGGTGCACTTTAACTGGTGCATCTCTGGGGATGCGCCAGTTAACATAAATCTGCCCCTTTACATTTAAGTATGAGCAGGGGACACAGTTTTGGTGAGGCTTATCCAAGGTTAAAAAGAGATGAGTCCTGTTCACTGAAAACTTGGACATAGGACTCACCTCCTCAGCATCGCTGGACATGGCTAAATAATAGCTGCAAAATGTTACTCTTGTTAAAAAAATGTACTATTATAGTCTCTGAGAGTTGTCTCTTACTCTGCAACATCTCATTGTTGTTCTCTTTCTTTAAAGATAACGACAACATTAACCATGAGTGATAATAAGCAATCCGTTGATCTCGATCTTATCGTTGAACTTGTCATTGAAACGTCAGTGGAAGTGGATCCCTTAGATGAATTAAATCCTGAGGATGATGAAGAACATGATGAGGATGCCGATTTGTCAGAATTGTATGACATAGGGTGGGAAGCTGACGTGCTTCAGCATATGGAACTATAAACATTTATTTTTAAAATGTACTGGAAATAAAAAGTGAAAATGTAAACCGTTTCATTTAAAATTAAACATAACTTGAAAAACAGGTTATGTGTAGTGTTTTTAATAAAATAGTCAAATATGCTCATAAAAATATTTCTAAACCAATGAAAAGCTTTATTAACAAGTCATATGACCTGTTATGCTTACGTTACGCGCTCCGCGCCGCGCCCCGGATTGTTGGTCATTCAAACTGAGGCTGGCGTCAGCATGAGAGCGCCAACGTCTCGTGGCTACGCCATTCAGAAAATATTGTTGGCAGCATTTTGAAAGGAAAGATCTGCAACCACCGGCAGTCACTGGGTTGCAGGAGCTGATGGACTCAAGCCTGTCGGGCGAAGCATCGTTGCACAGCCACAGTGGACGAGTTCTTTGCCGGGTGCATGGAGCGTCGCTGCACCGCAAGAGTGGACGAGTCCTTTGACGGGTGCGTGGAGCGTCGCTGCACCGCAAGAGTGGACGAGTCCTTTGACGGGTGCGTGGAGCGTTGGGGATGCAGCTGAGGGGCCTCCACGTGGGGAGGCGGGAGAGGCTCGTCCGCGCCGCCTCTCCCTCCCAGTGCACCCCACGGCGTCTTGCTGACATTTGTTATGGCCGGACCAGGCGATGAAGAGAGGGGGGGAGGTCGGAGGCATATGCAAGACATCCCTCCCTCGTGGCCTGCAAGGCACCGAAAGAGGAAGAGAATGGGACCACAACTACATCTCGGGTCGGGCCCATGCCTTCTCCGGCCGATGGCGGCCGGCTGCTCTTTGCCACGGCCCCAGGAACGGATCCCTTGGTTCATCCTGGGGACAGGCCTTGGCGCGTGGTGTCGCCTCCGGACTATTCGCGTAATGCTTCTCCATAGTTGTTTTAATATATTTTTGTTCAAGAATAAAAACGTTTTAACCTGTTATTTTGCTGTCGTGTGGTATATTTCTAATATTTGTCGCTCTGATGTCGTTTCCCCTCCCAAATGTAACATGTGATTGTAATCTACAGCCGGACATTCCGACAGGACATGAGAGCAAAAGGGGGGGGGGGTCAGATCTGAAGTTGGGCAGGCGATAAGATCACGTTTTGCTATGTGGGGCTATCGATGTTCGTGATGGGGCCTAAAAGGGGGCAAGATGGCGTCGGTTTCTCTCACTAGTTTCATATTTCTCATGAGGGGTTGTTCCTAATGTTTCTATTTTAGCAAGGTCAAAAAGAGATCCTATCAGTGGCCTACTGATTTTGTTCGATTCCTTTTGTTTTCTCTAACGATTTTTAAGTTAAAGTTTGCTAGTACGATACAGCGGCTAGTCCGCATTTTATATATATGTCTTTTTTATTAGGGGTGTCCTCCGGTGGAGTCGGACGATCTACCTCTAATAATAAACGGTAAGTGTTCCTCTGAAGGAATGCGTCTTGAAAGTGGCTGACTGTAATGTATGATATTTCACTCAGTGACTTTCAGGCCCATGCTGTTTCAAAACTGTGCATGTGCTTGAAGCAGGCGTAGGTATTGACACAGCATAGAAACTACTAGGAACCAATTGGAAGTGTTGTTTTCAAGTCACATGACTTCACATGCGCGTCTCAGGACGTGTACGCGGTGATAGTATCTGGTTGGAAGTAGCGGTTTAATTCAGGGAAGTTTCAAAACGTGAAAAGGAGTAAATCTAAACACATCCGGATTGAATATATCTTCTGAGTAGTATAAGTTCTATGATGGGTCTATGAAGAAATTTAATACGTTACAATCGCGAAGTTTTCCCGAAATATATCGGCGGGTGCGCGCACACGGTCGCGCACGATCGAAAGCCAAAAACGGGGAGATAAACGCCTTTTATAATATGCTCCTGGAGCTGGTTTTGGTACAATGAGTTAGTTCTGAAAAGAACTTTTTTTTTTTTTTTTTAAAACAACTGTTATGTTGTTTTTTAAATGAAATGAAGAAATTTATCTTTTCTCGGGGCATTTATGACTCTCAATTTTTAGTTTAGTAAGAATGAGGCTCTGCTCTCCGTACAGAAGAATTTCTCCACACTCGTTGCATTTCATGTGCACCTTTGCAAGATATGGTCTCAAGTCCATCACAGCACTCGATGGAGATACAGGTCGTCCACCAGAAGATGTGCTGGCCACCTCTGATGGTAATAGCGTGGCCAGGGCTCTTGTCGATGCCTTTGCAAATTCCACAGGGTGCACTTGTTTGACATGCCGCATCATAGTATGTATGGAAAAGGAATATTTTTTTCTTGGATTTCCTCTTGAGAGAACCGAATTGCATATCGTGCAGGTAACTTTTGGCGCATTTACTTTCTTTAATTCTTCAGGATAAGTAAAACATTTCCAAATAAAACATTCCTTTTTTCTTTTTAAAGGTAGTCGCTCATTTCCTTCAGATTCGGAAGATGAATGCGGGGCGGCAGCCATTGCAGCAAAGTCTTCCGAAGGGTGTTGAACGTTGTTCTCTTTTGAGAGTACAAAAGATAGTGAGGGAAGTGGGTGGAGTCCTCCGTGTAAATTGCAGAATAGAAACTACTAAGAACCAATTGGAAGTGTTGTTTTCAAGTCACATGACTTCACATGCGCGTTTCAGGACGTGTACGCGGTGATAGTATCTAGTCACGTACGTCATTTGGAAGTAGCGGTCTAATTCAGCGAAGTTTCAAAACGTGAAAAGAAGTAAATTCAAACATATTCGGATTTAATATATCTTTTGAGCTCGATTCAAGCATACAATTGTTAAAGTATAAAACCTTTTATATATTTTTTTAAAATACCAAGGTGTGTACATTCGGTCACACACGAAAGTTTAAAAAGACATTCGGCTCCATTTAATGAAAATTTTCATAATATTAAAAAAGAAGCCTAGATTTAGTCTGTTTGACGTATTATAAGTTCTTTGATGGGTCTATGAAGAAATTCAATACGTTCAGATTGCAAAGTTTTCACGAAATATATAGGTGGGTGTGTGCACACGGTCGCGCACGAAAGCCTGGAAATGCGCTATCCATTTTATTGAGAACTGTTGCCGAGAGTGCGCACACCGGGTCGCGCACAAAAGTTTAGAAAGGCTATTTTTATTTACAGACAAATTTTAATGCGTTGAAAAAAAGGCAAGGTACAGACTTTCTAATTCTGTATCGCTTTACAAGGAGTCTCTATGCAACTTGAACAGTGAAGAAAACGGCTTGTTTCCGAAAAAAATATTGCCAGAACTTTATGGACAAAAGTATAGGTTGTATACACGAGATATTTTTGAATTAGCATTTTAAAAACCAATGAAATTCACTGAAAAAACCATAGGTTTTACCCACGTTATAGTTAGGAAGTAGCATTTACAAAACCTACGAAATTCACTGAAAAAACCATAGGTTTGACACCAGTTATAGTTAGCTGGAAATGTTACTGATATAAAACCAATGAAATTCCACGTTATAGTTAGTTGGACTCACTATAACTTGCGCGTGTAATGCACTGCTGATGACATCACATATTACATCACTCATGACATCACTGATAACGCGGTAGAGGCGCTTCCCGGTACGCGAACCGGGCAGCTAACCGGCAGCGTAACGGGAGTCCGCCATCTTGTGTTTTTGGAGCGTCCAGTTCGCGTACCGGGTAGCGTCCCGGTAAGCGTAACAAGAGAAACAGTAAAAAAAAAAATAATGGAATAGATTATCAAGAAAACTTTGAAAAATTGTAGGGACTGTTTGTTTGATGTGCCTTTGCAAGGCCTCAAGATATGTGCACGTGTGGATTTTGGCTAATTAAGGTTAAAAAAGATATATATATCTGTAAGCGTGCTCCGGCGCGCTTACGTTACGGGTTTTGTTTGCGCTGCAGAGCCGATACGTCACGGTTATAGACCATATATAGTTAGGAATTAGCATTTACAAAACCTTGAAAATTCACTGAAAAAACCATAGGTTATAGACCATATATAGTTAGGAATTAGCATTTAAAAAACCTTTTTTTACTCACACAAAACCATTGAAATTCCATATATAGTTAGTTAGTTGCACTAACTATATATCGCGCACCCGCAATCCACTGCTGATCATGTCACATATTACATCATTCATGACATGGTCAGTGACATCACTGATGACATCACTGATGACATCTCAAATGACATCACTGATGACATCACTGATGACATCTCATTTGACATCAATGACCACATTACTGATGATATCATTCATGTGACAATACAATGCATCTCCTCACATTTTAATATAACCTCTGTTACACCCAGTGTTAAATACAGAGTATAATTTTTGAAACCATTGACACACCAATACTAGTTACTACATACGCACTCACTGATTCCTACGTCTACACACACATTCACTCATTCACCCATACAATCATTCATACATACCATCACTCATCTTTACAACACTATCATATGCACTCATACACCTATACAGACACTCACACTCTGCCACTCATCCATGGAGTTACTCACACACCTAGTCAGTCCTGTAAAGAATCAATCACACTTCCATTTTCTTGTCTATACAGTTAAACATAGAGCACCTTACATTTTCAAACATATACTAACACATACTTACTCTCTTATACAATCATTGATATAAGTACACATTGATCTGCACACCTCCCAGCCAGCCACACACACACTCAGTCTCCCATACAAATACTTGGACAATCAATCAATAACCCATATAGTTAATCATATAGCTACTGATCAACACATGCAGCAGTTTACAGAACAACAGACATAATGATGCACAAATTAAGACAGTTTAGTCACTAACCAATGCACTCAGTGAGACACATTTAATCACTCACTCATACATGCAGTCATGCACCTACTAAATCCTTCGTCCAGACACGTATACTTCCACTGTCATTTGAGATGTCATCAGTGATGTCATCAGTGATGTCACTGACCATGTCATGAATGATGTAATATGTGACATGATCAGCAGTGGATTGCGGGTGCGCGATATATAGTTAGTGCAACTAACTAGCTATATATGGAATTTCAATGGTTTTGTGTGAGTAAAAAAAGGTTTTTTAAATGCTAATTCCTAACTATATATGGTCTATAACCTATGGTTTTTTCAGTGAATATATATATATATATATATATATATATATATATATATATATATATATATATATATATATATATATATATTACCTACTGGCGGTCGCCAGTAGGTATATATAGTTAGGATTTTTTCCCTATGGGATTTTTGAAAATTCTATGTCTAATAACTTTGGCGTTTGTGGACGGAATTGGCTGAAATTTTCTGGAAAATGGAACATTTTGTTTCTGAGCAGCCCCTGGAAATTTGGGGAGGTTTTGTCAAGGGGGGGCCGAGAAAAAAGGGGGGTCCCAAAACGTGTTTTTCCCATGCAATTTTCCATAGGGCGGTTGGCCTCACTTTTAGCCCGAACGGCTGAATGGATTTGCATGAAACTTGGCAAAATTGTAGGGACTGGTAGCCCGATGTGCCTTTTGTAGGTCTCAATATATGTGCTCCAGTGGATTTTGAGAAATTAACGTTTAAAAAAAGATATATATCTGTAAGCGCGCTCCAGGCAGCGCTCCGGTCCGCGGACCTTAAGCGTACCGGAACTTCGCGTAGCGAAGCTGATTGGCTCTCCGGTGTCTGTCAACATTCTAAACAGTCCGGAGCGGCCGCCATCTTGGCTCTCGGTAGGATTGAGAGACAAGAGGAGGCCAAAACAAAGGGGGAAATAACCATAAGGGGGCATAGTAGATCCTCCCTGACCCCCTAGGTTTAATGTGGAGGCTTTAAAAGGGCCCCGCGGGGCAAAAAAAAATAATTTTTTTTTTGTTTTTTTGCGTGGGTAGCGCCCGGTCCGCGAACCGGGAAGCATTCTAGGCAGCGTACTACAATGAAAAATGAATGATAGACTTTTCAAATGCTGTATGTTAATTGATTGTTGGTTTTGTTGATTATTTTTTATTTTCTTTATTTTTTAAGCATTTTTTTTTTATTGTGATTGTGTTTCATAATTTATTAAACTTTCTAACATTTCATTGTCAGAAATTTCATAATTATCATTGAATATACATTGTAGTCTCTGAGGGTGTAAAATGTCCTCATTTTCAAGGAGGTTATCTACTGCTTGTACACATTGCAGTAGTTCTTTGTCTAAAATTCAATATCATTTTCATCAATGATTTCTTGGCTGCTCTCTTGCAGGACAATTTGAAATTCAACTTTCTGTTCGCCTTCCATTTTGCCTGAAATTTAGATTAAAAAAATATATATTAGTAGAGATAGGGCACTGTTGGGATTAATTTTAGATAGGCAGTTTTTATCAGTGAATTTATCTTTGGGCAGTGTATAGTATCAGAGTGGAAGTAGGAATATAAAAAAGTGTATGTGATTTATTGTAAGTAAATTCATAATTATACAAGAGAAGCCTAACTCCATCCATAACTATAACAGAGAAGTCTATCTAAATCTATAACTACTACAGAGGGATAGTATATAACTATCAGAAAAAGTTTACCATATTAACTTATAGTGCACAATATACTTCAGTTTTAAAAATAAAAACTTACCTTTAGAAAGAAGTTGAAGGAATTAGTGAAAATCCTATTGAAATGTACACCAAGAAGTAGTAGTCAAAATGGCTGTGTTTTCTTCTCTTCCTTTATATATATTCAGGTATATAACCAATGAAATGTCAGGTAAAAAAAGTAGAAAATGAAAGTTACATATTAATTGGTTGTCAATTCCAACACTTCAGATGTGTTTTGTGAAGTAATTTACCCCACGGTATTTAGAGAGGTCTACAGGCTAAATGGCTAAATGGAATTCCAATCAAATTTGTGCAAATGGTAGGGATTGGTATGTAGTATGAGCTAATCTATATTTGGTGAAATTGTCTCCAGTGGCTTTTCTGTGAACTACTTTCCCACCTTTTTTGATGGTGCGCTTCCCAGGGAGCGACCCGGTACGCGAACCGTTGAGCGCCCCGGTTCGCGAACCTTAAGCGTTACGGGAGTCCACCATTTTGTGTTTCGGTCGAATTAAGATACAAAATGGAGGGCAAATAATGTTCAGAATGGGTAGAAGGGGGCACGGTAGACTTATCTTGACCCCCTAGGTTTTGTGAGGGTGGCTGAGGAGGCTTATATGTGCGAAAAAAAAACATTTTTTTTTTAAATTTCGCGAGGTTAGCTCCCGGTTCGCGTACCGGGTAGCGTCCCAGGGAGCGTACTTTGTTGAAAATTAGTGAAAAAAGTTAGAGGAAAAATAACAATTGTGAGTGATCAGATGTAGGGTAGCTCTGAGAAGAGCTTTTGGGTTTATGGTACATTTAGGTACTTATAAGTAGGTACCAATGCACATTCTTAAATTCAGAGTGAAAATTCTGTTGCCCTCATCTGAGAAGTGAACTCCATCTCCTCTGTAGATATCTTGCATGTTGTAACGCAAGTTATTGTTGTACAGGGAGCCCATTCCATGGTCTCTCATGTAAGCTGAAACAGATTTGTTTACATGCTTCCTCGACTTCTCAATTTGTGGACAAAATTGGTTTGACCACCTCCATTTCTGTCTTTGGCATATATTTGAATATACCAAGGCAGTCTGAGGAAAAAGTGCCATTAATTGCTCAAAGGTGTCCTTTAAAAGCATTTCCAGACCTACACCAGTCAAAGTGCCCAAGTCCTTACCTCCACAGTGCACAATTAACAGGTCAGGTTTGGGCAAATGCATAAAGGTTTTCACCAATGGTATCAATTGGTGACATTTTAATCCTCTGTGGCCAAACCACTTAATTTCCACATCTTGTAAATTGAGGTTAGGTAAATTCCTGTTTTCAGCGTACCTTTGAGCCCAGTGAATATAACTATGTCCAACAATCCAGACAGAAAACATGGTGAGAGAAGGTTCTCCTGCAGTCAGATGAAGTGTGGCAATGAAATGGCAGTTGAAAAAATGAGAGTTTAAAATGAAAAAAACTGTGGAGTTTCTGTGTTCATGAAGCAGTAACAGTGATTGGTGGATTTTGATTGCTGAAAACAGAAAGTTAGGGTGCAAGGATGAGTTATTTGAAAGATGTATTTTGAATGGTCAATAAAAAATCATTAAATGAAAGAATGCACTGGATATGCAGGTGCACTGAGAGTTCAGAGTTCAATTGCAACATTGTTGTGTGAACTTGCAAACACCAGAAGTCTTCCAAGAGGTGGTTGCCATGCAGAAAAGGCAGAAAGGGCAGAGGGGGGAAGGGTTTTCATTTGAAAAAAAGTGAGGGAAGAGTTTTGATTGGGTGACATGAGAGATATGTGTGAAGAATTACAGCATTTCTGTGCTTTTGATAGCTGCAGACTCTGGAGTGCATACCTTTTGCTCTGCTGAAGACAAATTGGTGTGTTTCTGAGACTGTTTTCAAACTCAAAGTATTTGCTAAGGTGAGAAAATATTTCTTTAATTTAGATAGAGAATAGTGTGCTTTAAGGAGAAAATTATGAATTATGTGGCGCAAATTGCTTGTAAATATGCTCCCACCTGTGCATGGAAAATTTAGATTTTGAATGTTTGTGTTACATAGCCATGTTAAAAGTGATACAAACATGCTGCAAAGGCAATTAAAAAACGCTTTTATGTGTCTTAAGGACATTTTAAGTAATTTTCCCATGTGCAGTGTTTTGAAATTATGATTTGAAAATCGTTTTTGGGGAAAAGGAATTGTTTTTAAATTTATGACAAGGACATAATGGTGTATGCTTCTTTATAAGGCAATTGACTGTCCCTGATGTTATTTTTCCCATTTTAATGTAAGACCTTTCTCTGTGGCGCAAATTGCTTGTAAATATGCTCCCACCTGTGCATGGCAAATTTAGATTTTAAATGTTTGTGTTACATAGCCATGTTAAAAGTGACCCAACCATGCTGGAAAGGCAATAAAAAAACACTTTCATGTGTCTTAAGGACATTTTAAGTAATTTCCCTGTGGGCAGTGTTTTCAAATTATGAATTGAAAATCGTTTTTGAGGTAAAGGAATGTTGTTAAAATTTATGTGCGCCATATGCCCCCAAATTTCTTTTTCAGGGGTGCAGCAGGGTGTTATTGAGACACCCCTGCACCTTTGGAAAAATTCCTAATTTGCGATGAGCTAATTGCTAATCGCAAATTGCACCTTCTTTCATATGGGCATCCTGGCGCATGGAAATGAATGGGTAATTTGCAATTAGCAATTTGCTCATCGCAAATTTGGAATGGTAAAGAATCGCTATTTATTCCTTAAAATTCGCTATTTTGGAAATGCAAAATAGTTATATGATGCATATGGCGGTTGATGTCTAACAAGATAAGAAGCTTAGGGAT
Source organism: Lissotriton helveticus (assembly GCF_964261635.1). Lineage (NCBI taxonomy): Eukaryota > Metazoa > Chordata > Amphibia > Caudata > Salamandridae > Lissotriton > Lissotriton helveticus. The sequence continues at coordinate 451,362,669 of NC_136061.1, read as the reverse complement.
ACATTTATGATGACTGGCGCAATGAAGTGGACATCACTTACTTCATTGGTAGAGCTTTACATGTATTATGTCCTCTGTATTCTTCATCAAGCGTAACTTTAATCTGCAATCCTGAGTAGGCCTTACCTTAAACAAACCTCTGGATAGGCCACATCTTATCGTCATCCTGAATTAATCATTTAAAATGCTAGGGACAGATTTATGATAGGTGTATGCCTCTTTTGCGCCACTTACAAAACACTGTCCATGGGGAAATGACTTAAAATGTCCTTAAGACACATGAATGTGTTTTTTTAAAGCGTTTGCAATTTTTTTGGGTCACTTTTAACATGGCTATGTGACTCAAACAGTCAAAATCTAAATTCACCATGCACAGGTGGGAGCATATTTACAAGGAATGTGCTCCATGGGGAAAGGTCTTATAATGTAATATGGGAAAAATGACATCAGAGACACTGAAATTCCTTATAGAGAAGCATACACCATTATGTCCTTGTCATAAATTTGCAAACCATTACTTTTCCCCAAAAACGATTTTCAAATCATAATTTGAAAACACTGCACATGTGGAAATGACTTAAAATGTCCTTAATTCAAAATTTGCTATTCCTTATTTTGCGATTGCACTGAAGGATTTGCAAATTTTGCGATTCCTTAAATGCAATGTATCAAACAAAAAATATGTAAAAAATGACATTAAGGATTTGGAAACTACCACCAACTTCTAGTTTGTGGTAATTTGCGAATTCTTTTCAAAAAGCATTTTTTTCCAAAAAACAAAAGGTGCCATATGACGCCAATACATGTCCTTAGGGCATGTATGTGTGCCATATGCCCCCAATTTTCTTTTTCAGGGGTGCAGCAGGGTGTTCTTGAGATACCCCTGCACCCTTGAAAAAATTCCTATTTTGTGATGAGGTAATTGCTAATCGCAAATTGCAACCTTCATTCCTATGAGCCTCCTAGCCCATGGAAATGAATGGGTAATTTGCAATTAGCAATTTGCTCATTGCAAATTAGGAATGGTAAAGAATTGCTATTTATTCCTTAAAATTCGCTATTTAGGAAATGCAAAATAGTTTGATGGTACATATGGTGGTTCATCTGTAACAAGATAAGAAGCTTAGGGATACATTTATGATGACTGGCAAAATAAAGTGCAAATCACTTACTTCATTGGTAGGCCTTTACATGTATTATCTCTTCTGTATTCTTCATCAAGCGTAACTTTAATCTGCAATCCTGAGTAGGCCTCACCTTAAACAAACCTCTGGATAGGCCACACCTTATCGTCATCCTGGATTAATCATTTAAAATGCTAGGGACAGATTTATGATAGGTGTATGCCTCTTTTGCGCCACTGTGCGTCACTTTTATGATGCAGCGGCGGTGCAAAAGATTTGCTATGAGGCGACAAAATTACAAATTGATGCATTTAGGCAGATATGTCATGGTGTAAAAAAAACGTACCACATGAAACCGATGCAGCAGTGATGCAAAAGATGCACCATGTTGCAAGACAGGCCTCACTTGGGGCCATATGTATCAAGCTAATTAGCATTCGCAAAGATCAAAATTCTGCGAATTTCGTCCTTTGCGAATGCTAATTAGACAAATGGTATGTATCAAACAAGTTTGATGCAAAATAAGGAATAGCAAAATTTGCTATTCCTTATTTTGCGATTGCACTGAAGGATTTGCAAATTTTGCGATTACTTAAATGCAATGTATCAAACAAAAAATATGTAAAAAAATGACATTAAGGATTTGGAAACTACCACCAACTTCTAGTTGGTGGTAATTTGTGAATTCTTTTCAAAAAGCTTTTTTTCCAAAAAACAAAAGGTGCCATATGACGCCCATACATGCCCTTAGGGCATGTATGTGCGCTATATGCCCCCAAATTTCTTTTTCAGGGGGTGCAGCAGGGTGTTCTTGAGACACCCCTGCACCCTTGGAAAAATTCCTATTTTGTGATGAGCTAATTGCTAATCGCAAATTGCACCTTCATTCCTATGAGCCTCCTAGCCCATGGAAATGAATGGGTAATTTGCAATTAGCAAATTGCTCATTGCAAATTAGGAATGGTAAAGAATTGCTATTTATTCCTTAAAATTCGCTATTTAGGAAATGCAAAATAGTTTGATGGTACATATGGTTGTTCATCTGTAACAAGATAAGAAGCTTAGGGATACATTTATGATGACTGGCGAAATAAAGTGCAAATCACTTACTTCATTGGTAGGCCTTTACATGTATTATCTCCTCTGTATTCTTCATCAAGCGTAACTTTAATCTGCAATCCTGAGTAGGCCTCACCTTAAACAAACCTTTGGGTAGGCCACACCTTATCGTCATCCTGGATTAATCATTTAAAATGCTAGGGACAGATTTATGATAGGTGTATGCCTCTTTTGCGCCACTGTGCGTCACTTTTATGATGCAGCGGCGGTGCAAAAGATTTGCTATGAGGCGACAAAATTACAAATTGATGCATTTAGGCAGATATGTCATGGTGTAAAAAAAACGTACCACATGAAACCAATGCAGCAGTGATGCAAAAGATGCACCATGTTGCAAGACAGGCCTCACTTGGGGCCATATGTATCAAGCTAATTAGCATTCGCAAAGATCAAAATTCTGCGAATTTCGGCCTTTGCGAATGTTAATTAGACAAATGGCATGTATCAAACAAGTTTGATGCAAAATAAGGAGTAGCAAAATTTGCTATTCCTTATTTTGCGATTGCACTGAAGGATTTGCAAATTTTGCGATTACTTAAATGCAATGTATCAAACAAAAAATATGTAAAAAATGACATTAAGGATTTGGAAACTATTGTGGTAAATTGGTGGTAATTTGTGAATTCTTTTCAAAAAGCTTTTTTTCAAAAAAACAAAAGGTCCCATATGACGCCAACACATGCCCTTAGGGCATGTATGTGTGCCATATGCCCCCAAATTTCTTTTTCAGGGGTGCAGCAGGGTGTTCTTGAGACACCCCTGCACCCTTGGAAAAATTCCTAATTTGTGATGAGCAAATTGCTAATCGCAAATTAAACCTTCATTCCTATGAGGCTCCTAGCCCATGGAAATGAATGGGTAACTTGCAATTAGCAATTTGCTCATTGCAAATTAGGAATGGTAAAGAATTGCTATTTATTCCTTAAAATTCGCTATTTAGGAAATGCAAAATAGTTTGATGGTACATATGGCGGTTCATCTGTAACAAGATAAGAAGCTTAGGGATAGATTTATGATGACTGGTGCATCACCAGGGATGTGTCAGTCATCCTGCGCCGCTGTTCCGCCACCCATGGTGTGCTGCATTTACAATGCGGGGCATCATGGGGCAAAAATGGCACAGATGCGTGATGTATCTGTGCTGTAAAGGTAGTGATTGCTGGAGTTGTATCGCAAGTGCGATGCAGCTCAAGCAAGGCTCAGGGGTGCCCCATCTCCACAATGTTGCGTCAAGACCTATGCCTGCTTAAAGCAGGCGCAGGGTTTTGACGCAGCTTTCTCCTATCTGATTGTAAATACGGCACACCATGGGTGGCAGAGCAGCGGTGCACGTTAACTGGTGCATGCCTGGGGATGTGCCATTTAACATAAATCTGCCCCTTTACATTTAAGTATGTGCAGGACACACAGAGTCGGTGAGGCTTATCCAAGGTTAAGAAGAGATGAGTCCTGTTCACTGAAAAATTAGACATAGTCTTCACCTGATCAGCATTGCTGGACATGGCTAAATAATAGCTGCAAAATATTACTCTTGTTAAACAATTTTACTATTATAATCTCTGAGATTTGTCTCTTACTCTGCAACATCTCATTGTTGTTATCTTTCTTTAAAGATAAAGACAACATCAACATGAGCGACAATCTGCAATCAGTTGATTTTGACCTCATCATTGAACTTGTAATTGAAACATCAGTGGATGTTGATCCATTGGATGATTTAAATCCTGAGGATGAAGAAGAGCGTGATGAGGATGCAAATTTGTCCGAATTATATGACATAGGGTGGGAAGCTGACCTGCTTGAGCCTATGGAAATATAAACATTTATTTTTAAAATGTATAATTAATAAAAAGTAAAAATGTAAACCGTTTAATTTAAAAATAAAGACACCTTCAAAAACAGGTTATGTGTAGTGTCTTCAATAAAATATTAAAATATGCTCATAAAATTAGATCAGATTCACATATAAAATAGCACAGGTAACATAAATATAAATGTCATTTCTTTTCTGCTATTTCTGTATTGTAAATTTGCCAAGGACTAAAAAATCTTCTATTTAAAATGTCAAGTAGTGTGTTAAGTTTTTGATCACTGTTATTGATTTACTGTTTGGTAATAATGGTTAATAACATTTTTTTATTATATTTTACCACAGATTCAACTGCAGATCATTTCAAGATTTCACCATGCCAACAATAGAAAGACAGAGAAAGGCTGCAAAACGTCAAAGACAGCAGGTGAAACAAAATAAGCAGCAGTCCTCTAACAAAAAGATTTGTCAAGTCACGAAGAAAGCACCGGGTAAGAGCACAAAATATTTCATAAGAAATATGTGTAGTAAAAAAAATATTACTACAGAAAATGTTTCAGTCCATAAAAAGAGAAGCAAATCAAATGGAAAGGAAAGGCCAATCAAAAATGTTACTGCTAGAGCAAGAGATAACTCTGTGCATGATAGTAGAAGGAAACAACAGTTTAGGGACATTCGTAAACGAATGTTCCGCAACAGGATAATTGGCAATTTGTTAAAAAATATTAAGAAAGGTCAACAGAAACTGGTTTTTTATAAGAGAAAAAAAAAAGTTGAGAAAGTTATTGATCAGGCATTTGAAATTAAACGTAAGTTATTTATTTTGATAATCAATAGAATTAGGAAGCTAAACAAGGCAATTTATGATTTAAAAAGAAATAGTAGATGGAAGAGAATAGTTAATCGTAGTAATTTTTGTGAAGTTTTTTCTGGAGAATGGATGCATAGTTCAAGCTGTGAGGCATTTTTTAATGAGGAGAGTTATTTCCAGGATAATGATTTGGTGCATGCAGTTGACACCAGTGGTCGTGCTTATGAAGTGAAAGATGGTTGTCCAGTTGAAAAAGAAAAACTTGTGACAACAGAGACAGAAGAGGTGTTAGGTAATGAGGTTTTAGGAAGACGTGCTAAGGGTCCTGTGTACACCTGGAAGTGTAGTAGTATTTGTAGTGTGCGACAGGATTCCATCAATTTGCTTTGTGATTTTGTACGGTCATTTAATAAGAAAAGTTTGAAGCAGAAAATAAGGTTGTTGCAAGAATTAGATCCTTGCAGAGTGAGAGAAGTGACAGGTTTGCATGGTCATTCACTGGCTTGTCTTTCCAGGAGAGTATGCCAGAGTGTTTTTCATCATTTCAGGATGCTAGCAGTGCATCATAATAAAGTGAGGAAATTAGTTAGAATGTTGTATTATGCTAAGAGTCCAGCAATTATGCTTAAACAATTATGCGCTGCTCTTTTGCATGGTTCTGAAATAGATGTGAAGAACATATGTGAAGAAATTGAGTTTTGTTACTTTGGAAGTAAAGAGGAGAATGTTGAAATTGACCCAGAAGAAGAGGGTAATGTGGAAGATAGTGTACAGGTTTCCAGTACAGATAATTTCCAGAGGGAAATTGCGACGTTTCAGGTGAAATCAAGTGAGAGGCCTAATTTCACTTGTGTGTGTTGTCGACGCACTTATTATAAGAATCAGACTAAGTTAGTGGATTTATATGCAAAAAGTGAAAGGGAAAATAATAGTGAATGGAAGGATTTTGCAACATACTTGATGGTAGAAAATTGTTTTGATTTGGGATTCGATCAACGTGTGTGTACTTATTGTTGTTGCAAATTAAATCAAAACCAGATGCCTGCTAGAGCAGTTCATAATAATCTGGAATTGGTTGAGATTCCTTCTGAATTGAAGGATTTAAATACTTATGAATCTATTTTGATTCAAAGTATCCATCCCTTTCAGGCTATTGTAAGAATGGAGCCAAAGACAGGGAAATTGCCTCCATCAGATTTACAGAGAGGATTAAAGGGAAGAGTTGTTTATTTGCCTCTAGATTTGAAGAAAAACATTAACACAATTGGAGTAGAAAAAGTGGAAGAGGAACCTCTGGTTATCTTAGTTAATGGGGTTCCGACAAAGAATAAGAAAATATGGCAAGATTTAGTAGATGTTAGGAAAGTTAAAAAGGCAACATTGTATTTGAAAAAAAATAATAAATACTATAAGAATGTATATGTTGCAGAAGAGGAAGTAAGTGAGGAAGAGGATAGCGATTTGTGTGCTGGTCAAATTGAGAAAGTAGAACCCTCTACTAGTGAAGAAATATATGAACATTATAGTGTTCATCCTTTGCATTCCAAGGAAGTCATGGGGAATGCTATTGAGTTGTTTCAAATGAAACAAGCCAAAGGGAGTCCCATTAGTGTTTGGGAGGAAAGTTTGGAAGCTCGGTGTTTCCCACAGCTTTTTCCAACAGGTCAGGGAGGAAGATATGATGAGCGACCTCATCAAATTCCTGCTTCTGAATACCGGACTTTGCGATTGTATGCAGGAGATGCTAGGTTTCGACAATGCATTCCCTATTTGTTTCATCTCCTGTTTGAAAGCGATCTGTCTGGACTGTCATATGCAGTGAACCACATCTTGAAAAGTGGTATACACATGCAAAACATCTCGGCAAGTGACTTTATGGATAAAGTCAATGTCCAAGACAGTATTTTGGATTCTCACCTGATTAATCTCATGGCGTGTCAGCGTGGTACTAATGAGTACTGGTACCGTCGTCATGGTGATTTAAAATGTATGCTGAGGAACTTAGGTACTCCCACATGGTTCCTCACTCTGAGCTGTGCCGAGTATGGCTGGGAAGACTTACTTGAATTTCTACGAGAGGCAAATGCTAACGTAGATAACATCGAATTCAAGACACCCGGAGAACTGTGCTCTTTGGATCCAGTCAATGTATGTAGGTACTTCAATCATAGATTTGAAGCTATGATGTATTTCATCATGAATAAGAAGAATCCACCTCTTGGAGAGGTGTTGGATTTCTTCTGGAGAAAGGAGTACCAAGCAAGAGGTGCTCCTCATATACATATGTTGCTGTGGATCAAGGATGCACCTAAATTTGGAACGGATCCAGAAGACTCAGTGATGAGTTTCATCCAACAGTATTCTACGTGTGCTGTTCCAAACGCAAAGGAGAAGAAAAGCCTAAGAGAAAAAGTTCTGCGTTTCCAAAGCCATCGATGTGGAAAGTACTGCCGTCGTAAATTCCGAAACAAGGACAAGTTCTACACCAAATGTCGTTTCGGCTTTCCACGACCGGTGATTTCTAAAGGAAGAGTAAACAGTTTGATGTCTTCGCTGCGACATAATGTCATGAAGAAATCACCTAAAAACACATACAATTTGAAGAGGAACGAAGAGTCCAAGTACATCAACGACTACAACCCGGTGATTTTGTCCATGTGGAATGCTAACATGGATATACAGTTTGTGGCTGATAACTGTATGGCTGTGGCTCGGTATGTGACGTCTTACATCACCAAAAAAGAGAAGACAGAATTGAAGGATATGTGGGAGGACATTTCCCATGAAAAGAGCCTCAGCAAGAAGTTGTACAGTTTCAGTCTGAAGATGTTGTCGCATCGAGAAATTGGAGCTTACGAATGCTCTGACCGGTTGTCTTCAGCAAGTCTCTATGCCAAGTCCAGGAGTATCGTTTGGGCGAGTCTTGGTCTTGCTGCAACGCGTAATCGAGTTCTGAAACCTGTGCGGGAAATTGAGTATTTGGCGGAAAAGGAGCCAAACAGTACCGACATTTTGAAGACCAACATGTTGGATACATATTATCCAAATAGAAGCAGTCACCTCGACAATGTTTGTCTGTATGAGGTTCTTCAAAATTACATATTCAAGAGGAACATCAAAGAAGATACTGAGAAAGGAGTGTATGCTGTAATAGGAAGTGAGGGATGTCTGGTCAAGCAAAGAAAATGCCACTTGGTAAACCATCGAAAATTGAGTGGCGAATCTCCTGAAAAAAAGGAGTTTTTCTATTTAGCACTTTTGCAACTTTTCAAGCCTTGGCGTGCAGAAGAGGAACTGCTTGGAGATTTCCTCTGTTACGAAGACTCTTTCAATGCCGCCAAGGAGACCATAGAATGTCCTGCTTTTCCCAAATATGTAGAAATGTTGAATGCGGAAATTGAGCAGGAAGCAACGATTGCAGCCGAGATTGCCAGAGACAGTTCTCAGGACAGTCAGAGTTCTGCTTCATTGAGTCAGGATCCACTAGGAGGACCTGTTATCGAAAATGAAGCTGCCACTGCCATGAATGAAGTGGAAAGAGCCATGGCACATGCTCAGGAGGATGCGGTTAACTTAGAAGAGTTGGAAAGACAACTCAACGTTGAGCAGAGGAAAATATATGACGAAGTTACCATGCAAATTGATCATGGATTAAGTCATGACAAGAAAGAGTGCTCATGTACGTCGTTGAAGCCTGTCCGACTGTACGTGAGTGGAGAAGCGGGAACTGGAAAAAGTTTCCTCATTAAAGCAATTTCATGCTATTTGCAGGAAAGGACAGAGTCATCGCTGTCTTGTGTTGTCACCGCTCCAACTGGACTGGCAGCACATAACATTAAAGGGATTACTTTATATCGTTTACTGATGCTGCCAGTGGAGCATGACAACAAATTACAATATCACAAGCTATCTGGAGATGCTTGTTTTGAAGTTTCAAGAATCTTGAGGAAAATGAAACTTCTTATCATTGACGAAGTAAGCATGGTTTCCAATGTCATGCTTGCCTTTGTGCATTTGAGAATGCAAGAAGTTCTCAAAACAGAGTATGATGTGTTATTTGGTGGCAAACACATCATTGTTTTCGGAGATCTTCTGCAGCTGACACCAGTGAAAGGGCAACCTGTGTTCAAAATGCTCACACATGAAGATACCAGGAAGTGCCTAGGCAGCATTGGCAACGTCAATATATGGTTAAACTTCAATTATGCTGAACTGCATGAAAATATGCGTCAGGCGAAGGAGGAAGTTTACAAGACTATTCTACAAGATGTTAGAATTGGAAAAGTGACCGAGCATGGGAAAGAAGCTTTACATGCACGATTACTATCAAATTTATATCCAGAACAAGATGTTGTGCCTGAGAATATTTTTCAGAAAATTACTGATAAGAAATCTGGAATATGTTTGATGCCAACTCTTGCAGAATGTGCCAAATTCAACAACAAAATGTTGCATTTAGAAAAGCAAGAGATTGTGAAACTGGAAGCTATTGACAGAGTAGAGCATATGGGATCAACAATTATTTTGTCTGAGAATCTGAAAACAAAATTGGATTCATTAGAGAAGAGTATATCTAAAACTGCAGGTTTTGAAAAGACTCTGAATGTGTGCTTGAACTGCCGTATAATTTTAAGAAGGAATTTACATGTTGAAAGAGGTCTGGTAAATGGATCAATGGGTAATGTTGTTGATTTTGTAAAATACAGAAATAGAGATGGAATTGAATTTTTTTAAATTAAATTTGATGGCATTGAGGAAGTACAGCTAATTGGTCGTTGCTCTGCTAGATTTTTGCTTGTAAAAGACTTATATGTTCGCCGTAAGCAGTTTCCTGTTTGCTTGGCATATGCGGTGACAATCCATAAATCGCAAGGTTTAAGTGTAGACTGTGCATTGGTGAATATTGGCAGTTCTGTGTTCAAGGAGGGTATGGCATATGTGGCATTGTCACGAGTTAGAACTTTATCGGGATTGTACTTGATTGAGTGTGATGTCACAAACATTTGTGCGGATCTAGATTGTGTTAAGGAATACAATAGGTTAAGAAGAGAGTATGCGCCACATTTGCCTCAGTATCCTTTGTTTGAGAAACGTGTGGTAGGCCGGAAACGAAGAAATGTGACCAATACTGGGGAGGTTGTAGCAAAAAGACGAAAAGTCGATGAACCTAAAATTACAAGCAGAAACAAAAAGGATTCTGTTGAAGATGTTGTTGGTTTTCAATTTGAAAACAGTTCTGGTGTCAACTGCTATGCTAATGTAGTGGTTAATGTTTTGTTTTCTCTAGAAAATGTAAAAGAAGAGATTGTGGTCAATTCTGATCAAAGATTTTGCAGTTTGTTAAATGCTGTGTTAGAGAAATGTAGCACTGATAGAAGAAACATAGAAAGTGTGTCTGAAATTCGAAATCTGTTAGACAGATGTTCAGGCCAAACACAATTCTCTCAAAATATTCAGCAAGATTGTCAGGAGTTTTTAATGTATATGCTTGATGTATTGCATGCTGAAGGTGTAGATGTAGATCAGCTGTTTGGGCTTTCTTATCAATGGCAGCATGACTGCGAGAACTGTATGGTATCAAGTACTACTAGTGTAGACTCAGAAAGATTTATATATTTAACTTTGCCAGACAGTAAATCAGTCTCCTTTAATAAGCTAGTAAAAGCAGCTGATCACAACATGGAGTGTAGCCAATGTAAATCTGAAATGATGTCCACATTATTTATACGAACATATGGCCAGTATGTCATTTTAATGTTCCAATGATGTAGGCCTGATGGAACAAAATTGACAACTTTAATTAAAAATTTTGTAGCTTCGCAGTTGTCAATATCAGGAAGGACTTTTGTAACTGCAGCAATTATATATCATGACGGCCCTTCAATAACATCAGGACATTACACAGCTTATTTAAAGTCTAGAAATGGCTGGTCATTCTGCAACGACTCTGTTTTAATTTTCACAAAAAAATTGCCGTATGACCTTAAAAACTCTTACCTGGTGTTTTTAAAACCAAAATTTTAGGGAAATAATCTTGGGATGTGCTCTGTGGAATTTCAAGAAGTTCTAATGGCTCCTACACAATTTGGCCTTGAGGATAAGTGTAGTTCAGAGACATAACTTCTAACCATAAGACTGGACGTCATGGAGAAATAAGTGCACTTTGAATGAGTTCAGAAAAACTATTTCTTTTTATAAGCTAATTGAAGCAGCCAATCAAAACATAGAGTAGAGGGAATGTAAGTCTGCAACGCTGTCTACTGTTTTACATTGCTTTGTGATTGAAAGTGATGTAGAGAATTAAATAATTGTAGTAGTCATAGAGTTAGTGTAAGTCTGCTTCATAGTAAGCAGTATCAGTGTCATAGGAAATGTAGAACATGACTGAGCAAGAAGGGGAAGATATTACTATTCCAGGATTGTGAAAATGATCTTCAACATTTTAATTCTGAAAGTTGCGGAAATGCCAAATGACGGGATTGGCTTACAAGAAATCCAAGAGTTATAAATGGGTCTGACAAGATTTGGCCTTGTGGAAACTTGTGGTAGAGAGCAAGAAGTCATTTATTGCATGTAACATGTTTTTAAAAACGATGGAGATTTTCTTTCAGAAAGTGGCGGGCTGAAAGTAATAACAGCACAAAAGAGTGTAAGCTGTTCATAGGACATCCTTTGACGTCATGGAAAGTAAGTTAACTTTAAGGAGTTCTGAATTCTGATTTCTTATGTTGTATGGGTTTTTTAAACACAATCATTTTGATTGTGTTTTTTTTCCCCGCTGTTATATGATGAATACCTTCAAGTCACTGTTTTTAGTGAATTTTGATACATTCTGAGAACAGCAAAAATAAACCATTTAACATGTATAATTAATTCTGTACTGTTTGCATTTATGATGTATATGTAGAACTGTGTAGGAGGCATGGAGAAGGTGAGGCTTCTGTAAGTGTCAAAGTTGTTGCATGCAGTGCTGCACTTCTGCGTATTCTTTCATATGCTAGACTACATCTGCACAATGAGATACCTAAGCAAAGGAAACACAAGTGATGTGATTGTGAAATGAGCAAAATAAATTGCACGTATTTCAATTACATCACCTGTGTTTCCTATCATTACGAATCACATTGGCCAGATCAAGTTTAGGTCTGTCCAGGGAAACATAGGAGGTTTGGACTTTGTTCAAGAGTGCAGTGGACATGACTCACTTCATTGGTAGACCTTCACATGTATTATGTCCTCTATTCTCTTCAACAATCGAAATTTCATCTGCAACCCTGAGTAGGCCTCACCTCAAACAAACCTCTGGATAGGACACATCTTATTGGCATCCTGAAGCAATTATTTAAAATGTTAGTGTCTTGCGACACTTTTCTGAGACAACAGCAATGCAAAAGATGCACCATGTTTTAAGATAGGCCTCACTTCATCTGCATCAAGATACTGTTAGTTTAAAATGTATATCTTTAGGACTGTGTAGGGGGCCTGGAGAAGCAGAAGCTTCTGTAAGTGTCAAAGTTGTTGAAAAACTGTTTGTCCTTCAATCTTTTCCCTTGTCTTTTGTAATTTTTAAATACATGTTTTAATATTTTTGAAATGTTTGTTCTCTCTTTCACAGATTGAAAGTATAAAAACAAAAAGTGAGTAATTTAACGACAATTATAAGGTAAATGCTTTGTACTCTTTTCGTTACATTTCTATCACATTCACCTACTATTAGTTCCACTGCTTCATTTCTTTAACCCTCAGTTTCCTGCCTTTGCTACTTCCCTCATTCCTTTCTCTATTACCTACTTACTCAACTCCTTCCACTCTTTTTCTCAGTCCCTCTCTTCTCATAGTTCCTCACTCTTGTTCACTCACTCCGTCTCTATTACTCTTAGTGTCTTTGACTGATCACTCTATCACTACTTGTTCATAATGCTTTCTCTGTGTAGTTGAAGCACACTAAGGGGCATATTATGAACACAGCCAATAAAATTATTGCTCTTTTTATTGGCAGAAAACTGGTGCAAAAGTGGTTTTAGCGGCAGTTTTCTGCCGCAAAAGCAGCTTTAGCGACACATTTCTGCCAATAAAAGCTGCAAAACTTTTATTGCCTATGTTGATGATATGGCTCTATGTTACTTACATTTCTTTGCTGTTTCAATTAATCTTTTTCTGTTATTTTTTGTTTTCTGTTTTCTATTTTTTCTCTCTGTTATTCCTCATGTTTTAATCTTATTTTGAACATTCACTCACATTCTCCAAGAAACTCTTCTTTGTTAATGTTATACTCTCTTTTTTTTTCTTTCACTTCGTTATCTATTTTGTTTTTCACAATTATACCCTCTTCCGTCTTTTCTTCGGTAAATAGATCTATTAAACAGTATCTCTTCTTTACTCCCTATAGCTGTCTTTCTTTTAACATCACTCTCTGTTTACTTTCCTTATACTTACTCTTTTTTTTTGGTTAGCTCCCGGTCCGCGTACCGGGAAGCTAACCCGGGAGCGAACCAAAAGAAATAGAGCTTGCCAGAGTGCTAAACATTCTAGCAATTTTTTTTGAAAGCGAAGGTAGTTCTGAAAATAACTATTTTTTTTATATGTTTGTTGTTTTATATTTTTTTTGTATTTTTTTTTATTTTTTGTTTTTTTTGTATTTTTTGAACGATTTTATATTTTTTTTGGGTTTTTTTTGGGGGGGAAACAACAAAAAACAGGCGTTGAAAAGGGCTTAACAGGAGCAAAAAAAAAATTACTGGGGGCGGTTAGGGCAATCATGGTGTTCATACGCCAGGTTGAGTGCATTGATGCTCATGTTGCCACACGCTAACAACGCACGACAGTGCATACAAGAGTGTATCATGTGGCCAAAATTTTCTTGTATATTTGGCACAGTTTCCCGTGCCTCTTCTGGTGTTAATGAAATTGGTATTCCTGGTCTGGCCACAGGAGTTGATCTTGGATTGTCCTGCATATCCCTTATTTCCGCCCGGCTGTAATTTAGTAGATGCTTCCTTGTCATGTGCCTGTGCATTGTGTGATTTCCATAACTATATTTCTTGTCCGTCCCTCTTGATAATTGTTCTTTGCATATGAGGCAGGTGACATACCTCGCATTGACTTTTTTTTGGCCACGAGGGATCGAATAAAACTGCCAGATGAAACTGGCTTTCTTTCTGGAAACCCGGGGCACCTCTTCTAAGAACTGTGGTTCTTCTCCCTCCTCATCCATTTCTTCATCTTCCTCCTCAGTGTTGGTAATGACCTGGGGAGGTGGTCCTCTCTTCCCATGTCATTTGAGATGTCATCAGTGATGTCATCAGTGATGTCACTGACCATGTCATGAATGATGTAATATGTGACATGATCAGCAGTGGATTGCGGGTGCGCGATATATAGTTAGTGCAACTAACTATATATGGAATTTCAATGGTTTTGTGTGAGTAAAAAAAGGTTTTTTAAATGCTAATTCCTAACTATATATGGTCTATAACCTATGGTTTTTTCAGTGAATTTTCAAGGTTTTGTAAATGCTAATTCCTAACTATATATGGTCTATAACCTATGGTTTTTTCAGTGAATATATATATATATATATATATATATATGTTCACTGAAAAAACCATAGGTTTCACACCAGTTATAGTTAGCTGAACATTTTACTCATACAAAACCATTGAAATTCCCACGTTATAGTTAGTTGGACTCACTATAACTCGCGCGCCCGCAATCCACTGCTGATGATGTCACATATTACATCATTCATGACATGGTCAGTGACATCACTGATAACATCTCAAATGACATCACTGATGACATCACTGATGACATCATCCAGTGTATGTGTGTTTCTGTAAAGTTTAAATATGTTTCACATATTGAAGAATGAGTGGATGTATTAGTGTCTGGATGAAGGATTTATTAGGTGCGTCACTGACTGTATGAGTGAGTGATTAAATGTGTCTTACTGAATGCATGGGTTAGTGACTAAACTGTCTGAATGCGTGCATCAGTATGTCTGTTGTTGTGTAAACTGCTGCATGTGTTGATCAGTAGCTATATGAGTGGCTATATGGGTTATTGATTGGTTGCCCAAGTATTTGTATGTGAGGTTGAGTGTGTGTGTGGGTGGCTGGGAGGTGTGTGACTCTGTGCATAGATGTGTGAGCAGTTGATTCACTTGGTGTATGGGTTCAAGAGTGCATGTGGAAACAGCTGTATGGGGGGTTGACTGTGTGCATGGGTGTGTTGGTAAGTGAATGGATATCTTAGTGCTACATGTCCAAGTAAGTACATATGTAAAACACAGTGCATGTGAGAGTTGGCATATATAAATGACTATACATGAGAGCCTGTGATTGCGTAAGTGGCTGTATGGATCAATGTGTACTTGTATCAGTGATTGTATAAGAGAGTAAGTATGTGTTAGTATATGTTTGAATAAGTAAGGTGTTGTGTGTATAACTGTATAGATGAGGAAATGGGAGTGTGTTTGATTCTTTGCATGACTGACTAGGAGTGTGAGTAACTCCATGGATGAGTGGCAGTGTGTGAGTGCCTGTATAGGTGTATGAGTGCATATGATAGTGTTGTATTGATGAGTGAGTGTATGTATGAGTGATTGTATGGGTGAATGAGTGGATGTGTGTGTAGACCTAGGAATCAGTGAGTGCGTATGTAGTAACTGGTACTGGTGTGTCAATGAGTTTAAGAATGGTAGTCTGTGTTTAACACTGGGTGTATCAAAGGTTAGATTAGAGTGTGAGGAGGTGCATCGTATTATCACATGAATTATGTCATCAGTGATGTCATCAGTGATGTCATTTGAGATGTCATCAGTGATGTCATCAGTAATGTCATTTGAGATGTCATCAGTGATGTCATCAGTGATGTCACTGACCATGTCATGAACGATGTAATATGTGACATCATCAGCAGTGGATTGCGGGCGCGCAAGTTATAGTGAGTCCAACTAACTATAACGTGGGAATTTCAATGGTTTTGTAAGAGTAAAATGTTCAGCTAACTATAACTGGTGTGAAACCTATGGTTTTTTCAGTGAATTTCAAAGGTTTTTTAAATGCTAATTCCTAACTATAACAAGTGTCAAACCTATGGTTTTTTCAGTGAATTTCAGAGGTTTTTTAAATGCTAATTCCTAACTATAACGAGTTTGAAACCTACGTTTGTTTAAGTCAATTATTAATTTTTTTTAATAGCTAATTTTTATAGCTATTAATTATTATATATTTTTCTTATTAGTCCAATATTCTATATTTTTATATTATTGTTTTAATGTATTTTTCCTGCTTTTCTTTTTATATTTAAACCCTGGAGCGCTCAGGGTACGCGCACCTGTAAATTCAGCCATACATGTAGCGTGAGCGCTATTCCCGCAAGCGAAAAAAAATATATTTATGTATTTAAAGTACATAATAATGCAAGACATTCAGTGGCATACTCATAAAAGTAGTATTTTTGATTTTTAATGACCGTATTTACCTTTTAAACACATTTCAGAAAATCGAGCAAAACGTCATTCATTCACGCAGCGTAAGTGCCCCCGGAAGCGTCTCCGTAAGCGCCTACGTACGTGCCGCGTAAGCGACCCCGTAAGCGCCCCGAAGCACGCAGCGTAAGCGCGCGTCAAGCCATGTGACCTTAAAACAACACTTTTGATTGGTTAATAACAGTTTTTACACAACTATGGAAAGTCTCCACCCATTTCCCTCACTATCTCTTTGCAATTGCTGAGAGAACACCTCTTCTCCATTCTTCTTCAAAATACTTCTTTTTTTGGAAAGATGTCTGGTTCCAGGGACCCCTCCTCAGACTCTGATCTGGAATTCCTGCCTGAGCACACCCCCCGGAGAAAAGTGAAAGAGCACTTCATTTGGAAGTTCTTTACTTTCCCAGAGGGGGAAAAGAAATGCAATGCTGCAAAAGTAACATGCCGGATATGTGACACAACTCTGTCACGTAGGGATCCCACCCGCAAAAACAGTTTCGGGAACGCCACCTTGATCCGGCATGTAGAGAGTAGGCACCCAAATATTTTCGCAAGGGAGAGCACCAGGGACCTGGCACGCAATCCCCCAAGAGATGGCAGCAGCACCTCCACCGGAGGAGCAACACCTTCCGGAAGAGCAGCAGCTCATTTGATCCCTAACATACAGCCGGTCTTCGGAGGTTTGAAAATCGTCTGCAAAGATTGTGAAGAACTGCTCTGCTACGGGGAGCAGAGCATTGAACTTATTGCTCGCAGAAACGAGGAACACCGCTGCTCCACCCAGCACTAATTTTTCCCCTTTTTTTTGCTCCTGTTGAGCAGTTTTTGGATTCCCTGGTTTTGTTTTTCTCCCCAAAAAAAACCCAAAAAAGTTTAAAATCGTTCTGAAAAAAGTATAAAAAAAATATAAAATCAAAAAAAGAAGAAAAAAAAGTTCTTTTTAGAACTACCTCCAATTCTCCAAAAAGAGCTATATTCCTTATATATTCTCTCATTCTTTTTTTCAATAAATGTGCACTGCATAAATGAATGGATAAAATGACTGAATGAAGGGGAGAAAGTGACTGAGGGAACAAATGACAGAAGGGGAGTGAGTGTGGGTGAGTTTATGACAGTGAGGGATGGAAGGTGAGTGAGGGTGAGTAAAGAGGGAGTGTGAGACAAGCATAGTGAGGGAGTGAGGAGACAGAGGGAGTGAAGGAAAGAGTGAGAGAAGGGGACTGAGTGAGGGAGCAAAGAAAGGTAAGTGAGGGAGTGTGGGAGAGTTAAAGGGAGTGAGCATGAGGAAAGGGGACTGAGCGAGTGAGTGGACGGAGGGAGTGAGGATAAGAGAGAGGGAGTGAGGGAAGGAGAGTGAGGATGTGAGAGGACAGAGGGAGTGAGAGAAGGAGTGAGTGAAGTGGAGTAAGGTGAGTGAGGGAAGGGCAATGAGTGAGGGAGCAAAGGAAGGGAATAGAGGGAAAGAGGACTGAAGCAGAGGTACTGAGAGAAGGTGAGTGGGGGGTGAAAGTATAGGGAAGGGGAGTGAAGGATGTCGCATGAGGGATAGTGAGGGAACCGGAGTAAGAGAACGGGGGTGAGGGAGGGTGGGTGAGAGAAGGGCAGTGAGCGTGAGTAAAGAGAAGTGAAAGAGGGTGGATAAAAGTGAGTGAGGGTAAGACAAGGAGAGTGAGGGAGTGAGGTGACAGAGGGAGTGAAGGAAGGAGTGACAGAAAGGGTCTGATTGAGGGAGCAAAGAAAGGTAAGTGAGGGAGTGTCGGTGAGTTATAGGGAGTGAGCGTGACGGAAGAGGAGTGAGAGAGTGAGGCGACGGAGAAAGTGAGGCTAAGAGAGAGAGAGTGAGGGAAGGGCAGTGAGGAAGTGATAGGACAGAGGGAGCGAGAGAAGGAGTGAGTGAAGTGGAGTACGGTGAGAGAGGATAGGAGAATGAGTGAGGGAGCGAAGGAAGGGAAGAGAGGGGAAGGGAAGTAATGCAGGGGGACTGAAAGAAGTTGAGTGTGGGAGGGGAGTGAGGGAAAGTGGAGTAAACATGGGGAATGAGAATAAGTGAGGGAAGCTGAGTAAGGGAACGGGGGTGAGGGAGGGTGAGAGAAGAGTAGTGAGGTTAAGGAAAAGAGTGATGAGAAACTACATTTTGTTTGTCAAACTTACCTTATAAGTAATGTAAACTTAATTACATATGTTTACTAAATTTAATATCTGTGGAAGAGGGAATAAAAGTTATAATTTTTATAATATATATTTCAAAATACAAGAGACAAGGCAGGAGATTAAAAGTCATAAAATGGTACTAAGAGATAAAGTAGGAGTGAAGGACACAGAAAGGGAAAGAAAGGAATGGTGAAGGCCAGAGAGAGGGAAAAAGAAAAAGAGGGAGAGCAAATTACTAAGAGGATAATGAGGTGGATAGATTCAGTAACACAGAGGAAGAGAGGGAAAGAGAAATGAACTGAAGGTGAGTAAGATACTAAAGGAATGTGAGTTATCAAAAATAAATGAGGAAAGGGGAGTAAGGAAAGGGGAGTGAGAGGGAAGGGGAAGTGAGTGAGGGTGCATTCACGACAATGAGGGATGGAAGGTGAGTGAGGGCGAATGAAGGGGCATGAGAGAGTGAGGGGACAATGGGAGTGAGGGTAACAGAGAGGGAGTGAGGGAAGTGAAAGGACAGAAGGAGTGAGAGAAGGAGTGAGTAAAGTGGAGTATGATGAGAGAGGAAAAGAAAATGAGTGAGGGAGCGAAGGAAGGGAAGAGAGGGGAAGGGAAGTGAAGCAGGGGAACTGAAATAAGGTGAGTGTGGGAGGGGAGTGAGAGGAAGGGGAGTGAACATGGAGAATGAGGATAAGTGAGGGAAGCGGAGTAAGGGAATGGGGGTGAGGGAAGGTAAGAGAAGAGCAGTGAGGTTGAGGAAAGAGTGATGATAGAGGGTGGATAAAGGCGAGTGAGCTTAAGACAACGGGAGTGAGGACATAGAGGTAGTGAAGGAAGGAGTGAGAGAAGGGGACTAAGTGAGGGAGCAAAGAAAGGTAAGTGAGGGAGTGTTGCTGAGTTAAAGGGAGTGAGTGTGAGGGAACGGGGAGTGACAAAGTGAGGGGACAGAGGGAGTGAGGGTAAAAGAGAGGGAGTGAGGGAAGGGGAGTTAGGATGTGAGAGGAAATAGAGAGTCAGAGAAGGAGTGAGTGAAGTGGAGTAAGGTGAGTGAGGGAAGGGGAATTACTCAGGGAGCAAAGGAAGGAAAGAAGGGGAAGGGAGGTGAAGCAGAGAGACTGAGAGCTGGAAAGTGGTGGATGGGAGAGAGGGGAAGGGGAGTGAAGGAATGGGGAATGAGGGGTAGTGAGGGAAGTGGAGTAAGGGAATAGGGGTGAAGGAGGGTGAGAGAAGGGCAGTGAGGATCAGTAAAGAGTGGTGATAGAGGGTGGATAAAGGAGTGAGCGTGAGACAAGGGGAGTATAATATATATTTCACAATACAAAATACAAAATAACTTGTACAACATGTTATATGGTTTATTTTTGCTGTTCTCAGAATATATTGAATTTCACTAAAAACAGTGAGTTCAATACTACTCATCATATGACAGCGGGCAAAAAAAAAACGCAATCAAAAAGATTGTGTTTAAAAAACCCATACAACGTTTCAATAAATAATGTAAAACTTTAAAAAAACATATTTTAAATGTTTTCTTCCAAATAAAAATTTCTTAGGTATATATCACCAATCACAAATTAATAAAACATGAGTATGTCATTATTATACTCTCAAAAAAAGTAATATAGAAACATAAATTAACAACATTTACCCGAAATACTCATTTTTGATTCATTTACTTTTCCACGAGGCCAATTAGTATATGAAAAGTCCTTTTTTAAAAAAAATTACTTAATAGTACTTTTAAACTTCCATTTACCCGACTTTCTGAATGAAAAGCTCCAACATCTATTTGATCATCTAACAATAGTTATATTTCCACCTCTGGCTCACTCATGATCAACATTTCCTATAATACTGATATCACTCACTATGTGATACACTTACACAACCTCTTGATGAGATTTGTCGTGCTGGGACCTGGGCCTCTGAGTCCACGTTTGTGAGGCACTACAGGTTGAATTGTGCCCTGTCTGACCGGACCAATTTTGGTCGTGGGGTGTTGCAAGCTGTGGGGGTTCCCCCTCCACTCTGAGTTCTGTTTGTGTATTAAACTTTTTCTCTTGCTGCACTCCTTTGTGTCTGGTCTGTGTTTGCTGTCTTTGGGTTGCCAAAGGCCTGTTTGGGCGTTGCTTTGGTATGCCTCATGAGTGATGACTGGGTCGAGGACGAGGGACGTAGAGGTAATGCTATGATTACATATGGTAATCCCCATTACTCTTAGTCCTACTCGTCCTCGACCCAGTCATACTTCCCACCCTCCCTCCCTGTCCAGGCCTTTGTTGCTTGATGTGTCAGGATGTGCTTCTGGTGGTTGGTAGTGATATAGCACCTGGCAGGAGGGGGGGTGGAGCATAAAAGCGTTTCCTGTTTTGTTTCCTGTTGTGTGGAATACCTCATGAGTGATGACTGAGACGAGGACGAGTAGGACTAAGAGTAATGGGGATTACCATACGTAATCATAGCATCACAAAATGCAGGCATAATGTGCAGAGGGCTCCCGCGTGCTGGAAGAACGTGCAAGCAACCCGAAGCACAATTTAAGCTGAAGAACAGTTTACTTTCAGACACCTTACGAGTACAAGTGTGCAACAAAACAATTCCAAGTAAGTATAATGCACCGACATTGCCCACCAATCAAGAAACATACATGCATTAGAACTCCATGTGTTAGCTTGCAAGCTCTCATCAAGTGTGACCTCGGCAAAGGGTGCACTTGTGGATGAATACGTACCACCATGTCGGAAACAACAACATAAAGTTCCTAGATGGTATAAACGATTCCTACATTTTGTCTATACGTTCCAAAAATTATCTCTTTTAGTACCTGCATGGTATACCATTTCTCCTAATGCTTTAAACTTTTGTTTGACGTTTTTGAATGCAGTGGCTTGATTAGATGGACTTACAAATAAACATATGTTGTTCTGCCTTGGGATGGGTAGGGGGGGGTGATTTTCCTGGACAGGGGACTATACATTTAGACTATGCAGCGTTAGTATTAGGCCAGGCATATGGAGTGAAAGCGATACAAAAAAATGCATCCTGGCTACAGAGTCAGGACTAACCTCGCCTTCTTGGCCCACTCGATTCTCGAGCTCCCACCTGTAGCTCCAGGAGCAGTTCTCGCACAGCACCCTGCAATCTCCCTATGGTGATAGACGGTGCCCTGGATTGCCATACATCGGAAACTAAACATTGCAATTTTCAATCTGGTAGAAGCGTAACAGGGCCTTGGGCCAACAGCCGGTGGACAAGTTTTCATCCGCAGCAGCTCAAAACATGGGCCTCTTGTGATGTTAAAGCTTTAGGAGCAGGACAGAGACTCAGCCTTGCAATGCCCGGGTGCATCCTTTCTTGCCGCCCAAGACCTAGGTCAGCAAGGGCCAGATACCTCTCCTTCCCTCTAGGAGCCTGGGTCAGATACCTCTCCTTCCCTCTAGGAGCCTGGGTCCTTTCTCCCAGACCTTCCGCCTGAAGTACCTGAGGATCCAGATCTCCAACCGGGTAGAACTTGACATCCTTAAAAATGTCCTGGGGAACCTTCAGCTCCTCCATGGCCTCGGCAGATGTTCCTTCCAGCACCCAAACAACCAGGCCCAGCGTGTTCTTTCCACGCCACAGACTGAAGCGCCCTGCGCCCTGGAGCCACTGAACGGCCAAAGCCAGTGCACGCCTTGGCCTGTACTATTGCGCTGGCCTCCGAGGGGGAAAAGACAATACAGTACACCTAAAGACTCCCTCATTACCACTTTTGCTATGTAGACACTGTATTTAACAGAGCCATAACCACGTATATTGCAAGTCATTTGTGTCAATTATTCATTTTGTGATAGTGTGCCTATTTTTAGTGTACAATGATTAACTCAACTTAACTCAACCTTAATGGTACGTACAGGAGGAAGAGCCCCTAAACAGGCTCTAGTAGCCATGAAAGCCATAGGGGCTAGTAGCCATGAAAGGATACAAATGACGACATGGCTGTCATAAAAAGGGACTACCAAGCCTAAAACCAATCAAAAGGCAACATTTTGGACCAATAAAGACACACACCAATGAAAAAGATGGGCGGAGCTTCCACTCCATACTGAATACTGCATGCCTCGCAAAGCGAGCAGCGCATGCTCGCTGCCGCTATAGGCTCGACCTAATGAACTCTGTATAATGAGCCCTTTAACTTAAGCACAATCCCTTCTTGCTACTATAAAATATAAATATATACCCAAAGTTATCTTTGTCTGTCTTTCGTTCAAACCTCCCAAAAACAAAACATAAGCATTTTAAAATGTATCTCCATTTCCTCTGACCACCAAAAACAAGGCATGCTGACTGTTGTCTATACATTTAAAACAGACTGTCTGCATGGCATGTAAGATGAGAGAGCAGGGTTTTAACATGCCAAAGGTGTGTATGTCTCTTACTCGTTTAACTCCATCAGCTTAATTCCTGCCTTTATTCTACTGGTTCTGCTAGAAAGAGAAAACTTTTTTTTATAAACTTTATTTTTAAAATTTTTAGCAATACAAAAAGGTGGACAGCATGGATCGCAGTAATAACATCTATTTCACAAATAGCAAGTAGAACATGGCATTACAGCATTATCACATAGAGGAATATAGGAAATAGGTCAGACATGAAAAATGACAATCAGGGATAGTATCAAAAGGTAACATCATACTATACAGTTATCACATTTCAACTATTTCAAAGGCGTACAGTGGTTGGTAGTAGGACCTCCGGTCAGACTAAGAGCAGTCAATAACAGAAAGTGCTAGGCATCTGTCCATATATCCACACGTATAGCCAGTTTCCCAACATAAAGCCAACGTCCAGTAAGTGGTATAAGGATAGCTGATTAGGTTCCCTCATTCCCGACCCTATCAGTCCGCATCTCAATCCCAGATTGATCATCATCCCCACTCCCCTGGGTAAGCAGGTATGTAGTCAGAGGGCCCTAGATGTCCCTAGGTCTACTGGATATCGGTAGTGTCTCAGCAAAAATCGCAGATAGTTCCTGACAATGGATCACATCTGTAAGCCAATCCTTAAACTTCGGGGCTCTACCACGGCCCAAAGCATCAGTAAGGGGTCAGGGCTTATTGGCTCTCCGACCATGGATTCAAGGGCACCATGTACCTGTTGCCAGTAGTCATGGACCAAGGGGCATTCCCAGGACAAATGGAGGAATCCAGCCTGTTCCGCATGACAGCGTTCACATCTGTCATCATTGGATAAACGGAATTTATATTTTTTGACCGGTGTATAATACAACCTTTGTAGGAACTTATAGTGAATCATCGTGAGCCTACAGCTGGCTGATATCCTAGCCATAAGATCTCAGCAATAAAGCCACTGCTCATCAGTGATCTCTGACGCCAGATCGGCAGCCCAATGTGATCGGGCCGAATTTTCTAGTCCCAATCTGGACGCCCTGATGTGTCGATACATGCCCGACACCAAATGTGAGCCATCATGTGAGCATAGCATGAAGTGTAGGGAGGCAGAACCTCAGGTTCTCTGGGAAAATCAGGCAGAATCTCCTTCATACCCTGGTGCAGTCGCATATAGTAGAAAGTATCAAGCGGAGTGGGGTTATGAGATTTAAAGAACAGGTCTACAGAATTGAATTGGCCGTCTGTGAAGAGATCACCCCAACAAGTGACCTGCAGGCGCTGACAGAGAATCTGGAAACCTCGCTCCTGCAGTAGTTCCAATTTAGGGTGGTATGACAGAGGCATCTGAGTAGAATATGGCAGGGCACAGCCCAGCATCCTAGCTATACGACGCCAGGCGTCTATAGTACACGTAACAGTGGTGAACGGCGTTTCTATGGACGACACAGGGCAATGTATGAGCCCGTTCAGAGGAAGAGGCTTTGCGATCCAGTTCTCAACTGCAGTTGTGGCATAAAGGGTGTGGGGATCATCCAATGGTAAGCGTAATCCGCCTGCGCACAGACATAGTAAGCTTCAAAGTCAGGAATATTGAAACCTCCCTTATCATATGGCTGAATCAGTATCGACCACCGTAGTCGTGGGTGTTTGCCCCCCAAGAATAGTCAACACAGTTCAGTCTTCAATGTCTTAAAAAAAAACGCTCCCGGGTAATAATGAATATTAAGAAATAGGTATAGAAAACGAGGTAATACCACCATTTTTATAAGCGATGTCCTGCCCGCCATGGATAGGGGGAGGGAAAGCCAGCGATCAACCGATGTGGTGAGTTTTGTGATCGCAACGCCATAGTTGAGCCGCAGAGTCTCTTCCTTGTCGCGAGTGATTTGAATACAAAGGTAGCACAAATCCGATAGACACCACTCCAAGGGGAAGTCGAGAGGAAAGTCTGCAACTGCATCCGTGAGGGGATAGAATTACGACTTAGCCCAGTTTATTTGCACTCCGGAGAGTCTTCCAAAGACCACAAACTCTCTCAGCAGAGAATTCAAGTTATGCTACGGATCAGTGACAAAGACCGTCATGTCATCCGCATAGAGCGACACATCGATCTGACGCTGGAAGCAGCGAAATGCTCCTTCTCTGTGCAGCTGGCGCAGTCTGCAGGCCAGTGGCTCAACAGCTATCGCAAAAAGGAGAAGGGATAGCGGGCATCCCTGCCTGGTGCCTCTCATAATGGCAATCGAGGGAGAAAGGCGTCCGTTAATAAGCACTTTTGCAGATGGTTGCGTATACAGGAACTGGTCCCAAGAAATTAATAATTTAGGGAATCCCATGCGGGTCAGGACGGTGAATAAGTACGGCCATTTGACCGAGTCGAAGGCCTTAGTGGCATCCAAAAAGACCGCCGCCACTGGGAGATCGGGATGCACCGTGCGAATCAGGGAGAATAACGTGCGTAGGTTGTGGGAAGTGGATCAACTGGGGACAAACCCTGACTGGTCAGGCAATATAATTTTGCTCATCAGGAGGGACAGCCTGGTGGCCAGCACCTTGGCCAGTATTTTCACGATTCAGAAAAGGGGGTGGTGATGAACAGAGTGTCTGAATTAAGCAGACCACTCTTACCCAGTCCAAAGATCAGGGCTTGATCCATCACCGTTATTTAGCTCACTGCCCCATCCCAGCTCAGAACCTGGCTATATGCAAATTAGTCTGTCCCTGGCCCAGTGCATCATGGGAACTGGGCAGACCAAACTACCAAGCCAATTCTTCACCAGAAAGGAGACAAGCTACCGGGGACCGGTTTCTGGCATTTCAGCCTCGTCGTCCCGGCTTGCTTGAATCCTGATGGAGCAGTGAGCAAGGGACTCATGTCTGAGTATACCCTGCCACACCTATAGTGGCCAAAAACGATTCAGAAAAGGGGGTGGTGATGAACAGAGTGTCTGAATTAAGCAGACCACTCTTACCCAGTCCAAAGATCAGGGCTTGATCCATCACCGTTATTTAGCTGTGTTTATGCATCAAGCCCTGATCTTTGGACTGGGTAAGAGTGGTCTGCTTAATTCAGGCACTCTGTTCATCACCACCCCCTTTTCTGAATCATTTTGTCCACCATAAGCGTGGAAGGGTATACTCAGATGTGAGTCCCTTGCTCACTGCATCATCAGGATTCAAGCAAGCCGGGCCGACGACGCCTGAAATGGCAGAAACCGGTCCCCGGAAGCTTGTTTCCTTCCCAGTACAAGAACTGGCTTGGTAGTTTGGTTTGCCCTGTTCCCATCATGCACTGGGACAGGAACAGACTAATTTGCATATAGCCAAGTTCTGAGCTGGGATGGTGCAGTGAGCTAAAAAACGGTGATGGATCAAGCCCTGATCTTTGGACTGGGTAAGAGTGGTCTGCTTAATTCAGGCACTCTGTTCATCACCACCCCCTTTTCTGAATCATTTTGTCCACCATAAGCGTGGAAGGGTATACTCAGATGTGAGTCCCTTGCTCATTGCATCATCAGGATTCAAGCAAGCCGGGCCGACGACACCTGAAATGGCAGAAACCGGTCCCCGGAAGCTTGTTTCCTTCCTAGTACAAGAATTGGCTTGGTAGTTTGGTTTGCCCTGTTCCCATCATGCACTGGGACAGGAACAGACTAATTTGCATATAGCCAAGTTCTGAGCTGGGATGGTGCAGTGAGCTAAAAAAACGTGATGGAGCAAGCCCTGATCTTTGGACTGGGTAAGAGTGGTCTGCTTAATTCAGGCACTCTGTTCATCACCACCCCCTTTTCTGAATCATTTTGTCCACCATAAGCGTGGAAGGGTATACTCAGATGTGAGTCCCTTGCTCATTGCATCATCAGGATTCAAGCAAGCCGGGCCGACGACGCCTGAAATGGCAGAAACCGGTCCCCGGAAGCTTGTTTCCTTCCCAGTACAAGAATTGGCTTGGTAGTTTGGTTTGCCCTGTTCCCATCATGCACAGGGACAGGAACAGACTCATTTGCATATAGCCAAGTTCTGAGCTGGGATGGTGCAGTGAGCTACAAAATGGTGATGGATCAAGCCCTGATCTTTGGACTGGGTAAGAGTGGTCTGCTTAATTCAGGCACTCTGTTCATCACCACCCCCTTTTCTGAATCATTTTGTCCACCATAAACGTGGAAGGGTATACTCAGATGTGAGTCCCTTGCTCATTGCATCATCAGGATTCAAGCAAGCCGGGCCGACGACGCCTGAAATGGCAGAAACCAGTCCCCGGAAGCTCGTTTCCTTCCCAGTACAAGAATTGGCTTGGTAGTTTGGTTTGCCCTGTTCCCATCATGCACTGGGACAGGAAGAGACTAATTTGCATATAGCCAAGTTCTGAGCTGGGATGGTGCAGTGAGCTAAAAAATGGTGATGGATCAAGCCCTGATCTTTGGACTGGGTAAGAGTGGTCTGCTTAATTCAGGCACTCTGTTCATCACCACCCCCTTTTCTGAATCATTTTGTCCACCATAACCGTGGAAGGGTATACTCAGATGTGAGTCCCTTGCTCACTGCATCATCAGGATTCAAGCAAGCCGGGCCGACGACGCCTGAAATGGCAGAAACCGGTCCCCGGAAGCTTGTTTCCTTCCCAGTACAAGAACTGGCTTGGTAGTTTGGTTTGCCCTGTTCCCATCATGCACTGGGACAGGAACAGACTAATTTGCATATAGCCAAGTTCTGAGATGGGATGGTGCAGTGAGCTAAAAAACGGTGATGGATCAAGCCCTGATCTTTGGACTGGGTAAGAGTGGTCTGCTTAATTCAGGCACTCTGTTCATCACCACCCCCTTTTCTGAATCATTTTGTCCACCATAAGCGTGGAAGGGTATACTCAGATGTGAGTCCCTTGCTCATTGCATCATCAGGATTCAAGCAAGCCGGGCCGACGACACCTGAAATGGCAGAAACCGGTCCCCGGAAGCTTGTTTCCTTCCTAGTACAAGAATTGGCTTGGTAGTTTGGTTTGCCCTGTTCCCATCATGCACTGGGACAGGAACAGACTAATTTGCATATAGCCAAGTTCTGAGCTGGGATGGTGCAGTGAGCTAAAAAAACGGTGTTGGAGCAAGCCCTGATCTTTGGACTGGGTAAGAGTGGTCTGCTTAATTCAGGCACTCTGTTCATCACCACCCCCTTTTCTGAATCATTTTGTCCACCATAAGCGTGGAAGGGTATACTCAGATGTGAGTCCCTTGCTCATTGCATCATCAGGATTCAAGCAAGCCGGGCCGACGACGCCTGAAATGGCAGAAACCGGTCCCCGGAAGCTTGTTTCCTTCCCAGTACAAGAATTGGCTTGGTAGTTTGGTTTGCCCTGTTCCCATCATGCACAGGGACAGGAACAGACTCATTTGCATATAGCCAAGTTCTGAGCTGGGATGGTGCAGTGAGCTAAAAAATGGTGATGGATCAAGCCCTGATCTTTGGACTGGGTAAGAGTGGTCTGCTTAATTCAGGCACTCTGTTCATCACCACCCCCTTTTCTGAATCATTTTGTCCACCATAAGCGTGGAAGGGTATACTCAGATGTGAGTCCCTTGCTCATTGCATCATCAGGATTCAAGCAAGCCGGGCCGACGACGCCTGAAATGGCAGAAACCAGTCCCCGGAAGCTCGTTTCCTTCCCAGTACAAGAATTGGCTTGGTAGTTTGGTTTGCCCTGTTCCCATCATGCACTGGGACAGGAAGAGACTAATTTGCATATAGCCAAGTTCTGAGCTGGGATGGTGCAGTGAGCTAAAAAATGGTGATGGATCAAGCCCTGATCTTTGGACTGGGTAAGAGTGGTCTGCTTAATTCAGGCACTCTGTTCATCACCACCCCCTTTTCTGAATCATTTTGTCCACCATAACCGTGGAAGGGTATACTCAGATGTGAGTCCCTTGCTCACTGCATCATCAGGATTCAAGCAAGCCGGGCCGACGACGCCTGAAATGGCAGAAACCGGTCCCCGGAAGCTTGTTTCCTTCCCAGTACAAGAACTGGCTTGGTAGTTTGGTTTGCCCTGTTCCCATCATGCACTGGGACAGGAACAGACTAATTTGCATATAGCCAAGTTCTGAGATGGGATGGTGCAGTGAGCTAAAAAACGGTGATGGATCAAGCCCTGATCTTTGGACTGGGTAAGAGTGGTCTGCTTAATTCAGGCACTCTGTTCATCACCACCCCCTTTTCTGAATCATTTTGTCCACCATAAGCGTGGAAGGGTATACTCAGATGTGAGTCCCTTGCTCATTGCATCATCAGGATTCAAGCAAGCAGGGCCGACGACACCTGAAATGGCAGAAACCGGTCCCCGGAAGCTTGTTTCCTTCCTAGTACAAGAATTGGCTTGGTAGTTTGGTTTGCCCTGTTCCCATCATGCACTGGGACAGGAACAGACTAATTTGCATATAGCCAAGTTCTGAGCTGGGATGGTGCAGTGAGCTAAAAAAACGGTGTTGGAGCAAGCCCTGATCTTTGGACTGGGTAAGAGTGGTCTGCTTAATTCAGGCACTCTGTTCATCACCACCCCCTTTTCTGAATCATTTTGTCCACCATAAGCGTGGAAGGGTATACTCAGATGTGAGTCCCTTGCTCATTGCATCATCAGGATTCAAGCAAGCCGGGCCGACGACGCCTGAAATGGCAGAAACCGGTCCCCGGAAGCTTGTTTCCTTCCCAGTACAAGAATTGGCTTGGTAGTTTGGTTTGCCCTGTTCCCATCATGCACAGGGACAGGAACAGACTCATTTGCATATAGCCAAGTTCTGAGCTGGGATGGTGCAGTGAGCTAAAAAATGGTGATGGATCAAGCCCTGATCTTTGGACTGGGTAAGAGTGGTCTGCTTAATTCAGGCACTCTGTTCATCACCACCCCCTTTTCTGAATCATTTTGTCCACCATAAGCGTGGAAGGGTATACTCAGATGTGAGTCCCTTGCTCATTGCATCATCAGGATTCAAGCAAGCCGGGCCGACGACGCCTGAAATGGCAGAAACCAGTCCCCGGAAGCTCGTTTCCTTCCCAGTACAAGAATTGGCTTGGTAGTTTGGTTTGCCCTGTTCCCATCATGCACTGGGACAGGAACAGACTAATTTGCATATAGCCAAGTTCTGAGCTGGGATGGTGCAGTGAGCTAAAAAACGGTGATGGATCAAGCCCTGATCTTTGGACTGGGTAAGAGTGGTCTGCTTAATTCAGGCACTCTGTTCATCACCACCCCCTTTTCTGAATCATTTTGTCCACCATAAGCGTGGAAGGGTATACTCAGATGTGAGTCCCTTGCTCATTGCATCATCAGGATTCAAGCAAGCCGGGCCGACGATGCCTGAAATGGCAGAAACCGGTCCCCGGAAGCTTGTTTCCTTCCCAGTACAAGAATTGGCTTGGTAGTTTGGTTTGCCCTGTTCCCATCATGCACTGGGACAGGAACAGACTAATTTGCATATAGCCAAGTTCTGAGCTGGGATGGTGCAGTGAGCTAAAAAACGGTGATGGATCAAGCCCTGATCTTTGGACTGGGTAAGAGTGGTCTGCTTAATTCAGGCACTCGTTTCATCACCACCCCCTTTTCTGAATCATTTTGTCCACCATAAGCGTGGAAGGGTATACTCAGATGTGAGTCCCTTGCTCATTGCATCATCAGGATTCAAGCAAGCCGGGCCGACGACGCCTGAAATGGCAGAAACCGGTCCCCGGAAGCTCGTTTCCTTCCCAGTACAAGAATTGGCTTGGTAGTTTGGTTTGCCCGATTCCCATCATGCACTGGGACAGGAAGAGACTAATTTGCATATAGCCAAGTTCTGAGCTGGGATGGTGCAGTGAGCTAAAAAATGGTGATGGATCAAGCCCTGATCTTTGGACTGGGTAAGAGTGGTCTGCTTAATTCAGGCACTCTGTTCATCACCACCCCCTTTTCTGAATCATTTTGTCCACCATAACCGTGGAAGGGTATACTCAGATGTGAGTCCCTTGCTCACTGCATCATCAGGATTCAAGCAAGCCGGGCCGACGACGCCTGAAATGGCAGAAACCGGTCCCCGGAAGCTTGTTTCCTTCCCAGTACAAGAACTGGCTTGGTAGTTTGGTTTGCCCTGTTCCCATCATGCACTGGGACAGGAACAGACTAATTTGCATATAGCCAAGTTCTGAGCTGGGATGGTGCAGTGAGCTAAAAAACGGTGATGGATCAAGCCCTGATCTTTGGACTGGGTAAGAGTGGTCTGCTTAATTCAGGCACTCTGTTCATCACCACCCCCTTTTCTGAATCATTTTGTCCACCATAAGCGTGGAAGGGTATACTCAGATGTGAGTCCCTTGCTCATTGCATCATCAGGATTCAAGCAAGCCGGGCCGACGACACCTGAAATGGCAGAAACCGGTCCCCGGAAGCTTGTTTCCTTCCTAGTACAAGAATTGGCTTGGTAGTTTGGTTTGCCCTGTTCCCATCATGCACTGGGACAGGAACAGACTAATTTGCATATAGCCAAGTTCTGAGCTGGGATGGTGCAGTGAGCTAAAAAAACGGTGATGGAGCAAGCCCTGATCTTTGGACTGGGTAAGAGTGGTCTGCTTAATTCAGGCACTCTGTTCATCACCACCCCCTTTTCTGAATCATTTTGTCCACCATAAGCGTGGAAGGGTATACTCAGATGTGAGTCCCTTGCTCATTGCATCATCAGGATTCAAGCAAGCCGGGCCGACGACGCCTGAAATGGCAGAAACCGGTCCCCGGAAGCTTGTTTCCTTCCCAGTACAAGAATTGGCTTGGTAGTTTGGTTTGCCCTGTTCCCATCATGCACTGGGACAGGAACAGACTAATTTGCATATAGCCAAGTTCTGAGCTGGGATGGTGCAGTGAGCTAAAAAATGGTGATGGATCAAGCCCTGATCTTTGGACTGGGTAAGAGTGGTCTGCTTAATTCAGGCACTCTGTTCATCACCACCCCCTTTTCTGAATCATTTTGTCCACCATAAGCGTGGAAGGGTATACTCAGATGTGAGTCCCTTGCTCATTGCATCATCAGGATTCAAGCAAGCCGGGCCGACGACGCCTGAAATGGCAGAAACCAGTCCCCGGAAGTTTGTTTCCTTCCCAGTACAAGAATTGGCTTGGTAGTTTGGTTTGCCCTGTTCCCATCATGCACTGGGACAGGAACAGACTAATTTGCATATAGCCAAGTTCTGAGCTGGGATGGTGCAGTGAGCTAAAAAACGGTGATGGATCAAGCCCTGATCTTTGGACTGGGTAAGAGTGGTCTGCTTAATTCAGGCACTCTGTTCATCACCACCCCCTTTTCTGAATCATTTTGTCCACCATAAGCGTGGAAGGGTATACTCAGATGTGAGTCCCTTGCTCATTGCATCATCAGGATTCAAGCAAGCCGGGCCGACGACGCCTGAAATGGCAGAAACCGGTCCCCGGAAGCTTGTTTCCTTCCCAGTACAAGAATTGGCTTGGTAGTTTGGTTTGCCCTGTTCCCATCATGCACTGGGACAGGAACAGACTAATTTGCATATAGCCAAGTTCTGAGCTGGGATGGTGCAGTGAGCTAAAAAACGGTGATGGATCAAGCCCTGATCTTTGGACTGGGTTAGAGTGGTCTGCTTAATTCAGGCACTCGTTTCATCACCACCCCCTTTTCTGAATCATTTTGTCCACCATAAGCGTGGAAGGGTATACTCAGATGTGAGTCCCTTGCTCATTGCATCATCAGGATTCAAGCAAGCCGGGCCGACGACGCCTGAAATGGCAGAAACCGGTCCCCGGAAGCTTGTTTCCTTCCCAGTACAAGAATTGGCTTGGTAGTTTGGTTTGCCCGATTCCCATCATGCACTGGGACAGGAAGAGACTAATTTGCATATAGCCAAGTTCTGAGCTGGGATGGTGCAGTGAGCTAAAAAATGGTGATGGATCAAGCCCTGATCTTTGGACTGGGTAAGAGTGGTCTGCTTAATTCAGGCACTCTGTTCATCACCACCCCCTTTTCTGAATCATTTTGTCCACCATAAGCGTGGAAGGGTATACTCAGATGTGAGTCCCTTGCTCATTGCATCATCAGGATTCAAGCAAGCCGGGCCGACGACGCCTGAAATGGCAGAAACCGGTCCCCGGAAGCTTGTTTCCTTCCCAGTACAAGAATTGGCTTGGTAGTTTGGTTTGCCCTGTTCCCATCATGCACTGGGACAGGAACAGACTAATTTGCATATAGCCAAGTTCTGAGCTGGGATGGTGCAGTGAGCTAAAAAACGGTAATGGATCAAGCCCTGATCTTTGGACTGGGTAAGAGTGGTCTGCTTAATTCAGGCACTCTGTTCATCACCACCCCCTTTTCTGAATCAGTATTTTCACATCACAATTCAATAGCGATAGTGGGCGGTGAGAGTCACAGGTACTGGGGTTCTTACCAGCCTTCAGGAGGGACGTAATCATGACTTCTTGCATTGAGCGAGGGAGGACCTCATCAGCTAAAGATTCTTCGAAGATCTCCCGGAGGACAGGAGCCATTATGTCTATATAGGCCTTATAAAATTCAGCAGGTAGCCCATCTAAGCCAGGGGCTTTACCATTTTTGAGTGACATAATGGCATCTCTAATCTCGTCCAGTTCGAAGGGAGCGGCAAGGAAAGTCCTATGCACATCACTGAACCAGCAAAGAGCCACTTAACCAAGAAAGTCATCGTATAGTACATCACTGGTCGTGGCTGAGGTATACAAAGTACGGTAATGGGACATAAAAATAGTCAATATGCTATCTGCATCCTTGACGGCTTGGCCCCGTTCATCTGCAATCTCGAGAATTGTATTATGATTGTGAGGAGTACGTGTTAACACTGCTAGAGCCTTGCCGGGCCTGTCGCCCTCACAGTATTTCCTCGCCGTCCAATATTTCCCCCTAAAATTGGCTTCCCTGGCCGCCTCCTTCTCATATCGCATCAATTTTTCCCTAAACTCCGCATGCATCTCAGTGCTGCCTCCCGTCACCATCTGAGTCTCCAGTCCCTTCAGGTCTCTGTCTAGTGTATGTAGTGTGCGCTGTATATCGCGTAGCACTCCAAAGCTTTTCGATATGCAATACCCCCTGACCGTAACCTTAAATGCCTCCCAGACAGTGTCAACCGAGTCCACAGACCCCTTGTTTCGAGGGAAGAAAGCAGCTATCTCCTCACCGAGTTCAGTGCGGAACCCCGTATCTAACAGGGCCGCAGGTTGCAACCTCCAATCTGGTCGTGGGTTATCCCACCCAGGAACCTGCAGGTGAATGAGGACAGGGCTATGATCAGAGTATGTCCTGGGTAAGTGTGCCACCTTAATCACACCAGCGCCCAACACTCTACACAATAAGAAATAATCCAATCGAGCCCATGTGCCTGTCAGGGATGTAAAGTGAGTGCCTTTTTTCTG
This sequence comes from Lissotriton helveticus, assembly GCF_964261635.1. Classification (NCBI taxonomy): domain Eukaryota; kingdom Metazoa; phylum Chordata; class Amphibia; order Caudata; family Salamandridae; genus Lissotriton; species Lissotriton helveticus. The sequence continues at coordinate 451,328,356 of NC_136061.1, read as the reverse complement.
TAGAGGGTGTAGATGTCGCCAGCTATCTACCAAGTGGCCCTCCTCAATCACACCCATCAGAGCCTCCCTGGATCTAGGCTTGTAATGCGCCACCCCATCCGCCCTATCTTGGGAAGGTACCAGAGCCACATTAAAGTCTCCTCCCCAGATGATATGTTGGGATCCCACGTCCAAGACCTTTCCCCACAGTGTTGTGAAGAATGTCGGCTTGCCCACATTCGGGGCATAACAGTTGACTAGTGTAATAGTGCCACGGCCCAGACGACCCCACACCATAGCAATCCGACCCTCAGCATCAGATGATTCACCAAGCACTTGAAAGGGCACATTGTGCCTGATCAGTATGGCAACCCTCCTTGCATATGTGGAATAGGAAGAGAAGGTATGGACAGTGGCCCATTTGCTGGCAAAAGTGGTGCGTGTCTGTGGCGATATGTGCGTCTCCTGCAGCATGGCGACCTGGACTTGGTGACGGTCTAAGTATGTAATCACATTTCGACATTTCCGTGCATCATAGTCTATTTGCGCAGCACGCAATTTTTTCTTAACCTCGATGAACTTGCGTCTTTCCTCCTGGACCATTGGTGTGGAGTCGGGATAGATAGAAAAGTTTATGCCGTTATCGGATAGATTCTGCTTGGTGCGCGCCGCTCTCAATACCATGTCACGGTTGCAATAGTTCAGCAGTCGAGCTATTATGGGCCATCGGGCCTAGGGATCTGTGCGCCCGCTCGACAATGAATTGCGGTGAGAAGGCATCCTCCCCGATGGCTGTCTGGAGTAAGTTTTCCACATAGAGTTCCATCCTACCTGTGTCTGTGGATTCTGGTATGCCCGTGACGTGAATATTGTTGCGTCTGCTGCGTGCCTCCAAATCCTCATTCTTCGCCGCGATGACCCGCAGCAGATTGTCCATCCGGGCAAGTTGGGTAGTATGGGATGCCGCAGCGTCATCGTTGTCGGAGATGCGCTGTTCGGTGGCCGCGATCCGCTCTTCATGCTGCTCAACTTTGTGTACTAGTGCATCCATCCTTGATGACATTCTGTCCACCTTGTCCACCACTGTGGCAAATCCCTGCCTCATCTCCTGTAGGAGTTGCTGCTAATCCTGTCCCGCAGGGGGGGAGCCGTTGCTGGCTGCGCCCGCGCCGCTCATGCTGGGCCTCTCCACCGCCGTTTTCTGCCTTTCTGCGCAGCCTCAAAGGAGAGTTTCGGTTGGCAGTTGTCCTGCCTCACCATCACGACCCCGCACGGTGTCCAGTGGGCACTCTCCTGCCCGATGCACTCACTCTGGTCCCACCAACGTTCCGCGGGGGAGGACCGGTCCACTGCAGCACACCGTGGCCCACATGCAGTCCCCGGCGCCGATGGCGCTGCCGACTTGTATAATCCACCAGAATTTCACAAGGGAGCACTTCAACACGCTGGCCAGAGGGAGCTGCAGGCAGTACGACTCCTCAGCAGAGCAGCCACAGGGAATAAATCATCATAGCAGCACGCAGAATATGTCTCTAGCAATGGGCACGCTGCAAGACACACGCCCAAGACTCAAAGTCTTTACTCCAGGCAGTTGTGACCTCCCAAGCAAAACGCCGCTCTATACCACCAATAGTGCCAGATCGCACAACGAGGCGCAATGTACAGCCCCTCCGCAAATCCGTTATCTGGCGGTATGTGAATATAGCAGGGTGAAGCTTGTTACTCCCCGTAGTGCACCCCAGTTGTGTGTTGGGCGCTTAGACCATGACCCTGTGAGGAATCCTGCTCCACTACACCTCACGGTCAGCTGCACTCAATGAGGACACAGGGTCCCGAGGTTGGGAAATGTCCAACGCGTGAAGAGAGCGGCGGGAGCTCTTAATGGCGCCGCGCGGGAAATCCAATCAGGGCTGGCCACCTCCGCAGAGCGTAGCGCCGTGTCAGCATGCCGGGGGGAAGCCAGGTGATGCAGATACCGGGCCCCGCAATGGGCGCCTCCCACCACGGTGCTCACAGGATCCCGCGGGATCTACCGGCAGGTTGTACTCAGGGCGCCTGCCCGCTCTCCCAATGCAAGGGGCAGCAGTTGCTTCGGGAGCTTCAGCAATACCCGGCAGGCGCCGGGGATGGCAGTTCAAATTCCACTACCACACCGGGAGCACAGAGGGCACGGAGGGCAGCCCGCAGAAGGCAGAGTGGGCTCACGCAGCCCCACCGTATCCGGAAAGATAAGATTGGAAAGCGCTTCTGATAGGGGCCCGCTCCCTAGGCCTACAGCCTCGTTGCAATCCCCGGCCTCTCCTGACCGCAGCACTCCATCCCTCGTCGCACAGCAGAACCAGTGGCAGCCCCGGGGGTGACAAACAGGGCTCCACGTGCAGGCGTCGCTGCCTGGTGTCACACCAAACTTGGACCAAGGCAAGAGGAACGGGTCCGGTGCAAGAAGAACAGTCTGTGGAACAGATAGAACTCCAGCAAAGTAGGATAATTGAAGGATGTTTGCTCCAGGGTACAGGAGCCTCACCGTTAGGCGGCCATTCTGTGTGCGCGCCCTCTAGCGCCCCCCAGAAACAGGAAACTTTGGCAGGAGTGCTCTTGGCCCCAAGTGCTCCCCTCCCCCACTCAGACATAGCCACACCTGCATGCAAGTCCTTGCACTAACCAGCGTTTAACTTGCAGGACAATGAACCTCCTGAACACCTCACGTTACTGTCATTTTTAAAATTACTTATACAAAGTACAAATCTATGCTCTTAAATTTTGTCTGTAGAGCCAATTAACACGCTCATAACCCTAATGCCCTTTAAAAGTAGTTTAAGCTACAGGAGGAGCACCGTTTCGATTTAAGCTTTAGGTGCAGGAATTCAAACAAATGATATAACAAATTGACTTGCAGTCGCCATTTCTCATTCTATATTTATAATTTCAGTTGCCACTCTTCGTTATGTGCTTATATCTTCATACGATCTCTGCATGTTTGTGACTGAGGCAGTTGTCTCTTAGTTGCGTTCTCAATTTCTGCTATGGAATACCCAAAACGCTTTTTATTTTCAAAGGTCACGGTGTGTCTTTTTTTATGAATTTCTGTGAAGTGCATTTTTTAGGCAGCTTTGTTCTACTGTTTTTGATATAACTGTTACTTCTCTTGTTTTGACATTGAGATGTAGGCAGTGTGGCTACTTTTTAATAAAGTAGTGTTTCTTAGGGTAGCATTTTCAAATGTCTGACCTAACGTTTCATTGTGAGCTTATATTCTCTACAATGTGCACTGTGATGAAACAAACTATTTATGCTTTCTAAAACTTGTGAAATATGTGCTCGTTAGTATTTTGTATAATGTAGGGGTGTGCAAATTTGCATAATTTGCTTTTGCGTAATGAAATATATTTACAAAAAAATAAGCCAAATTGAACATAATTCCTCAAAATACGAATCCACCATGTTGCACTGAATTTAAGAAAACTTTGCAATATATAATGAGCAGATTCAATCGCTTCTTTGGATTACATTGTTCTTAAATAAAGCGAAAAGTTTACATGGAATAGAGCAGTGTGTTGGATATGGCTATGCTACATTTCATTATACGGTGTAGCACGGTTACAACAAATTTTTTACAACGCACTACCATTACATCGCAACTTTTACCACGCAAACCATTACAGCGCAATGCGCTGGGGGGCGCTCTAGGATAGGGAATGTATTTAATATACTATCCAACACCTTCCCTGCTATCCACGGGGACTGGAGTTGGAATAGTAAATTAAATATTTCACTATCCAGCGCCTAAAAGCATTATGCGTTGTAATGGACTGCGTGGTAAAAACCGCGTTGTAAAGGCATGCGTGGTAAAAGCATGCGTTGTAGTGACACCAATCCCATTATACACATCAGCTGCTAGCCTGTAAACACATCACTGAAGTAGGTTTAGATTCCTTGGCGTGTTTAAGCTTGTAGTACCGCCTCCTGTGTACAGGGCAGAGCTTAGTATAAAAATAAGCACAGCTTCTGTAACACAGGTCCCAGAAAGGTACATTTGTAAAACCTTGTAAAATTGACACAGATGTTTCTTGAGTCATTTTCTATCATTTAAAGGGAATTACCTTGAGGGGACTAGTGTTCGGGTCCCCACAGTGCAAGCAAGTCCCCACAGCGTGAGTGTGTTATCACATCAGAGTCCCCACAAGGGTAGTAACACAACCCTCCCATCCACACACACACACACACATACATGTAATGGAAGCAGCTCATAAAGTAAATTATTGCCCCTGGTAATAGTGAGGGGAGACTATAGTACCCTCAAAATAACCCTAAGGTGACCTAACCTTGCCACTCTCTAAAGTACTGCCTCATCCTTCTTGCGCCCCACTCAAAAGGTTTGGGCAGAGACAAGCTACAGAATATGCCCCTTAAAAGAAGGCACAGGAGTTTCCTAAAAACTGTATAATTACATGAACTTTTTCCAAGCTAATCTACAACCCACATGTCTTATCCAACTGGTCTGCAATCGAGCATTTGCACCATTGTTACAGCTGCCTGTCACACTTCAGCCGAAGCTCCCAACAGGAATTCAACAAGGCCCAATTGCTCAAGAACACAGCCGGCTAGCTGCCTTTACAGACACTTTTTATTACTACCAGACTCTTTTTTGCACTGCAACAATTCAAGCTCCCCCACCATCTCAAAATCTAATAATGTTTCCAAACGAATCACTGACAGAATATCGACATCGAAAATATCGACATCAAAAATATCGGAGGCCGAATATCGACATCAAGAATATCAAAGTCCTATCTACATTTAAAGTAAGGACAAAAATATTCGGTAAAAAATATTGGTGTAAAAAATATCTCTTTTTTTAATGTTTACAAATAATATAAAATTAACTAAATAATACATATAATGAAAATAAACATAGTTAAACATATATTTAAAATTATAAGTAATGCATGTAATGTAAACAAATATATACATAGAAAATATAATATATATACTTAATAATATTTACAATTAATTACTCTAATAAAGTATAAATTGTTAAAAAACATTTTATACATTATAAATACATACATGCACATTCAACAATAATATAAATACAAATATCAAAACTATATATATATATCAAATTAAAAAATATATTTTTAAATAAATTAGACACTACATTAACTAAAACAGTAAATATTGGAAAGCGTAGGGGTAAAGATTACTGTTCCAAGTCCAGAGTCTCTCACCCTCCCCTCCTCTTTCCCGCCTTCATTATCTGTCTACTTCCCCTACTCCAACCCCCCTCCCCTGAATCTCACACCTTGCCTTCTTTCCCCTTACGTATTTGTGCTTATTGTTTATCTTGACCTTACAAGTAACTATGTTGCCATGCTCTAAGAACTGTGTAACCTTTATAATGATGTAAACTGTAACTATGATCTGATGCTCATGTAAAGCTCTCTGATACCTCCGGGTCTAGCCAGCGCTATATAAAACGTTTTAAAATAAAAAATTAAAATTAAAAAGTGTTGGATAGCGTAGGGGTAAAAAGACTATTCCATCTCCAGAGGGTGCAACAGGAGGGAAAGTGTTGGATAGCCTATGGGTAAAAATTACTATTCCAACTCCAGAGGGTGCAACAGTAGGGAAAGTGCTGGATAGCGTAGGGGTAAAAATTACTATTCCATCTCCAGAGGGTGCAACAGTATATAAAGTGTTGGATAGCGTAGGGGTTAAAATAAGTATTTCAACTCCAGAGGGTGCAACAGTAGGGAAAGTGTTGGATAGCGTCTGGGTTAAAATTACTATTCCAACTCAAGAGGGTGCAACAGTAGGGAAAGTGTTGGATAGCGTAGGGATTAAAATTACTATTCCAACTCCAGAGGGTGCAACAGTAGGGAAAGTGTTGGATAGCGTAGGGGTAAACATTACTATTCCAACTCCAGAGGGGGCAACAGTAGCGAAAGTGTTGGATAGCATAGGGGTCAAAATAACTTACTAATAATTAAAATACTATTTTTTTTGTAAAAAATAACAATTTAAATATTAAATTACAACAAATTAAAAATACCAATAAATAATTATTTACAAATAATTACCAATGAATCATTAACAATTAAAATAAATACAATTGCATAATAATTATTAAAAATGTATTAACAAATATTACTAAAATAGAAAATAAAAAAGTTCAATAGCAAAAAAAACTAATAACAAAACATTTAGCAATAAATAATTAATTAACAAAACATTATTAATAAATACCAATAAATTATAAAAAAAATCTAATGTAATTATCAATTAATAATTAATCAACAATTATGTTAAAAAATATTTAATATTTATCACCAATTAATAATTGATTAACAATAAGTTAATTATCAATACTCAACACAAAAAATTACTTCCCTCCCTATTATCCTATAACCTCACAACACACTGCAATAATAAATTAATACACATAATATAATTACCAATTAATCAAATAATAAAAATATATTACCAATTAATAACTATTAATTACCAATTAATAATTAACATAAACATGTTTATCAATACCAATAAATATTAATTAAATATTTACTTAATTACAATTACATTTCTTCCCACCCTATTCCCCTATAAACCCACAACCCGCTACAGAACTAAAACTAAAAATGTATTTACAAATCTTTAATAATTCCTAAAAAAATATTTAATTAATTTACTATAATGAAATTACGTCCCACCCTATTACCCTATAAACCCACAACCCGCTAAGGTACTAAAATGCATAATTTACTTAAATAAATTATTCTTAACTGCTAAAAATTTAAAACATATACTTTAAAACTAGTGCAATAATTAACAAAAATTATAAAAACAAACATATCAAATACATAACACTAATATGAATATCGATATTAGTAACATCAATATTTTTGCTATCGATATTACTAGTTTCGATATTAACAAAAACAATATTTCTTACCTTCAGGTCGATATTCTGGTTGTCGATATTCTTGATTTGGAAATTCTGTCCCTCCGAAATTTGTAACTCGATATTATTGTCTATTGTAATAAAAAAGTTGATATTTAGACTGTTTACCTTTCCAAACATATGTTTTATGTATTGTTGTACAATCTCTGTCTAGCATGAGTGCTCTCGCGCCCCTCTGAAGCCAGAAATCTGCCTAGTTTATTGGAACCTACCTTGATGTTCTTGCATCGGTTGCATAGGGACCTCTCCCACCTTACTTACACTTATACTGAACCAAGCGCTAGCACTCCTCACGTACTACACATTGGTCTCCTACACAACACCTGGTATCAGCACATGACCATCGTGGTTACCCAAACCCCGAACAGGTTGTGTTACATATGTTCGCTGATGCCACATGCCATAGGTTCAGACAGGCTTTACTTATTCCAAGAGATTGCTTACAAAAAAGCGAAATGTCTCATCCACCTGTGCCTATGTTGGATTAGGGCCAAGATACAACCCAATAAAGAAGAATTGCATTGAGAAGTATTAAACATCACCCGGTATGAGAACAACCCCACAGCACTTTACCTTTTTACCAAACCGAGCGGCATTGAAAACGAGCTAGACAGAATGCAAAGAAGGAGCACTATAGGGGAGGACACTGTTTGGCCCCGAAACTTCATAGAAAAGACGTTCTTAGAGGTAGCAAAACCACTGCACCAGTGAACAAATACGTCCCTCTCACCTCCGTCTGTGGTCCCAGGGTGGCCCTTAACATATTTGGGGCAGCCTTTCTGAATGACAAACGGACTCCTGTGTGGATTTCCAGTGTAGGGCCATTCACCTTTATGAAGCTTGGGAGTCTCATGACAGGAAGTCAAACACCAGCACAGATACCCCATGCCAGGAAATCTGGGCTACTGAGAAAAATAGTTACAGATGGTTGGAAGGGAAGGGGCAACCCTTAATTTTACAGAAACTTACACTGTATTCTTTGCATGTCAGAAACAAAGGAACAATACCGCTTGGTACTAAAGAAAACTGTGTAGCAATATTGGACATACCAGTTCTGCAATGGGACACCTCCACAATGATGGATTAATACTGGTAATGCAGAGAATTTTCCTATGCACAGCTCATCCCCATTTGACAGGCCATCTGCACCCTTGTGAACCTACACACCCCAGCCCTGGTCATCCATGGAGAAGATTTGTATGATTTGTTCCAAAATCAACTACGGAAGTCTACAAATCAGTTGCATCAGGCTCTAAGAAGAAAAACAGCTGACTATTTTGGCTAGGCTCAGTACAAGGACATTCCGGAAGAATTCAGACACTGAGGTGAACGCAGGAGGGCCCATACCTTTCTTTGCCGTAAAAAGGAAGGGAAATGCCCTCTAGTTACAGATAACCATGTGGGAACTACTGAAGATGAAACTGAGCTTGGCCTATTTGCTATCAGGGAAGAACCAAGAGCCATCTGCCTCATGGTGATGTAACATCGGTATCTGTTGGGCTTGATCAACATGATTGAGGGTGCGTTGTGTGCTAAGATTGGTGCTTCTTGTTGCACTGTTATTACTGGAAATGATCTGGAAAATGTAACTTTTGCTATTGCCATCCAAGCACTGCATTGTCTACGTGCTGACAAGAAGAGGGAAGGAGGTACCCTTGATCAGGACTGGTTTCATAATATTTTTTCCTGGCTCGCCCTGTTGATGACCACACTGTGTATGTCATTGTTTTTGGTTCCCATTTTTTTACTACTATTGTGTGGTTTTATACAAGTTGGGGTTTCCTGCTGTAACAAATGCAGTCCTTCATTAGGTAGTATGCAACTAGCTAGAGAAAGGATAGAAAGGATAGCAGACAAAACAGAAACACACCCAGCCTTGAAGAATGGGACTGGCAAGACATATGAAAAAATGATGTTGTTGAAAATTAAACTAAACTATCTCTCTTGATTTGCTGTAGCCCTTTGCACCTTTTGTAATTTGATTGTGTAATATTTATGCTGCCTTTCTACTGTATACTTCCTCATTGTTATATTTTGCCTTATTTGCAAATAATAACCGTGTAAAGTGCTCTGATACCCTGGGTCCAGCCAGCGCTTTATAAAACCTTTTAAATAAATAAAAAAAATAAAAAAAATAAAATAAATACAAGTGAATGTGATGTCAATGTATGCCAGAATATATGTACACATGAGGGTCGATTCCGATCCGGTAAAAAGCGCTCCGAATTGCGGTTTGGAGCGTTTTTCCCCGTACGATTCGTACCCGTAGGCGTCCCCGTACGAATCAGCAAGTACGATCACAATCTAAAGCGTCACTCCGTACGGCTCGTTAAAAACGCCGTATGAATCGAAAGTCCATACGAATTGCAGTCGGCTGACGCTCGACACAATGTCCGAACGTAAAAAGAGCGCGTCTCCCGAACCAGGAAATACGATCCGTGTAGAACACACTCCGTACGGCTCTTTATCTACGAGAGCTCAAAACTACCGTAAAACCACACTCCGGCACGAACCGCACCCCGGTACGCGACAAGCAGGACATGAACGCCATTGTCCGTCTCATCCCTATCCTGTACGGCCACCACCTCGTACTTAGAAACCGACGACGGCGCAGAAAGTGAGTACAACGCAGTCCAACATACCTGTACGTGTTGCCACACGCGCACATCTCCATTGCACGACTGTAATATCTGGGTACGTTGGTCCACACACTCCCGCACTTCACCAGTGTAATACGGAGACGTACCGCACCTATGTCATCGAAGTACGTCACCGCACTTCACCAGTGTAATACGTGCCGCATGTACGTCATCCAGCTGGGGTACGGTGCGTCAACGACCTCGGGGTACGGTACGTCACCGCACAACACCAGTGCAATACGGAGATGTGCCGCACCTACGTCATCGACCACGGGGTACGGTACGTCACCGCACAACACCAGTGTAAAACGGAGACGTGCCGCACCTACGTCATCGAAGTACATCACCGCACTTCACCAGTGTAATACGTGCAGCATGTACGTCATCCAGCTGGGGTATGGTACGTCAAAGACCTCGGGGTACGGTATGTCACCGCACAACACCAGTGTAAAACGGAGACATGCCGCACCTACGTCATCGAAGTACGTCACCGCACTTCACCAGTGTAATACGTGCAGCATGTACGTCATCCAGCTGGGGTACGGTACGTCAACGACCTCGGGGTACGGTACGTCACCGCACAACACCAGTGTAATACGGAGACGTGCCGCACCTTCATCAGCGAAGTACGTCACCGCACTTCACCAGTGTAATACGTGCCGCATGTACGATATCCAGCTGGGGTATGGTACGTCAACGACCTCGGGGTATGGTACATCTCCGCACAACACCAGTGCAATACGGAGACGTGCCGCACCTACGTCATCGACCTCGGGGTACGGTACGTCACCGCACAACACCAGTGTAAAACGGAGACATGCCGCACCTACGTCATCGAAGTACGTCACCGCACTTCACCAGTGTAATACGTGCAGCATGTACGTCATCCAGCTGGGGTACGGTAGGTCAACGACCTCAGGGTACGGTACGTCATCGCACAACGCCAGTGTAATAGACGTGTGGGACATACGTCTGCTATGTCATTGTAAGTGTAAGTATCAGAGTGTGTGTGTATACAACACCCCCACCACTGCCCACCAGTGCCCACCAGTGCCCAGCATTGCCCAGCATCAGAGTGTGTGTGTATACAACACCCCCACCACTGCCCACCAGTGCCCAGCAGTGCCCAGCATTGCCCAGCATCAGAGTGTGTGTGTATACAACACCCCACAACGGCTCACCAGTGCCCACCAGTGCCCAGCATTGCCCAGCATCAGAGTGTGTGTGTGGACAACACTCCCACCAGTGCCCAGCATTGCCCAGCATCAGAGTGTGTGTGTATACAACACCCCCACCACTGCCCACCACTGCCCACCAGTGCCCAGCATCAGAGTGTGTGTGTGGACAACACCCCCATCAGTGCCCAGCAGTGCCCAGCATCAGAGTGTGTGTGTGGACAACACCCCCACCAGTGCCCAGCATTGCCCAGCATCAGAGTGTGTGTGTGGACAACACCCCCACCACTGCCCACCACTGCCCACCAGTGCCCAGCATCAGAGTGTGTGTGTGGCTGAGACCCCCACCACTGCCCACCAGTGCCCACCAGTGCCCAGCATTGCCCAGCATCAGAGTGTGTGTGAGGAAAACACCCCCACCAGTGCCCACCAGTGCCCAGCATTGCCCAGCATCAGAGTGTGTGTGTGGACAACACCCCCACCACTGCCCACCAGTGCCCAGCAGTGCCCAGCAGTGCCCAGCATCAGAGTGTGTGTGTGGACAACACCCCCACCACTGCCCATCAGTGCCCAGCAGTGCCCAGCATTGCCCAGCATCAGAGTGTGCGTGTGGACAACACCCCCACCACTGCCCACCAGTGCCCAGCCCTTACATCATAAACATACTATTGTTAACCACATTACCATCATGAGAATGACACATGTCAACATTACTATATTTGAACATCACACCATCTCCCAGGCACATAGCAGTCACAGACATCATCACACAAACTAAAGTTCAGAAAAGAAAAGAATTGCTTTATTCAGCGGGTTCAAAATAGAAATCCAAATAAGAGTCCTTGCTCATAAAAGGCCAATGGCCAGTCCAAATAAGTCTGAGCAACATGTTGTGTCTCCATGGGTGTGATCACACCCAAACTTGCCTGCACATGGCGTTTAATCCTCTGTGGAAACTACGGGGGCACCATCTGTGGAATCCTCCGGCACCGCATGGACAGGAGAGGGAAGGACAGGTGGAGTGGGTGCAGGTGTAGTGGATTCATCCACACTGGTTGGTGCATCGCCAAAAGTAGCCTAAAAAAACTGGCTGCACACCTCAGCCAGTGCGGAAAAACTACCACCTGAACCCGGGGACACATTGGGGTGGAGGTAGAGGGCTGTGAGTCTGTTCCCCTGGGTGTGTGGATGCGTGTGTGAGGTGTCTCCCCTCTCCCTGTGGGTGTGCCTACATCCCCTTGAGATTGGGTGCGTGGAGCTTTGAGCTTCTTATGCTGTGTGTGTGTGCTGGGTGTGTCTGACCTGTGCCGTGTGCGTGTATGCTGTGAAGGTATGTGAGAGGCAGAAGTGGATGGGTCTGAAGGATGGGGGTGGACAGATGCTGCTGGGTGCACATAGCTGCCATCAGTGCTGACTCTATGGCAGCCACACTCCGACGTAGACCAGACATGGCCGATGACATGCCCTCCATGAACGACACCAAATGTGTGATCAGTTGTGTATGTCCATGGAGGACAGTCAGCACGGATGTCTGACCTACTGCTATCTGCCGGAGTAGGTCCACAGTCTCAGCACTGAGGGCAGCAGGGGACACAGGGGCAGGGGCTGCGGTGCCGGGAACAAAGGAGACACGGGGGCTAGCACGGACCCTAGGGAGACTAACGACTGGGAGGGTGGAGATGGTACTGGAGGAGGGGCGGCCAGACAAAGATGAAGAAGTGACCATTGCTGCATATTCCCCCTCCTCCTGAGAGTCTGACTCGGAGTCGTCGGCATGGTAAGATGTGTCAGTCACATGCCGTCCGGCCTGCAGACTCTCCTCACCCTCCGTGCCACTGCCTCCCTCTGACACCTCAAAGCAGGTGGCACTGTCACTGGGTCCCTCTGCCTGGTCCGCGCCTGTGTCTCCTCCTGATTCAGATGATGATGCTGTGGGCAAGGAGAAGAATAAAAACATATCAGTCACCTGTACACATCAGACATATCACCTACAAATCATTTGGGCTCATTTCTAAACATGGCATGCATCATGAGTCATATGACACAGAACTCTGCACAATTATAAGTCTAGTTTTGGCCAATTGTGAGAGACACAACGCTCAATGTTTAGTAGGATACAAGCAACAGGCAAGGCAAAAACTTGTATGAGAGACACAATGATGATCCACTGCCTGACAACAGGATAGCTGATGATGCATCACATGCTCATTTACCCACCCTGCCACCCAAACCCAGACCTGGACATGTTTATTTGCTTAGACCTTGTGCCACATGGGAAAAGTCCTTCCTGAACTGAAATGTGATGCCATCCTTGGACCTGAACCAACTGTAACAACACCTCACACTGGCATCACAGCTGTTGACACCCAAGGCCTCATTGTGTGGCTGAACATCATTATTAGTTAGAAACAACATTCTACTTAATTGGCGAATATGCACACACGCACTTCCAAGTGTGAGTATGCATAAGCCCAAAATGTTGGACATGAACATTGTGCACCTGTAGCCAACACATGACAATTCAAAAGAGTACCATGGAGAAAGGTCACTGAGGCTGACTCGTGCAGAAAACACATTTTGACACTCAGGATCCGTGCCAAAGTATTAAGAATGGCAGACGCAGTGCACATGTGGTGCTACATGTAATGTACCAACAGGTGTCACAGACCCCCCTCCAACATGATGATGTGCAAAGGAATATGCATACTGAGACATTGCATCCTAGGAGTACATGTGAAAAACAAACATCAGCCAAAGCGCAGGGCTAATGTGGAGTAGGACAAGGCATGTAAAGTAGCAGCTGCAGAAACTGGGACATTCTAATGCCAATGCATGGAGTGCCAGTCTGACCACACCACTCAAACTATGGGAGTGTTACCATGCCTTGAAGCACTGCAGGGAGCATGTGACACACATGACAACAAACAGACATGTACCTACCCCCTTCTTGCTGCTGTCCCTCCTGCAACTGCCTATGGAGGTCTGGGAACACTACTTCCAGGACCCGGAGCATGTGGGGGGTGAGGTGGCGGGTGCCGCCATGCCGGCGTGGAGCTTCCAGCTTCAGCTGTACTCTAGCGATGCGGCGGGTCCAGCACCGGATGTCCTGCCACCTCTTCTTGATGTTTCTGAGCCTCCTGCGAGGCCCCCCCTCACTCCTGACAGCCCTGGCGATGTCCACCCAGATTTCACCCTTCTCATAGGCAGATACCTGTCACAAATGTAAAGTAAAAGAGCATCAGTACACCTGGTCCATGTTCCAAACACACACATATGGGCACAAAAAGCTTGATGACAACAGGGCATCGTAGGCTCCACACATTAGCATCATTGTCCAGGAGTATGTGGCCTGTGAGCAAACACTACTGCATTACATGCCATTGAAAGGCTACAGATGACATGACGGGTGCTAAACACTCATTGAGCATGGCACTCACAGAGCAATGTATGCTACATCTGGGTGCACTGCAGCACATGACACGCTGTCACACACCCCACTACAACAAAGAACCCTCTTGAAACAACACTGTACACCCTGGCACTCACTCCTAACAACATTGCATCTATACACTATACATACACAGTGGCTGAAATGTCACACACACAACAGTTGCACACTCCAAGGTATTGCACACATCACTCACCTGATCCCCTGGTCTCCCATACAGCTTGCTGTAGTTTGGCAGGAGGGCATCCAGCAGGGCCTTGTTCTCAGCATCAGTGAATGCAGGTGCCCTCTCCATGCTCAGCAAATCAGGGTCCAGAGGATTCAGAGACAGCAGCTGTGGTTACCACACCAATGTTGTACAGGCAAGTGCCCTCCCACAGCCACATGCTGCCTTATATCTGTGCTGCAGAGGGTCTGTGAGTCCAAGGAGTAGTGTGTGATAGGCCACCATAGTTAGCATCCTATGTTCCATCCAATCACATCACACATAAGGCCATGACACACATATGCATGGTTTGAAAACTGAGCCTGAGCTGAACAACAACATTTGCAACATTGTATACTTTTGCCCAACTGAATTTACTAGAACGCCTGTAGGAGGCTCAACAAACTCTGTATCCATGACAACCTGGTTGCATTTTGATCAGTACACTGTTCCCCTAGATGTTGGCTATGTATTTATTCAAATACCCACACAAGTACGGTGACATTGCCGTTGCGTATGCAACCCATTCAATGGTGTAACGAGGCGTACACACGCACGTATCATTGTGGTACGGTAGGCTCGCGTATGGCTGAAATGCAATAGGGAAACGAGGCGTACACACGCACATACCATTGGGGTACGCTTGGCTCGTGTATGGCTGAAATGCAATAGGGTAACGAGCTGTACACACGCACGTACCATTGGGGTACGCTTGGCTCGCGTATGGCTGAAATGCAATAGGGAAACGAGGCGTACACACACACGTACCATTGGGGTACGCTTGGCTCGTGTATGGCTGAAATGCAATAGGGTAAAGAGGTGTACACACGCACGTACCATTGGGGTACGCTTGGCTCGCATATGGCTGAAATGCAATAGGGAAACGAGGTGTACACACGCACGTACGATTGGGGTACGCTTGGCTCGCGTATGGCTGAAATGAAATAGGGAAACGAGGCAAACACACGCACGTACCATTGGGGTACGCTTGGCTCGCGTATGGCTGAAATGCAATAGGGAAACGAGGCGTACACACGCACGTACCATTGGGGTACGCTTGGCATGCGTATGGCTGAAATGCAATAGGGTAACGAGGTGTACACATGCACGTACCATTGGGGTACGCTTGGCTTGCGTATGGCTGAAATGCAATAGGGAAACGAGGCGTACACACGCACGTACCATTGGGGTACGCTTGGCTCGCGTATGGCTGAAATGCAATAGGGTAACGAGGCGTACACACGCATGTACCATTGGGGTACGCTTGGCTCGCGTATGGCTGAAATGCAATAGGGTAACGAGGCGTACACACGCACGTACCATTGGGGTACGCTTGGCTCGCGTATGGCTGAAATGCAATAGGGTAACGAGGCGTACACACGCACGTATCAGTACACTGTTCCCCTAGATGTTGGCTATGTATTTATTCAAATACCCACACAAGTACGGTGACATTGCCGTTGCGTATGCAACCCATTCAATGGTGTAACGAGGCGTACACACGCACGTACCATTGGGGTACGCTTGGCTCGCGTATGGCTGAAATGCAATAGGGTAACGAGGCGTACACACGCACGTATCAGTACACTGTTCCCCTAGATGTTGGCTATGTATTTATTCAAATACCCACACAAGTACGGTGACATTGCCGTTGCGTATGCAACCCATTCAATGGTGTAACGAGGCGTACACACGCACGTACCATTGGGGTACGCTTGGCTCGCGTATGGCTGAAATGCAATAGGGTAACAAGGCGTACACACGCACGTATCAGTACACTGTTCCCCTAGATGTTGGCTATGTATTTATTCAAATACCCACACAAGTACGGTGACATTGCCGTTGCGTATGCAACCCATTCAATGGTGTAACGAGGCGTACACACGCACGTACCATTGGGGTACGCTTGGCTCGCGTATGGCTGAAATGCAATAGGGTACACGGACTCGATCTCCGCTTCTCAGCAGAGTGGTCGCTCCCCCTGTGTCTGTGGTATCGTACTCGCAGCGCTTTGCCTTTACCGACTGCCAGCTGTGTGATCTGACCGCCGCTTTGCCCAATTACATGTTCAATTGCCAGCGTTAGTTACATTGTCGTTTATTTGCCAACCTTATTCCATTACTTGCAGCGCTTTGCCTTTACCGACTGCCAGCTGTGTGCTCTGACCGCCGCTTTGCCCAATTACATGTTCAATTGCCAGCGTTAGTTGCATTGTCGTTTATTTGCCAACTTTATTCCTGTTTTTGCGTTCTCCCCCAAGCGCTCTCGGCTTTCAGACCCCTCCGCCTCCATTTTGTTGATTGTTGTCCTCCGTAGCCCGCCCCGCCTCCCAGCTGAGATGCCCTCCCACAGACAACAAGCAGCGCTCCAGTACCTGGAAGCGCCGTGACTCGATCTCCGCTTCTCAGCAGAGTGGTCGCTCCCCCTGTGTCTGTGGTATCGTACTCGCAGCGCTTTGCCTTTACCGACTGCCAGCTGTGTGATCTGACCGCCGCTTTGCCCAATTACATGTTCAATTGCCAGCGTTAGTTGCATTGTCGTTTATTTGCCAACCTTATTCCATTACTTGCAGCGCTTTGCCTTTACCGACTGCCAGCTGTGTGCTCTGACCGCCGCTTTGCCCAATTACATGTTCAATTGCCAGCGTTAGTTTCATTGTCGTTTATTTGCCAACTTTATTCCTGTTTTTGCGTTCTCCCCCAAGCGCTCTCGGCTTTCAGACCCCTCCGCCTCCATTTTGTTGATTGTTGTCCTCCGTAGCCCGCCCCGCCTCCCAGCTGAGACGCCCTCCCACAGACAACAAACAGCGCTCCAGTACCTGGAAGCGCCGTGACTCGATCTCCGCTTCTCAGCAGAGTGGTCGCTCCCCCTGTGTCTGTGGTATCGTACTCGCAGCGCTTTGCCTTTACCGACTGCCAGCTGTGTGATCTGACCGCCGCTTTGCCCAATTACATGTTCAATTGCCAGCGTTAGTTACATTGTCGTTTATTTGCCAACCTTATTCCATTACTTGCATCGCTTTGCCTTTACCGACTGCCAGCTGTGTGCTCTGACCGCCGCTTTGCCCAATTACATGTTCAATTGCCAGCGTTAGTTGCATTGTCGTTTATTTGCCAACTTTATTCCTGTTTTTGCGTTCTCCCCCAAGCGCTCTCGGCTTTCAGACCCCTCCGCCTCCATTTTGTTGATTGTTGTCCTCCGTAGCCCGCCCCGCCTCCCAGCTGAGATGCCCTCCCACAGACAACAAACAGCGCTCCAGTACCTGGAAGCGCCGTGACTCGATCTCCGCTTCTCAGCAGAGTGGTCGCTCCCCCTGTGTCTGTGGTATCGTACTCGCAGCGCTTTGCCTTTACCGACTGCCAGCTGTGTGATCTGACCGCCGCTTTGCCCAATTACATGTTCAATTGCCAGCGTTAGTTGCATTGTCGTTTATTTGCCAACCTTATTCCATTACTTGCAGCGCTTTGCCTTTACCGACTGCCAGCTGTGTGCTCTGACCGCCGCTTTGCCCAATTACATGTTCAATTGCCAGCGTTAGTTGCATTGTCGTTTATTTGCCAACTTTATTCCTGTTTTTGCGTTCTCCCCCAAGCGCTCTCGGCTTTCAGACCCCTCCGCCTCCATTTTGTTGATTGTTGTCCTCCGTAGCCCGCCCCGCCTCCCAGCTGAGACGCCCTCCCACAGACAACAAACAGCGCTCCAGTACCTGGAAGCGCCGTGACTCGATCTCCGCTTCTCAGCAGAGTGGTCGCTCCCCCTGTGTCTGTGGTATCGTACTCGCAGCGCTTTGCCTTTACCGACTGCCAGCTGCGTGATCTGACCGCCGCTTTGCCCAATTACATGTTCAATTGCCAGCGTTAGTTGCATTGTCGTTTATTTGCCAACCTTATTCCATTACTTGCAGCGCTTTGCCTTTACCGACTGCCAGCTGTGTGCTCTGACCGCCGCTTTGCCCAATTACATGTTCAATTGCCAGCGTTAGTTGCATTGTCGTTTATTTGCCAACTTTATTCCTGTTTTTGCGTTCTCCCCCAAGCGCTCTCGGCTTTCAGACCCCTCCGCCTCCATTTTGTTGATTGTTGTCCTCCGTAGCCCGCCCCGCCTCCCAGCTGAGACGCCCTCGCCCCTACCCCCCCCACCATCCATATATGACAACAGTTCCCGCGCGCAGCGTTCACGCGCAGCGACCGCGCCCAACTCGCGCCGAAGGCGCGCCAAAGGTAAGCCCGTCTACGCCCGTCCGCGCCTGGACCGCGCCCAGCGCCATACCCCCTGGCCCCCGCATTGCCCAGCCCTCCCACATTACCTACGATGCCGCCACCCTCCTAGCCCTTAACCCCGGTCGCGCTCCCAACTGCGTCCAAGCCACCCCTGGACAAACCCATGGACCTTTCTCCTGCTTCTCCTGCAAATTCAGCGGCACCGACAACATCTCCGCTACGACCACACCACAGATTCCCAACCCCAACCATCTACATTGCATCCTTCTCAACACCCGATCAATCCACAGGAACGCCATTGACCTATGGAATCTACTAGACACCATTTCTCCGGACATCGCCTTCCTTACGGAAACATGGATGAATGCTTCCTCCGCACCAGACATCACCATAGCCATCCCTGAAGACTACAAGATCACTCGCAAAGACCGTACCAGCCACACAGGAGGAGGAATCGCTATCGTCCATAAGAAATCTATCCGCATATCAACCAGCTCTGACGTCAACCTCGCCAACTCCGAACACCTTCACTTCCAAATCCACATCGACCCCAAAACCACACTCAGAGGCACCCTCCTCTACAGACCACCAGGACCCCGCGCAAAATTCAGTGAAGACATCACGGACTTCATCACCCCACACGCGCTCCCCTCAAAAGACTACATCCTTCTGGGAGACCTCAACTTTCACCTCGAAAAGATCAACGACCGCAACACCGCCACCCTCGTGGACAACCTCGCCAACCTCGGACTTAAACAACTAGTCACTTCCCCCACCCACATCGCAGGTCACACACTCGACCCCATCTTCACCTCCAGCAATCATGTCTCCTTCAGCCACACTACGGACCTCCTCTGGACTGACCACAGCTGCGCTCACTTCACCTACAACAAACCAAAACCCTGCATCCACCTCCAACCTACCCTGCAAAGGAACTGGAACAAAATCACCACGGACCAAATCTCCGCATCGCTCCTTCAAAACACCCCAGCCCTCCCTTCTAACGCTAACGAAGCCGCCGCCAACCTCACCCTATGGTTATCCAACACCGCTGACACCTTAGCACCACTGAAAAAACGTCAAAACAAACCTGGCAGCAAGAAGGCCTCATGGTTCAACGATGATCTCAAGAAGTCCAAGAAACTCTGCCGCTCCCTTGAAAAGGCCTGGAAAAAGGACCCAACCACCAGCACCAAGGACGCCTTCAAAAACGCCACCCGCACTCACCACCAACTAATCCGAAAGGCCAAGAAAACAGCATTCAAGGATCGACTTGACAACAACGCCCACAACAGCAAGGAACTTTTCAACATCGTCAAGGAATTTTCAAATCCCTCGGCCAACTCCAACGACATCACCCCCTCTCAAGCCCTCTGCGACTCCCTAGCCTCATTCTTCCACAACAAGATTGCAGACATCCACAACAGCTTCAACAACCAACCCGGAGACCAACCCACCCAACCATTTGAACATTCTCCCCCCGTGAACACCCTTAACGACTGGAACCCAATCTCCACTGAGGACACAATCCGCCTGATGAATTCCATCCACTCAGGATCCCCCACAGACCCATGTCCTCACCACATCTTCAACAAAGCAGACTCCGTCATTGCACCGCACCTCCGAGACGTCATCAACTGCTCCTTCAACTCCGCCACCTTCCCAGAAGACTGGAAACACGCTGAACTCACCGCCCTTCTGAAAAAACCCACAGCGGACCCCACCGAGCTCAAAAATTACCGCCCCATCTCGCTTCTTCCATTCCCGGCCAAAGTCATCGAGAAAGCTGTCAACAACCAGCTCGCCGCCTTCCTCGAAGCCAACAAATCCCTCGACCCATCACAATCTGGCTTCCGAGCAAAACACAGCACTGAGACCGCCCTCATCGCAGCAACAGACGACATTCGAACTCTACTAGACAACGGAGACACAGTCGCCCTCATCCTCCTCGACCTCTCTGCAGCATTCGACACAGTTTGCCACAACACCCTTTTACAACGCCTCAATAACATCGGAATCCAAGGAAAAGCACTTGAATGGATCACCTCTTTCCTCACCGGAAGAACCCAGAGAGTCCGCCTTCCACCATTCAAGTCCGAGGCCTCTGAAGTCATCTGCGGCGTACCACAAGGATCCTCACTCAGTCCCACCCTCTTCAACGTATACATGAGCCCCCTCGCGGCCATCGCACGCCAACACAACCTCAACATCATCTCATACGCGGACGACACTCAACTGATCCTTTCTCTCACCAATGACCCCAACACCGCCAAAACCAACCTACACGAAGGAATGAAAGAAGTTGCCGAATGGATGAAACAAAGCCGTCTGAAACTGAACTCAGACAAAACAGAAGTCCTCATCTTAGGTACATCCCCCTCCGCATGGGACGACTCCTGGTGGCCGGAAGCCCTCGGAAAAGCACCCATCCCGACAGACCACGCACGGAACCTAGGCGTCATCCTGGATTCTTCACTCTCAATGAACAGACAAGTCAGCGCCGTATCCTCTTCCTGCTTCAACATTCTTCGCATGCTCAGAAAAACATTTCGCTGGATCCCCTCCGAAACAAGGAAAACAGTCACCCACGCTCTGGTCACGAGCCGACTGGACTACGGAAACACCCTCTACGCAGGTACTACCGCAAAACTCCAGAAGAAACTCCAACGAATCCAAAACGCCTCAGCCAGACTCATATTAGACATCCCACGCAACGATCACATCTCTGGTCACCTTAAAGACCTCCACTGGCTACCCGTCAATAAGAGGATCACCTTCCGACTGCTTACCCACGCACACAAATCACTCTACGACATCGGTCCAGAATGCCTCAACTCACGACTGTCCTTCTACACCCCCTCCCGCCAACTACGTTCTTCCAACCAAGCCCTCGCCACTGTTCCTCGCATCAACAAGACCACCATGGGAGGCAGATCCTTTTCATACCTGGCTGCTAAAACATGGAACTCACTCCCCGCTTACCTTCGCCTTACCCAGAACCACCTAGCATTCAGAAAGCAACTTAAAACGTGGATATTTGACAAGTAATCCTCCTCCCCGTCCTAAGCGCCTTGAAACCCTCCGGGTATGTAGTGCGCTATATAAATTCTTTGACTTGACTTGACTTGACTTGACGTACCATTGGGGTACGCTTGGCTCGCGTATGGCTGAAATGCAATAGGGAAACGAGGTGAACACACGCACGTACCATTGGGCTAGAGTGCGTCAGACATGCTCAAGTGAACGATTGTGTCGGCTGCGTCCCTGTCCTACACCATGTCACCATTGGGAGAGTGACTCCAGGAAATCACATAGCAGGGATGTAGTCTACACTCATGTCGAGGATGTGGATGCATACATCAGCATGGCATCCATACATCAGCATGCCCCAGGTGTGGCAGACATAGAAGAAGCACAGGGACTGTGACCTTGTGACTCAGTTGATGTGTGAAGAGCTGGCGAGACATGTCATCAACCATATTGCACATGTGCATCACATGCATTCAACACTTCACACCGGAGTAAAGTCTGCAACATATTGTGATGCACATCAACACTGGAATGGCACACCATTCAGTACAGGGAACTGCCACATGATGACAGCAACATGCCCACTGTCACAGAGGTGTAATAGCCGCACAGCATGACCCTGTGTGACCACGTCATGTGTGTGCCATGTGTGACATTGTGCATGCTGTTAGCATATGAAATTTACAGGTCAGTATCATATTACTCACCTTTGAATATCCCCAAGTGTCATCCTGGATATGGCAAATACCGCTCAGCACTACACTTGTGTGTCGGTAGGCATGTTCTGCGGCTCAGCATGTGTTGTTGGCGTTGTGTGTGCCGTGATGACGTTGTCTGAGTACTCAGACGTCACCTCTGCGTGCACACGTCAAGAACTCTTTTTTCACAACACAAGCGCTGGTCCCGTATGAGTGTAAGCTTACTCATTTTTCCACCAAAATCATAGTACGTTCACTTCTGACCATTTCACTTGGATTGTCTGACTCCGGACGGTGCCAATATGGATGTCCGTTTCAAAGCCTGTGAGGAATGCCAACGACTCATGTTGGTGACTGACCCTCACCGTTGGTGTCTCCACTGTTTTCACGTCAAGCACAACAACAAGAGCTGCTCCGACTGCCGGGAACACACATATGAATCAAGGTGTGATTGGACCCACAAGCCGCTCAGACTCCAGCAGTTGGCCCTGCACCACTATAGCTCATGGTCTTGACGTAGGACGAGTGCCTGGGCGTGGGTGTTGAGACATCAGAGCCCCTGAATTACACATCAGTCCTCCAGGGCTGAGTCGTCAGGTATCCCAAATAAGTCAAATATATGTCATCGCACTTCCAAATCCCCACAATGCACGTGCAATGCTGCATGTGATTCGGGTGACACCGCCCACGCGGCTCTGTCAGATTAGCAGCCGTCGTAGCCTGCACCACGACCTCCGGGCCCTGCCCTGCATGTGAAGCAGGAGGAGTCAGTGTACTTCCTCATTTCCATGATGTCCCTCACCCCAACAACGGCCTATGCGTCGGCTTCTGGCCCACCGGACCGTCTGGGGGCACGAGCGCGTCTGGTGAATTGCCCCTGACGCCATCACTCGCTTTGTCCCTGACGCAGGCGGCGCATACGTCCCGGAACCGCTGGGACAGACAGGATGTGAATGGTCATCCTGGTCCTCGCTGGTTCACCTCACAACCTCACTGGCAACAGTCCCTCAGGTGTCAGCCTTGGTGCCGTTCTCGGATGGTGCTGTCCCCAATACCACACACTGTACGGCTCCAGCGTGGAAACTGTGCGGCTGAACACCGCTATTAATGCTGCATGGGGAGTAAAACTACAATGAGCCTGCCACAGCTCATTTCAATGGATGTTAATGGGTATTGGTAGGGTCATGAAGACCCACTGGCACGTGAGTGTCAGTCCCAAGACGACAGGACAGGTGGACTGTGGGATGCGAGTGGTCTGGACACCTAGCCTGACACTGGTGATGTCTCTACTCCAAACGTGTTTTTGGATGAGCGGGCAACGTACAGTGTAGTGTTTACGTGGGCAGCCGGAGCCTTGCCCCTTCATCTCCCCGTTGCCGCCGTGAGGACCAACCTCCTCACTGAGGTCCTTCAACTCCACTCATGCTCCGCTGAGCCTCTGCAGGCCTATCTTCAGGAATGTACTGTATCTATATTGGCCAGCATGTACAGGCACGCTGCATGTTTGGCTGTAGATAGGCACGTTGTCAGACGCCCACACCCCTCCCTGGACTGACCATGTTCCCTGTCCTCCCACACCACCCCAGAGAGCATGGGCATCCAGGCTCCCAAATCACAGACCACATTCACTTTAGCTCCGCTGTAGAGGGTATCCAAGAGGTATGAGCACAACGGAAACATGTCATCATCCTCCCTGAGTCTGGGAGTGGGCTCTTCTAACATCACATGCCTCTTTGTCCGCTACCCACACTCTCTGTGGGACATGGTTGTGTAACTGCTGGCAGAGTGTGCGTTGTAGGTACGGGCAATACTTGCCCATGCCCTTGTAGGATGCCAATCAGCGACACTGTCTTTTTTCCGGTGTAGCCTGGATAGCCCTGACTCACTGGGCAGATCGATGGCATCCAGGGAGGCAAATTTGTCAAAAGCTTGTCATGTATTCAAAGTCGGGATTATGCGACTAACTACTGTTCCTTACTGATATTTTGTTACAAAAGGTAAGTAACTAGTCCATACAGTTCAGTACATCTGCTGTAGGATCATCTATGTTGTGTCCTTGGCGTGATGACCTGGTTTCTAATGTACACACACCATGCCCCGTGTGTTAATTACCCGCTCATATGTGTGATGGCATCACAGACCATTTGTCACAAATCTAAGATTTATGCTGTATGATGATGGTCATGTAATAGTTAGGGAAAGTACACACTGCAACATGACTCAGGCAGAACTGTGCAAATGATGGCACATGTGGTGTGTGTGTGTGTATTGCTGTCAACTGTCTGGATGTGCAGACAACCTCCTACTGACATTCACATGACGTGTGTCATTGACATGATACACTGTCAATGCTCACTAAGACCTTTCCATCAGATCATTTGTATGCATGTCATATCCATTCCACACACCACAGGTCTTTTACTTTTCACGGAGGAGTGGCTGGGAGCTGGCACATGTTACATCAGTGTGTATCCCACGCCACACTCAAAATTGTCTAGATTATTTGAAGCAGTGTTGCTTGTGCCATGTACATTGTTATTGTCATAGTCAGACAGTTGAAGACATATTTGATAAATTGTGTATTGCAGGGCACCCATCTGGAAAGGCTGTTGCCTGACTTGGAAGCCATGAGGGAGCGGAATTGCATCCGTCGATATCGATTCAACAGACAGATGATCAAGGACCTGACGGACACGCTGGAGGCTCACCTACAACCACGCCACAGGTATCCAACTGCGCTGACACCCAAGCTAAAGGTGATGGCAGCCCTCCATTTCTTTGCCACAGGTACGTCCCAATTCACCATAGCTGATGTGGGAGGGATGTCTCAGACAATGTTTAGCCGGGTATTGGGTGATGTGTTGGCAGCTATGTTGCTGCACATAGATGAATTCATTACATTCCCTACTCCAGAAGAGTTGACAGATGTCAAGGGGGAATTCTATGCCCTGGGCCGCATGCCACATGTAATTGGTGCAATTGATGGTACACATGTTACTCTGGTGCCACCACAGGCTCAGGAGCAAGCGTATCGCAACAGGAAACACTACCACTCGATAAATGCCCTGGTGGTGTGTCTTGCCAACATGATTATCTCACATGTTTGTGCACGTTTTCCAGGATCGTGCCACGATGCTTTCATCATGAGGCGTAGCAGGGTACCACAGATGATGCTGCAGCTGCACAACCACCGGGCATGTCTTGTTGGTGAGTATACCCTGTCAGCTATATATGTCAGTATGCACAACTTCATGATCTGCATCATATTACACACTCATTTCCATGATGTCAATTTGCAGGAGACGCTGGATATCCAAACATGCCGTGGTTAATGACTCCAGTACGCAACCCCAGGACAGCTGCAGACCAGCGGTACAACAATGCTCATGGGAACACCAGGCGGGTGATCGAACGAACTTTTGGACTCCTGAAGAGCCGGTTCAGGTGCCTGGACAAGACAGACGGAGCCCTCCAATACAGCCCACGCAAGGTGTGTGACATCTTCACCGTGTGCTGCATGCTACACAACATGGCAGTGGAGAAGGCCGTGCCACTCTACCTTGATCCTGATGAGATGGAACATCCGCCCATTGAGGATGAAGGCCTTGCCCAGGATGCCAGCGATGAGGAGGTTGAAGATGATATCCGGAGTCACCTCATCCGCAACTTCTTTTCATGATGGTGAGTCATAGCAGCTGTAATCTAAAACATGTACTATAGAGTTGCATGGGTAGCATGCAGTGTATGCAACAGACTGTATGCAAGGTCACTTGGATGTTTGTTGTGCAGTGTCACACAGGTGCAGATGTAATGCAACACACATACGTGCTATGTGTGCATTTTGAATGTACAGGTGTACTACAACATCTGGATAATAAACAGGACATTGTCAAAATGACATTATACAGAACTTGACCCCTTGTGTGCCACTCTCATCCACAGCTCGCCCTGACTGTTGTCCGTTGGGGTCATCGTGGTCATCCTGCTATTGCTCATCATGATTGCAACGTCAGCCAAATCAACGGAGCATGCATGGACATGTGGAGAAGTCAATTTCGGTAAGGACTCATATGAGGCTGTTTAGCGTTGGTATGTTTTGAAACGTGTGGTACATGTTCATGTGCATGTAGTGAGACCATGCATACATGCAACAACAAAATGTTACTTATTACATGTATGCCCACTCCCATGACAGGATAGTCACCCCATCTGACTGTCATCTGTTGTAGTTAGAGACTCTGGTGAATGCATCTATGTGTGTAGACATTGACACTGCAACATTGCATATACCATGGCTTTACATTGTGTCAGAGGTCACAACCACGGACTCTGTGGGGGATTGCAGCCTCACTGTGTGCATTAGAATGTGAGTGGATCCTCACCTCCAGCTTGTGGGCCAGTCCCGTTTGATTACCATCAAACCATGTGGTGTAGGTGTGGCACAGTCTATGTTCCACATGTTGAGATAACTGTCCTGTCATTCTGTTTACATGGATGCATTGCCCCTTGTTGCAGTATATCATGTCACTGTCATGTCGTTACCGCAGTGCAGGTCGAAAATACAGCTACACCAGCCTACACAGTGAGTAGCAGTTCTGTTTTGATTCACATGATGCCATGAATGTTTAGCATGAGAAATGACAATGTTTGGATGATGCATATGTGATTTATTGTGTAGCACCAGTGGAGTGCGGTCATTCCCATGAATCTCTAGTCCCGTGCAGCATTACTGGGCAATGCTAGGGTCTAATTATGTGGCTTGGATCAACATCACTTGCACTTTATATGTTTTAAACCTGCATATCATGTTTAGCATAGTAATGCAAACTTGACAGATCTAAAGACTGGCTACTGAGTGCCTTCATTGCATGTAGATCATTAGCTTCGTCATCATATGTGATACTTACAGCTGTTGTGGGTGAAGTCAAGTTGGAGTACATGGCCCTTATGGGTACCCATAATCACATGCAGACATTACAGTTAGCGTAAGTAGCATTGCCATATGTTTCCATTTGTTTGTAAGGTCAACCTCATCTGAGCCAGTGAATGATTTTTAACAACATAGATCTCATTGCATGGTAGCTCACTTGAGAGCGTTACACATGACTCGAATGGATGACAGACTGTCCTAGGTTTTATGTGTCTGTGTCATAGCATCGGATCTCATGTGATACCATGATTACTCATCTAAAATTGTCTCCAGTCAGTAAACTTCACAGGTGTGACTGGTACAGTGTAGCTAATGATGTTTTTGAAGTGTCAGTGACAGGAAAATGTACTCCTAATGGTTATTTACCTCTGTTTCAGATCTCCCTCCCAGCAGTTCCCATCCTCTCCTTCCCTCGCTTGATCACCCTTTTGTGTCTGTCATTTGTACTCAGACCAAGGGGCTATTTGGAGGTGGAACCCTTTGAGCATCACACCACTCTGATGAAGAAAGGTACGGCCAGTCCTTGACAGGCTTGTAGGCAATAGTACTGCTGCATTACAGGTGACATCATTAATAGTGTTATTTGGAGTTCTTGCCAATGCTCATGTATGTTTGATAATGCTCTATGGGCTCACAATGTAAATAATCATGTTGTGCATGGCATCTGAGTTCTACAGATTATTGTGCCGCCTTGATGTCAACGCACATGTCCTTCTAATGTGCATGTATACTATTTAGCATGACGTTAGCTTATGCTTGTTATGTGTTTACGTGTAAAGTGACCACACGCATGGTGTTGGGGAAGGCTAGAATACTATGTTGTGTGTGAGGTAGATGGCTTTGTAGTTGCTGTTTAGCTTTGAACACACTAGCTGTAGTCTACACCTGCTGACGCTGTGTGTCTTGTGCCCCACTTGTCCGTAAGGGCCCTGATCCAGTGACTGTGATCTTTGGTGATTACTGTGCCATTTTATTTGCAGTGACCCTGAGTGAGGCAGACACTCCTGCCTTCACATACACATGTCACTTTGTGGCTTTCAAATGCCCTTGTGTTATGTGCTTGTTTTGCAAGTTGTCACACCCCTCCTGCCGTCATGTCTTCACTCATTGCTGCTGCTGCATACACAGCCACCATGCAGCGCACATTATCCAGGGACACAGACACCTACAGGATGACCCTCCTTCCATCCATTTATAGAGCATGCTCCTGCCACCCTACACACAGAAAACACCAGACATTCACCCTCCTGCTATCACAATGCTTCAAACTCAGCCATTGCAGCTGCTATGCCTGTGTGTGCAACACATACTGGCACGAGTATGGCAGATTCACATGACATTGGGTCTATGTACCACCAGGTCATGTGCCATGTACAGCACACACACACCTTCCATAGGCACAATATTGTACAGTGTTACCTTGTCAACGCCACAGCAGCTAAAACATAGCTGTCACTGTCAGTCAAGTAGCCACAGGGGACACACACCATGATCACGTCTCTTGGGTGTGGTGTGATTTCCCCGTTCTGGTGTAGGTATTTGTCAGATGTGGGTAGTTGTTCTGTATGCGTTGCTCCCATTACAGTAGTATAGTACTTGTAGCTACATAGGGGTAGGTCACCTATTCAGGTGTGCTTGTGTAGAGTGCTACAGCCCATTGCCCACAGTCTGTCCTGCCACCCTTGTCCTGTGCGCCATTCATCACATCCCCAGTACTGCATCATGCAGATGATAGTTCACATACCTGAGGACACAGTTGTAGGTACTCCCTACGTGGACAACTAGTTTTGTCACACTGATCTGTACACCTCAAAGTGACTCTCCTGGGCCTGCCTGTGATAGCAGTTTTGTGATCCAAACCCCCCTCCAGCATTTACTATCCCACACAGGTGTGTCTTTCCATCCATGTATCTAGTTGTTCGGATTTTCTGACTGATGTGTGTCCGCACTCAGTTTCTGATCCAAGTGTGTGGTTGGCTGCTGTTAGTTGGATACCCTTGCATTTCATACATTTGCACACACATATCAATTTATGCTGTGGTTCAAAGATAACTCACCACATGCGTATGAGGATTAGTATATTTATTGGGAGATCTTGTGCAGGAAACGTGAATAGGTGCTGTACAGAAAGGGGTGGAATCCAAAGTTCACTGCCGGAGATGAGATGCCTTACAGTTTCAGTCAACAGAGTCCAGGCCACAGTGCTTGGCATCATTGGGCAGACTGTGACTAGCAATTCCATGTGGGAGAGTCTCATAGGGGAAGCTGTTGCACCCAGGGGCAATATACCAGGTCCAGTGTCCTGGGAGATGTGCATGGCCCACTGCCCCTCAACGTCTTAGCCGTGGATGACCCACCTTCCTTGGGGGACCCTCAGGTGCAGGCCTGGACGATGCATGGTATGCTACGTCAGAGAGTTCCTCCTCCCCCTCCTCCTCCCTCCCCATGGCTGGTGTCACACTTTGCCGTGATGTTGCTGGCCTTGTGACACAGGGAGGGTGCTGCATGTTGGCAGCTATCTGACGTAGCGATTGGCTCATTTCCCGATGCACCGTCAAGAGCTGAGCCAGACTTGCCTCCACCCGTCCATAATGTAGGTCTTGCCTGGCTGTTCTTTCACCTGGTTGAGGGCCTCCGCAAGCTGGCTTATCTCCCTGGTGTCCCGCCGGTATGCCTCCAGGATGTTAGCGAGTTCAGGCATACCGGGTGCTGCAGCTGACTGGCCAGAATCTCGCCTCCGCCTTCCGCCACTCCCACCACCCTGACCCACACGAACATGGCCTGCGCTTGTGGGCACATCCAATCGACGGGCCCCCCGAGTGCTGCCAGGGTGGAGGTCGTCAGCAACCTCAGGGGCGCCCGACAAAGGGTGTCCCTCATTTTCAGACTGGCTCTCTTGTGGATCATGGGCAGGGCTGTGACCTGTCTGCTGGGATGTGGTGGGAATGGGTCCGGTGGTTGGCTGAGATGTAGCTGGTACAGTTGGTGCAGGGGTTTGGGATCCAGAGGAGCCAGGTTGGTTGGGGTCATCCACAGTGCGTTGAGAGGCGTCGCTGTCGGTGGGGTCTGGGTCCTGCTGAGCCTAGGACTGGGATCCTTCTCCCCCCTGGTTGGGGGGGGGCGCCACACGTTCCCCTGTGTGTGGGAGAGACAGACACTGTTAAGGCACTATCAAGTGACATCTTGTTTAGTTATCCATTATGAGCATCACAGTTCCACAAGCTTTACATTGTTGACATTGTTCTGTTGTGTATGTAGTGGTAGTAAATTGACATGTACTCTGGGGTATTTTCATTCTTCCATTCTCTTGACAATGACTGACACAGCCATTGCTGTGTCTTGTATTGCCGGCACAACACATGTAAAGCATTGGTCATGTTCACGCAACATCCAGGATACGGTGTAAATCCTTATGTCTGCGTCAAGCATGCACAGAGTTTAGATACAGCATGTTGATGTAAGAGACAGAGCATCATTAATTTGCATGACATCTACTACTTTGGATGTCTTTTGCTGTATCATGATGGCCAAACAATGCCAACACCCCTGGACCTGTACACACACTTATAGATCATGGCTTTTGAACTTGGCACTTCTGTAAGACGCATTACCTTGTCAATACCCATGTCCATGTTGGTACTTCAGTGCATCCACAACGTTCATGAGATGGGGCACGTGCATTGTTTGAGCGCCACAATGGACTTGAGCATCTGCAATGTGCATGTATGAGTAGTATGCGTTTTCATATGAGTGAGTGTTTTGTTGTGGTACATGACAATTGGGACAGTGTTGCACTCCAAAGCCTGTCCCCAGGGGATGAGTTTCTGTAAGGCGGGTGTATGATTGGCCATGCTAGTAGTTTGTGTGTGATTTGCAAGCGTCCATCGTTCATGATTTGTCTGCCCCCTGATGTAGCATGCTGGCATAATTGTGGTTTTGTGTTCATGCACAGGGTGTGTGGCCTTGTCCTGGTGTTTGTGTTTGCAGTGATCACAGGAGGGACTTGTGCTGCCTACACCTGTGGCCATTGTGTACTACAGAGCTTTCCGATATGTGTGTCCTGACACAGTACAGTGTTGCCTGGAAATGGTGTGTGTGTTGCAGGCACTTAGTGGATGACTGCTGGTAATTAGGAGACATCCCTAAACATTCTGCTCTATGGTGTTTGTAAGGCCTGTGCAGTGCTTGGGTGCAACTGTGTGTGTGCCCAGGGAGATACGGTGAGGTAACAGTGGGAGGGAGGGTGACAGAGGGAGAGGGCGACAGAGGGAGAGGGCGACAGAGGGAGAGTGCGACAGTGGGAGAGGGCGGCAGAGGGAGGGAGGGCGACAGAGGGAGAGGGCGACAGTGGGAGAGGGCGACAGTGGGAGAGGGCGACAGAGGGAGGGAGGGCGACAGAGGGAGAGGGCGACAGAGGGAGAGGGCAACAGAGGGAGAGGGTGTCAGAGGGAGAGGGAGACAGTGGGAGAGGGCAACAGAGGGAGAGGGCGACAGTGGGAGGGGAAGACAGGGTTGGAGACAGGTTGTTTGTGCTTGCTCACTTGCTACACTGCCTTACTGTGTCACAAAATATTGTATCTCTGGAAGGTGTGTCCACAACATGAGCTGTGGTCTACTATCTTGTGTGATATTTCCCTATCCCTGTACATTGGGCATGGTGCCTGGGTGAGGCCGTGGGGCATATGGGATGAGAGCAGCCTCCTACCCTCCACCTTCCACCCTTTGTGGGTCACACTTGCAACAAACCACTTTTAGTTGTGTCCTGCTAGGACTCATGGCCACCCACCCCATGCTGCTAGGCACTCTTGTAAGTCCACTCATGTAACATGTATTTTTGTACACTCACCAGACTCAACGGCTCCTTCTATTCCGTGTATTACCACCGGTGGCAGCAAGGCCATGACTTTCTCCTCCCAGAGATGGTATGCAGGAGGTCTGCGGGGACCACCACCTCCAGTGTGGTGTGCAGAGGCGTAGTCCTGGTCCATTTTCTTCTTGACCATCCTCCGCAGATCATACCACCTGGCCTGGCATTCCTGCCTGGTGCGCCGGATGGGTGCAACAGCATTGACCCGGTCTACGATCCTCTCCCACAGGCGTGTTTTTTCTGCCATGCTGGTCTGTCTGACCAATGCGCCAAAGAGCTGTGGCTCTACTCTGATGACTTCATCTGTAAGTATCTCCATCTCCGGGTTAGAGAACTTTGGATTCTTGGGTGTGGTCATGGTGTGGGGTGTATGTGATTGAGGGGGTGATGGTGTGTATGGATCAGGGTGTGTGGTTGTGATTGTGAAGGGGGTGGTGTGGGTGTAGATGTGATAGGGTGTATGTGTAAAGGTATGTGGCTGCAATAGTTGGTGTGCTCTCTGTTTCTTTGCAAGAATGGGTATGTTGCAAAGGATGATGGGTTGTATGTGTGGACCCTTTTATTGGTCAAATAGTGGGTGTGGCTTAATTTGAATTGGTTGTGTGTGTGTTATATGGGGTGGGTGTTAGTGTTGACCTCTGTTTGGCTGTGACCAGGACATTGATTCTGTATGGTGTGTACAAAGGAGACATGTTCAGTGTTGTTGTGCCACTTGTTTGCAAAGTCCTTGTGCTGGTGTGGGTGTTGGCGTTATGTGTGTGTGTCGTACTTGTGCGTGCGATTGACTGGTACGGGCCGTTGGTGGGTGGGGGTGTTTGCGTGGGCTTGTTGGGGGGGTGTGCGTATCGTACTTGTGCGTGCGATTGACTGGTACGGGCCGTTGGCGGGTGGGGTGTTCGCGTGGGCTTGTTGGGGGGGGGTGCGTGTCGTACTTGTGCGTGCGATTGACTGGTACGGGCCGTTGGCGGGTGGGGGTGTTTGCATAGGGGGGTGTGCGTTTTGTACTTGTGCGTGCGATTGACTGGTACGGGCCGTTGGCGGGTGGGGGTGTTCGCGTAGAGGGGTGTGCGTGTCGTACTTGTGCGTGCGATTGACTGGTACGGGCCGTTGGCGGGTGGGGGTGTTTGCGTGGGCTTGTTGGGGGGGTGTGCGTGTCGTACTTGTGCGTGTGATTGACTGGTACGGGCCGTTGGCGGGTGGGGGTGTTCGCGTAGGGGGGTATGCATGTCGTACTTGTGCGTGCGATTGACTGGTACGGGCCGGTGGCAGGTGGGGGTGTTCGCATGGGCTTGTTGGGGGGGGTGTGCATGTCGTACTTGTGCGTGCGATTGACTGGTACGGGCCGTTGGCGGGTGGGGGTGCTCGCGTGGGCTTGTTGGGGGGGTGCGTGTCGTACTTGTGTGTGCGATTGACTGGTACGGGCCGTTGGCGGGTGGGGGTGTTCGCGTGGGCTTGTTGGGGGGGTGTGCGTGTCGTACTTGTGCATGCGATTGACTGGTACGGGCAGTTGGCGGGTGGGGGTGTTCGCACGGGCTTGTTGGGGGGGTGTGCGTGCCGTACTTGTGCGTGCGATTGACTGGTACGGGCCGGTGGCAGGTGGGGGTGTTCGCATGGGCTTGTTGGGGGGGGTGTGCATGTCGTACTTGTGCGTGCGATTGACTGGTACGGGCCGTTGGTGGGTGGGGGTGCTCGCGTGGGCTTGTTGGGGGGGTGCGTGTCGTACTTGTGTGTGCGATTGACTGGTACGGGCCGTTGGCGGGTGGGGGTGTTCGCGTGGGCTTGTTGGGGGGGTGTGCGTGTCGTACTTGTGCATGCGATTGACTGGTACGGGCAGTTGGCGGGTGGGGGTGTTCGCACGGGCTTGTTGGGGGGGTGTGCGTGCCGTACTTGTGCGTGCGATTGACTGGTACGGGCCGTTGGCAGGTGGGGGTGTTCGCGTAGGGGGGTGTGCGTGTCGTACTTGTGCGTGCGATTGACTGGTACGGGCTGTTGGCGGGTGGGGGTGTTCGCGTGGGCTTGTTGGGGGGTGTGCGCGTCGTACTTGTGCGTGCGATTGACTGGTACGGGCCGTTGGCGGGTGGGGGTGTTCGCGTAGGGGGGTGTGCGTGTCATACTTGTGCGTGCGATTGGTACGGGCCGTTGGCGGGTGGGGGTGTTTGCGTGGGCTTGTTGGGGGGGTGTGCATGTCGTATATGTGCGTGCGAATGACTGGTACGGGCCGTTGACGGGTGGGGGTGTTCGCGTAGGGGGGTGTGCATGTCGTACTTGTGCGTGCGATAGACTGGTACGGGCCGTTGGCGGGTGGGGGTGTTCGCGTGGGCTTGTTGGGGGGGTGTGCGTGTCGTACTTGTGCGTGCGATTGACTGGTATGGGCTGTTGGCGGGTGGGGGTGTTCGCGTAGAGGGGTGTGCGTGTCGTACTTGTGCGTGCGATTGACTGGTACGGGCCGTTGGCGGGTGGGGGTGTTCGCGTGGGCTTGTTGGGGGGGGTGCGTGTCGTACTTGTGCGTGAGCGAGGGGTACGCGTGTGGTATGTGTTGACGCTGCTTGATGCGAGCCGAATATTGCCGTACGATTCATTATTCAAGTGCGATAACTTTGTTCCGTACGAATCGCTGTCAGGCTTCTCGTACAGGATCGTACTTGTGTGTTTGTACGGGCTGGTTTCGAATCGTACGGTAGGATTCCCGATGCATGTTCATACCGATGATTGACTGTGATTCGGACGGTTCGCTGATAATCGTACGGAAATTGACGGGAACGGATCGGAATTCGCAGGTCGGACGTAAAGTTCCCATTCGTACGGATTCGGATACGAATGCGATTCGTACGGCGGAATATTTTACCGGATCGGAATCGACGCCATAATGTCAATACCGATAAAAACAATTTCAATGTACACCATGACAAATGTACGCATAGTAATGAAAATGACAGTAAATGTGATATCAATGACCTCCATGTTATATTTACACTTAGGGGCCGATTCCGATCTGGGTTGGAAAGCTCTCCAACCGAGCCAGATCCGGAGTGTTTTGCGACCGAGCTGGGCTCTTGCAGTTCGACCGCGAGAGTACGAT
Source organism: Lissotriton helveticus (assembly GCF_964261635.1). Classification (NCBI taxonomy): domain Eukaryota; kingdom Metazoa; phylum Chordata; class Amphibia; order Caudata; family Salamandridae; genus Lissotriton; species Lissotriton helveticus. The sequence continues at coordinate 451,293,125 of NC_136061.1, read as the reverse complement.
GCGGCCGCATGCTGTCGGACTCAGTTCGGTCGGACTCCCATATGAGTCAATGGGAGCCGCTTGTACGAATCGTACAGGGGCTCTCATTGACTGAATGGATATGGCTCTCACAAAGGCGCCCCCTACAGTGGGTACGCGTCGGTGCCATCCGCACCGTACACACCTGTGTTGGGAGACCCTTGAGTCTCCCCCTGTGTCCGAGTCGTAAGGCTGCAGGTGACAGGGGGTCGGATGTGGACCCCCAAAGGCAACGTCCCGTAGGAGTCAGGCATAAAACACGCGTACGGCTCGTAGTTTCACATTCGGTGCCCTTCCCACCCGGATTGAATAGGCCTCTTAATGAAGATCTTGTATCATTACTTTTAAATTCACCTGAGATGACCGCCCCATCAACCGTGAGTCAGAGTTAAGTGGTCAGATAAGCCCTGCGACCCAAACCCAAACCTAAGCCTACCGATTGAAAGGTCACAGGTGGGGTTACACTTAGCCCGAAGAAAAGTGCGCAAACAGGAGAATCCCAGATCGATCCCACAGATAGGCAGCTACACCACAAATGGTCTGAGGAGATTGGCCCCAATAAAATGTTTTGCCAAAGGGGCACGTGTTCCCAAAATACCAGAAAGTCAGACACCACATGTAGTTAAGAAACTCACCCAATCAGAACGGTGAACAACCTTTACAACGCAACTTTTCCCACACAGTGCCTTTATGACGCAACCATTACAACGCATGTCATTACAACGCATTGCGCTGGGGGGTGCTCTAGGATAGGGAATAGATTTAATTTACTATCCAACACCTACCCTACTATCCACGGGGACTGGAGTTGGAATAGTAAATTAAACTATCCAGCACCCCAAAGCGGTATGCGTTGTAACAGCATGCGTTGTAAAAACTGCGTCATAACAGCATGCGTGGTAAAAGCATGCGTTGTAGTGTCATACATCCTCTACATTGGGTCTCAACAAATTCAAGAACCACCTGCATCCCCTTATCAGAAAGTTGAATTTATTGTTCATGACTAGGCCCGGATTTACATGCCCTACAAGAATGTGTAATTGGTTTATTGTACTTCAAGAAGTGTATATAATGCCGGCCAAAACCTCCATACATCAAGACTGTATTCAGACGCAACTCTGTTGCTGCCCTCCTAGCAGCTATGTTTAATTAATTTGTTCCTGTTTGCCAAACATCTCTTACCCTCATTTTTTCAAGGTAAATTCATGTCTGAGCAAAAAGTTACAATAAACCCAAAGAGTGGTAAACAATGGTAAGTTTTTGGGTAAGTCCACAATAAGTTTTTTTTAACCAGACAGCGTGTGTTAGTCTAGCACGAGTGACTTCAAAATCAAGTCCCAGGTGAAAAAGAATTGAGTTATCAAGGCTTTTTGAAGCTGCCATTTGTTGCTAATTAGCTAGCAGACAGCAGCCAGCTTGAGCTCTTGGCTAATTTCGCATGCTACCGTTTTCTTTGGCATCAAGTGTGTTCAAATATTCCGAAAATTGGTGAGAAACTTAAAGTTGTTCCACACAAGGACCGCCAAAATATGTTTTGGCCAGGGCCCCTAAAAGCATTAAGATGTCACTGTTTGATTGAATATTGAGGTCTCTGCCTAAAGTGCACAGATGTCCGGGAACAGGATGTTTTGGTGCCGTTCTTGTACATACACAAAGGGCCTGGGTTTGAAACTCTTTTGGAACATGGCGTAGTTCTACGCCCACTAAGTGTTTTAAATTTGTTTTAGGTGATGGGGCATGCTGTTCCAGAGTCAGGTAACAAGAGAGCACAGTGAACACCGCCCCCCATGAGTTCACGTTTTGCAAAAGAAAGAAAGAGTGGCAATGCAGAGCTGAAGCGCGGAAACCTTGCAGTGATGAAGGAGGAACACGAGATCACAAGGACATTTATCAGTTTGATAAAATATTATTTTCATACAAATGAGTTTAAAAACTATTTATTGACAGGAACCCCGTATCTGCTAATTCAAGAATTAGTGGCATGATAAAATGTTTGCACAGTGTCCAAACTTAATAAATTGCCAAGTTTTATTTCTTTGTAGTTTCAGGATTGCTGATTCAGGTAAACCTAAATAAAGTGTCTCACAGTAGTCCAGCTGAGATAAAATGCAGGCTGAATTACCATATAGGCATGAAACTGATCAGGGAAAAAAGGCAAGGTGTTAGACCTGACATCCTTGGTGTGGTTTCCCCTAACTTTTTTGCCTTCTGACCTCCTGGTTTGCAGATTTTGGGACATATGTACAAGGGCTTATCGCCACAGGAACATCACTTTTTGTGACGTACCTGTGGCTATAAACGCTTCACCTTATTACAAGGTGTTTTTCAAATTAGGTCCCCTTTCATGCTAGATTTAGCATGAAAGTGGCGTGCAATGGGTGTTGAGGTGGGCGTTCCGCCGCAACACCCATTGATTTTGATGGTGCCTCCTATTTATAAAGGTGGCATAAATATGGGGCTGCGCCAACATTAAGACCATATGTAACCTGATGATGAATTTCTCCTTGTTTTTGCTGTGTATATGTGTGCTGCATTGTACAGTGCACATAGAAGCAGCGAATCGCCATTAATTATTACTTATGTGCCGGAAGGTGTCTCTTCCTGCATATAAACAATAATTTAAAAAATGACAATTTGCAACTTCCATGTGTGCTGCCCAATGCAGCACACATAGAAGTTACAAATCACCATTAGTGATAGTTTGTGTGCAGAAACGGCACCTTCTTGCACATAAACAATCATTCCCTCAATACAGGCACCCTTTCACTATGAAATACATACTATGCACTTATGAAACATTACCATGAACTTTACACTAAGCATTTCTCCTGAAACAGTAAGATGAACTCTGCCCTATGTTTTCCCATGAAACAGTATGATGAACTCTACACTATGCACTTATCCTGAAACAGTAGTATGAACTCTACACTATGCACTTTTTATTTATTTTTTTTATTTTTTTTTTAGAGTTTTATATAGCGCGAACTAGAACCGAACCGAATCAGTTATCAGAGCGCTTTACATAGCACCAGTTACGTTACATGAGGACACACTTTCATTTTAGGCACGGGGAGATTAAGTGATTTGCCCAGAATCACAGGGGGTTTTTGGCGTCGTTACCGAGACTTGAACCCAGACCCCCAGGTCCGAGGTCGAGCGCCTCAGCCGTTAGGCCAACCCCTCTCCCCCAAGAGAGGGGTTGCAACAATTTTGCTTTCTAACAAATCCCATGTCACATTCTGTACATTGATATGGTTTCTCTCCAGTGTGGACTTTTGGATGTTGTTTTTAGCTCTCTATTTGTTAAAAATGCTTTGTCACACTCCGTACATTCATTCGGTTTTTCCCAAATAGATTTTCTGATGTCGCTTCAGATCTCCATTTATTAACAATGCTTTGCCTCACTCTGTACATTGATATCGTTTCTCCGCAATGTCGCCTTTATGTTGTTTTAACACTCCATTTGTACTTAATGCTTTGTCACACTCTGCACATTGATATGATTTCTCCTCAGTATGGATTTTCTGATGTCGTTTTAGCTTTCCATTTGTACTTAATGTTTGCCACACTCTGTACATTGATATGGTTTCTCCCCAGTATGGATTTTCTGATGTCGAATTAGTTGCCACTTTCTTATGAATGCTTTGTGACACTCTGTACATTCATACGGTTTTTCCCCAGCATGGATTTTCTGATGTTGCTTCTGTTCTCCATTGGTTATAAATGCTTTGCCACACTCTGTAGATTGATATGGTTTCTACGCAGTATGGATTTTTTGATGTCCTTTTAGCTCTCCATTTGTTATGAATGCTTTGTCACACTCTGTACATTGATATGGTTTCTCCCCAGTGTGGATTTTCTGATGTCGTTTTAGCTCTCGATTTCTTATAAATGCTTTGTCACACTCTGTACATTGATATGGTTTCTCCCCAGTATGGATTTTCTGATGTTGTTTTAGCTGCCACTTTCTTATGAATGCTTTGTCACACTCTGTACATTTATATGGTTTCTCCCTAGTGTGGATTATCTGATGTACTTTTAGCTCTCCATTAGTTATAAATGCCTTGCCACACTGTGCACATTGATATGGTTTCTCCCCAGTGTGGATTTTCTGATGTCGTTTTAGCTCTCGATTTCTTATAAATGCTTTCGTGCATTCTGTACATTCATATGGTTTATCCCCAGTGTGGATTTTCAGATGTTGATTTAGATGCCACTTTCTTATAAATGCTTTGTCACACTCTGTACATTGATATGGTTTCTCCCCAGTATGGATTTTTTCATGTCGTTTTAGCCCTTCATTTCTTATGAATGCTTTGTCACACTCTGTCCATTGATATGCTTTCTCCCCAGTATGGATTTTCTGATGTTGTGTTAGCTCAGGATTAGTTATGAATGCTTTGCCACACTGTGAACATTGATATGGTTTCTCCTCAGTATGGATTTTTATATGTCGTTTTAGCTCTCCATTTGTTATGAATGCTTTGTCACACTCTGTACATTGATATGGTTTCTCCCCAGTATGGATTTTCTGATGTTGTATTAGCTCAGGATTAGTTATGAATGCTTTGCCACACTGTGCACATTGATATAGTTTCTCCCCAGTGTGGATTTTCTGATGTCGTTATAGCACTTATCCGGAAACAGTAAAATAAACTCTACACTAAGTACTTCGCTTGAAACAGTACAATGAACTCTACACTAAGCACTTCTTCTGAGCAGTTGATTTGAAACAGCATGATGAAGTGCACTTGGAGTGCCATTGCTTGTTGACCAAAATTTTACTTTGCAAATTAGTTTTTCATTTCGTTATTTTTCTTTTTTAATTTATTAAGTCATCCTTGTGTGTTTAAGCTGTGGGTCAGGAGCTGGTACCGCTGTAGTGTCATTTGTTTTTGTACTCGGACAGAGCATACCCAAAACACTGTGGCAAGCTCAACAACACCATGGCCCTACTCTTACTGCAGCTCTGGCACCAAGAAGACTACCCCCACTATCACCATTCACCTCCACCATCACCACCATCACCACGGAGGCAGCGGAGGAGAAGGGAGCAGACATACTGCCAGATAAAACTCATTGACCTCAGGGAGGAAGGAGTCATTGGCTATAACAGGCTCAGGAGGGAGTCCATTGTTTGCATCCTGCACCATATTGCACCAAGGCAGCAGCCAGTCTCATAGAGGTACACCAACATCTCAGCGCAAGCCAAGCTACTCTCTGTCCTACACATGCTGGCATCTGGAACTTTCCAACCCACCTCAGCCAGGGTGGCAACAATATCCCAAGCATTGTTCTCTAGATTCCTCTGCTCTGTCCTCGATGATGTCTTAAACCTCATACCTTACTATCTCATCTTCTCCAACATAGCGCAGCAACAACAGGAAAACATGCAAAACTTTTGGGCAAATGTAGAATTTCCACATGAGTTGGAGGGAATTGACTGCAGAACTCAGGCCTCCAGTGGCGGCATCACACCTGTAACGCAATAGGAAGCACACCCATTTCATGAACGTGCAGGCAATTGTGGACCAGTATGTGCTGATGATTCCTTCATCTTCCGTCATTCTACCAACAATGTGCGCTTCCATAATGGGACCACATGATAGTCAAATATGTTGGAATACATTGGCATATAAGTGTTGGGCTAATTGAGACAGTTCATACACAGTAGGTGTGGGCCTACATACATGCCCCATACCACATGGCATATGCGCAACACAACCCTACAAGCCACAAATGTTGAGACCGCCTATTCCACTGTCAGTCACATGTGCAAGTGAACTGCACTGCTGGAGCATCACTGTTCACGATGCTCTGGTGGAGCAGATCTCAAACACATATCTATGCCTTTGCATGGCCTCACAGATATACAGTAAGGGAAGCCCGAGGAAATTGCTGCATTGATGCACTCTACATTTTTTATGTGTTCCATGGGCCTTGCAGTGGCTTTTCCCATGCAACACTAATGAACATCATACATCTTTCCACATATCCTAGGATCAGGATCCTTGGGGCTGTTTGCTTATATTGTGCCTTCGACAGGGAGGTAAAATGATGATTCATAAATATATGTCTTATTGTCATGTCCAATTTCTATGTGTCCTACAGTCCGCAGGACACACATAATGAGGACATTAAACCAGTAAGTTATTTGAGAACACAACACCAACACACATGCACTATAGTGCAAGGGGGGAGGTGATGGCACTAGTCACTAGCATGTGATGGTGCATATGCGGCTGAACCATGGAGGTGCTGTATGTTAGGAATGTGGCACATTCCAGCCCTTCACTGTGGAAGAAGGTCAGCGCAGCCAGGTGACATCCAGTGATGCCCTGTGTTAACAACTGCTAAATGAGGCCCTGTGTGTGCATTCAATTGTTTGAAAAAGCCTCACTAATGCAACACTATGAGGAATGCTGTATCCAAACTCTGTGTTGAAGAGATTCCCTTTCTTTTGTCCGTGTGTCCACAGGTGACTCCCATGGCCTTCAGACATAGGATGTATCCCAGACTTCTGAAACTGAGAAATATAGTCATATATGAACCTCACAAGATCATCTCTACCGTGCTACATTACATTACTCCCCCACACATGTTTTGTATTTAACATTACATTACTCATCATATTACTCATCATCATATACACATCGCATCCTATGGGCACACCGTTTTGAGGTACACAAGCCACTATGTCACTCCTCCAAGGCTCCAGACTGTGCAGGAAGATACAGCCTCATGCACAAAATGCATCTCCCAAGACAGCCAAAAGCACAGCCATCTTGGGAATAATGTGCCTGTCTTGGAGCAATGCTGCCCCTTTTCTGCCAGTGCAGGCACCAAACCCTGGACACATAATCATGTGGAAAATATGTCCTACACTGTCCCCAAGATGTGTGGCAGTGTGATGTGGTTAGTGTCCCAGTTGTACTGTACAGCTCAAGGCTCCCACATAACTCAAACCCCATTGTGTCTAGTCTACAGAGTGGACACAGTGCACTGCCATGTGTACACTATCATGTCCAACATTGACATCCACTCACTACCCTCCCCTTGGCTGTACATATTGAACAACATTGACTCCAACTATCTCTGTGAAATATGTGTGACTGAAGTACACATCACATGCTCCTGTTACAGGTTGTAAGGTCAGACCGGTATCAGTGCAGAAATGGTAATAGTAGTCAATAACAGACACAATAGATGAGTGTGAGCGATTTGTCTGCTCAATGGATAATTGACTCTCCTTACTGGTGACAAATCATCACCTTCTTGGCATCGGCACTCACTAGTGTGACAAACAGTAAGTGAACCACAGATGTCAGCACACCTGTATGTGTACCACAGGGTCAGTCATTTCCAATTCCTACTTGCGTGTTTGCCAGACATGTCTCTGACAGTAAGCAAGCTGTATGAGTCATTCAGGGCACAATACAGAGCGGACATGAGTGTGGGGCCATCCCTAGGCATGACTCTTAGCTAATGCAGCTGACCAAGGATATGCTCTGCAGCCGTGGGTGATGACTTCTCTTGAAAGCCTCCTGTGGAGGCACAATCATGCCCTAAGCAGGACCTGGCCCTTAGAAGGGCGGACATTTGGCATGCTCAAATACCACTTCAGGAGTCTGGATATGGCATGGGGATGATTTCTCTACTCACCACCAATGGCATGCAAATTATACTCATTTACTGCATGTTGCACAATATTTGTGTGCATACAAATGTACCATGGGCTGATGCCAATGAGCAACAGGAACTGCTGGATGATGATGATGAGGAAGATGAGGAGCCACATCAATAGTTGCAACACAGGAGAGGGACCATAAAGTTCAACATTCTTTCACAGATACATGAGTGACTTTCATGAAGTCACAAAATGGCAACTGCGTGAAACGGTGTACCTATATATGTAAATAAATATATGAGCACTACCAGTGTGTAAGCATTTTGAATTCATAGCCACAGTAAAAATCAGAACATTCACATCATACCTGCTACTAATTGCCACACATAAACTTTATGTAGCTATGTGTAGCGAACAGCATTGAACAACATCTAATACAAACAAAATAGTGTCATGCCAACTACCTGTAGCAAATAGTCCTCCATTGCCAGCCACAATTTACAGAGGCCAGATGTAGGAAGCCAAATTGCGATTGCAAACACGGAAATTTCCAGAATTTCAGCCTTTGCGATCACAATTTGCCTGTGAGCAATGTAGGTAGGCAAATACCCGCACGCAAAATAAGGATTTGCAAAAATTGCGATTTCTTATTTTGCGCAAGCATTTAGAGAACCACAAATTGCGATTCTCTAAATGCTGGTAGGCATCGCAAATTGCGATTTTGCCTTAAGAAATCGCAAAATACCACCAACTGCAAGTTGGTGGTATTATGTGATTTCATTTCAAAAAGCGCTTTTTACAGAGCGCCATGTGGCACACCTACATGCCCCTAGGGCATGTATGTGCGCCACATGTGCACAAATGCAAATTTCAGGGGTGCAACAGGGTGTCCTTTTGGAATCCTTCCACCCTTGAAATTGCGCCCGCAATTTGAGAGTGCCTCTTGGTTATTCGCAAATTGCGGGCACAAATCCTATTCACTCCTATAGGTCTCTTGGTTCATAGGAATAAATGGGATGGTATTCCTTGATTGCGAATCTCAATTTGCGATTCACAATTAAGGAATATTAAGGAATCGCAAATATTTTTGCTATTCCTACATACATTCAATTTGTGAGTCCTTAATAGCAATTAGGTAAAAATCAACATTAAGGACTCGCTAAATTGAATTCACCTACATCTCGCCCTAAGTGTGCTAAAGTAGACAGTGTGCTATGACTGTTTGTGTCTCTCTCCTACAGCTAGTCATTTGTACGGCCTTATGCTTCTGGATGACAGTAGAGTCCACTCACAGTATGATGACTGTGAAGTGATTAACAGAGTATGTGCATGGGAACACAGTCCCAAAACTACAGTCAAAATATGCTAAATCAAAATCTGCATCCACATATGAAATCCATTAGGAGATCTTGCGTCACACATACAAATGCCACATACTATACTTTGCCAGTGCAACAGTGTCTACCTAGTGAGAAGATATCCACACTTGCCATACTAGGCTTAGATGCCAATGGGGCAAGCAGCGATGCAGCCTACCATGTTGGTGTGTTGCACTCAGATACAAACAATGGCATCACTCCTCTCAGTACAGTCTTAGTATCAATGTGAAGTCACAACACACAGATTCAGAATATGTAACAATTGAGCATTAGAAATCACAAAAAGTGAGATCCATACAGCCAGGGTGCCATGCACTGATGCATCCCAAGAAATTGTGTTTCAATGTGGCTAGGAAAACGCAGGTGAACTTCAGACCTAAATGCATACTCATCACCAAATGGTAAGTAACCACACAAGAGTTGAAAAAGAGTATTCCCAGTTGTGCTGTGTGGTGTAAACCTATACATCTCAATCTTTTAAGTACCTCTTTTTTCCAGTTCAGTGCGTTGAACTTAGCCATACTCATCATTTCTTTGAGCACTTTAATAAACCTTTCAACCATGCCACTGGTTTCTGGGTGATAAAGCACACATGTTAAATGCTGTATGCCTATTTTACATAAGAATTCTTCCATTTCCTTAGAAACCAGTTAAACACCACTGTCCATTAGAATAGTTTCTGGAGCCCCCAGTCTAGACAAAAGATCATCCAGGAACAAAATGATATGCTTAGTATCAATTGCAGAAGTGAATCAGACTTCTGACTAACGAGAGTAGGTTTTAACAACTACAACAACATAGACTTGAAGACCGTCCCCATGAATAGGCCCCAAAATCTCAAGAGCAATATCCCTCCAATGCCATGTGGGACGCTCTCTTACAACCATGGGTTGCAGTCTCGGACTCTTGGATTTGTCACTCTTAGAACAATAAATACAATCAGGTACGATTCTCTCCACCTGCTTATCCATGCCTGGCCACCAAAAAAAAGCACGCAATTTCTCCTTCGTTTTTGTGATTGCCAGATGAGTCTCATGAGCTGCATTCATTAATTCCCTCCTGAAGCTATACAGAGGCATCAGTCTCATGCCTCGAAATAACAAATCCTTATACACACCAAGTTACTCCCTCACCCCCAAAAAAGGTTTAGAAAACTCTGATCCTTGTTTCCTATTGTACCAGCCCTTCTGAATAAGTAACAACACTTCAGCTATGGCCAGATCAGCAGTCATTTCTTCCCACCACATCATCATCCATCATTGAAGAGTCCTCTTTAGGAGCAAGTTGTGATAAAGTATCCGCTACCCCATTTGCCACACCTGGAATGTATCTTGTAAAAAACGGTATTCTTGTAGAGCAATAACCCACATTTTATCAAATAATTCAATCGGGGACTTATGATGGGTACGACTTTCAAAATCACCTCCCCACGATCATTTTTACATTTTTTAAATGCCCAATAGACAGCAAGGACTTCCCTTTCCACCAAAGAGTAACTAGACTCTGCATCTCTCAAACTCCATGATAAGAACATAATGGTATTCATACCATAAGTGCCTCGCTGTTGTAACACTGCACCCAGACTGCTTGCACTCGCATCTGCTGTTAAAACAGGTTTTTTTTTCGGATTAAAGTTTTTCATACTGGGCGCAGTTCCAAGTCTCTCTTTGATTATGAGAAATTCTTTCTCACAACCATCATCCCACAGAAAAACCACACCTTTTCTTACAAGTTTCCTCATGTTAATGCTCAGCTCCGCAATATTCCTGACAAATTTGCCATAGTATTCCACCATCCCCAAAAATGTCATCAACTCTTCTTTGGATGAAGGGGAACTCATATGCTGAATAGTGGAAACGAGATAGTGTTTCGGTTTGATGCTCACACCAGTAATGTTGTGACCAAGATAATTATTGGAACCAGTGCATAACTTGCACTTCGCCACCTGAATCGTGAGATTAAACTCACACAACTTCCCCAAAACTTACCTCAGGTGAACATTGTGTTTCGCCTCATCCCTTCCAAAGATTATGATATCATCCTGATAGATGCATACCTCATCTATATGTTTCAGCACCCTCTCCATGTCATGCTGAAAGACCATGGAAGCAGAAACCAACCCAAAAGGAAGCCTGATAAATCTATACATGCCAAAAGGTTTAATGAAAGCTGTGTAATCCCTGGACGATTCCTCCAACTAAACTTAATCATATGTGGAGGGGAGATTGATGGTACTAAATACTCTAGCACCCCTAGCAATATCAACAGCTGCGTAATGTTAGGTAAAAGGTGCCTATCAATGATAAAATTCTTATTGAGTTACCTCAAATCAATTCCCAGTTGTAAGTTACCATTGGCTTTCCTGGCCGCTACAACCGGAGCAAGTCATTCTGTACACTCCATCTCTTCAATGATCTCATTTTGTTTCAACTTCATAATTTCACACTAAATTACCTCACTAAGGGAGATGAGTACATTTCTGACCTTGCAACAAACAGATTCGGTATCTCAGCTGAGCCTTATCTTATGCTTATAATCCCTCAGGCATCCAAGTTCATCAAAAAAACATTGTCTGAGTGCATTTCCACAGCACACATTTTGACTAACCCTGGGCGAAGAACTACGCTCCGTTCGCGGAGCTTGCGGAGTTTCGGCAGCTCCGCGTTCCGCGGAGAAGGCGTAGCTGTCGATAACTCCGCGATCCGGTGCGTAGCGTAGTTCTCGCGCGCTGAATAACATTATCGCGTGCGCGGCAATGGCTTACCTTCGTTCTGCGTTCGTTTTTTCCTGGTCGCTTGTGCCACCATGTTTGGAAACACTCTCGCACAGTCCCGTGCGACTGTGCGAACGCGATAACGTCATTTTGATGCGAGATAGCGTCATAAGGATGCGCGAGGATGCTTTTTGGTAAGATCGAGTTGCCGAACACGCAGAAACTGCATTCTTGCACAGAATAACTCGCGAGCATGTTAAAACCATAATAAATTACCATTTTGGTTAGGAAAAAAAAGCAAAAAACCTTAAAGTTGTACCTTTGGCTTTATTTTTAGGGGGGAAGGACCCCTCTTTTTGTTTCTACTCTTGTTTTGCAGAGTAAGGAGGAAGGGCTCTTGAGTTTACAACTTCCTGTTCCTGTCCACCAGGCTCCTCCCAGTGCTTTGTCCATGTGGTGCTCACTTTCCTTTGGATTTTGAGCTGGAAGGATCACTTTCTGTCTGTGTTGGCTGCATTACTGATTTACCTTGGATTTAATGAGGACTTTTTGAATTGGAATTCTCTTTTTCAAGTAAGTTTGTGTAATGTATGAGTGATGTAGACTTGTGCTTGTTTGATTTGATTTTTTTTTTAACAACAGTATTCAATCCTGGAATGAAATTATTGATGGAGGCCTGTACTTTCATGAGGTCCCAAATTGTAATTTTTTTCTAACATTGCATTTTGTGGAATTTAAAATGTTTCTAATTTTTAAGCCAATATCTGACCCTAGTACCCCATGTAGTTAGTGTGTAGGCATGCATGAGTTCATTGTATTAACTTTCTGTGGTTGGCCTGGCCATGTGTTGGCGGCCATTTAATGTTTCCAGCCACTTTGCTCTTGCCATAGGCCTCCAACCTTGTGGCCTACTCTGGCAGTAGGCCATAGGTACTACTCATAGGGTCATGAAAGTTAATCAACTGTTTTTGTGGTGTACCCTTAATGTGAAAATCATGGATGGCTTGGATTGATATAGAAAATCTTATTTTTATGTGTGGGGTATTTCTGGTTTTGGGTGTGTTTAAACTTTAAATACTCTGTCAATTTCTGCCATTAGGTAACCCTAGGAATACAGCTTGGGTAGTTTTGGTAACTTCGCACCATGTGAGCACGTGAACTTACATTTTTTGTCGTGTTCGCGCACTCAATGTACTTGCTCGGGAACGCGAACACGACTTTTTATTCCGTTCGCGCTGCCGAACATGCCGATTTAGCATTCTCGCGGACAATATGTCCCGAGTTGCATAAAAGTTTCTCAAAAATGTTGCAGGTCTTTCTTGTGCACCTAAAAATTCCTCATTTATGTTATGTTCTCATTTTGGTAGTAGTTTTCTCTTTTTGGAGCATGGACCACTTCCATTTTCTCTCCTCTGTTATTTTTTATTTTTTTTTGGGGTGGGGTGACCAATTTGGGCGGTGGTGTGGTGTGTCCATTTTCTGAAGCAAAGCATTGTCCCTTTGCCATAGGCATTATTGTCTGTCTTCTCTTTCTTGTCATGTTGTTGTTGGTGGCCAGGCCATGTGGTGGCGGCCATTTTGTGTATGCTTCCTTTGTGATTTATTTTGCCATGTTGTTGTTGGTGGCCAGGCCATGTGGTGGAGGCCATTTTGTAAAGTTGTCCATGTTGTTGTTGGTGGCCAGGCCCTATGGTGGTGATCTTTTTGTGTATGCTTCCTTTGTGATTTATTTTGCCATGTTGTTGTTGGTGGCCAGGCCATGTGGTGGAGGCCATTTTGTATATACATCCTTTGTGATTTTGCCATGTTGTTGTTGGTGGCCAGGCCATGTGGTGGCGGCCATTTTGTGTATGCTTCCTTTGTGATATATTTTGCCATGTTGTTGTTGGTGGCCAGGCCATGTGGTGGAGGCCATTTTGTGTATACATCCTTTGTGATTTTGCCATGTTGTTGTTGGTGGCCAGGCCCTATGTCGGCGGCCATTTTGTGTGTCCTTCCTTTGTGCTTTTGCCATAGGCATAGGCCTCCAACCTTGTGGCCTACTCTGGCAGTAGGCCATAGGTACTACTCATAGGGTCATGAAAGTTAATCAACTGTTTTTGTGGTGTACCCTTAATGTGAAAATCATGGATGGCTTGGATTGATATAGAAAATCTTATTTTTATGTGTGGGGTATTTCTGGTTTTGGGTGTGTTTAAACTTTAAATACTCTGTCAATTTCTGCCATTAGGTAACCCTAGGAATACAGCTTGGGTAGTTTTGGTAACTTCGCACCACGTGAGCACGTGAACTTACATTTTTTGTCGTGTTCGCGCACTCAATGTACTTGCTCGGGAACGCGAACACGACTTTTTATTCCGTTCGCGCTGCCGAACATGCCGATTTAGCATTCTCGCGGACAATATGTCCCGAGTTGCATAAAAGTTTCTCAAAAATGTTGCAGGTCTTTCTTGTGCACCCAAAAAAACAGAATTTGTCATTTGGTTGTTGTTTTGGGAGCCTGGGCAGGGGTTTCTTTGTATGTGTTTTTGCGGTGTTATGTTTACAACCTCTGTCTTAGCCATGGGCTATTTATTCCTTGCACATTAACCTGTCATGTGCAGCAGGCATCCTCGTTTTTCTGTCCATATTGGTATCTATAGGCCTGCTTGACTTTATTGGTTCTTTCTGGACTTCATGTGGCCTTTGAGCTGTGGTGCTGCTGGACTGGTATTATTAGTCTTCTGTTTTGTCTTTTATACATTGACCTGTGTGTCTTTCAATTGTTCATGTTGCCTTACTGCTTGTTTGACTGATGTTGTTCTGCCTTCTTTACTTGTAGGTGCACAAAAAAGACTGAGGAGGTGCTGGTTGTTTTTTCATCCATCGCTCGTTCTACCGCCAGACGGACGTCCTTCAGTTGTACGCCACGTGTGGTGTGTGACTCATCTGACCAGACATCTCTGCAATTTGTGCTGCTGTGAGCTGACTGACATCAGAAGAAGATGGGCCCTAAGAAAGCTACCAGGTCCTCCACCACAAAGAAAGTTGCTGCGAAGAAGGAACAGCAGAAGGAAGTGTCACTTAAGTCTGGTATGGACCCCAAAACCTTTTTTGGCACCCCAAAAGGTACGCCTGCAGCAGCGGGGTCTGGGGTGCAAGCTGGGACCAGCACATCTGCATTAGTGGGGGCAAGCCAGCATCCCAGGGCCAAGCACATGATGAGGGTCGAAGAGGTAGCCAGCCTTCTGCTTGCGAGCAGTGATACTGAGCCAGAACTAAACTTATCGCTGTCTCAAAGTAGTACACAATCCACGCAAGATGGAAGTGCTCAACAACCACCGCCAGCAGTAGATGTTCAACAACCACAACCACCGCCCGCAATAGGAGTTGTTCACCCACAACCACAACCACTTCCCGCAACAGTTGTTGAACAACCACAACCACCGCCCGCAACAGTTGTTGTTGAAAAACCCCAGCCCGCAATAGTACTTCCTCAAGAACAACAACCACCATCTCCGCACCAAATAGTAGTAGTTGTTCCTCCCGAAGTCGGGGCAGTTCAGGAAGTAGAGCCTCCTTCCGAGCAAGAAGAAGAGGAAGCCACTTCTGTAGGTGATCTATTTCCTTTGAATTCACCAAGGGAAAGGAGGGTTAGTGCATCGAGTTCTTCGCAAAGCATCCCTTCCGATGACCTTGATACGGATTGGCAGCCACAACTATCTGCGCATTCAAAGGAGAGACATCCCAAGAAGACCATGCTAGGAAAAAGGAAGTTTCCAGGCAGGCTTGAACTTATGGAGGTCGATGTAGGTGAGCAGGATACTGCTGGTGATAAAGACGGGTCTGACACTGTCATCATCACAAGCGTTATTCCTGGTGCAGAGGATGTAGAGACAAACATTTTCACCCTATCCAGAAATGCTGCAATGACTGATGAGCAGGTACCACGCATAACTCCTACACACTCAACACCCACAGTAACACCAGCTCCAATTTTTTCAACAGCGAAGGCCCGGCAGCATCCGACATCCAGCAGAAGCGCCACTTCAACAGAAGGAGGTAGTGGCAGTACTAGGACTGAGCTGTCCCATAGTGAAATTCCACAATCCTCCAGTCCATCCGGCATTGGCAGTGGGTCCTCCTCTTCCTATGGCAGGAGACAAAAGTTTACCTCCCCAGTGTGGGACTTCTTTACGGTTCACCCAGTTCAGGAGAACATTGCTGTATGCACCATTTGTCATGCCAATGTTAGTCGTGGTAAGCTTGGTACAAACTATGGGACTGGAGGCCAAACGACCCATTTGAAAAAAACACACGTGATCAGGTGGGAGAACCACCTTGCAAGCTTAAAAAATGTTAGCACTCGTGTTGGTGGGGATACAGTGGTACAAGGTCCACTCATGGTTGATCAGGAGGTAGAAGAAGAGGGAGACGATGACCTTCTATCTAGGAGTGGTACACAATCGACCCCTGTCGCCAGCACTGGAGTGGTAAAGACCACATCCTCCGCATCTGCAACTTCTCAGTGGCACCAGAGTCAGCTGGAAACACCAAGGAGTGCAAAGTCTGCGATGCAAGGTGGTCCGTCTAGCACAACTCAAAGACATGCAAAGCAGCTTACCATTCCTAGCATGTTAAGGCAGGAGGGAAAGTACGAGCGGAACCACCCAGTAGCACGTTTATACAATGCCAAACTTGCGAAAATGTTAGCACTGGACCTTCTCCCATTTTCATTTGTTGAGGCTGTTGGATTTCTGGAATTAGTGGCAACCCTCTGCCCAAAATGGAACGTTCCCAGTCGCTACTATTTTGCCCGAGTGGCTGTTCCAGCACTACACCACGATGTGCTGGAATTGATTGGGAAAGCCTTACAACAGAGTGTTGTCCATTGTATCCACCTGACAACAGACATGTGGAGCAGTTGCGATGCTACAGATTTCATGTGCATCACCGCACACTGGATCTCTTTTGCAGGTGTTAAAGACAAGTTAACTTCAGGCCTCCGTGACGTTGCTGGAATTTTTAATGATACGCGCAGACATGCAACTATAGCCATGTTTGGTATGGACAAAAGTCATACTGCTGAAAATATTTTGTCTGACTTTAATGACAAGGTCTTTGAATGGCTGAAACCAAGAGGCCTTAAGATTGGTTTTGTTTCCACCGACAATGGCAGTAATGTAGTGAAGGCAATGAGAGAAGGACATTATTTCAGGGTACCCTGTTTGGCACACTGCATAAACTTAGTCGTGCAAGACTTTCTGAAAAATGAAGCCAAAGTCAGCAACATAATGGCCATCTGCAGAAGAATATGCACGCACTTTAACCATTCTTTCAAAGGACGGAAGCTGCTACAGGTCATTCAGCAAGAGCATAGGTTGCCAGTCAAAGCACTGATACAGGAGGTCCCAACACGTTGGAACTCAACTTATTTCATGCTTGAGCGTCTCTTTGAGCAGTACATCCCACTGAATGCTTATGTCATGTCAAGAAGATTAGGGGATCCTACTGTTAATCTTAAAGCCCTGACCATTGAGATGTGGCAGTGGGACCTCATTAAATGCATCACAGAGATGCTACAACCCTTTGAGGTCTTCACACGTGCAGTTAGCAGGGAGGACTGTACTATGGGCCAAGCCATCCCATTGTTGTACATGCTTGAGCAACAGGTGAAGGAGGTCTGTGAAACATACGAAGGTGACGAACAAAAAGTTGATGCATATACCTTAGCCAAGGGCTTAGTCAACCGCTTGTGTGAAAATGTAAGGCTCAACAATATTGTGTCAGGTGAACATTACATAACTGCAACTATCTTGGATCCACGGTACAAATTATTTGTCAGCAGTAACGAAGTAATTCCATTTTCAGATGAGGATGTTGACAAGTACAAAACTTCCATAGCTGCGGAAGCTAATGAGTTAGAAACTGAACGGCTGTTACTTAAAGGCCTGCCACTGCCAGCCCAGGCCAGTCCAAGTACTCCTGACGCAAGTTCTTCACAGCGTGAGAGCAGTGCGTCTGCTTTCCAGCAGGCACCAACAGTACCAAAAGCAGCACCTACACGATCTGATTCAGCAGACCCAACCAAAAGCATAACTGCTTTTTTTCTACAGAAAGGGATGGGTAAGTCCGTTGCTGTTGCAAAGGGAAAAGAGGACCAGCAAAGCCGAGCACCAATGAACATTGAGCGGATGGTTCAGGCCTATCTGGATGACACAACAGAGGTGTTCATGGAGCAAAGCCCATTGGTCTATTGGTATGAAAGAAGGAGACAGTGGCCAGTGCTGAGCAGGCTGGCGATAAAGTATCTGGCTTGTCCTGTAGCCAGTGTCTCCTCTGAGCGGGTTTTCAGTGCTGCTGGTGCCATTGTCACATCGAAAAGGACTAGTCTCTCCCCCAAAAGCGTGGAGCGGCTGACAATGATAAAAATGAATCAACGCTTCATACCACCAGACTATCAAGTACGTGAATCACCGCCGGATGAAGAAAGCGAGTGTGAAGAAGACGTCCTCACTACTGGGTTACATGACCTACTTCTGTCTGAACGCACAGAGTTTGAGGACGAGCTCCTCTTCCCTGACAACTAGGACAGGTATGTTAAAGGAATGATGCAATGCATTGCATAGGATTGTTTAGCCGACTCTGAGCAAATGTGCATGGAATTAAAGTATACTAGTAGTAACTTCAGACTCACGTGATGGGCAATTTTCCCATGTTATTTAATAATATAAATTATTTATGCACTTGTGACCCTACTACTACAGGTGCAGTCAGTACTTAATTTATCGTTCGTAGTGCATGTTCATGTTGCACAACGTACATTATTTGGTGAAACAGTCCCCCCTCCACCCCCCCAACAAACACAAATGAACTTCAAATGTTTTCTTGTGAAAATAATATCTTTGTTTTATTTTTATATTTTAATAATGATAATAGAAAAATAAAATATATAACAAATGTAACCCCCTGACCCAGAGCTGTCCCTACCCTCCCCTAACCCCAACCAAATTTCAACCCAAATGTACACCCCAACTCCCACATCCCACCCACCAACAAAAGGATTAAAAAAGGGGCAAAAAACAGGGTCCATTTCAAAGCCGGCGGGCTTTCAGGTGTTTGTCCACCAGTATCTTGACACGCTCCTCTAGACCGTCCTCCTGCTTCTTCCGCTCCTCCTCCAACTTCGCTACCCGGCGGAGAATCTTTGCTTTGAAATCACGGCACCTACACTTGCATGCATGTTGTTGTTGTTGTTGTTGTGGGGGGGCCGCCGAAGATGTAACAATGCGGCGGCGGGCGGCTGCCTGACCACGGCGACGTAGTCCTGCAGGCTTGGGGCCCGGGGCATTGGAAGAGGCAGCAGCTGCTGCCGCCGCCTCCTCCTCCTCCTCCTCGGCCTGATCCACCAGCCGGCGGTAGGCCTCTACAATTGCCTGCAGTTTCCGCTGCCGGGCCCGGACTGCCAACTCCTTCCTGGTTGGTTTTTGGGAAGGAGTAACTATAAAGAAAGAAACAGAATTGTTAATCCAAACTCCCCGCAAATCAAGAACACAACATTGATTCAACACATAGTGGGCGGCACAGTAGCACTAGCAAGCAAGCTGAGTACCAGAAATTGTGTTGCGTCTATCTTGAACATTCTACAGCCTCTATTAATTTTTCGGACTTTTTGTCACGGCTTTATGCCTGCCCTATTAGCATGGGTGTACTTCAACGGTCACACACATTAGAACGAACACCTGTCTTTTACATATCTCCTTTTGTTCCGGGAAGGCGGGAACACTCTCAAAGTAACATTAATTAACAGGGGGCAGCTAGTAGCACATGTCTAGTAAAGACTATAATACTTTATACCGCGCAACAAACCTTATTTGGTTTGTGTTTCACCAGCAACGACCCATGCACCCAGTCGTCCCCTCCTTCCCTTGCCTTTGGGTTTGCCCAAAACACCGCTGCTGCTGAGACTATCCACTAACCACCGGTATTGGGTGTGTCTCCCAACCACGCTGGCAGCTGTGTTTTCCCCTTTACATGCTTTAACAACAACCCATGCATCCGACTGCTATCAGGCACTTGCATTACTGTAGTGGTAATGCTTAGCATGCTAATGACAAGTAAAGGTAACATCATATATTTTCCAGTAGAGTACAGTGAGAAAGTTTTCCCCTCCCACCAAGTAATGCAGATCACTATTGAATGTAACTTACCATCGCCCGCCGCTGTTGGCTCCCCCCCCACTGCTGCTGGTGTAGGTGCCTCTGTTCCTCCTGTCCCCGCCGGGAGCGCTGAAGCTGCGCCGCTGTCCCCGTCGGCACTGGTCGATGGTAAGGGTTCTGCACCTATAAAAATAAGTACGCCTTTTTAGATGGATGCACAGCCCCCTTTGTACTTGTTCACCAAGAATGGAGTTCTTCAAAACAGTTAAGTCCAACGTACGTAATCAGTATGAGTCCACATTGCATAGTACAGCAGAGTCACTACACATATTATTAGCATTCATTGTTATGGTATGGTACCCAAGCTCATCTCATCTGTCCTGCTACTCTAGTCCTTGGAAATTGGAAGTGAACTATGTAACCTTTGTACATCAATGTATCCAGTTTTGCGCATGTGTTAACTCGCAGCTTGTTGCGCAGTACGAGAAGACGCTCTGGGGCAACACATCATTGTTCAATGCATACACCTGAAGAGGTGGGAAAGTAAAAGGGCCCGTATTTAAGTTTTCTATGTGGATTGTGGGATAGAGTTTGCTTACAGGTTACAACTTCTTTTTAGCATGGCTGCATAAAACTGGCATAAATGTATTTAATACTGTCTAACGTGCACCACTTTTGTCATTATTTTTCGGCAGGTGAGAAGATTGCCTTCTACGAAGCGGACATTTCCATAGCTTACAAAAAAAGAGGAATATCTGACCAGTATACGTTGGTGAGAGGTCTCCGATAGTTGCCACATTTCCCTATTGTGCACTAGTAGCTGTACAAATGTTGATTACTTTATTATGCCTGTTTTAACTCTGGATTTTTTCTGATGGGCCCTTCAACGTATTGGACGGAAGCACTTAAAAACATTGATGTTACTTACTTACTTCTAACAAAATAAAGCTTTTGAATGACCACTTTGACTCTGAAGTTTATTTTCAGTGTCTGTTGTCTTAGAGACTCACACGAGTGAGTGAGCAAAAGGGGGTTTCTTAGGTAACGGTTTGTGTCCTAAAAGCATTCGGCATCTTGGTATTGGGGTTCAGGAGTGTGATTTGAACAATAGACCAATGACTCAGGCCATATAGGCTGACGTTCAGTGAATTGTGCGTTCCTCAGAGTTCTGTGACTGAGGTGTAAGTAAGGTCCAACCTGCCTATCAGTACCAACAACATCCAATTTTCGTGTGCATAGTTACATAGTTGTGTAATATGTATATAACTCCATAGGAGATAGAAGAATACCCACAAGACTAGTAGTGGTATACTAACGTTTACAAAAATACTAGACAAACATCATTCTGGATGCCTACTTGGTTGCTGTCAATTGACAAAGCACTGCAGACACATTACAGAGGAAAAAACAAGCACTGTTGGACTTACTGGGGACAGCAGCAGGATCCTCAGTAGAGGAGCTCTGTGTAACTGGTGGTTCACCCGCCGACTCGGTCCCTGTATTCTGCTTGCCCCTGGGTTCTGTGGTTCATGTAAAAATTAAAATAATAAACAAAGATAAAAACATTGAGTGATGTGAAACATAGACATCATTGCAAATCACACTGCTACAGTGGAACAGAGCCGGAGGCAACAAATCCATGCCAGGGGCCGCAACGCAAATATGTATCCATCCTTAGAGTATTATTAAATTAAGGATATCTATTGGTGCGGTGGCCCCTGAAGTTTGGTGCCCCTGTGCAGTTGCACAGCTTGCACATGCCCCCTAGAGCCGGCCCTGGCTGAGGTAAGAAGAACAAAGTAACGTTAGCATTCTTTGCAAGAAAAGGATTCCATTCATGCAGAAGAGAAGGCCGTGAAAAAAATGCTACAATATGCAAACAACGTACAATTATCCATCCACCGCTATTTCACTGACGGACAAAGGAAGGACAAGACTCTATTAATAGCATTAACTAACTTCAGTTCTCAGCAATAAAGAAAATCTCACATCAATAAACAGCAACAGCTAGCGCCAAGTTGAAACAACACGCAAGAGCCAGTGAAGAAGAAGAACACTGTCATACAATGACAGTAGATATACCGGAATACATCGCAAATGTAACTAGGGGCAACAGTCATCGCGTTACTTATTCAGCCAATATTTACAAAGATACAATAACAATATTTATACAACTATATATATATATATGTATATATATATATATATATATATAATCTATATGTATATAAATATATATATATATATATATATATATATATATATATATATATATATATATATATATATATATATACACACTTTATTTTTGGGGTAGCCACTCACCAAGACCCACAACCTCCACACCAAGCAGGTCCAACAGGTCCTGCTCCCGGTCCAAAATGTCGGCCCAGCGGTGGGACAGCTGATGGTGGGTACGCCGGATACCGGAGCAGCGGAAGACTGCACGGCGCACCTTCGCCCACCGCCGGAGACGCTCTTCAATGCGCTGGTATCCGGAGCCGGGCCTGCCGCCTGCTGCCAAAGTCAAGGGGAGGTGACGTTGGATAAAAAAGACCAGGGCGGCCACCTCCTCCTCCCCAAAAAGTTGGCGGGGCGTCACTCCTGCCGGGCGCATTCTGCCGCAAGGCAGCCTGGTTTTTTTAGGCACAGCCGCCTTGCCCTTTGAGCCGCCGATTCTGCTGGCACCCTTCACCATGGTTCTGGGTGGAGGGGAGAAGGAAAGTTGAAGACAAAAAGGTTAGGGGAAGAAAGAAGAAAGATAAAAGAAGGAAGTAATATAAAACAAGAGAAAAGTTGCAAAAAAAGTGGTAAAAGTAAAAATAAAATGAGAAATATAAACCTAGGCACAGACAGAAATAGGTAAGAAGTAAAGAAAGTTAGAAAAACTGAGGGAAAAGACCAGGATGGAAGAGATAGGAGTGAGATGCTGAAGTAGGCCCAAAACCATAGCCAGAGTGTGAAATCGAAGATGGCTCTGCCCGTCGCGACCGCCGCGGTAAGTTCGCGCGATATTTGACGCGATCACGCACTTTGGCAGTGCGAACGAGAAGATGAGTTCCCGAACATGTCTAACACAACGCGAACACGTTACTTGTGACCCGGAACCGGAAATAAGGGAACGCAAGCGGGCGGGACAAACCTCATTGAGTAACTTAGCGCGCTAGCTATTGCGAGCATGCAGGCAGCGCCCCGAACACGCGCACCGCGCTCCCGAAGACGAAAAGCGGCGCGCGAACGGGTCTAGCAAGCTACTACGCATGTCCGCGGAGCTACACGTAGCTCGCGGAGTGCAAGTGCGTCTTCGCGTAGCTTCGCGGAGTGCGGCTACGCGAACTACGCCCAGGGTTAATTTTGACCCTCTCCTTAAATAGAATGAGAGGATTACCGTTAGAATTGAGCATTATCCCCAAATCACCCTGATGCAACCAACTGATGAGACAGTGGCCCCTCCTTGAAACATAAATCTTCCCAGAAACCAATCTGTTTTTATACTCGATCAAATTTGCAAACTTACATGAAGATGCAAGTTTCCTTAAATCTGCCATATAACTTTTAACTGACTCCTCATCCCTTTGTGTCCTTTTGTCAAAATGGTGTCTGTCTAATATTGTACTAACTTTTAGTAAAAAATGTTTGTCAATTTTTTTATACAAATTTCATATTCATTCAGAACTTCAGCTTCCATAGCTATATGGAAGATGATCAAAAATGTCATGTGATTCAGAACCAAGGCAGTGACGTATAAGGAGGCCTCTCTCTCTGCACTTAATGATGTCCCACACACCTTGGCATATCTGTCAAAACTTTTTTCAATTTCTACCATTTGATGGGAGTAGTGCCTGGACAAGACATGAAGAATGTTTGTGCAGTAATGTCCTGAATCACTGTCGATGTAAACAACTATGAACAACACACCAAAAAAATGTAGAGTACAGTAGAAACCAACTATGACTCAGAAGGTGTGTGTATAACAGCAGATAGATGTAGTAGTTGTGCCATGCCAAGAATTTAAAGAGTACGTGCCACTGAAGATTGAATCCACTAGAGAAACGATGGTATTACTGCAAATAGTGTGCATCACTGAAAACAAGACATGAACCCTCCACAAGGCAGATTGGAACACCAAAGATCCACAGGCTAAATTAAAGAAAAGATGGTATTACTGCAAATAGTGTGCGTCACTGAAAACAACAATACATGAACCCTCCATGAGGCAGATTGGAGCACCAAAGATCCACAGGCTAAATTCACCAGATAAACGAAAATATTACTGCAAATAGTGTGCGTGTCACTGAAAATGACAAGCACATAAGCCTTACACTAGGCAAGTTGTCGCACAAGTGTCAAAAGTATTTACTATAAATAGTGTGAAAGTCACAGAAAATGACAAGAACATTGGCCATACACAAAAGCATTCCTGTAAATAGTGTGATTGTCCTGAAATGACAAGCACAGAAGTCTTACACAAAGCAAGTTGGCCCACAAGTGTCAAAAGTATTTACTGGAATAGTGTGCGTGTCACTGAAAATGACAAGCACATAAGCCATTTACGAGGCAAGTTAGCGCACTGGTGGTTCTTAGGAGTAGATCACGCCCATTGAGAAATCCAGCAGCAGGATGCAGAAGAGAATGCTGCTACAAGAAGCCCGCTAATAAGTCAGTGCGGTTCCAAGTTGGCCGGGAGAAGAGAGAGGCGAGCAACGAGAACCTAAGGCAGGAACCTCCATGGAAGAGAGAGAGGTGAGTCTCACTTAGCTGCGATAAGGACACATTTCTTCATAAACTCTGAGTAATCAATAAACTGCGCCACGAAAAACTGGTAGCGCGCTACGGTTCAGCATTAGCGCACTTCGCAGGCTCCGCGCTCGAGCCTGATAACAATACAGTTCAGCACAAGCGCACTTCAAAGGCTCCGCGCTTGAGTCAGAGAATGACACACAAATAATTATTAACAGTTTTTTCCACCAGGCAGTTTCACAACGACTACGCCAGTGTGGTATCCTAAATGAAGCACTTCACTGGATTCACAGAGTTGATTTGACAGTTCAGGTTTATTCCACATAAAAGATCTAACCCATCACCAACAGTTGCTGAGGGTCAACTACCACAGCTTTAACAACCTCCTTCAGCCTCTCTATGACATAGCCTATGACATACATAGCATTCCACTGACACATAATGTTCCTCTGAGGGAAGTGCAATGCCACGCATTGTGTTCTATGAAGGTGCATGCCACAATAGCCATCACCAAGCTTCAAGTAACCACACAACCTTGAAGCATATTGTGATGGGTCCCAATTGCAAACATATTTATGATTGCACTACACCTGACTAGTTGTGGCTATGCATTCTGCCCTCATGAACCACAAATTATAAGCTACACTTGGTGGTAAAGACTATGTGCAATTGCAATGTGCTCCGTGGCAGGGGCTGTCCTCTGGTCTGCTGCACTGCAAAGGGTCCAGTACAGGGGCTTATCAGGCACCAGGAGGCTCCCCATGCTTGGCTGAAGCTCTGACTGGGGCCCTGGCAGGCCCTTGGAATGGAGGCTACCTATCTGGGCTCTGTCCTGCGGTACGCTCATGGCCCTTGTGTGGGCCTTGTGGGCCCTCCTATCCTGGGCTATGTCCTCCATTCTGCCAATTGGTCAAGCAGCCTTGACGGGCTCCCACGGTCCTCACCTGCTCAGACAGGTCCTAGAGCACTGACAGGGCCTCTGGGTGGGCACTTCCACACTCAGCTCTGTACTCCGGCTTTCGGTGATACTAAGGGCCTGTTAAGGAGGTCCTTCAGGCCCAGAGAAGCTCTGAATGTGGCTCCGGCTGGCCCTTGCGGTGGCTGGAGTGGGTCCTCTCCTGTTCGGGGCTCCATCCCGCATGGCCAAGTCCTCAGGACAGGGTCGCATGGACCCGAGGAGGTATCCTCTGTGTGGCCCGGGTCCTTGACCGGGTGCCAGCCGGCCGTTGGCTGGGGCCCCCCATCTTGTGCCCTGTCCTTGGGCCAACCACAAGAGAAAGTGCCCTGGACAAGGTCCCAGAGGCCGGGGGAGGCCTCTTCAATGTGGCCTGTCCCAGGTGCTCTGACTGAGCCCCGGGTCAGAAATATGTCAGGGGCCCCCCTAGCAGCCTTGTGCCTGAGACCCAGCAGGTGCTCCGAGCACCCGGGGTGCAAAGTCCCCATCTCCTCCAAGGACAAGCATAAGCCCTTTCAGTAAGGAACAGTGCAACCTTAGGGCGATCCCTTGGGAATTAGGTCACATGCAATGCTGGGCAATAGCTCGTCCAGATGGCCGAGCTACCCTGAAAGTCCTGATGAGGGCTCATTTGGAGAACAGGAGTCTTTATAGAAGGCAGGTATTACTGTAAGGGTTTTGGAGTACGCTGGTCTGTAAAATGAGTTGTGGAAGCTTGCAAAGTTCTAAGTGCGCAGACAGGCTCGCAGGGCTGGAACAAGTCAGTGGTTGGAGCTTCTTGTCGTGCAGGGATTGGCTCTTCTTTGTCCTCTTCTTCATAGGTCATCTGTAATCCAGCGACTAAGGTTTAGGGGTCCCTTGTATATCCTCTCTCTCTGTGGAGGGGGCATATTCCTAACCCTATTGGCTACAGTCCTCCAAAACAATATGGAAGATTCTGAAAGGAGGGGGTGCGGGTCACTTCAGTTTAGGGGTGGCAATGGCTGAGAGAGGACACACTTGCTTACCAATTTTCCAAGGGACATTGCTGCCAAAAATGCTATGTTAAATAGTTTTATTAAGCGCTTAAATACCCCAGTGTGTCTTGGCGCTGGCTACATATGCGGCATGAAGAGTCAAGGAGGAGGAATTTATAAAGAATTGAACAACTAAGTCTTGAGGGTCTTCCTAAACACCAAGAGATTAGAAGACGTATTGATGCTAACTACAGGCTTTTGAAGCTCCCAGCACAAAGCTGCAGCCACCCCACGCCACATATTTAAATCTGGGCACAATCACGTATTTGGCAGTAGAGAATCTTAAGGGTCTGTTAGCAGTATACCAGTTGAAATTATTTTTTTAGAACACAGGGCCTTGACTGTGTAGTGCTTTGTATACGATGCACAGAGCGTTGAAAGACACGATCTGCCTGATGGGCAGCCATAGCAGCTTTCTTGTGGGTTTGGCTACCGAGTGGTGTTTTGGGACCTTGAGTAGGAGAAAGGTAGTGGTGTTTCGATGAGTTTGGACTTCGCTGAGCACATGTTGATGTGTATTCAAGTACAGACCGTTAAAGTTGTCAAGCCTTGATAGCGCAAGGTAGGTGACCACTGTTTCCTGAAGATGTTGTGGGATAAAAAGTAGTAACTTCTTTATCAGTTGAGGGTGCTTTTGCCCCTAAATTGACATGCTAAGTACTTTGGTACATCTACAATAGGGTACTGGTGTACTCTTGTAAGTCTCTAGTGTATGATGCTAAAGTACCCAAGGCATCAACACACCAGGGGTCCCAGGGGCTGTAGCCTATATTGTGCCACCCATAGAAGTCCACTTAAACTGTGACTACAGGCTTGCCATTGCAGCCTGTGTGAGTTGGTGTTTGCACCTCTTACTACAGATATGTTTCCTAATATCTGAGATCACTGCACTAAAAACTTAGAAGCCACGCCTATGGCAGGCTCTTTAGTCCTGAGGGCAGAGTGCTTGGTTATAAGTGTGAGGGTTTCCCTGCATTCACAGGGCCCCCCTACAAACCCCAGAATTGATCTCCAGGCCTTGTAAGTGTTGTCAGCCATGTTTAGGTATATAGAAGACATCAGCCATTAAGAGATGTCTAACAATACAGTGGCTGCCCCAAACTCAGTCAAGTTTGGCATCAAACATGTTGACATAATACCAAACATCGATACAGTGCTGGAATTATGATACCATGTACTGGGGGGCTCTGTTGGGGCCTATCTGTACTCCTGGTAACAGCCTTTCTGGGTCTGCAAGCAAGCTAGTGCTGCTGCCGATCACAGACTAAAGGTGTGAGGAGTTCACAGAGTCCTACTATGCAGAATTCTCTGGAGTAAAAAGAAAACATCCTCCACACTATGCGGGTGCCGGTGCACCCCGTTTGCTTTGCATCCGCACGCTCCAAAATCGCACGTGAATGGCACTACACAGTTCTCAAGTGTGTTCTTGCATTCTAAATCATGCACGAACAGCACCACTCGGTCCACATGGGGCCGGGCATCTTGTTTTTTGTTATCTGATATGGTGCTGGGCCTAAATTATATCTGTCCTTAATCTTTGTACTCCTTTATTAATTTCTAGCCCTAATTTGAATTTTTTTATATTAGTGTGAGTCTTTGTGTATTTTATGTTTTGTGTAAATATTTTTGTATTTTTGTGAATTTATTTCCCCTTCTTTCCTTATTTATTTCTTCACCTTTACTTCCTTTTCCTCCTTATTATTTCTACCCCACCCAGTGCCAAGGCAGAGGGACGACTTCCTTGAGGGTGGCGCTGCCACCTAGGTGTTCAGCCCCAGCCGATCTTTCGAGATGAGGTGGTGGCAGCACTATTTTCTTTTTGCGCCGTGCCACCTGCCCTCAATGCTGGCAGCAGGCAGGAGCATCGGCGGTGCTGGGGGATGGTGCCCTGGTGTTTGCGGAGCACCAGCCAGGTTCGGGGCACCTCCCAACAGCTAACGCACCACTGGGCAGACCTTCTGAAAAAGGGACGGGACCTGCTTGACCTGCTAGGCATCGTGTTACAGGACTCGGTGAGTATTAGTTATTTGTTCTGTTTGCATTGTACAATGCTAACAATTTCTTTCTGAATACCATGCTGCTCACACTCAGAAGCAAGTTATGTTTAGTTTACGCTGGTATATTATTGTAGAACCCAGTTCTAGGCAGGTGCTCACTCATCAGGTGCTTGCTTTGGCTGATTAATTAAGAAACTTGTAGACTTTTCTCCTGTCACTATAGTGAATCACTAAGTAGCGCGTTCTCTCTGTGACTTTGTAAATGTAGCTAGTACAGTTCCAGGTTATTGTATTAAATTCACAGTGCTGATGTGAAGTATGCATCTATGCATTGCAAAAACGGGAGACTAAGTTGGCTCATCAATGGTGTTGAGAAATGGGAAAAAATAGAAGCAAAGATCATTCACTGCAATACATTAGTTCCAAATGTAGTTTTTGTTAAGGAAATTTTTAATATGGGTCTAATGACAGTCATTAGACTCGAGTCAAAGCTGCTAGTACTATAGGTGATCTGTTTTAGTGACTGCATTTGCTTTTCATAAAACATTTTGTGTAAATTGTAAACTGAATCACTATTCTATTTTGATTTATCTTCCTAATTTCTTTCATTAACACCCAAGGGCAAGAAGAAGGACATTTCTGAGGGTCTGGGAGAAGCTAGTCAGCTGGCGCCAACCGCCAGAGCTGTAGCCAAGGGCTCTGCTGATCCCAGTTAGTCTGTTTATGATTGTTGTGGTCTTCCTAGGTTGGAATCTTGAGGTCTTGGAATGTTGTTGCTGTCTATTGTGAAGATTCAAATAACAGGAAATACCCAGGAATAGAACACATCTGACCGAACACCTCGTGTGCCTCAATCACGAAGGTGGTACAAAAGGGGGTGGTGATGGACGGAGCATCTGAATCAATCAAACACTCACACCCAGTTAAAAGATCTGGGTTTAATCCATCCCCGTTCTTTAGCCCACTCTGCCACCCCAGTTCAGACATAGCTATATGCAAATCAGTCTGACCTAGTGCCTCATAGGAACAGTCCAGCCCGAACTGCCAAGCCATGTCTTCCCTGGACAGGAAACAAGCTTCCGAAGACCGGTTTCTGGCATTCCAGCCGTCTTCAGCCCGGCTTGCTTGAATCCAGTGGCAAAGTGAGCAAGGGACTCACGTCTGAGCATACCCTGCCACACTTATGGCGGCCAAAAGCGGTATAAAAGGGGGTGGTGATGGACGGAGCATCTGAATCAATCAAACACTCACACCCAGTCAAAAGAACTGGGTTTAATCCATCACCGTTCTTTAGCCCACTCTGCCACCCCAGTTCAGACATGGCTATATGTAAATCAGTCTGACCCTGTGCCTCATGGGAACAGTCCAGCCCAAACTGCCAAGCCATGTCTTCCCTGGACCGGAAACAAGCTTCCGATGACCGGTTTCTGGCATTCCAGCCGTCTTCAGCCCGACTTGCAATGTCCTGGTATTGCATGTATTCTTCAGGTGGAACCACTACAATTCATTCATGAAATAAATGTGTCTGTGGATCTGCAGGTGTCAATTTCACCCAGGTATAAAACACCTCTGATCCAAACACCTTGTGTGCCTCAATCACGAAGGTAACATGGCCACCTGTTGCAGGTAATCCATGTTCTAATAATTTTAGAGTTACTGCCTGACTGCAGTGTTGGATGAAAAAAAGTGATGCCCTTATACAATCAATCAAATGTTTAATTGTTTCAGTTAGTTAAAACCATAACAATATAGATTCTAAAAACAGAAGACAACAGTAAAAGTTTTTTGGTTAGTTCCAATAGATCAGTTAATGGTATTCAGATGTTTACAAAAGTACGTGATTAACAGTTAGTAGATCAGAGGGATTAATTAGCCCATAGTCCGCTGTGTGAAAAGGGAATAATTTTCAGATGTTCTCAACAACCTTTTCATTATTTTCATTGTCCAGTATTCACTCTCTAAGACAAATCTCTCTTGTTCAGCATTACTAGTCAATGGCTTGAAATTCAATATTTAAAGCTTGCTCGTGTACGTTAAGGAACTTTATCAGTTGACAATTCAGTAAGGTGTCAGTTGGGTCCAAGCCAGCTATGATTGCAGATCTGCACGTTCTTATTCTTCTGATGTTCATAGCTTTTTTTTAGTGAAGTGACTTGTGCTTTTAACAGCTTAGGACATGTACAAACTATATGAATAAAACCCTCTTTGCTGCTTCCACATAATCTACATTCTTTCGGCCCTTTGTGAACCAATGTTGGCTGGTCTGTGATGGACAGCAATTTGCCTAAACGCAGGGCCATTAGTTGTAGCTTTCGATAGACCGAGAAGGTGTTGTTTAGATATGGTGCTGTGGTAAGTGTCTTATAGTTGGTGATTACCGTCCAGGCGTGTTTTCTCTTGCTGAGGATGTTTTTGTCTTCTAGCAAGGAGTGGAATTTTGCCGATATGTTTATGGCTTGTTTGAAGGATGAGTATGACAGGCTGGTTTTCCAAAACTCACCTGCACATGTTGCTTATAAAGCTTTTTTTAGATATTGATGGTAGGGAGACTTTTCATCCTTCTCTAGTTCCTCCCACAGAGCCTTATTTAGTTCTGATTCTGCCGCATTTTGTTTCAATCTGTACCATTGCTTAATGGTGGCATACATTCTCCCAAACATTTCGTTGGTTACCCCAAATTCTAATCTCACCTGAGCTGGGGACACGGATTGATGAATTTGAAAGACTCTTTTGTATATTGAAACGTGTAATTTATTGAACAGGTCAGCGTCTTTCCCGTGAAATGCAGTACTAGTGTATGATAACGTTGGTAGTGTTTTAGCTGTTATTAGTGCTAGTAGAGGTTTAAATTATATCCCCTTCAGTTTTTTTGCTAAGGTCCTGAAGGCAAATGATAGGGCATTGGTTCTCTGAATCATTTGTGCTTTTTGTTCTCGATGATTGTGCCTGCTGTTGATTGTGACCCTAATACAGAATAAATCTATCATGCCAGGGGACATGTTTATGTACATAAGGTACAGGGATTAAGATATGTTACCAAGAGCCTGTTGTGGGAGAGACAGAAGTAAGCTACAAGGTAAAAGGTCACCTATATAAGACCGTTATGTCATGTGGATGGGACAAAATGTATGTAATCGGCATATACATGCTGGTACTAAACTAAAGGACAGCTAGCTATTGCCATGGTGTCGCTCGTCGTCATCAAAATTACTGTGAATTGAAACCCCCCAGCTCTACCAGCCACAGCAGTGGTTGATTTATTACGGCCTCTTCTACCTGCAATGTAGCAAAATCTCACATGATAAGCTTTGATGACTTGAGGGAGACATGAAAGAACGGAAAGTAATTTCAAAGAAAGAAAATGGTATATGAGTGAAAGAGAAGGTGGGTGAAATAGTGCGTGGGTGGGTAAACGGAATGATGGGTGGTTCCCCTGATACTACTCCTAACACGCTCCTGAAACTAACCCTAACACCCTCTCTGATACTCCACCCAACAGTCTCCTGGCACTATCCCTGACACCCTCCCTGAAACTGCCCCCAACATCTCCTGTACCATTCTGCTGACGCTATACTTGACATCCTTCCTCACACATCCAACCCTCTACTTACATTCCTAGTGCTTTGCCCTGACGCTCCACCAACACTCTACCTAATACACCAACTGTAAGAAATGTGGTTGTTGGTTGTCTGTGTTGGGAGCCCTGGTCAAGCAGCAACCAAAATTCTTGTCAGAATATGATACAACCAACCCCTAAAATAAACTGTGTCCTGCCCACTATCAGATGGGCACAGAGCAGTCGGGCATAATTTAGAGGCAATGTGGAAAGTATGTGTGCAATGCTTCACACAGTAACACACCACAAAAGGATCCGGCACCAGGTTAGAAAGACAGAGCAATGTTTGTTAAATAAAACAAGATGAAAACAACAGAAAGCCAATTAGTAGAACTGGAGATATGTATTTTTTAAGATTCCAGTAAAATAACACCAAAGAAGCAAAATGCGCCAACTGTGGGTATCTGGTTGTGCCGGACAGGGACAAAGTCACAAGTTCAGGTGGACCACAATGTAGTATGGTACAGCTAAAGGGACCTTAAATACTTGTTTGTAGAGTGTTGCAAGGATCCATGTCGAAGATGGGTCACGCAGCTGAAGCGGTGAATCAGTTCCGAGCTGCAGTGAAGCTGTAATGTGACGTCCAACATCATCATTGAGGATCCTGTCAAAGAGGGCTTGCAATTCAAAGTCGAGGATGAATCTCGCAGTTGAGGCAAAGCATTACTTCTAAGGAGCTGTGAGTCTGTGATGCGGAGTCTAGTTGAGGCTGCCGTTGGGGAGGGCCTTTGTCGAGGATGTGTTGTACAGCAGCGGTTCCAAAGTGGTTGAAAAGGCGATGCGAGTCTGAACCGTGTAACAGCAGTGATGCACCAGTTCTGCTCGGGGTTGCGCCACACAGCAGAGGTGATGCGTTGCTTCTGCTGGGTCCACAGTGGCTGGCAAAGCACCCTAGGCCCACTTTCAAGGGTCCAGGAGTGGGATGGCATGATTTGACAGGATAGACTCACAGATGGTAGTATCCATGTGCAGTTGCGGGATTGTTGGAAGCCTATTATGTCCATAATGCTTCAGATTAGGAGGCCAGCCAACTATTTCTTGGAGTTACTCTACGGATCTGGGTTTAAGAAATGCAGGTCCAGTCCTTCTTATCCAGGCAAGAGAGCAGCAGGCAGCAGAGCAGCAGTCCCTCTATGTCAGCAGTCCAGCAGAGTGGCATCCCTTTCAGAAGCACAGCAATCCTTCTCCTTGGCAGAGTATCCACAGATGCAGACATATACTAAAGGGGTAGTGTCTGAGATCCAATATGCATACCCATTTTTGGTTTTGAAGTGGGGTAGAAGGTTCTAGGGGCTTCCCTTTGAAGTACACAGGTGGCCTGGCTCCCCTACCCTGGCTCTAGCCTAACTACAGGCCTTTGCGTGGATGCAGGACACAACCTAGTTAAGTGAAAGTAGGGCTGTGCTCAGCTCCCCCTCCCATCCTTCCAGTGATGGCCCATCCGGTAATACCCAAGCTCCCAATTTTGTGTTACAGTCTAAGAGGAATACACATAGTTTAACTGCCAGCTAAGCCACCCAGAGACAGGCACCAAACGGATAAGGTCGGAAAATGGCAACTTTCTAACAGCTGCATTTACAAATTTGTAATGTAAAATCTGACTCCACCATATGCTGGAATTTTTCATTAGAATTCCAAAGACACTAAACATGAACGGGTTACCTACTCCCATTGGGAGATGACAGCTTATTAAATGTGATAATGTAACTCCAATGTTATTCTATAGGAGAGGTAGGCATTTTAGTAGTGAAAAAACAAATTTAAGACTTAACATTTAACATTCTCCTGATACTCCTCCTTGTACTCGCCAACACTCTCCCTGATACACTCCCATACATGCCAAATGACATTCCTCCTGATACTTCCCGTAATACTCTGCCAGACACTCACTCCGGACATGCCCCTGATTCAAGTTCCCATTGACTCTGTGCTCTTCTCTTGATGCCCTTCCAGGTGCTTTGTTCCTGACACTGAAATTGAACCTCTTTCTGGTACCCCTCATCTAATAGGTAATTGTGCTTTTTGATAGGAACGTTCTCGATATTAGGCAACATTAAGGAAGTGTATTTTTCTTTATCTCACTTTAGCAAAGTCAGTATTGATTGTTTGGGATAGAATGTCACAATCAAATTTTCTAAGGAGAATCATGTCTTAATTCTAGACCAGTTTGTATTTTACAAGAGTTATTTTTTAATTGCACCAGTTGGTCACTAGACAACTGAGGTGACATGTTTACAACAGCATGGGTTTCCACCGGCTTCAAGTGGGCAACATGAGCCGATCCTTTTAAGATATATTTTCACAAAGGGAAACTGACACTAGATGTTATTGTTGGATGCATACCATTCCCAATTCTGTACACTTGTGATTTCTTAGCGCCGAAGAAGTCGCTGTGCACAACAGTAGAGCACGACAAAACACATGTTGGCTAAGGCTTTCGAGAATAAATTGAATAGAATGTTCCAGCAAAGAATCAAGAATTCTGTTACATTGTTATTGATCTACTCTATATACTGTTAGCGTGTGCAGGGGACTGTTGTTTTGTACTACCAGACACCAACCCTGATCACACACTCTTTGGGTGATGTAAGCAATGAACTACTACCAGACACTAACCCTGATCACAAACTCTTTTGGTGATGTAAGGGATGGAGTATTACCAGACTAAACATTCTCTGGGTAGCATCAGCTTAGGTTTAACATTTTTAAACCCAAAAGACAGAATAAGTTTCACCAGGGGCAGCAGGTAGATGTGAAAGAATCAGTCATTGTGGGAGTCAGTATTTATGAAGTAAGAATCAACATTACTTTATGGGACCTCTCCTTTGAAGAAAAAGTAATACTACGTCTGAGCAATCCTATGAATTCCACATGACTTAAGTCTTGATATCCCAGTGCTTGGCCAGCCAGGTTAATACCTCATTGCTGGAGTCCAGGTCATCTTACAAGTTTCTTGCACCACTTTGCTTCCTTTAATCCTGGCTCTTCTTTTGCTAACGCCATATTTACCACCCATCCCCCTTCTTTAGACCACTGTACCGGATCAGGAAACTAAACTCCAAATCCTCTTCACCCTTGGCTCACATATATCCTTCTACTAGTCTCTCATTTTGAGTAAAAGGAGACAGGAGGCTGCCTCAAACACTCCTACATTTGATCCCACTCCCCACGAGCGCTTCATAGATGGTTGCAGCATTAAGACACTTGATGGCTGCCCCACACTGGCAGCACTAATGGATATCTCACCTCCAGGGTGGCAGAGGAGAAGTCATCTCTGAATCAGCCTTTTGTTCAACAACTAGCGTGGTCTATTCCATCACCTTAGGGGTCAGTAGCTTACCGAACTTAGATTGGGTTTTAGATATCCCCAGGTATACTTTGCCGTGAACATTTGGTTTCATGATTGGGGTACCTTTTGGCAATGCTACATACATTTTCCCTACCACAAGTATATTAAGTTTCATTTTTCGGTCCTGAAGAATTTCCCAGATCGATAGCGACGCTTGAGGAAAGGTACATGTTGACCTATACACACCCTATTTTATGAGCTGGATAGGACCATTACTTTCACATTCAGTCACCCATTGCCTTTTTAATCGTAACAAGAGAGCCCTCCTATTCAATTTTATTGGGTATCTCTTAGCTAATTTTGAAACCACAGATTCACATCACACCAATCTGCACCTAGAGCAACCCTACCCTACACCTCACACTGACATCTTAGGCTCAAAATACCTCCTTGAGGGGCCCGTGGTCATTTCAGCACCGGCCCAATAAGGAGCTGCCCGATGATGAAGCATGACACCAACACGGGTGTGTGAGTGCTCTTGCTTCTTAGCAATGAGATCTCCTGATCTGTTACCTCAGTTTCCCTGACCTAAATGCTCCTGTCCCTTCTTCTCCCAGGGAAAGTACACCTTTTGTATTACATGGTATCCTATGGCACTCGTATGTTGGACCTTTAAGTGCTTCTTGTCCCCCTCTATGTTCAGAACTCACTGATGAGCATGGACCTTCGTAGGACGAATTCCTGTGGCTCTGATTTTGGTTTCACAGGGGCTCACAATGTATATGAAACCAGGAGCCCTTGGAAAAAGGAAGGAAAGAGAAGGTTTTGGTTGGGCCAAATGTGATGATCCTGTCACCAGGCAATGCACCCTTGGCACATCCTGGGTCCCGCATCCTGTGGTCCTCATCCCACCTTTCAGGGGTGCACATCAATCCTGTAGCAGGTGCACCAGGGCCCCTACATGTGAAGGGCTCACTCTACCCAAGTAAGGGTTACGTTTGCTGCCCTTACAACAAGCAACACCCATTCTAGAGTTAGTAGGTGTTCACAGGGCTTCAAAGGGACACTCACACCCCACCTGCCACATTGTTACTCTTACAATTTACAGAATAACAATGCCTTGGGATAGATCATTGTGCTAAACAGTAAGAAGGAGTGATACCTAAATTAACTCTTCCTGTAGATTTCAATTATCTATAGTCAACGAATAAACAATATGTGTACAAATGTTACTGACTCAAGTCCCTTTGTACTGTATTTATTCCATACGTTCTTTGAAGAAAATCATCTTTTTTATATTTTCAAAATATATATACACAAATACATTACAACAACATATATATTCACATATTTACATTTAAACATACAAAACACAAACATATATATCTCTTCTTTCTTGCTCTCTTGGCCCTTATTATCAATAGGGATGCTCCTCACAAGTATTTAACAGTGCGCATTCCCTTCAAATATTAGATCACCATCTTGGAGCTACCTTAAGGTTTTGTAAATTCAAACCCCTTTATTTTTGGTACTCCCGATTTATTCCATATTATTTTGAATTTTTATGGTGTCTCAAATTGTCTGTCGACACATTTCAGCCACACTTCTTGTTGGCCTCATCAGGACTAGGGCAGTTGAGTGCATAGTTTTCAATTCCAAATGAGCCTTACGCGAATGCTCTCCACTGAGTGTACTGGCCAAGTGATTAATCTTTGATGGGCCGTCCCCCATGAATGAACGTCCCCTCTCAATGTGGGAGTCTCTTCTCCTCACAATGCCGATCCGACCACAGTGTCACTTTCCGGACGTGATATTTTGAAAATATAAAAAATATGATTTTCTTCATAGAACGTATGGAATAAACACAGTACAAACAGACTTGAATCAGGAACATTTGTACACATATTGTTTGTTCGTTGACTATAGATAATTGAAATGTATGGAAGCTGTTTAGAGATTCATATCTACAGGAAGAGTTAATTTAGGTATCACTTCTTCTTACTGTTTAGCACAATTATCTATCCCAAGGCATTGTTATTTTGTAAATTGTATGTCCTTACCAGATGCCAAAGGGTTACTTGGGTTACCCCCTGATTTAAATACATTGTTACTCTTAGGCCTACAGTGGTACCTGCAGATCTTCACGAGCACCATTTATGATGGCAGAATTGAACAAATCCCAATTTTGTTGCAAGGGATGTGGAAGGTAAAGATACTATATTGAGCTGTGAGAGTTTAGAACACACATCATGGGTGAATAAAGCACCTTGTTTATTGTTATGTTTAGTGTCATTCAAGAACAAGACCCTGAGGATTCCTTCCTCCCTATCCCTGGTGTCTGTGCCTCTATCTCTACAGAACGGGCATCATTGGTTGCTCCACATCTTTACATCATTTCCTGCAGAAGGGCTTGCCCTGAGGAGGGTTGGGGGCTTTACAGATGAAGGCGAGATTACTGTCACACCTTACATCCCCCCAGAGTCCTGGACCTAGAAGAGAAGAAGCAAATACATTTATTCTCTGTATGGTACTCATTACAAACATGGAATGATCAGTTCAGGAATAAATCAGGAGCAACTCGCACCTACTTCTAGAAACTCTGGCACATAGTGAAAGAAAGAGGAACTGCAGTCATGCTTTTCAGAAAATGGTCATTGAGTATGGGTCAAGTTCAACAAATGTCCATGAATATTTTAAATAAAAGGAGAAATATATTTACAAAATGGGTGTGAAGTACTGAACTGCTTTTGT
Organism: Lissotriton helveticus; assembly: GCF_964261635.1. Lineage (NCBI taxonomy): Eukaryota > Metazoa > Chordata > Amphibia > Caudata > Salamandridae > Lissotriton > Lissotriton helveticus. The sequence goes on along the minus strand of NC_136061.1, from coordinate 451,254,886 downwards.
GAAAATAAATGAAAGACCTTAAGGAAAGGGCCTTTGAATGTGGGAGGCAAAAACCTACCATTATAGTTGGAGCATACACAGTGTTCCCGTCCCCCTGAGCTGAAAGGCTCTTCCGGGTGCCATCTCTTGAAGTCCATGAGACTTCCATCCGTCCACTGAAAGTGCCTGTCCTGGAAGAAAGAGAGCCATTGCTGTGAAGGTGCTAGAACTTCTGGCCTCTTGGCTCACCTCATTTGTGAGCTGTAAAGAAGATTAACATAATCCAGGATCTTAGCATCTGAACCCTCTGCCTAGAGCCCATTTGACCTTCTGCCCCTGAGAGGCCGGTTCGGCTTCTGAAAGGGTGTATTTAGCCACCAGCATTTACCCCAAGAGTGGAGATCTGAGATATACAACTCAATGGAGCTTTGCGGGTATTGCTACTTCAATGCTAGGGAAGATTTTGGGAAAATCAGCTAAAAATGGCAATCAACCCTTTTAAGTATAGACCTCAAACCAGTGCTAGAAATAGAAAAATTAAAGTGAAAGTACCCTATGCCAGAGTGTCTACTTGCTTTATTAAAGTTTCTAATTCATTTCAAATTGACTTTGAATTGACACTTTTCAATAAATTATAACCCCCCTGACCACTTGCCTCCTGTAGTGCCTCAGCTTCGACTACTTGCATTGATAGGGTGCAGCCCGCCTTCCCCCACCTGTGGTTGGTTCTCAGCTTTCCCCACTTGCATTTATGGAGTACAGCCCCCTCTCCTGCCTGTTATTGTGTCTCAGCTGACCCCACTTGTATTGATTGGGTGCAGTACCCACTCCCCACCTCTTCTTGGGCCTCAGCTTACCTCACTTGCATTGATGGCATGCAGTCCCCCTCCCTGCCTCTTGTTGGGCCTCGGCTCACACCACTTGCATTGATGGGGTACAGCCCCCCTCCCCTGCCTGTTGTGTCTCAGCTTACCCCACTTGCATTGATGGGGTGCAGTCCTCCCTCCTCCACATCTTACTGGGCCTCAGATCACCCCACCTGCATTGATGGGATGCAGCCTCTCCTGCATCGTATTGGGTCTCAGCTCACCCCACTTCCATTTATGGGGTTCAGTCCCCCCTCCCCTGCATCTGGTTGGGACTCAGCACACCCCACTTGTACTGAGTGGGTGCAGCCCCGCCGCTTGTTCGGCCTCTGCTCACCCCACTTCTATTGATGGGATGCAGCCTTCCCCCCTGCCTCTTGGTGGACCTCATCTCACACTACTTGCATTGATGGCTTGCAGCCCCCTCGTCCTGCCTCTTGCTGAGCCTCTGATCACCACACTTGCATTGTTGGGGTGCAGTGTCTCCTGCCTCTTATAGCGCCTCAGCTCACCCCACTTCCACAAACGGGGTGCAGCTTCCGCCCCTCCCCTCTTGTTTGGGCTCAGCTCACCCTACTTGCATTGATAGGGTGCAGCCCCTCATCCTGCCTCTTGCTGAGGCTCTGATTGCCCCATTTGCATTGATGGGGTGCAGTATCCCCTGCCTCTTGTTGGGCCTCAGCTCAGCCCACTTAAACTGATGGGTTGCAACCCTCCTCCCCTGCCTCTTGTTGGGCCTCAGCTCACCCCACTTCCATTGATGGAGTTTTGACCCCCCCATCTTGTAGGGCATCCGCTCACTCCACTTGCATTGATGGGATGCCACTCCCCCTCCCCTGCCTCTTGTTAGGCCTCATCTGACACAACTTCCTTTAATGGGGTGCAGACTCCCCCGTCTCGTAGGGCATCAGCTAACTCCACCTGCATTGATGGGGTGCAGCATCCTCCCTACTCCCTCTTGTTGGGCGTCAGCTCACTTAACTTGCATTGATGGGGTGCAGCCCCCTTCCCCGGCCTCTTGTTGGGTATCAGCCAAACCATTTGTATTTATGAGGTGCAGCCCCCTTTGCCCTGCCTCTTCTCGGGTCTCAACTCACCCCACTTCCATTGATGGGGTACAGACCCCCATCTCTTGTTGGGCCTCAGCTCACCCCCTTCTATTGATGCAGTGCAGCCTACCCCCTCCCCTGCCTTTTGTTGGGCCTCAGCACCCCCCACTTGCATTGATAGGGTACACCTTCCCCCTCCTCTTGTTGGGACTCAGCTAACACTACCTGCATTGATGGGGTGCAGCCCCCCTCCCTCACCTGTTGTTGGGTCTCAGCTCACCCCACTTTCATTGATGAGGTGCAGTCCCCCCTCCCCGCCTCTTGTTGGGCCTCAGCTCACCCCACTTGCATTGAAGGGGTCCAGCCCCCCACCTGCATCGTATTGGGTCTCAGCTCACCCCACTTCCATTTATGGGATTCAGTCCCCCCTCCCCTGCATCTGGTTGGGACTCAGCACACCCCACTTGTACTGACTGGGTGCAGCCCCGCCTCTTGTTCGGCCTCTGCTCACCCCACTTCTATTGATGGGATGCAGCCTTCCCCCCTGCCTCTTGGTGGACCTCATCTCACACTACTTGCATTGATGGCTTGCAGCCCCCTCGTCCTGCCTCTTGCTGAGCCTCTGATCACCACACTTGCATTGTTGGGGTGCAGTGTCTCCTGCCTCTTATAGCGCCTCAGCTCACCCCACTTCCACAAACGGGGTGCAGCTTCCGCCCCTCCCCTCTTGTTTGGGCTCAGCTCACCCTACTTGCATTGATAGGGTGCAGCCCCTCATCCTGCCTCTTGCTGAGGCTCTGATTGCCCCATTTGCATTGATGGGGTGCAGTATCCCCTGCCTCTTGTTGGGCCCCAGCTCAGCCCACTTAAACTGATGGGTTGCAACCCTCCTCCCCTGCCTCTTGTTGGGCCTCAGCTCACCCCACTTCCATTGATGGAGTTTTGACCCCCCCATCTTGTAGGGCATCAGCTCACTCCACTTGCATTTATGGGATGCCACTCCCCCTCCCCTGCCTTTGTTAGGCCTCATCTGACACAACTTCCTTTAATGGGGTGCAGACTCCCCCGTCTCGTAGGGCATCAGCTAACTCCACCTGCATTGATGGGGTGCAGCATCCTCCCTACTCCCTCTTGTTGGGCGTCAGCTCACTTAACTTGCATTGATGGGGTGCAGCCCCCTTCCCCGGCCTCTTGTTGGGTATCAGCCAAACCATTTGCATTTATGAGGTGCAGTCCCCTTTGCCCTGCCTCTTCTCGGGTCTCAACTCACCCCACTTCCATTGATGGGGTACAGACCCCCACCTCTTGTTGGGCCTCAGCTCACCCCCTTCTATTGATGCAGTGCAGCCTACCCCCTCCCCTGCCTCTTGTTGGGCCTCAGCACCCCCCACTTGCATTGATAGGGTACACCTTCCCCCTCCTCTTGTTGGGACTCAGCTAACACTACCTGCATTGATGGGGTGCAGCCCCCCTCCCTCACCTGTTGTTGGGTCTCAGCTCACCCCACTTTCATTGATGAGGTGCAGTCCCCCCTCCCCGCCTCTTGTTGGGCCTCAGCTCACCCCACTTGCATTGAAGGGGTACAGCCCCCCACCTCTTGTTGGGGCTCAGCTCACCCCACTTCCATTGATGGGGCGCAGCCCCCCTCCTCCACCTGTTGTTGGATCTTAACTCACCCCAATTGCATTGATGAGTTGTAGTCCCCCCTCCCTGCCTCTTGTTGGGACTCAGCTCACACCACCTTCATTGATGGGTTGCAGCCCCCCTCCTGCCTCTTGTTGGGACTCAGCTCACACCACTTGCATTGATGGGGTGCAGTCTCCCTTCCTCTGCCTCTTATGGGGCTTAAGCTCACCCCACTTGCATTGATTGAGTGCAGTCCCCTCCCTCATCTGTTGTTGGGTCTCAGCTCACCCCAATTGCATTGATGGGGTACAGTCCCTCCTACCCACCTCTTGTTGGGACTCAGCTCACCCAACTTCAAGTGATGGGGTGCAGCCTCTCCCCCTTCACTGCCTCTTGTTGGGCCTCAGCTCACCCCACTTGCATTGATGGGGTGCAGCCCCCGCCTCTTGTTGGGCCTCAGCTCACCCCAATTGCATTGATGAGGTGCAGCCCCCCAACTCTTGCTGGGCCTCAACTCACCTCGCTTGCATTGGTGGGGTGTTGTCCCCTTCCCCTGCCTCTTGTTGGGACTCAGCTCCCCCATTTGTATTGATGGGGTGCAGACCCCTCCCCGCCTGATGTTTTGTGTCAGCTCACCCCAATAGCATTGATGGGGTGCAGTCCCCCCTCCCCCACTTCTTATTGGGCCTCAGCTCACTTCACTTAGACAGACTGGGTGCAGCCCCTGCCTCTTATTGGGCCTCAGCTTATCCCACTTCCATTGGTGAGGTGCAGACCATTGTTGGGTCTCAGCTCACTGCACTTACATTGATGGGGTTCAGTCATCCCTCCTGACCTCTTGTTTGGCCTCAGCTCACCCCACTTAAATTGATGGAGTGCAGTCCTTTCACTCCCCGCCTCTTTTTTTTGGACTCAGCTCACCTCACTTGCCTTGATGGAGTGCAGCCTCCCCATCCCCCATCTTGTTGGGCCTCAGCTCATTCCACTTCCATTGATGGGGAATGCACCCCCCACCTCTTGTTGGGACTCAGCTTACCCCACTTCCAATGATGGTGCTGTAAAATCATTTGCAAATTTCGGATAGAAATTGTGTGGCTGAGATTTTTGCACCCACTTTTTGCAAAAGGTTCAAAGGCTGCTGTGAGCCTTGTAAAGGCAAGAAAATTGGGACTGCCTGTCAATTTGTAGGGTAGTAAAACAGAACAATATTTGAAGTCTTATTGGCACCTAAGGCCTCTACTGATAGCTAGCCCCCCTGATCAGGCTCTAAGCGATCATGCCACAGTTGAATTACAAACGTTTTGATTTGGACAAAGGCGATAGGTGGTTGGGAACCTTTTCCTTTCCGGATCATGTGTCTTCCCTATAAACTGCCTCAAACTTCCTAATTCTTGCCCTATTTGCAGCTTCGGCCCCAGGCATCCACAGAAGATCATGTAATGGCGCACACTACCTTGTAATAGTCCGATGCCCCCAACCAGTAGGGACGAGAAAAGTGCGTGTGCCAGTAGGCGAAGTCCTTTAGGTACTCGTTCTCATCTTCACTGTGTGCAGATGCCAGGTGTGATCCGATGGCGAGGCCTTGGCAGTACACCTAGAATTCAAATAGGACAGGGTGAGTGCTGACTGAGCATCGGAGGGTGTGTGAAGGGCACATTCCAGAACAGGAAACCGAGACTACTGTGTGCTTTACTGTGTAATGTCTAGGACTCTTGTCCCTGAAATCTTCTAACTGGTTTGGTGCTGGGTCCACACTCATGGCTTCATGGCACAAACATATGCGCCAAGTAATAGAGCAGCCAGGGTATCTGCAACAGCAGTTGAAGTGCATTAAAATAGTATGGGTACTGTGAAGCTGCATGCAATGGGGGTGGGGTCAGTGAGCGTTAGGGCAGGGTCAGTAGTGTGACTAGAAAAAGCAAAATATTGTGTAGGTTTTTTGGTATTTCACTGTCAGGTAGCTACATATCAAATTAGTGTAGCCTAAATGACAATAAATAAAACAAATGTGATGCTCAGAGAAAAATGCACTATCCAATGTTATGAAACCTTCATTGGTTTATGTACTGCCTCGCTCTCTCTCCGTTGTTTTGTTCCGTCCTCTCTCTGTATTGCATCATTCCCTCCCTCCCTCTGTGTTTCCTCGTTCCCTCCCTCCCTCCCTCTGTGCTGCCTTGTTCACTCCATCCCTCTGTGTTGTCTCATTCCCTCCCTCTATGTTGACTTGTTCGCTCCCTCTCTGTGTTGTCTCGTTCCTGCCCTCTCTCCGTTGCCTCTTTCCCTTCCTCCCTCTGTGTTGCCTTGTTCCCTTCCTCCCTCTGTGTAGCCTTGTTACCTCTCTCCCTCTGTGTTGCCTCATTCCCACCCTCTGTGTTGCCTAGTTCCCTTCCTCCCTCTGTACTGCATTGTTCCCTCTCTCCCTCTGTCTTGCCTCATGCCCTCCCTATGTATTACATCGTTCCCTCTCTCCCTCTGTGTTGCCTCGTTACCTCCCTCTGTTTTGCCTCCTTTCCTCCCTCCCTCAGTGTTGTCTCGTTCCCTCCTTCCCTCTGTGTTGCCTCCTTCCCTGTGTTGCCTCATTCCCTCCCTCCCTCTGTGGTGCTGTAGTGTAGTTCCTATATTCCCAATATCAAATATATTAAACTTAATTGTGAGTGCCAGCTTGCTCAGAGGTCACTAGAAACTTTCTCGAGTTCACAAGAAGGGATTCGTTTCTGACAACCGCATAAACATGACAACTTTGTTTCCCCAAGATAAAACGTATCTTCAGAGTCGTGGAAACCAAAGATAGATATTTTACTCAGTCATTCGTGCATGCTTCGTTTCATCAGAGGTGCAGAGAAATAGAGAGACAGGCGTTTTCAATAAAAATATTTATTGAACAGTCTTCTTTCTCAGGCAGAAGAAATTAACTGCTACAATCGCGAGACTGGCTGTAAAGTATAATGCATACAGCAAGAAGAGTATTATAAAATAATACTGTGAAAGCATGGTAAGGCTTCTAAGCCATAAAATACATACATAAATAAATAAAGACTAAAAAGTACTCAACTGGTGCTTCTAAAATATAGGCCTGGGCGAAGCACTACGCTACGCTCGCGTAGTTTGCGCAACTTTGCACTACGCGAGCTGCACGTAGCACAGTGCAAACACGCGTAGTGTAGTGCATCGGTCACTTTTTGCTTGTTCGCGGTCCTCAACATCAAGTTGGCGACCGGGAGCAAGCAAAATGACATATTAGCAAGACTTTTTCCTTTTTCGCGATCAGTAACATCAAGTTGCCGATCGCGAGCGTGGAAAATAAACCTCCCTGTGAGATTTTCAAAGCGGAGAGGTCTGTTTTCTCATTGCGAGCGGTCGCGTATGCTCGCGACCGCTTGCGATGAGAAACTACCAGTCCGCGTTGAGAATGCTGCCGCTTGAGGAAAAATCTCCTCGAGCGGCAGAAAACTACAGCTCGCAAGATGCCGTTTTCAATGATTGCACAGTCCTGGATGCTTGTTCGCACTGCGCAATCATTGAAAACGGCATCTTGCACAGTGCGAACATGCTACTACGCAGTTTGAGTAGTGCTACGTGTAGCTCGCATAGTGCGAAGTGCACTGCGTGTAGCTTCGCGAACTACGCCCAGCCCTACTAAAATACGCCTACCCCCATGTACCTAACCTAAGTCTAGTATGAGGGAAGAAGTAAGGGTGGTGTAGCATAAGTTTAGTATTCTTTTGCCAAGAATCTATCCAAGATTTCTCTTAGGGTCTAATTAGCTCCGTACCTTGGTTTAGAATGAAGGAGGTCAGACTCAGGACTCGATTTCCCAACAACCTGCAAGGGGAGCTTGGAAACACTGGGGCTAGATTTCTCGTCAAGAGAAAAAGACAGCGTCTCTCTCAGTGCATCTGCTGGAGGGTCGGCTTCCTTCAGCACTTACTGTAGCGAGATGCGTCGGGCAAGTAGATAGTCAAACTGCTCCAAGCAACTGTGTGTTTGCTATGGCAAGTGTGGGCATATTTATACCTTGAAGGTGCCGAGTTTGACGTAAAGGTGGACATAATAACGTCATCAAAGAGTCTCAGTTCTTTGAAAACTCCATGAGTTCTTGGACAAATCAATATTCAAGCAAGGGGAAGTCCCTAACTGCTGAAGCCGAGTTTTCCAAACAATCGTTGTCAATTTTTAGTACTAGTGGAAGTAGCCATGCCGTATTTGGACTGCATGAGCTATGTCTAAATATGGTTATTATTTCTATGCCTTTATAAGGACATGGTGATTTATACCTATATAAGGGCATGAATTGGAAAAATTACACTAGGGTCCTAAAATGCTATACAACAGCCACTCCACTTTATTATGTTCGACATTACTAATTTTAAGCACTAAAACATATCTAAAGCATGTGTTTACAATCCCACCCAAAAATACATAAAAATGCATTTTAAATGGTTGCATACGAAAATGAGCATTAATATTGTACACATATAAAAGCAATGATTTAATTGTAAGCATAAAATCTGATATTGGCAATGCTAACTGAATGAATCATAAAAAATTACATTTATGAATTGGCTCTAAATATAGAAGAAAACAGTTGAGACCATCCCATGGCAGAATATGTAAGCTGTTTTGGTTTGAGGATAAGGTAAATATCTTTTCTAGGAAGTATTCAAAGAATTCTTGTTCTCTAAGAATAGTTCTACTTTAAGCAGATTACTTTGTGCCGAAGTTCATTTTTGGAAAAAAGTCAAATCAAATCATAGAAAAGTAGAGTTCCAAAGTTAGGAGTTTTTTGTTTTGAAAAACGAAAGTCAAATTCAAAGTTGATGGAACGCTGTGTGCTAATTTCAAAAGTTATTCTCGATGTCAGGAGAAAACATTAAATCTTCTAAGCTGGCAAAGAAATTGTCTACGACAGTAGGTGAAAATTGAACCACTTCATTAAGTGGATCAATCGTACACAGATGAGAAGCATCGCCGTCAGTCGCCTTAGAAATGTTAGCAGTAGATGGTACCAGTGTGCCTGTTGATCCACGTATCTCGCATTCAGCTGGAATTGCCGGTGAGACCCCAATGAATGCTGTCATCAGGATTGGTAGCCGTTTTGGGGCAACACAATGCATGATCCATTACCGAACCAAGCAAAGCGTCAACATCCGTTGGCAGAGCTGATGGAAGTGTTAGACAGATATCCAACACGCATTCCTCTCCACAAAGCAGGCATCGTAGAACAGATAAGATGCAATCTTGCTAGATTGGTCTGAACAATAGGAACCACGTGGTATTTAGATCTCTCAAACAAGCCAAGCCAAGAATCTATGTTATGCGTTCATGATACTGCATTGCCAGTAGAGTGTTCTCCATGGTAATCTGGGTATCGCTGGTGAGTGGACTTGCCATAACGGAGCAGAAGGAACAAAAATAGTATCCCTGCTATGAGTCCCAAGATGAGAGGCAGGCCGCCGAACACAGAGGGCACGAAGTTTGGAAAAATACCTAGGACTGCTTTAAAGTGTGCTAACAGTCCCGAAAAACTTGTCTTAAATACATATACAATACCACTGGTATCAGACATGTTTAAGATCTGACCTAACATTCCTACGAAATGTATGGGGCAGTTCGTTGATAATAAGGCATGTATCTCTGCAGAGGACCTTGCAACTTGCAGATCATAAGTCTCTCTGGATGAGATCAGTGGCACAGTTTTTTGTAAAATAATGGCTTTTCATTCTGCTGTAAGTATCAATTCGTATAAAAGAGATGTTCAGTGAAGGCCATAGCGGCGACTCCCCGTCTGTCTTAGTTTTCGGAAACAATACTTGCATACAGCAAGTGACCCTGGCTGACACACTAACGAGAAAGGCTATTCCTGGCATCATTCCACAACAGCTGTGATCATTCAACATTTTGTAGCTCCCATTGGAAAGCTGCCTAAAAATTGGATCTATCACTGCTACCGGGGAACCCTGCAGGTAGCATGATAAGTTGTTTGAGGAACCATTACAGGCTCCATGTAAATTAATGCCCTTACATAGAAGTGTACCGCTCAATGTGGTTCTGCGATTTTTAAAACTAAGAAATACCTCCTTTTCCCCACTCCAACATTTGTGTGTGTATGGTAAATCCCAGGTCGACTTTATGTATTCTTTACCCAACCTTTCATACAGGCCTGCTGGTATGTGTTTTAAGCAATACTGAAACTGGAAAATCGTCACTGGTATTGTGATGGTGCCATGTATTATCCATTCAACTACTGGTTTCTCAGAAACGGTTAATGGTAATCTTTCCAGTTTTTCTATGCTCAGCACCGTATAGTCTGCTCCCCTCTGTGCCAAAGAGATTTGTTTATCTGTAAGGTTAAATCCAGTAAACAATGTTGTGGTGTTGATTAGACACCAAGGCACATAGCCTGAACGTAGGTTTTGTAACGTCCAGCCTAGCAGCATTATATAACACAATTGAGACTGGCCATGTTGTAATATGAGCAAGTCGTGTTCCATTATGTCTATGGCAGAGGATAAAATGCTGTCCAAAGAGTAAATTCTGGATGACAGAGTTGTTAACACATTGTCAACCACAGAGAGAGCTTTCTCTAAATTAATACGATCAATATCTTGTATTCGTTCTGCAGTTTCCATTTGCGTGACTTTCCATGCTACATTATAAGCAATGTAAATACCGGCGTATATGAAACGTTTATGACGTTTGCGATGTCCTAGTAAGATTTCTCTCAAATAAATGCCATCTTTAAGTAAAGTTAAGTGTTGTTTTATATCTGGGAGTGCGGGTTTTTGTAGCCACTCAAGGCACAGTTTTCCTACACTGTAAGTTGTTATTATCCCTGGATGTTGTCTCTGGATGTATCTTGGATCTGGCTTAGTTAATGTAAACTCTTGTGTCTTGTTCAGGAATCTATCTTGACAGTTATTCGTGTCTGTGGGCCAGATTAACCATTTTTTCCAATCAGGATTAGTTCTGTTTTGATGTAAAATATAAGTTATGTCTACGTCCTCATCTGTAGTTCTATTACTATCAGGTGTGGGTTTAGGTATGGACGGTTTGTTTAAGTCTTTTATCTAAGCCAGGCCAAGACAAGATGTCTGTTGAACAGTTTCATTTAAAAAAAGAATTTGTTCTGGGATGATGCAGGCTCTAAATAAGGCTTCTAACCCTTGTACCTGCCAGTCTTTTGTGCCCCAGAGAGTTTTTGTCTCAATGTTGTCTTTCCAAAAGTCAAAACCTAATGTGGACAATTGAGCATAAAAGGCTGCAGAATAAATTTGCTTAGTATTAGTCAACATACTTTTCATGCCTGTCTTATTAACATTTTTGAAGTAAAATGTTTCTGGATTTGTGACATTAAACCCTGAGAAGTATGGCCATGTTTCATAAAATGTTTTTGAGCTACCCTTTGGTGGTGTCGCACAATGTTCCCATTGATTATGAGTTCAAACATTTCTAGGGTTTGCAGATTTGTGCAAATAATGGTGACCAACATGGTTAAAACAATACATTTGTTCATAATCTGATGAACCTTTCAAGTATTCCTGTTTTGCAAATTTTGCTGACATTTCTAAGTCTGACATCATGTTATTAACAGTCTCAAAGTCCCAATCATCAGAAAATGTACTCAGTGAAACAAAATCACTCAAGGAAACCTTAAATTGGTGTGGAATCTTCAGCAGCTCAACCGGACCATAAATGTCATAATCAGTTCTGTCCCATGCTATACCACCAGGTAGAGGAACGGATGTGATGTTCACTGAGGCCAGGTCTCTTTGTTCCAGATGAGATGCTATGTGTGGCTTCAGGAGCAAGTTGACGTTCTTACTTGTTGTGTCCATTTTACTATATTTTCCATCTATCAGCTTTCCCAAACTTAAAACAAGAATGAGCCATAGTAGGAGAAAAAGTACACCTAACACAATCCAAAATTCAACCCATGGTGAAACCAGATATGTATTTGCAAGCTAGTGAAAAAATTATGTTACCTGTCACTTGCTACAGTTTGCGGAGGAGAATTTTGTTGATTCCTGCTTAGAGGGTATTCTCGTAGTCCAGACTGCTGGTGACAAGTGCATGAGTAACCGTTTTTCTGGATTCGGTAGGGGCACCCACTTGAATGTCTGGCGTATTATGCAGAGGGTTTTGAAGCATGTGGCAGAGACACTGTTGATCTGGCAATTCACGGTGAGTGATGAGGCTTTTATAATGGCATGGTTACGTGTATGGTCCATTGGAGCGGGTGGGTTTCCGTGGGTGGGGGGCTACCAGGTGTTGTCTCATTCAGATGAGGTGGAGTCCAGGATGAGGATTTCCGTATTCTCCTAGTTGAGTTTCAGGCATCTATTCCTCATTCAGTGCACTTCACGTGGAGAGCTGATGCTGGCTGGCCCCATGGGCAAAATCCCTAACCACTGCAATCCCCGATATCTCACTGAGTTGACACTCTGGGTTTGGCCAACCCCACCGGCTGAGGCCCAAGGCAGTGCCTGCTGCTCCGACTACATAACGTGAAGCTCTGGGCCTTGTCCCCCACGCCATGCCCTTAGGTACAGCGTGGACCTTGCTTTGCCTGATGTGAAGATCCAGGTTCTTTATCGATAATAATTTTGTATCCATCATGGTGTAATGCTCTGTTCCCTGAATGAAGATGAGTTCAAATGAATGGGGCTGGACGAAAATGGTCAGTTGTTTTTTGAAACACAAAACACCCCATAAAAGTAAAAGAAGCTTGTTGTAGTGGTATGGCCTTTTTGGTATGTGAGGTGCAATAAAACACCTTAACCCCTTCATCACAGGAAACAACTCCGATGGTGAGGGGGTTATTAGTTTCTTCTTTCTCTAAACAATATTGCGCTTTGGGATTTTGCTATTCAAAAACTTGTTAAAAGTTTGACAGGTGCTGGCATTGTAGTTTGTGAACTCTACACTGTATTTGTTAGTTTCCTCTGCAGGGCTCTGGACTTGTTGGAATAGTATGCCTAAAACTGTAATTAAATAAACAATAAAGTTTAAAATATTTTGACCGGCAGCTGTAATGTTTGACAAAACTGTCAGCCAAACTTTTAACCCACTAGCAGTGGTGTAACAAAACCTCAGGGGACTTCCTGGCAAACTCCCTTTTTTTATTCCCTAAATGCCTTGCTGACTCTGAGTGTTTTCTTTGTTTGCAGCTGGCCAACACAAGTGGGCCCCCTTTGAAGTGAACTGTGCAGGGCCCCCCACACCACCAGGGCTGTGGAGGCCTCCGTTATGCCCCGACCCACTTGCACTGATTTACAGTTTGGCAGAGGCAGGAGTCCAGTCTTGGAGGTCCGTTCATCCTACTAAGAGTTTGGAGGTTTGAGCGACTAAATTGTGTCAAACCCCCGCCGCTTCCAAAGCATTTGCCCTCCTCCAGTGACAGAGTTATCAGCCAAACATGACACATAGAGTTTGCTCAGCCATAGCTCTACCAGCCATATTTTGATTTGGCTCACTGATGACGTAACTGTTGCATAGGTTGTTATTTGAACTGTTAGGTGTTGTATATGTAACACACTACCGGCTGGGCGTTGATTATTGTCATATAAATTATGTGTGTGCGAACAAGAGAATATCCAGAGGACATAAATAGAAGGGATTGAACTTTTAACAGTGTTTATGAACTGGGAGCTGTACTTGTAGAGTTTGACCTGAGGAATACACATCTGGAGCATCTGTGCTGTGGGCTCATTCTTGCTGTGGGACCCTTTTCCCCCTTAATACTGGTGACGATGATGGGTACTCACAGCCTTTAATTTGAACCAAAATCAACTGTAGAGGAACAATTGCCGGATATAGTCGTTGTAACCTATTTTGGTTGCCTAATGAAGTCAAAAAGTATTTGCGAGCTATGCTCGCATCCTGGGTAGCATCTGAACCTCATTTACAGTGCGGGTGCAGCAGGAACACATTTCTGCATTTTTTAAATGAGTGGCGGCAGCCTGGGCACAAAATTACATTCGCATTTTCTGGAGGAATTGCCAGGTGACAGCGGCATGAGTGCTTTTCACCAAAAGCTTCTTGGGAACGGTGTGATGTCATAACCCCAAGCATTAACAACATGATGCCCATTTTGGATTGCTACCAGGGGACGTATTATGCATTGTTATTAGGGTAAGGTGCGCAGGGGCAAAAAATCACAACGTGCCCTATTTATGATGTATGTGCTGTACAAGGAAGTGGCTGAGCGCTGCATTAGCCTCCTTGGCTTAACGCATCGTTCCACCACTTCTGAAACACAAGGCTGCACCATATTTAGGGACACCTTCCTCTACATAAACAAGCTATGGCATTTTGCTTTTTCCATGTGTCCTGCACAAGGCAGCACTCATGGAAAAAGCAGAAATGAGGAGAAATAATGCATTTCTCCTCGTTTCACCAAGTTAATAGGAGGATTTACCTAGTATTAATTTTGGCATTGCCTCTTATGTACGACGTCCTTGTAAATAAGGGCAGCGTCAAAATGAATGGGTGTTGAGGTGGAATGCCCACTGCCCACCCCTTTCACGCTAACCATAGCATGAAAGGGGGCCTTATGTACAAGGCAGCGTTAACGCTGCCTTCTACATTAGGCTCAGCCCCTATTACTACAAACAACGTCGGTAAAAGTGACATTGTGGTGGCGATAGAGGCTTGTACATATGCCTGCCCCCATGCATACACAGTGCAGGCGGCACCCACCTGCACTTTTACAGGGTAATAGTGATCACTGATACAATATCGACTCCTAAAACCTCAACCTACAGAAATATGGCGGACAAATTATCATATACAAAAATATCGACACCCTATGCTTAAAAAGAAATTACACAAATATTGATAAAAATATATTGTATGAAAAATTATCGATGACAAAAACATAGATTACCAAACTTTCTAGAGATGATTTGCACCAACCAAGGTGATACACTTTGAACTCTCCGGTTTCCTGTGCTACTCGGACTACTAATTCCAGAATGCTGAGGGGCGATACGGTGGAGAGGCCAGCAGTGTCGCGCCCATCTTTGCTTTTTACTTAATAGCTTATAAAAATATCGATTCCATTGAAAGAAAATGAAACACACTACAAATATCGACATTAACAAATTCGACTACACAAATATCGATGAAATACATATAAACTATATCGAAAATAACATGTAAACTTAAAAATATACTATTTATAATTATATAGTTAGATTATATGTACCAAATATTTCAAATAAAGTATAACAATATTTAAAAAAAATGAATCAAATACAGTAATAATACAAACACAAATAAATCGATACATTCAAAATACAACATTAAATAAATATTAAACCGAACAAAAATAAACTAATATTAATAGATATCAAATCTAAATAATTTAAGTTACAATGATTTAGAAATATATTTAAATAACAACAATAAATAAAAGAAATATAAACATTTAATAATCATGATATATATTAAACTAATTAAAAGGTAACTGCTAAAAAATTCAAAATAGCTATCTCGACCAATAAATTTAGACTAACCAATAAAAAATGCGAACTAATTAAATGAACACTATAAAAACAACGAACTAATGAACACCAATTTTATCGTATACCAGCCAAACAAGAAGGAAGAGTGATACTTGCAAGAGAGAGTACATAGAAGGAAAAAGAACTACATAAACAACTATCTTGAAAATCCAACAATACAGGTATGAACAAAACTTTATTGACAAAATATAAATACTTTGTCTTTTTTTATTTAATAAGTAAAACCCTTGCATGTTTTACTTTAAATATAACAGATGAAGCGTCATTAAAAATCCACCTAGAATATACAGGACAAAGATGTTCGTGCCCACAAAATTTAAATTAACATCATTAAAAATAAAGCAATGTAAGTATATAACTCAACCTAAAAAGAAAGTAAATTATTTAGATTTTTTAAACCTAATAAAAATACAAAACATAGCTAACAAATGTTTTTCTTTTTAGCTTCTACAAAATTCAGCAAAACAACATCAATGAAAGACACGTTATCAATAAAAAATAGTAAGTATATAACTTGTTTTACAAAATGTTTTAAAATAAAGACTAATGAGCATCAAGCTTATTACTGGTCGCAAATAAGCTGATTCTCAGGATAGCCTAATTTGAGATCGGTAAATGTAGTTTTAAGATACATCAACTCAAAACACAATAGCAAAATTGGTCCTATCAAACTTCAAATAGTTTCCAATTCGTTCCTATGGCCCTCTAGGCCCATAGGAATTAATGACAAATGCTTCTACTCCCTATTACAGATTGTGTATTAATAAGAATTTATTTAGCTATTCTTACATGTATTAATAATTGTGACTCTTAAACAGCAATTCCTTAAAAAAATATAACCTTTTCTTTTTTATTTCACAGCTTACTCATATATATATGTAAATGTATGTGTCTTGTAAATGTATGTGTCTTGTAAAGCGCACTGCTGCCCTGACATCATCAACATCAAAAACAAGTAAAGGAACACTAATGTTAGTATTAAAATATACTAACATGTCTATTAATTAAAATTGCATAATTATTAAACACACACACACACATATATATATATATATATATATATATATATATATATATATATATATATATATATATATATATATATACACACATATATATGTCTTCACAGATAAACAAAAAATGTCAGATTGAGCAAAATTCATTACATTGCTACATGGGCTACACTTATGTACAAGAAAACGTTATTCTAAATAAAACCCATTGGAAATGTAGCAAATATGACTCCAATGCTTGTTATGGGAAAGCCACTACATTAGAAACCAATGTAGTCAGTGTTAGAGAACGCAACCATCCCCCAATGTAACTGTAGTTGAAGTAAGAGATGCCCTAAAGACAATAAAGGAATAAGGGAAGGGAATAAGGGAATATGAGAAGTAAGCACAAGTTCCCAACAAACAAGCACCAAAATACTTAACACTGTTTTGACTCAAGTTCCAGAACATGTCGCAGGACAACTGCCATCCATCCCCACTTTAAAAAGACTAATAGCAAGAACTAAAAGAGCTACATCTCAAACTCCACCTATCCCCCAAACCTTTGGAGAAATTCAAATACTAGCTGAATATACCATCACCCACAAAGAGGAAACATTCCTTCTTTATGACAATAAAAGTAATGAAAAAAGAATTATCATCTTTGCAACAAATACAAATTTACAAAAACTTAAGAACTGCGAAACGTGGATGTTGGATGGCACATTTGAAGTTTGCCCCCAGCCTTTTTACCAGCTCTATACCATCCACGGCAAACATGAGAATACAAATATCCCCTTCACATCGGCATTACTGCCTAATAAACGGAACACCATTTATATAGAGCTCCTAACAATAGTAAAACAATTGACAGAAAATGACTGCCCCCAAAGAATATTCATTGGCTTTGAGCAGGCAATGATTCAATCCATCTTAAAATTACACAGGTTTCATAGGTCAGGGCACTTTAGGCAACCAAAATTTTAGATCCCTTGGTTGTACGTGTATGCTAGTACTGTAGCTCAAAAAGCCAAAACCAACATCGCGGTGGAAGAATAGCATAATGCCTTCCAAGCCACACTAGGAAGGGGACAATAAACACTTCACAAACTAATTGAATTAATTAAAAAGGAACAGAGCTACCAAGAAATCAGAGTAGAGCAGTCCATAAATAAAATCGGCCCTAGACTAAGTAAACAAACTAAAACAATGTGCGAATACCTGCAACATAAGACTAGATTATATCCAAATACCCAAGGTCTAGAATACCTAGACATGATTGCTAAATCAATACTTTAAACTAAACGAAATACTAAACATTGTAAAAATCTTACAACTATAAAACACATAAAAAACAGATTTCTCCTTTTTTCCATTAATTAATATAATTATGTCATAAAATGTACAATAGAGAACAAAATTATACAACATAATATAATTATCATTTTAAAAAAAATTATTTCCCACCCATAGTAATGAAAAAATAACATAGTTATGTAGTAGTAGAATATCCTCGAAAACGATAAAATCCACAGCAAACAAATGAAATCAAATTCAATGGTTAACAAAGCCCCCCAAAAATGCAAAAATACAGTTGTATAAAAAAAGTCCAATGCTGCAAACCTCTTAATGACAAAACCTTCAAAACCCCCAAAAAATTTTGAAAGAATTACTCCAACAAACCGGGAAAAAAGGAAATGTAATGTAACTTGTTATCAAAGAAAAAAATATTTTCCTTAATTAAAAAAAATACAAAAGTGTCCCAAGCTCCATCTGTTTACCAAAGACAAAACCTGTAATTAAAAAAAACTACACCAGCCCACAAAACAAATCCAACCCACAAGTGTTAATATCAACATTAAATATACAAGGATACATTTAATAAATACATAAATAACACTACATAACATTCTAATTTTATTCAACACTACTTCAAACACATAAAACATTAAACTACCAAAAAAACTCCTAACTACACCAAAAATAATCAAATAACCCACTAACAAATATATTTCCACTTTTACTACCTTACCCCTATTCTAAAACTAACTTAAAAGTATATAAAATGAAACCTACCTGAATCTACGAAACGCAGCTCCCAACCACGAGTTTTGGTCTTCGAAAATGACCTAAAAATGAAACCGATAGAAAGAAAATTGAGGAAAAAGGAAAAAAATGGGCGCGTAAGTAAAATGAAAAGAAAATACCTCCCCATAGACAACAATGGAAAATATAGAAAAAAATGTTAAAAATTATATGTATAACTTTATTCATTGCAATTTTTTTTCCCAATCTTTAAAAAATATTTTAAAAAATCGTAAAATATGCATTAACTCGATAAAAAGCTAAAATATAATATATATATATATTTTTTTTTGCAAAACCTTTATTGATCGTTTGTAAAAGTACATCGCTGTTGGCCTACAACCCTGGGGCCGGCCTCATACATCATCTCTTAATGCAGGATTGGTATACTTGTCTATATGAATGTTGACGTTAGATATATGCGCCGTCGGTGACGTCGCCGCTTAAATCACATTATTGCAACATTGATATTACGTTTTGCACTTCTTTTTTTATTTTTTCGTCCTTCAGGTGATTGAAAATAACTAAATACAACCTTAAACTTAGAGACCTTAAGCATAAACTCGCTGCAATCTGTGCATCTTTATCTTACCATCCGTGTGGACTGAGGAGTGTCAGTAGTTCATTGGCACATCGAAACCAGTCAGGCATCTTAATAACACAAGAATAGATATCAGTTGAACATTTAGGACCTATGATCCCCCCACTACTGCTTCATTCACTGTGAGCAAATAGTCCGTTAGATAGCACCAAAAGTCTCTAGGTCTGGATTTCACTGGCAGATCCTCTTCATACGTTACAAGTTTATCCCTGCAGTTGGACATATCCTGCAGCCAGTTGGACAATTTAGGCACTTTTCTACTGTGCCAGCACCGTGCATTGGCACATCGAAACCAGTCAGGCATCTTAATAACACAAGAATAGATATCAGTTGAACATTTAGGACCTATGATCCCCCCACTACTGCTTCATTCACTGTGAGCAAATAGTCCGTTAGATAGCACCAAAAGTCTCTAGGTCTGGATTTCACTGGCAGATCCTCTTCATACGTTACAAGTTTATCCCTGCAGTTGGACATATCCTGCAGCCATTTGGACAATTTAGGCACTTTTCTACTGTGCCAGCACCGTGCAACCTGTCTTTTGGCCAGTAGCAGGGACACCGCACAGAATTTTCGTCTAGTGGATGTAAGGTGTGGGACTAGCCCCAATAAGCAAACCTGTATTGTGCAGACTATTTCCATCCCTACCATAATGGAGAGGGTTCTACTTACTTCCATCCAATAGTCTTGTACTTTTAAGCAGCTCCATGCTAAGTGCATAAAATCTAGGCCACATCTTCTGCAGCTATCTTCCATTTAGCCCCCAAATTTGCACATCTGTGCAGGCGTATAATATACTTGGTGGAGAAATTTATAATGAATGATTCTAAGGTTGCCATTCGGAGTGAGGAGCTGCGTTAGTGCGCATGTTTGCGTCCATTCTTGGTCTGTCAATGGTTCCAGTAATACCCTGTCCCATCTCTGTTTGGCCTTCCCCGTGTCGTGCGGTATTTCCTCCTGTGCCAAGGAATACAGTCGTGAGACCATATGGGCTGTGTCAGATGTTGTAATAACCATTTGCAATGTTTTCAGACTGTCAGGTTCTGCAGGGAATGTAGTGTATAATGCCTTTAAAGCATTTTTCAGTCTGTGATATGTGAAGTGAAACATAGGTGATTTATTCTGAATATATGTTAGGTCTGTAATATCTATAAATTCACCCTCGTGAAATAGGTCTCCCAGTTTATCTATTCCTGCCCTTTGCAGCAATGTCATGCCTACCTTCTCCCCCGTCACCGATAGTGCTTGATGGTGATGCAATGGCATCGCAGGTGCATACAACGGTGTCTTATGTGCTAAATGAGCTATTCGTTGCCAGGCCCTAACCGTAACATCCACAGAATTGATGTCCCGCGCATGCAGTGGCTGTCTAGTGTGGGATATAATCGCTGTCAGTGGGATAGGTGCAGCGTCATCCTTTTCAATGGCGGTATGGGTGAGATATGGTATGTCGTGGTACCAATAGGCAGCATATTGTGCCTGGGCACACAAGAAATACAGCAGAAAATCTGGCACTCCAAAACCTCCACGCGCATATGGAAGACTTAGTGTCCGGAGATCGATACAGGCTTGTTTGCCTGCCCATATTAGTTTCAGCACCAGCGATTTTATGCGGCGAAATACTTCTGCAGGAGGGGTAATGGGGATATTGTTAAAAAGGTACCGTAGTTTAGGGAGCATGTTCATTTTTACAATCGCAATGCGATCTGCAAGGGACAATGGCAGCTGAATCCATCTTTGTACCTTATCCTCCAGCTTGGAAATCACTGCACCATAGTTTGATCTGATTACCTCCACTGGGTCCCTATGATACATCACCCCTAAATAGTGTTTGGGTTCGCTTTGCCATTCTAACGGATAGTCCGTCGCAAATGGGGTCATCGTGTCCGTGAGCGGGATAATTGAAGACTTGGACCAGTTTATGGCCAGCCCCGAGTGTCCTCCAAATTTGATATATTCTCTCAGTAGTTCGTTTAAATGCGTATCTGGGTCGCGGACGTATAAAAGCATATCGTCCGCATATAGAGAGATGTGAAGAGGTCTGGAAGTAAAGCGGAGAGCCGATTCTTTGAAGTTCTGTCTAATTATGCATGCTAAGGGTTCCAGCGCTAAGGCGAACAGTAAAGGCGATAGTGGGCATCCTTGTCTGGTGCCACGCTCAATTGGAAACATGTCAGAAACATACCCATTGACCCGCACTCTAGCGCATGGCTTGGTGTAGATCAGTGTCACCCATTGGATGAATCGTTTAGGAAAGCCCATTCTTTGTAATACAGTAATCAGGTATTTCCACTCTATGGAGTCAAAAGCCTTGGCGGCGTCGAGTAGAATCGCTGCCGCCTTCGTGTTGGGTTGTAAGTAGTGTGATAAAGCGAATAGTGATCGAGTGTTATGTGACGTTGACCGTGTTGGCATGAATCCCGCTTGGTCCGCTAAAACTAAGTTCGTCATCAATGGAGTTAGGCGAACCGCTAATAATTTCGCTAGTATTTTAGAGTCAGTGTTGATGAGTGACAGCGGTCTATAGGAGTCACATTTTTCCGGGTCTTTGGAGGGTTTGAGGAGAGCTATTATCACAGCCTCACGGAGTGAGGGAGGTAATTTCTTTTGGTCGAACGCTGCCCCAAACATGCCCACCATGCGCTGTGCAAGCAGATCTACATACTGTTTGTAGAATTCATTAGTGTACCCATCTGGCCCAGGCGCTTTGCCGTTGGGGAGGGTCTTAATCACTTCAGTTACGTCTTCTACTGTGATTGGCCTCGCTAAGAACTCTCTATGGCCATCTGATAGCCATCCGATTGCTACCTCATCTAAATATTTGAGGATTTCGTCCGTAGACGCGGTTGGCTGTGATTTATATAGTGTTGAATATGTGTCCACAAATCCACTCAATATGCCCTCCGCTTGTGTGAGCACCCTGCCATCATCTGATTGGATTCGTAGTACCGCAGAGTGACTCTTGCCCTCACATATTCTATTTGCTAGCACCCTACCTGGTCTCCCACCCTCACCGAATGATCTAGCAGATTGTTTCCTGTCGAGATATTTAATTTCATCCTCAATGAAAGTCTGATGCTCTGAATGTACCTGACGTAGTGCAGCCAGCAAGACGGTATCTTGCGTGGTTTCAAACTCTGACTCAAGCTCCCTCATGCGTTTTTTACATCTCTTTATCTGCTGTCTGATGTCTTTAAGTATGCCAATGGTAGTTGTCATACAGACCCCCCTAATAGTGGCTTTGAAGGCCTCCCACAGAAGCATCGGTTGTCTACTACCGGCTCGTTTATGTAAAAATATTCAGTGATCGCATTTTTAATAGTGTCTGTATAGACAGTATCAGTAAGTGCGCGTGAATTGAACCGCCAGTGAAATGGGGGTGGAGTATATTGTGGAATCGCCAATTGTAGTAGTACTGGGTTATGATCCGACAATGTGCGCGGTAGGACTTTTACCTGCGTCGTCCATAATGCAATGTTATTAGTGCCCAGCCAGTAGTATAGGCGTGACCAGCTGTTATGTATCGCTGATATGTGAGTGGCCCCTGGTATGTCCGTGTACCTCTGCCTCCATATATCCGTTAGTGAGATGTCTTGTAGCATATGCCACAGTTTGGCCCTTGCCTGTCTGTGCTGTTCAATAGAATGTGTGGATCGGTCAACCCCGTCCGTCAGTGTCACATTCCAGTCGCCCCCACACACAATATCGGAGTTGGTGAACGCTTGCAAATGTCCCCACAAGTCCTGAAAGAAGTCTGGCGAGTCTACATTTGGACCATATACATTCAGGAGTGTCAAGTTTTGTCCTCTTATGGTGCCAGATACTATTACAAATCTCCCATTTGGGTCCTGTATCACTCGATGTACTTTAAAGTTCACCCCTTTCCTGACCAGAGTGATCACCCCTCTGGAGTACGATGAATATGTGGCGGCGTAAGTCGCCTCGGCCCAGCGTTTACCTATGTGTTGCTGCGTATTCAGTGCAATATGAGTCTCCTGCAGTATGGCTATGTCAATATTCCACCTGTTCAAATAAGCAAACACTTGTCTTATTTTACGTGGTTGCGTGAAACCTCTAATATTCCACGTTAGAAATTTTAAGTGTGTTCTGTCTGTATCTGTCGCATCTGGGGTCATCTATAAGCCATGATGTCACAGTAATGATCGATTGGTAGACCATAATCAACCTAATAGTGCATATAGTGTTATTTAGCCCGATTTCTTCCTGCCATATCATGTACGTTATCACAACAATTCTATTAGCAATAGGTCTCTGAACATAAACTGTCCCCTTACCCTCCATGCCCCCTCCCACTCCAGCAACCCAAACCTGCCGAAACCATTCACCCCTGAAGTAGAAACCCATAAACTAGAGTTATGTAGAACAACTGTCGTGGGGAATACCCTTGGGAGGTCCGCCTGGGGCACAACTCAGCGCCCAATCCAATGGGCGTGGACGGCTCATTCTACAAATTTTTGCAACCTTGTTAGTGGAACATGTCCCCGCGTTCTCCCCCCCCTCCCACCGCAACCTAATAGCCAATACTGTCAACATTAAATCAATGGATCGATGTTATGCTACCCCCCTTGGTGAGTGCAGATCTATGTGACTTTGCACGCAGTATACGCAGATACAGGCGTGTCGTTATTTCCTCTCTTATTTTTTCCCCCTAGATAGGAGTGTGCATCTGTAATACCAGTTCAAGTTAATAGTATATAGAGACCTGCGGCACAGTTAGTGCGTCTTTAAGTAGTGCGTTGCATAATCATTCAACTACCCAGGGCCCTCCTCTGTGCACCAAAGCCCGCCGCACCCATCACCACACAGTGAGTCCAATATTTGTGGCCAATATAGTCTGTGTGCTTCTGCCCCTCAGCTAGCTTAGACTAGGTCGTAGTCCCTGGCATTTAAACGCAGTGGTTGTCATCCCAGTGGGGCACAAGTCCGGGCTCGGCACCATCATTAGGAGTGGCGTCCTTCCGACCCTTCGGTCCCCCAGAGCCGTGTGCACAGGACAGCGTGGGATACAAAGAGGTTAGGTCTTACCATGAGTCCGTTGATAGCTCTTCCTCACTTACTCATTACCATCTGAGTCCGCGTGATGATCATCTCGTGCCCGCTGCTTGTTGTGCTGTATCACCTTCTTTACGAAGTCCTGAGCCGCCCTCGGGGACGGCAAAACCACTGCTTTGTCTTCCCATGTGACCCGTAGTCTCGCCGGATATAGCATAGAGTATCCCACGTTGAGTTCTCTCAGCTTCGACTTGACGGTGGCATATTCCTTCCTCGCTTGTTGTACCGCCAATGTGTGGTCTGGATAGAACTCCAAAGTGTTTCCTTGATGTGTGATCTTCCCCTTCTCACGCGCTAAGCGCAGTATAGTGTCTCTGTCGCGATAATTTAGAATTCTCGCCACTATCGGGCGGGGTGTCGCTCCCGGTCTCGGCCTGGGTGCCAGGGATCTATGGGCTCTTTCGACGATGAAAATTGGCGATAGGGCCTCCGTGCCGAAAATGTCTTTGCACAATTGCTCCATGTAGACCTCCATCTTGCCCGTGTTGGTCGACTCAGGTAGGCCCGTAACGCGTTTGTTATTTCTTCTGGAGCGCGCTTCTAACTCTTCCTCCTTTGCCTTGATCACTTCGAGGACGCGTTCCATGCCAGTGCACTTGCTGGTCGTGGCATGTGCCTCGTCTTCCACCGATGATATCCTGGCTTCAGCATTGTCCAGACGTTCGCCATGTTTCTCGAGCTTGTCAGACATCCCGTCCATTCTGCACGTGAGATTATCCAGCTTTCCATTAATATCCTGGATGTTCGCCTGTATTGACAGTAGTATTTTTTCCATGTTAGAGGTAGGTTCCATCGTCGGTGCCCCTTCCCCCACAGGCGGTTGGTCTGTGTTTTTTGGCGATTTTTTACTCTCAAATGAGATCTTCTGTTGTTGTTTATCTGGCTTTCCCATAGTAAGAGTCTTAGACGGTTGCTTATCTGTCAATTGCCGTGTGGATCTGGTGAGCCTTGCTGCCGTCGCCGTCTTCAGACCGCCCGCGGCAATCATGGTGCACTCTTCACTCGCACGGTCAGCCAGTTCTCCCCGTCGTGGTTTCAACCCTCAATTTTTCGACAGGGCTCAGTGCTCGTAGATCCTGACGCGGGTGGGGTCCCTGCGTAAAGCTAACTCACTGCAGCACATTCACACCGAGGCCCGTCTCGTCCCCCAGCAGCACGACTCTCCATTAAGAAACTGCCTCTGTGTGACGCACCTTGTCGGGGTTAGCGATCTCAGGTCGGTACTTCGGCAGAACACTCGGTGACAGCGTCCTTAGTGCTCCGCTACTGGCAGGGTGCTCGTCTAATGTGTTAGACGTAATGCCTCTTCGTCAAAGGTGGTGCAGGGAACCTGGTTGTGTTCTTGTGGGCGTTAGCAGCGGCGCGCATCCCCGCTGTCTGACTGGGCTGTGCATGCGTTAGTGGTTGATGCAATATGTGGGAAGGTGTCCTTCCGCTCCCCTCATCGGTTTGTTTACTACCCAGTACGTGTGTCAGTGTCCTCCCGGGGTAGCAGGCAGCAGTTCACGCATACCTCCGTGCTCTTTTAGTGGCAGACATTCAATTGTGATCACGATGCTGACGTGCCCTTCATCCCCGGGAAACAGCCCGACTTGAATTCTGAGGCCAATGCGATCGGAACAGTGCAGAGCACATGGCAATCGGCACCCTGCAGTCTCTGTGTTCTACCGCATTTCAGGGGCCGTTCATCCCGCGTCCACGCGTCATTTCCCTCCTCAACGTACGCCCCAGAGAAGCACCGCACCTCGGATGAGTGAGCCCAGGTCTCCTCGATCCTAGCGCGCTGATGGTGGAACCCTCCTGCGCAGCAGACGAGCCCTTGTAGCGTGTACCTCGGGTCAGACACTCCCGGGCTGCGCTATGCCGATGGGCGCCGCCATTTTGTGGTCCAGGGGCTGAAGTCTCTTAAAGGAGCCACGCCGTTCTTTATAAAAGACAATAACCATATTTTCGTGTCGCTCCTTACTGTGTATTGCCCCCGTATAACCGCTGAATCGACTGCCGATGTCTGCAATCCACTGCCACGAGCCGACTATGGGTCCAGGGCACGCAGTTTTGCAAAGGTCTGCCTGTCTCTCGTTTCGACGCCCGCCATCTTGTAGTAAGCACCGGTCACTCTCGCATTAATCGCCGGTTTCGGGCGTTAGCCTCTATGTAATTGGCCCCAAAGCGCTGCATTTAATGCTGGATGAATTCGCACCATCGATCCTTTGGTTTGCGGCGGTCAGGAGGGGCTACCGACCGGCTCAGACAGCGTATTATGAGCCGTCCGGCGGAGCTGTGGTTTTACTCAGCCATGCCGCTGTGCGCCCCCTAGCGCCTCCCAAATATAATATTTAATTTATATTAAAATGAATATTTCATACACTGTAAATGTAGAACAAATGTAAAAATGTGCTAAAAAATATATATGAGGTACAAAATATTTCTGTTAAAAATATTGTTAATTATTTAACATATTAAATATTATTTTTATTAAAAATATTCTTAAATAGACTAAATAATAAAATATAGAAGATATTAACCTTGTCAAATACATATTATACAATACATTTATACATGAAAAACGATTGTTACAAAAATATTATACTTTATAATAACATATGAAATAACATCAGAATGTATGATTTCTGTTTTTAATATTATAATACATTTTATAACAAAAACAAATGAAAAGAAAGTAATTGTGAATAAAAATATACATGTGTTTGCATATTATAATGTGGCCAATAAAAACTAACATACTTTACTTATTCTGTCTCTGCACCCGGTAATAGATATCCCCTTGTAGGGGGATGTCTGGGGGGCTTCATGGGACCCCCATTGCTCCCTGCAGAGACTAGAGCTGCTGTTAAGTGGCACACTGTCAGTGCTCCTCCTGAAGGCTGCTTTGACTTTCCGCCCATGTCTGTAATTTGGCGCAGGTGCAAAGTCAAAGGAATTCCCTCATTTGCATAGGGCACCCCCCTACGCAAATGAGGGAACACCCTGTGAAGGTAGCGCTGGTGCTTTAAGTGCGCCAGGGCTATCGGTGTTATAGAAGGGGACGCACAAGCATCTGACACCCCTTCAGTAATACCAAAGTGCCCCAGGGGCACGCAATGCGGGCACAAACATCCTTTGGGCCACGGGGCACTTATTGTAATACGGCCCTAGGAGTCTAGGAGAAGGAAGTGAGTAGCACGCTTCCAATTTAACCAGCGCACTGATGGTGATGTTCATACCCAAGTGATTACTATATGCTTTTATTTGTGCGTTCACTGTGATGCGCATACCTAAGTAGAAGTGACGGGCACATTAACGGTGATGCGCACACACAAGTGATTATTAATTACTTTTACTCAGCCCGTTCACGGTGATACACACACCTAAGTAGAAATGAAGCATTGAAAGCATATTTTTATTATATTCTAAATTGTTCTTTTACCTAGTAGCTTTATATACTATTACAATCCGTGGGAAGTTTTGCTATTATATATAGGGAGAGGATGTAGCCTTAAGGTTGGAACAGTTGACCTCAAAGCTGGGGAACTAGGCTCGAGTCTCAGCAATGCCGCTCAACATCCTGTGATTCACTTTACCTCCCTGTGCCAAACAAAGTGTAACGAAACTGGTGCTCATGTAAAGCGCTTTGGTACCCGATATCTCGGGTCTAGCTTGAGATATATAAAACTAAAAAAAAAACAATGAATTAAGCATTAATATTTGGAGCATTGTACCACCCCATGTTTCTGCTAGCACCTGAGGGGCCCCCCATGGATTGAGAAATTCAGGAAGCAGTGTTTTTTGTTATGTAGAAGTTTTGGAAGGTGACCTGAAAGAAAGTTTAGTCCTTGAACTTTACAGGTAATCTGCATTCTCTACTACTCATTGTACATCCACTATTGACATCATTTCCTGAGAGAAATTGATTAGCTGGTGCACTTGTGGAAGGTGTTTCCAAATCTACATGCCATGTTTGGTACATCGATTAAAAAATCTCACTTTCTCTACTTTACACTCCATCCTTGCCTTTTCTTTCTTCTTCCTTTATTTCCCCTTTAAATTGGGAAACATGATTAAGATTCCACACTGCTCCATCGCCTACATGCACAGCATTTGTAAACACTTCCATAACTTTAACCACCTGAAACTGCCTCCACGTCATTACTAACCAATGGCGTAAATCCATTCTCCCAATTTAACTTTCAGACTCTCACACTTACCTATTCTAAAATGTTGGCATGTGCGCATTTCCATGTGCATAAGGCAAACTAATCACTGAGCTGCTAATTAGGGTGGGGATTTATGACGGCAGATACCCTGTAGAATGCTGTCAACACAGAGACTAGGCATGTACGGAAACATTGCCCCATACCTCAGCATCTCCCCACGCAAACTGAGCAGTGATATATCGATAACAGGAACCATTACGTGGGAACCAGTCGGTCTTGCCTTTCCAGACCAATCCTCCTTCGCGGTGATGGCTCTGGTAGGTGGTCTTTCTCAAGGTCCTGGGGGTCACCTCAGAGTTCACTAGGGAGACAAGCAAAGCAAGCAAATTAAAAGCAGATTCTAATTGTATGTACATCTGCGGGGCTTGTCTCACATATTGAGGCATTAGAAGTTTGCAATAGGTTTTATTCCCCAGATGAAGTCTACTTTGAGATCTGGAAAAGGACTAAAACCATGTCTGGAAACATATTTTATGCCTTTTCAATGACTGTAAGAAATTGTGAGTAGTGAGTTGCATGAGGCAGCCTTATGAACAAATAATGCTGGAATTTAGACCTAATGGAGAAGATCAGTTATTAATTTCCTATGTAAAACCCTATAGGGCAGTTTCAACAGCTACTATTTCATGGTAGGTAAGAGCCATACTGTACAAGGCAGGAACAGATTTGTTCAAATGCGGTACACACTCTTCCAGGGGTACGTTGGCCAGTTAATTGCTTTGGGCAGGCGGTATACTTGCAAACATTCTGAGAGCTATAGACTGGTCAAGTGCTGGCACTTTTGTGAGCTTTTATCTTAAACTGACGGCGCATGAGAGGAGTGTGACGCTAGGGAGTTGTAAACATGCATAATGGCAGCCTCCAGTCTTGAAATGAAATGATGATTCTCCAATTAATATGTAAAGGGAATCTTGATTTCGTTAAAGACAATCAAGGCTAACATGATCCCTCCCACCATTTCTTATTGGTTTACTTTAATTTGTATTACAGTTGTGAACATGATTTATTGTCATTGTGTCATTAACTTGTTATTTTGGTTTCAGAGCTAAATGATTATTTACTTCAGAACGATTTTGTTGGGGAACCATTTTCTTTTTTCTTTCATTGAACTCTTTGCAGTAAGAATTATTTCCAGTCAATCCGAGGGGCATTTTTTGTTTTTGTTGCATCCCAAAAGAGGACTATACTTAGTGACATGGAGTTATTTATTTTCTTGAAAGTTCTAAATCTAAAATATTTTTTTTTTGTATTCTATGTTCTTCAAAAGGCTGCACGTTGGGCCAGCAATAAAGGGTTATTACATAATTTTAGCCTTGTTGTCTTTCATGAAATCAAGATTCTCTTTGCATGTTAACTGGGGAATCACAACTCTCTGCTGTGTCTCCTCTGGGAGACCGAAAACAGAACTGGTCTCAGATTCACAGATCGATGTATTCTGGGCCATCAGTCCCTGCACCTGTGAGGCACAAGTGTACTGGAATAAGAAGGGATAAGTGAAGCACCTTTAATCAAACTAGGCAGTTCTTCTATCCTTTCTTTAAAGAAGAGTTATTTTCCAAGTTCATAGTTAAATATGAACCAGATCTAGAGTCCTTTGTGGCTATCTAGTTTTCAATCAGCGTTCGAGCTAGGAGTGTTCTAGTTTGCTACGAGATGGTGGTTCCTTAGGATAGCTCCAGAACCACTGCCTGGTCCTGTCCCACTGGAGGAGTTGAGGCGGACCAGGTATTGCGTCATCCTTAGGCGCTGTGCACCCCATTTCTATGGCATTTGGGAGGTTTGGCCTCTGATGCATAAAGGGGCACCAAGTGTAGAATACCATTTACGATTGACTTGTATTCTGTATTTTACCCCCACTGCCCAAATATACAAGGCCCCAGACAACACTACCTGTCTACATTCTTCCACTGCCCGAATACACAAACCCCAAACAACACTAACTGCCTACATCCTCCCACTGCCCAAATACAGAAGCCCCCAGACGACACTAACTGCCTACATCCTCCCACTGACCAAATACAGAAACCCCCAGATGACACTAACTGCCTACATCCTTCCACTGCCCATAAAGACAACCCCTCAGACTACACTAACTGCTTACATCCACCCACTGCCCGAATACACAAACCAACAGACACTAAATGGTCAACATCCTCCCGCTGCCTGAATACACAGCCCCCAGACTACACTTACTGTCAAAAATTCTCCCACTGGTCAAATGCACAATCCCCCAGACAACACTAACTGTTGACATCCCTCCCACTGCCCGAATCCACAAACCCACAGATGACACTAACTGCCCACATGCTCCCACTGATCAAATACACAACCCCCAGACAACATTTACTGTTGAAATTCTCCCACTGACCCAATACTCAAACCAGAAAATGATACTGACTGCAGATATTCTCCCACTGCCTGAATACACAAACCCCCAGATGACACTATCTGCAAAACATCCTCCACTGCTTGAATACACAAACCTGACAACACTAACTGCCTACATCCTCCCACTGCCCGAATACACAAACCCCCAGATGACACTATCTGCAAAACATCCTCCACTGCTTGAATACACCAACCTGACAACACTAACTGCCTACATCCTACCACGGCATCAATACACAAACCCTCAGATGACACTTAGGGCCTTATTAAGATAGCGGGCGGAAAATCACCCCAACCACCATGGAGGCGGAAAACAACCACCCGCCGGGACCGCGGATAAACCGGTAGTCATATTAGGATCAACCGCCAAAAAAGCCCGACCACAGCGGTAATGTCGCACTGGAAATTTGGATTTCCCAGATGGTCCCGCGGTAAGATCTGCTGTTTCCGACCGCAGCGGTCGCACACAGGAGTGAATGGGAGAGACAGCGGAAGAGCAGCAGCATAGCCACCGCAGCGGACGGTACATGAAAAACATGGCGGACGATGCCAAAATACCGCAACGATGCCAAACTTAGCACGAATCATCCATGCCCTCCAAATACACAAAACACATACCAATGAAAAAACAAATGCCAAAAAAACATACATTTCCCAGGACAACACCGATAACACACCTCACAGCAAAATCCCATTTGGACACACCCACACAGCTGAGTATAAAACCAGCCCTTTACTGACCACAATCCTTTACAACACTCCAGAAGAGAAGGGCATACACCACATCTGACAGGAGAGGCAAAAGAACACAGCACACATACCACCGCCACCAAGACTACCACCTTCACTACCACCATCACACCAGCACCAACAATCCCCCGGCACACAACACACCTCACACATCAACACCACACCCACCACACACACCCCTGCACCAACAAACACTTCTAACACACGCACCATGGCAGCACATACAATGCCCAAATTCACAGAGAGTGAGCTGACAGTCATGGTCAATGAGATAGTGAGAGTGGAACCACAACTGTTTGGTAGCCTGGTCCAACAGACACCATTAGCCACAAGGACAAAAATGTGGGAAAGGATAGTACAAGGGGTCAATGCAAAAGGGACCACCATGCGATCCAAGAAGAAGATCATGAAGCGGTGGCATGTTCTCAAGAGGGTTATCAAAGAAAGGAGAAGCAAGACCGGAAGCTGGCTGACAAGACTGGCGGTGGCCCTCCCATTCCACCAAAACCATTCACACCATGGGAGGAGAAGGTGCTTGCCAAACTGCATCCTGAGAATCTCACAGGAGTATCTGGGGGAGTGGAGGCTGGTAAGTACAAACAAATGTTAACCAACACACTGATAAGTACTTCCTTGCACAACCCAAACACCATTGCATTTTGCACCCTCAACTAACAGGTAGCTAGCCATCTTGCTTGGGAGGCCCTGTTTGGGGGTGGGAGGGCTGTACCATGACTCCCACCATGCCCCCTGTCCCACACCTGAGCAGGATAGAGGCCTCCCCCACCCAGGAGCATGTGTCAGGCACTGCACTGTTTGTCAAACAAACTTACAGGTAGGTAGCCATCTTCCCTGCTCTGACTGTTTGTGGTTGGGAGCCCTGCACTACCACTCCCACCATGATCCCTGTCCCACACCCCAGCAGCATGTAGGCCTCCCCCACCCAGGAGCATGTGTCAGCCATTGCACTGTTCCGCCTCACCGAACAGGTAGGTAGCCATCTTGCTTGGGAGGCTTGTTTGGGGGTGGGAGGGCTGTACCACGACTCCCACCATGCCCCCTGCCCCACACCTGAGCAGGATAGAGGCCTCCCTCACCCAGGAGCATGTGTCAGGCATTCCACTGTTTACCAAACCAACTTACAGGTAGGTAGCCATCTTTCCTGTTCTGGCTGTTTGGGGGTGGGAGCCCTGCATCACTACACACAGCACCAATTGCATGCAATGCATCGATACCTGACATGTACGAGTAATGTAATAATGCCCAGTATTGCACTTAATAATAATAGTGAAGTTGTCTCAATTGTGTAGTGTACAGACAGTGGATGACACGCAGCTAACAGAATACTTGCACAGTGCCCAACACAGACCTTTCCCCATCTAATCCACAGGTGATGAAGAACTCGCTGCTGAGGAAAACAACGACCAGCAGAGCCAGTCTCAACCCCTGGTATATGGACTCTCGGATGTTGACTCCCAGGATAGTTGAGATGATGAGCTCCTGGCCGGCCCATCTAGTGTGCCAGAGACCAACAAACCCAGGCCCCCATCCTCCCCACCACCACGTCTGTAGCAACAACAACAGCACAGCAGACCCCTGCAGTCATGCCCTGTGCCGCCACTGCTGCCACCTTCGCCACTACCACCACCACCACCACCACCAGTACCACCTGCAGCACCCTCCCTGCCCCAGAGGATGACCAGAACACACCACCAACTGTGGAGGGCAGGGAGAGTGTGCGTGGACCCACCATGTGGAAGCAACAGGTCCGTGGCAGCAGGGCAGGTGGGAGGGCCAGGGTCACCCCCAGACCTCAGGAGGTTGGTACACCATCCCTGGACCACTTCAACAGAGTCATCGGGGCATATGAACAGGTCCAGGGACAAAGTGGCCGGTCTGACGAACTATTATGTGAGCTCATCCTCCTGATGAGGTCCATTGACACACGCATTGGACAAATGGTGGACCTTATGGCCCAGCAAGTGGCGTTACTGAGGGACAGGCCAGCATCCCAAACAACACCTCCGCCCCCTTCTGTTGTGCTGCAGAATGTGGCCACAGAGAGGGGTGAGTCCTCAGACGCCGCTGGGCATACAGCAGGCCCCCCCCCCCGCCAAAGAGATCAAGGGGGCGTCGAAAGAAGGGCCTGGGAGTCTCTGAAGGCAAAGCATCAGCCACATGCCAGTCACCGAGCCAGCCCTGATGGCAACCCTCTTCCCCACTGCATTGACTGTTTGGACTGTCCTTCCCCACACTGCCTTGTGAATGGCACCTGTCTGTTGGACTGGGTCACCACATCCATGTGGTGTCTACTCTTGCATCTCATCTACCATGACTGTCAACTCACTGCTCCATCACCACCTTCATGTAAATATGCCCACACCCCTCACATGTCAACTTTGTAAATAAAATACCTTATGCACTTGAATTTGTGCAGTTTTGTCTTTAGTGCAATATTTACAGTTTTGAAAATGTCCATGATGTATCCAAAAGATGTACAGTATGTAGGACTGGATAATTTTGAAGCACCTAGGGAGACACAACAGAACAACAGTCACTGGCGTTAGTGTGGCATCACAGACATAACACTACACAAAACATCCACATAATTCTACAGGCAGACAACACAATGTGCAGCAAGTGTCAACTAAGTATGGGCAAAATTTGCGGATTCGAGGAACGCAAATTTGTGCGAAAGCGAATTTGCGGTCTGCTAAATCCGCAAATTTGCACATTTTTTTTCGTGTTTTTCGTTGCATGTTCGTGGGGCTTCTTGCGTGTTCATGGGCTCGTTGCATGCTCGCGTTGTGCAATTGCGTGTTCGCGTCCATTTTTGCGTGCTCGCGGACAAAAAGTCTTGCGACCAAGCAAAAAAATCCGCAAGCTTGCGAATTGCGAATTTTTTTACAAATTCGCACGATTTGCGGAACGCAAATTTGTCAAAAATTCGCAAATTCCGCGAGCGGAACAGATTTTACACCCATGCTTAGTGTCAACAAACAGAGTTCTGTATACGTTCACATGTGAAATGTCACTGCCACATTTCCACACAGGTGACTCAACATGTGCCTGTCTGTACCATCTGCGCATAGCCGTTCACAACAACAGCAATCACACCAGACAATGTACAAGACGTAACTCTTCACCCACCTTCAAGTGAAGTAGCGAGTGATGAGCTGTTGACGTATGTCAACTCCTTCCTCCTCTCCACTGTCCTCATCACTGGACTCAGGTCCTTGGGCAGGCGGGGGCACCTTGGTCCTCACCATCATCCAGGAGCAGGGGAATCCCCATGTGAATGGCCATGTTGTGCAGCATACAGCATGCCACAATGATCTTGCAGACCTTCCCAGGCGAGTATGACAGTGCACCTCCAGTCCTGTCAAGGCAGTGGAATCTTGAGGAGCAGGCCAAAAGTCCGCTCAATGACACATCGGGTCCTGCCATGTGCCTCATTGTACCTGGGATTCCGTAGTGGGCTCAGCTGCCATTGTCGGCTGGGATATACAGAGTCACCTGTGAATGACAAACACACATTGCAATGTTGCACAGGCAGAGGGCAGCAGGTCACACACACAGCACGCCATATCACTAGGCATACTCACCCACAATCCAAGCACGCTCTGGAAGCAGATTTGCCATCATCCGGGGCACCATGCTGTTCCTCAGGATGTACGAATCATGGGCTGAGCTGGGGAATCTTGCACACACAAGTGATATGGTCATGTCCTCAAGGCACACCACCTGCACATTCATCGAATGATGTTTACAATTTCTAAAAATGTGCTCAGTCGCCTGTGGTGTCACCAGATCTATGTGGGCGCAATCGATGGCACCAACAACATGGGGAATGTGCCCAAGTGGTTAGAAGTCACCTTTTACACCGGCCAATTCTGCTCCCCTGGGGAAATGTATGTATCGATCCCTATATATCATCATGGCTGCAAGAACATCCCTGAGCACCAGGCTGAACATGGGTTGCGACATCCCTGCAGCGCTGGCCACGGTTTCCTGGAAGGAACCAGTTGCAAAAAAGTGGAGGGCTCCCATCACTTTGTATGTGGGTGTGAATGCTGTTGGGTAGTGGCGACGAGGCTGCAGGTGGGGCTCCAACACATCACAAAGGGTCTTCATTGTCGGTCTTGGGAGGTGGAATTTGCAAATGATCGCTTTATCCTCCATGTCCTCTAGCACTGTCAGGTGACGTATGAGATTAGGCCCCCTCCTAGTTGTGATATAAATGGACAAATGTCAATGACAACCATCATGAGATGGCCACAGCACATACCGTTAAGTATGTCATGGAAAACCAAAGACTGCCATGAGAGATGCGTGGCACACCAGGTTACATGGGTGGACATTTGAGACACACAGAGGGAACACCTCTCCATTTACAATACACAAGTGCCACAAACAACACATAGGTCAATGAGAATGCACACATACAGAACCCCACATTTCACATGTGCACGCCTCGTACCGTACCATCCACAAAAGTGTGTAAAATGACCATGACTGTCTCATACCCATCTGATGTACCTGTCACACCTCAATGCATCAGGTGAACGTGGCACACATCAACAGCCCAATGATCACAGTAGCTGGAAAACTGTCCCTTGTGTGCATGAGCTGATATGGTAGCACAAGTAAGTAACAACACCATACAGTGAGACAAGCCTTGCCAAGGTCAGCACTGACCCACAACACATTGATTTCTCACACATTATTGACATCAGCTTAACACTGTGAATCATCATCAAACATCAAATACATAAGTGAAATGGCAGGCACCACAGACCAATGAGCGTCACACAAAACGTGAGTCCATCTGTGAATTATATTAAATAATGGCATTGTGTGCACAATGATGAGCCGTTAACCGTGTTGCTGCTGTGTACTGATACAGTGTTCACGATGGACAGTGCCATTGCATGTGCCCAAAATCGCAGTAGCTACCGCCTGGCAATGGCAGTGTGACACCAGCACCAACCCCTACACAAGTGCGGTAGCCATTGGCATGGAGACATGGGTATATGGCGGTGGGCATACTCCGCCACCCAAATCATGGTAGCTACCACCTGGCAACAGCGGTGTGACCCCAGCACCACCCCCTACACAAGTGTGGTAGGCATTGGCATGGAGACATGGGTATATGGCGGTGGGCATGCTCTGTCACCCAAATCGGGGTAGCTACCGCCTGGCAATGGCGGTGTGACACCAGCATTACCCCCTACACAAGTGCGGTAGCCATTGGCATGGAGACGGGTATATGGCGGTGGGCATGCTCTGCTACCCAAATCGCGTTAGCTACCATCTGGCAACGGCGGTGCGACACCACCATGGAGCATTGCCTACAGCCAATGGGAGCGATGATTGCGGTGGCATGATGCAGTTTTTAAATTCGCAGAAGGCATGCTCCGCCACCGCGAAGGCGGTCATTGGATGCTTTTGAATGAGGCAGACATGGACAACCAATTGTTGCAGCTTTGCACCTTACAAACAACCCCAGGGGGCTATAAATCTGTGGGAGTGAGCCTCAATTTTCCACTGCTCCTGCTGCCAGGGGCCCTCTCCTGCTGGTGCCTCAAGTGCCTGCTGCCTGGGACCCTCTCCTGCTGCTGTCTCAAGTGCCTGCTGCCTGGGACCCTCTCCTGCTGCTGCCTCAAGTGCCTGCTACCTGGGATCCTCTCCTGCTGCTGCCTTAAGTGGCTGCTGCCTGGGACCCCTCATCACTCACTTCAACCACAAGTGTTCCATGTCTACAGGGATGGCAAGGATAGAGAAGATCCGTACCAGTCCATTCACAAGCGAGGAGCTGGAGGTCCTACTGGACAAGGTGCTGGCACAGTACCCAAGGCTGTATGGTGGCCCCAATGTAGTGGTAAGTAATAATTAAGGGAGCTGTAGGTCAGGGGGGTGTCAGACAAGTACTTGTGCTGATGCAGTAAATGCCTGAGGGTGTGGGGTTCTGTCATACACTGACAAACAAGCTGTCTCCAGGGCGAGGGAGTGTGTGTGTCCCAATGGTGGTTTAGTGCAGTCATCCTGCATGTGTGTGAGATTATCAGGGACCCTCTACACCCTCATGTATACATGCAATCACATCAATTTGGCCCATGCAGAGTGCCTTTGTGAGGTGTCCCCCAGTTTGGAATGGAGGGAGATTACAATAGGTCTTGAGTCTGTGTCTTGCAACTTTTCTGATAGATGTTGCTACATGACACTGTGTAACTAGTCATTTACCTCTCTTTTCTCCCATACCTGCAGTTCAAGGTACACCAGCGTAAGGCCGTGTGTAGGGCCATTGCAGAAAAGGTTCGAAACCTAAGGGTATCCAACAGACGACGCAAACAGAGCCACAAGAGTTGAGATGACATCAGCCGGCTGGCAAAGAATGTGGCAGAGATGACATTGGGGCTGCAAACGCGCACTGGGCGTTTGGCACGGCGCAACTTAACACCACTTATGGTCTGCATATTGGCAACGACTAATGGATGCACGGCTGAAGGAGCATCGCCAGCAAGGCAGGGGTGAGTATTTGGGGAGGGTGACTTTGGCTGGGAGCGGATGCATGTATACAGGGCCTGTGGCAGCGGTGGCCCATGTGATGTTTGTGTGGTGGTGCTGTGCTGTGTCATGTGACTGGTTGCTGGGATGTGTGCTAGTGTCAGGCATTGTGCCAAACAGGCCTTACAAAGCTGATCCTCACTGCTGTGCTTTCTCATAGCCAGATGTGTTAGGATACACATGGTCATTCAGCATTGGGATAGTGTGGGGAATCTATTAGGGGGTGAACAGCAGGGTCCACTATCTGAGTGTGACTTCATGTATTCCTACTTTGCATGCAAAATGATCGGTGAGGGCCACACATCTGACAACAAGGTGCCCCAGAGTACCACATGGTGCTTGGTATGGCCTACTTGGCATTGTGGACTGTCATGTCCTAATAGGTGTGTGTGTTGTCCCCTCCTGTTCCCTGAAGGTCTGTCAGTGGCAATGAGTGTTGGGACATGATAGGTGTGGGGAGGGCAACTTTTGGTACACTTTTTCCACGGGCAAGGTGTTGTGCTGTGTGGCCTCAACATGGCTCAGTCATGGCAGATATTCAGTGTTACAGGCACTGTTGTGGTCTATGTAGTGTGTTCTGCAATGGGATTGCAGGGTGTGGTGGTCACCATGTTGATTTGGGCATCCCCTGTACTGCATTGATTGGATTGCTTTGTCCTGATGATGACATTAACACAACCCTGCATCTCTCTCTCATGCAGAATCACCAGTGGACACAGAGGAAAGGGAGCTGGAAACCAGTGGTGGGGAGAGTAGCACCACAGCTGCACCGGAGGCCAGTGACACAGAGCTCACCAGCGCATCTGAAGGGGACCGTAGTATGCAGGAAGAATCCGTGGCTGAGACACAGAGTACTACATCATCTGATGCAACCGATGATGCATCCATGTTGGCAGGCACAGGGGATGGGGAGTCTGCAACATCATCTACCACTCGATGGC
This sequence comes from Lissotriton helveticus, assembly GCF_964261635.1. Taxonomy (NCBI): domain Eukaryota; kingdom Metazoa; phylum Chordata; class Amphibia; order Caudata; family Salamandridae; genus Lissotriton; species Lissotriton helveticus. The sequence goes on along the minus strand of NC_136061.1, from coordinate 451,216,230 downwards.
CAGTGCCCAGCCTTCCATCCACTTCATCTGGTGCTGCCCGTGTCTGTGTCAGTAAGAGGGGACGAGTGACATTCACACCTGGCAACACTGAGCCTGCACCTGCTCAATGCCTTCAGTGACCATGACAAGAAATTAGGGCAGGTGGTTGCCTACATGGAGGGCATACACTCTGACGTGGGTGGGCTACACCCTAAAGTCCAGGCTTTGTCATCCGCAGTGACATCTGCCCTTCAACAGGCACATGCTCCCATTCCTGCTCAGGTGCCTTTGTCACCCCTCAGTCAGTGGCCACATCAGAAGACAGTGATCACGGTTTGCATGAGTCACACACACGATACAGCACAAGGAGCACACAGCAGACACAACCCAAGCGGTCCCGCCCACAGACACCATCCCCACAGAAGAGCAGAGCCACCCCAGAAAGCAAGTAAAAGAGTCCGTTAGGGATGAGCAAGGCTGAAAAAGCAATTAGGCTGACATCAGGCTCACATGCCTCAGAGGGATCACCAGCAAAGGACTCTCTTGTACCTAAATCTTCATGCAGAACTAGGCGTGCAGTGTTTGTGCCCACTGAGGAGGTGTTGTATAGCAAGGGTACACCTAGTAAGGGTACAGGGCCACATCCCCCCACCACATCAACTCCAATTTCAAGCCCAGTGAAGCAGGTGGAGGAGGGCATTGTAGGGGCCACCCCTGGCAAAGAGGCAAAGGAGGGCACTGTAGGGGCCACACCTGGCAAACAGGGGAAGGTGGTCCAGAGGCGTAGCCAGACAAAGCGTTCAACAGGATCCAGCACGTCACTAGAGGTAGTGCCAGTGTCTGAACCTGAAGCGGGACAGTTGGTGTGTGTGCCTGTTGTGTCATCACCAGTTCCCATTAACCCCAAAACAAGGAAGCCATTTCGTATTCCCAAAAAGTGGAAGGGCACCTCCCCAACCTCTCCCACCCACACTGTGTCACAGGTCTGCATGACTCCACCTCCACGTGCCACTATACCACCTGGTCCAAACAGCCCTCCAGCTTTCCAAACGACTGATAGCCCTACATCACCTGCGCCTCTGTATCCCCAGTCAAGTGTTTCTGCTGTCCCGACACACAGCCAGCTCCAAGTCCACCCGACGGTCAAATATGAGTGGCAGTCCCCCTCATACACCTGTCTCTCATACAGGTGTACTAGTCCTGCCCATTGTTTGCCACCTGGGTGTGTTGCTGGTCATGGAAGGGTACAGTGAAACACAGTCACTGTCCACCATGTCCTGACTCTGCATTTCTCCACTGAAATTGTCATTCACTGCTGTGTTGTGCTCTCCCCTGTGCCATGGACACTGGCCCTGTTGCTCTGCTGTGTTGGATTCTCCCCTGTGCAGCCTCACATGTACCTGCTGTGCCACCTGCCCTGGACAATGTCCTGGTGCTCTGCTGTGTTGTACTCTCACCTGTGCCATGGACACTGGCCCTGTTGCTCTGCTGTGTTGTACTCTCACCTGTGCCATGGACACAGGCCCTGTTGCTCTGCTGTGTTGTACTCTCACTGTGCCATGGACACTGGCCCTGTTGCTCTGCTGTGTTGGAGTCTCCCCTGTGCAGCCTCACATGTACCTGCTGTGCCACCTGCCCTGCACTCTGGCCCTGGTGCTCTGCTGTGTTGTACTCTCACCTGTGCCATGGACAATGGCCCTGTTGCTCTGCTGTGTTTTACTCTCACCTGTGCCAAGGACACTGGCCCTGTTGCTCTGCTGTGTTGTAGTCTAACTGTGCCATGGACACTGGCCCTGTTGCTCTGCTGTGTTGTACTCTCACCTATGCCATGGACACTGTCCCTGTTGCTCTGCTGTATTGGAGTCTCCCCTGTGCAGCCTCACATATACCTGCTGTGCCACCTGCCCTGGACACTTGCCCTGTTGCTCTGCTGTGTTGTACTCTCACCTGTGCCATGGACACTGGCCCTGTTGCTCTGCTGTGTTGTACTCTTACCTGTGGCATGGACACTGGCCCTGTTGCTCTGCTATGTTGGAGTCTCCCCTGTGCAGCCTCACATGTAACTGCTGTGCTACCTGCCCTGGACACTGGCCCTGTTGCTCTGCTATGTTGTACTCTCACCTGTGCCATTGACACTGGCCCTGTTGCTCTGCTGTGTTATACTCTCACCTGTGCCATGGACACTGGCCCTGTTGCTCTGCTATATTGGAGTCTCCCCTGTGCAGCCTCACATGTACCTGCTGTGCTACCTGCCCTGGACACTGGCCCTGTTGATCTGCTGTGTTGTACTCTCACCTGTGCCATGGACACTGGCCCTGTTGCTCTGCTGTGTTGTACTCTCACCTGTGCCATGGACACTGGCCCTGTTGCTCTGCTGTGTTGTACTCGCACCTGTGCCATGGACATTGGCCCTGTTGCTCTGCTGTTTTGGAGTCCCCCCTGTGCAGCCTCACATGTACCTGCTGTGCCACCTGCCCTGGACACTGGCCCTGTTGCTCTGCTGTGTTGTACTCTCACCTGTGCCATGGACACTGGCCTTGTTGCTCTGCTTTGTTGTAGTCTCACCTGTGCCCTGGACACTGGCCCTGTTGCTCTGCTGTGTTGGAGTCTCCCCTGTGCAGCCACTCATGTACCTGTTCTGCCACTGGCCCTGTTGCTCTGCTGTGTTGTGCTCTCCCCTGTGCCATGCCTACTGGCCTTCCTGTTTGTAGTTTGCCTGTGCGGATTAGCTTGCATACGATCAGCATTTTGTGCCTTGCTCTTGTGTACTGTTGTTCTACTGTCACATCTGTGCAATATGTGAATAAAGACAGTTACTCCTGTTGTGTGTTTTGCCAGTGTCCTTGCTGATTAGAGGTCTTTTGGTGTGTGCATTTGGTTGCCTGTGCCCCATGCTCTATGTGTCACTTCAACATTGCCAAGCACTTTGCCACATCACATTTTTAAACAGGGGTGACAGGGTCTTCAGTCCATTCAGACACTGATACTTCTGTTATCTGTGTTGGGCTCTTTTACCTGTCATGCAGTTCTCTTTTTAGTGGTTTGCTATTGTTGGCTACGTTGTTGCCATGTCAGGTTGGGGTACACTGCCAGCACAGGGTGTGATGCTGTGCACAGGTTTGCATGCAGGCTGGGAAATGTCATTATGTATGTGTGTTATTCCTGTATATGTGGACAGCTGTGTATGTGTATGGTCATTTTGTGTTGGCCCTTAGTCCCGGTCCCCTGGCCTACATGAGATGTGTGCTCTTGGGTGGTGAGGAGGTGTGCAGTGTGAAGGGTGTGACTTTGTAGTGGGTGTGGATGTGTGTGTGCCCCTGGATTGTGATAGACACACATGTGTCACCCAGGACTTGTGTGCCTGTTGTTTGGATTGTCCTGCTCTGTGTAAATGATTGTATGCACTTGTGTGAGTTGTCTGTTGTGCACTGTGGAGTGTGGTGGTGTTTCCATGCAGTCCTGTGTGACTACTCCTTGTTGTTTTGGTCACTTATGAGTGTGCAAAGTGTGTGACTTGCACATTAGTGTTGTGTCTGTTTGATCATCAATGTGTCTTGAGTGTGTTTGTGTAGACTGTGTGGCCCTGCTGCTCGTCACTGGCATTGTGTTTATGTTTCTCATGCATTGCAGGTACATGGTGCCTTTTCTCCTCCTGTATGGCATGGTGTGTGTGGCATGGTGGGTGTGGTGTAATGCCATCCCCTATGGGTGCCACTTGTGCCTAGCCATTGTGGGTCTGTACTCCCTCTATTTGTGTATGATACACTCCTTACATGTCTGCTACTGACTTGCAAGTCGGTTCACTTTGATGTCAGCTGTCCCCTTTGTTTACATGTGTATATGCCTCCCCATCACTTCATTTGTGAGACTGTGCCTTGTTGTGCAGTTCTTGGGGCAAGCGTGATGTTCCACTCTGGACATTGCCCCAATGGTTAATGTGTGATGTTCTTGAGCTATTTATCAGTGAGAATTGCCCATGTGCACTTGAGCTGTGTGTGCTGTCCAGTGCTCTGGTGTAGATGGTTCTGCTCTTGTTTTCCAGAGTGGTGCATCCTGTTGTTGTTGTGTTGGATGTATGTGTGTTGGCTGTGGTATTGCATCACTTCCTGGGTGTGCTGTTGTTTTTGTGCTGTGCTGATTTTTGGTGTGTGTGTTGAGGTTGTGTCAGTCATGTCTGTGTGTAGCTGTTGCCCTTTTTGTGCACACTGCTTGTTGTGCACACAGTGCTGTGTGTATGTGGGCTTGACATTGCCTGATGTGCATCCCCTGATGTCCTGTGGTGGTTGTTGATTTGTGCTTTCATGTGCATCTGTGGTTGGTTTGATGTGGCAGTGTAGTTCTGTGCAGGTGCACTTCTTGTGTGATTTGTGGTGTGTTGTGTGTGTGTTTTGTTCTTGAGTGATGATGTTGTGCACTCGTTGTGTTTGAGCTCCATTACCTTTCCACAGTTTGGCTGACAGGGTTTGTCTGTTTCTGTTGGGGTTCTGTGTATGTTCCTGCGGTGTTTGTGTCTAGTTTTTGGGCAGGCATCTGTTCAGGCTTCCCTTTGTGTGTGTTCTGTTTGTGAATACACCCATGGTGTGTATTTGTGTGTGTATGTGCTAGGAAGTATTGGCAGCCTACAGTGTGTGAGGCACTGGTGTTGTGTGTTCCTTGTCAGCCACTCCTGCGTTGGCTATCTCCCTGGTTGTTTGTTGTGTGGTGCAGGG